>NC_092058.1:20357736-22757736 GCF_039877785.1 Chaetodon trifascialis | reverse complement strand
ACACTAACAGGCAGTAAGAATGATGCCTCATTCAGCCAGTCATGGCTCTCGCCAGTCTCTTGCCTGACAGACTACAAAAGACAAAGCTGTCTTTCATCTTGTAGCTTGCATTATTCATCTAACAGTGTGCCAGTCACTTAATCTGACTGATTTTGCCACTATTCTAACAATATTATGCTTAAATGCCCATACTTTCCTGACAAAGCTTATGTTTCTAAAAATGCATTTGAAAACGCACGCTCATATATAATATGAACATTTCGAATATAACACACACTTTACTGTTACATCTGAAGACCTTTTATTTCTCCATTTGAATTCTCCACTGTCCTTTTCCTCCTCTGTTTGTGCCGAAGGCAGGATTATTGTATGTGCAAGAGGGGAGGAGGTTAAATGGAAAAGGATGGGAAGCTAGTTAGACTTGCAGCCACCCAGCATGATTGAACTTAATGGGTGAAGAAGGTGGGCAGCCTGGACAGATCACACACCCCTGGAGCAGACAGATGGCTGGGTGTGATGGTGTCTGTGTACTGCAGACACAATCAGTAAGCCACCTACCTACTCTCACTGCAGAAACACCTGAGAAAGGCTCTGATATTAGAAGACACGGGGAACCTGTCATCAGAGAGCTCTTGTTTGCTTTTTGTATGTGAACCCAGAAAAGGTGGATGTGACTTGAAGATAAAGAAAGATAACAAGAGCAAATGGGCAACTGTCATTTGCCACAGGTGGCCTCATACCTAAAGCTGCAGTAGGCAATATTATTTCATTATAATTGCGTTGAAATAACATTTTTTTTTATATAATTGCAGGTCACTAACAATGTTCAATAGAAGGGTTCTTTAATACTCAGAAAAATGTAAAGAAACATCAGCACACTGTATACAACATGGTTAGAAACTAAACTGTGCTGTGATCTCTTCAGACCAAAAGCGACTTCATGACTGACCTCCTACATCCACCACCTGATCATCAGTGTAGTGCAAAACGTCACTGATCAATCAAGATTCTAGCTGTATCCAAAATCATTTATTGATTCTCTATTCACTATGTAGGCAATTCTATGTAGAGCCTTTGTATCCTGTCTGCACAATACATGTTAGTAAATAAATCAGTATTAAATCAAGACTGTAAAATGTAACTAATGATTTTAATAATGGTTTGTAGAGCAGTTAAAAATAATTAATAACATCAAGTTTTGGCTTTGCAGGTTCAATTCAATTCAATTCAATTCAATTCAATTCAATTCAATTCAATTCAATTCAATTCAATTTTATTTGTATAGCGCCAAATCACAACAGAAGTTGTCTCAAGACACTTTCCATATAGAGCTGGTACAGACCAAGCTCTTTTATCTACAAAGAAACCAACAATTGGTTGTAAAACCTGATTACATTAAGGTTAGTAAAAGGCATTAATAAAGAGTTTCTGGAGTTAAAAATGTTAAGTCATTAATGAAGGATAATAAACTAGTCATTAATAAATTAATTTAGATGGGTCTTATGAATTAAAGAGCTAAAAAAATAATAACAACAGTGTCATGCTGAAGTAAAAAACTTGTGCTCATTAATGGCTTACAACTGACCTGAGAACACTATTAAATGATTTATTCACCATGAATAAAGCCATTAGTTGCAATGTATAAAGGATTTACAAGATGCATCTTGGTCAGAGTCCACTATATAGGGTATAATAATTCTCAGGACTGTATGATGAAAGGTGAATTTCAGACACAAGGCCTGAGTTCTTCTCTCTTTAGACACTGAAACTGAGACAGAAGTCTTTTTCTGCAATTTCTCTAATTTTGCTCATGCTGTTTCCTTCTGAAATACCGGGTATTTTCACTTCTTCAGTCCTCGAAAAGTGATTTAATCTCTCTTTGGTAGAACTGCTCACAACTAATGTCCATGCAAGACTTTTCTTTGTTTCAAGGGGCCGCAAGCCAAACAGCTTCGTGAATAACCACAATGCAGCAGCCTACTCATTTTGAGGAAATTCAAGCTTAAACTGTTACCATAATCAATAAGCAGATTTATACTTATGGCCAGTTTACTGCTAATGAGCACCAGACATCATAGCAATTTGTTCTCATTTCAAAAATAATAATTCCCTTGCTCCGTTATTATAATTCCCTCTCAAACACAAACTGGATGGGTAAAAACAGACAGGTGAAGCAGACAGAGCAGAGGTCTTAATGGGAGCACAGCCCAAACTGAATCATGTTGAATCCACCACCCCATCAGCCCGAGAGGAGCTTACAGTAAGTCCGACAGAGTCCAGGAGAACAGACCTATTTGCTGCGGTGTGCTGCAGGCGCGGGATGATCTGAGCATGCTCTGAATGAACTCCCCATGACCTTGAGGTTCACATCAATTTTGCATGAGGTCTCCTCATCAAATAGACTGGGGATTGTACTGCAGCGCTGGCTCACCTGGATTTCCTTGAGGCCAGACACCCACAGAGACGGCAGTGACCACACAGACCACATACTGTTCACACACACACACACACACACACACACACACACACACACACACACACACACACACACACACACACACACACACACACACAGCATAGCTTAGGGCTGATAATGGAAATTCAACTGCTGACCAGGGTACTCTCTACAATTATGTTTAGTGGGTTATTGCTGCTGCTTTTTAATAAATTGATGTTCATTTGGCCTTCAAGCCAAATGTGGCACAATAAATATTCCTAAAAAAACACCGTATCAGTGTGTGTTTGTGCGTGTGTCGGGTGTTATCTGCTTGCGTCTGCTTGAAACCTCCTATGGAATTAGAACAAACATCGTATACAGTACATGTGCAAACACATATGCAAATACACACACACACACACACACACACACACACACACACACACACACACACACACACACACACACACAGAGTTATAAACCCTTATCAGCAGGCATAATACAATTTACAATTACAAATTATAGCCTCGATGATGTTCTTATTCAAATTAAAAGTAAAATAAGTCAATATATTCATTTTCACCAGGTACCAATAGACTAAACAATTTAAAGTCCATATATTGACCATCCAGAAATTCTAAAATATTGGCTTTATTTAAGACCTCAGGCCTGCCTTCTTCTAGTTTATCCCATTGGTTTTGAGATGATCTCATAAGCCCTACGGTCATAGAATTTTCTCACCCTATAAAAAGACAAGTGACCCTCTCAGAGATAAAAATCGATTGAACAATCTCTAGATTCAGCCCTGTATCTAGCTCTACACTGGCACTGAATTCATAACAAAAAAATAAATAAAGAATTGTCTAATCACACCCTCCCAGTTCTATTTATGTCCCTGTTACCCTGTACCGAACAAAGGTAGAGTCATACATCTGCCTGAAGTCACATTACATGCTAGCAGACACCAGCCAGAGTACTTTTTTTTATACCCCCTTTCCAATCACTGCTGTGCCCTTGATCCTGTGTTACAGCAGATTCATAGTAAACACAGTGACAGGTGTATTCATAAAGCACAGCTCTGAGCCCTGGAGTGTGCTCTGGCGCTACACTGGACTATTTGTCAACTGAAGAACTGTCAGCACTCCCGTTTGTATATTCACGGTGTCATCGAGTGAGCAAGGTGGAGCGGCGCGAGGTATTGGAAACAAAATCAGACAGTATGAAACTAACTGGCAAAGGTTACGAGCATAAACACAAAGGACTACCTGACATTCTCATTTTATCATATCTGCTATCTGCACTCTTGTATTCAAATCAACCAGGGAGAATTTCAAAGCTTAAGCAACTTATTAAATGCCTTATCCACTGCCATATCACTGTTAGATAGCACCAAAGTGTAATTTTATCTATATTACAAGATAAAATCACACAGTTTTTCTTTTATATTTTAGGGATTTTCACTTACTATATATACATAAATTCCTCTGTGCTAGAGCTACATTATCTGCCACTACCTTCATTACTTTGAACATGAACAATGTAGTTTATTCTGACTACATACATACACTGTCCTGCTGCTGTAAATACTCATTATTAGAGCACAGAAAGTGTTCTGCTGCAAAAAATAGTCCCCAGTAAATGCATACTTTCTAATACTTTCTCATGTTTGGGAATTTTTGTGTGCATTCTGACAACTTTATTTGGTATAGAAATGAACATAAACATTCTATTTTTTTACTTTTATTTTGAAAAACAGGCAGCGTAATATAATATTTAATTACTCTCAGCATTTCAACATATTGTCTGAATAATAAAAAGTCAATGTGGGCTGTGCAGTTCTATGTTTATGACACAAATAAATAACTACTATCACAACACTGTTTTACCTGGTATTATTACATACTATGCTATAGCTCATTGCAGCTGTGCTGGAAATCTGTTGTATGGTATATTTGGCCACTGTCCACTGGATTCAGGTAATATCTGAATAACAGTTTAATTATTGACATTTTACATACCTTTATTACGGTATGCAGCAACAAATCTGAAACACTCAAGAGAACGCAAAAGAACTGACATACTCAGTGCTACAGTGGCTCTCCAGCAAGGGTTAACGTCATCTTCTCTGACAAATTCAATATTGTGTGACCCAATTTTTTCTATGGATATTAAACGAAATGGATGAATTTTTCTTAATAGCTGCAGTAAGTGAGGAAATTAAGTGTGGAGCTCTGAATGTAATACCCCCTCACTTGGCATATCTAATTATACAAATACTGTTCATTTGCAGGGTCTAGTCCCATGCATAGTTTGCAGACTCTGGTGAAAGTCACGGCATGACCACTTCCTAAGGGCATTTTTTCAGGCTGCTTAGGACATTTTGAGGTTCTAATTTCAGTGTTTGAAATGGCCAAGAATTTATTCTCTCTATTTTATCATCAGGACAAAACAGTCCTCTCCTTGCCCGAAGGGAAACAAGTCAAGGACAATCAGTGTCAGAAACACTGATGCAACCCAAATAAAGTAAAAATTTTATTCTTTACTTTGAGGATAGACTCATCCCTCCTCAAAGTAAAATTAATGGTTGGAATTGAGTGTCTTTAAAAGCATTATCAGAAATGTCAATCCACAGTGGTGAGAGTTTGCTCACTCAAACATCAATTCTTCCTTTTAAACCTGGTTTCAGATTTTTTTATCCATAATTGAGGGCACTGACTTCAAACAGTGGAACTACTGACCTAGATGAATATTGCCAGAGAGATATATGTGTTGTTTTGTACTACAAACAGGAGCTGAGTGCTTCGAAATGGAGCAAAATCAACGAACTTCAGGTGCTGCAGCCCTGAGAAAACACCAGAAATAGACAAAATAAGAGATGAGTTACACAAGGCTCACTAGAGAAGCAGGATGATGATAAATAATAGGTTTATCTAAAATCAAAGCAATAGAAAGGGTCAGAAAAATTCAATTGATCTCTTTAAGATGTAGGTGGTCGATATTTTGTAGTTTGTTTCAATTAAACAACAAATATTAAGGTTTTAATAAATGACCATATACTGTAGTGCATCACATTTCCATCCATCCATCCATTTTCTATGCCGCTTATCCATTTCGGGGTCGCAGAGCCTATCTCGGCTGTCAATGGGCGGGAGGCGGGGTACACCCTGGACCAGCCGCCAGCCAATCGCAGGGCACAAGCACACAACCATTCACACTCACACCTAGGGGCAATTTAGAGTCACCAATCAACCTAATGAGCATGTTTTTGGTCTGAGGGAGGAAGCCGGAGTGCCTGGAGAGAACCCACGCATGCACGGGAAGAACATGCAAACTTCACAGAGAAAGGCCTGACCCAGGAATCAAACCGGCGACCTTCTTGCTGTGAGGCACGCGCACTACCTGCTGCGCCACCGTGCAGCCGCATCACATTTCAAATACAATCAAAAAATCAAAGAACATAAAACTACCATTTTGTTTGCTTTGTTTGTTTGTTTGTTTCTGGCCACTGAAGGTCCGAGCTCCACAACAAGCTAAATATCACACGCAAGACCAGTTATTACCACATAAAGTTGCTTTGGCTAATGTGTTAGCAGCTAATAGCAAAATATTGCTAATTTACACATCCATCAGACGTGGAGCAACTTTGACATTCAATTGGAGTTGTGGTCCTGTGACCTGAGAAATTTAAGTCTAAAACTGACCTTTAGCATTCAGTGAAGCAAAATTTCAGATAAGGATGAGGAAAAGCTCCCCTCAGAGAAAGCAACTGCAGGAAGAGCAACAGAGGAAGGATCCTTTTTCCGGGACGGAAGTGGGATCACTATGTTCACTAGCTGGTCGCTAATGTTGTTTGTCTGCCATCTGGTGCTGGACAAGTAGCCTGAAGTCCATTTATCAGAGCCTTTTTTGCTAAAAACAGCTGCCTTCTGCTGCTGGACCCAGAGTTGTTGAAAGCAGTGGGACTAAACCAAAACAATAAAAGTTGCAGGATATAAAACAAAAATGAGGTTTAGGACACTAAAACACTCCATAAAGCAAAAGGGAAATGGAGAGTTGGCCATGAATCTCTGTGGGTTTGTCATGACGAGCTTGTCCTTTCACATTCCACACAGTCATTAGATCCACTGTTCATATAAAATATTGATTGCTGCAGCTTTAATATGTGGCTAACATGTCACACTATAATAGTGATAATCCGTGTATAACTGCCCTTGTAATATTACGTGCTTGCTCAGCTGGAGAAATAGTTGCAGATCATACTGACAACAACAGCGTTTCCCACTATTGCGTTAACTCCACAAAGGACCCGAAAGAGAAAACCTCTTCAACAACATCACTGAACGCCACAATGTTTTTAAGTTGGGGTTGAAATAATGAAAGCGATGGTTTCAGCTTCATCTCGGGATAGCTCAGGCTGCACAACAAGTATAATGATGCCCTCCGTTGCTGTGCCTGGGCCATGTTTTCAGCGCAGACACATTATAGGAAATGTAAGCATTTAACAGAATGTCACTCACAAGGTTATTGCCTCTCTACCCTGCTTGCTGTGCATCTACATGGTGCTGACCAAGCTCCGAAACACAATCTACCGCAAAAAACATCGCCAGCTGCCATTTTCAGGCAGGCTCTCTGCACCACAAGAAAATAGCCAGTGAGCTATCAAAGGATCTGTGGTGCAAATGAGTCACTGGGATCTCCTTTTCTCCCCTAATGATTTCTTAAGCTGCGCACCATGTTATAAATCATCAGCTTTAGGCGTACAGTGGCTTAAATCTTTTCATTAATAAAGTTAACCTCACTCGTATCTGAGGAGTTGGCATATTCATCAGCCACATCAATCTGACTCTAACTCTTCATCATACAGTAGCTCAGGCTGAAAATAGATAAGCTTTGTTCAATTAGAAACTGATGCTCAATTAAGCAGTTGCTCTTTGAAGCCTGTCTTTTAGTTGGATGGTGCATAATCTCTCTCTCGAGCATTTATGTCCAGAAAACATTCTTTCACAAATCAATAGCAATCAACGCGATCGGTACCCTCTTTGATTTCCGTGGAAGCAGCAATGAAGATTCACAAGCAATTAAACAGCAATGGATTTTCAGCATGTGATGTGGATGTCGAGTCAAAGCGGGTAGACAGTTTAGCCGAGGCTGGTGGGGAATGTAACTTTGATGTGGTAATTTACCTGTACTGTGGAGGAGGGCTGCCTTCTGCCTCGCACGTGATGGTAGCCTGCTGGTCTGGGGAGTTGATCGGTAAAATGAGGTCACTTGGCTCCGTCCTCCATCTTGGCCCTTGAAATATGACATCCTCTGTACAGGCTGTGGAAAGAGGAGAAAGTCTATAGTAGTACAAGCCAGGAAAATTGCCTCTTTGACCTTAAGAGAAAATACTGGAAGAATAAAGAGGAAGCACAGACAATGTAAGGAAAAACAGTTTATCTTGTTGAAATACAGCGACTTTCTGACACAGAGTGTATACTGCTTTTTCAGTGTAATGTATATATTGTCTCCTATTCTCTGAGCGGTGTTGCATTTTCCAGAGAAAAGCAAAGAAATACAATCTCCAAGATTTGTTGTGTACACCCTTTGCTCCTCTTGCTCTAAGTGCAGCCCTTGTTAGGCACTGATTCCTAATGCTGACATATTTGCCATCTGTTGCACTTTATGCGGCTGCATTTTTTAAATGAACCTGACGCACAAAAACATGGACCATGGTGCCTACGTTTACTCCAATTTTGCACGCAGGATGCGTTTTCCATAGTGTCAGGCCCCACTCCTCAACTTTATCATCATGATAAATCATCATATTGTTGCTATGCTGTCCAAGATATTAATGATCTCCCTGCTTTAAAGTTCTTGTGTAAAAATGCAAGTAAATAAAAACATTGCAAGTTTATCACTTAATGCTTTGATTACTGTGTAAATATTTAGCTGGCTCAGCGGTTGGAGAAATTTTAATGCAGTTGCAGAGAGCTCACACCTACTGAGTGACAGAATTAAACTGAGATGTTCAGCGTTGTGACTTGCCAGGAACAACATCATAATAGCAGATAATAAAGGTTGAGGATTTAGGATGAGTGCCTAAGTCTGCAATAGTTGTCTACTGATGTAGCAAGCTAATTTTCACATATTTCCTGAGTAATTAATGATTCCCTGTAAGTGACAGGGCTGATAAATAAAGCAGAGTGAGCTATTTTCAGAAAATCTATGTCATACTACGCATGCACCGGTTAATTGAGGCCATAAGGATGCACTCATCTGGCAGCAGCTTAAAAGGAAAGGATGTGGAACACAATCTGGTACTAAACGAAAGCGGAGTCAACAGACGGCCAGAGTAGGCCTAATTAATATCCTACTGCTAACAGATTGCAGCATGTGGCTAGCAGTACTACACGTGGTTTTATTTGGTGATAATATGTCAAGGAAATCAACATATATTTCACTGTGTGATAAAAGCTATGAAAACAACTATCACTGCAACTTTTGGTGGCTGTTCAGAAACATGGAGTATTAAGTTAGATTTAGCTTCTGCTTCATTCACATCACAGTTTAATCAGCCTCTCTTTAATGTGAATTTGAATAACACGCCATTCAGGCTAACATTTAAGCTGTCAGTGTATTTTGTGAAGTCCCAGACAATAGAGCCAGACAACGTGCCGCTTCAGATGTTCTAATGATTGTTATCAGCTGTAATTATTTTCGAGGGTTTCCACGTACACAACACCGAAAAAGAACTAGCACCTTAGGCAGCAACCAAGGCCCTGTTAAAAACACTTGTCCGCTAGGAAGGTGAGACAGCTTGGATCTTGCTCCCTTGAGTACTGGGTGTGAATTACCCATGAGCCAATTTGAATAACATTCATTGGGATTTACAATGTCATTTGAACAAGGGTTGACATTCTGGTAGAGTGTCTGTGCTTCTCCTGCTCAAATCCCTGATGGCTTCACAAGGGCAGGATGAGGCACAGTGGCAAGTAGATTGTGCTAAAATGCAGGGCTGGATTCATTGCATGGATCCTGATAATGATCTGGACAGGCCATAAACAGGAATGGGATCGGACTCCCAGCTGTCCCTGATAGTGTACTGTAAATGTGCAGCAGGACACAGCTCGAGGCATTGGTGAAGGACATCATGCTGGAACGCTGTACATGTAATGACTGCAACTTAATCAGTGCGAGCTTTTTGGTCAAGAGAATGAGATTCCTGACATTATTTATAACATTAATAGATCAAACTCCATATTTTTATAAACACTGTGAAGAATGAAATGGTATTCATAACCTCACAAGCATGCATTTAGTCTGTGCAATTATAGAACAACACAAAATATAACAGCAGTAGCACTCTTCTGTAAATAATATATATTAAAAACTATTTATTCAGTGAGATGTTGTCAAGACATAAACAACAAGTGCAGTGAGACTCAGCCATATTATGTGTTAAAATGTCTTACCTGCAAGGCATCCAGTGATTGATAGCAGAACAATTTGTTTCCATGGTGACATCATGTTTAGTTGCCGAGGGTTAATAAGACTCTCATCCAATTGCTTGTGAATGGAATTCTCTCCCTTGAATACAAGAATTTTAATCTGAAGGGAAAGTAATTATGGATGTTATTAAAATATGACATTTTGATCCAAATACGACAAGCATTCATCAGCAAAACACATGATTATAGAACTGCTAAGTTACATAATTTGTTCTTGTTATTTATCAGTTATGGTGAGCGAAGAGAAAGTGAATCTTGAGGAACTGAGAGGCGACGGGGGCAGAAACAACAGCAGACAAAAACCTGAGGACACAACCAGCCAGTGCAATTTTCAGGTGGCACAGAAGAAGAAACATCTGCTAAATGAGTATGTTTTCTTCAACCGTGTGTGTTTCTCATGCCGCCTGACAAGCAATTCTGCAGCTTTAAAGAGAAGTGGGGAAGGAAATGATTGACCTCAAAAGATAGAGTACTTCTCTCTCCGTATTTGACTATTAATAGGAGCTGGCAGACTGTGTACCAGCACTCCACAAAATGCCACTTCATACTTTAACAAAGAGTTTGGTGGAAGACTGAATGTGAGCAAAGTGACTGTTTTTGATTTTATATCCATGCATCATTCCCTTAGATCAACCGAAAAGCAAGAGGGCCGTATACTAAGGCAATAAAAGTGGTATGTTTCATTGTCAGCTATTAGCGTTGGCTGGCACAACAAAATATACTGTTAGAGGAAGGAAATTTGTCAACTTAGAACTTTTGTACCAGGGTATTTATCTCTTTAAAAGGGCACTCCAACAATTTAACACATCAAGATCAGTTTACTAGCTGAGGGAAGCAGTACTCAGCATGGGAAAATAGATGTATGTCCTTTGTGTGCTGTGGAGGAGCTTTGTCACGTCTGAGACAATGGCTGACTATGTCATGAGCATTACTGTCATCAGGAGAATACTGTGTCAGGCAGTCACTGTGAAATGCACTACAGCACCGAAATTAGTGCTGTCAGTAACACGTAGTGTAAGGAACCACATTTTAAAATTCAGTAATTACAGTGCAGTTACTAATCTCTATAATGCTGCTTCTTTGACAGTTTGGGGGTGGGCTTGTTTGCTGTTTAACCAGGAGTTGGGCTGGACAGTTAATATCATTTTAGAGAGGTTTTAAGTCAGGACAGGAGCTGGAGGCAGGAAGGCATCTTGTCTCTGCCCAAAGTGGAGGAATATGCCTGAAAGGTACAAAACTTCAAAATAGTCTATTTACATTTTGAGTCTTCTTAACGAGCTGGCAGGCCTCTAGTGTGCCTACATTCAGGAAGTGCCTGGTTTGTCCAGAGCTCGAGGATGTGTGAAGTAGCAGCTACACTGTGAGGACGGGACTTTAAGTGATAGATGCAGTGACCAGAGCTAAGCTAGCTGTCGATCAACAATGTTCTGGAAAATAGATGACTGTCACTTTTTATTCAAAACTCAAACTACCATTTGACAAGAGAATCTGTGAAGATCTGTTCCAGTTCACTCTTACCCGTTGCAGACCCTGTTGCTCTTTCAGTCAACCGGCTTTTTGATGGTCTTTTCGTAAACACAGAAAGCCGCGCTGAACGTATAAGCAAACCATCCATGAAGTTAGAGGGCATTTTGAATTCAACACTACAGTGGGAAAAACTGCGGACTAAGTTAAAGATGATAATTTTGTAAATTGCAGCTGTCTTGGATTTAGGCATATGGTCGACAGCAAACTGGTGGATGATCATTTTAGGGGATGAGAGCAGGATGGGAAAATGACTTGATTCCAGCAACCCTGACGGTGGACAGCATTTCCACCCAAAGTTAATATCTTTCAACTCTTTGCAGCCATTCACGACTGAATTTACAACTGGATGTTGCGTAGCTCCCTCACACAAAGAGAAAATGGGCGATGACAATGAGAACAAAGAGAAACTAAAAATGAATAATCACTCATCTAATAATAAATGTATTACTAATGCTTTGGAAACAAAACAACATCACCGTAGTAACATATCAAGATCATGTGTGTTTCATTTTGCCATCCTGCCCTTCTGTAGGGTTTTTAGTTTTCCTGTGGTGTGGAGCTTTGCATCAGTAGCTGTGTTTCCATCAATGTATTTTCTGCACATTTTGAAGTGTCATATTAAATGAGATTGATGTAATTATAAAATTAGAAAGAAGAAGAAGCTGTTTCTGCAGATTAAAAGATCTCCTCATCACTCCACCCAGATCTGATCTAACCTTCCTTATGTTAATATATGAAACAAAGTGAAATGTCAGATTTCCATCAAGTTTTCTACATTTTTTTTTACTGTTTAAGGTTTGACTGATGCTCTTTTAATTACATTATTTTGTTGTACCTTCATCTTCTGCAATAATGATTTTTGCAACAACTGGCACCACATACTGCTTATCTCTGTGAACTAACTCCTAATAATCGGGTAGATGGAAACATGTATTCATGTCCACTGTCTTTTGAAGATTCTCCAAAATTCGGTTCAAATATTTGACACATTTGGATCATAAGTTAGCTTGTCATTTGAGCGAAGCAGCAGAAGAATGAGAAATACAACATAAATTCTACAACGTACGCTATTAACCTGCTATAGTTGGGTTGAAATTAATTCAAACAAGCTGCAGCACAAAACATGCTGATGTGTGAATTATGGAAAATGGATCCAGTGTTTTGTCAGGATCTCGTGGCCTCTGATGCACCTATGGTTATAATATAATAATATATAATATAACACTTAATTGCTGGTGTACCCCATTATCTCTGCTTATATTAGACCATTGCTGGCAATGTTGCAAAGAATGAAGCAGAACTGCTTCATAGTGCCATCAATATGATGGTGTGCCTTGATTTAACAGATATTTAAGTGCCTGAACTACCCAAAATCAGATTTCCCAATCTTTATATCACAGTATTAATCTATCTTGAGATACGATTAGAATGTTAGAGACGATTTTACCCTTCCAGGCGTCTCCCACTCCTGTCACCTACAGTATCAGCGTCACAAGGACCTGCACTCACAGACTAATCATCCACAAATTGTTGCATCAGATATCCAGTGATCAATGATCTAAATGGCTATTCAACTTTTCCTATGTGGAGGTGGAACAGAGAGCTCTAAGGCTGTAATTGTAGTATCAGTGGCACAGGAGGGGCTTTGCTCAAGCTCTGACCTACATCACAGTAAGTGGAAACTGATACGCCTCTCAGGATTAAGAATTTAACCCAACCCCTCATCCTTACAACACAACCCTGTTATGCGGATTAACCCGGGGCTATCTTTGGACTTCTTGAAACAGACCTAAATACTAACCACTCGGTTGTTTCATCAAATTGTAACTGTAGGATTGTGGCGGTGGTTTGACGTATAAATCATGTCTACATAATCTTATGAAGCAGTATCTTTGGGGTGTGTGGGGGAATCATCCTATTTGCCTGATCATAACTTAATGGCCAGTGCTGGCTTAGCTCAACTGTCCTGGTGCCAGTAATTGTTCCTCATCTGGTGTAATTGCAGGCACAGCGAGATTCAGAGTGGATTTCCTGGTGTCTTTCAAAATTTAGGGGGCGTTTTGCCACTCTAAAAATCCATCACATTGGATTACACGGTTTGAGACTCTACTGGAGCAAAAAAATGTGTGCTGCATTTTTCAGTTTGAGTGCAGTATTAACCGCCATCCACTTTCTGGAGGATCCGACTTCGTCATCCCAGCCCATCAGTCCAAAAAGCTTCAAGATCCTGAGAGGAAAATCTCCTCGAAAAGACTTTCTTTGCAAGTTGGGTGTTACACAGTTCATGGCACAGTGTCTCTGCTGATATGATGGATGTTTGTCCCTGGGCACAGCTTCATTCTGCAGTCTGTAAAACATGCAGTGACATTTTCCTTCTTGAGCGTTTTCTTCTTTGGTTGGTTTCTGAATAAATGGTTCATTAAAAAGCCCAAAAGATGTTCATTCTTGCAGCCATTGTGTGGGAAGAGTGTGCCACTCTGCCTTGAAGAATTTCTTTTTCAGTGGACAGATTTTCAGTGGCTGTCAGTGGAGAACTTAAGTGTCTCATGATGCTTCAACAGCCATTTCATAGCTGCTATATTTGAAGAAAGAACTGTATCACTTTTGACCTTCAAAAAACTGCACCAGTGTCAAAACTTACAGAGCTGCATATGAGCTGCAGCTTTAGCAAATCCAAAAGAAAAAGAACAAAACAAACTCCGGACACTGAGAAAACTGGGAAAAAAAAACAACCCAAAAAACGTCTGGGCTTTGAAGGTGAGATGGCATTTTCTCTCTTCAGCTTTCTCAACTGAAATGATGAGCAAAAGATTGCTCTGCCAAATGTAATGAGGCATCACACTTTCACCTCCACAGAAGCTAAACGTAATGGAAGTCATTGGCTAAACGCATTCCAGAGTAAATGAGATGACTTCTTGGTTAGTGGGGCTGTTGTTTGGCACATAATTGATAGGAAAGGTGGTTAAAGGCATCCATTTCCCCCCTGAGGGCAGTATAATTGCAAAAGAATCTAATAAGGGAGGGAGGAAAGGAGAGAGTTTCTATCATAGGGGTGTGCACGCTCAAGGTCTGTATTCAGATCACAGGCGATACACAGAGCCGGGAGATCCAGATATATCTGATCATGCAACCCCACCCTTCACCCCCCACTTTGCCGAAACTGAATGAATTCTCGCTACAGTACAAGATGCATTCATTTCCACAAAGTTATTGTCTTTATGACTATCTGCTGCCGTCTCCATTAAATTAGTCAGCAAGACAACCTGGGAGACAAGGATCTGCCACCAGGGACGGACTCCATCTGAACACACAGCTGCTCTGTGCTTTAGCAAATGACTGAAGAATTCCCGATCAACGGTGCACTGATGCCTCCTAATTTACTCTGACTGACTGAAGACCTGCACAAGTCTATTTTACATGAGCCAGGGAGGATAACAAAAAAATAAGTGGCATGATTAACAAATAAAAGCAAAGCTTAATGTCTGTATTTCATGGCTAAGGCTTCTGCAAAATACTTGTGAAATGAAAAGAGGAAGCAGAGTATGAGTAATTGTTTGGTATTGATTGCACAATAACTTTTACATTATCGAAGGTGAGTGAGTAATGCGTCCTATGGCAAACTATGCAATACAGTTTCAAATAAAAAGGCATTTTATGTAATTGCCCCCCCCATCCATCCATCTCAACAGCTGTGACATTAACATTCATGAAAGAATTGGTTGAATGCATATTCTCTCCTGAGATGTTTCTTCCATTTCATTTCAAGCACATCCTCGCAGGCTAAAAGACAGTAACCACTTCACATGTGTTACTGACACGGCGCATGTATGAACAGGACAGCATGATTGGAACTGAGGGTCAGGTCACATTTGTACGCTGCAACACAGCAATGGATTAAAATAGGGAGCTCCGTGTAAATAAATATTTAAATATAATCTAAATATTAAGTGAAAAGCAGGGACATATGTTCAGTATGAGGGCTTTCAAATGAAACATTAAAAAAAAGAAATTTCACACGCGCTTCTGACCTCTTCTGAGATTTTTTTTTTCTTCACATATTAAATATCTGTTTACCACAGCAGGACTAAACATCTGGGCAGGACCCTCTGCAGACAATATACAGCTGTGTATATTCATGCGAAAAATCTCTGAATCCCTGGAAGACAGCAGGACGCCCCCAGTGACTCCTTTCAGTGTTAAACACGGCTGCATCCCTCAGCTGCTGCCTAACACAGGGGCAGGAGAGTAAGTGCACTTAAAGGAGAGGGGAGCAGCGATTCATTTCTCAACCCCATCATCAGCCAGGCACATCCCCAGACCCTCACCCTAGATACAGCCTCAAACACATGACTGGCGGTCAAGGATGAAGAGCAGTAGACACTCAGGAGTGCTCTTTACGGGTTTTTTTTTTCATGCTATTTAATCAATTTCACTGGCTTCCCTAACAAGAAACTGGCGGTACAATGTTATTGCCAATCTGCTTCAATCAAAAAGGATTTTTCATCCCTGCACTGCCATGCTGGAAATTGCTGCGTTATAGAATAATTCACCGCATGGCTTCAAAGACGTGTTTCACCTCTCATTTGGCTATTGCTCAAAATATGTGCAAAGGATCTATAAATAAACATGAATAGAGGGGAGAGCGATTACAATCCCTGCTGAATAGTAGGATACTTTGAAGATGGAGCAGGCTGAGCATTTTTCTCGCACTGTTGTTGGGTCTCTCCTTTTGCAGTCTGGGTGGGAAAAAGAACACTTGTGTGCAGACCACTGGTGGCCAAACATTTGGTTTTCCAGAAAAATGAGTGAGGCTGAGCTGTTGCTTTCATTTCTCTAAAAACACTCTCCTGCAGGCGGCAACTATCTTAATCCTATGAAATGTTTGTAGAAATATGCTGTACAAACATCAGAAAATCATGATGTCAGTTGGCATGCAGATACAATTCACCAACATAAAATCACAATGAAAAAAAAAAAAAAACCCTGACCCTTTTCCTCTGCAGGGACAGGAATAATTGCTTTAAACAAGTTAGAGAGGGAGCTTTTCTCCAGGCAACGGTCCTGATGCTGTTTCTCTGTGTGACTGAGCAGAGCAGCACCATATGGACTTTGTCCTAGATGAGGGAAATGAGCCCCAACAGTAGAAATCCCAGTAGGACCATCCAAACCATTTGGGGCTCGTCTAGAAAGGCAATCATCAACATCATGCATGTGTGACCAGTATCAGCACGCACACTCAGTCTCTGTGCTCCTTTCTCAGATTATACTAAATTAGATAAAGACATCTCGGCACGGAGGCACGGCTCACTAGGTTGTATCATTTTGCCCTGAGTCAAATGAAGTTGCATTCGCTGTTATTTTTCTGCAAAGCAAAGACTGCAAACTTAGCGGCACACAGTTCCGTACATATTAATGTTAAAAGGCAGGGAAATAACGTGCAAATACGGCAAAGATGATTTCTGACCGGATACTCACTTCTTCTAGGATGCAATTTTTTCCTCTTCATTAAACTGCTTTGATTGTAATTCCAGTATCCGTCGGATGTGCTCTTTCAGGCTCTACTGAGCGGGTAACATTTCTCACAGCAACTCTTCTCCTCTCAGCAGCCAAAGAGGAGACTGTTCTGTGCTCCAGCAGTTTAAATTCTGCTCCGTCTAAGTGCGTCTCTCGGTCTTAAAGGATGGGACTAACAGTAACCTCTACCTCGGTAAATTCCACAGTTAGTGAGTTTGCAGGCTGAGGAAGATACGCGCTACGCCGGGATGATCCTCGACCTCCTCGTATTACACTCCACAAGATGCTGCCAAGACGCAGAGAGGACAGCGGTGCCTCTGAGCGGAGACTCACATTGTGCGCATCCCCGGGCTCTGCTCTCTTTGTGCGCAGGAAGAAGCGCCCACTGGTGACGCGTGAAAACACCCATCGCACTTCGCAGCACAGTAATGCGCCACCAGCTTGTGGGCACCTGCCATTCCTCTGCTTAAGTGAGTGCATATTTAATCTCTGGATATTTACGTTATGAAGACTACAGATGAGGTGGAAATTTCGAGAAATGTTTTGGAAATTAGCAGCTATTCGATGTAAACATGAGAGGAAGCGCTTGGGAGAACATTATGAAGGCGAACTAAAACTGATCATTTACCACAATAACCAAACTGCCTGATGCCTGATCTTGGCTAGTTCGTTTTTTATTTGTATTTTTTAATTCTTTTTCTAGTGTATTGATGGTAAATAGATGCAGGGATTATGCAGTAGATGCAGTTAACTGGCTTTCCTCTGGCTTCTCCTGACCAACTGCTGATGATCAGTATCAAAGAAGGGGGAGAGGATTCAAAAAAATTGAAGCACTGGACAAACTGGCCCACCAGAGGTTTTTAATTTTTATTTTTTTGTTACACATTGAAAAAAAAAAAAAAAATCAAGAATAATCTTGGTGGATGTGGAATGAGGCCACATTTCAGCCAGAGTCTTTGTAGCACATCATTGGGTTTCATCCTGCAGCACTTTAACGGATCGTGGCTAGATGTGCACCAGACGACCACACACTCAGGTGCTTTGGTGCCTTTTGGCCTATAAATATGGTGCCACCTACTTGAAATTTCATTGTTTTCATGATGCAATCATCCGAAATCACAGTGTTTTGGAGGAGTTTTCTCATAGCTCTTTGCAAAGTCTTAAGTGTAGTTCTGTGAAGGCATTCTGCCACATGCTATAGGCTTTAAACATATGTGCTAATGGCATGGAGTTATTCTTACTGTACACCTCTGCAGTCCTAGATGCTTGTTTTGGCCAGGTGCATGGATACACATGTTCATAAATATGTACTGTGACCTCTTTTGTAAAGGTGCTCTTATCAATATCTTCATATTAACAGTGGATCAAATGACTATATATAATGTGAAAGTAGATGCTTGTAGTGAAAAATCCAAAGAGAATTGTTCTCTGATTCTGTAGTTTCCTTCATCTCTTTTTATGGTTTTAATATTTTTCAGCTCATTATTTTGGTTTTTATCATGCTGTCACTACTGTTTGGTTCATTCACCAGCAGGGGGGGTAGTGAGGGGAATGGTGGAACTACACTCAGGGGTCCAACTTGGAGAGAGCTCTCAAAAAGCCTGTCATTAAAAATGTGTTCTTGGTTACAATTGTTTTAATTAGCATTATGAGCAAATGATTACTGTTGCCTTTCTTTTATCTAAAACATTATTAGATCCTGTCAGAGTGCCTCCCCCCCTGAAAGGTGCACATGGTTTCGTCCGCTCCAGCAGTAGGGTGGACAAAATTACTACTCCAAATGTAGTAATAGCCTGAGGTGAACTTTGAAGCAAGTATGTCAAAAATACGTCAAATCAAGCTTCCAAAACAGCAAAAAAAGAAAGGTGTGAGAAAGAAAACAATCAGGGAAAGCAGTTGTTGACAAAAGAAAGAATTTTGTGAACACAACTCAGACCTGTCAACCCTCCCGTTTGTTTTTCCAGGATTGTCCCATATTTTAGCCCCCTCCCCTGCTGTCCTCCTGTTTAAATATTTAACCTTTCTAAGAAAGGTTCGCTATAATGTTGACAGGAGGCATAACCGAGTTGATGTGTTTGCTAGATTCCCCTCCGGCACAGCAGGTGGCAGTATGTAGAACATTAGCTTTAACATCTGTTGACAAGGAGTCATTCACTCAAATGCCACATTCCAATAGAACAAGAAAAAGACAAACAACAAGAAGGATGAATATGAGAGGGATGGAGTACCAGCCAAAAAGCTTAAAGGTTCTGAAAGTATCGCACTTTTTGTACAGTATGCCACACAAATGGGCAAATCTGTCAAGTGCACAGCCAAGAAGGACAGACACATGCTCCATATGACTGTATTCACAGTGTATCTTTCCCATCATTTTATCTGATGTCATTGTGTTGGTGTTGTTGATGTTCTTTTAGGATTAGCGCATTGTTTTCAGTTTCTTTTTTTATATTCAGTTTTCTGTTGCAGTTTGGTTTAGGCAACAGAACTACTTGGTTAGATTGAGGAAATATCATGGTTTGGGTTAAAGTCGAACTTGTCCCATGTGTGTATTTTTCTGGTCTTTTTCCCAGAGTTATCAAAACAGTGTGATTGGTCAGTTGCAATGATATGATGATCATAATTCTGATGTTGTAGGAACAACACAGACACGGTCATAGCAGATCAATCCTCTCTGATCCATTTTCATAATCACCCTCTGTTACCAATTGTCTCACCTGCCAGCAACCTCTCTCAAAATCACACTTGAATCATAATGTGTAAGTCCTAAATTTATGTGTCCCATTATATTTTCATTTATTTAATGCAGGGATGTTTCACTTTCATCCAGGTTTCTAAGTCTGACCACCTAACTGTAGCCAGGTAATGTAGAAACTAGTTAACCCAATCCTTGTTGCTCTATTATTTTAAAGCTTGTGGTGATTTTAGGATTCACTGTGTCTTGAATGTTTAAATGACAGAGGGATGTGTTAAGGGGGTGGGAAATTTCTCTTATTCTCAAATCCCAGTGTTGACAGGTATGGCGCAACTTGCAAGTGGGTTTTCAGAACAGTTAAATTTTGCTATGTAACATAGCTGACTTGATAATATTATAATAGATAAGTGATAAATGAAGCAGCATCACCTTCAGTTTAGCAACCGTTTTGTGGCAACCTTTTTTTGGATAGACGGATTGTGCTGCCAAAGTCTTATTACACGACTTCTATGTAGCAGCTGGGCTAGTGCTTGTCTATGAGTAAGACATGATTCCAGTGAAGTCTTGTTCGGTTGTCTTTTATTATGAGATACAGTAACACAATAAGCCTTTCTCAGTGAAGCTGGCAGAGTGGATGGCTTTCCACCATTGTCTATACCTAGGCTTTAATGGAGACCAGTTCTTACCCTGATTTTTTTGTGCTACGCCACTGCTCACCAGTCTCACTAATGTTGCTACCAGCTCCAGAAGCAACATTACTCATTTAATATCAACATTGCATTTACAAAAATAAATTGTTGCTGCTTTAACTGTATCTTGAAAAGTATGTTCAGTAATATGTTTAGTGAAAATATCTGCAAATGTCCAGGATTAGCAGAGCCTGCAGAACCACCACGACACAGAGCTTCTTTATCTAATCCATCAGGATTTGTCATCTACTTGATTTATAACTGTAGGGAAGCGAAGCAGACTTTTCACCATCAGTACAGATACTGAAATACATCTGGTATTGATAACCAATATAGTTCATCATTATACTGAATAATTGATTGAAGCCTGTATTTTCAGGGTCAACCGGCAAAACTTTCCTCCCAGTGGAGATATTGCTTACTTCCTCTCACAGGAGAAGTGCACACAACTGAAATGCTTTGATTTCTGATGTGAAGAAATCCAGAGGTAATGCAGCATTACAGCCTCTTTTCAGGCACATACCGTCCAGTCCTCATCCAAGTAGCCCCCCAAAAATAGTCAAATGAGACATGCAAGGTTCACTATCATTAAATCTCAATGAAAAGGGGCTGCCACTTGAGCTCTTTTAGCCATTATATCCACAACAATCTACTGGATGGCTCTACAGTTATAATTTTTATGGCGTCAGCGTCTGTGAAAGGGTCCGTGTCACTTTTTGTTAAAAGTGGATATCTCACTTTCAAAACTCTTCATAAGCTGTGCCAGCAATTCTCTTTAAGTTATGGGAAGCCTTGAACGACGCACTGTTGTCAAAAAAAAAAAGAAAAATAGGCGAAGACGAAGGAGAGCGGCAGACATTCAGCCTCATGTTTCACCAACTGTCACTCACGACACAAAATAAATCTCCCTATCGCTGCATAGATAATTGCTGTTAGTTTTATCTGGTGCAATCCATTTGATTGACTTAAATATTAAAATGATGGAGATATGAATATTTAATGTTTCTGGGCAGAGGAGAACTCCAGGGGGCTTTCAGATAGACTGATGGAAAATACAGAGGAGGTGAAATGCCATTAATTAAGGTCATTTGGTATCTTATTGGGTATGGAGAGGTGTGTGGGAGTGGGGGTTTGTGTTTGGAGAAATGACAACTCAAGGTCAGCAGAGATATGAGGCTACCAAACACAGCGCCACTGCAGATAATCCACCTTCATCCACGGGTAAGTAAGCTGGTGAAATGAGTAATGAGACCATTCTGAAAGTACAAGCATGAATTTCAGGGAGCAGAAGTCTTGGAGTAAAACACTGGAGGTCAACCAGGTCTGCAGCTGCTTTAGAGCTGAGTTCCAACTCTGACCTTCTTGAAGGAAGCAAGAGAAAATTAATAATTTTACAATTAATGTTGAGGTGACGCAGTATGTTTCAAAACAACGTTCAGTTACATTTAATCTATAAAGTTTCTGGACAAACTTTGAAACTTAATGTGTCTTGCCACATTTTACAGAGTATGCCAATAACTGGCCCCCAAATCCATTTTAAGCATCAAATTTCCACTTCTGATAAATGAGGAGAAGAAACCCAGACTATTGTTGCCTGGTTCTCACTCCCTTTATTTACAGGTGCACGGCATTGTCATTATCTTGGGTATGACATATATTGCTATTTTTGGAATTAACAAGGCTACTCAGAAATGCCAGTTTGTAGTGTCAGTGGTACTATACATGGTCTAGGATGTGTGTTATAAAATATTTACACACACACATCCTAAGCAAACAGTTTCCTCTCCAGCACACAGACACACACACACACACACACACACACACACACACACACACACACACACACACACACACACGAGAAAAAAAACAAACAAAAAAAAAACACTAACATAATGTGAAATTTACTCATTTTGTTGCCTGTGTGTCCAAACACAGCAGATATCTGAATATGAATGAATACAGGAGAATAGTTTCAGGTGGAACTGTGTTGATAGGACATTGCAGGAGTATGTACATTAAGGGGAAAAGAAAAGCATGAATTTTTCACTCCTACTGTTTTTATTATTACTTATATGATTCCAATGTAAAATTGAGATGTTTTTAGATTTTGCCACTGAGGTTCCCATTGTGCTTTGGGAGGATGTAAACAGAGATGATGGAAAACCAGGAGGGACAATATGGTCTACATTTATATTTGATTCATATACGCATGTGCATATATGTTTGATTCAGTTTGTTTGTGTGTTTCAGTGTTCCAAAAAAACTACTCACCTACTTTTCATGAAACTTGGTGGAAGGGTGTAACATCGGCCAACGAAGAACCCATTACTTGCCGGAGTGGATCAAATCACAGGGTGGAAGTCTGCACTTCTAAGTGCAGCATTTGGATTAACCAATTTAGAATGATTCATTCATTTAGGTTTTTGTTAAAAATGACACTTGATCATTATGAGATGATGTGACAGGTGAGATGGTGCTGAATGAAACAAACAGCCTCCTGCAGGACAATACACTGTCTACAGACTACACTCCCTGGTTATATATGTGTAATAACCCCGACAGTCCACCGTCAGATACAAACATTTTAGAACTAACACTAATGCCTACAACAGAGAAGCAAATGTAAGATGTTTGTAAATTAAGACTTTTTTAATATATTCGATAATACATTTTTGAGGGAATTAAATTCAATGCTTTTTAAAAATTTTCAAGACCCCCAGATACCCTGCTTATGGTTGAATGCAGGGTCTGTTCCAACACTTAGATCTCAACAACATGCAGATTCATACACCTCCTGGTTAGCAAGTGTGTTCCAAATCTCAAAAATGGCAAAAACAGTACATTTAGCTCACAGTGGATGCTCAGTTACTGTATTCTGCTACCATTTGGGGGCAGCATTCAGAGCTAAGCGCATCCGACAATTCATCATCAGTACAGCTGTGAATTGTCCAGTACACCTATCAGCTGGTTTGGACAACCCATTCTCCAACTTCCAACTCGGCACACATACGGTTGCTTGGTCAGGACCCCCACCTTTTAAGGCACTAGGTACCTAGGTACTAGGTTTAGCATCATTTTTTAACGTGGAGGGTAGTCCTACATCCAAAAGACAGCCCATTCTCACTCCCAATGAACTGAATGGCATAATATAAAGAGCAAGAAAGGTCCACATGTGGTTGGATGGATCAAGCCCAAGACTTTCACCCACATTACGGGGTCCGAACCAAGCATCTCTATGTATTCGTTTGGTTATCTAGACCCATGTGCGTTCAGATAACTCATTTAACTGCAGCAGTTTAACTAACTGCAATTATCTTACTTATCCCAGCTCCTGATGGAACATTTGATTTTCAATGTCCCCAAGTTTAATGTTGCATCTTTTTTGTATTTGTATTTTGTATGAAAATACACTGAGCCAATATATAATCTGAACTCAAGTGAGCCATCGATTTGCATTGGCGTGAGTAGCGGGATGTCCTCATTAAGATGTCTTACTGTGCTCTGTAAAACCTCTTGGCCACTGCAGGCAGTAACCAGAACCGCATCGTTCAAGTATACGCGCTTGGCCACTGGCAAATACTACGTGGGTAGTGTGGGCAAATCCTTACATTTTTTTCCCTAACAATGAATTATATATATTATACAAAACTGCAATGATGGAGGTACAACAGTCACCTTGATAGTGCTGTCAAAGTCTACGCTTGATAAACATGGGGGAAGATCTGAAGTTCCAAGGGATGCCTTTTTAAATAATTTCAAGGAGAATAACAGACATTTGTCCTTGATAGACTCTAGAGAAATGTGAGTTGTTTGACTGAGTTACAATTCTGACAAGAGGGGCCACAATGTAGTGGGTTGACAGTGGCTGTTGCACCAATTTGAGGGATTCTTTCATATGTGCCATTGTTGGCATGAATATATGCAAATCAGTTTGAAAAATTCTTAAAAAAGAGGTCATGAGGCTGGGAAGCTTTTAAGCTTGCTGCTCTTAAGCACAACAATGATTCCTATCCTGCTCTGTAGCTGACTGGCTCATCTGACCCCTGGAGCAGGGAGCGCACATGGAAAGAAAATGTTATATATCTAATTATGAAAGGATCATGCAACTTTACATGTTCTCTCTGTTTTTATACTTAGGATTGAAGCTGTTCTTCTGAAAGGACACTGCATGGGGAGAGAAGTTAGAGGAAAAAGAAAACAAGTGGAAAGTGATCTGAAAGATGCAATTCACCTGAAGGTGTACAGTGCTTTCCAGTGAGATATACAGCTTTGACTGAGAGAATGGAGAGTTTTTTAAGCTCCAGGCTTGGCAGCATACAGTACTGGTCTCATTGTTGTTACTGCCAGTTCTCTAAAGTTGGAGGTATAACAACATCCACTGGCGAGAATAACACTTTATGTTTTATTGCTGCACTTTGGGTCTGTGCTGCAAAGAAAAAACAAGAAATGTGGATAACACCTCACCATGAACTTGTCAAAGGTGGAACAAGTGGAAAAAAGGCAAAAAAAGGCAAAAAAAAAAAAAAACCCAAAGAAAAACAAACCAACATTGTTGCATACTGTATACAGTGCAATGGATGCTAAGGAAGGAAATCTAAATGGAGACAGCTGAGTCTAAAAGTAGAATGGTGCAATACAACTCATAATACATGGATACATGTGCAACGATATACAGTAATTTTACGTTGCATGCAAACATTATACAATAAAGACCTGCCTGGCTAACAACAGAAGAAAAACTTTGGCCGATGCTGATATGAGTGTAGTTGTGTATATAATATATTTTTACAATACCCACTATGATCATTGATAAATGTTTCTAACATGGCTTAAATACATTCATTCATTCATTCATTCATTCATTCAACCTTTATTTTAACTCGGAAAATACATTGAGGTAGAGACCTCATTTACAATGTAGCCGAGTAAAACAATAAAAACAAAGCACTTAGACATGGAAAAAGCCAAAGAGGAAATGACATAAAACTTACATAAAAATGAGTAAGAAGAAATAGCAATAAAAGCCATAGAAGAAGGACCCATTTTAAACGAAATAAGATAAATAAAAGCAACAACGAGTAAAAACAGTAAAAATGCAGAAAAAATGCAAAAACCATTGATCAAGTAAAACAGGAGCACCTAGAAGCAAGGAAGGAAAGCTTTAAATGGCACTGCATGTTGTTCCATGTTGCAGGTGCGCAATATGAAAAACTGGATTTTCCAATTTCAGTAAAAACAGCTGGCACATGCAGCATCATCCAATCACTGGACCAAGTATGATAAGAACCCACATTAAAGAGAGCATTGAACTAATGTAAGAAGGTAAAAGACCAATAAGAGCTTTATAAATAAATAAAACCCGGTGTCTTTCCCGTCTTACACTGAGAGAGGGCCACCCAACCATAGTATACAGGTCACAGTGATGGCTGTCATAACATTAGATACACACTGAAGGCAGTGTTACATAGAGTAAGAAAACAAGTGTACGCATTAGCATGCTATTGTTAGCATTATGCACAAAGGGCACACGTAGGCCAAAATGTTTTCCTTCATGACTGTGGATGTGTTTCCTGCCTTGGTTCAACCTATTGACACATACCAGAAATTGTATTTGAATTGGTTTCTTTCACTGTGTGAATGCATAATTCTATAAATCCAAGTTAGAATATAAATCATCTCAAAGTACATTAAATACAAGAGTAAATTAAATTAAAGACTGTCTGCACTGTGTTGATTATTCACTTGTGGTTGTAAGAGACAGTGTTATTGACTTGACAGCTGTTGGTTTTATACTATGATCTTGAGTGGGTGCATGTGTGACCTGTGCCTTCTTTGTGTGTACAGGCATTGTTCAAAGCAGCACAATCATCAAAGTTAAGACAGCATCTTGGCATCTTAACATGAATATTTGGCAATGTGCTGCCCAGCATGGACTCTATCTGTTATTACAGAGCACTTGTCTGCATCTTGCTTCAGTGTTTTCCTCTTCTTTTCTTTTTAATCAATATTTTGTTTTCCATGCTGCTGTTTGGCTCTCCACCGTCATGTGTAGAATACTGCCAAACTCGATTAGATGCTGACCATTGGAACATCCATTTTAGCGAGGGTTTTATTCCCTCCCTTATGTGTTTGGATTTGTATGTGAAGACAGAGAGACTGCAAGTGCACAGGTCTATCAGCTCAGGCTGCAGCAAGACTTAATATTGCTGGTTAGCCCACAGTAAGCCTGAAACCCTCTGGGATTTGACTCAATCCTTGTCATTACCATTCCGCCACTGGCAACATACTATAGCTAATGCTTTACGTTTTCGTTAAACAACAATATGTGTAACATTTTCTAATAAAGCTGTGTTGTCTGTGTCTTATGTTGTGATGGCTGCTCTACATGTACACTCTTAGTTTCATGCAATATACTGGAAATGAGCAAACTCTGTCAGGAAGTGTGCTTAAAATACTGAAATAGCCTCTGGTTTTAGCATGAAACAGCAGTCTTCAAGCTGTTTTTATCACATTTTACAATGCCATTCACTGGAGTTTTGCCTCCAAATCCAGTCAGTTAGGCGTTTGCAGTAGCCTGAATGCTTACATCGTGTTTCCACACACTGTACATTCACTGACCAATTCAGTGAGTCAATGCGTAGAATATTTGTTTTGTAGCATTTCAGTTTGCATAAGTAGTAGCAGTTGATGCTTGAGGTGTTGTGTCACTTTCTATTAAACCTTGTTCAACATTGTTAGTTCTCACTAAACTAATGCATATTTATTTGTTCTTCGAGTACATCTGAATACTTTCATGTGTGCAGGTGATGCTGTGAGATGCCTCTGCTCCTCTGTGTAATTGTTGCACTTTCTTTCCATTTCCTTAAACTATTTTGGTGGAAGCCTCATGACATTTATCGTATTATATAAAGCAAACAGGTATTGATTGTACATATTCTCCAATGCTTCATGCGATCCAACATCATAATCATGTTAAAGGAACAGTCTGACGGTTTGACTTCCTTCCTGAGTCATGAATTTCCATACACCAAATATACAGCAACAAGCAGCAGATAGTTAGCTTAGCTTAGCATAAAAAGCAAAGGAAGCTGCATCACAGCACCTCCAAAGGTCACTAATTAACACATTATATCTTGTTTGTCTACTTTGTACAAGAAACAAACTGTAAAAACAGTGATTTGTTTTGTGAGGGGTTATGTGTTGGAACTGTTTCTCTTTGAGAACAGTTGCCAGGTAACCAGTGGATACAATTCACTGCTCCCCCCAAAAGACCCACGTAAAACCAACTTTAATTTTCTCTGTTATATGAATACACAGGCATATGACCTACCAGCCCTTTAAAATAGAAACAACTGGGATATCTGGGACACCACAGTCTCCAGAGCTGTTCATGTGATTATTGTATTTTTTTTTTAACTGCTCATTATGACCTCTGTTAGAAATATGACCAAGTTAAATCAATACGAGGAACTGTGTGACATGTAACTTCATCTACAACATTTTGAAAAAGAGGTTATGTCAAACTGTAAAATAACACTACACTGTACAAACAGCTTAATTGTCATTACTTATTCATCACCGCTAAGCCAACAATTGCACACAGTAGATGCTGGAACATGTCCTAGTCATGCAAATTTAATTCAGTAACATGTAGAATACAGTAGTTAGCTTTAGGAAATCTGAACAGCTACATACAAGAAAGAAAAATTTAAGCAAAATATGCAGAGCTGAAAAAAAAAGAGGACACATTTTCTGATAAGGTAGCATATCAGCTCATAAGCTGAAATGACACTGAGTCATGGGCTATTTGAAATGTGTAAATTCACAGGTTTATGATGCCCCTTGGCGGTTAATATGTTAATGGTTTTAATTGCACTCATTATTTCTCATTATTTTTTAATTAAATAATGCTTACTACATCTAGCAATCACTTATTTATTTTTGTTATATATATATATATATATATATATATATATATATATATATATATATATATATATATATATATATATAGAGAGAGAGAGAGAGAGAGAGAGAGAGAGAGAGAGAGAGAGAGAGAGAGAGAGATTTCTTTTTTCTTTTTTTTCTTTTTTTTTTTAATATACTCAGTCATGGGCTGCACGGTGGCGCAAGCAGGTAGTGCGCGTGCCTCACAGCAAGAAGGTTGCCAGTTCGATCCCCGGGTCAGGCAGGGCCTTTCTGTGTGAAGTTTGCATGTTCTTCCCGTGCATGCGTGGGTTCTCTCCGGGTACTCCGGCTTCCTCCCACAGACCAAAAACATGCTCATTAGGTTAATTGATGACTCTAAATTGTAGGTGTGAGTGTGAGTCTGAATGGTTGTTTGTCCTTGAATGTGGCCCTGCAATCGGCTGGCGACCGGTTCAGGGTGTACCCTGCCTCTCGCCCATTGTAGTTGGGATAGGCTCCAGCCCCCCGCAACCCCGAAAGGGATAGGCGGTATAGATAATGGATGGATGGATACTCAGTCATGTAATGTTGTAGTTTGAATGCTTTCAGACATTATTATTTACCACACTTCATTCACTACTAAGGCAGCAATAACTACAAAACAAGTGATACTCAGAAAGAAATTGTCATGTCTTCAGACTGGCCAGTAAACTATGTAACAAATAAACAAGAAAGGCTGTAATGCCTTCATGTATGCTAACTTTAGCTCTCCCAGTTTATCTAGTTTGTGTTAGAAAATGAATTATATGAAGGTAAATATATCCTACTTGGTAGGCAGGTGTCTGTCTGTCTACCTACAAAAACTAGGCTTGCATACTGTATAATGTATACTGATGTATACTGATTACATTGAAATCTACCTACCTCTGTAGTAACTGAAAATCTTTCATGCCATTTAAAAAAAATAAAAGTAAAGCAGATATTAAGTCAGATTATGGCTTCAAGTTAAATATGTTAGTCAATTGCATTTTTCCTTTGTAGAGAAGCCATATCATATTACATAGTTTTGTAAAAAGTTGTTCAAACAGCAGTATTATACAGCCTGTACAGCAGCAACAATACACTGAGTAAATTCTTAGTCTCAACCTCTAGGCCAAGATATGGGCTACTCATGCTCCACTCTGATTCAGTAGCCTAATAACATAAGATTATCCTTTATTATGCCACAGTGGGGGAGCTTGCAGTGTTAACAGCAGCAAAGGGAATAGTATTATAATAAGAAGAAGTAACAATAAAAAAGCAAGATATGATAAATAAGTAAGTAATTGAATAAATAAAACAGACAAAGGTTGAATTCATATTATTGTACCTAGGAAGTATTGAGTCAGTTTTGGTGTGTGTGGTCTACAGGGAGCAGTGTTGACTGTAAAGTCTGACAGCAGCAGGAGGGAAGGACCTACGGTATCTCTCCTTCGCACACCGCCGGTGAAGCAACCTGTCATATATTGCTGCTTTTGTTGACCTGCACATGAACTTCAGTAACATTTTGTGACCACTGAACTGATAAAGTGCTGCAGACTTATGACAATCAAACACTGCATCTCTATTAAGTGCAAAATGTAGAAAGAAAAGGGCTGGGAGGTTATAGAGGGAGGTTAGGGAGGCATAAAGATGGAGATAAAGTGTGGACAAATTAGACTGTATGGAAAACATTAGCCATTATACACCCCCAAGCAGCATTTGGCACACTAATTCACTACAGGCAGATACTGGAATTGGAGGAGAGAGACAGTAAAGTATAATGCAGAGGGGAAAAAAAATATCACTTAAGTTTGGAAAAGATCTTTTAGACTTTCTGGAGAAAAAAGGTGTTTCAGGCTATAGTATGTAGAAAATCAGATGCCTAACACGTGATTTTTCTAATAATAAATCCGATCAAATCACATCAAGTTAGGTTTAATCATAGTAGGACGGATAATGGGGTTCTGTACTGACAGCTCTGACTGTATCTGGGTCAGTGGTGTCCTCTCATAGTAGTTTGTTTCATCTCCACATGCTTATGAATTCAGTATTCAGATTTTTAGCTCGTGTTGGTCACTGTTGTAATTCAACCTTGCAGGAATAACAAAGAATGACAAATGAGTTCTATCTGTATTTGGTAAGTAGCAGTGTCTTGTGTTTTAGCTGCTTTCTCTTAGAAGCACTAATAAACACATTGGGGAAACTTAATGAAAATAGCCAGTTAATGTTTAGTGGTCTAAGTAAGTCTTGGAGGAGCATGGTGGTGGTGAGGAAAGCTAACGCTATTCTCTGCTGCCCCCGGGCATCAATTTTCAGTGTTAATATAGGACTAAAAGAACCTGGTGCACTGTTTAGAGTATTTTTGTAATGTCGTTGATTTGCATTTGGTCCATGTTATTATTATTTATTTTGTGTTTTTTCTGCTGATGTGTGCTGTAAAGTCTGTCTACAAACAAGATTTCTTCTGCAGGCAATTAACTTTGAGGTGAATTGAACTGAATCAGAAGCCTTGTTTCATATCTCCAGTCTTGTCATATGTTAATGAAATTGTCTTGTACTGGCAATGATAGAACATGTCAAATCACGATGATGGCACAGAGAAATGTAACAGTATGAAGTGGCTGTTTATTTCCATGAATGGTAAGGAAGAGCTGAGACCTCTTAGGGAGAGATACAAATAGTGTATGAAGCTGAGAGCCTCTCAGTGAACACACATGGCCTTTTCTGCAGATGTTGATACACTGATATTTAGAGATGTACTGGAAGCAATTCTGAGAGAACTGATCGCAGCATTTACCCAGATTTGCCAGGAAGGAAGGATCATGAAGACATTAATTGGTGTGATTCAGTCTGGTGCCGAGCACAATAAGCAGCTGTGTTGTCACATCTGAGTGAGACTGCGATCTTCTGCGGCTGTGACTGTGCGCAGATGTTTTTCTTTACCTGTGTGATTTTGAAGGTTGAGCCGGGGCTATGAAGATGTTCCTGTTGTTCTGTCACATGGCCCTGCCAAGCTAAGGCCTTTGTTCCTTGGCAGCATGCCATCCCACAAACCACTGCCAGAGGAACTGTGTCATGCCCCACTCAGTTTGGTTTGTAGACAGGGAATGCGGGGAATAATCCATTCCATTTGATAGCTCTCTGGCATGAATTTGAGTGGCTGTCACGCCAACTTAAGAACAGATTTGCTGTCAAAACTGAAATATTATGTATATCACTATCCATCTATTAAGGCACATGCTCACCCCCGGGCCTCACTGCTCTCTGTAAGCTGAGAATAGCTATTTATCCACGATCTCGGCTCGGCTCGGTATGTGAAGCTTCAGCAAGAAAGTTTGAAAAAAAAAAAAAGAATTCAGAGAGTAACTTTTAAGAATTCAATACATTAGTTTCCTGGGCAGCCTTCTAATATACTGGCAATTAAATTATCTTGTTTCTAATCAGTCACTGAAAAAATTCTAATTAGAAGTACAATTTGGGTGTCCGATTGTAGAAAGAGAGAATTAGAAAAACTGATCGGACAGTCATTACACTGACTCTCAAACATTTTCTTGTTGCAAGACTGACTGATCAAGGCCAAAGTCAGCCCAGACAATATTGCACCGCTGGACAGAAAAGACCCATTTAAACTAATTATTCCTTCTGCCATTTGCTTTTTTAATGATGTAGAAACGTAGACACCTGGCTTGCCTGTTGGAAGATGCAGGATGGGTGTCACGCTCAGCAAATGGGGTTAAAAAGTGTACCAGCCTTTCAACACCTTAGCAGGCGCTTAGGAAATGTCGCCTGACTGCCCCTCCACTCTGGTCCACTCTCAGCCCGTAGTACAGGTAATAACAATCACAACAACATTAATCTCAATAACAGTAGGCTAATGGAATGTACTAGAAACAGCACATTTGTCAGTTACGAACCCACATGAAACCAATACGGACCAAAGGCAGAGCTCAAACTGCTAAATGGTTTCAGGCTCAGCAGTAATTACTGAAATAAGAATGTTCAATTATATTATTCATCAAAAGACAACAAACGAGTGTTTGAGAGGGGACAGTGTAATAGTGATGAAAAGACAAACAAAAGTTTTGTTCTAATACCCAAATACGAATACAGTGCACTCATTCAAACATATACAGTATATTCTACCAAAACAACAATTCAACGAGCAGGTGGGTGCAGACATCTGTAGCTCTATGGTTGACTGAGCACCTGTCTTCCATGACTTCTCACTCAGAGACCTTCAGAGGTCCACTGGTATTAATTAAAACCAGAACGAGCTTCTCAACACAGCTTTTCCACAACCCCAGAGCTCCTCAATTAGGTGCCAAACAACTCGCCTTCTTGTTGTTTTCTAAGGTTACACAGTTTCAGAGAAATAAAGCGACATTGGGGTCCTCTGGGCATTCAAACAAACTGTTGTCAAAATGCTCGCATTGTTCACTTTTCTCGTAAGACAGCATGTTTTTTACTCTTGTTGTTGTTGCTGCTGCTTCTCCTTGTACTGTTTCTTCCTATTGAATGATAATGCTGTACTAAGGACTACAACACTGTCAAAGAAAACAAACAAAAATACAGGTTAGTGATGGCTATACTGGCATTTAAAATGGGCGATGACAGACAAGGTTAAAATATTGTCATTTTCAAGCACAGCCATAAAGCATGTATTACCAGATATGTTATCACATCTAAAGGACATTGTTAGAACAACACTAAACTATACTATGAATGTGGCTGCTGAATAACAGGCACTCCACTTCTGAAATGATTCCAATGGACAATGAAACTATGATAGAGGTAAGGTTTGTGTAACAGATCTGGCGGCTTCTTTTTAAAGGGTGACATCTAATCATGCAAATAGATATTGTGGGTATCTCAAACTTATCCGTTTAGAAATCTGGAAATTCACACTACTAATTTCTCCTCCGTTTTGAGAGCAGCACATTATTGATGGCGGCAGAAGCCTTCAGTCATTTGTTGTGCACTTAGAGACATCAGCCCGTGGCAGGTTTAAAGTTCAGAAAATTTTGGCACAGCAATTTGTATGCAACTGGCCGCAAATACACCCAGAAAAAAAGTCTGGCTCCAGCAATGTGTTAAAAAAAAGTGTAGAATAAATCCAAGTGTGAACAGCAGGAGAGTTTGACAGAAGTAAGCTATTTAAAGCAGCAGCAGCAGAAAAAGGCACAGTGCACATAATGTCACACAGTAGTACACTGTAAAACAAAGGTGAGAAACTGTCGTGTAGTTATTGCACTTAGATGGGGGAGTAGTACTGGATTACAGCATTCAATGACAGCGTTTTCAAGTCCTCAAAGCCAATGTTTTTTTTGAACATGTTATTCCTACATTAATCATGCATTGCATCTACAGTAAGGTTAAGGTTAGGAAAAGCAAACCACTCGGATCAGTTAAGAGAAAGATCATGGTTATGCAGAATAAGCAATGGTTTTGGTATTAATTGGACGTCTGAGACAGGAGGCGAAACCTGTTACCTCTACACCTTTTATGTATGGAATGTAGATTTATAGCACCTCACTGTATAACACAGCAGGCCCAGTTACATAATAAAATGGGGGGGGGGGGGGGGGGGGGGGGGGGGGGGTCCTCCGAAATGTGGGGGTTCACTGCCAGACGTTACAGTGCAGACTGCATGGGCAGGCAACGGCAATCTAGAAAAGCATCCTGCTGAAACAGTGTGCAGTGTGTTACAAAATGACCTGTTTCTCCACTAATAACTAAATAAGATCAAACATATAATTTGAACATATGTACTTACTAGCATTGTAATATTGTTTTTACAAAACAGTAATTTGAAAAATAGCCACCAACGCACACATAATAAGTGAAATTAGCAACTGTCACAATGAAAGCCAGGTTAGGGGGCGGGACCAGTCAGGCCATTGAACCAGCAGTGTTCTTTTAACAATTTCAGTAAGTCATTATTATCCTCTGACAGAATCAAGGACATGGTGGAGTCTGCTTTGTTGTTTGACTTTTTGCACCAAAGACTTCAATAGAGACTAACTGGCTGTTCTGGGAAACATACATGTCTTTGATTACGCAGCCTCCAATAAACAGCAATGTACAGTGCTTTCTTTGGGCTTTTCCATGGAATCATCCTGAGTTGTCTCTCATGCAGTTTTGAGTGTCCAGAATAGTGTTAGGTGTTTCTATATGATGCTTAACAGACAGTTTGGATTACACAGTTGTCATGGGACTGTCAATGGGACTTCAGCCCCATTCAGACTGGCTGGGAGAATGAAATATTCACTGGGTTCCTCTGCCCTTCAACCATATGTCTTTTCTTGTTGACTGCTACCACAGCGTTCATATCAACTGAAAATAATTCAGTCTGATTAGCAGGCTGGTGGTGCCCCAAGACACAATCAAAGTCTACTAATGAAACTAATGAAATCAAATATTTAGCTCAAAGCCACCAAGAGACATATCAAGATACTATTTATGTGCAATTCATGTGTAATCAACCATGCAGAACCAATGAAAGATGTTACTGCAGGTTTCTGGGCAGGAAGGAGGAGAAACTATCTGAGTGCATAGAAGTTTGGGCATACTTTCATTAGCTGCCGCATGTTAATTGAACATCTGTTGTTTAACATGTCTATGGCCGGAGTTGATGTTTACAGTATGCACACAGTAGATAATTCTATGCTATATCAGAAACTCCAACCTCTCCCTTTATAAAGAAGTTTGATCTAACTGGCTGGTGGCCCAGAATGTTAACTGCAGGGTCCGGAGCTAATATATAAGCACTATAAAGTCCTATCTCTTACCACTTTCCAATTTAAAAAACATTTGAAAACAAATGGTGCTTTGGCTCCCACTAAATAATGATTTAATGAGTTAGAGTTTCATACCGTTTTTCTTTGTAATCACTGCCATTGCAGTTGTTGAAATACAAAGGTACATCCTCCCACTACATCTCCAATGCCCAGATGGGAAGTTCATAATCTTACTTTTGCATTTTTTAGACATATTCCTCAGTTCAAGAATGTCTAAGTCTCAGTATTGCACCATTCTATGACACCAAGTGCTTGTGCCTGGAGCAAGCTGAGACACGGGCCCATAAACATATCATAGTGTCTTAGATTTATCCTTTCAATACAAGAAGTTTTACTGACGTGTCTGGAGAGGTGAGAAAACAGGTGTCGTCAGTTGTAAATCCTGTCTCTGTGAACTTCTGGTGTGTCCCTGCAAAGAACTGTTTGCTGCATTGGCCACTAGCAAACCCTTGGCATCTTACGCAAAGACTCAAACATCCATTGTATCTGAAAGATGTCAACATGCATGCAGAGCACCATTAGTCCAGAAGAGAGGAGGTGGATAAAACTTATCATCACTGCACCATTAACCTTTAATGAACTGGTGCTGCATTTTCAAGACAAAGCTGTTCAGAAACTCCCCTTCCCAGGAGGTCAATTTCCTCTCGCTAGGCCGTCCTTGTCAACAAGAATTTTGTCTGACACAGCATCAGTAATAGCTTTAAAGAGCTGCTTTTGGATATGGAAAGAAAATATACCTGAGTTTACACTGTTCGTTAAGTTGTATTCATAGCCATACAGCATTCTCAGAAGAATGAAAGGCCAATTTAATCCTCAGAGGGATCATACAGTGATTTACGGTGCGCTCCGTGCTGGGCTGCGCTCATCAATAGAGGCATTCCGTCATGTTGTAATAGCTGTTGTTGATGTTGATGAGGTATTATTTTGCACATAAAACACCCCCACATGCTGACTATTTCAATGCTAATTATGTTTGGCTCATTTTTGATGTCTCTGTCGCTGTTGGCCGGCTCCACTCACCGTGCCACTGTGAAAGTAGAACCTAAGCCTTTTCTATCCAGCTCGTCTCCTCACAGCATGTGCTGACCCATACTTCAAGTACAGGCTAGGAACGGTGAAAAGCCATATTCATGCTTTGTTATGCTTTGAAGGTAGCTTCATCACCTGATGTGAATGGGCATATGTTTGAAAGCTAAATGAAATATCTGCCACATTAGAAAAGGATGTGATCTGGACATGCTGTGATTAAATGTCCCTGTGGTGGTTGGACTTTTCATAGTGTTTTAAAGCACTTAAATTGTTGGTTGTGTCATTAGCAAGGAGGTAGTAGAATGACATTTGGTCTTTAGAAATTAGCAGCAAGGTTTAGAGAAACGCAACTGGCCTAGTGTGCAGTAACTTTACCTAGGGTTCTGTGGATTCTCATTGGCTGTAAATAGGAATTAGGAATTCAATTAGTTACACATATTACTTTTATAGCCACTGCCCACTAACTGTGGCAATTTTGGCTTAATGGCACGTTGAATTTCCTTTAATTTCTAAGAGCTGTTGGACTTGGTTTCTGAGGCTCACATGACAGATGGAGGTAAGGCATACTTCGGCTTCTTTTAGCTGGCTAACGATACTGCAACTAGTTAAACTGTGAAGAAGCTTGCTATGACTAGTGCTAGCTTGGTTATCCCTGTGCCAGTGACTCTTACTGTACATTGCAAGGTTCCTCAAGAGTGGATGACAGTCACAAGCAGGAAAGAATACGTCTCCTGGTGATGGACAGAGTTATGTTTACATGCTAATAGAATAGTGTACCAGTGGCACAAGTAGAGAAGAGCCATAAGGTCAGAAAACTGACTAAGTAATAGCACAGCAATAGTTGTGTAAAAAATGCGAACATGAGCCAACAATAAGGCTGGGACAGGCTCTAATGTAGGTTTACAATGTGTTGTCTGACCACTTCTCAAGCTAAAACTATTCTGGCTGTAAACTTAAAGTCTGCGTGAAAATCCAGCCATTCCTGCAGTTTTAGTGCCACACCATCCACTGCTTTTATACAATTTAGGGCTCTGACCAGATCACTGGAGCTAACTCTGCACTGTGAGCTATCTGGACTGTTTGCTTCTTGGGATAACTGCTGTCATTTAACATTTTAAGTTTCAAAAACAGTGTTGATCCGTTTCATAAACTTTCAGCCATTCCCATTTGTCTTCTGCCCCCCACCATACCTGTCAACACTGGGATTTGAAAAAAGGGAAAATTTTCCGGTATCTCATCCTGGTCTGTCCCACCACCCTTATCACTGTCCACATCCCCCTTAGATTTAGACAAGAGAACATAGTGAATCAGAGCAATGAGGATTGGGTTCAGTAGTTCCTACATTTGGCTAACCCTTCCCTCTCACATTCATCCTCCTTGTTCTTCTTGTTCTTTATTTTTTATTTGCAGGTGCCATGTGAGTGAATGACTTACAGCTAATGTTCTAAATACTGTGACCTGCTCTAGCAGAGGAGAATGTAGTAAACACAGCAAATGGGCTATTCATGTCAACTTATTTTTTCATTTTTTTCTTCAATGTGGAGGGATGTTTCAGGTGTTGTTTGACAATCCAGCAACCTCTTCGTTGCATACCATGTTGTGTTAAGGCAGGATTTGGACCCAAGAACAGACAAAGGCAGACAGGGAGCAAGGGTAAAATAGGAATTTATTGAGTGCATAGTGAAAAGAGAGGGGAGAAGGGAGATTTGGATTGAAGTATGGAAAGCCTGGGGGTCGAGGCTTGTGGATGGATGATCAACAGCCATGAATGGAGGTAGGCCGGGGCACTGAGGTGGAGAGCAGCTCAGAGAGGGAGCGCACAGAGCTCAGGTGTGAGTTCATGAAACTAGATTGTGATGGCTGTGGACTAGAGGCTCGAGGTAGGTAGAAGCAAGAGGCTGGGCAGCGTGGTGGCAGAGACGCTGGAGCTGGAGATCGGTGTAGGAGAACTGACTGAGCACAAAGAAAAAGACACAAGAAATCAAGCACAAGAGAAACAACAAACCAAATATAAACTCCTTCTTGCAGGTAGCACTAGTAACGCAGCCAACTCTACCACAGCGGAAACAATCTGGCAACGAATCCTCTGTAGTCCACAGTCGTTATGCTGTGCTTGATTGTGATGAGTCCCAGCTGTGTTGGAGCCAGCTCCCAAGCCACCTGGGGAACCACACCCAGCCTCTGCCAAAAAAGGACACACAGGAACCAAAACCCACACCTCTCCTCAGTATACCAGAAAATACCAGAATTTCCCAAACCACCTCATACTGACCCTTTTAACTAACATTAGCTTAAGTTTCAAAGCAGATCTGAATCACGGGGCAGATACAGAAAAACAAACAAACAGACCAGCTGTTAATTAACATTATGAGGCTTTTGACCCTGGAGTAATAAAAGTCAAACATCTTAAAGTCCAATAGATGGTAGTAAATTGTGATAGAACATGGCCAGTTGTAGAAATATGATGACTCCATATGACAACCCACATCACGGGTACCAACAATCCTCAGAGATAGCGTACACATGAAGATGCTCAAACTCATATAGAACAGGGACAGTGGGTTCATGGGAGAACCAGTACAATACATTTCATGCAACTGATTATACTCTATCACACATCCAAATGTGAACTGTCTGCAATAAACTCCACCAGAAATATTGAATTTTAAGTTTCAAGAGAATAAGCATCATCAAAGACACTATACATTTTTGTACAAAAATTAGAGATACTAACAACATTGATGGAGAGAATCAAGGAGAAGCCACAACTGATTTCCCTTTTTTTTTAATCAATACCAATAAGAAAACAGGTGTTGAACCCAGTCAGTTTATCTGAAAATCAGAAATTACAAGTCAACAAAACTATGATAAGCATATGTGCATTTTGCTTTTAGGATGTTATTTGTTTTCTACATAGTACTGTGTACACAGTGGCATACTGCAGCATCAGGTCAGACACAGCGCTCTTTTTGTCTGCTGCAGCCCCCTCAGTAGCTACAGTGCGCTGGTTAAGCCGAGGCTGATTCCAGTCTCTGTGAATGAGTAGATAGGGAGGTGAGTCTCATATCTCCATCCTGACAGGCTCAACACACCCCCGCCTCTCGGGACTCCACACCAACCATCCCTGATAGCACAGGACTTGCTTCTCCCCTCATGCACTGAGGCACACACACACACACACACACACACACACACACACACACACACACACACACACACACACACACACACACACAAACACTCCCACTCGGCGAGACCCGGCACTCGCCTTTTTATTTAAATGCGATAAATATTTAATTTGTGAACGTGTTGTGAAAGATCACACGAGCACGCACAAAGGACCCTCAGCTGAATATGCAACGCTCTGATAAATTTTTCAGTACTCCATTTCCCCAACCCCCAGTTGACTCACCAGGAACCTGGAGCTGATCCGGGCGAGAATTAAACATGTTTTCCTTGCAATATTTATTCTTTAAAAACAGCCAGTGCCTTGCTGATTCGCTGATTTCAAGAGGTTACTGTGACCGGTCTTGATCTGGTGTCCATTTAAAGATGCTCGTTTTAATGACTAATATATCTCCCCAGCTCTCCCTTATGTAGGTTAGTAGCACAAGACTAATAACACCAATAATCCTCCCACTAACATTATGTCCCCCTACTGACTTTCTGCACCTATAAATAGCATCACACACGCCACAAATTTTACCTCTCTCTCTTTCTCACTCACATACAACACCTACATAACAGTAGCACTACTCCCTGTAATTAATTTATGTTGCCCCACAGAGCAATGCAAAAGTCAGAGTTTGTGTGTATAATGAACTATCTTAAACCTCTGACGCTAATTCCTAAGGCTGTTTTTGTTTAATGTCACAGTTTTACATTTATTTCTCCACAGGGAAGGTAATGAAACAACTAAGACCTTGAGAACATAAAGAAACACAAAGAACATAAATCGTGATTTCACCTAAAGTTACATTTCATTTTCAGAGATCAGGAAAAAAGCAGGAAAAAAAAAAAAAAAAAAACACCAGTAAAACGTTTTCAAGGGCAGTCCTTACCTGCACAACCACCCTGCACTTACCAGATTTAAATAAATAAAAAAGGCCAGCAATATTCATTTTGCTGCGGCGCAAAGTACCGTGCAAGCCTGGTGTGGTGCTCTTCCTTGTATGAGCGAAATTCATCAATAAAGCAATTGTTTAAGCTCCCACTAGGTTCCAGCACAGGCTGTAAAATTTATGAGCAGCAGTACAAACAGACAGTGGATGGATCGAAAAGGGTCCCGGAGGCAGCCGGAAGAGAGTCCTTAGCAATAACAACACAATCAATCACATCCAGCGCACGTCAAATCCAACCCCAAGGCTCCCCAGCAGTGCATTCAAAACATATTCCCACGTTCACATGATCGCAGCTCTGTCATCACATCGTACTGTGACAGCGGTTGATTTTATTATATGTGCAAGAGTATATACAGCCCTGCAATCTTTATGGTAATATCTATCTACAGTGCCTGTCGGGGTTATTCATGAACAAGCTGTTACCATTATATAATTACATTCTGTGTGACAGCCAGTCAATGCTGTGTATTTTCAATTTTCTGTTATTTGAACATTCAATAAAGGATTTTTAAAATGTATTTGTCCTATAATTATACAGAGGTGTGGTGAGTCTCCATACTGCATCTTAAATCTACCAATAACTTGGATTCAAATCTTGAGCATTTTCCGCTAACATTATATATGCAGCAATAAAAGCAATTAAATTAAAGTTAAAACAAACAAACAAACAAACAAACAAACAAACAAACAAACAAACAAACAAACAAAAACAACCATTGGTTTGTGTTGCTTCATCAGGACTGTGTAGGTGTGGTTTGATGAGTGACTGACAGTCTCTGGGAACATAACAGAATTTTGTGAGATCACCTTTGTCCAGCCCACTTTATTGAGCAGAAAACAAACAGAAATCTTTCACTGGAAACAATTAAAAACGTCAGCATGTGAGTCTCTGGGAAACCACATTGCTTCAAGAAACAAACTACTTAAGCAAATTTGTTTCAGGGTCTTTGAAGGACAGATTTGTTCTAGGTTTCTCAAAATGTTTTGTGTGAATCCTGTAATCCTTGAAACATGTTGAATGCAGAGACTGTCCACATCATAAAAACAACATTGGTCAATGCTTCACATGACTAACACGACCGATGTTTACATTTTCCCGACAAGCACCTCCTGTGGTTGAGCGAATAATGATTTTTGGGAGTGGAGGCAAGAATAGTTGGCAGCCTACCAATTTTTAGTCATAATGGTGCCAGATCAGAAAAGAGAATTGGACTGATTTTGTCATTTAGATTGGAGGGCTTGTTGCTCATTTGCTGGTTCATTGCTGCATTACTTGATGCATTACCGCCACCAATGGTCAGTCAGCTGAACTGCTTGAAACCATCGGCCACAATGCACAACTGTAAGTTGTGTCAGCTGTACGCTCGTGTGCCCACGTATGTATCCTTGTCCATGCAATGAACAAATGAGAAGGGAGCCCTGTCATCAAATATTGCTCTATCTATCTCTATCTTTTAACACCGTAACTATGCGTCAGATTTCATCTTCATATCCAATTTTGAATCCTTATCCAACCATGGTTTACATTAGCATTGAGGGGACAGCATTTCCCCATTGCTGCTCTAACGCTTTGTTTCTGTCCATTCAGTCCACACTAGTAGCAGCTGCAGCTTTCACCCCATGTGACTGAAGTGCGGATTTTCTTTTTGAAAGCCAGTAGGCAAAGTTTGCACAGAAATGTAAGATTTTTCCCATCCTCATTGACCTTGTCATAAAACTTAACTTTAAATGATCATACAACGCCTCCTTGCTGCTTTGTCACCTCCATGCTGCTTTTTATTGTGATGACGCATGCGGCGGTGTGATACCGGTGGCTGGTGTTGCCAGATTGGGTGTTTTTGCGCTACATATTAAGGCCTGTTTACGGTGTGTTTTAGCCGGGTTTTCACCTGAAGGGCTCTGTAGAAATCTGGCACCCTATTGAACAAAGTTAAACTGAGAGAGCGTGCCGTTCACTGACACCAGAATAAACGAGTTCACAGTAACGTTCATCAGGCAGTAACACAGTACGTTCAGTTCACGTTCGCCCAAAATATGAACGAGTTCATGAACTATCGTTCAGTGAACGCGTTCAGGCGCAACACTGCTCGTAGGCAGTATCTCCACAGGGTAGCTGTCAATCAACAAGTCAATCAATATGGAGTTTTAATGGCCCATGATGGGCTACATTTTAATGCAGTATTGGTGAACCAACAGATTATGCAAGCTTTAGAAAAGAAATTGTAACAGTTAATGAATATTTTGGTATTTAAGGATTATTTTCTACACTTAAAGATTACCATGTAGTTCCCACACTATAAGATCTATCATTATTAACTTTAGCTGTCAAAGGTTGTAATTGTAATTGTGGCTGTCAAAGGCACATGCATATATTGTAAGTTGCTCCTCTGGGTTGAACTTTTTTTTTTTATACTCACCCCAAGAAAATGCAGCAGCATACTGGTTATAGCCTCTTATTGTACTCAAACATATCTCAGACTGCATTTAATCATACTCCCTTATGTCCACAATCCCTCAGTGCGCTTGGAAAATTTGGGGGTCTCCCTGTTCACAGTGTTCATGCTTGGAGAGACACATGGAGGGCAGATTTGCCTCTGGCATGCTCACAGCATCAGCCAAGAATCTGCTCATTATTCTTACCATGCAAGTAGAGTGGCCCGGATAAGATTGGTAGGCCTGGACAACAATCTTTGCCCGCAGAGCTGGGGCCAGATAGCATTCTGATCTATGCACATGAATTTACAGTGAAAGGCGAAATAGAGAAACAGCTCTACAATTTGAACTGGAAAGCAGGAAAGTAAGCAGTGGGTAGCATGCACTGGTTTACTGCATTTGCTGCAGAGCTGTCTTCCTTTTCACAGCATACAGTAAGTGAGGAGATGGAGGGAAGAGACAATAGAATAGAATGATAGATCCATTTAAGTACTTGTAAATTAAGCCTTATACCATGCCTACTTACACCACATTGCTTTGTCATTATCTATGTCTTTTTTTTTCTTTTTCATTTTTTAAAGATTAGCATGGTACCATTGCTCTGTTCCTTTCACAATGCACATAAATCACAACTGACTGTATTACCTGTGATAATCATTTTATTATCAGGTACAGCACATACTTAACATCTGGCACGATTCCTGAAAAAATGAAACACCTGTGATTCTTTTTCTTGGAGCCAAATCTCTTTCACTGACATCATCATGATGGTTACATGCTGTTTTATGTTATCAAGGAAGATTTATTTTAGCATTTGAATATGACTGCCTCAATAGGCATATTTGAATAAAAATGCCTGCCTGGAATGATTCACAAGCACAACACAAAACTCTTTTTTGCTGTGGGATTTTCAAATATCACACCCACACAGAACTCCAAATAAACATTTCAGAGCCTCCACACTTCTGATCAAATGTCGATATCTCACATCCCAGTGTTACCGCCACTTTCATCTCAAGATGTTTCTGATGTAAATCACAGCGTGCTTTAGTGCTGCTGGCATTTTTAAGTGATACAAATCATAGCCCACTCAAAGTGGCATTCACAGTCACAGGATAAATTAGACACCAGAGTTCCTGGATTAAGCCACAAGTCACAGAGACAGCTGGTTAAAGAGCAGCTTGTAAGGTGAATTTTCTTACTGAATTCATACATTTTACATTGAAGTTATGTTTTGAAATGTTAATACAGTATACGAAATGTTTTAAGTGCTATAGGATTATATTATAGCCTGCATATCTACTATACTATATATGTACTATACACTTAAGGGAGTCAGTTACTTTATAGCACAATGTGCAGCAGGAGGCTATAGAGAATATGGGAAGATGTCATATACTCTGTCTTTTTTTCTTTTTTCTTTTTTTAGATTTAGCTTGCATTTCAAAATTCTTCATCTTGATACACTATTGTATGTATGTGCAGGCTACACAAATCCCAGCCTATCAAGACTTTGAGTCTCTAGTTTTCCTTACAGGAAAGGATGGTGCTAGTTTTTTTTTTTTTTTTAATTTTGTGAAGGTGAGAATACAGGACTTCACTGCTGCATCTGTAACTTGTGTGTCACACTCAGGACATTGCCTGTGTTTCATTTCCCTCTCTCTCCCAGTCTGTCTCTCTTTCCCCTGAAATACAGTTCTGTAAATCAATCAACATATGTATATATCCATCCATCCATTTTCTATGCCGCTTATCCCTTTCGGAGTCGCGGGGGGCCGGAGCCTATCTCGGCTGTCAACGGGCGAGAGGCGGGGTACACCCTGGACCGGTCGCCAACCAACCGATCGCAGGGCACATCCACACAACCATTCACACTCACACTCACACCTAGGGGCAATTTAGAGTCACCAATCAACCTAATGAGCATGTTTTTAGTCTGTGGGAGGAAGCCGGAGTGCCCGGAGAGAACCCACGCATGCACGGGAAGAACATGCAAACTTCACACAGAAAGGCCCGACCCGGGAATTGAACCTGCGACCTTCTTGCTGTGAGGCACACGCACTACCTGCTGCGCACCGTGCAGCCTCATATGTATATATATATAAAATAAAACACGATTAAGCTTTTTATGCTAATGTGTTAGCACTCACAGCACTTGCTTAAGGTTAGGAAAATATTGTGTTCTTGGTGCAATGCAGAAAAAGTCAGCAGCAACCACAAGCAGGACACACAACACTTTCACTTACTTACAATTAACTTTCCCTAACCTTAACAAAAGTCTTTCCTCCACCTATACCTAAACAAATTGGAACCTTGGGGTGCAAAGCCTGGTGGTTCCAACATTTGCTGGGTTTGGGTTGGGTTGGCTAAATTTGAACCTATCAGGGAACTTGATGTTTTGAAAAGTGATAGTGCTCAGCAAGCATTATGAAGTAAAACAACAAAGTGTTATCTCTTATCCATAAGATGTACAAATATGTACATTGTCAAGACTTTTTTTGGTCATTTCTGCTTTTATTATTCTAGTGACATGTGGTGAGAGACAGAAAAGGCAGGGGAGGGGGATGCAGCAAAGGGCCCGGGCTGGAATCAAACCCCAGCTGCTGCAGTAAGTTTGATACATGGTATGCACTCTACCAGATGAGCTACTGTTGCACCTTGTGTACTGACAACCTCACCAGTGTCAACGCACAACAACACCGAAGCAAACTGGGGCACTTGCTTCTGAGCTACACCTGTCTTCAGTTCATGTGCTGCAGCAATCTGCTGAGTCTGTGCTTTTCTTTTCAGAGGGGTCGCCAAAGATCTTGGGGTGGTGCACACAGAGTCTCCTGTTATTTGCCCCCAGCTCTGCTGTCATGTCACTGGCATCCAGTTCAGATCTCCAACTCTTGTGCTGGCCTCCAGAGGTGATCTGCCTTCGCTGCCTTCCTTCTGGCTGGTCCTCACATAGATCCTACCTTTACTTCCTGTGTCCCCCACCTGTCTAGCCTTGTACTCAAACTCAACCCAAACTAGTTGGTTCTGGCCATGTCTTCTGGCAACTGGTCAACCTCCAGAGCAGCTCCACCAATTTGTCTCCCCGTTGTCCTGCAGACCTGCTCCACCCTTCTGTTCAGGCCCCAGGCCATCTGCCAAAGGTTTCCTGCTCCACCCCTGTCTGGATCTCCATTCTTCAGCTTCCAGGCCACTTGCCTCTGAGTCCTTCCACTGTGCCACTATGCCTGGTGTTGCTGATGGTCTGCCTCATTGGACATCTGGAACCTTTGAGGAGGGGAAACAGTCACAGATCATAGACTCTGCTACCAGTCAGTGTTCCTAAGCTTTGACAGTTACAATTCCATTAGTCATTTGGCAGACGCTTTTATCCAAAGTGGCGTACATATGAATTGACACACTGGTACTGAATACTTACTAGTTCTTACTTACTTACTTACTTACTTACTACTTTGGCATATGGCCAAGACTGGCCTCTGCATGCCGACCTTCTGATTGTTGAGTGACCACTAGGTGTGGCACGGTGGCTCGGTGGTAACACTGTTGCCTCACAGCTAGAAGGTCCCCGGTTCGAATCTTGCTGTGGCCTCCTTTGGTGCCTGCTGCTTTAGGAAAAATAAGGGGCCTTTCTGTGTGGAGTTTGCATGTTCTCCCCGTGTTCACCTGGGGTATCCTCCATAAAAATACCCCCACTACATACATGGCAGCCCACCGCTCCTGGTCTGCCGTGGAGGAAGGACTGACCATGGATGGGTCAAATAGCGGGATGGAATTTCATATGTGTGTACAGTTTCCTCCACAACTGCATGTTGTGTGTAAAATATGTGACGAATAAAGGAAATTCTTCTTCTTCTTCTTCTTCTTCTTCTTCTCTACCTCCTGAGCCACAGCCGCCCTTTGATCCAGTTATTTACCAGTTTTGTTATTCTGGATCCACTTACTGTCTGCTCTCCAAGTCTGGTCCTATTTCTCCACTCCCCACTGCTCCTCTTGCTCTCCTCTGGCCCCTGTCTCTTGTCCCTTCATCTTGTCTGCTCTGCTCCCCTGCTTCGGACCCCAGTTCAGCCCAGTGACCCTCCAGATTCCAGTCTGCGCCTGCCCAGCTCATATTCCCACCTCATTTGCGTGCAGTAATTTACCTTAAATCTGTCACTTGTCTCTGTGTGTCTGTCGGCACTTTGGTTCACTAGTTAGCCCATTAGCTTACTGGAGAACCTGTTTTGAGGTGGACAAACTAGCTTACAAAAATGAGCCCAGATGTCACTGTAATGTTTATATAGACATTTTGAACATCTAGTTTATGCATCATTTCCACACACATTAATTAACTGGGGATGCCAGCCAATGTCTTTTTGATTGACTAAGTGATAAAATCACCATTATACATTGATTTATAAAAGAAAAAGTTCTATTACTGCACATGCATGCAACCATATTTAAAAAGTAATTCCAGTTCATTAAATCTTGGGTCTTATTTTCCCAGGCGTGGCCTTGATTCCTATTGATAAATATTTAGTTAACATCAAAATAATCCAGAGGGATTGTAAGCGTATGAGGTAATTAGAGGCCATTCTAATTGTCTCCATGTTCAGAGCACCTGTCTGTCAACCTTGTAGGCACAGAGCCCAAGGCTTCCAGCAGGGAATAGGACTCATCCAGACAGTGGTTCTTTTCTAACATGAATGACACCTTTGAGATGTGCAAACAGCACCGCATGTCTCATCATTACTGCTGAACAAACCAACACCTGCAGGCGGTGGCCTTGGCTGATTTGAAAGTGGTGCCTTTGAAATCGTTTGGCTTCAGTTCGACATGCAGGGTATGTTTTGACTGCAGCAGAAAAAGAAAATACTTTTTTTTTTTAAATGGCAAGATAATGGCCAACAAGCATCAAAGTCATCAAGAGATGGTCACAAATTACAAAAACTGACAGTTGCATCTAAGGGACAATAGAGCTTTAGCTTTGGTAATTTGAACGAAATAGATACCGATTTTGAAAAAAAAAAAAACAAAAAAAAAACATCATGTACACAACTTAAGGGGGAACCATGATGATCAATGTAGACCTAACATTAGCTAGCTTGCCAGCTAGCTAAATGAGCTAGCTATTTCATACTTCTAAATATGGATTTGGCTGGGGATAAGTTCATTCACTTGAGTTAGTAAACATAGTCTGTTCACATTTTAAAACCTCCGATTCTGGTCATGGTTAGTTTTTAACAAAATACCTACTTGCCGATGGTCCTGGCAGTCACCAGTCAACAGACAATACACTTATACTTGAAGATGCAATTCATGTGCTACAGAGATGCTGCAGAGATGGAATCTGGATAGTACAGTAGCAAACAAAGGTATCAGGATGAAGTAAATTGTTAACTTCATGTCCCAAATTTCCACATAGTTGCATAAAACTTCAGACCACTCAGCAAGATACAAAAGGGGGACATAAACAAAGTCGGCTTCTATTAAATACATGTTTACCATGACATAATTTGTTTGGAAATAATTTATTGGGGTGGGTGTTTTTTTCAGAAGTCGGAAGACTCCCACCAGATCTGTGCCCAGACCAGTAGTATTACTGCTAACACTTCTCATCATTTTAAACATTTGTTCTGCAAGTAGTCAGCAAATTTCCCTCTTTTAAATTACATTTTAAATGAGAATACAAAAGTAGTGTACAGGGAAGCTTTTTGTTCCTCTATGCTTTTAAAAGCATTAAGGGCTGCAACCAAAAGCTCTCATGAAAAATTGATTGCCCATGGGGAATAACAACACTTTAAACTGCAACAAAGCTGAAAAGTAGCCAGCATGTTTGCTCAGTTTATAAATAGACTATTCACCATACAAGAAGCCTGATGGAAAATTATACTGGAATGCAAACTCTCATTGTTCTTTTCCTCCTTGATCACACAATAGACGCATTCAGGGAGTGATGCTACTAAACTGAATATATCGGGGAGGTTGTTTCTTTGAGAAGAAAAAAAATCCTTGATACATTTCAATCAATTCTTCACTCTGAGTAATGATTTAGCTGAAATAAATAATGAGAGGTGGGAATTGGAGCTCTCTATTGCAATTAGTCATTTCATTTCTAAATATAATTTGGCTTAGTTGAAATGCCATGACTGTGATTTCACACTGTCTGTCTCCAAAGGTCAATCTAAAGGTTCTTCTTTCTTTTTTTTGTTTTTTCTCTTCTTCACTTCTCTTTGTTTCTTTTCCCAGATTTTCACAATTTCAAGTAACACATACTCCTCGCTGAGAAATGCCACCATATTGCTGAGGATCCTGGCACCCAATCTGCAGTAGTGTTATAGTTGTGACATTAAAGCAGCCCACACAGGACAACACTGGCTTGATTGAGTAGAACATGCATTGAAATGCTGTATGGAAATTCCCACATGACATAGAAGGACATGACAGAGGCAGAGGCAGAGAGATGACAGGTAATATAGTACTGAAAAATGCGAGGGGGACACTCAGTGTAGGATGGAAAATGTGCTTGTATAACAAACATGATATCAAATAGTAGCAAAAACAGATTTTTGGGTCCTGATTGAAGACCTGGCCTTTCATCCATTTCAAGCTACTATAGCAACAACAAAAGCTGTCAATACATCTCCTTCCTTTTACAGAAACATCCTTCCAGATCGAGATCAAAGTGCAACATTTGAAAAAAGGCATTTTGTCTTTGCGAAAGATCACTATGACTTTTAGTTCCAGTCTTAACAATAAACAATTCTGAAAGGCATTCCTTTTCAGAAACAAGCTCACAATGAGACCCTTAGAGTCTCTAGCAGTCTCCTGCTATTGTAGCACCATCAGAGCGCCATCAGAGCAGCACTGGGGATTACATGGTTTTGCAGTCTCAAATGGTTGCTCTGAGAAACAATTATCTGATTGCGACTTGAGGCGAAGGTATAAAAGGGTGATCAATCTCCACAGGGGCTTGTTGTAAAGCAATACCACAGCAAACTCCCCGCAACAGGTGCATTGTACAATGCATGCCAGTCATATTGTTGCAGATTAGCGCTGTGAGAATGACCAATAATTTGCTATAAACAGTGAATGGCTGCTGGATGTTGGCTACAAGAATGACTTGGGCCAGAAGGTCAATAGGAAAGGCTCCAAATTCAAAACAAAACAATACCGATGATTTTTCTTCCACAAGAAGTGAAAATCTTTTCACCTCTTAATGGCTGTATTGTTGCTGATTTTGAAATTATTTTTCCAGCAAAGGACATTGAAGTGGCACTCCACTGATTTTACACATTAACATTTACAAGATCAGGGGCTGTATTAACAAAGGATCTTACATTACCACTTGGTCCCAATTTAAACGGTCTATCGCACATGGCGTGTCCAAACGGTGCACAGCTTGAGTGCAAAATAAGGCACAAAGGTGTTGTATGCAGTCTGTTAATTATTCATAGGTACGTCCAGGGTGTAACATGAATTAAACCAATTAATCAGAGTGTCATCTCCCATTCCCTTTAAATGCTCGGTGTGTCTGCTATTTAAATGGCGTAGTCTGCAAGCTGGAGAAGTGAGCAGTTTTCTGTTGAGGAAAAAGATCTGCTCATGCACAATGTGAAAGCATGTGAGCAGACCATCTACAGGAGCTGCAACAATTCCCCCAAGCTCCCTGACGTGAAGCAGGCGTGGGAGGGTCTCACTGTCTGAATAATGCTCCCTTAAACAGCAGGAAAATAGTACGATGCTGACCACACCTCATTGTCAGACCAACACACTGATCCACATACATATTACTTATACAATGTATAACAACTGCATCGGCTAGTAGTCGGCAGCAATGACACTTTGTGTTAGATATATGTTTGACAGGTGACTGGTCTGGATAGATGAATGGGGGTTTGGATAAGTTGAAAAAAAGATAAAAAATACAAATATTTTGTATATTTTATAAACTGCATCATAGAAAGTAAAATATTGACTTGAGAGGATAGTATCAGGCATCAAATACCCTGTCCTCATTAAAAGGCTGCAATGTTATACCTTTGAAAGTGAAACATGGCTCAACAAGTCATACAGTATGACCTGCAGCCACTGACTGATTGTGAGTAGGTCTCAGTTACTTTGAGTCATCTGGACCACTTCTAAAATGCTCTGGCAATTATTCTTAGACCACACTTAACAGTCCTAAAGGCAGGACTAATTATTTATAGCAGTTTCTCCTTACTCAGTGAGTTAGGAGTAACTTTAAGCAGAAGAACATTTTGCGAATACAGCTCCAGTTAACTTGTAACAAGGAGTGCTACCCTCCTGCCAAATCATCTGTAAAATCTCTTCAGTGGCTGAGGAGAAGCTTCTAAAGTCAGAGAAATAGCAGGGTATCTCAGATTCAGCTTGGAGACTACAAATTTAAAACAGATAGCCTGTGTTACAAACTGAACATGAGAAAGGGCACTATTTGAGCAAAGGAGCCCAGTGGTTTTGGAGCTTGATGGTTAAAAGGGAATAAAAGTCACAACATCTCAGCCTTTTCCACTTTTTCAACTGTACTCCAACTTCATGGAAGTTTAAAGGCCCTGCAAGCAAAGTTACTCACTCAGCCTCTTACGATGAGCAATAAGGTGCAACACGAACACAAATTTTCCTGCTGAAGTTCAAACAATTTTGGTTATTTCATGTTTATTGTGTCATTTGTTCTGTTTCTGAGTTGGGTGGGGCTCAGTTGGGAAAAGGGCTGTCATACTTCCATGCACGAGTCAGGATTTAGCAATGCTTGAATCAAAAGTCTGTAAGCTGGTGTCAGTCAAACCACACACACACAGTCTTGATGCAGTTTACTGAGTTTCTGAGCGTTAAACTCCAAACAAGTAAAACTTGGATGTTCTTTTTTACTGTAACTGATTGTTGCTTATTTAGTAATTTTGAAGTTTTGAAACCAAGTCATCAGGAGGGTTAACGCTTAAAGAGGGGTACATTTGATAAATTGATAAATCAAATTAATCTCTGGTAGTTGCTCTTGCTCCTTGCCTTGACTTAGCATTTTTGGTGTCAGCAGTATTATGGAAAAAATGCATGGATCAAATCTGTTATCAGAAACACATTCCCATTTCAAACAAGGCACACAGCAGCTATTGCTAAGTGTTTTTTGTTTGATTTTGGCATTTACCTTTACATGAATTTTCAGTGTTGCTGCATATTGTTGTATTAAGATTTAATCACCATTTAATTTTTTGCCAGGAAGTGTGGTTACAGGTTCCCCTGTGATTAGTCCTTTGGCAGAGAATTGATGCAAATGTGCAAAATTGAATTCTAAATGTGCCAATGAACTGAGCCTGGATGCAAACGATATGAACACAGAGCCAGACTTATTGACTTTACAGTGGTGTCCTAGACTGCCTTCTGCCCCCCCCCCCCCCCCAAAAAAAAACAGATTAAATCTCACTCATTACAGTAAAACGTGAAAACATGACAGCTGATAAGACACTTCACTTATTTCATTTTCTGTTTTATTATTGGATCACTCTCAAGTCTCATGGTACTGTAATGTTAACCTCAGCACCTAGCAAGACACATTGCTACAAATGAAGGCATAAATAACTAACTGAGCAAACATACATGGAGCACAGCAAATGCCAAAATCTAGCACAAGGGAGAGGACATGGAGAGATTATGAGAGGCATTTCATTGTATTTGCAAAGACCTACTGTAAATCTGCCATCTGGGACAACAGTGTGTAGGAGGTGCTGTGATCTCGTCTTGAGCCATCTCATCTTTGGGACACAATTTACCATTTGCCTGCTACCTGCTATTCTTCAATCATTCCATTAATTATTTTTAATTAGGATCTCATTTGGAGCCATATGTCTGTTTGCTTATAAACAGCTGATTACTAAAAAATCAATTGTAACTGTCCAGGGTTTCTAAAAGTGTATGGCTTGAAAACAGTTTGATACCAGGCATGAGAGCGTACAAATACCAATTACCAGACTCACTGATTTGTGACAGACTTTAACAAGATTTAGGACGGAAAAGGACAGATCTTGCACTATTGTGATTTGAGAGCCTTTGCAGAGGCCAAATAACATCAGAAAAGAAAGACAGCTGCCCCTGCCGACACACAACTAGAATGTTATACTTTCAACAAATAAAGACAGTGAATTTTGCATAATTGCATAATCCTGAATGAATCTTTATTAATCCTGCTGCTGCCAGTAAAAGTCACGTTGAAATTTGTTTGCGGGAAGCAACCAAACACTAAACCTTATCCTATAATTAATTAATGACTAACCTGTAATTAATTGACATCTACATTTTAATTCACTGGACCCCCTCCCATTTTATAGTCACATTAATCATGGCAGTCAGTGTACGAATCACTCTCCTGGCAGTGTTAATTGTTGAACAGTAATGAAGCTACGGTGGTCTTATGAGAATAGCAGTGAGTTGTGATTGATTAACAGTTAAAGGATCATTGATTCACTGGTCTCAGGGTGCTGAATAAGCACTGCTGACAGCATCAGACAGCACCAGACAGCACCACAATGTCTAAGGTCCAGTCCAGAGCTTCTCGTCACAGAGACATAGCCCTTGTAGAATCTACACTATGAGTCGAAGTTAGAGTATTATCTAGTGGATGTGTATCACTGCCATGATGTCCTCCAAGTAAGATTATGGCAAGAAGAAATAATCAAAGCATTGATGCTGGACAACTCAAAACACAAAATTCTTTCAATCATCTTTTTAGTCCACAATGTTTCAAAAATAGTTCTACAATTTCTGTTAATGGCATCTATAGGATGGTGAAAACCTCTACATTCAGTGTTTTTATATTAACAGTGGATTGAATGCAGGTGAAAGGGGTTGCTTGAAATGCTGAAACCACAGATAATTTTCTGCAGCATCTTTTAATCAGTTCTGAAAACCCACTGTTCACTATCTGCCCAGCATCAAATGGCAGACAAAATTAGTGACTAGCCAGGAAGAGCAGCACCTAAAGAGCCAAATATTTTCCTCAAAGGGTGGTGGAGAACAAACCAGAGTATAAAAGTATAAAAAATACACATACAATGCTAGTTTTGCATCATTACTCCGGGATATGTAAGGATACTTTTTACGATCATATTTGTCTCATCCCTCTAAAAGGTGATATATCATTGTTATTGTTGTTTCTGGTGCCCCATTGTGGCTAATGCAGGTATGCACAACATGGTAACAGTGTGACGGTTACAGTGTTGGTACGTTAATTAAAATGAGTGATTTAGGTTGCTGAAAGATTCTGTTTATTGTCTGTAAAAGTACATAAATATACTTTCTAAAAGGATACACTATTTCCTTGCACTGTTGGCTCTGATTGGAAATCTGAACATAACATAATTCCTCTGAGCTGCAGAAGTTCCCAAAGGAGCAGTAATATGTCATAATGTAAACCAATCTAATGATAATATTGCAAAATATCTGCTTTGTTGTCTTGAGAACAGGGCATTTTAGCTTTGTTTGCACTGTCTCAATCACTGAATGCCAGCCAATGCCCTCAACTAATGCCAGAATAGTGGGAGGTAGTGGATTTAGATTTTCTAACTCCACTGGGAGAAAAAATTTGATCTAAAGCTGGAAGTGCATTTTTAAGTGAATTCTCAGCACTTGACAAAGTAGTCATTGAGTCACTGGGATTGATCAGCTGTCCTGTAAAGTCAACTTTGAAATACACACTGCACATCCTGGTCAGTTTGTGTAGTGGAGCAGCGGTAATGCATTAATGCAGCTTCAGGACAAAACATTAGAAATGCAATTGTTTTAAATGAATGCATTGACTGTCACCTCCAACATGAGTTTAATTTGATTTTGAAACATTAAAACAGCTCAGCACTGAAAAAGCTGCTTTTCAGGAGGATCGCGTTGTGACCTACTGTATTTCATGGCACTGTGCACCTTTACAGTTATGGTAAGTAGGCCACAATATGCCATGACATGGATGAAGAAAAGCTAATTAACAAAATCAAAAAATATCCAGGGCTGCCATAGTGTGGCTCATTGGTTTGCATTGTTGCCTCCCAGCATAAAGGGCCTGGGCTCAACTCCAAGCTCAGAATCCTGTTTTGTGTGGGTTACTTAAGGATTCCTCCTGAATTCACCTACTGCATGCTGGGAGAGACTCCAACCTCATATAAACCTGAAGAGGAATATACAGGTAAAGATAATGTCTGGTAATAGCTGCCATCAAAGTACTGCATAGTGTTGGTATGCATAGCTAACACAAATTTTATTGCATAGATAAACAGTTGCAATATAGCAAACTCAAGCTCTACAAGCTTGTCTCTAAATGTGAATCAACCTGCTGAGGAGGCTGTTGAGACGAGAATAATATTCTCATATTATGATACAGTAACATGACTCATTATGATAGAGAAAGTGCATAGTACTGGAAGCATCAAATATCATGTCAAAAACTGGTGGTCCCACACACTCACTTTTCAGAGATTTTAACAGACATTTGAGTTCTATTTTACAAAACAAAGTCTAGTTTATTGTTAACAGGGAAATGTGTTTGTAAGTTTGTGTTTGCTGACTACAAGTCTCTGATGGTTACCATTATTCTGAATAGAAGATGCCCTCTCCTATACACCCCATGGCAAACTGTCAGGTGAACACACCACAACATCAGTCAACATCATATTTCACTTTGAGACATTAAGTGCTTTGTTGTACACTGCCGTGCATTGCTTGTGTGGAGCCCTTTGTATAATGCATCAACCTTCTCTGGCAGCAGAAACCGAGAGCAAAACCAACAAAATAAATGTTTTACCTGTTACGTGACTGTCCAATGCATCAATTTCTCCTATGTGCCCAAAGAACAATAAGTCAGGAGCGAATTTTTAGTGACTGGCCACAGGCTGGGGGAAGTGGGAGGTTCATGGGACTACTGGGTAATGATATTTCCCATCTGGTCTTTCAGTCAGTGACCACATGCACTAGGCACTAGCCAAATTTCCAAGTACAACCACTTGGCCTTGCTTGGAAAATTCATCCCTTTGTGTGTGCAAACCTAATTGATGGAGATAATAGACTTTTCTCACAGCAGACATATTGACTTGTCAGTGGAAAAGCACAGGTGCAACTACTTTACAAAGATCAGTTCCTTCAAGTATCCCCAGTCCCAAAAGCAGACGTACCACTTTAAATCCCGAGTCATTTAAACGAGTCCTTGATGTCAGACAGGGGCGGACAAAAGCAGGCTTCTGTTTTTCTAACAGATTTTAGTAGCTGTAGTTAGCTTAGTAAACTTCTTGAGTTGATTGAAAATGTTGTCCCCCCAGCAAATATGCAGGCTGTGTACATGATAACAGATACCAAATATTGAGGCTAAAATGAACAGGTCTCTAATAAAAAGTCAGTATCCTCACACATGAAGTGTTGTTTGTAGAGGACATGGAAATAAAGGAAGACTATTGTTTTTGAATTGCATTTGAGACGTATTAATGTAGTAGTTCTAAAATAACCCTGATTAGCTTACACGTTCATATTACTTTTAACACAAGAAAAAAGGCTTTCAGGGAGAGGACTTAGCTAACCAATGTCCATGGCAAATGTTCACACTATCCCCAGTAACAAGTTTGGCTGTGACTGGAGGGTGAAGAAAAAAAAACAGAACAAAGCCAACCTTACTTTTTAAATACACTGCTGTTTTGTAAAGGGTTTAGTGCAAATATGCTGCGATGAGTAGTTGTATCAAGTGAGAGTGAATTAGCTGCGGTATCTATCCAAACTTAAAGGCTTTGCACAGTACAGAAAAATCAGCTTACCTTAGCAATGTTGTAAAGTAGTATGAAATCTATGAATCCACCCGTTTGACTAAAATATGTTCTCTTAAAGACTTGATCAGTTGATGAGAAGAAAGAATAAACCAACCTTGTGCTTTAATCATGTAATCATGTGGGTTGTAGAACTTGCCATGGACATTGTCACGACTATGATCAGACTGCATCTACAGTATTTATGGTCAAGGTCCGAATACACAACTACATAATTTACATCTGAAAGTGCAGAAAGATACTTGAACACACAAGTACTTATTTCAGATGATCCACAATCACCTTTCCCGCCAGGTCACGTGTAGTTCATGTACTATCAAAGCTGCAGTAGGTAAGATCGAGAAGAGAGCAGACTTAGCCTGAAAATTTGAACCAACACAAGTTCCACGTCACTACCCCTCCCTCTCCGCTACACTCATGCCCTGCCTCCAAGCCCCTCCTCCCTGAGGCGTCTGTGAGGCTGCCGTGACAACCAGTAACAGTTAGCCTTAGCATTGCAAACAAGTTAGCTCTGCCCAGCCACTATCACAGTTGCTAACATACCCTACGCACTGCGGTGTGTTACTGTAACAATCACCATATTAGCTTTATGGTTATTTTTTGTCTTAGTCATATGTGCTGTTGTTGCTCCACCATAGCTTTCACTAGCCTAAGTTCCCCTCTAAGTAGACCATGCTTGTATCTTTTCTGCAGTAGTGGCATTCAGTGGTTGGGAATGACTTGATGTGCTCCTGAATTTTGATCTTGTTTTTGTCAGAGATTTTGTTTGTTGGCTTACGATCTGCTATTGCTGTCAGAAGAAATTCCCAGTATATGAGTGATCTGATTTCCCACACACCTGGAAAACTTTTCAGAGACTTCAAGTGTTTTCCAAGTCTTTGCAAACTTTAATCTGCTTTCCATCTTTACTGAGATGATATTCAAATGTCTTGTGTTTTGTGCCTTGAGCTTCCTTTAGTTCTCAGCCTTCTTTGTTCTGTTTTCAGTAGATGGTTAATGATGAAGTCTTTTTGCCTGGCAGAATCTCCCATTGACCAAAAGAGTTCAAATATTTTCAACCTGTCACACTTGAGGAAATTCTCATTCTCATACCGACAAGAGGCATACTTCCTCTCTCCAACTTTTTTGGCCTTAACTTCTCAGTCATTTGGCTTTTTCCTTTTTTTTTTTTTTTTTGGTTTTGTGGCAGTGCGAGGGCTGATACAATATTATGGTAAAGATCTGAGCATATGAAATTTGAAAGGAAAACTGACAACACCACCCTGGGAATTTCACCCTGGGAATTTTGGATAAATGTAAATGGTAATAAAGAGGCACGCAGTAATACAAGGAAGGGCACGAGTCGTGGTTCGAAGTTTAACCAGTAAGTAACAAGTTTATTTAGTTGGTCACAATCTGGTTAAAAATGACTTAGAAGAAAACTAAAGCACCAACAGGAGCATCTGTGGTGTGCCGGTGATGCGTTCAGGATCCACTGGCATGCAAAGAAGATCACCGCCATCCCCTCAACCACGATGGACCACCGCATGGAGAACAGAAGAGGAAGAGGAAGTGGTGCCGTCGGGGGCTGATGACGGGGTCATCCGGAAGAGGAGGAATTGGAGCATAACCACGGTACATTGCAATTCACTTTTAACAAGTGTTGCAGCCTGGCAACTCCTGCGCAGGCAATGTTAATGTTTTGCACGTATTTAGCCATTTGCATGTTGAAAAGAGGGCAGCAGGTGAGCTAAGGCTAACGCTAGCGTGTCACGGATAGTGCAATTAAAGAGAATTCGGATTGTCACCTTGCGCATACTTTCATCTACTTTGCAGACAACGTCGGACATCGTGCTAACGATGGTCTTTGATTTGTGTGTGTGTGTGTGTGTGTGTGTGTGTGTGTGTGTGTGTGTGTGAGAGAGAGAGTGAGTGAGGGAGGGAGTGAATGAGTGAGTGAGTGAGTTAGTGCCCCCCGGGTGGGCACCTCGGCCGGCGCCAGCAATGACAAAAATGCCGCCATGTGCCCAATGTGCCACTTTAATTTCCGGGAACTCTAGGACAGGTTGGGAGTGCTGGAGCGGGAAGTGGTGCAGCTTCAGGACGCCTCCTCAGGGGCCAACGACTGACTGGGGCTGTCATGGTTCCCGCCACCGTCAGTGCAGAAGGGGAGCACCTGAGGAAGGGGGTCGCCAAGGGGACTCTTTGCAGTAGGTGTTTTCTTTCTTTCTTTCTTTCTTTCTTTCTTTCTTTCTTTCTTTCTTTCTTTCTTTCTTTCTTTCTTTCAGTCTGTCTGTCTGTCTGTCCTTCTTTCTTTTTAAGATGAAGTTCAAAATCTATGACCGACCAACCGAGGGTTTTCATCATTTTCGTCATAGACGACTATGAAGAGTTCCGGGTAGGGCCGTGGAAGGGCCAGGACAACGCCCGACAGCCCGCCATTCACTGCCAGTGGTTCTGCCAGTACATGGCAGAGGACCTGGCAGAGGACGCCAACACACAGGACCTCCGCTTCCTGGACTGACTGGAGAAGCTCAGGAGGTAAGCCCTCGCCAGATTTAATGCCTTCCCGGCTACTGTCGACTTGTCTAACGTGCGCCTGACTCTTCCGACAGCTACCCCTACTATCTGAAGAATAAGGACTACATGCCCACCACCGTCAGGTGCATGTTGACAAAGATCGCACTCTTCTCCAAACACATCGGCCACTCCTTCCTCCAGTTCAGCAGGTTGAAGGAGGTCAACGTGGAGCAGATCACCTATGAGCTGAAGAGGCTGCGGGCGGACGTGCGGAGGGAGGTGGTCATGTGTCGCCAGTCAGTCATCCACGCCAAGACGCCTAGGTTTTTTTTCCTTCCTTCTTTTCTTTCTCCCTTACATCCTTCCTTCTTTCCATTTCTCTGGCTTCTTCTGCTGCTTAAATAATAATATTATTATTATATCATCTCCGCAGGCAGTCAGCTGGATTTGGCCCAAGAGCTGGCCTTCCTGAGAGCAGCAAAGAAAAGGGTCCCGGAACTCCTTGGTAGGCGAGCGACGCCTTTCTCCTTTCTCTCTCTCTCTCTCCTCCGACATGTGACGCGCCCACCTTGCTTTTCAGGCATGTTGACTGCTTTCGGCACGCAGGCCATTGAGCACGCTACTCTCATGGGATACATCATGGGGTACCTGTGCATCATGAGTGGCCACTGGTCGACGGTCCTCACTAACATGTTGGTGGAGCACCTGCGGGACGCTGACCAGTGGGCCGACGGACAGTGGTTCCAGGTTCTGTTAAGTATTGTTGTTGTTGTTGCTCAAAAATTCTAGATTTTCATCTATCTACAGTTAAGCGAGAATCTGGCATTTTTCACATCTGTAGTATGGTAGTAGATGACGACAACAATGTGGCATTTTCCTTTCTTTCCTTCCCGGTCGACGATCACAAAACAGCCAAGTCATTCGGCCAGGCGTCTGTTGTGCTCAACGCCACAGAGCACTCATATGTCGAGCAGATTGTGCAGAGAAAGTGCTGCAACCCTCATGTGTCCAGGGGCTATGTGTTCCACACGCTGCTGGGGGGGGCGATTGGCAAGCCCCTGCGCGTGCTGCAACTGCCGTGGAAGAATGCCGCCTGCACGGGTAGGTCACCCTCAACCTCATCAGAAGCAGCATGGCCACCCAGGTAGGCCACCGTGCCGGCTTTGTTCTGCATGTTGGCGGACGGACGGACAGAACGACTGTCTGTCTTTCTGATTTCCCCGAATCTTAGGCTGAAAGGCACCTGACGGGGAGCAAGAGACAGAAGGTGGCGCAGGCCAAGTTTTACGTGGCCCTGCCCAAGAGGGACATGGCGTACGACATGCGCAAACTCAGGATGAAGGCCCTGAGGATGGACAGGAAGAGGGCCAAAGTGCCAACGGAAGGACCGGCCTTGTCACAGTGAGGTACCAGCTCGGAGAAGGGTGTTGAGGCGAGGGTCATGTACGACGACTGGCCCGACTCAGAGTTTACCATGACCTCCGGGGAGATCCGGGTCATGCTGCACAGGTGGGAGCAGCTCAAACAGAAGAGGCTGAGCTTCTGTCTGGGCAACAGCCATTCTTGACCACAAAACTCCCGATGATTGATTCAAACCATTCATATTTGAAAGGCTGGTATCGTTAACAGGTGAGCCCAGTGATCAGCAGAGAGTGCAAATTCTCAGAGACGCGAGTGATCGCAATCAGTGATTCTTGCTAATGTGTTGCCCTTTTCAGATCCGTCATCATGCGGGTACGGTGCAGTTTTACGTGGCATTGAGATGGGATACATTACCCGACCTGTACATCATATTCACGTGCAGTCCAAATTAATCACAGGCCAAGTCATAGCCAAGAGCACCAGGGTGAGCACCTGGGGGCAGGAGTCAGGAGGCAAGAAGCAGACAAGGCAAAATAGTCACAATACTAGGTAGAACTCAGGAGGCTGATGATGAAAGACAATTTGACGAATACTGGGTGAAAAGCTGCCATTTTTATATTGTATCAGCAGATGGGTTTTGATTGAATATTTGGTCATAGGTGTGCTCAGGAGAGGAGGAGCCCAGATCAGACCTGTCAGCCAAGCCCTGCAGTTTAACACACACACAGACACAAGACAGACAGGGGAGATACAGACAGAAGACAGAGGGGAAGGAAAAAACAAAGGCACAATAGGGCAGAAAGGAGGGGAAACTGCAGATGCTGACACAGACACGTTTACAATGTTAGGTAGTTAATGCTAAAATCAATATTTCTAGCTGCACAATGAATGCGTTACTTTCATATTGCCTACCTAAGTAAATATATTGTTTTTTGGAAGTTGGTATTCTAATTTGGGACCATGAACTACCTTGAAGTGTCACATTCAAAATCAGAAACTTCAACATTTTTCCAAAGTAATATGCAGACTTCCAAAACCAACTGGGTGCTGCCACATCTGCACGGCCACATTTCCACTGTCAGATAATAACTTGTAAAATCAATATGTCAGGAAGCACAATGAATGCATTACTTTAATACTGCTGATAGAATATCATATAAAAATATTCTTTTTGAAGGTTGCTATATTAATCTGGGACGATGAAAGACCTGGATGTGTCACATTCAGTATGATCAACTTCAACAAATTTCCCAAATTAATATGCCAACTTCCAAAACCAAATAGGTTGTCCCACTTATGGACAGACATATTTTCTGTTGAATGAATGATACTGTCAGATAATAACTTCTAAAATCAATATGTTAAGATACACAATGAATGCATTAGTTTCATTTTCCTTAGTTTCATTTTCCTCACAGAAGCAAAAGTATTGTTTTTGGAAGTTGGTATACTCATTTGGGATGATGGAAGTGTCACGTTCTACCTAAACCCTAGCCAACACGAACAGCTTAGTCACAGTTCTATCCAAGTTAAAGGAAATGTTCACTTTCTTCAAGCATGTCTCAAAACAACACACACAATTCCAGAGACACAATGAAAATACTGTTGGTCACTTTAGCTGCTTTAGATCTCTTCTGAAAACAATCTTCAATTTAACTTGTCAGGTATTTCAACTTTCCCGTTGTTAACCTGTCCATCTTTACAGCAGTTCCTCCTACTCCTTATCCTTGTCAGCAATCCTGTTGATATGTCTGAGTCATTGTTTCTCTCTAAATGACACTGATGTCCTGTCCAGTCTCACTGCATTTCACTCATCAAGCTGTGTGTGTTCTGTGTGGTTGCCAACTGCAGCCTTTCATACAAGGTACTATTATTAACTACTGTTTAGTTAATTATGTAATGAGTGACAAAGTGTTACTTTTAGGAGACAAATGTTGTCAGTGTTTTGGTACAGGAGAAGAATCTGAGATGTGTAGGGTTTTATTTTTTTTAGTATTATTATTATTTATTAGTCCACTGCAGAGCCCTCTTATGCTGGCCCGTGTAAAAGTCATGCCAATTTGTAAAGTTTCCAGGCAGGATGCTTGCTTTTGCTCCTTTGTAAAAGTTAATAAGAACATAGCATGAGAATTTTGCTGTCTTAACCTTCCTTAAGCAATACAGTTCTTTCTGAGCTTTCTTTGCCTCGGTGGAGATGTGTGACATCCATGACAGGTTCTCTGTGATGCTGATTCCCAGGAACCTAAAACTGTTTACCTGCTCCACCTCAGCTTCACTCATGTCTACACCTCACTCTGATACACTGATAAAGGCAGGTTTTAAGCAGACAAACTCAGAGATACAGTGTATAAAAGCTTTGGTAATTTACAGTGGTGGTTTCTTTTTTGTTGTTCTGTTTCTTGTAGGCATGTTTTTGAACTAGATCCTATCCGTGGTGTTGGTTGACGACGTGGGGGGGGTGTCAGTATTTGGACTAAAAATCTTGTCTCAGCATTGTCTGTCATTCCCAATAATAATAATAATAATAATAATAATGTTTGTTGACTTATTTTATAATTATAATTACTTCAACAGTAACAGTTGCTGATATAAGGTGTTGAGCTTGCGAGTCTAAGGGAGGCAGGGACCTGTCATTGGCTGAAAGGTACAGGGATGGTGACAACACCACTGTCATGGAAAATGACATTATGAAATCAAAAGTAACATTATGAAATGTAGTTTTAAGACCTTAACTGTTTTAGTTTATATAGTAGTCATTTGTCAAGTGTTTTTTGCTTCCATTTTTGGTGTGTGTCAAGTAATTAATGCACATGGGAAAAAAGGGAGGATATAATTAATATAGAAACCATGGAGTAAGAAAAAGGGAAATGTGGAAAGAAAGAATGTAAATGAGAAGATAATGAAGAAATTCAAGAAAGAAATAATAAGAGAGAAAGAGATGCAGCAAGCCTGACAACAGGTAAGTTTTTTTTTTTCAGTATGCAGCAGCAAACAAACAAAAGTGAGGAGCCCTGAAAACTGAGAGGAAGAACAGGAAGGAGAAGAAACCTTCAGGCTGAAATTAGTTGTTTTTAATGTCAGATCATTGGTTAATAAATCTTTTTTGATTAATGATTTGATAATTGAGAAGAACTTGCTTTTTATGCTTTTATTTGAGACCTGGCCAAACAGCACTACACTGGTGTTGTTAGGACCTGGCAGTGTGTCTCTCCCTTTTGTGTCATTTTCCCCTGTTTTCCCCAGTGTGTTTTGTCTGTTTGTCTCCCCCTGTCTGTCCAGGACCATGCAGTAAGGCTGCACCTGCCAGTCAAGCTCCACCTGCCTGCCTCCTCTCACACCTGCAGATCATCAGCTCATCAGCAGCTGCATTTAACCCAGGCTTTTCCCTCCAGTACTCGTCAGATCGTCTGCTTACCTCCGTGGTAGTCTGTCGTTCCTCTGTCCGTAGACTTTGTTCTTCTGTGTGCGTCCGGTCCATTCTGACCCGTGTTTTTTGTCTGCCCTCTTCCAGGAGCCTTTTGCCCTGTGGATAAGCCCTCAGCCCAGCCTAGCCTCGGTCGTGAGAGGAGTTGGAGCTTCCAGCAGAGTGTTTGTTTGCTCTCGCCTTTAGTTTTTTCCCGTTTTTGTGGACACCTTTAGTTGCTCTGTGCAGAGTGTTTGTTTGCTCTCGCCTTTAGTTTTTCCCGTTTTGGAGGACACCTTTAGTTGGACGTTGCAGAGTGTTTTTGTGCTCTCGCTTTTCGTTACCCGTTTTTGTGGACACCTTTTGTTAATAAACCTTCTGTTGAATTTACCTGCCTTAGTTTGTACTCTCTCAAGCCATCCCTTAGAGTTCACCTTCCTCTGGTCCTGGTGTGTGTGTACTCACATAACAGGTGTGTCAATACTCATAGAGGCTTGTCCTCCAAACTATCCTTTTTATCAGTCAGTCAGACAAAACAAAAAAGGAGGCATTACAGCCATTTTCTACACAGTTTATGTGTAATGACATTGACCTGGGTGAATTTACATAACTTGAATATATTTCTCTTGAGCTGAAAGCAGAATTATCAGGTGCTCATCGTTGTCATCAACATTATATCAAGATATTAATGGCTGTTTATGCAGGAAAACCTCATTTTTCCTCCAGGAACAACTGGAATGCTGAAACTCACTATTTACCTGCCTACCCCCCCCCCCCCCCAAAAGAAAAAAAACAAAAACAAAACAAAACAAAACAAAACAAAATAGACAACACTGAGATAGGAGAGAGCACAGAGAGCACATTAGTCCAGTTTTAGCTGCTCTGCGCCAGCGTCCTGTAAATTTAGAACTGATTTCAGAATCAGAATTCCTTTATTGATCCCCGAGGGGAAATTGTTTTTGTTGCAGTGCTCCTTACAAGGATAGAATTAGAAGAAAATTAGAAAAGGGAAAGAATATATATAAAGCAAGTATAAAAACAAAATATATATACTGAGAAAAAAACAGTATATACAATAGGATGTGCAAAGTTCAATTGGTCAACTATATATCAGTATTTTATTTTATTCTATTGCTTGATTTTAAGGTCATCTTACTCGTACACAAAGCCCTTAATGGACGAGGACCAAGCTACTTTGCTAAATCCCTTGTTCACCATTTGCCTTCAAGATCACTGCAATCGTCTGCTGCTGGTCTGCTTGAGGTTTCCAGCAACAGCCCAAAGAAAATCAAGGCTGCAGCCTTTGCCCATTACACCCCAAGCTCTGGAACACACTGCTTACAGATATCAGGGAGGCAGCTCGCTGAATATTTTCAAAAGAAAGCTAAAAACTTCTTTTTTCACTTAAATCTTTAACTTGACTTCCTGATACAACTGTCTATTTTTAACTTTATTTTATTACTATTATTGAGTGGTTTTGAACTTTCATCTTATGTTATGCATTCTCTTTATTCTACTTCCATTTATTTTCAACTGGGCTTTTTTCTCCATCTTTCCATTAGTTTTCTGTCCCTGTTTATATGTTCATTCTATGTCTTTCTTATGTGAAGCCTGTGATTTCTTTGTTGTAAAGTACTTTGAGTTAAAATTCTTGTATGAAGGTGTCATAAAGGGTTAGCACGTAGGACCCAAAAGCAGGATGGTAGACAGAAATCACTGCAAGCAGTTTTTTTAGTACAATATCAATGTTCAGAATGCGCAGCTTGATCGTGATGGGAGACGAGCAATGGCCAACAAAGGAAGATCAGGAAGACAAGGCAGGGAGACTGAGGCTGATCAGAGAGACAAGACAGAGAGAGTTTGCCTGACTTATGGCAGGGAATCCAGGTGGAGAATGGCCCTGAGGTGTCTAGGCAGAGGAGACAAAACACAGATGTGAAATCAGGAGCGCAGAGCAGACTAGCAAGAGCAGAACAGTAGCTGAGACAAAGTACCACATGGGATCTGACAAAGCCTGGAGTGAAGGACCAGGGTTTATAGCGTTGATTGCCTGATGAACTCCAGGTGTGCAGATGGGCTGCAGCAGGTGAACCACACCCAGAGGATACTGCACTATACATATAAAGTTTATATTATTATTATTAAGAAGAAGAAGAAGAAGAAGGTGTAGAAAAAAGTGCATGAAATGTCAACTTCTCTACCTGTTTGCCTGTGAGGCTGAACATCTCTCATCAGCAGGCTTCTGTGTCCTGAACAGTAGCCAATTTGTAGAGAATTTGAAACTCTCTGTCCTCTTTCTGTTGCTCAGATTTAGTCTGTCTGACACTTTTATGCCTGAGGATCATTGTCACAATACCGAAGACCAACACACACTAAACCCAAACACATGACTGCACACAAACAATATAGTCCAAAGTAAACAGCGGAGGAAGAAGTATTCAGATGCATTACTTAAAACTTTATAAATCAATATTTTGTATTAGTAGTAAGGTTGGCGCTTGTAGCAATGAACCAACACAGAACTGTCACCTGACGTTGCAGTTCTCCTCTGGTATGCTGAGCAATTTAGTGTCTTTCAGCACATTGTTTTAGACTTAGGGAAAACACATATGTTTTCATGCAGTTTGGCCTCTCATTTAAACGCAACAGTTTTTTTTTCACGGAAAACGATCATTTTTAAAAGCTCCGGCCAAAGTGGAGATTTCTGAAAACACCGGCTATTTGTTGCCGTGTAAACTGGATTAAACAGCATTTTAGGTTCAGAAACATCACAACATGTGACTGAATACTTAACGTCATGTGAGCGACCTATGTTTACACTCGCGCCCACAGGTTTGGCATAGTTATGATGCGCTCGACGGCATATTTATGCGGGTTCATGTAAACGACAACATTTTTGAAAACGATGTTGTGTGCACGATGTTATTTTTGAAAACGGAGGGGCCAAAATACTCTCCTACGTGTAAACTTAGGCTTAGTTTTCTGGCCTGCAACTTTACTGTTTTGGTTCACTCTCACTAGCTGGTGAATAAAGTAAAGTAAAGCTTTAGACAGATGTTTCTGTCAGGAGAGGACAGAATCCAAAAATAGAACAAAACAGAGAGTGAATATGTGCCAGATAAGTGCATAGACAAGCATGATCACCATACCTCACTGGTAAGGTGATATCGTCATTTTGTATTTACAGTTTGTTCTGCTGCCCCAAAGTGGCAAAATTAATTAATTAATGCAAGTTTAACGTTTAGCCTGCAGCTCTAGGGGGTGTGATAATAGTCAGTCCACCACTTTGGTCCAGACTAAACTATTTCAACAAATAGAGAATCTGCATAAACATACATATTCCAACATGCCAACATTAGCATTTAGTTCAAAGCACCTGCTGCTGAGGCCAGCCTGCTTAGCCGTTTGGATTGTTGCTGACAGTCTGCCTCTCCTACGCTGGGTTCAAATTACAAACACACAGGGGTCGCCAACTCAAACCAGGTCTGAAAACTGAAAAATGAGTTATAACTTTAAGTAAAATGAGCAAAATCAAAATATAAAATCTGCAGTAAAAATTACAAATAACCAACCTGATCTCACAGAAATATGTAAAATAACCAGGATCTCTGAACACCACAGTATGTGGTGGCACCACAGAAACAATACCAATGGGAGGTCAAAGGACCCTTTGATGTGATGGACACACACAGGGGCGGGGCATGCAGACAGGCAAGCCAGGCAGTCGCTTGGAGCCCACGGCCACTAGGAGGGCCCCGGCCACTTATTTACAACAACAATTATTGATAGGCCTGGGCTTTCAGAGACCTCTGTTGGTCCCTGGACCACTAATCTATTTTTTCAGTATTCACCTCAAATGTCCTGGAAATTGTGCATTTATGTGTGCAAATATTTGCAGCATGCACAGGTGGGGTGGGGACCTCAGGGATTTCTTGCTTGGAGCCCCAAGAGACCCTAGCAACACCACTGGACACACAAATGAATGTTTTTATTGTTATCAGTTATTTTCTGCTTTAGAAGACTGTTTTATCATTGTGTTTACTGTCATTTGACTGAATGTATTACAGTCCCTTGGTTGTGACTTTTTTTATTCTCGAGAAACATTGAATTCATTGTTTAACTTAACTTCATGAAATTGAAGGGCAATTATATTCCTCTTTTATCATTTCTCCTCAAATAATAATAAAAATAAAGAACAATGATGATGACGATGATCATGATGGTGATTATGAAGACAATGTTTACCCAAGGTTGATGTGACATTTTGCTTCATTGTAAATCTGGATATAATATACGTTGATTTGATTTGAAATCATCACCAACACCAACACAACATCACCAACATCATTTGCGTTAAATAAATATGTGCGGTTGCCTGTACATCATTGCAATGCTGATATACAGTTTTTTCAAATGTATTTTCTCTCACAGCAGTCATATTATTTTTGATAATAACAATGAATCAGAACAAGATTCGGTCATTACCACGGCAATATCGCATCAAGCTTCTTACCCATAATCACTGCTTTGCTTTCACTCATTTCAGCTGCCACTGGACTGCAGTTGATATCTCAACACAAAGGAAGTTCATTTGTTTAAAACACAAGATAATGTTGCTGCTATTTCTTCCATTATAGGATAACATAAAAAGCAGCAGTACAGAACAGGACTTTCTGCCCACATATAACTTATCTTTGTGTAGGTATTTGCTTGTGTTAAGTGACTGTGACATATGATATTTGTACAGTAAGTGTTGATTTCTATTGTGTTGTATTATTATATTGTATAGTGGTTACAGTATTTGGCAAGATAAAGATGTCATTAATAATTCCAAGAATATGAATAATAAAAGCCAATTTATGTCAAAGGCCATTCTGATAATGTTTTCTTTTTCCTGTTTTACAGCTTTATTCTAGCAGTTAGACACCAACATCACACACGCACGCACACACACAAATATGCTCAAAAAGCAGCACCTTTAAGAGCCACTCTCAATTCCTGTTGTGTGTATGAGCACACTAGACCAGAAGGAGGAACTCACAGTGACGGCAACAGAGAGATAACAGGAGAGCAGGCTGGTATCAAAAAAGGGTTTAATCACAAAAGGTGTCAACAAAAACGGGAATAACAAAAAGCGAGAGCAAAAACATTCTGGAAAATAACTAAAGGTGTCCTCCAAAACGGGAATCAACAAAAGGAGAGAGTAGAAAAACACTCTGAACAAGATGAGCTCCAACTCCTCTCACAGGCAAGGCTGGGCTGGGCTGAGGGCTTACAGGCAGGTAAGACTCCTGGAAAAAAGGAAACAAAGTTCAGGTAAGTCGTGGCAAAGCAAGGCAGGAAGACCGATACTGACAGAGGAACGGACGAAGTACCACTATGGAATGCAGACGATCCGACAAATACTGGGAGACTGAGTCGGGTTTAAATACAAGTGCTGATTGAGGGTAAATGAGGTGATGGCTTGCAGGTGTGAGAGGAGGCGGGACTGGAGGAGCTGATTGGCAGGTGCAGCCCACAGCGCGGAGCTGGACAGACAAAGGAAGACAGACAAGACACAAGAGGGCAGGGAAACACAGGGAAAACCCACTGAAACAGGAGGAAAACTAGTGCTGCCTAACAATTCCTCTCATTTGTGTCTTTCAATCACCGTCTCTCTGTCAATCTGTCTCTCTCACTCTCTAAAGCAATCATTGTTCAAAAGATTTACAAATGGCTGGATTGTCACAAAAAGACCTGCTCAAACTGTGGAAAAAAAATATACAGTGGACTTAAAATTTGTAATTAATTTGTTTAACAATACGCGAACCCAACATGTAAGACTCTCCGAAAACTTCCAAAGTTCTCAAAGTGGCTGTGATCCATGAAAAAGGAGAAACAAAAAAAAAAGTCCCAACTTCTTGATGATGCCACTATTCTGGTATGAAGTTTACAGAATTTGTTTCATCACTTTGACTCTGGCTAATAAATGAACCAGTATGCAACTATACAGCCTCACATCTACAGTGTTTATGTTATGATTAATGAGAATCGTGGGTCATGGATAATGCTTTTTCAAACAGAATTATGCCTCGGAAGTCAAAGTTGAAATTCCCGCATTTTTGGATTGATAACAATCAAAAAAATCCAAAACACATTTTTTGATTGATAACAATCAAAAAATGTGGTAACACAGGTGGTAACACTGGCGGGTGGTAACACTGTCGCCTCACAGCTAGAAGGTCCCAGTTTGAATCCCACTGTGTGCGCTGGTGGCGTGTCCTCCACCATGCCTTCAGTGCCTGCTGCTCGAGGAAAAAGGGACCTTTCTGTGTGGAGTTTGCATGTTCTCCCCGTGCTCACCTGGGGTATTCTCCATAAAAATACCCCCACTAAAAACATGCAAGAAGATCACCACCTGACCAATGGTGACAACAAGGAACTGGTCCCTGGCGCCAGTGTTGTGGCCGTGGTTTGGTGATCTGCTCTGACTCTGTTTTGTGTGTTTTTTCAGGGCTGGAACAAGGCAGGGGCAGGGCTGATCTTTGCAGGGGTTGAGCAGCTCCTGACACACCTGTCTCCCCTAATCAGGACTCTCCTTCTTAAGCATGCTTCTCCCACACTCTGATGCCAGATGGTCACATTGCTCATGCTTGTGTTTCTCGCCTCAGCATTGATCTCCAGGTTCCTGCCTTGTGTTCTCCAGCCGTCTTGCCTTCGCGCACGCTGTGATTTTGTGAGTTTTGTTTTCCTGCCTGTGTGCTAACCCGTTATGGAGTTTTTTGTTCTAAGTGTCTGTCGAGTGGTTCTCCAGCACTTTTGGTTCTTTTGTTTGCCTGTGTGCTTTTTCCCTCAGCGGAGCCTTTGTTTCCCACCAGTGACTGTCGAGTTCTCTCCAGCACCTGAGTTTCATCCTACCTGTGAGTTTTTCCCCGAGTGGAGATTTTTGTTTTTGTGTGGTGGCTGTCGAGTTTTCTCGAGCATTTATTTTTGGACTTTAGCCTGTGTGCTTTCCCTAAACGGAGTTTTGTGTTTTTTCACTAGAAGCTGTCGAGTGTCCTCCAGCAGAGACTGACTCCGTTCCCGTTATTTCGGCTCCCTCAGTTGTTACTTCTTTTGTTGTTACTTTTTCTAAATAAACTGTGATTACCGCCTCTGCATTTGAGTCCTGCTTCCAGAGTCCATAACAGCCAGTCGGCTGGCAGCCCACCACTCCTGGTCTGCTGTGGAGGAAGGATGGTCCAAGGATGGGTTAAAGGCAGGGATAAATTTCACATATGCATGGCGTTTCCCCTCCTAAATTTGCATGTTGTGTGTAAAAAATGTGACTAATAAAGGGATTTCTTCTTCTTCTTCTTGACAATAAATTAAGCTGTAAACTACAGTGTTGTGTATGTACCAAGCTGGAGTTGCAGTTCATCCTCCTAAGAGGCTGCCAGGGACATGCAAAACAGACGTAACGATCCCACCGCATACCCACCTTAGCACATCCATGAAGACCTGCCTTGAAAATCTGGACGGCATCTACAAATTGATGACTGAAGGTCAAATTGCATTTATCCCAAAACATGAAATGCACACACGTGCATATTGACTATCCATTGTACAATCTTTTGTGTTGTTGTCCTGTGCGTTTCCAAACAGCAAAGACAAGGAATACTTGTCTTCCTGTAGCCTAGCTGCAACTCGAGTCATTTTAAAGAGCTGATATTGTGGAAAACAAGAAAAATGAGCTTTGAGATGGATTAGGGTGAAGGTGCAGCCCTTTTGTGATATAGAATTAATAATTTGTGTCTCCTTGGTCTTTTTAATCTGCATGAAATTTTGAAATTTGCAGCTCAAGAGGGAACATTGGTGAGGCTGAAGGTGCTACTCCCGATGAGCTAAAGCTAAGCTAGCCTTCTTCTGGTTACATTTAAAAAAAAAAAACTTTGTATTTTGAGGAGACAAGGAGAAAAACATGGATAATTCATAATGATAACTAGATACTTGCATACTAGATACTATAAAATAGTATCTTAGTATCTTAGACCTCCACCAAGGATGCAGTCAGCACCCAATACAAAACCCACAGTCCAACTACCAATGAAACAAGACCTTATCTCAACAAAAACCTCCTCTTCGGGATGCCTTGAAACAAACAAAAATACTCAGTTTAAGACTCAATACAGCTGGCCAACAAAAATAAACCCTAGTGACCCCTCTTACATCTACTATATCTAAGACAAGCTTAGTGAGTATCCATGAAGCAGGTAAACTATGAATTATTGATTTTTTGGCTTGTTGCCAGAGTATGCAATGACTTCTGTTATGACACAAAGGAACTATTTTAGATGAGTGTAACAAGGACAAAGACTGTGGCATTACATCATATCAATAACAATAACAGCACTCTGATAATGTTAAATTACGCATCATGAGAGAGATAGGCTCCGGCCCCCCCGTGACCCCGAAAGGGATAACCAGCATAGAAAATGGATGGATGGATGGATGGATGGATGGATCTTTGTTTTAGACTTTTGATGGGCAGTAATTAATGTATTTATTTTTTATGGTAATTATTTTGATTCATTTCAAGTAATATGCTGTTGCACACAATTGATTGTCTACCTATCATCAGGATCTATTAAGACTTATGCCACTGCAAATCAAACTGAATGCACAAAAAAAAAAAAAAGCCCAACTCGATGCAAGTCAATGGGTCCAAAAACCAACTTCTCACTCAAAATATAAAGTTGATGCACTTTTTCAACAAATGGTAAATTTCTTGCATTTATATAGTTCTTTTCTAGTCTCCCAACCACTACAACACATTCACTCACACAATTTGCAATTCATTATTTTGCCCAAAGACACTTCAGCGTGCAGACTGGAGGAGCTGGGGATCAAAACAGCAACCTTGTGATTAGTGAATGGCCCGCTCTACCTCATGAGGCACAGCTGCCCCACTATTCCTCCAGAAACCAGCACACTTGGTCCCAGCAATGCAGTCACCACAGCAACAAACAGCAGACCCACCACCACCAAACCAGGCTCCAGTCCTCCTAAAACTAGCATGCCAGGTCCACAGCGGAGTCCACAGCCCGTAAAAGAACATAAAACAAATAGATAGATACAAGTAGATAATAAAATCAGATTTGGATTGAAACGATATGCATAGATGCTATTGTCTGTGCTCTGATAAGCTATTCATGTGACTTTCACTTAAAACTAAAGTTACAGCAGCTGTTTCTCGCATAAAGAAGAAAGCGAAGCAAGAAAAAGGTTTTGGTGGCGTATTTAGCAACAAACTTTATTTAAAAAAAAAAAAAATTAAAAAAAGGGAAGCAAATTGAAATATCTTTGTTTATTTCCTTACTGTGCTTGCATGAACTCTTTGGCTCCTTTTACTCACAAGAATTAATTGGTCCCATATGCACCACAGCACCACATACTAAAGCCTTTAAAGCGATGTCTCTTGCACGCTCTGTCCCGGTTCTGTGCGAGTTTGAATCCAGAGCAGTATCTCATCATGTTCGTCTGTCTGATGGAGCTGGCTGCGTGGAGGAGCATCCTGCTGAGGGTTTACACTGATGCTCACTGTAAGTAAATATTCTTTCATTTTTGGGAATGGGTGGAAGCAAATTGGTGTTGTTATATGGGGGCATCTGTGGAGATACAGAGATTCACGACTTAAAAAGAAAGTGAACAGGGTTGTAAAAGTAGGGGGCCAGTGGCTCATTGGACCCCCTGCCTCCAGCTGCCTTGCAGATTGATGACTTGCTCAGATCTTGCACATTTAGTCATTTTTTCCTTGATTAGCATGTGTAAGAAGGTTTCGTAGTTAACTGGTTTCTGTTTTTCAATTGCGTTTTTTGTTGATTTACGATCAGGAGTTAAAGTGTACACAGTGTTTTATTTTGAAAGTTTACCGGATTCTCTACACCTTTCCTGTGTCTGACTTACTGTCTCACTCTATCTGCTCTGTGCAGACTGCTGTGTCATCTGTGAAAAACAGGCTCTGAGCGTATACTTTGCGTAGCAGAGCTTCTGGGATGCTTCTGAAAGGAAGGTGGAACATGCCTGGAAGTGCAGGCATTGTCTAGAAACGCAGTGTGGAGCTCCATCGGACATGTCATGGACAGAACAAGGATGTTACATGCCAGCTGGAATTTAAAGGTAAGTGCCTCTATCACTTTTATCATTTATCCAACAACCAAACATTAACCCTGTAACACGATCCCCTGGGACAACACGTCTGCAGTTGACCATTTTCTGGATGATCCTGCTCCTCTGCTCTACTCCCCACATCACACGAACCGAGGCAGTCATCAGAGGCAGGAGTCAAACTGCAGTGGAGGAAATTCCCCCACCACCTCCTACTGACAACCTCTGGTTTCCGAACGGGATTCAAGTTTTGGAGAAGCAACCCACATCTCCAAGTCCACATCATACATCTGTCCCAGTCATTTGACCTGGTCCCTCTGGTTCACTTGTTGTAGCTGCTGTTCTGAGTTTTGTATACATATGTATGATCTACCTTGATCATTTTTTGTTATGGGTTTCTTTCAGACAAATAAAACTAATTTGTAACAATTAAACCAGGCCCCCTAACCCTAACCCTAACCCTAACCCATGCTCATGTGGACTGATTAATTTCTTTAGTCCATATTTGATACTCAGGAACTTTCATTTCAGTCTGCTTCAAGGACTTGCTTGTGAAGACAAACTTGGAGGAGACAGAGATGAAGGCCAGATGAGGAAAGGCTGGACGGTATATTGCTGAAAAATTAATTAAGATTAACAAACAAACAAAAAAAACAAAAAACAAACACTAAACAGAAAACAGTGAGAATGTGAGCAGATGTGTCATAGTTTTAACCCCAAATTACTTGAACCTAAATGTATCTTTGTAAGCTAAATTTGAATGTTTGGATATGTTGATGTGTGAAACATTCACTGTAATTTGCTTGTTGCTAAATATTCATATTGTTACTCTGTTACTGGATAAGATAAGATAAGATAAGATAAGATAAGATAAGATAAGATAAGATAAGATAAGATAAGATAAGATAAGAGATAAGACAGGACTTTATTGATCAGGGAAATTTAATATATATGTATTTATAAAAGTTTTGCGTTGCACACAGTAGTTAAGTTCAGTCATACAACTCTACGTGCACAAAAAAGAGGGCTTTCAGAACAACATACCATAGACCACCCTAAAAACTGGATATTAAATAAATACATTGAACAACTTTTGAGTTAAAGAAAAAAACTGACTGGCTGAAAAGCAGCATGCTGTAACTCAAATATACATTCACTTCAAGAAATACTCAATACTCATAACAACTGCGTCAAATGTAGTGATGCTTTCCTGTGAAACTGTGTTGGAATTGACAAAATCTACTGCTTAATTACGTGTAATTAGGTGTATTCCTGGGCATGTAAGCACCAAAATGTTCATCTGCTGCACAGACATCAAACTTATGGTTATAAGTTTGCGTCCTTATTTGCCCAGAGAGTTCGGACACACCATTGGCATTATTGTTTACATCCCTCCAAGAGCTGACGGAGAGGTAGCGTGTGACATCATCCACTCCGCTGTTGCCAAACTACAAACACAGCATCCTGAGGCCATTGTGTTGATCACTAGGGACTTTAATCACGTGTCTCGGGACACAATGCTACCTGCTTTCTTCCATTATGTGGACTGTATTTCCAGGGGAAATAGGACTATTGACCTACTGTATGCAAACGTAAAGGACGCATACAGCGCCAGCCTGCTGCCTGCACTGGGGAAAGCAGACCACAACCTGATTCTTCTGCAGCCTCACTTCAAACCAAGAGTGAGGAGGCTACCCATGACCACACGCTCATTCAGGAAGTGGTCTCCTAAGGCAGAGCAGGCTCTGAGAGACTGCTTTGCAACTACAGACTGGGATGTACTGCAGGGGTCACACAGTGAGACACTACCTAACTTCTGAAGTGGCTGCAAATTTTATTGAGATTTTACAGAACACTCCTGCTGAAATTTTACCTGCATCCTGTGATTTTATCTTAACAGCAAACTGAAGTCCACTCTCGACTCAGTAGCTCCACTTTGAACTAAAACAATCACAAGAAATCCTACAAGACAATGCAGGAGTACCAAGAGGAGATGGAGGAAATCTAAACTAACAGTCCACCTCGAGAATCTATGGCAACAACTCAAAACCTACAATAACACAGTTAAAAAGGCAAGAATTTCTAATTTTTCACAACTTATCATAGATCACAAAAATAACCCCCAGTTGCTGTTCTCCACCTTTGATATTTTAACTTGCATAAATTTTAACAAAGTTTTTAACATGCCATCTTATGCTCTTTGTGAGAACTTTGCAGACCACTTCAGAACCAAAATCAAGGACATCAGATCTAGCCTTTTATCCTAACAAGTTTTATCCGTTAACACACTGGAATTGTTGTCCTTGCCCGATGAAACACTGGAGAGTTTTGCCCTGGTTGATGCGAGGACACTTGGTCGAGTTTTCTCCCAAGTAAACCCAACAACCTGCCTTTTAGATCCAATTCCCACATCTCTTTTAAAATCATTTTATGGATTCTTCGAGGAACAGTTTTTAAACATTATGAATTGCTCCCTTCAGACTGGTGTCTTCCCCACTGCTTTTAAAACAGCTGTGGTAAGGCCCCTTCTGAAAAAGGGCACTTTAGACCCCAACTTTCTTCACAACTACCGACCTGTATCCAACTTACCCTTTTTAAGTAAAATTTTAGAAAAACTGGTTTTTAACCAAGTCAATGACTTTTTAAACAGAAACAACATCTTTGAGAGACATCAGTCTGGTTTTAGAATGAACCACAGTACCGAGACTTTTAAAGATTTTACACGACATCAGGTGAAACTTACTGTAGATAACAAGAAAGTCACAGTCTTGGTTCTACTGGATCTAAGCACCGCCTTTGATACGGTAGACCATCACATTTTATTAAATAGACTCAGACACCTGGTTGGCCTCTCTAGTACTGTTTTTAAATGGTTCCACTCCTATCTCACAGACAGATGTTTTTTATGTAAGTATGGATACTTGTTCCTCAGGAACCCATGAAATTAAGTGTGGGGTTCCCAGAGGTTTTAGTTATAGGTCCTGAAGGCCGACTGAGAAACTTTTACCAAAACTACAAGATTTTAAGCCAACATAATCTGTTAAAAACCTGGGCATGATTTTTGACTCTGAGCTGACTTTTATCCCACATATCAAAAATATAACAAAAATAGGCTTTTATCATCTTAAGAACATAGCCAGAGTCTGCCCGTTTCTCTCTCAGGCAAGCACAGAGGTGCTAATGCATGCTTTTATTTCCTGTCGTTTAGATTACTGTAATGCCCTGCTCTCTGGTCTTCCTAAAAAGAGTATTTCAAACCTCCAATTACTGCAAAACTCAGCCGCACGCGTGCTGACGAAGACCAGAGGGTAGGCCCACATTGCACCAGTCTTATAGTCGCTGCATTGGCTCCCTGTCTGCTTCAGGATCGATTTTAAGGTTCTATTGCTAGTTTTTAAATGTCTTACCGGCCTTGCGCCTTCTTATTTATCTGACCTGCTTTTACCATATCAACCCTTGTGGACCCTGAGGTCCTCCGGCACCGGCCTGTTATCCATACCAAAAGCCAGAACAAAAACCCACGGTGAGGCGGCATTTAGCCACTATGCCCCACACCTGTGGAACAGCCTGCCGGAGAGCCTCAGGACTGCAGAGACTGTTGATATTTTTAAAAGAAGGTTAAAAAGGTTTAATCAGGTCTTTAACTGACCTTAAAATTCTTCTTACATTTTTAGCATTTATCTTTCACTGTAAAGAAAGATATACCATATTTACTTAATAAAACTGAGGCAACAGATTGCACGCAATAATATTAATTAAATATAATCATGTTTGCAATTGAGTAAATTTTAATTAAATAAGACCCTTTGGAGTTAACCATTTAATATGAGTAGATTTAATTAAAATACATAAAGGAATTAATTAAAACCTAAACAAAAATAATGAGTAAATATCAAGAAGAGAAATGTCTAAATTTGTAAAAAGTACTAATAAAACATAATTAAAGTACCATGTAATTGGGTAATAATGATACATCTTAATAAGTGAATTTATTTGAATTTATCAGTGGATTTAATTAAATCTAAATATAATTCCTACTTAGATATATTGTGTTTGTTTCATGACCTATATTTAAGTTGAGATTACAGTGGGTATCAGGAAGTACAGAGGAATTAAAACTCAATTAACAGAACACACATTAAATGCTTGCCAAAAGTAATACTTTTTAATTATAAAAGTTATAGCATTTCATTGCAACCTTTTACAAATGCTGACCTTGAACACTATTTTTGTGAAAACAATAATGAGTACAGTTGCCAGAGGACCTGTCAAGAAGAACTAAGAAATGTTACGGCATGGCTGCACTGTCCTATCGACTTAAATTTACAAATAAATTAAATGCTTGTGACGAATAAGAGAGAAGACCGTTTATGGTCATTGTATAAACCGAATAACTGTCATGTCTTAAAGAAAAATCCTATGCTTGCTTCCTCACCTCAGTGAGCCACTAAATTATATCAGTTATAATCTTAAAGAGAAGCACAAATCCTTGAAAAATGTGCCACAACAGAAAACATGTAAAAGAACAATTTATACATAAACATTTCTACCATGAACTGACCACAACAGAATTTCTTTAAGGGGTATTCAGAACGATGTCCTAAGCAGAACCTGCAAACGTAAGGACCTGTTAAGCTTCCAACAAGTCCACCAAGATTGTCTGCTGCCACACAATATACTGTCCCTTTAATATTCTTTCCAGCACGGGCAACAAAAACTCTAGACATAGAAAACTCTTCTTTTTAAGACACAAATCTTTTGAGAGGCTCTTACACAATATCATAACCAAATCTGTTAGCATCAACAGTCTTGCAGAGAATGGCCAAGTTTATTGCACAAAGTGTAGTGCAGTCCAGGTGGTATATTTGCTAAGACCCAGTAAACAGCTGGGATCTTGTGTTTTTTACACAATGTTCCTAATGGAATCCTCAAAATAATCAATGTGGAGAATTAATGTTATTCTTGGTTCCTCTACAGAAAAAATTAGTTTTGTTTAAAACATTCCCCATCTTGAAATGATTCATTCTGAGTGGATGAGCTTAGTCTTTTTTTTAAAAAACCTCAAGTGAAATATCCTTATTAGTCACTATATGCTGCAAGGTAGAGGGGGCAGGGCACGTATTGGGAGCTAGGATTCTCCTGCGAATCAAGAACATACTCCACTGGCTAAATTTACAAATAAATTAAATGCTTGTGACAAATAAGAGAGGACACCATTTATGGGCATTGTATATACTGAAATAATTATCTTGTCGAAAAGAAAAATCCTCTGCTTGCTTCCTCAGCACAGTGAGCCATTAAATTATATCAGTTATGATCTCAAAAAAAAAAGCACAAATCCTTGAAAAGTGCATGTGCCCCAACGGAGAACATGTAAAAGTACACAGACATTTTTACCTTGAACTGACCACAACAGAAATTTAACTGACATTTGGTTATTTCAAACATGCAATGCTCAAGCTCTGTTAAAGCTGAACCTTGTGTGGCACAAAAGTGTGCGACCATAGTCTCACTTCAAGCCAGAGGCTCTTGAGGGATTGGACTCTCGTTGACAGCTTTGATGCATCCAATTCCAAGAAAAGTTTCTGGAATACCTCAAAGGTGTACTTCAACTGTTTGGGATAATCGAGATTCAGTGCATAGGTCAAGCCCAAGAGGAGACAGCATGCCCTGGCAGTATCTCCAAGACCTTTGATGACTTCCATACCATCAATGACAATTCCAATTTCCTTTGGGCTGTCACTTGTGGAGGCTATGTCCTTTGTGATCACAGTTATTGCCACTACAAGCTCTTCGAGTTCCTCCAAGTTCTCGGTGCAATGTAACATGAAAATGTAATCAGTGCCATAGCATAAAACTTTTTTTTTTTTTTTTTTTTTAAGAAGTAGCACATCACTTACAAAAACTGCACAATACATCACAAAGATTTTTAATAAAGAGCTCTATGTCACCCATGTCAATGTAAGGGTGAATGACAAATTAAAGCAAAATTTTAAGTTCATGTTTATTTAGGGCCCTTATTCACTGTTCACTGAACCCTCATGAAAACCAGAAGGAGTTGATCCAGGAGCCAACAACTTTAGGGCTCCTTAGCATTGCTTCAGCAGACTGAAGCTTTTCTGGTAGGGCAAAAATTAAAGAGTACGAAAACAGTTTTGGTTACACATCACATTTCAATGTACTTGACAGCATTTATTCAAGGAATTCCAATCCTTGAATAGGGTTAATGCAAATTATGTTCACCTACACTGAACTCTTTGATGAGATGTTCCCCATGTTCTCCAAGGTATTCTATAAGGCACCGAAGGACAACCTCTCTGGCCGTCTCAACAATAGGGCATGCGGAGTTCTGGAGAGGAATGCAACAACTGATAAGCCAATCATAAAAACAAAACAAAAAATCACTCTATTCAACAACAATCATGTTATGTTAATTTGGAAATGTAAACACAATTCTGGTTTTGTACAAACAAGATCCTATTTTTGTGATTTTGGCCATCATGTTTTCAATTTTTGAGAGTATTTTACTTGCCTGCTTCACTATAGAGTTAAATATACATTTAGTGAATCCTTGAAGTCTGGCAGTATTCTTTTTGTGTGTGTGTCTTTCCTGTACTTATAAATGGAGTCTGTGCAGTGTCATAATTCTGTTAGTTCTGATATTACACTACTAAAAAACAAACTGCCATTGCATGGTTGAAGAGTTTGCATGGCCCTTTTAGCTTTGTGTAGCAGAACCGGCCTTTAACTGACCCCTTCTTTCCCTCCTTTTCTGGTGATAATCAAGGGAAATGGAGGTGTAAACCCGCCAACCGATTGAATTATAGACCGTCTGGTTTACCTATAATGCAATCTGGTTTCGAAGAGAGACAGGAAGTCTGGTTCAGTAAACTACTTTACTCACACACTGAAGAAAGAGAGCCAAAAGGTCAGCGCCTATCTCTAAACCAGGATGTCCCCCTCTATGCTAATTACTTCCCCAATAGCCCGAGGACTCCATACAACAAGACTGCCTTAAGAGACAAATAGCAGGCCTCAGAGGAATCCACAGACATCAGCAAATGCTGATGGTCGTAAACCGGACATCCCTTGAAGCAACTAGTGACTCACGTTTGTGTGTTTTCCTCAACACTCCAAGATAACCAGATTTTATGTCAAACTTAACTTTTCATGTTTTCAACCTACAGGACTCGGGGTACGCATAACATTGATGTTTTTCCCGTATCTCTGACCCAAAGTATGACTAAGTTGTGATTTTAACGGTTTTATAAAAGTTGTATGAACTGTCACCACAAACTATACTACCATCCAGAGTTTCCTAACCGTCAGATTGAATATGCTTGACTTGGTACATTTATCGATAAGTAACCGTTATCGTGATAATCAATTTTTGACAAATATAATCTGCCTCTCTTTATTCCTACCTTTATTTTTGTATTAGTTATTCATTGAGTTATTATACCTGTTGGGATAAAATTGTACCATGGTTGTCATTTAATGTTGTCACCCAACCATAGAAAGTATCTAATGCCTGCTGTGAACAATATTGAAATACCATCGAAATTTGTCATTGAAATTATATGTGATTGACCATAGTGAGAAGCAGATGAGCCCCTCGTATGATTCTTTGATTAGTTCAGCTCCATGAGGCGAGATTACACCGCGCGTCACAAAGAGTCTCACGTGATTCGATGGCCTGCCTTTCGACACGCCCCTGAGCGACCTTTAAAAACTGCGTGTAGTGCGCGTTTCAGGAGAGTAGATTTTATAGTAGAGTAGATTTGTAGTAGATTTTTAGTTTTGTTTTGTTCTTTTGTTCTGTTCCTTTGTTTTCTTTCACGGCTAGTTACTCTCAGCTGAATTCCTTTCTTTGCTTTTGTCTTAAGTTTTGCACAGTCGTTTTGCTCTTTAAGTTTTCGTCTTCGAGCTACTCCAAGCCATTCCGAGTAGCGTAAATAATCTTCAGAAGACGTATTCTTATAATTTGCCGTAAACTTCAAAGTTAACTTCCTTTTTAGCCAAACGTTTTGTTTTGTTTTCATTAGTGAAATTAGGCAAGTAATACTAATTTTGTAGCCTTCTTCGACCGGCCATCGAAGAGACTCTTAATTTGTACTATCAGTCTAAAATAATCCGTCACGGACTCAACCGAACCAAACCCTGCGGCCAGCTGTTGATCCTTGGTCCGGTTCACAACCATCCGGAGCAGTCCATCATCTGTAACCGACCGCCGAACCAGTTCCAGAGACGCCCCGTTCCGCACCAGTTTGTCATCTTGGAGGTCTGGGCCTTCCACTAGACCACCAAGTAGATCGAGCCGCGGACGAACATCTGGAACGTCTTCGAGCCAGTTCGGAGCAGAGCACAACGGGACGCCAGCAACCAAGTAGGCACGCTAAGTGGGTTTGAATAAGAGTTGGTCCGTGAGGTTAAGATTAGGTCAATTCGTCCAAATTCTCTCCATTAATCGTTCTTTCCCTTAACTCTGCGTTCGCGTCCCCATTACTCCTTTTAGACTGCCTCTCACTATCGCCAATTTATTTACCCTTGTGTTGCCATAAGTTTCTTGTGTGTTCTGTCATATCACCTCCCATCTTCTGTGTTATTACTCATGGTACATTACCCATTATCCACAATTTTGCTTAATAAATGATATTTTGATTTAAGTCCTGGTTAGACGGTGTCCTTTTGAACTGAATATTTACGATCCCTGTATCCAGAATTTACACTTCAGGTTATCAGACTGGTTTACGGTTAGTTCATTCGTTAGTATTTATCAGCGTTATAGCAGTTAATCTCTGCAGTCCTTCTTAGCTGAGGAAGGTGGTGCCCCGACAGTTTATCAACGAATGCAACATCAAATTAAGGTAGTACACACTACATTTGTAATGTGTGGTGTTTGTGAAAGGTACTGTGGTAACTTCAACTGGAAAAGAACCACTCGACAATGTCGTGACCGAAGTTGCACTTTATATAAAGACTGGCAAACTTAACATTACAAACGGCAGCAGTCTGTAACATCTCCATCGGCGGGAGGTCAAATATAAGGAACATCGACCCCTGGTGGGCACGTAGCTCTAGCACTCTTATTTTGATAAGATTAACTTAATAATGCTCACATCACAACAGGTACTACATAAAAAAATTTCGCAATAATATCGAACACATGGTGATAAAATGATAATTTCTATCCACTGACAGCACCTAAATCCCAATCACTGTATAGAGTGGTTAACTTCATAACCACAAAACTCACAAATAAATAAATAAACATTTATAGTCATCATGATAAAATATTATCTAGACATGTACTTTTAAAATATTAATTAGATTTTGCCACCTTGAGTTGTACAAAAAATGTTGTCTGTAAATCTTATGGAACAAAGCTACTTTTAATTTTGAAAAGTATTGTACCTCCAGTGGTTCCATTATGATCTTCAGTCTTTGTCCAAGTGCTCCACCTTTAGCATGAAACAGCTTCAGTAGCTTGGGAGTATGAAGCTCCAACCCAGACATAAATTTGGGTTCCAGATGCACAGTGGTTATTCTCTGAAATTCTGCACTGATCTGAAACAAAAAGGCAACAAGAGAGACAATGGTATTACATCACTTCTCAGACAACTTATACAAGAGCTTTGGGAAGCACATCCAATACTTGTTGCTACTTTGACATCAAGAACTTGATCAACTAAATTAGACAAAATTCCTTACAATTCCCTTACCAAATCATTGTCACATTTTCATTTCTTATCTTTTAACAGTAATTACAAAAGAAAACTCATTTGAGAACAATTAAACAGGGCAGGCCAGTGGTCCTTCATGGTTTGAACACTTGGACATTGACTGATGACTTCATGTCGTCTGAGGGCAAATGTTTTGCTCATTTTATCAGTGACCATCTTTTCATTGTTCTTCTTCTTTGACTCAGTGACTAGTTCTTCCCTTGCTTGTTCCAAGCTGTGCTTATCTTCACCTGCTGCGTAGGGTGGGAGGTAATCAGGGCATTTATGTTTCAGAGAATTGCATGTAACATCTGGCATACCATAGCCTCTTAGCTTTGTTCTGTAGTTAGCCATTTTGTATTTAATGCTAGTCTGCCATCCACTGAGACCTGAAGAGCTCCCTGGATCCTTCAGACATGGGTGGACCTTAATAAGTGCTTCAGCAACAGATGGAACTTGCTGGGATGATGGATAGGCAGTGTATGTATAAATGGACTGAGCTAGCTTTTCAAGTATGTCCGACTTGATGTTTGGGTAAGTCAGCAGTGTGCCAACTTCATTGGCTCTATCGAGAACAACTTCAGTTTCAACAAAGAACTGTGGAATGATGAATTCAGCTGGCCATGGCTTCCTTTGTGGGCTCCTGTTTGGTGACCGGATGATTGTGCTTGCACAAGAATCACATGAGTCAGGGGAGTCCTGTGCAGTGGAACTTGTGGAGGCAGGAGTAAAGGATTGCTCTGAGGTCACCCATTCGTTGCAGCTTTCATTGTATGGTACTGGATACAAATTGAGAACTACTGGTTCGATTGTCACAACCTTAATTGTGGCTTTGTGTTTAATTTGAGCAGTGGAGTGGAGAGTAAAAAAGTAATCAAAATCTGGATCTAAATACTGCAGGCTGAAGTAATCGTTGATGTCTAATGTCTGTTTGACGGCCAAATTCAGCTCCTCAACAGTATCCGGTATTCCAGACAGAAGAGTCAGTTTCTCAATTCTGTGTCCAAAGATCACCCGGAGCATTTCTGAATCCATGTCACGTGGCCTAGTGACAAAAAAAAAAGGAAAAGAAAATTTTAAAAATCCTGACACAAAAAGCTTATACCTCCATTATGTACCAAAGTTAGTTTAACCCTCTGAGAACGAGTGATTGGTGGACAGCCGACACTGTACAGTTTGTAATGGAAATGTAATTTGAAACTTGAAACAGATGTAGCTATTCAATGTAACCACGCACTTTCCTGCAAGACTGTAAGCTGTAAGTGGACAGACATCTGTAAGGCTGTGCTGATGAACAAGAATCACGTCCCCATAGCTTTCCAACAGAAAAGATCTGAGATGCTCCTGGTACCAAGCGTTCAGTTTCTTCACAATGAAATAAAGGCCGTTTTCCAAGGTCAACATCTGTACGATCTCTTGGAGCCCCCCTGTAGAACCATATGGCAAGATCATCCCAGCTGAGTACCTGGTTCCATGGTATGTCACAGTGTTAGACAACTGTACACTTAACAGCTGAGGAAACACTTTCTTAATGGCCTTCTGGATTTCAGCATGCAGTACTTCCAAAGGCAAATATGACACTTTACTGATTAGTAAATGGCTTAGCCATATTTCTTTGCCAGTTGTAAGCCATTGACAGCTGATGTTTTGTTGAAAGAGACAGCAAGACATTCTTGAAATTGCTTGAGAACCTCACAACACTTTTAAAGAACTTATATTTGGTCTCAAAGTGCATAGTCCACAATCCAAACTACAGGACCAAAGGCTTTTATGAGAGCTGGGTAGTGCTCCAAAAAATGGTGTTTGGGTGTCAAGCTCAGCTGAAAGAAAAGTTCTTGCAATCTGTGACGATGCTCAAATATTTTCTGGTCAAGATAAGCAACACTTTCAGGGGAGTGTAGAGGGGCCACTGAGAGTTCTACAATGTCCTTAAGGGTCATAAGAATTTGCCATGCTGGATCATCAATGGGGGCTGCATGGTGGCGTAGCAGGTAGTGCGCGTGCCTCACAGCAAGAAGGTCGCAGGTTCGATTCCCGGGTCGGGCCTTTCTGTGTGAAGCTTGCATGTTCTTCCCGTGGCTGCGTGGGTTCTCTCCGGGCACTCCGGCTTCCTCCCACAGACCAAAAACATGCTCATCAGGTTGATTGGTGACTCTAAATTGCTCCTATGTGTGAGTGTGAATGTGAATGGTGTCTGCGATCGGCTGGCGACCGGTCCGATCCGGTGTACCCTGCCTCTCTCCCGTTGACGGCCGAGATAGGCTCCAGCCCCCCGCGACCCCAAAAGGGATAAGCGCCATAGAAAATGGATGGATGGATGATGGATCATCAATGGGTATCTTTGAGCCAATGATTAGTGGCAGTGACCTTATCAGTGCCCAGTTTTCGTGAGCATTTCCTCCTACAGTACTACGACTAGCAAAATTAACTGGGATGGCCTGAGGGTAGTCAAGAGGAAACTGCTTGATTAAGTTATTTAGTTCAGACAATGTAAAGTATTTCTTCTTAGTGAAAGTATTAAAACAGTGTGCTAATTCTGAAGGCACAATGCCTTCAAAAAGGTCGTGGAGTATGTCAGGAGGATAACCTCGAACAAAACTGAAGTACCTCAGCTTCTTTGTCAGTGGGCAAGCTTTCTTGACCCCATTGCAATGTGGCAAGGTCAGATCTTCTTCTTCAGTTTTAAGATGCAAACTATGGGCTTCCTCAGTTCAGGGTGGAAATTCTCCACAGCGTACCTCCTTTCGAGAGTTTTCAGAGCGATGTCCTAAGCAGAACCTGCAAACGTAAGGACCTTTAAAGCTTTCAACAAGTCCACCAAGAGAGTGTGCACCAAGATTGTCTGCTGCCACACAATATACTGTCCTTTTAATATTCTTTCCAGCACTGGCAACGAAAACTCCTTCTTGTTACAAGACAGACAAATCTTTCAAAAGAGGCTCTAACACAAAATCATAGCCAAATCTTTTAGCATCAACAGCCTTGCAGAGAATGGCCAAGTTTATTGCACAAAGTGTAGAGCGGAGTCCAGGTGGTATATTGGCTAAGACCCAATAAACAGCTGTGATCTTATGTTTTTTTACGTGACGTTCCTAATGGGTTGCAAATCTTGAAATCATCAATATAGAGAATTAATGCTATTCTTGGTTCCTCCACAGCAAAAAATGGGCTTTGTTTGAAATATTCCCCATCTTGAAATGATTCATAGTAAGTGGATGAGCTTAGTCCTTTTTTTATAACCTCATGAAATATCCTTATTAGTCAATATATGCTGCAAGGTCTGAAGAAGGGGCACGTATTGGAAGCTGAGATTCTCCTGCGAATCAAGAACGTACTCCACTGGCTCGACAAAAATTCAAACTGTTCCTTGAAATATTTTCTTATTTTATAAACAGAACCAAAGGGGCCATCTATTCCCAATGCTTTGCTTGTAGGATGTGACTTACAGAGTTCCTCTGCCAATTCAGTGACAATGTCCTCTTCCACAGCACAATTGTTCTTTTTCAAACTTGTTTCAACTAGCTGATAAATTACTGAAGCAGATGCTGTGTATATAAAATAAAGCTCCTCCACCAAATCATCAATACATATACCAGAAACATTGTGCACACTTTCCAACTTCAAGAGAAGTAAACCAATTCTTTGTTGAATTTCATTCGATACGTCCACTGGAGGATTTATACAGGTATCGTCATCATTACTGTCACCTACATGATCAGCTTCATGAGGTAAAGTTTGGTGTTCATCAATGACATCTGGCTTTAAGTCTTCAAATGAATGAGACCTGTGCTTTCTGCTTTTGTGTGAAAAAATGCGACATATATATTTGTCTTAAATGTGCATCCAGCAAAAACACACTTGAAAGATGCATGTGTAGGGCACTCCAAGTTTTAAAGGAGCATGGACAATCATGAACAAGGCAAGGTACCGAATTTCCAGTTTCAAATGTCCTGTGCTGTAGCCTGTAATGGGTAAGAAGATCACCCCTTGTCGTTGCTCTGAATCCACAGGTTTTACACTGCCATGTCATCTGGGGGCACATAAGAGAAACACAGTAATGTTAATTACAAAATGTGCCTTCCTGCTTAATTGCAGATAAAAACCATCACTGTATCAATCATATGCATAGGCTGTATTGTAGGGCTGCTTGGTATATTAATATTTGCATCCCTTTATGTTATATGTGCACTGATGACATCCAGCCTAGCAAGAAATACATTTTTTACACAATTATAGCCTACATTTTAGATATTGAGAGTTTCTCCCAAAACAAACCTTGTTAATTTTACTTTATTATTTAAACCATTTTAAATATTTCATATTTTTAATGAATTGTAAAGCCTAATTGTTGTACACTTGAACATCTGATTATCATAATATAATAAGTGATTGGCTAAATTTTTACTGAGTTTTATGCAAAGGTAGAACAAATTAATTTTAATAGGGAAGTTTTTATAGCAGGCATCACATCAGGCTTAATGCTTGTGGCATTAAGCTAATTTAATTCATATGTGGGTGAAGTTGCTAAACTTTTAAACTATCAAACCTGGCTGTGCTGGACACAAAACGAATGGTAGGGCATTGCTCCTTACTGTTTTGCTTTTAAATGAGAAAATTGACACAACCATCATGTTAGCTCACCTCCCTTTTTTGACTTCTCGCGGCTGGCGGGAGATTAATAAACAGTACACCTTAATAAAATTGAAGCTCTAAAACGTAACACTGACTTAATGCATTTTCAAGGTAACTTAACATTTATGACAAAACAGCGAAAGAACAGACAAGGCTGAAGTTGGCATCCGATTCACAGCTTCTGATTGGAATTTTCCGGTCCACCTTAAAAGTGTCATAACGCCTGTAGATGGCGGTATTCAGTCGTTTTCCTAATTCATGAACTGAGAGCATGAAACATTGTAGGACGATGAAAAGAGAATCAGCCCCAGATTGTAACGGTATTTAATTAATCTAAAAAACAGGATTTTATTTATTTTAATTGTAGATCTACTCTCTAATATCTGTAACTCACAGTAAAATGTAAATGATGTATTTCTATGTCTTTTTCTGATCTACATCACATTACACCTGTTCCTAATATAAAACCACAAGACTTATACTCCTCAAATCTGGACTGAATTATTCTACAGAGCCTAAACATTCATAAAAAAACAGTCTCTGATTTGTGAAACCTTTATTTTATTTGTGAAAATGCAAAAAAGGCACATTTCACCGCTTCTTTCTCATCTAGACCACATTAGACCAGGTCCAGGTCTAGAACCACTACACTTAGACTCCTCAAATCTGGACTGTATTATTCTACAGAGCCTAAACATTCATAGCATTCATGCAAAAAAGGCACATTTCACCACTTCTTTTTCAAATGCACCTTTTTGTGATTTTCACAAATAAAATAAAGGTTTCACAAATCAGAGACTGTGTTTTTATGAATGTGTGAACGGAACTTTTAGTTTAGAGTTAGAATTTTCACAAGACTGCTGCAGACATTGTTGCGTCTATAAGTTGCATTCTCACAGTTCGTCAAAACGAACTGTTGCTTTCATGTTTTTATTTGGGGGGACAAATGCATGTATTCAAAATATTCAGGGGGACATGTCCCCTGTATCCCCTGCCCAGAATCTGTGCCTGTGCCTACTCTTCCAAAGATTTGTGTGACTAAATGTCTTTGGTGCCCAAATTACATAAATACATGCTACAACTGCTTTTTTTCTTGACTTTGAGGGCTTCTGTAATACATTACCAAGACCAAGATATCAACCTAAGCAATCCAGATCTGAATGGAGAGTCTGTCCTTGTTTACTGAGAAAAGGAATTTCATGAAACTTGAGATGAAGGTTGCATTATTACAACATTACTGGAAGCTTCAGTGCACAAAAATCTGCTCAATATGCTACATTCCATACCTTATTCATCTGAGAATGCAATTAATCGATGATTAAAGGTGTTAAAACCACTCATAACCACATTGGAATTCATATCTGTAGCAAACCATCTGGGCATCTGAATGTTACTGTTTTGTCCCACATTCACTGCCGCAGTTGAGTGTGAACGCAAATCTTAAGAGGCTGCAGTAGGATATTAGAAGGTGCAATTTAGAGTTTCTGCATGTTTGTGTGGAAAAAAAAGTCACACCTCCTCCAACAATGTTCTTTGTGTCCTTAAACTTAACATGTGTGACTACTTTCCTTTGAGCCCAGATATTCTGTTACAACTACAGGTTCCACTGTAGAGTTACACATTTTGCTCCAAAAATACCTTCATAATATGTACACCTCTTCCTACATATTTACACTGACTCTGGATGATTCATCATGAACAAATACTCTCAGAGCATGGTGGAAGATTTGTTTTTCTTATGTCATACGGCATATATGGATCTGCTTGATACAGAAAATGATGTGAATATAGGCAGCAGGTCACCACAACATACAGCTCAATTAAAGACCACCCACAACTAATGATTATGATAAACAAAGCCATTTTTACACGAGACCTTTGAAATATACTGTGTGACAGCATTAGCAAAGTACCAAAAACCAACATTAAAAAAAATTACATTTGAAAGACAATCACACTAAACTAGCCTCTGGCCAACAGGAGTCAGTTCTAAGATTAAAGTTAACATTATTTCTAGAACACTATATGGTGCATGAATGTACAGTATCTAAGAATGAAGCAATTCAGATGTATAATCACTTCATATTGCATGACCGGATTGTAATGTTGCTTTTAAAAAAGATCCTCCCTGACTTTCTCGGTTGCCTTTAACTTTAAAAATACTATTGCTGTATTGAATTGCACAAGTCAGATATGGATAATAAATACAGCGTTTTGTATTATAACACAGTAGAAAAATATATAACGCAGTAAAAAATAAATATGTAATATTGCACAAGATATTTTGCACAGATGTAATGGATAGTGAACACTAACATAAATAACAGTAGTGCGCACAGTAGGTTTGTGATATTGTGATGTGGAACAACATCAACACAGTCCTTTGTTAAATGATGCTTGAGTTAAACAGTCTGATAGCTGTTGGAAAGAAGGACCTACAGTGGCGTTCCTTCTTACACAGTATAGATGCAGTAGTCTGTTGCTGAAGGGGCTGCTTAAGGCCCTCACTGTCTCATGCAGGGGGGTGGGAGGGGCTGTCCATGATTTATGTCAGCTTGACTAACATTTATTTTCTTCTCACCCACCTCCTCAATGATGTCTAGAGGGCAGTCCAGGACAGAGCCAGCTCTTCTGACCAGTTTGTTCAGTCTTTTTCTGTCCTGCTCGGAGCTTCCACAGCCCCAGCAGACCACTGCATAGAAAATTGCAGATACCACCACAGTGTCATAAAATGTTTTTAACAGTGTCTTACATGCTCAATTACAAATATGTAGTTGTAATTGTAGTTCTACATACTCCAAAGAACCCCAGTCTTCTTAGCAGATGGAGACAACGTTGGTCCTTCTTGTACAGGACATCTGTGTTGTTTGTCCAGTCCAGTTTGCTGTTGAGGTGAACACAAAGGTCTTGTGTTCGTCCACAATCTCAAAGTTCAAACCATGGATGGTCACCGGTGTAGTCTGTGGCACCATTTGCCCATTTTTTTTGGAAAGCACAACACTTTACATCAACATTTTGTTGACAGTCACCATGATGCATTGACATGATATGAACTGCTACGTGTGTGTTTCATTCAGAGACCATTTAGAAGAACGTGGTAGTCAACTTTTTAATGTTACTTTCTTTTATCGCTGAAAAGCAGTAATTGCTCTTCTGTATTTACGAATTGCCTTGGGGGCCAGATCAAACAGTCAATATGGCCTGGAGGCTGGAAGTTCTCCACCCTTTAGAGTAATGTTTATATTTGCTTATATCTATACATTGTCACCCAGTGTTGCTCACTGATGTAGTTGAAAAAGATAGATTGTGTCCATGGACACTCGCACACAATTCTTGTTAGATCAATTCATTGTTGGTTTTAGTCTTTTCAAGTGATTTGTTAACAAGATAGAAAATGATCGAATATTACAAGACTTAGAGACATATCTTTTTCAAGATGCTCATTTTCTGCTTTGACCAAATTGTTTTTAATCCTTAATTCATTGCAGTTGCTGTGTGCAATCTGTCAAGACCTCACCTGTACCTCACAGAGACTCAAGTGACAATGACTAAAGGTGGGTTGTGAGAGAAGAAGCTTTGACTGTACAAGAAAGGAACAGTAACAACATAACATAATTAATGTCATTTACAGCTTCAAGGCAGGAAAAGTTGAAATTTGTTTTCGATATTAAAGTAATTGCTTTGACATTTTAGGAAATAGGCCTATTCATGTTCTTGCTGAGAGTTAGCTGAGAAGTTTGACACCATACTTTTCATGTCTGTACAGTAAATATCAAGCTACAGCCACCAGTTATATCTTGTGTTCAGTCAGAAATTGAAGTGTAAAAATGTCAAGTTTGGTTTTACCAAGACTTAAGTGCCAAACTAATTCTTTGTACAGAGTAGTAAATTGCTGCACATTGATGAGTAACATGATCTGTGCACATGTACAGCAAAGGACATGTGATACCCTAAGTCTGCATCTACACTAACACTCTCCTAGTCAGCCAGCAGTCATTCAGTGGCAAGAAAAAGCATACTTTCCAAGAATGTCAAGATTACAAAGATATTTTTTTTTAAGCTGTATTTATTTTCAAAGTTTTTTTTGTTGTTGTTGCTGCATTAAGACTTTAATTCAGCATTGACTGAATCATCTGCCTTTGTGTTGTTTACAGCTTGAACAATGAAGACTTCACTCTTTTGGTTTTTAATAAATGTGAGATATCATACATTATGCAGCAGTAACTGGATCTGTACATCTGTTCGACATCACCCTGGACACTGAGACCGCCACCTAATTAATATGAAATCTGCCTTTCATTATGAATGAGGGCCAGGTGTGCCTCATTAAATCTGGGCCCTGTATCGCCAAAACACCCCCACACACACCCGCACACACACAGATACACAGCATGTCAGGTATGGTATGAAGTGTGTGCTGCCCTTGACTAGTTGGTGACAAGTACTGAGAGAGGCATGGAGGGGACTCTGGTCACTGGGTGCACACTCACAATGAAGAATTCATTTATGGACATTAATTATTACTGTTTGCTAACTGCACACTTTAAGGGGCCAGTTTGATCCCGGTGTGACTGCAGTGAGATATTTGAGGAAATGTTGTCAAATAAATCATGCTGTATGTGCAGACACTCCACAGTAAAGTAATTACAGTGCATCTGATGCCAAGACAGTTAAAAGACTACCTTGCTGCTGTCACTGCTGTTCTATATCTGCAGTCTATTCCTGCTGCTTCATTTGTGGCAGACATGAGTCTGTCACACAGAGTGCACCAGGACATATTGTGCATTGTCTGTCTTTCCATCTGGAAGAGCAAGTTTTGATTTCACTGGTGGGACCCGCAGCGACAGAAGCCAGATGACTCAGGGATGATTCAAAGCCCAGCTGGTTGATTCCTCTGGAGCAGCTGATTGCGCTGTGGGAACACAACTTCAGCTCACATAGTCCTCCATCTGCCGCCATGAGGGAACCACTTGAGAGAGCTGGCCGAGGCCCAGTGCAAGCCATGCGCCCTACCCAGCCCTGCCCGGCCCGTCCCTCCTGCCCCGGGGCTTCATCAGAAGTTGTCAGGCCGACCCCTCGGTGGCAACGTGCCAGTGGCACTGCTGGGATTGCAGCTGAAAATAGCCGACCAATTCATCATATTAGCTTGCCAGCAGTGTTTGTGCTGCATAGGCACTTCCCTTAATTTTGGGATCTGTTTCAGAGTGACCTGGAGAGACCGCTGACAACTTCAGTAATACCATTATTTGATGCCATAGCTATAGACCTCTATTAGGACACTTAAAAGCCTCAGCATCAGTAGATACTGGTGGTCTTAACTGACAGCTATATCACTATGGATCCATTAGCATCTGCACCCTGGGTGATGGGTGACATCTGAGCAGGCATAAATCTTTGGCTCAAGGTCAGGACTTCAGGACTGTGCAGCCGGAACCACAACAGTCAGATTTTTCAGACATCTCAGACGCCATCAGCTTGACCCCAATCTTTGGGCTGCAGCTGTTGCTCCTCCTGCTCCACTTAGCCAGAGAAGCAGACTGGCAGGCTTCCCCTGCATCATCAGAAACTCATCAGGATTTTTTTGGTACCCTGATTAAAGCACTGGTCAGACTTCACATAACCCGCATTTCAGTGGTTTAGGTTATCAGGCAGCTCACACGGAAGGTACCACAGAAAACAGTGGAGGAGTAAAGCACTACTGAAAAAGTTCAGTTTGATAAGATTTGGAGCAGTCTAGGGACCTTTTGAGACAAATTTTCAATTGTCTCATGCGGTAAAACTGACCACTGCAAACTGAATACATAACTAATCTCTGTTACTATGTCTTTACCTGTTATTGAATCTGTTGGATGGATGTGCAGTGTGGACAGATACCTGTATCCTGCAGACACTCACACAAATGACTGCAAACTGTAACCCCTGGTGCATCTGTTTGATGAATAGACCACACATGTCTTGGGAGATCAAAAGATCTGCAGCTAAGGCTCAAAAGCCCCTTGTGCGTTAAGGATAGATGGAATGTATAGGGTGGCCTAAAATGTTTGTATTTGGACTAGTCTGTAAGGCACTGGGAGGATTTTCAGCACTGAATACATAGGATTTTGTCATCACGATGTGGCAACCTTGGTGAAATGAAGCACCCATAGCAACACAGATGCAATTCAAAAGCCTCTCTGCAGCCCATAGCAGACAACACAAGAAAAAATAAAATAAAATGGATTGAACAAATTGTGCTTTGGAGGAAAATATTTGAAAGTAAAAATAAACCACTCAGTCATTTGTCAGAATAATAAATGAGAATAGTGGTTCAATAATGCAAGAGGAAAAGAGACCAAATAAAAAATTTGCAGCAGAATATGCAAGAATATCATTTTTGTCTAATGCCAATATGCAATGCCGAGAAAGCAATGTGTAGTATTTGGATGGCAGGTGCCATTTCCAACCCTTGAGACTTCACTTGGTGAGCTAACAGTCTGAGACAAACATGTTTTGTTTTGTTTTTTTAATCATGTTAACACCCTTTGATTCCATTTGAAAAAGGTAATTATACTGTTTAAGTGTACCACCTATGACAGACCATAACACATACACAGTGATTTTGAGTGCAGGCAATTTTTCCTGACATGAGAAATAAGGGAATAATTATTACCTCAAAAGCATGGATACATTTTGTCCTCATAACTACTGTGTTGAATGTGTAAAAAACAACAACCCAAGCATTATTATTCAATGAATGAAAATTTCTTCAGTGATAATTAGGCATTAATGTCATATCAAGCTGGATCTGCTCCCATCTTCACAAAAAAAAAAAAAAGCATTGTGTTTAATAACATGTTTGCGATGGTATTTCAAACTTGTCCATTAATGAGGACATCTTGTTTACTTTCTACTATATTACAAGTCTTTTCACTGCTATTAAATGTTGAAAACTTGTGTCTAAATTGATCCAGAATGTGAATGTATGATGACAGTTCTTCTGTGTATTACCACTACACTCTCTACACTCTACAGCACACCATATCCATTAGTATTGTTATTTTGAAGTCCATCTTGAAATAGCAGAATTATAAGTGACATCCAAATAAGTGTTCATACAAAGATTGAGAGATAGAGAACCCATCACAGTCTAAGTTAGTTTAGAAAGAAAGTCAGAAGTGTAAAGCAAACAACACTGAATAGCTTAAATTAACAAACAAGAAATGCAGAGCGGATAACCATATTAAAACTGATATGTAGGTAAAGTATGATGCAAGAATTCAGTACTTAATTATGAAACCAAGCTTCATGTTGTGTTTTCAATTTTGCTGACTTCTTTAATATTGACATAACATGTATGTAGAATTGTATATATAATGTTTTCCAGCCCATATACTTCAAATCTGGGCAAGCTGAGTATCACTACAGTATAATTAATAGAGTATTAAAAACATTGCTGAGCAAAAATAAATTAATAAAACAAATAATAAATACATTTAAACATATTGTCAGTTTGTGTTTATTAACCAAGCCCCTTCCTTTGCTCCTCCACACGGGATATTCTCTGTTAAACATAATAATTTCTCAGGAAAGTAGACATCGAAAGTAGGAATGTTTTTTTGTCCGAGTCTGTGTCATTTGATTTTGAGTATCTGCCTATACCGAGTCCCGATCCGATACTTCTATAAAACATTATGAAACGAACTAAGAGCAAAGAAGAAGATCCAGGATGTCCTGTATTTTTATTATTATTATTTATTTTTTTTAACAATGGCTCTTATATTAACATGCAACACTTATGCACAATTGTGCATGCATGCAGTGCAGTGTATTGTAAATTTCTATGAGGTAGCTTGAATTACAGTCTCAAGTCAAAACAGAACACAGAAATAAAATAAAATTTTCTTCACATTAGGAATAGTGCAACATTAAGTAAGTAGCAGTAAATTTATTGCATCAAGCACAACACACCTGCAGGAGTTGTGCACTCGAAATAGGCTAATTAATTTGCATGGATCCTTTGGTTTTCTACCCAATCAGTGGCACTTAAAGCATCCTCATCACAATGCAGACCAAAGCACTGTATGGTCCTCCATCAGACAGCCCGGTGTGTGGATCCATGCTGTGGGGCAAAGGCCATCCAGCCTTTATTAAGGTGTCATCTAGATTTTATCAGGATGGAGAACACTAAAGGCACCCACACTGAAAAGATTGAGTTGAATGGTAGAGAGGCCATCAATAAGTGAGCCAGGTGAAAAATTGCACAATAGACATATCTTGTAAAAAGCATGGTGATGGTCAAGGCTGTTGCTCGAGTACTTTCCATTTGATGTTGGTAATAAAAATGATAGGAAAATGTAGGCTTTTCATAATATCAATTCATTCATGGCTTTTGATTAATCTCAGAGTTTCCAGACAATATAATACAAAAGTTTGTGTTACCCATTAATTCTCTACAACTGAGCATAGTGAAGCATTGCATGACCGTATCTTTTCTAGTCTAACTCAATCAAGGACATTTACTGTCTGGAGATGTGAAGCTGCTCTGCTGAAATGGCTCTGCTCAAGGGGGTGACAGCTGTTATTATTCTCTGTAAACCTGAGATAGCACAAAAGGAAACAGGTGCCAGAGAATTTATCATCTGTAACAGGAAGCTAAGATCTAAAAAATAAGAAGATAAATGGAACACTCTGCTCTGAAACTTCAAAACAAAAAACCCATATTGTTAGAGTAACCTCACATGAGCTCTGTCTGAAATGTACACACTTCAATACCTGAAGTCACCATGAAAGCTCAATTACATTGTAGAGCTGAATGAATTCAAATCAATAGAGAGCTTCAAGCCTTTTGCAACAAGTGCTTATTGCTGCACTGAGGATACTGCTTCTTTGTTAGCGAGTAATGGCTCAAGCCCTTGAGGTAACCACAAAAGCATAAGAGCTTCTGCCTAAAATGATTTAAAAGTTTAAAACTGTGGAAGCATCCACAGAATATTCCATTTGTCTTTGCTTTTAGTGTGGGGTGTTTGTTGTTTGAGTGGGAATTATAAGGAGGGAAATGGCACAGCATTCACACTCTCTTTTAACATTCACACTCTCTTTTAATCTTTGACATTTCCTCAAGAAGATATTGTCACAGATTCCTGATCAAAAAAATCTTGATGTCTTTTTTCCCATCATAACAAGGTACAGTACTTTCATGTTCTAATGACATATTTTTCACATTATTGAGACAAACCTCATTGTTTCATCATAAAAAGAAACTTTTCATGTTAAAATGCAAACTTTCTCATATGTAACTTGTGACAATGTAAGTTGGTATGTTGTCACAGCAAGAAAGTTTCATGTGTGGCTTTAACCATAAAACGGTTTGCAAGAAGAAATTGACAATTAAGATGCGATTGGACCTAATTTGAACTGGATTTAGCTTTAATTTCTCATGAAGTAAATGCTGATTACATAATGTAATTGCCGTAGAGTAATGACATCAGCATGTGGACAGTGTAGCCTGAATCAGCATGGATGCTGAAGAATTTGGTATCTTTTTTTTGCCAAAAGAATGAATCCGCTGAAGTTCTTGTCCACATGGTCAAGGAAAATTCAAAATTCCATTGGGCGCGTTTGATCCGCGACGGGTCTGATGGAACTAATGGCTGCCATTCAAGACAACATGAGCAATTCCACCGGGGGACTGTCCATCTCCGCTCCATGGAGAATACGTACTGAATTTATTTTTGACTGACGTCACGTGAATCTACACAGAGTAGATCCAACCAGACAGGAAGTAAACACAGAATGGTGTAGAGAATCCGGTAAATTCTTTGAAATCAATATCTAATAAATTGTATGAAAGCAAAGGATGTTGTTCCTTATGTGAAGAAATTAAGTATACATTTTTTTTTTTATCAAGCATGGAACCCCCTTTTTGTTGTCGGTGACACAAAGCCCTTTCCTTCAGTGCCATTGCTGATCACAGCATCATTCAACTCTGATGATATATTTCAAACAATGTTTGAAATGAATGTCTGGTTTCTCTTAACCTCAGACATATATTTAAAGGTTGCTGATATATTACAATGTGTATAATGGATTCATTTTGTCATTACTCCAGTTATTGTAGCTTAGATGGTGTGTGTGTGTGTGTGTGTGTGTGTGTGTGTGTGTGTGTGTGTGTGTGTGTGTGTGTGTGTGTGTGTGTGTGTTTGCAATGTTGATATGTTTAATCATAAAACTGATCACAACTTGTAATGAAAGGAAAGGTGTTGAGATGCCAAAACTCACACAGGGGCAACATTAAGGATGATCTTTGGTATTCATGAAGGTGTTTGGGTATCCTTCAGCAACTGGGAAGGCTAAGCCTTTAATCATGGATGCTTTAAACTTGTAATAAACTCAAGAAGGTCTTTTCTTCAGAGCGACCTCTCCCCCTGACTATCAGGACAAATCTAGAGCACAGAAATGATTATCACTGTGTAACAATAGCAACCCAGTTAGCTTTTCTGAACACAAGCTGAAGAATTTCCGTCTACTTTCATGTCTCCAGTCTGGACTAACTGAATGAATAAACTCACACTTGTTGTCCTAAAGTTTTTCTGCTCCCTCCTAAACCCTGCTGTAGTTACTTGTTTGCATGAAGCAGTACTCAAACTGTGTTATTACTCATGACGATTTAGCCACGGCAGCTGCATTAAAGGTACTGCATGACGGACACAAAACCAGTTTCTCTTTTGTTTGTTTGTTTGTTTGTTTGTTTGTTTGTTTGTTTGTTTGTTTGTTTGTTTGTTTTAAGTCTCTGTAGATGATGTAGATGTAGATATGAAAATGTGGATATGAATGTAAATGTAGATAAATGTAGATATGAAAATATTCTGGCTTCACACGCTGCTTCTCTGATGTCTGCACTCTTTATTTATTTCAACCAGTCCAGAGTTAGTGATGATCGTTGAAACAGTGAAACCAACCAAGAAGGTTCAAGTAAGTTTTATTGAGTGTGTTTTATGATGATTGAGTTACTGTGCTGTGAATGGAGTCTGGTGGCTTTAGAGTGATAAAACAGCTGTTTCTGGTTAAACAAAACAGATCTTACTCTTTAACAAACACTTTTAGTGGATGTACATTGACAGTGCGCAAACACCTGCAGGGATTAAATTTGTAACCTGCTCCGTGGCTGCTGGCTGCTGTGCTCTCGTTTGATACTAAAAAAAATGTTGTCTCCATTAGTCACCTGGACACAAAAAAACATCTACAATATGATCCATAATGCAATAATATTGGACCAGAATTCCTCATGTTTGTCCAGGACATTGAGGTCTTCCAGAACGCGTGGACACCGGCACCAACTGGAAACTCTGGGCACACAATTTGACAACACGGTAGAGGCTGTTCTGTTTTTTGTTTGTTTGTAATGTGTATGTATTTAGATCTTTCAAAAGACGTTTATGTTGAAATAATATACAAGTAGTATGTCTCATCGTACTGATTTTCCTTCTGATGGATGTAATGTGCAAAAATAGATGTTGGAACAGTTCAAGCCTTTGTTTTTTAGAGGGAATATTCAAATGTCATTTTTGGCCAGTTTTGACAACCCGAGTGCTGTGTTGGTAGTGGCTGAGCTCTGAGGAAAACAAGGTTGAGGTCTGAGGTTGTTTTTGCGACAGCGGTGCCAACAACAAGGGATTTTTGTGGAGTTTATCCAAAGAGGGCTGAATCAACTGCAACTGGACTGAAAATATTTCCTCTCTCATTCAAGTGGCTTCTTCTAACTCACTCTTGAGTAGTCCCAGGTATTTAGTCTCTGTGAGGTCATTATCATGGTCATGACCTGGATAACCATGACCTGGATCTCTGAGAACCTTCACAGATATGTGGCGATTGATGTGTGATTAGAAGTCTCAAGATTTTCAGCAGTGACGCTGCTTCTTCAGTGAACAGAAGAAAAATAAAAACTGATAGATAGAAATTGTCATGAAAGCATCATGGCAATTGTTAATTTCAGCCATATAAATACAGTATGCGTTGGCCATTATAGCCTGTTAACCCTCACAACCCACATATTTCTGCAAGTGTCTTAGTGTTCTATAAATGTCACTCTATGATGGTGTATCTCTTAATGGAAAGACTGTATGTTGTAGTATTTAGGGTCTGTTATGGAAGCTCTGAGTCTCCGTGAGGTTTGAGTTGAGCTCTTGAAGAGATCTGATCTGACCCTATGGCTCAGGATTGATCTGTGGTAAAAGGATTTTTATAGTGATCTCAAATTTGACTGAGTCAGGCAGTGTGTATCATATTTTCAAAATGACATTGCTATACTTCTCCACATTAATACATATTCTGTTGCCGTTTTATTTCATTATTTTGACATCGTATCGACTGGCTGATATTTAAAGCTTGTGAGTGGCTCAGCGATCGGTATGTGTCAAGAAGGAACTCAATCACAGGTTTCAGAGGGATATCAGGTTTGTCTTCAATCTTTCTCCTTCTTTCTGCACCGATAATGTCATCAATCTGGCTCTCTCAAGATGTCCCCTTCTCATTGGCATTCATCTGATACTGAAATCTCAAGAGAAGGAGTGAAATTTGCATGAACCATCCCTTTAATTTGTTGAAATATTTTTTTAAAACCTTGCAGACTTCCAGTTTTGGTAGACCTGATGCAAAATTAAATGCTGCAATGTTTTAAACTAGAAATACACTGTACCTCTGAAGTATGTATGTGGGATGTTGATGCTTCTTTGCATCACACTCAGTTAGGCCTTGAGAGTGTTTTACAACCATGCCAGGGGAATCTAGTGCTACAATAAATCAAATGTGTTGGCCAGTAATTATTGCCTCTGCTCTCTCTCAGGGATCGAGGGACTTCACTCGTGAACTTCTTCTCATTGGGCTTTGGAGCAGTAGCCCTTGTGTGTTTTGAGAGACAAGCGAACAGAAAGCCAAATGTCAGTTTAATTGGTCCATTTGTGGCTCCCGTTGCACGTTCCTCAGCAGCTGCAAATTAGTTCCAGGTTGCAACTCAAGGACAAAGGGCTTGACACATTGATATGTGTACACAACTAGTATCACTTACTGTGCAAGCAACATCTGAAGAACATTGCTGCTGTGAAAGGGAAAGGCTGTCCCTGTTAGGACACTTTGGATGATCCTGAGGTGCATGTTTTGCATTTCAATGTGGGCTCAGTTGTACAGTGTGGATGCTTTTGTACATTATGGAGCTTAGCCTGTGGTTTAGTAATAATAGACAGTAATGATGCCAATAATGCTGTTTGCATCAATAGTGAATCATGAGACCTAGGCCAGATGCATCATGGGATATGATATTGCTTGAGAGCGATTTTCCTGGTTCAGCGTAGCATGTACAGTGCAGTCTTATACTGCAGTCTCTTTGTTCTGTGGTGCAGTAAGATGATGTAGGTGTACTGTCAGGCTCCAGACCTACCTTTTTACAACCAGAGCTGGAAAACCTGGATCAAACACCAATGTGCATCCATTTTTGTCTATTCTCTTTGTGTTACCTGGACCAATGAAATACAGCCAGGGTGAAGAGCCTGCTGCAAACCAAGAGTACACATACACTGAAAATAGAATTCAGTCCACACGTGTTGCACTGAAGCTGATATCATCCATCAGCACGTTAAGTGGAACTGTATTATTTTTAAGGTGATTCCAAATACTCAACTGTGATCAGAAGCAACATGACATACCTTTCACTGCCACTACAAAGTTGAAAAAAGGGGGGGGGGGGGGGGGGGAGAGAGACAGGCTACGGCAGTTTATATATATATTTTATATATTGGGCCAATAGTGACTGTTTATTAAACAGTGGGTAGAATATTGAGCCCATCCCGACGCCGAGTAGCTTGATTTCGTTCTTCAGAAAACGTACTTTTCTAGTTTTTCCTCTTCGTGAACCTTTGATTTCTGCTCACCATGTCAAGCCGCATGATTTGTTTTGTGTTTGTGTTAAAAATCTAGTCCTGTAATAATAATTTTGGAGGCATTTTCGACCGACCATCAAAGAGAATCTCAATTTTATTATTAATCTAAAGTTTTGCCATACGGTCGCCAACTATCTGCACGGAAGACCTGCAGCCAGAAGCCGTTCCTCGTCTGTGACCAACACCGGAGTGCCTTCCAGCTTCTGAAACATCCCTGCCCGGTTGTCTTGGTTGTCTTAAATTCTCTCAACCATTCATTCCAGAAATTAACTTTACATTCGCGTCCCCATTTTCCCTCAAACTACTTCTCACTATAGCCAAACTAACATTCTACCATCATTTGCCATGACTTTCTCTATGCAGTTGTCACGTCATATCATGCATATCCTCTGTCGTACTATTCATGATTCATGATTCGTGGTCAGACGGTGTCCTTTTGAGCTGGATATAAACGATCCCTGTATCAGGAGTTTAAGCTTCAGATTATCAGACTGGTCTACTGTTGGTTCATTCGTTATCATTACATCAGCATTACAAGAAATGATAAATAAAATCCTCCTGAGCTGAGGAGGGTTGGTGCCCCTTTACTCTATTAATGAATGCAACATTAATTTAGAGGTTTTAATAAACTGATTACCCTACAAAAGTCCACATTTGGAGGAAGTGGGGCGAATGGATGGATGACAAGTGCAGAAGGTAATATTACAAGCAATGCACGCCAATTTATCTGTTGTTGCCACAAGAATCAACACAAAAGTCTCCATCTGCTCCCACCATCTGAGGAAGAGAAGGTCCAGTGAATTAACATGACGCAAATGTCCCTGCAACAACAAATGAAAAAGTCTTATGCTTTATGTGTGCACTTGCATTTTAGTTGAGACTTCTTTTGAGGGCCAACACAAAGCCTCAGAACTGAAGATCAAGGATGGATCGAGACTGACGTCAAGCTGATCCTGTAAGTTTTACCATTTTTATGTTGCTTAAGTGTTTATTTTGTTGGTTAGCCTAATCTGGGGTTAGCAAGTTCCACAGCTAAAGTAGCCAATAGAATCTATAGTAAACCTGTGCTGGTGCAATGTTGGTGGATTTAATACTGAGGGACAGTCAAGCGAAACTGTGTGAAAGTTAGACCTCAGTTGAATGAATGAAATAATCAGTAATGAGCTGCATGTGTTTTTTCATCTTGCTTTCTTTGTAGTCTCACACAGCCAGAGCTAACCTTATCTCCACATGTAATGCTACACGACAAGCTCAGCTGGTTTTGTCGTGACATGAAAACCTCCTCTGCTGTGTGCGGCATCCATATCTTCGTCTGTTGCTGCTGTATGTAAGTAAACTTCATAGACATCCTCTGTCATACAGTCACTGTTGCACTCACATAATATACTTTGGGTTTTGTGCCAGACAAATGCTGTTAAGATGCCAAATCCTACTGCTAGTCTTACTCTGAGAATGAATCACATTACATTTAATAATTAACCAACTTTATGGGGAAGGTTACTCCTTCCAAAACACATACGCCTGTACTTCATTTCCATTCTTATTTGGAGCCAACAACGACAACAAAACATCTATACTAAAAAAAAAATATATATATATATATATATATATATATATATATATATATATATATATATATATATATATATATATATATATATATATATATATATATATATATATATATATATATACAGGTAACTAAGCAAAATATATATACAGATAACTAAACAAACATAATAATAATAATAATAATATACACTGAGACAAGGGCCATTCAGAGGGAAGAGTTGTACAGTTGATGGCCACAGGCAGGAATGGCTTGGGGTTCAGTCTTGCATTTTGGTGGGATGAGTCTCTCACTAAAAGTACTCTTGTGCCCGACCAGCACATCATGAAGTGAGTGTGAGACATTGTCCAAGATAGTCCATAGCTTAGTCAGCTACTACCGTGATATAATAGTGCAAAAGAAAAAGAAAAAAAATAACATGATATGAATTTTAGGTCATCTCGTCTCTCCGAGCAAAACTTCCCAAAGCCTGTTGGGAGAAGAGCGAAAACATCTTTTCCATTTAGAAAAGCCTTCAGCGCCATTCTTTACTCTTCTTCCACTGAAGACCTACTCTCCAGTTCTGATGCAACTGATGCTACACAAGTCTTTTTAGGAGGTGCCATTGTTTTCGAACAAACAGTCGCTTCTCTTCTTGCTGTTGACACTCTTAAACTATGGCTACTGGTAGCTGCTGGCAGTTCCCCATAGGACGCTGATTGGTCTAATCCACTGTGGTTCAGCCACAAGCACATAACTTGAAGCCTGGCATTCTCGATGGATTCTCGGCTTGCATGATCTTTTGTCATCTCGCAAATGCAACAGAGTACAGTTTACCAGAGGTTTTTTGCTCAAGACAGTTTGCTGCTTCAGATGCGAATAAGATTTATGAGGGCGGTGTTTGTTGGCTCGAACCAAAACAGTGAAATACAAAAGGCTAAAATACTTGTAGATAATAACTTGCTGTGGCTTTGTAACTGTCAGTGACCCCTGTTGTATTATAGTTATTTGAAAAGATTGAATAGTGCAGGTTTAAAGAAAGTTAATGAACTGCAAATTCTTTACAGCTTTAACCCAGTAGTATGAAGAATAAGGCAGTGTCAAAGTCAATCACATGAAATATTCTGAAAACCCTCTGAAATTACCTCATACTGTGCCTATAATGTATATCTGTATGTAAGAGGAACTTGATCGATGTAATCCATTTTCTCTTAGATATGTTATAGTATCTATAATGTCTTGTTTATTTTATCAATGTAGTATAAACTATATTCTCACATGAAAAATCCAAAAATCATTAGTTTGAGCAGGGTGCAGTGTACATAGTTTATCATTATGATTAATATTTGTTCTACTTTGGATATTATATACTTGTTCATATTATGATACCGACTGGAGTTCATTGTCTTGGTACACCTCTACATCACCGGTATGATGCTGTGCTGTTCATGCAGCCGTGAGGAGGCTGTGGAGAGCAGTTTCCTCTAATGCCACGCTGCCTCTGCATGCCGCCCTGCACTGATAATTGCGGCTTGCATTGCAATCACTTCGGCCCCATATCCCATTGGTGGGTGACACGGGTTGTTTTTCAAGCTGCTCCTTGGGACAGAGCACGGCTGTAAATAGTGTAATGTTTCTCTCTCCAGGGAGCGCTAAAGTATTGTTGTATTCAGTCTTGCAATCTGGGAGCATCACAACACTATTTTTCACTTGGAAAAAAAAAAGAATGAATGCCTGGCTCCCTTCGTTTTACAGTACTTTCCTCCTGCAACAGGTAATTCACTGGTGATGTGTCTTCTCTCAGGTAAAGCTGCATTAATTTGTTTTGCTGCAGTTAAACCAAGGATACGAGGTAGGCTTGGCTGATTTCAACCCATTTTATTGAAGTCTGCGATAAATAAGTACCCAAGTGCCACTTTCACCACCTCGTCTGCTCCTCAGGATATACCTTGATCCCATCGCAGCCGTTTAGAGAGGGTAGAAATGTTATTGCTCTGTCAGTTTTATCTCACATTACTGGAGCTGCAGGATGTCACCAGAGTCTCCACACAATTCTGGCATGCTGGAGCCAGGCCATTGTTCTACAGCTGCTAATGTCTGCTGTGTTCGCACACACTGGCTTTTCTTAAACAGGTGTCTCAATCTGCATTGCATCATTACATGAATACTAGCTAGATATGGTCGCAGCATTTACTGTAAAAAACATTTTTTTACATATATTAAATAATTTTGCAACCCAAAGACCTGGAATGTCTTGACAGGGAAATAGGAAAACCAAAATTCAAGAGATAGACAAAGATGCTAACGTAGCACCCGTACCAAAATATTTTCGAAGAACATTTTAAAACTAACATCGTAAATTAAAGACACCACCACAGAACAATTTCTCAATAGCTGTCTATGAGCTCCAGCCTGGAGGCTGTGGGAGGATAATTAATGTCAAAACAGCACAGTAGTACAAACAGACTTGGGCTCTGCTCTCGGCCTGACATGGCTACAACGCACCAGCAGTCTTCAGAGCCCTCCCAGTGTTTTGGTGGAGACACATTCCAGCAGACTGCACTGCAACAAGCCGCTTCTGACTAGCCCTCTAATGAGGTTGGTGACTGTCAACAGCCTTCCCCAGTGCTTCTCCAGCCAGCCGGGGTGTTTGCTCCCTATACTGCCCTGCTCCCTCTGGGCCTGCCACACACTTTACACTGGCTGCACCGATTAATCAAATAAGGCCTTCTGCCGCTCACTTTTGCATTTTTTTTAAAGGGTTGTAGCCCTTGAGAAGTGGTCCTGACGGTTGTAATAATTGGAAACTCTGCTGGCCTTGTTAGCAAGGCTAAAGTAGGCTGGCGAATGTGCTCCAATGCTATAATTAAATATTTGCAGGAGCAACAGTGTTTGCACGTGCAGATTATGGACACATGTTCTTAAAGGCATATTTTTTCACAAGGCTGGCTGAGCCTGACTTTCATAACAGACCACATCTTGCAGCCTACAGCCTCCTAGTTGTGTGTATGCAGACTCAGAGCCAGACTACCATATGAATACTTTTATTGAATTCCAGAATGTTTGTTCCAGATTGAGGAGAGGACTGAAAAGTTTTGCTCAATGTATAAAGTTGAATTCAACACATATCTTTATCAGAAATATTATGTACTGTAGCTGTACTTTGACTGAGAATGATCCACTATGACTTGTGACAGTGAAAGCACAACTTCTCAATTTCCCAATAGCACCAACTGAGCAATAACCAATTCATTTTTTATTGTTATTTGAAGTTTGTGGCTACGGTAGAATAAATATTTGAGCTGCCACTCACTACTGCACTGTACAGATTTTACAAATAACCTTCCAGGCAGACAAGCTGTTTTCAGTTAGTCCAAATGAACAGATGTTTTCATTCTCACATGGCCTCGGCATGCAAGTATGTTGAGTCAATCTGATTAGGTTAGAATACAGTACATGTCTGTTTTTCTGTTGATAATTTAAAGCAGATTTTCCACAATTCAACCTTGTTGATCAATAAAAAAACAGATATAATAATCTGTTTTTTTACATTACAATTAATAATTTGGCAGACGCTTTTATCCAAAGTGACAAACATATGAATTCAAACACAGCTGGCGCTGCATCAGGGGCAATTTTGGGTTTCAGTATCTTGCCCAAGGATACTTCCGTTACTGCCAAGGCCAGACAGACTTTAGACTTTAGACTGCTTCTTTATTGATCCCAATTTGGGAAATTATTTTGTTATAATTTAAGTCTGTCTGGCCTTGGCAGTAACGGAAGTATCCTTGGGCAAGATACTGAACCCCAAAACTGGCCCTGGTACTGCACCATCGGTGTTTGAATTCATATGTATGTCACTTTGGATAAAAGCATCTGCCAAATTATTAAATGTAATGTAAAAAGCCAGGGATTGAATGACCAACCTTCTGATCGGTGGATGACCACTCAACCTCCTGAGCCACAGTCACTCCCCAATATAAGATTATTCTTTTTTTATTTCTTACAACAGACACAGTTGTTGATTTGTAATACGCAGCACCAACACCATCTAAAACTCTGACAACAGAAAAGGAAAAAGGCAGCATGGTACTGATGATCTCCGAAGTGCAATGCAAAACATATCAACTTAAAAGGTGAGAATGACTGATCTCTAAGTGCAATTCAAAACACAGCATGGCAGACAGACACAGAGACTAGCTGGTGACACAATAGAGGCATATATTTCCGTAGGGAGTTGATTGAGACCAAAACAGAGCTATAAGAAAGGGAATATTAGAGTTTCATCAGAGGCCTCCAGAATAAATAACTACATAGCTTTCATACTGAAAGATGGCGTATATATGCAAAGAAATCTACACCTGTATAAAACTGTGTGCACGCCAGGTCCTGCACACCTGTCCTTTATATGTCCCAATCAACTTGTAATTGAACCCATGTGTACGAGCCACTTACATGCAAATGAAAATAAATATGCTCCACCCGTCAGGTTCTGTACAAATAACAATGGGCAATCCTGCTGCAGAACACACTAAAGAGAAAAACTTCACTGAGTGTGAGATTGAGGTGCTGTTCACTGAGGTGGAGGCCAACAAAAACGTATTATTAGGTTGTTTGTACTCTGGAATCAGTAACAAATGCAAATTGATGGCATGGCAGAAGGTCACAAAGGCAATGTCAATGTAGCTGGCTCAGAGACAAGGACATCGGCCCAAAAAAATGAAAAAAAGGTCTGATATCAAAGTAGACGTCAGAAGAAGAGTCACTATGCAGCAGCAGAGTGCCACTGCTACAGGTGGGGGCGCAGGAAACCCAGAGCTGATGCCACATGAAGAAAGGGTCGCTGCAGTTGTTGGAGAAAAGCCTCCTATTTGGCATTCTGCCAGCATGTGCAGGCGACTCAGACGTGTTGTTGCTCCTGATAAGTACGTGAAGCACATCAAGACTCAAACATTGCAGCTACATTAACAGACTAGTGACAACAAGCTATACATCTGTCAGTGTTGCATGTCACAATCTAATTTTTGTCCAATAAGCAGGCTGGACAAACCGAGTTACACAATGTAATGCCATTTATTGTCAGAGACTGCAATGTGGAAACTGGGGAGTCTGGCATCAGGGACACATCTCCACGAGCCAACTCGAATCAGGAGGAGGAGGAGGAGGAGGAGGAGGGATGGACCATGATTATGAGACCAGTGTCTCCATGGCAGCTGACTGTGCACACCCGCCGGGATCCATGGTGTCCGCTGCCTCGAGTGGTGCGGGCGGGAATCTGGCCATGTCCTCACCAATGCTGCGCTGGAGTCACAGACAAAAAAAATGAACGCAATGACAGATGTCTGCAAGGAGTTAAGAAAAATGAATGAGGTTCCCGATGACATAAGTGACACATTAATAGATCTGGTTAAAAAATACATGCCGTGTCTCAGCTTACCACTTGTGTGTTAATGATTCTGTTTAATTACATTTAATTTACATTCTGTTTAATTTCACATTCTCTTTCATTACACATCACACAGGACTTATTTTGAGAGCATTTGCCCGCCCAACACTTTCAGCATTTTCTTCCCGAGAAGATGGATCTGTGCACCTCAGCAATTGTACACTCCCTGACTGTCCACTTTATTGGTATTCTTGGTTTTGGCACACTGAATAAGGCATGTCATCTGTGGGACAATAGTTACAATAGGTTTTCATTGTGCTCAATAAGCCAGACCTTCTTGAAGCGAGGCAGAGGGTGCATAAAACCATTGTGGCAATGTAGAGGATTTAGAGATGGCTGCCTGTATCTATTTCCTAAGTGACTTTTTTCATTCAATACCCTCATATTTCAGACAAGTTACAGAGGGTGGGAAAAAGCAGTGTTTTCCTCCAGTGTTGGGGGAACTGTAAATTGGAAATGACAATGCCAGTTAGGTTTTCACATTTCTGATGTTACACATCATCCACATAAATGATCAAACCTTTATGGTTCAGCAGACATAATCCAATTTTTTTCGTGGACTACTTCAGAGACAGAGCACGGTATATGGAGTGTAAATGTTATTTTGAAACATTTAGCAAACTTCACTGCTATGAAGTTTGCTGTCAGCAGCTGTCGGAGCCAGAATTTGTGGGACAGGCCACACAGTCTCAAGTCACATTCATTTTTATATATCCCATTTGTGTGTGAAAACCAGCCCACACAGCCTTTTACACGAGTCCAAATGAATGGCAATGTTGCTTTGTAACTGCCTGGATGTGTAAATGAGCAACTATTTGCTGCCATGTTCGCCATATCAACTTAAAAAGTCATGATATGTGTATGTGTTTGTGTTGTTGTGTTCTATGTTGTGTTCTCAGATTGTTTTTACTTGAAAATGGAGTACGACACAACTGCATTTCCTTCTGTGGGTCATTAATGGTCATTATCGATGAAGGTCATTAACAAATCACTTAAAATGCTAACAATGCTTGTAGCAACCTCAGCAGAAGCTATAAAGTCAGCCATATTTTAGCAGCAATGTGAATATTTGGAAGAAGTGGATCATACTGTAGGACCTCCCATATAATTCTATTCATCAACAAGGTTCCTTTCAAGCCAGCCGGTAGTGAGTGTTTGGGTTTTCTTGTATGCTTCTTTAGCACCATATCCCCCACTTAGTCCACTTTGACAACATAAACTGTTGCACTGTAAATAATATTTTGATTTTATTGATTTTATTGTTTTATTGGATGCTTGTGACAAAATCAATAATTTGCTTGATTGAATTTGATTTACTTCCATGATATGCCTCCAGTGCTGATTGTATGTATATACACATAAGGATATATATATATACACACACACACACACACACACACACACAGTACATATACATATATATACACACACACACACACACACACACACACACACACACATATATATATATATATGTGTGTGTGTGTGTGTGTGTGTGTGTGTGTGTGTGTGTGTGTGTATGCATGTATGTATGTATGTATGTATGTGTGTATGTATGTATGTATGTATGTATGTATGTATGTATGTATGTATGTATGTATGTATGTATGTATGTATGTATGTATCTGTATACACACACACACACACACACACACATATGTATGTATATATATGTATATGTATATGTGTGTGTGTGCGTGTGTGTGTGTGTGTGTGTGTGTGTATATATATATATATATATATATAAGGGTTGTCGCTAATGGTAATTATACACATACACAAATGATCATAGACACTAAAAGTACAGCCTCCCCAACTCCTCAAGCATGTCATTGATGGTTCACAAACACAGTGAGTGAGGATAGCACTATCTGTTGGTCTGTTCAGACTGCTTTTGTGTGAAGAGCTACATTGTCTCTAGAGCTGAAAGTGGGGGCAAGTGTGTTTCTTAGTTTTAAAGAGATACAACTAGGAATAAAGAAAAAAGAGCAATGGATGTGCAAAAGCTGCTGGGGGGAAAAAGGCAAGCATTCCAAACAATACAGTTTCTATCATGTACAGTCAGAATAAGCAGGTCACACAGGCAAAAATAACATGAAACCTCTGTGGTCAAAACATTTTCACTCTGACCCCTTAACTCATTAACTCATGATGCCATAAGAGCTTTAAATGTTATAGTCTGATGATTTCATTGTAAGAAGTGCTGCCTGTGTCTTGGTTGATAACCTGCATGCTCCAGTCAGTGTCAGAAAAGTGGTCAATATGTGCAGAGGCATGAATTGCATGTTTTGGTCTATCCCCACAGAGCAACCGATGCCAAATTGGGGGGCTGGCGGCAGATGGTGTGTGGTGTGAGATTAGAATGGCATTGACACATGGCAGGAGGCTGCGCTGGTGTGAAGTTGCTGTGGGTGAGAGTGGAGTTCAGAGATCTTCTCCATGGGAATTAGCACTAGCGTTGAGGAGGAGTATATTTACATACGTGTCTGTATCACAAGCTCAGCTCCACACAGTGTTTCTCCAGCACCTCAGGGGAAGAATGTTAAATGCAATTTTTTTCTCTTAAAAGAATCCAAACAGTCAGCACAGAGTAGTGTATGCTTTTTATGCTCCATTTCTCCCTTTGGACTGAACTGTGTGCCAGAAGTTTATATATAAAACAGGATGAATTACTAAGTAATCACTGACCAGCCCTATTTTGCATACGGCTGCGCTGGGAAAAATAGAGTTCTTTATGTTATTGCTACCATAAAGTAGGATGATACTGCTGCTGGAGTTCATTAATAACAATCCCAGCCCATAACTCTTCAAGAAATATGATGTGTTTTATACATTCAGAAGCACATTGCAACAACTGTATTTTTACAGGGGCAATTAAGGACAAGATCCTTGCTCAAGGGCATGAATATGAGTGGCTCTTTGGATTCATCTCCCCAGTGTTAAATCACTAGGCTATTGACCCAATGTAATACCCCCTGCTGACACAGTAGAAAAGGGACTTTAATTATATATTCAAGAGAAAATGGTAGGGGGAAAGAATGGGATACCCCAGTGGCAAGGGGATCTCAAAGTCAAGAGGAGCTTGAAAAGAATATTGAATTAAAAACATCATCGTTTTTGATGGTGAGAGTACCCTCTACTCCTCTGTGGGCAGGTGTTAAATTATGATGCTTGATCATTTTCAGGGATTTGACCAGACTGACACTGGTTGATATAATTCTACACAGTGAGACACGGATGTTAAAAACCTGTGAAAGCAGCTTTTTCAGCACACGGATCGCCTATAAAATGATATCCCATGGTTGGTAAGGATGCCATATTTTAAGGACTGGTCTCAAGTGTGTAGGAACAAACACAGCCAGAGGAGGGCAACTGAGACAACAATATGAAAGGAAAATGGGTTTTCCTTAAAACTTGTAATTCTTCATGCAACCAACAGAGGGAAGCAGAGCACAACAAAAAGAGGCCGCATTTTGAAACCCACTGACAGTTTCAGTGGATCATAGACCATCAATTTGTGTCAGTCACTGACCACTGAGGAGACATCTGAGGTTATCTATTCTCAACAATTCACCTTCAAAATCACATTGTCCTCTCAGGATTAAGATGATGTTTGACAAAGCAGACATGTTAAACATTAATCCCTTAGCACCTCACTGATTTTACCACTGATGCAAGGTCACACTGTGACACACTATTAGCACAGGGTGGATACAAATCTACTAATCAAAGCCTGCTTCTTGTGAGAGCAGCCAATTAACAATTCAGCACACCAGAACACGCATGGAAGTTTAAAAGGCACCACGCAGATTCAACAAGAGCAAGGAAAAGTCATTTTTTCAGTGTGGAAACAGCAAAGTGCACAACATTAAACTGATAAAAGATGTAGTGAAAAAACAATCACATGAATAAATTGTGTAAAATATCTAAATAAATGAACAATTTGTGAAGTACTTTGCCGCATTAGTTTCGTTGACCTTTACTGGAGTTACTGGAGTTTAATTTGGTTAGACATTGTATTTGAAAATGTCGTCAGCCGATCGCAGGGCACATACACACAACCATTCACACTCACACCTAGGAGCAATTTAGAGTCACCAATCAACCTAATGAGCATGTTTTTGGTCTGTGGGAGGAAGCCGGAGTGCCTGGAGAGAACCCACGCATGCACGGGAAGAACATGCAAACTTCAAACAGAAAGGCCTGACCCAGGAATCGAACCGGCGACCTTCTTGCTGTGAGGCACGCGCACTACCTGCTGTGCCACCGTGCAGCCCACATATGTCCATGTACCTCTTAAATTTAGACACACAGTGAGTCCTGAAATTACCACGAGGCAACCACTTGCTTTAAAATATATATAGTATGTGACTACAATTAGCAAACACATCAAATAGGTGATTACGTCCGGTCAACTTCTTGTTGTTTTGAAAGGTTAAAAATACAGGAGATTCACACGAAAATACTTAAATGGGTGGACAGGGAGAATGACGGGTACAATACATGAGAATACCTGGAAAAACGTGAGGGTCAACAAGTATGGCCTCCGCATGCTACCTGGCTAGCTTGCTAACTCTCTTGGCTGGGTGGTGAGTTTGGTTTAGCATTATAGTGAAGAGACTGTCAACAACAGCAGTTAGCTGTTTAAAGTTTATTCCTCCACATTGTGAATCTAAAAATGTTCCTCAGAGAACAACAGCAACCAAAAAGAGCTCGCTAACATTGCTAACAGATGTAGATGTAGAATTGCCTCGATGTTGTTGTTGCTTTAGTTAAACGGGCAGCTGACTGGCTGAACGTGGTGGCAGTTGTTGAGATATGATTGGCTGAAAGTTGAGCAGGTGGATTGAATGTTGTTCAGATTTACATTGAGTGTCAACTTCATACTTTGATTGAAAGAAACATGGAGGTTACCTACACAAACAAGTAAATGAAATACATATGCTCTCCATTAATTATTTAAAATTTACATCCTTTTATTGAAAAAATAGTCCAGCCAGCATTGCGATACAAGGGCTCTGACTGCCAATTTTCATAATAAATATTCATTATGTGTACTGAAGTGGGAAATAAGTAGAGACAAACACGGTTCAGGGGGTGGTTTTGTATACGGAGAAGGGGGGGGTCGAGGTTCGTGGAGGGGGGGACTTCATCAGATCTTCATCTGAACACAAAGAGACGAGACAGAAACTCAATTACTGGGAAATGGAAGTCTCCTGTCGTGTGACAGTGACAGTATTGGGGGGCTGTGACTCCAAGATGATACCATCAAAGTTCTCCTTTATTTTGCTTGATGGGGAAGAGATGCCGCATCCCCAGAGCTGCCTGAGGGCATGCTGATGTCATCTGCCTGTCAGACACAATGACAGGAAGCCTGCTGGAAGCTGCACGTGAATGAATGAATGAATGAATGAATGAATGAATGAATGAATGAATGAATGAATGAATGAATGAATGAATGAATGGACTCTATAGGTGAATTCATCAGGTCCTACAATGAAACTGGTCAAAGCAGTGATAATGGACAGAGAACACATCAGCATTTTCCCGGATACCTGTGACCTGATATGATATATCCTGTGCTGATTATAAGCCCTGCAACGCTTTTGGTGACTCCATTTTGCTTTTCATTAGTGCAGGTGTAATGCTGTTTGGAATTCACATTGCAATATCAGAAGCTCTTCGGTGCATCTGGGGGTTGCTTTCGTGGTGGAATTGCTCTGCTCATGCTCCACCCTTGAGCCTCAGAGACACAAAAGCTGCAAGAGAGAAAAGCAAGGAACTTCTTCAGAGTATTTTTGGAGGCTCATGCAAATGTGTGTGTGTTTCAAGGACTTTGTTGCATAGACAGATTTATCAGCTGGGCCTTTTGTGACAGTCCCTGGCCTCCAGCACCTCTTGCTCCAGCACAGGGAGTGGAGACAAACACATAGTCTATACAGATTATACTTCATTTGAGATCTACAATAGCCACATTAGATCTTTTAAATGGAGCCCTGAGTTGTCAACCTTCACACTGGTGACAGGTCACAGATGCACATATTTTTAACTGGCCGCTGCTCTTTGAAGCAAACCGCAGCATAAGACTTTCATGAATGCTTATAAGAGTGATTCTCCCTTATAAAAATAAATCCCAAACTCAACCACTCCCCACTGCCAGACAGCATTTAATGAGATGCAGCCAGATTGCTAATTGACTTCCTGAATTCCACGTAGCCTATATCACCATGGCAACTGAAGCAGCCATCTCTTTTCATACTCATAGGAAAAGAAGAAAAGTTTTTTTTTTTAAGCCTCCATTCACTGTGTTCTCTTTTCTTCTCTGGATAATACATTGATGATTACATTTCAAATCTGCACTCATTCCAGACTATTAACTGCTAATGTTATTAGAGGAATAATGAGGTTTAATCAATGCAGCACATGATTACACAGATTCTATCTGTTAGGAGCATGAGTATTAATGACGCAGATGTACAATGTAGGACTGTGAAAGGAAGAGACTCTGAGGTAAGGCCATTAAAAGAGAGATTACATTGGAGGGGGCAGGAGGAGGAGTGGAGCTTGTTGGAGTGTCTGGCTCCCTGCTGACACCAACATGGCCCTCTCTGTTCTCTGTCAAAGTGACATCAACCAGTCCTGAATCGCCGGCCTCCTCCTGATGGCGCCTCTGTGAATCCCTCTCCCTCACTGACACACTGACCCCCCCATAGATCAGATCATGTGTCCACATCGGACGGGTAACAAGATCCAGGATGTCTCGTCCTGCTAGAGGGACACAGGAAATAAGCTTCGCAGGAACACGCTGTAAATTGTACGAGAACACGCTGCAGACGCTGGCTCCTCCAAACAAACTCTTGATTTGTTTTTGGTTCGCTAAGCTTGTCTTCCTCTGCTCATGTTGGATGTCAACATCCGTGTAAACTTGTAAATTAAAAATACATATTATATTTCATACAGAGTTCTTCAGCCCTACGGGACCCCATGTAGGGTCAAAAGATATACAGTAAGCAGCTGGGTTTGTAAAGACATTCAGTATGGATTTGTTTTTTGTTATTTTTATATTAAAGGGGTACAATTCAATATTGCGTTTACATATTGCGTGACTAGTTGGGAGACTGGAAAGCTACAAATTAAAAGAATGACCAAAATCAGTCAAGGTCAAGACATCCTGACTGTCCTGACTGGCAGATCATCACTGTTAGTTCCCATACTGCAACTTGATAGCATCTTGTCACTAGACATCCACATCTTTTATACCAATGCCTCCAGTTAAAGTCATTTTCACAGTTTTCATCACAGGATCAATGGGACTAAAACCCGAATAAAAAACTGACCCTTAAAAGCCAACACTATCTAATCATTAGCTTATTCAGCCACCTGTATGCATTTGCAGAATCACACAGTGTATGCTCCTGATTGGCAAAATAGCCCAAATATCTGCTTTTCAGATGTTGCTTTAGCTGTTTGACATGTCACATTGATTAGCAGCAATATGTTTATCAGTAATGCTATGTCTATAAAAGGTTACCAGTTATTCAAAGGCAAAGAGTAAAAGGACAGTCACTCTGAAAAATACATAAGACAAATCTATTAAAAGTAACCTAACATCAATGTCAAATTATCAAGAGCTCTATAGGTGGTTGAAGTGTTACCATTGCTTTCAGTTAGCTGTGTTTCTATGCTAATGGTAGGAATGAGTGCAGTATAATAATAATAGAATGGAAACTTCAAGACTTGTTCCATGTTCCACTTGTAACCATGTTCACTGTTCAAATCAAAGATGGTGACAGCTGCAGCCATGTGCAGATGACAGAAAAAATTAAAATGCTTGGCAAAATTTAGATATTTCTGATGATGAAAATTATGCTCAAATGTCTGTAGTTTTTGTCTGCTAAAACTGGAAAAACCAACTAACAATAATCAAATATCTAAAATGTGAAAATTGGGTGTGAATTGAATTTTTTGCAAGCTGAGCAGTGCTCCCCATTACTAGCAAACTAAGGTTTTCAGTGTTGCACTATGTTAATATACAGTGCATTAAAATTAAGATCCCTCCATGCTGTTCTTAATTGAATACAAAATATGTCATTCTGAAATTTGCATGACAATTCTTCAGCAATTGGGAATTCTGGGACCTAAAAACAGGGTCGTAGTCCAGAGAAACACTGGTGCAATGTCCTCTAATTGAAAAAAGTTATTTTGCCATCGGCTGAAAATGTCACTTTCACATTTAATAATGCCATTAGGGCACAGAGATCATCATGTCATGTCATGTGCAATATCTAATGCAAATGTCTTCACGTACCATCCAGACAGCTGCTTGTGATTACAGATGTGAGGAGGGAGGGAGGAAATACTTGAGCAGTGCATTTCTGCCAACACATTCCATATTTAAATTTCAGTGTTATCTTAGCAGATGATAAGAGACTGTGTGAATTTCCCCTCTGACTGATGGTCCAGATATTCAAGGAAAAGTGTGAAGCACATACGAAGCAAATGTGAAGGATTATTTTTATCGATTTCCATTGTTTCTTCTTAATTAGCTCCAGGGTTTAAGTCTTGATTAGATGGGGGCCGGGATCTAAAGTTATTGATTTGTTGTTAGACTCCTTTAAAGCCACTCCGCTGGTTTTTACCAATCCCTCCAGGTCCCCTGTGGCCAGCGTTTGCCCCTCTTCTAAACATGTAGTCACCCCTTCGTATGGCTCCTGAAGACATTTAATTGAAACAGACAAAATAACACCCCTGTTATCCCATGGGCTCAATTCTATTACCTTCTTATGCACCTCCCCTGAGAGCAGTGTGCAGTGGCGAGCCAAGGGTAACACTGGTGCACCGTTCACACCTTCAGATCTCATATTGGAATGATCATATAGCCTGCAGGGCCAGTCATGAGAGGTGTTTTTTCTTTCGTACAATAGTAAAATGACATCTTCCTTATCAGAAACCTGATGATGTTGTTCATCCTCAGCATCCGTTCACACAATAATGAATTAATATACAAACGTCGCTGTGTGTAAATGCGTGTCCCGCTTGTGTTCTCGGAGATCTGATACCGCCATGCCTGTCGACCTATCTGCCAAAGTACAAGCGGAAAGGCAATTATTTGCATGATCACACAGTCATTGTGTTGCATCCAACCACACAGAAATTTAATTATCGAATGGTAAATTCTTTCACAGAGGAAGAGTGGTGACTCGGCCCCATCTTTTCTTGCCGATGTGCTCCGTTGCTTTCACAGCACAGAGCGGTCAGTTGCATTTACAGGTCTTAAGTGTCAAGATAAGCGGCTCCACGTGAAATTCAGGCTGGGAACTTAGTTCTTAGCTTGGCAGTGAAATGGTGTTAATGTTTAGCTCTCAGCTGTGAAGTGCACACAGTTTCCCCTGCCAGGATTTCTCTCTTATCCTCACAATGACAGATAGTAAATTTCGTAATAGATTTGGATCATGGACACTCAACACTTGGAGCTACACTCAAATCAATTGTCTCATCTCAGTGGTCACAAAAGGCTAAGCTTCAACAAACAAGCATGCGCATGCACATTCATAAAAACCATACATGCTCGCATCTAATGGTAACACTGTCTTTATCAAGCGGTACAGCAGTTATATTACTGTAGGAAGAGAGGGAAAGCTTATTCCCCATTTCCTCCTTTGTTAAAAGACTGACGGCCGTTTGGCACCAGTCTCTCATCTCAGCTCAGATTTCATAGCTGCAATATTTGGATTGCTATGGAAACAGCTTTCATACTGCGAACCCCCTCCTGCTTTCAGACACTACTAGCAGACACTACGGTATCTCCCAGCCTTTATTGGGTGAGAGGATGCTCCTTGTCGCTCTCATAAAGAGTAAATGATTCCACGAAGGCAGATGATGAAGCTCTACAAGCAGAGCAGCGGGCTGTCTCTGGGGAGAGCGCCTACGCACAGAGCAATCTGCCACAGAAAAACGCCCTCTCCCAACCTGCTGCTAATATTAATTACGAATCGAAAGCTACGGCTGTGCCTCCAGCACTTCCTGTGCGATGCTGCAAGGGGATACGAGGCTGGCTCGACAGGCGCCACAGGGAAACTACAGATGTTGCTTACACATTCTCATAGTAGAAAGTGAGAGAGGCTCTTGCTTTACTCTGATCTCTGTGCTGCAGGTGGATTGGTAAGAGCCGAGCCACTGGAAGTCTGAACAGAGAGCCTTCGTGCAGTAAATCACAGCTGCCCTCGATGATCATACAGCATGTGATCAGCCAAAGATTCTCCTGTGGTGACTCCCATGATGTATTCCTGCAATATAGCCTTCAGCATAATGTGAATAAAAAATTTTGCTCAGAACCTTCATCTGTTGTACGACTGGTTCCTAGTGGATCATCTTTATGGGTGCAAAGGCTCTATTTCATTAAGCAGTTTAATGCCTACAAGGTTAAGAATAATACATTAATAAATAAACTATATTTGCAAGAGCACATGACTAAAATGATGTGATCTGTATTATCTGCATTCTCATCTGCTATGTGCTATGTGTCTGCTATCACAGTGATATTATTGAATGATCTTGATTCAGTATTACCTTTGGACTACAAAATGCAGAATTCAAAGAAAATGAAACATTTAGGGAAAAATACACGTTTTCTCTCTGAGAGTACGATGAGACCACTTTCGTGTGTGTGTTAGTATTGAGCAGGAGCTCGGACATATTTGTCGTAGCTTAGCATAAAGACTGGAACCACGGGGGAACAGTTACCCAGGTTAAAAAAAATATGCCTACCAACACCTCTACAGCTGACGTAGTTGTACAAACATGGTTAATGTATTGTTTGTTTGATCTCTGGACAGAAAGAAATGTAAAAACAACAATAGTCGGGCGGAGTTACTGGCTGGAACACTTCCTTGATAAACAACAGTTTGTCCATCTGAGCAGTACTTCTGTACATATGATCGTGAAGCACAGGTTACTGTATGTACAGTACAGGTCTCACACATTTAAAACATAGACTTTGGAAAGCTTTGTAATGTCAGCTGTTTCCTGCTAATAATTGGTTCCACACACAACTCCCTGAATTTCTTTCATTTGTTTGTTACAAATAAAACAAACATTGTACAAAATGTTAATTAGTGAGCTTTGGGGTTGTTGTTCCACATATTTTTTATGTTTGGACAGATCTCGGCTACCTGGTTCCCTCTGTTTCCAGTGCTAATGCTAAGGCTAACTCTGCCCTGACTTCAGCTCTGCACTTGACACAGCTATAATAGTGGTGTCAATCCTTTCTTTCACAGAAAGAAAGCAAATATTTTTTTCCAAAGTGTTGAATTTGTCATAGTAGGAAACACACTGTTATTGCTTATAACCCCTGGCTGTGTTGTCTTCATGTGTCCCCGTAAACCATGACAGTGTGACAGTGAGCCAACATGAACAATATCAAGGCCCTCAAACTGAAGTAACTTGCAGGTTGGAGCACAAACATTTGATAACACACTCTTTCAAAAGGAGATTTACTCTCCAGCGGCTGCAGAGCTGACAAGCAGCACTTTAATCCTTCCTGACAACTTATTGTTTGTTTACATTATGGCCTGGCTGAGTTTTTGCCTACACCACATTGTTGTGTTTTCATTTTTATGAAAAAAGATGGGAATTGATTTTGTGCCTGGAGCTTTAGACACAGCTCATCTCACGTCATAACTCTTTTTCCTGATGATATTCGTAAATTGTCTTCTTAGGAGAACCTGTGTGGCCTGTATTACATAAATTAAAGTCACCAACTTTGCTGCAAGAGGTTGGGGGAGGAGCAACTGAAGGAGCGGGTGATTCACATCAGTAGACCACCGCAGCTTCACAAGGTTCAATACCCTTCCCTCCATTGTGATAAAAAACACATGTTAACTGTTTGTTTGTGTAAGTGTGAAATGGCACCGCTAACACAGTTTAACATATTGGATCATCACCATATTATTCACTTAAAATAAATAAAAGCAACAAGGATAAAAGCATATAAACAGAATGTTGCAAATGGGAATGAATGTGCATGTTAAAACCTTTGAAATGGCCTTTGAATTCTGCTTTAGATAAATAAAACACTGCAGCATTGTCATGGGCTTTTGGCGACACAATCCATCTTAATTTTTGATGAAAGCCTATGGGCTGACTGGTATAGAGCGGCAAACAGCACACAGCCTGCATATTTACTTCCAGCTCATTTATTCTCATTATGCAGCCCTGCAGACGTCAATGAGGGGATTTCTGCCCCACAGTGATATTCCGAGAGAGAGCGAGAGAGAGAGAGAGCGAGAGAGAGAGAGAGAGAGAGAGAGAGAGATGGGGGAACACATCAGGAAAAACAAGAAGGAAGCAGGACGATGGGGGGTGCATTCATTCATGCTCTGCCCGTGAACTTTGACACCTTTGACAACGTACGGTCTGTTTTCAGAGCCCACGTTGACGGCACCAGCTCATTCTTCTCCCCTCGCTCAGTCTCTGTTGGAAATTTCACATTCGCTGTCACATAATGAGACCCTGCCCTGTCTAGCTGGGGAGGTGCCATGATTTCATATCTTGGGTTTACTTCCTTCCACTGATTTAACAAAATTTAAACTAAAAATTTTATAAAGTCCAAATATATTCTATTTCTAAAGGAAGGAAAACCGTTGTTCGAGGGTATTTTATAACATGCATTACAAAAGTGTGTCTGCATAACAATTCACCAGGCTGGTGAAGACCTTACTAATGATACCGTGAAACCTGTCTTTATGGCTGACAAATAAGCCTTGTAATTCAAAAGCTTCTCTTTAGGAGAATTAATTTTCCTCAACAATACTGCCAAAAGCTCACTGATCAGAAAAAAATCTTGCTTTCAAATATTTAGTATTTCTGTGCTTGACAATGTAATCCCAACAAATTCATTGCAGGCTTATTTGGCAACACCCATGGCTACATTAAGTACAGTTTAATACTATGGCATAGAATATAATACTATGGCATAGACTATAATATATAGCATAATACTCATTGAGTACACAAGACAGAGGAGCAGCTAGTGTATCTCTCTGCAGTGTAACCAAACAAATTCACATTATTTAAATAAAGAAGTCAGTCAATAATAATTGCAACCGCAATCTGATTTCATGCTGTGCATGGACTAACAACAGGGAACAGCAATGTCTGTTGCCTTGCTGAGTAGCTGGAGGTGTCGCCTGCAGCTCTTCATCCAACAGCTCACTGTGGCAGCCTCTTGTGTCTGCTGTCTTGTTGTGTGGATGCATTTTTGATGAATGATTGCTGCAAGTTTTTACCTTGGTGACAAATGCATTGCATTTCCTGTGGCTGCTTCACAATAAAAGCTGCTCCATTTTTCATCAGTTTAATACTTTAGATGTGAAAGCGGAACTGTTTGCATTAGCAGTAATTTAATACAACTTTTATACAGCCGTAGAGAGTGAACAGTAAATTGTGACAATGATAACAATGAGATAACATTATGCTGGATTTGTCTGCAGGCCTTGTTTCCTGTGAATCCCTTGTGTGTGTGATAGAAATTTAAATCCAGCAGGCCAATGGCAGAGCTGCCACTAACAATCAAAATTGCTATGTAGACAAATAATTCTAGAATTCAAATACACTGAATTGCTACGGCAAAAAATAAATTTATGCCAACCATCAATGGTATAATTTGATTTCATGAAAATCGTAAGGAATGGAGGCAATTGTGTTCTTATGCAGGATCATAAACATCCCATCAAAGTATGAGGCTGATTGTGAAAGTAAGTTTTCAGGACCATCAGTTTTTGGATGGTACTGTCTGTACAACAGCAACATAGTGAATCAGCTCACTTACAATTCCAGCTTTTAACCTGGGCCTCTGCGGGGTCAGCTGAGAATTGAGCCTTAAGGTACTGTATCGCATTTACCTCTTAAAGATGAGGTAGTTCCTGCTGAAAAAAAGGAAGCAGATGTTCCACCAAATCTAATTTGATTTGATAAGAGCACTCACTATAACGCGGAGCACCTCACAAAGATATCTTGTTACACTTACTGCTCAGTCAAGCCATTGTGTAATCCATTCAGTGCGATTATGATACGCTAAATCAGGTTATTTGAATTCAAGTCAATCTGTTCATTTCCCTTCTTTGTGTAACAGAGAGGTCTGAGTCTTCCTTTTGTGGTGCCAGTTGGATGAATATGAGTCCACTGTGGACAGAAGAGGAAGATGATGGGTCTCAAAACTCAGTATTCTGTGACTGTGTTACCTTTAGCCCTGTTATGGCCTGCAAATCTGAACCAGTTAACCATAGGAGACTCCCTTCTTTTTGGTTTTGGGAGATATTTGCAAGGAAAACGTTATCACCTGGGCAACAGTATATTCAAACACTTTAGAATGAAACCACGTCAAGGCATGGATTCAGGGTGGTAGATCATTTGAGACAGTGAGGTCATGTCCTCAGTATCCTAGGAATCACATTCACATCCATCTATATTGGATGATTCCTGCTAGTGTGGGACTAATGCCAATGTTCAGTGCCAATTAACAGTAGGAACGAGCATGCTCTATGTGTGGCAAAGTGGATAGTAAGGTCTTGAGGAGGTCAGGCTGTTGGATGAGCATGGAGTGAGCCCGACTTTTACTCAGTAGACTGGAGTTTATGTCCCCTGACAGAATGTAATGGTTCCTGCTAAAAGCAGATATTGTGTAAAATGAGAATGTCGAAAATGTTGGCATTGTATGTAAGAAATATTGCAATTTTGCTATTTCATAGACATTTTTCATTATTTGCTGACTTGATACATTTTAATCTGAATTTGAATCCTCTCAAAACTTATTACAGGCAGTGTAGAGAAGAATCACTGTTTCTAAAATCCTGGCTTCAGTCCAGCATGGATTATAACAAGCAGCAGTCTACTCCAATTAAAAACACTAGTGATGGCAAACTAACAGAAAACACCACTAACTAAAGGTAGAATAAATGACACCTCATAGTAGCTCTGGGTGAAGGAAAGAAGGCTTGACAGGTTTCAGATCCACACTGAAACCCATCACAGGCCACAGCACAGGTGACAGCTGTCTCCTGACACTGACGTTCAGTCACAGATATAAGTGGAGGAAATGGATGAGAGCTTTTAAGGTAGGAATATCTAGAGAAGATAAAGAAAAAAGTCACAATTCCTGCATTATGTAATTAAATACAAAATCTTCCTTTTTTCCTCTAAACCCCATCACTTGGTAGTGCAGTTGTCTGGCAGATATAAATTCAGCCACTGACTCAGAGATGACAGGAAGTGAGTCTCTGAACATGACTGGAAATGGTAAGAGGCCCCTCGCAGCTCCTCATTTCCAGGTTGGAGATCCACTCCTTTTCTGTCTGTGGGTCTGAGGTTATTGGATAAATTGATTTCTGGCCGACCTTTACTGCCCGCTCCTCTGATGCAAAGAGTTCTTAATGATCTTGTGCTGTCAGAGGTGCTGAAATCACAGATCCCTACAGAGACTATTAGTCTGCAATACACAGGCTCACATTATGATGAAAGGAGCGAACAGTGTTGATACACAGAAGGTTGATGCAACAGTATGAACACTTGTCAGTGTAATGCAATCCAATACAACAGCCATGCAGTGAATACTATGTTTCTGAAGCTTGAAATGTATTTTAGAAAGACCTCAGAATGGTTGATTCAACCTTATGGTAAGTTTTGAAGCAGTCTTTTTTAGTGTTGTGATAACATTAAATTGTTGGAGAGAGAACTTTTCTGTTGTTCATGGACATGAAGAGCAGCATCACCAAAAACTAAATATGACTATATAGTGGAAGAGTAGGGCCGATAGATCAGCTGAGCTAGTATTATAGGCCAATTCCATTTCACCCTGATATAAGTATGGTGAAAGAGACAATATGTGAAGATATGTTAATAACACAGGATTCCTTAATTCATTATTTAATATCAAATAATTGACAAGAATTTATTATAGATGCGCTGAAGGTTTACATGCTGCCTAGTCACAGTTTACCTATTTCAACTTTTGTTGATTTTTTTTTATTGTATTTGTGTTGTTTTAACTGAATCATTATTTCCACTGAATTTTGCTCTTTCAAATTTTCAGTTGTATTTCCTGTTAGTGCTGGTGTGATTTTGCCAGGTTTATTTATGAGCTGTGTGGTTAAGGACACTTCTTTGTCACGACTCTTAAATGACCAAATTCAATGGATCCTTATAAAAATGGTTTAAAGGTCACCTTCAGAAATGTTTCAAGCATCCACTAAAAAGTTTGACTGCAGAGTTAAACATTCTACAGGTAGCCTGCATCTACTCCTCCCTCACTGAAAAATTATGAATATATAAAATACAAATTGACAGCAACCCCATCATTATCATATTTTTAAAAAATCTCAAATACAAGTACTGACACTGGCCTGAAAAATCAGTCATCTTAACACCTCTGTATATTTTCTCTTTCATAGTGAATACTACTGCATTACCATTTATTTATTTTTATTACGATGAAAACCTTCATCACTGATGTAACACAAGCTTTGCTTAGAGACCTGGAAACACTGGCAAAATGAACGACATTTGTTTTTCCTCTGTAAAAATGTAACTTAAACCTAAAACTAATTAATAAATGAATAAATAACCACACACCCCAACAGGGATATTACAAAATATAAGGTAGGCACAGAAGAAAATGTTCCCTGAAATACTTGTATATCACGCCTATAACCCACCGGACCTCCACGTAATTTGAAATGTTATTTCTTCTCATCCATCTCTGAACAGCATCATCAGCAGCAGTGCTTCGTTGCTCCCCCTCCTCCTCTCTCTCTCACGCGGGGGAATCATGTCGCTGTCACTGTTTCGGGGGCTGGGGGAGCGCGTGAACCCGGTCACAACGTGCGGAAGTTGCTCACGGTTTTTCTGCGTTGCCATGGGGTTTTGTGGAACCTATTGACTGCGACAGGCTCCCCTCTTTTCTTTGAGTCTGTCTTTGTGGAGGAGGAGGAGGAAGAAACCGCTATTACTTTTTCTTCCAGAGGCGGGGGAGCGGGGAGGGGGGCGATAGTAGCATCCAAGGAGGGAGGGAGGTACTCCGGTTCAGACCAACTGCGAGGCAAAGCGGCGTTACGCTCACAGAGAAACCTCCCTCTGCCCTGTTCCAGCGGTGGAGAACAGTCAACTTTCTGAACGGCTGCCACGGCATGAGTCGCACCTGAGGGTGAGTTTCCACAATTTCTGAGTTATTATATCGCTTAAGAGAAAAAAAGAGAAAATAATGAATGGCTTTTTTTTCTTTTTCCACATTTTCTCCGTGTTGAGTGCTGTTAGTAGTTGCACTTGTTTTAATTTAAGCTAGCTTTGAACACGGAGCGCCCAGCTGGTGCCATGATTTGAGCACGCGCCTGCACGGACTGTAGGCTATGCTGCTCTCATGGCAGGTGGTTTTTAAAATGAACTGATGTTTTTTATTTTTTATTTTTTTTAAAAAGGGGGGGACGAAAAGAGGGAAATTTGTCCGAGACACATGTAGTCACGACTCCTGTTGCAATATATTCAGTTTTTCGCGAGTGGAGTTATTACTACAGTCACAGTGAAGTCATAGCAGTGATGTGGGAGACGGACCAGTGGAGGGCTAACCTAGCTTAACCAGGTTTACTCACCTTGCAGAGGCAGAATGATCCCACTGGTTAGCAGAAAACCTTATAATGGAGCTTTGAGACCATTTTAAATGAACTACATGATGCAAGGATGCCAGAGTTGATAACTATGAATGAATGTCATTCTAAGTAGTTTTTTCTTTTTTTATACAAGTGCCTGTGATGCCTCATAATGGTAACTGGAGATCACACTCTGCCCTCCTGCCTATTTACCACTATTCTGTCCATTACACAGTGGTGATCTCAGCCTGCTTGTCACTGGCTCTCATGCTGAATGCAGAACCGCAGAACTGAATCACACCTTCTCATCCAGTGTGGTGAATAGCATTATCTCATTCTCTATTGACAGTAAATGCTTGAATTTCATGTTGCATGTGTTGTGGCAGGCACAGGGATAGTTATGTTTAGTAGGAAAAATGCATGAAGACACACCTGTGTGGAAGCCCTGCTAATGCTTGCAGTACAATCATATTTTGTGTGCAGATCATAATGTAGAGAAACTGCAAATGCCATTTCAGCAGATCTATTTTTGTAGTGTGAAAAGGTAAGTGATGTTATGTGGCACTAGAAGCAGCCTTGAAAGTCTATTTTTTTTCTATCCCAGCTGACACTTTGCATTTCAGAGCAGAGAAAACAAAACAAAACAAACAAGAAAAAAACACAGACAAATGACATTTTCTTTCTTTAATTCTCCTCCAAGGGAATTGGTATTCATTACATGCATTGCTGTTGCACAAGTGTAAAGTACACATGACCCAAGATTAAAATGACTGATGAGGCTTCGATGAGTGTTATTAAAATCGCATTATAATGACATTTAAATAAGATTGGTGTTGTGGTTGTTACCTCTAGTTTTGGTAATTGATGGGGATGTGGATGGAGGCTTGTGCTTGATGTGTGGCATTTATAGACCAGATATATCTCACATGTATAACATAGTGATTCCCTCAGTATGAATATTTACAAGCTATGCAAATTTATCACACAGTGTGTGCAAGTGCTGTAATTTCATTGGTTTCCTCAGTTGTTGTGTGGTGTCTGATTACAGATTATGCCTTTGAGGGAATCCCAGGAAACAGAACTGTTTCATAGTTTACCATAATTTGATATATATATTCCTTTTGATGCTTTTCGCTTATTGTTCACAACACAATCGGCTTGGCCTATATTGTCTGTAACACAGTTTGTTGTACATTTTCCAGAAATGAAGTTTGGGGTAAATACATTCCCGCTACCACTTCTTGTAGTGCTTGCAGTGCTGCTACTCCTAATGCTGATCCTGAGGCTGCTTAATGTTAAACACAAAGACCTTCTGAAGGTCACACAGCAATTAGTAAATCTAATCATCTCAAGCTGCTCTTCAAGAAGAGCAGATCCTCTTTTTATTGTCCGCTGTTCAGCCCAGCAGGGCAAGCCACAAGCACATAAGTTCTCCAGTGTTTATAGCCAGAATTATCTGACATCAGGTAAGTTGCCTGAATCTAATTTCTAGGCCAAAGACAAGAGCCTCTAATGGCACTTGTCATCACACGTGGTCCCCAGCCTCTCTGTATTCAGGGCAGTGGTGCTTTGTGTCCAGAAGTAGGTCGAATGCTTCTCACCAAACAATTTGAGTGAGAGCCAATAATTGGACAAGCAAAGTGTCGACCATCTCCCAGCCGGTTCATGTCAGCCAGTCCTCTCACCACTTAATATGCAGCTCTGACCTGACACATTTCATGGACCTTTTTCATCCTTTTAATCATTTAGATTACAAAATGCAGGAAACAGAACATCCTTTGTCGTTGCAGACAGCCTCATTCTTTACATGTTAGTGGCTGGCATACGCAGCCACTAACAAATTTCTGCTCATATGTCGAGATTATGTAAATATTCATGGTCATGAAGAGCAGCATTAAAAGTCAAATTCTATTTATTTATATTGCCCATAATCAAACATCACAAATTTGCTGTAAGGGGCTTTACAATATGCAAAGCATATTCTATCCTGAGACCCTTCATTTGACCCTTCATAGATTGTAGACATATGAAGAATATGGGTCCTGGAACAAGGACAGACTAAGACTAAACAAACAACCACAGGAAAAGCTCAAACACAGCATTCACTCAAGTAGGAGAAAAGAAACAAACACACAAGGGAGAGAGAGTGAGACAAGAGGAGCAGCTGAATCCTGAATCCAAAACACCTGGAATGAGGCACTAACAACCAGGACTGAGAGAGTTCCAGGACAGCCGATGGTCCTCCACAGGGGACAAGGAGGACAAGGAGGGAAAATAACCAGAGAAAGAGAGATAGGCACACAGCTTTGTTGCCCATGTGCTTGTGGGACAATAAACATAGGGTTAGTAATATTTCTGAAAGCCACTGCATCCCTCTAACCCTATGAGGGATGCAGTGGCTTTCAGAAATATTACTGTACAGGACAAACATGGAGTATAAGTTCTTTGTTTTATATATTCACTGAGACTGAAACTGTTCTGGTGGTTGGATAATGCTACAAGGCCTGAAGTAATCAAAGAAGCAACTAACTGAAAGCTAAGGTGAAAAGATGAGTTTTAAGTTTGGATTTAAAATTCTCAAAAGAGTCAGAGTGATGTGAGAAGGGTGGTTATTGCAGAGAAAATAGGCACAATAGGTAAAAGCCCTGCACCCCACTGACTTCTTTTTAGCCATGGGACCAACAGGAGTCCTGTATACTGAGAGCTGAGGTATATGGGGTTGAAGGAGATCAGACAGGTGTGCGTATTTAGAAAAAAAAAGGAGGTCATGGTGATTTCTTTAATGTGCTGATCAAAAGAGAGGGTAGGATCTAACATAACACCAAGATTCCTGTCAGACTTTGAAAAATCACATAGTTATTGAGAGTTACAGTTACTTGATGAAACTGCCGTCTGTGTCAGGCAGGGGCAATGGCCAACATCTCAGTTGTATTAGAATTTATGAGCAGAAAGTTATGTAACATCCTGTTTTTAATAGGCACGCCTCAAATTTTGGATTGATCATCTGCCTTTATAGGCACTTTCAAGCTTAGTATCATCAGGGTAGTAGAGGAAATTAATTTCATAACTGTGTATAATTTGGCCAAGAGGTGAAATATAAGAGAGAAAAGCAATAGGCCAAGAACAGAGCCCTGAGGTACTCCATATATCAAAAATGTTTGATATTATTAGAGATAGATATGTAATACTTTAACCAGAATGAGTCAGTCTAGGAGTTTACACAGCTCTGTGATTTTGAAAGCTGCTCTGAGAACCAGTAATGGAACACTGAGGTGGAATCCAAATCTGAAGTAAGCAGACGATCATTTACCACTTCAGTAAGTGCAGGTGGAGAGACAGGCCCTGAAAGAAGAATGAAAAGGTTCAAAACATTAGATGAATGGGCTGTGACACTAACTCTTTCCAGTACTTATGAAAAGAATGGAAGGTTAGAGACTCATCAGTAATTATTCAGATCTTTTAAGTAGAGATGTAACCACAACAGACTTGAAGCTAGTGCCAGTCATAAGTGATAAATTGACAATATGAAGCAATGTAGGTCCTTCTGGGACCTCCAGTACAAGACTGAAACAGTCTGTCAGTCACACAGGTGAGTGATAAAACTAAGCTTACACCTTACCATGGTGTTTTCTTCCTCTGCACAAGCCTCAAAAACTAGAAATACATTCAGTGGCAGGAAGAACATTGGAGATGTGATAGACAGAGGCAGAGCATAGTTTTGTCCTCACCTGTTCATATAGGTGTGTGTTTGCCTTGCAAAAGACATGTTTGGACTCACCGTATGTGTGTGCGCTCTATTATCCTGTTTGAGAGGGGAAGGGGTTGAGAGTGAAAAGGAAAGACACAGAGAGCCCTTTCTTTGTGTCCGCACTGTATACACCTGGCCTTTAGCAGAGGAGACTGAAAGATGTATGTATCAAGATTCAGTTCAGCTGAGGCGCCCAGCCTCAAGTGGAACCAGGGAAGACTGGGACCTGAATTCTTCATGTCTGATACAGAGGGTTTAGTATCTGATACATTCTGTCTGCAAATTTCTGCATTAAACCACTCTGAAGCGTTTGTCTGTGTCTTATCTGTGCACAGTCTGCTGTTGATGCATCTCTTATCAGCACCAGCAGTGTAATTTTGAGCTAAAATTCAGTCAGTCATCAGATGGCTATTAGAGATTGGAAAAAGCAGCCTAAAAGTGAGCAGGACTTACTTGCTATATCAAACTTATCGTCTATTTAAGCTGGCTGCTATCACCGTATCTATTGCTGGTGGTGATACAAAAAAGTGATCTCAAGGAAGGGTCTGTCTTACAGTTGTTTGAACAAGTACACTGATCCGTGTATATAACGTGTAAACCTAAACTGTGAAAATGACAAACGTACTGATACCAAGCTGTGTTGAGACATTAGAGAGAGAATGTGTTTCCTGCATGGCTCGTAGACATGGCAGAAAGGTGTGGAGCCTAGCAAGTACCCAGGGCCTAATTGAAGTTCAGCTCAGGCTCCAGCACTACAAGCAATTACAGTGACGACTCGTGCTCCCTGTGCTGCAGGCACAGTTGAGAGTGCTGCACAGCCACCATACCTGAGCCCTCCTCTTTCATGTTTGTCACCAGTGACAGCCGGAAAGGCACATTCTAGCCAGTATGTTGTGGAAATTTGTTTGGTTACATGAAAAATTCATTCCCTTGCCTGCTCTCTGGCAGTGTGCATATTTATTTGCCAGATTTTTTTTTTATGATATGTGACCGTTTCAGAGGAGAGATAGAGGAGTGTTGGAAATGATTCCCTCCATGCAGCCTGTGATGAGGCATGGAGCAGGAGAGGAGATGCAAGGATAAGAGGTGCTGATCATCAGAATCAAGGTTTATTTCTTATTTAACAGGCCACTGCGTCATTGGGGCCACTGGGTGAACATGATCAATGGCTACTTGCGCTGCACGGACAATTAATCAGTAAAGTTAATACCAAAGGACAAACCGGCAGTGAGGTCAGTGTTATCTCATATGTTCAGCGCTTCTTTTCCCAGCAGGAGGGATGAGAGGTCAGTAGCCAACCCTGGCGATGTGCTATGCACACGTCTCTGCCTGGAGGTATAGTTTAGCTTGTCATTTTCCTTTCTCTGTGGGACTGAGATTGTTTTCTTAAAGCTGGAACATTTTATCCAGACGTATTGTGCTGCCAGCTACAGGACTTGCAAGCTTTTCATGTCTTTTAAAATGCATTGTGTTGACATGTCATCATTCAGAAACTTGACTTGTTATTATTATGTCCAAGTGACAACATTTACACATATCTTCCACTTGTTGTGTTTTTATCCTTTCCTCCAGGCTGTTTGTGAATGTGTTTTTCATGGGAATTTTCCATCCTCTATTGGATTTAGTGCAATGACAGTGGTATGTATTGTTATTCTGCCTCATAAGGCTTCAGAATAGTATTTTTTATGTTTAATTAATCAGTTTACATTAGGCTCACATGAAAACCATAACCAATAAAGAGAACCAATAAGGGGATGTTTTATGAGAAGAATTCTAATCCCACTGTGCATTGCTGTCAGCTCCAAACTCATTTGCCAGTCGTGTTGTCCTGATTCTCGCGTGCCCGCTCAGATTTATAACAGCGTTGTTGAATCACAGGGTACATATCCTCCAAATTCGATGTTTATGTTAAAAACCTTGGTGAAAAGGGCAACACAACCATAAGATTCTCCAAGGAACAACAAATGTGACAGCTTTGCCTCAAAGAGTAAGAAGTTATTGCCCTTAAGCCACTGGGATACAGGGATGATTTCCATTTCAATTGTGGGCTCAATTTGGGATAACTCATGCATACAGAGGTAAGATGAACAAAGAACGTAGGAATAAAAGTGACAAATGTAGAGAATGGAACAGAGGAGGGCTGTATCATTGGCTTTGTGTCCCATGAAGGGTATTGTGTGTGGCTGCATGGATAAGGTTGCAAGGGGACCCCAGGGACATGGAAGTGAAGGGCACCGTGGATGAGGAAGGACACATGTGACAGGCAGGGGACATAGAGGACGTACCGGGACAGAAGTGAAACACGCCTCATACGATGATGTTGTGATGCTGGTACTATTTGCCAGTTAATTTGATGTAATTGTCCATCTCAATTTCCTACACCCCTTGTTTTGTCCAAATAGCAGTCAAAAACTCAAAACTTCATTCAGTTTCACACAACAGAGCAGCAGATTCTCTTGTTTAATAAAAGGAACCTGCATGTTTTGCATTTTCACTCAGTTAATGTTAATCAATTCTCAAGATTCTTATTGTTTCATTTTATGTCAGTAGACTGATTTTAAGATATGTTGTAAAACTCTGAAATTGTAATTTCCAAATTTTTATCCTTCCAGATATTTGCGTATTGTCAGTGTAACTTATGTTCACTAAAATGTTTGTTTTAACCACTGATATTCTCAGATTGTCATAGTAAGTGTCCGACACATTATGGAAAGGATCCTGACAAAGATACCTTCTCGTTAAAGAATAAGATCTTTTTTTTTTTTTTTTACCAGAAACAGCTGTTTTATTGCTCTGGCCAAAGCCATAAGACTACATTCACAGAAACAGTGATTTTATCACTGTAAAACACACTTTGTTTAAACGGAACCAAAACAAGATAAAACTCACCAAAACCTTCTTGGTTCATTTTCTCACTGTTCCAGCAATCATCACTAACTCTGTATTGGTTTAATTTAATTCACTGATTTGGGAGAATGAGAGAGAGGGCATACATCAGAGAAGCGCCGGTGGAAATAACATGTGGCGCCGGAATATATAATATTTTCACAGCTAACTCAGGAATTATTTGACAGACCATTATGACAGGAGAGATTTTGGAGGTTTTGTGACTCCTGTCGCCAATGCAGTGCTGTCAGTGGAGTGTATGGATTTTTTTACATTTTGAATATAAATTCAAATTCAGAATATTCATTGACAGCCCTCCCTAACGTAAACATGCTGCTGTTTTCAAGATCTAGTGTTTACCATGTTCATTGTCCAAATTTTTTGTGCTAATTAGCACTAAACACAAAATATAGCTAAGGGTGAGGGGATTGCAATTAATTATGCACGTATTTGGTCATAAACCAAAGTATTACAAGTGAACCTGATGAATTGTTGCTGGCACTAGATGAAACATGATCCCCGAAGTTAATGAAGTTCATCCTGAGGGGGACATGAATGAATCAAATTTCATGGCAATTCAATCAACAGTTGAGACATTTCACTCAAAACCACAAATGGGAATGTCATTGTGGTGCCAGAGGTCGGCTTTTTCATCTGGGGACCATGAATGTCCACATGTGCAACATTTGGCAGCGAAACAAGATTTCAGTCATTTATAATGTTTCTAATTACACCTGTGCTTTCCTTGCCATGATTTGTCAAAATGTCTGCTGTGAAAACGTTCAGTTAAAGTTCACTAAAACCCTGACATAGTTTGCAACCTTTAGAAAACCATTGACGAATATAGTTTCAAAATTTCACACAATTCTCTTTTCACAGATAAAAAAATTGCTGTCAAAAAATGTGATGTGGTAGCGTACAAATCTGTACTTGATCATTTGTATGAGATAATGTACCCCCTAAGTGCTGTAGCAGTCTGTCTAGAAGGGGGTGAGTAAAATATGTCAGTGTGACAGTATATGCAGCAAACGCAGCAGTGCCCTATGTCCAGAGGCTTCTCCTGGGACCTCATTACATAGTGTTGGACTCCGTTGGGTGCTGTAAGTGGACTGTTGGGAACCCCATGCCAGTGCAGCTCCATGTATGTTGATTGGTCTGAACATGCGAGCTCGCTGTCTGCTTTGCATAGTAAGAGGCTGTTTACTGGCTCAGTGAGGCCTGGAGTCAAGAGCAGCACTATTCTCCAAATGGAAGATTAGAGAGCAGATCAAACATGATTAGAATCATGAAACAGAGGATGTGCTGCTGAGTGGTCACTTTGCTAAGTGGGCTAACACACAAGGAAGAAGTGTAGTCTTTTTTTTTGTTTTGTTTTCTGTTGCAGCAATTTAATCAATTCATTTGTCCTGAAATGTCACTCTTCAATCATATCTGGAGAATGTGCAGACAAGTTTACCTGATCTTTTCATCCTTATGGTGATACAAGATATTATAGACCATCATTGACATTACAAAACAATGGAAAGAGAGAAAACCTTGTCCTGCTACATTGCTCTGTTATTGGCCATTAGATACACCATGGCAGTATTTTGCCACGAGTACATAGCAGTCTATTTTATGTGTCAGAACTCAACTATTTTCCACATAACTAAAATTTGCAGGGGGGTTTTAATGTGTCTTTGCAGTCATCCTTTAGGGTCTTCTACAAAGAGCCTGTACTCAGCATGTCTTTTTCTCAAAGTGCTCACCCCCAGATAGAGCGAATGTTTTGTGAAAGAATCTTGCCAAGCTGGTAAGGATCCAAATTAATTCATCAGCTTGGGGGAGCTCCACTCTTCATTTGTACAAGTGTGACCTGCAGACCATCAGCTATGAACCACAGACCTTCTTGACCTCATTATTTTTACAGCTCCAGATTTTTTGGGTAGAAACCAAGACTTCATGCAGAGCATGTTTTTATGGCCACGTGTCAGATTGCAAACGATCTCACCTTGTAACATTTTCTGTGGTTTACAGTGGAATTCTAATGAGTGTCGGGGGATGGTTTTACCCACAAAATGAGAGCAGTCACGATGTCTCATTCTGGTTAGGTAGAGCTATTATGATGTAGAGGCTTAAAGAAAATAGCTTGGTGCAATATTAGTGAGTATTTTAGTCACAAATTGACTCATTTAAACACACAAGAGGGCAGTGGTAGGGGTAAATGGTGTTTAATTGCATTAGCTAATCAGTGTAATGCAGGCTTTTCTGAAAACAGCTACTAAAGTAATGCTGATTCTGAGTGGAGGCCTCTTTATGAAATGCCAACCAGTTTAACGTCCAGTGGAATAGGATTTTTTTCCTTTTTAGAATAGCGTGCAAACACTACAATGTACCCGCGTGGGACACACTTTATTGTTTGAAAATTGTTACTCTTTTGTAATGTAGTAGAAAATATATTACAGTGGTTAAATATTTTGTTTCACAATTAGATGTATCCAAAGTCTTTTCAGGTTTGTCTTGAAATAGCTTCCTTGCTTCGTTCCTTTACAGACATACTGTACAGCTGCAAGGTCTTTCTCTCGGCCATGATCCCAAGAGTGAGAAAACATTGTATTTTTATGGATTGTGTGAACTATTGTGTTTCTCCAGAGCAGAAAGAAAAATACAGAATATTTGTAGTAAGCTAGCACAGTGAACTTAACACAACCCTCACCCTAGCATGACCTAAGAAGGAAATGTCTTACAAGTAGGGTGTAGGAAAATAATGATGACATTGTTTTGTCACAGAGGCAATGTATGATTAACAGTCAAATGCTAATATACTGCGCCCGGGAAGTGGAGATATTGTTTGGTGAAAAAAAAGGAGATGTTTGTTTCAAATTAATCCTATTGATATTAAGAGGAACAAATACTTTATAGATAAGACTACTCCCATGCAGCTTAGTAATAACTTCTTATGGCTTGTCTGCATACATTCATCAATGTAGAATCCTCTTATTTAAGAGTACCCTTATATTATTATTGCTTACAAATTGTTTTAGGCAGACTTTACGTGCTATTTCATGCCAAAAGAACATTAATAAATAGCTTTGAGGGAAAATGATAAAACAAGAAGACAGATTTTTCCTCCATTTATTTCCAAAATAAAATTGCCTCTGGTTCCTGTTCATCATCAGGCATCTGCAGGCTATTGTACGAATCTTGGTTAAATCTGGTTTGACTCACGTTCTTCAGTAGTTTAGGCTCTGGTCAGGTTCAAAAAGAATCCACATCAGTCTGAGTCTAAATTTTTGAGCTCTATAAAAATTGTTAAGCCTGTGTATGAACAAACCCTGTGCCATTTCAGTGTGCAAGCTTTGCCAGTTAGAAATGGCTTAAAGGCTTGGGGCAATGGCTTTGAGAAACAAAAACAGATCAATAGAGGTGATCCGTGAGAAATCCTACTTTGATATCCGGGGCCTCAGCCTGGAAATGCTCCCATCAGTCTTCATGTGACATGTAGTGCAGGCTTCTTTGTCTGGATGAACGCTCACCTCTCTGCGGCTTTCTGCTGACCCTTCTGGTTTCCGGTGGTGTGTCACAAGCCAGAGGCAGTGTGTCATCTTCCTGGTAAGGAAGTCAGGGTGGTCTTCAACTTCAGCAGCACAGCTACTTGAGATATGGTACTGTAGGCAGTTTGTTGTCTTAAACATTGACATTTGCATTTAAATTGACTTCATGCCGCCGTGATTTATTTTCTTGAGAGTGACAGAGTTTTGTCGCCGGCTTTGCCTCTAATTCTCTTGCATCTGCCACAAGTACGATAACGGAAGCAGGATTATTATTGAGTGAAACTGTAGTCTAACTTTGTTTCATAGTGGGCTAGAGACACACACCAGCCAAAGACCACTTGTGTCTCACAAATTCTCTCAAAACTGCAGATTAAGTTCTAGTCAGTCATGCGTGATGGCTTTTCTCATGAATTAATTGTTGTAAAGAAAAAATCTGGCTTCACATTGTAGAGAAAATTAAACTCAAAGAAAGTACAGAATGGTGTTCCTGTGAATTTTGAGCATTTTACATTTCTAGGACTAGAAGGTAAAAACCACACGGTCACTATCTAGTATGAGACTCTTTTGACTCTACAGTGCTGATTGACTTCCAATGCAGACTGACGGATTCTCACACATTTTTACATGTGCTCCTACACTAATCTCACCCTGTAGCTCCAGTGCCACTAAAAGGGGAAAAACACCTGTTTAGTGTATGTTTCCACTGCAGAAATACGTTTATTAATCCAAAGTTCTTTCAAGTCATGCTGATGTCACTTTTCTGATTTATCCACTCCACAAAAATAGAGCAACAAGAGACTGCCAGCTCTGCAGGGGTCATGATAATTTTGGGGCCCATGGTGAACATGGGATGACAGTTTGACACAGGATGTTGGTAGAGATCACCTCAGAAAGCACGTATAATTGACACCATTAGTCTTGAGGTCTGTCAGTTTTCTGACAGCTGATGAATTCACGTGCGCCCTCCCTCCCCTGTAGATAACAAATTCATTCCTCCTGTTTTTAAGCCATTTTACACCTCAGTAATTCCTTTCTAACAGCTACTTGTACCAGCTGAGGCACAGTTTGCACCCAGTGTCATGGATTTGTGATTGTCCTTTTCAGAGTGTGAAGTGGGTGAAGCACTGGCAAACATGCCCTCATGAAAGTCTGTGTACAAGTCAGATTCCCCCAGGGTGTGTATCCTTGTCTTCTTGTTGAACTGGTGCTGTATAGGCCCCTTGGCACTGCTGTGTGGTGTAACTCACCTGCTGGTGAAACATTTGGATCATATCCCTGAGCAGTGAGCAGTCCCTGCAGCCAAACTAAAGTTACAGATGGCTTTGCTTCCTCCTGTGGTTCACCAGTGGAAGAGGTGTGGAGAGTGTGAAGGTCACGGGCAGGTCTTCCTCCATTGGGCCGTATCGAATGTCATTACTAGCACACGGAGGCCTCTTTAAGACTTCAGCCCTTCTTTTTCTTCACCACCTGCAGTGTGATGGGATTTTAGCTGGGGTCGAAAGTGTGCCAGAAGCAGCGCTATTAACCCTGTGCATTGTGCCTCTCTATGAAGGGCAGTCCACTGGCAGACACTTTCCCTGTTCATAATAGAACAGACTGCATTCCTCTCAGTGAGCATGGACATACTTAGCTGGCTCTCAAAGAACCTTCATGCAGATTTTGCAACAGTGGACACTCTTTTCTTCCTTACACAGTCCTCATTTTTCAGCCCTGTTAAGACAAAGCTGCTCCTCTGTTGGGTTGTTTTCATCTCAGTCATGAAGTAAACAACATCCAACAAAGTGTAAAGAACTATTCAAATAGCGTGAAAAACAATGAGTCTTCTCCAGTGCATGTGGGAGTGTGTCTTAGCTTCACAAAGAAAGACTGATGCTTAGTTTGTAAGTTGACAGAGGCATGTTAGCATCACAGTAAAGAGAGGAGGATTTTCTAGCAATCACAGCGGTGGTATTTTGATCTGCCGCATCAGGGAGATGTAAAGTATGACAGGGATGCTGTTTGTGCTTGTGTGATAGCATTTTACACACACGCTGTGTTCCTGATGACACTTTTGAAAAATGTCTGTGCTATTCAGATGTATTATTCAAACATGTTGCTGTCACTCAAAAATGTTAAACTCACAGATCTTAACTTGAAGCTTTTTATGAGGTTAGTTTTGTTACTTATCTCACAATATTAATCTAATTTATACACACTGATACCGGCTGATGTTCGAGCTATAATCCAAATTCCCTACATGGTTTTCTGACACAGATGGTAAAATAGCTGTGAATGAATGAATTAGTCAGAAAAGGATAAAATAACTCACTACATCTGGACCCTGCTATGTCATTTTGTGACTGCATGCTTACTGCCCTGGAGAGATGGAAAAACACTGACTACTGTACGTGGTGTGAGTAATGGATATTCATCTGCTCTGTAGAGACTGCCTGCGAGGTGATTCATATTGTATGTAGCTGGAGGAGCATACTGCTGCTGGGAGTGCGCATATTGCCAGTGGAGTCACGTCTGTCTGTCTGTCTGTCTGTCTGTCTGTCCCCTTTCTGTGAATTGTGAAATGGGGGCCAGTACTGATCAAGCCAACCATGAGCATAGCTCTGGGTGGGGGAATCCATTCTGATGTTCAGCCTGAAAAGACCCCACATTGGTTCCAACAGGAATCATGGGTGGATTTGTTTTGCTCAGTAAGCGGTGAAAATGGTATCAGAATGGTTTTCCCCCACACAGTGGCTGATTTGTAAGTCCACATGTCTCTAGTTTCCTACTGCTGTGTTAAAGCAGGAGGTGGGGCCATTTAACTGATGACATAGCTTTGCTTCTCTGTCACTGTCAGTAAACAGCATCAGTTTGAAGGCTGGGGTTGGCCCCTGGAATCTGCTGCTTGATTAATTCATAGATGTGTTTTCTTTGTACAGATTGCTCACTTTTATATCAGAAGATACAAGGCTGAGGACTTCGACAGTAGTGTAAAACATTCATGTGAAACAGAGAGAGAGAAACAGGAAAAAACAGGTTTGATCAAAGCTTTATGTGCTTCAGTGCACAAAAGGATGTTGTCCTGAGTCATTTGGTTCCTGCCTTGTAAACGCAGCAAGGCTACTCTCTACAGTAGAGCATGTTGGGGAATCCATCCTGCCTGACCAGAGCCAGGAGCTCTGGTGCTGAGAATGCAGAGCACAGCAAGTCCATAGCCATCATCATTAGAGCTGTGCTGCTGTGGACTCTAATGGCTGTCCCTGTTCTGCTGCCTAGGCACATTCAGAGTGCTCATCTGAGACTTGAGGGTGTGAACACATGAATTAATTCAAGAGAGATGAATTCACTGTTCCCGTTCCCACTTCGGAGCAGGATGCAGGCTGTAGCAACCTTTGGTAGCAAGGACCCACCACAAGTGCATTAGTGGTGAATTCTCTTTTAACCACCCTCGACTCATCAAAGGAGGCTAATTGGGGAGTTTGTCCTCATTTATCTTCATTTAAAGGCTAGAAAAGATGGTGTTGTTTACTCACTTCAATATTGAGAAGGAAGAGCGGGGAGGGGGAGACAAACAGTGGTGGCAGTGTTAAACTGGGGGATGGGGCTAGTAAAATTGATGTGCTATAGATGTGCTACCCCTGCACTCCTAATTGCATTTTAAGATTCCACATAAGCATAAAGGCATTTTCAAATGAGAAAAAAAAAAAAAAAAAAAAATCCAGCATCAAAAGCTGGGGCAGTATATCTGCATGCATACATTATTTCGGTAGAATGAAGATTTATTACATAATTTCATCAATTTCTCAACAAAGTGTTAAATGCAATATTTAAAAATCAATACAGGGTCATGACAAGGCACATTCATCAAGTTTGTTTATTTCTTCAGTCATGGTGAAAAGCTTTACATGACCATCTTTTTCCAATTACAAGCAAAGCTGGACATAATCTAACCCCCTCTCTGTTGTTTCTGTAGTGACAGTATAGATTTTCAGCCATCCAAATGGACTCTTTGCAGAGGACCCTGCAGTCACTGTGCTTGGCCTTTTGCCTGGTTTGAGGCACAACCATTCCCAACTCCAAATGTACACTCTACAAATCAATAAGCGTACACAGTAATTTTACTCTGTGTGCCCCCGAGAGTTTGTGGTGAATTCACTCTATATCACAGGTAGAATGAAATTAGCGTGGTTCACAGTTGCTCTGGCCAGTGAATAGGCCAGTAAATTGATGTCCTGGCTAAGACTGTTTGTTCTGTTTTGGTGTATATATTTATTTCAATCTGTTTAATCCAGTTAACCAAATAGGATACTGGGTTTGGCAGGATTTAGCAGGATTTTGCTCCAGATGCATGATTTATGACGTGACTTCTGAATCCAATGTGATCCTGGCAAATAGGGTGTCATTGATGATGATTAGCCCAGTGGCTGTGCTGTGTCCTACCTGATGCCAATCAATACTCATATTGCAGGCAATCAATCCCCCATATGGGTCAGAGGCTGGAATTGACAGTGCTGCTTTTTGGTTGGAGTCTGACCAAAGCTGGGACTAATGCTGATAAAGGTTTTTCAAGAGAAAAAATGTTCAAAGGACAGTATATCAGCTGATGTTTCTTTCATTGTGAGTATCAAACAGTGGTGATAAAGACAGTGGCAGAGCGAGGTTTTTTACAGCAGCAAAATAAACTTCATTTTCTCATGTATAATATTCTGCTCTGCCAGCTCACATCTGTTATATTCCAATCTGTCTTTGTTAAGTCAATATTTGCCAATATTATCAAGCCTCTGATAGATCAGCCAGTCTCCAATTTTTGGTTTAAATCATATTACCTTTGACTCCAGACCAATAAGGGTAATCTCATTTGTATTAAGGAAATAGAAAAAGCGAAAACACATAATTGTGTTTTCTGGCAGAACACTACAGTCACTTGTCCAAGACAGATTGTTGTAGTTTAATCCCTCTAAATGTCCTCTGACAAACTTGTCCTTTGCCCATTTTGCTATTTACAAATGCAGTCAAAACTGTCAGCCAAGATGTAGATTCAAATGTGTTTTTAGACATGCTCAGATTTGTTACTAGGGTATTGAAATAAAGGTAGAAGGTTGTGCAAGAACATATTACTTAAATCTTGGTGACCTTTCCTTACCCCTCCTGCTGTCAAGTGGCCATACTTTTATTTCCATACATGTAGCACAAGTGTTCTCTCCGGGTACTCTGGCTTCCTCCCACAGACCAAAAACATGCTCATTAGGTTGATTGGTGTTGGTGGTGGTAAATTGCCCCTAGGTATGAGTGTGAGTGTGAATGGTTGTATGTCTTTGCACGTTGCCCTGCAATCGGCTGGCGCCTGTTGAAGCTGGGATAGGCTCCAGTCCCCCCCCCCCCCCCCGCAACCCCGAAAGGGATAGGCGGTATAGAAAATGGATGGATGGATGTAGCACAAGTATTAGTATTGAAGCTGTTCATAATAAAATAGAATAAAATAGCCGATAGAACACAAATTTCATCCCAACATAGCAAAACAGGTCCAGAACTAAATGTATTGAGATATTTTTACAGTTGGTTGGTAGGGAAGTATATTATATTTTATATATATTTTGATCAATTCTATTTTCTATAATCTCATTTTGGATTAGCGGTTGAGCGGTTGGGTGCTGCAGACAACTCATGATACAAAATCAAATTTAAGGGTGTACACTGGGTGTTGCTAAGATGCAGTGTACCAACCATTGTTCATCATTAGGCAGTGCTGGGGAATATGCATAATGGATGATGTGGTCATTCTAAATGTAAGACATAAACTGTTAAAGGCTTTTAGATGAAAGCTAGGATGTTGGACAGTGAAGCGCCTCCCTCAGACTGACTAGAGATCATGCTGTGAAAACAGCATGAGATAGAATCAGATCAATCAAAGCCTTCGTTAATGGAGCCAACAGCAGAGGGGAATTCTGCCTGATTCCATCAACAGATTCCAAAAAGCTAGAACGTGGAATTCAATAAGCACTATTGTCTTTATGATATCTTACATCTGTAGGGATGTGGAAAAAAAAAAGACAGAGTGCCAATTGAAGTGTAAATTGTAGGATCTGTTAGAGACATTTGTCCTCTGTCACAGCTTGGAAAGGTCATAAATGAGGCACAGTCTGCTCTTATTGACTTGTTCAATATGTCACACTAACATTCAGTATTTGTATCTGTACTCCATGTTATAAGCTTTAACAGGCACTCACAGCAAAAACACAGCAGCTTCCCTAGAAACATTGTGAGGATGTTTAGACAAGAAAATATTTATTTGCAATTTTATCAGTGGCATTTTCATGCTTACATAAAAAATATTATATAGGTCAAGAATTGTGCATAAATACTGAATAAAACAAAACATTTTCTAGGCAAATCTACTGTCAAAGCTCTCTCCATGCTGTCCCAACTTCAATATGTCCAAAACAGAGCAATTCCTAAACCTCCCTTTAATAGAGTCTTTCAGGGAGGCACAGGAAGAGGAACAAATGCCTCTATTCAGTAGCGTCCAAAATGCTAATGCCTCCGGCTCTTAACACGTTTATAAGGGTTCCCATGTCACGACATGGCATAGTCCTCTCTAATGGTGGCTTGGTTGGGGACTACATGAAAAAGCCAGACACATTACAGAACATGACAAATATGACAACAAGCCTGCTAGTTTCTTGGGGAACAGGCCATCTGAATCCCCTTTTTTCCTTCTGGAAGATGCACGCAAGCATGTTATGTCACACTGAACATTGAGGTTTCTTTTCTTCACAATGCCTGCAGTCACAGAAACATCTGTTTGGAACTGACCGTAGACCATGACATTTCAAATATCCATAAAAAGTTACTAGCGCTTTGTGGTTTTGTTACTATAACAGCCGACAGATCAGTGTAGTTGTAGACTTTGTGGAAAAAAAGAGGCAATATAGTGACGAATACCACAGGTGCTGTCACTGGAACTGCTGGCCATTCCAGCAGGTAATATTGAATTCTAGTAACTATGTGCTCCTTTATGTAAATGATGGCAACACAAGGTTCTGTATTGGAGAAACTTTCTGCAAGCAAATAAATGAAGGGCAGGCAGGGTTTAGTGATTGCTTGGGAAAGTAATTACTCCTTATCAGTATGGGTGCTGGAAGGCAGTCTGCAGAGCCACACTCCAGCCTCCTGGCCCTTTTGGATTGATATTATGTCAACTGCTCAAAGGTATTTCTTGAGTGACATTCTGGTCAACCTATGGAACAGGTTCAATGTAATATTGACCAGTTTGAATGATTAGACAACAGAGTACATCAAACTTTTCTCTCAACTCCACTTTCAATATGTCATTGCATGACCAAATGCATGCAGCTTGTTGAAACAGACAAGACATTGGATTAACATTATTGAACTATTCAGAGGATGAGATGGAATCTCTGTAGACTACATTCTCAATAATGCTATTGATGTTTTGATAGAGAATACATGATAAACATTAGTCCAGGTGGACTGTGCAGTGCTAGGACAACAGAGTGACAAGTTGCCATCAATGCCTCTTTTTAACAAGACTGAATTACTGTATGGGAGTGCTTTTGCCATGTCTTTTCCAGAGCAATATCACTGTTGGACCATTTATGAAGTTCAAAAAATGTATTGCACACAGCAATCAACATATGTGCTCAGGAGTGTCAGATCACTTCCATTCCACTATATTGTGCCACAGTAATCGCTAACCTTAAATAAACATGATTTTAATGCCAGTTAAGTATACAAATCTAAAATCGGTAGATACAATGAGTGGAGCCGTTGGAATTTGCATTGGTTAAGAAAAAACTGCATCGATGGCTCCTTAGATTTATATACCTTTTATTCCTCCTTTAAAACATAGTTTTCAATATTCAAAATGAATCCCAATAAGCCTGCATGCCTCAGTATTTGTTTTTTGTTGTTTTTTTCTAAGTCAATAGTGTGCAAGTCTCTCACCATGTCTAAAGACTGCTGTTCAAAGAAATCTTTAGAACAATTTGGTCAAAAGTTAAAAACATTATGCCATTAACAAATGGACTGCTATTATGCCAACGCAAAATCACTGCTTAGTCAACATCCCATCCTTTTTGATGACCCACCTTTGTTCTTATTGTCTCATAGTTCTTTTCTTACATAATACTGAGTGTACACTACATCATCCCCATCACATCACAGACATTGCTGGTGACATGTGCATCAAAAGAAATAATGAGGTTGGGGTTGCTGGTACCTTTTAGTCCAAAAGAGTTCTTCACTTGCATGTTGTTTGCCTTTGGATGGCCTGTCGTGGACCTCACAATGCTGTTTGTTCAATCACAAGTTAACCTGATTACCCAACCACCACATGGAGCTACCGGGAGGTCAGTTGTGTGTCTGGCTCGCCATCGGCCAACCTGTTACAAGGATGCTCTCCAAACCACAAAACAAATCTATATTCCACAAGCGTTTGAAGTAGCAGTCATGATTAAAACACACCTTTCTCTTCCAAGTCTATAGATACAGATTGCACGGCAGCACTAATGATTTTATCTCCATTTTCTTTCCTCACCCTGTCCTGTTGTAGGTTCGATTTTATGATTAAGCAAATTCAATTTGATCCCACTGGGTGCAGATGCATCAGCACTCACTCACTAAGTGTGCCAGTCTCCTTGTAGAGTGTAGAGCTTTTACCTCTCAACCTCCCACAGCTTAACTCCTGATGCAGCATGTAATAATAAAAACTCAATGCATATTTTGCTTGGCGTAACTAGAGGTGGCATAGCTTCTTGTATGCTCTGAATTCTGCTCGAACAAGATGAATGTTTTCCAAATGACATGAGAACTGCTGCCAATGTCACCACTCCTGACTCTTCGAATTCGGACACATTGATTGGCCTGCAGAGGGGTGTTATAATCGTCTCCTCCAGAGTTCAACCACAATATGCTGATAATTATTGAGCTATGACCTCTGGAAAAACTGATGTTCTGTATTAACAGGATGCCATACTAACATGTGGAGAAAATACATCAGTTAGTTCTCCTCTTTATGACTTTTAGTACAACAAACTGCAGACCTCCACCCACACACAGAAGACACAAAGCTGTGTTCTGTCTTCAGGCAGAGCTTTTGATGTTAGCCTGACAAAAGCACCACCTCCAAAAGCCCCTTTCACTGGATTTTTATAATGCCGCATGTGCCCTTTCAAGTTCTGAAAAGATAACTCTCTGGGTGTGCCTTGTGTTTCAGTATGAAGCAGACATTTGTTTCATTTGTTCGAACATCCTTTCAAGTGGCAACAGCTTTTAGAAACATTGAGAGCTTTAAGCTTTTGATTTGCAGAGACAGTCCACATCTGATGTTGAGTAGATATTTCAGCATACCTACATTGTCCTGTGGTTACATTTCATGTTTAATGCTTTCTTCCATTGTAAAATAATGATGGAAACTGGGACATTTTTATGATTGGCCATTCAGTATTTCTCCTGTGACAAACCTGTAGCTGTTTTGCTTCAAGTCACCAGGTGCCGCTTTATGCTCATCCATAAATTACTCAGCTACTCTGTAATTTATTCATCTGTCCATGTTATTCATGATGTTGCAGGCAAATGTCAGGGTCTTGCACTTCCTCAACAGGCCCCTCCAGGCACAGTGAATAGTTCATATTGATTTTAAGTTTTATAAGCCACTGCTACCCTCAGCCCCAAATGTCCTGTGCTGTACTTGACTTTCCTGGAATATATGTAGCATAAAACCATAACCAGACACTGATAAGAACAATCCATCAAGTAAAATCAGAAGGGACATTTGCATTTTAGGTGCAGTTCTTTGTGTGCTTTGTAGAATTGTGCCTGTGGGCTGCTATCCTTGCCATGGGCTAATTGGCTACCAAGAGAGGCTCTGGGAATAATGGGTGTACAGGTTTCCCATCACTGCGTGCTTCCCATGGCCAAAAGTGAAGACAACAAAGAAATGTTTGGTAGTGTTGCATGGTACATTCTCCTATGAACACATTTAAGGTAAATATTGGAGAATCAACGACTTCCCAGTGATGCTAAGGCAAAGCAACCTTGTCAGCCCACACACACTGAAGCAGACCCGCCAGTGTTCTTTTTATGTGGTCAGTGAATGGCCTTGAGGAAGAAGCTTGAAAAGTTGTGCAGCCAACCTATTGATGAGCATGTCTGTGTAAAAACACACACAGGCAAGGCATTACCCTCAACACCCCCATCTCTCCACACACATGCACAACACACACACAAGTGCACACACACACCTAGACAGATACACACACACACTCTTTAATTCGTCTCAAATATTGGTCTGCCTCCTCATCTCTTGCTGTGCGTCCATGTGAGACGGTTTCCACCAACATTTTCCACTGCAGGATTAACTGTGTAGCGCGACAGGCTGCTCTGCCTCAGTGCTCCTAAAGGGCTGACCCCGAGATGTGTGTGTGAAGAGGTGGCCAGCAGGACTCTCCTTAAAAGGCTATTAGATCCTTACTGCTTATTATGAGTGGGTGTGAACCTGAATTATTAGACCTGCTTTCCCTTGTCATTGTACTATAGGTGGAAAAAAAGCTTGTTTTCCGGAAATAATTAATCCTACTTGTTGGGATAATAATGTTGAAAAGAGACATGCTAGACCCTTTAAGTGTTTCCTGATGAAACCTTTTCTCTGACATGGTGGGCTGCTTCTGATGGAGATGATCATCGTCTCATTTAGCTTCCTGCCTGCTGGACCTTTCAATCACATTATTACTGAGCCACCCTCTCTGGAGATGGGGATTTGATTCAGACTAGAGTACACATTTGTGAGACCAGGACTGTGCATGCGTGTGTATGTTTTGTTGCACAGTGGGTGTGTGTCGATGTTTGTGTGTGTGTGTGTGTGTGTGTGTGTGTGTGTGTGTGTGTGTGTGTGTGTGTGTGTGTGTGTGTGTGTGTGTGTGTGTGTGTGTGTGTGTGTGTGTGTGTGTGTGCTGATCTCTCCAACCATTTGGAAGGCTGTGTGTCCAGGGTGTATCTCAAAGCAGAGCCAAGTCTGGTTACCATGCCTACACATTTTACTAAGAGCCACTGCATTTATCTTAATGAATTCATTTTCAAGCTCATGTTTGCCTCTGTCTTCTCTGTCAGCTGTGTACACACTCTAAATAGCTGTAGAGTAGAGGCCTTTTCTATTGCTGAATGCGACCTGGGGGAAATAGCTTATTGATTCTTGGTGGAAACATGATTAAATTGAGGTCTAAGTGGACAATTCATCTGAACTTCATCTCTACAGGAGAGAAGATAAGAAAGTGAAGGAGCCAGTCTCCTTTTGTCTGGCTTCTGGTCCACTATTTCCTCTTTGATGTGGTTAAATTCATTGCTTCCATCTGTTTTTTTTTTTTTAGAAATAGGTTCAGACATTTCTGTTGGGCTGACAGAGTTTTGGTTAAACATATAATCTTGGCGCTGTTGAGGAGTGCAATTATTTATTGTACTTTTGACATCTTGCAACATGTTGAATTTGAATTGCGTCAGATTAGGATGTGCTTAAGATAAGATAAGATAAGATAAGATTAGATATCCCTTTATTAGTCCCACAGTGGGGAAATTTCTGGAATTACAGCAGCAAAGTGGATAGCAAAAAATAGAGGGCATCAGTAAAAAGGACATTAAATATCAAACAAGCAATATAAACAAGGAATATTGAAAAATATGTCCCCTGACAAGTAATAATAGTTGTAATTAAATCAATTTACAATTTACATTTACACGATGTGTGTGGCCTTATAAGAGACAGAATGGTTCTTTAAATTCCCTGGTAAAGTCTTGTTTGCTTGCTTAGTGATGGGTAGGTGTTGTTCAGCCAGAGATGGAACAGACGTTGTTTTGCACATTGTGTTCAGTAGGTGTGCTAATCAGGAGTAGAGATCCCCTGATCGCTGCCATGATCACTGAGCGGACCATCTGTGATGTGCTGATGGCCGGCAGTCTGGCTGAGAGAGCTGGATGGCAGTCTGGTACTGTCCCTGTCCTCACAGGGCTGCGGTCAGTTCTGCCTTCTCACCATCCCATGAGTGGTTTTACTTGTCTTGAAGACCTGGAACCACTTAACACTTACTTGCAGACACTTCTAAAGTTACACCACTGTTACAATATTAAACATTGTGTATAGTTCAGAAAAACTGCAGTGTTCAGGCCCCCTCTGATGTTTTTGATGTCTTTGATTTATGTGTTTTTAGATATCTGTTTGATCACCTTCTTTGTAGTGTGCCACACTGAATAAATCTGCTGTCAGCGGGGATCTGGAAATAATTGAGGACATTGTTAAAGTGCTACAGTTAATGGAGAATTGCGCAGAAATGTGAACAATGTCATTGCTGGAGTTCTGTCTGTTTTTCATTTGCAGTCACAGGTCGTAAACAGTGCCAGTCACGTCTCTGGCAGTAATGCACAGCCACTTGGTGAGTTCAGATAGAGTTTGTGATGGAATTCCCAAACTGTGACCTGAAATAAACACATAAACTCGCTCATGTAGCCTGCTGCAGTAAACAGCTCCGCAATGCATCAACCCAGGACAACTCTTCATCATTGCCTAAGTGATCAGCATGAAGATAGGGACACCACGTTACCGTGACAACTTATAAGAAAACCATACAGAGAAATGCAGTGCTTTTCCTATTGATTCAGAGCTCAGAAAATACAGCACACGGTATCAGTCAAAGGCAGGTTGCCCTCCCTCTATCTGGGAGTGCCAGGTTAGAGGCTTATTGACCGTTTTTGACAGACTGAGTAACAGACGACTTTTTGGTGAAACGGGCTGTTTGCCCAAAGTTCAATTAAAAGCCTCACGCTGTGTGTAGCCAGCATATTTGCCAAATGGTGGAAAAAGTGTAAATCAGTCTACATGCTGCCTCAGCAATCTGGGTGTCCTTCAGGGATATTGATAGACTCTTCAACGCATTAGCATTTACCTACTCTGAACAGTTTGAAGCAGATTTTTAGGTTTCAGTTGAGCGCATGCTTTGGATACGTGCTGTGTTTTCACTGCATGGTACAACTCGACTCAACTCTTTTCTGATTTTCCATTGTCAAAAGTTGTGGATAGTACCTGGTGGGGTTTTTTTTTGGTATCACCTTGGCCAAAGTTCCAAGGGTACTGAGCTGATATTTAACAGTGGAGTGAAAACACTGCAGACCAGCAAGTGGTCAGAGAAAACCGCTGCTAGATCATCACTTGATGTGACGACATGGACATCCTGCACATCGCCCACAAATTTCAGCTGCAGTTTTTTAAGTCACTCTATCTTTTTTGTGAAATAAGGAGAGGACATCCTCCATTGTTCCTGTGCATACATACCACATTGAAGATGTCAGCATTGCTGTGGCGGTCAGCTAGAATCCTGCCTACACTGGGGGGATATCATCTGCAGCAGAAAACAAAATCAAGAAAAATACCTGGTACCAAAAGCGAGTTGAGCCAAGCTGTACTATGCATTGGAAATACAGCAGTAGCTTCATTTGGAGGTTTTAGTGGGCCCATGAACTGACTGTGCAAGCTACATTTTTCTTTCTCTGCTCTTAAAGCAAAGAGTGAATGAGCAACATGGCTTTAGTTTTGAATGAGCCTGGTGCTGTTTGTGCTTTCCTCTTATTTGGTGTGGTCTTGCACAAGGAGGGCAGCAGGTCAAGAGAGGATTATTTTAATTCCACTGACGCGATACGGCTGCAGACCTCCATCTTGTACTGGTCAGATAACATTTAGTGATTGCTGCTTGAGGGAGATAAGAGACATGTCATGAATTAAAGACGTTATAAACATTTTCCCTGAGAGTGCAGTGGATTATCTCATTTTAAATTGAATTTCTGAATGATTCCTACCCAAGTGAAGTCAGAGTGTATGCTCCAAACCATATCAGAGTCGGAAATGTGACAAATGACACATCATGGTGACAGCAGAAAATAAGCCGCTTGAATTTATGAGAGTTTATTGAGCTGTATGATCTGCTTACACTTTCTTCTCTACTGCCTTTATGGGGTTTTAACAATTGGTTCAAAGTGTGGATAAATGTTTGCCTTCTTGCCTCCGTAAGTCATGTCCAAATCAGTGAATCAACTGAGCTGGAAGTGTGAATGAGCCGGACTAGCGGAGAGAAAGGGGAAGAGGCTTTCCCCGGGGCAGTGCCCAGGACAATGTCAGGTCTGTCTGGCCCAAGTGCATGAACACTAAGCTTTTCGGAACTGGCAGCCCGCCCCGGTACCTACCCATCTCCCCCGGCTTCCAGAGCTGTCCAGCCCCGGACCACTAAGCATTTGTGCAAAGTTCATAAGGCTTCCCTCTGTTTGTGTGGCCATAATGGCAGCTCCATCCTGTTGTAGCTCAAAGAGTGCTTATGGGCTCTAAGGGCCTTGCACTGGCGCTGCAGAGGCGTGTGAGTGTTCTCAGTTACTGACTTTGGCCGACTGCTCTCATTATGAAAAGACTATAGTCCCCCCAATAGTGCTGAATCTCAGCTTCCAGGATCAGCATTCCCGTCATCATTTTCTGTCTGTCTTTTAAACCCAATTTACTAAAACCCTCAAGCTAGATAAAATGAAAAGTCAGTCTGTTCACTTCAGTCCGTTCATTTACTCCAGCAAAAAAAGCTACATCTGTAAGTTAAATCAAGATTATTTATATTCAATATAACGGAAGAGGCAGGCAATGTAGCCAACTTCAAGTGTAATTTGATGAGTCAGTTGAAATACGTTCTTTTTATTGGAGTAAAATGAATGTATTTAAAATGCTGATAACAAGCTGTGAATGCCTAAATATATCTATCAAGTCTATAATGGGACACCATCTCACCTCCACCATACCCCGAATGTCAGCATTTGTGAGGCCCGAGTGATAATAACCTTGTTATTTTTGGCTGCAAGTTCCATCTAAGCAGCCATGCCTTGGTTGGGTTTTCACTGCGGTTACGACCCACATCAGCATAATTCAAGCATGACCCTCCTCCCCCCTTTCATTTTCTGCCTTTCTCCTGGTTAAAGCCTGAGTCTCAGACTAGGGTCCACACCATACATCATCCAGACTGGGATTGCTTCCTCCCTTCCCCCCCATGTGTCGTGGGAGAAAGACTGCGGGTTTTTGTGTTGGGCTGGTGGAAGGCTCTTATCGACAGTCTCAGCACTCCGTGTGCGCTGAGCCTTCCCCTGACATGTCACCCAGCCTCCACTCAGGTCCATCTGTACGGTCATGGAAACTGGTCCCTTTTCACCAGCATGGGCCAGTCAGGTCCACTTGAATCCAGTGGCATACTAAAATGAAAAATCTAACACAGATTAATTCATATCTTTCTACAGTAGGAAGAGAGGAGTGTGCTTCTAACCTTCCAGTGTGCTGGACTAATGCTGGTCGACAGTCTTCAGCAGTATTAGCAATTAAGGAGATTGTCACCATCTGAGAGAGGAAGATTGCAGCAGGACCGAAATTTAGCAGATTTTCACACAGCAGGTGATCCACACTCCCCCAGCTCCACTGTTCATATTTTCTCTTCAATTGATCATTGCAAAGAAACACTTTTCATTGAGCCTTCAGGTGCAGCTAACATCTTTCATGATGGTGAAGGGGGGACGAGATGGAACTTGCATTCCTCCACTCTCCTTTGTACACACCCGGTGAATAGCCTTTAGATCGGGCTTTGTGGGAATGATTGTCAGTAGCTTAATGAGCGTCTTTGCCAAGCTAGAGGCTTTGGCAACATATGTGACTGCAGTGCCTCTGTTCCTCTCTGTCTCCAGCCTGTATGACACAACACAGAACAGGCTCAGCACACCGTTTTCTGCAAATCTGATTTTACCTAACTCATGCTTTCATTTTCTTGTGGATGTTATTACCTGGATCGGAATAGTTACACCTCACATGGGGACCAGAGTTGAGAGTGAAGTAGAATCCTGTAAGTATCCCATAGTATCTAGGGATGTGTATAAAGCTGTGGCAGCAGATTTGGGTTAAGCATGTTTTGGTCTTTCCATATGCAGGAGACACTCTGGGAGACATTCAGTAGATTATCTTTTGACAAAAGCTTAGGCAAAATCATTGGCTTGTGATTCACGGTGTGAATTAGTTGAATTGCAAAGTTACGTTAGATTGTTTTATTGCTTTTTGTAAATGTAAAATGTACTTAAACATGAAAACTGAGCTCTGTAGCATATAGTAGAAATGTCTGTCATCATAGTTTATTAATTGATAATTAATTCTTTTATCATAAGTGAATATGTCAAAATGTTTCCTTTCTTCAGAAGACAACACTCGGGGTCATTTTAGATTTTTGAAGATTTTTTAGTTTTTTGAACAACAAAATCAGAGCCAAATCAGGTCTGTGACTAAGCCAAGTACTCTTCAAAACTTTCCAAATGCAAATACTTGTCACAGAAAAATCAACAATTTATAGTACGGAAAATATTTACTGCATGAGACGTGCCACATCTGAGTCAGATGATGAAACATTTATGTGTTTCATGGGAGATGTGTGACAAGAACCATCTGCATTATTTGCAGGCATAAATTTGGAATTGTACCAATTATGTAAGATTTATTGAAAGGAGTGTGCAACAAATTTGAAATAATCGTTCCTCTAGTCCATCTAAGTTATTAGCAGATAAAGATTACGCTACACTAACGTTATTAACGTAATACTATTTGTGGATTTAGATTCCAGTGGTGGCTGCGTAGAATTGTTTCTGACTTGTGTGATCAAATTTTTAATAATTCCAGAACGTTGTAAAATCTAACAGTCAAAAGTAACAAGTTACATTTATACAACCACAATAACTAACAATGTATTTCGTCTCTAAGGTACAGTGAGTGCAAATGTGCTGCAGTGGCCCCAATCTTTTCCTTTAGGAGAAACGTATTGCAGGTTCACAGATGACGCCAATCCAGAAACACATCCAAAACTCCACCACAAATTCAGCAATGGAAGTGTGCTACAGTGAAAAATGTGCAACAGAAAGCCAAAAGAAATGCATTGACAACAAACACGCTGCAAATACAGAAATGATGAACAGGATGAAACACAAAAACTCCAAAACATATGCAGCAGAAGAACACTGCCGTCAACGCAATGGAAGTTCTCCAGGCTTCTAGGGGGAGCGCCAAGTGGAACAGCTTGGTTTTTGACCTAAGAGAGATTTAGGGTTGGGGTTAACTACATCCTCCAATATGAAGCTCATAATGTCCAGTTCATGTTGAAAAAAGGCCTCAGAGAGGTGTTGGTTCAACTGTGTGGTTGTTTGGAGGCTGCAGTTTGTGGTGCTGTTGAACTGTATTGCATTATATAAAGAGGTGTGACTGTCATTTAGCCTACCCACATTGACATAAATGGGTTGACAAAATAATAGAAACACCCGTCAGTATAACAAAATACAATTCACACCAACACAGCACCACAAACTGCATCTTCCAAGATGACCATACAGTTGAATTAACAGCTCTCTGAAACAGTATTTTTTATTTTTATTTTTTTCAAATGTAGCAACCTGGCAACTGGGCGTATTTTGTAATCAGGTAGCATTCGACACAACTTGTTAATTTTGAGACTTGATTCTAGAAGTGACTGTAAACAAAAGCTTAAAATTGCTATGAACTCAGCAATTTAGATTAAATTACTTATGGTTTTATTGCTGTTATGTCTGTCGAGAATTTTGGTTGTCATATTTAAAATATTTAGCACATTTCATCCGATTTGTCTCAACATAACTTCAGCTCGGCCCTATGAAGTGATGGAGAGCCACAGGAACTGGGCCACACATCCGACAGCTCTGTCAAACAGCTTACCCAGAGTTACGCTGTCCAGATGCTCGGCTCGAGAACGGAACAGGAAATTCAAATGCAGAATTACAGTCAGCAGAGGACCTCTCGTTTCACAAGCTGAAATGATGGTTTTGACTGTATGTATATAGAACACCTGAAGGGATTAAAAATGGATGAAGCAGCAAAGGTATTTCTGTAAAACCGTGGTTCTGCTGCTGCTCTGTGTGTGCTGTGGGGACATCAGAAATTGTTGGTTGTTGGCAGAAATAAATTGCTTCGGGGTCTGATGGAGGTAAGGATTTGGGATATAAAAGCCATCGATCATGTCTTGCCGTGGCACAGTTTCGTCTGGGGAAATTGCCAGCATCAGTCAGACGAAGTGAATGAATGTGGAGAGGAGCATGCTGTGTTAGTTCTCACAAAATAATATTCCAGTCCCTGCAGTCCAACTTGTGAATTCATCTCTCTGCCGGCTACTCAGCGAGGATCACACACTAATGTGATTATTGTCCTGGGCAAGGGACACTCCTGTGGGACTTCAAAGAGAGCAGATCAGAGGGAGAATGAAAAAAAGCTGTAAGCTGTGATGCACACAGGTGCACTGCACTTTCTGAAACCTTTTCTCTTGCTTTAAACATATTAACAGGTTCAAAGTGAGGACTCTGACAGCATCTGTTATGTATTTTTAGCCTACACAGCACATACATTCACATACATGATTTATTATCACGTCATGTGACACAGCCTGGTGATCAGTTTAAGTGGTTTCATTCAGCGTATAAATTATGCAACAAACGAGAATTAAAAGTCAGTAATTTGAAGCAGAAATGGAGATGCCAGCACAGTGTGTTCAGTGCTGTTTTTATTCCTGTTCTGCTTCATATTTTACGGAGATAAACAGCTTTCAGACTCACAAAAGAGCAGCTAATTAAAGGCAGGGAGCGACTTCATGCTCTTTGTTTTGAAAAAAATGACAAGCTGTAAGAAAAATGCACATCGCTGACCAGATGGAAACTGCTTTAGTTGTTTGTTCTCTCTTTCTTTTCAAATGAGCTACATCACAGACTGAGGATGTCCAATCCCAGCTGGTGACATGACCGTCTTGTTGTGGTGTATGTGGTTCCATAGGGCTCTGCAGGGTCGCTGCAGCTTCCACATGGTATCTCCCACTCTCTCCCTGGTGAAGAGACTTCATGTAGGGTCATGTGGGTCATTCTTCATTAGTTCATACAGACCACAGGGGTCACAAACCCCACAGTTAATCATTGCAGCCGCTCTATAGATTTCTCCAACCGAGCCTCATTCCTCCACACCTGAGAGCCTCCTCTCATTCCTCCACCCTCCTCCTCCTCCTCCTGTCACTCCTCTGCCCAGTCTCCAGTCCCCTCACCCTGCGAAAGCTACAGACCCCTGAAATATTAATACTGTGATAATTGAACTCTCATGCCTTCTGAAGTGGGGTAAAATCAAGCCAAATCTCAATTAGACAAGCATATTATTTAATATTGCTCTCAGTTCCTAATCTCATTTAGCGTCTTGTTTCTGTTTCTATTAATATTTTGATAATAGATGAACTGCATGGCTAAGCTTGTAGTAGAATGTTCATCATGCGAATCATTGCCAAAGTTCAGAATACAATCTATTTCAAATTCTGAACAGCAAGGAGGAAAAACAAGATCTTTGAGCACAGAGGAAAATTAATTGCTAAATAAAAAAGTTTTAACACTTGTACAAGCTTTGTTTTTCACTCAGATGTCGACAGTGTCAGATTTGCAAGGTAAATTAGTGATTGATTGGACCAAAAAAGAACAAAACGCACACACCAGAAGCAAAGTGAGTCAATTACCGCTTAATGTTAATTAGCTCGGCCGTTGTTTTAATTGTTCGTGAATGATCAAATGGGAATCAGTGTGGAGGCATTATCAGGACTGTGAGAGGGGGGTGTGGAGCTGCTGTCTTCCCGTCTCAGGTCTTTAGCAAAGAGAATATTTTAATCCAGCCTGACAAGACGAGGATCTGCTTAATCCTATTACAAGCTTGCACATTAAACTACAGTAGGCCCACACTTCTCTGCCTGTTGTCTTTGTGTGAGAAAGAAGCAGATGGTGCCAGCTCAAGAGCCTACTGTAGTGAACTCTGAATGGCTGCGCTTGGACCCCACCCCGTTACTAACCAACACATCCACCAGTGTGGAGAATGCTTGAGGAAACAACTTGTTGTTGTTGTGGTACTTTTTCACTTTGTTTTCCCTCATGTGTTTATTTATTTATTTATTTATTTATTTTTGCTTTATTTTTGAAAATGTGTTTCTGGGTCAGACTTAAGGTGTAATACTAGACCAGATGGCTGAACTACAAGAGTCAAGAAACAGACAGAGCCTGCCAAGTGTATCATAGACGAGTGCCAAAGTCAGTGGAAGCTGCACAGTTATCAGAGGAACAGTACACAACAGAGAAGAGCTGAGCCTCTCTTCTATTTATCACACTAACAAGAGAAATGAAGAGAAGAAACCTTTCAAAAAACAAATGGAGCTGGGAGATTTTATAGGCCAATACTGGCCAATCACACATACTGTATAGTGTTGTCACAAATGTTTATTTACCAAACAAATGTGATGATTTGCTAATCTTTTCATATACTCATACACTCAATTGAAAACAGTATAAAGTCAATCTATTTAATGTTTGACCTCATGAACTTCATTGATTTTTGTAAGTATCTGCTTATTCTGAATTTGATGCAGCAACTAATGACTGGGGAAGTTGTGGAATGCTCCAAAAACACCTGTTTGGATCATTCCACAGGTAAACAGGTTGATTGGTAACAGGTGATAGTATCGTGATTGGGTATGAAAGGGTCATCCTGGAAAGACTCAGTTGTTCACATGCAATGATGGAGAGAGGTTCACCACTTTGTGAACACATGATTGTATAAAGGAGATTACTGCATGAACCCTGTTCATGTATGTTCAGTGATTGAGAATGGAGTAGGCTACAAACATTCCACATGAAATAGAAAGCTGATTTGTGCTATTAACTAAGCCGAAAATGTACCCTAACCCTAACTACATTCATCATCTGAAGCATTGTCATCCAGTAAATCAAGCAGAGAGCAAGCCAGCGATTAGAATGTTCCCCTGGAAGGAGAGAAACACCCCAGTAACAAACTGAAACATTTCTGTGTGCTTTTACTCCATTAATAGACACTTCAAAAAAACACACGTTTTTGCTATTTTAGCACCAAATGGCATACATATCAATTTCATGTATGTCGTAATATATATTAGTATTGACTGGTATGAAGAAAATGAGGGGGTTCAATCAGAATTTGGGGAAGTAGGAAGTTTGAAAACTGAGTAGCTTTTTTTTGTGACAGGCATTAACGATGAGAATAAAAATATGTTTTATTCAAAAATGATGTTCTGGAAATTAGGTTACAATGCATTTGCATGTAATTGGTCTACATTTGAACTTGCTTTAGTATTGTTGACAGAGAGAAAGTTTGTCAGAGAGTGTTCTACATCTGTCATTCAGAGGGGGCTTTAAAGTACAGAGGGAGATTTCACTTGGTCCACATGGCTTCATTTCGCTCTCTGTGCCCCCTCCTCTGCAGAGCTTCTGTCCCCTCTGAGCCTTGGCTAAGTAAGGTGAGAGTTCATATTGGCCTTCCCACAGTGAGCAGCTTTTAACCTCCTGCCAGCTTCATCAATCTCAGGCCGGTGTGATTGCTGCTGAGAGGGGCGGGGATTAAGAACAGCCTGCGGTCTGTAAATCAGGCGAGGCTGAGGGGGCCCCTCTCGTGCGCATCATATAGGTCCAATAGGCACCATACCCTAGGACTTCAATGTAGACATCAACGCTCACAGCAGTTAAGCTCTAAGAGCGGACCTCCCTCAACCAGATGGCCGAGCTGGTTCTCAATAAATGTTTAACGAGGGGGGAATAAATTAAATCAGAAGGAAAATGATCAAGCACAGCGTGAACAAAGTGTAATCCATCTAAGGTGGTGTTAGGTTGGTAAAGGATTTTGGCCAGCACAATAGGACAATGAGAACACAATGTCTTGTGGGGATTGTAACCCCCCTCACTCTCCTCTTAACCAGGCCAATCTCACCAACAAAGCACAAGCCAATTAGCACAAAGCCCTTACCTTTTGATTCTAATCTGTGTTTAGCAACATAAATCACCATGTCTGGGAACGACTGAAACAAAGCAAAGCCCAAGGCGTTTTCTTATAACTCTGAGACTCCAATCTGCAGTTGGAAATAAAGTCAATATGGCTGAATTGTGATTGAGTGGGGCTGATGTGTATTATGTATAGCACACTCAGAGTCTGGAGCCACGTTGGTGATGCTGTAGGTGGGTGGGGCAGGGGTCACAAGTTGCTTCAGAAAGGCCAATATTGAGTCACAGGCAGAGTTATTACCATTAACATGAGGCACGGTTGGAAAGTTCAGAGTGCACGTTCATCTGAAAACAGACCTGCACTGAGTGCATGAAATCGACTCTTTTGTTCCCTGGTCAATTATTCAATTACATCTCTTGAACAGGAGTTTGACCTCAGTGTTTCCGCAGTGCTTTCCTGTTGAATTTGCCAAGCGAGATTAGAAAAGAGCAGCTGGAGTCAAACACCAACGTGAACAGTGTACTCTCCTCTCTAGACACTGCACAGCTGCTTGAGCATACACTCATTCAACTGTACAGCTTATGTGTTGTTCACAACTTTTAACAACACACACTCGTCCTTTGACATCAATGGGATGCCCTACCAACACTGATTCGGTAATTCCAATTACTGGACTGTATCAGTGTTATGTTAAACCACTTCTGTTTCACATTGTTCTGTAAAACTCCCCGTAGACCAACAGCCTTATGATCTCACATTTATCTAAACTCTAATGTTGCCATTATTTTTCTTTTCATTATTAGAGTGTGTGTTAGCTGTTCAGCTAATTACTCTGGCGTGACCCACTGAGTTGGGTCACAGCCAACACGAGGAAGGCTAATGAAGTGACACCCCCGAGGGTTCACAGAGCACCGCTACACTAAGATTCCCATACATCCTCTTTTCAGTCCTCGTCCTTCTGCACTCCGGACTGATCATGTGCTCATTATGGTCCAGACTCCAGTCTGTTAGCTGGAAAATGATCCAGTGGACTTCACTAGGCAGCCTGTTGGTGTGTGACTGCAGACAGCTTACTCTCTCTGACTGCTAACTATGTATGTTATTTATGCCTAACACCGCCGCAGGCAGCCATATTTGCTGCAATAATAGATAAATGTGTTGCTGCATTGTTAATCTGTTTGATTCATTGTTATCAGGAACATGCAGGCACAGATCAAAACAGCACCGTGATTAGATCGACTGAATGGTATCTTAACTTTGATGGTAATTTTGACTTCACTTGGTTTTGAAGCGAATGCCTTTTCTTCCAGTAATGCTGAACATCTGCCATGCATTAATAAATCCACAGACTCCTTCAATTTTGTTTATTTATTTATTTCCATTGTCGCATGACAGACAGACTTTCCACTGCACACTTCCACACACATCAAACTACAAAACAATTGGAGTCCCAGGGGAAGAGGATGATAGGAGGCTTTAATGTGAATATTTCAAAATTTGAACTAGCGCAGAAGAGAGTCCCTGTTGATGCAAATGAAAGTGTGCCTGGTTATGCCTGGCTGAGCAGAGAGCAGTCGGGCTCCCAGTCACGGGGGATTTGTTGTGTTTGGGGTTTGCCTTTCTGTCTGCCAGTGCGTGGGTGGATTCATGGGGCCTTCTCCGTCTGTGCTGCTTTCACAGGTACCACATCTCCAGCACGCCAGAGAAATGAACTAAGGACGCAAGAGAAAGCGCTCGTTTCTTGAGGACGTCCAAGATTCACAGTGAAACCATGAGGTTGCAAAAGAGCCTGGGATTGGTCGCCGTGCTGGGCGTGATCACCTGTATTTGTGCCTTTCATACAACTGCAGCCATGGACATCCCACTGGAGGGTGAGTGCAGATTTGTCTTTGTTATAGTGACTGTCAGAGGGGTGTTCACTGGAATAGTAAAAAACACATCTTCTCAATTACTTCTGCACCGTCAGCAGTTTTCATAATGACTGTTCTCTATCAAGGAAATGGTCGCTATTAAAAGACGACATCATTTTAACCAGACTCTTAGTTTACTGCTGAGTTTTTAAATGGAAATGTTCAATGTTGTTAGAGCAACAAATAAAATTCCATTCACTTCCATTATGTTAGTACAGTTTTAACTCTTAACAGTTCATGCTGGGAAGTCTTGTGTTTGTTTAGATACAAAGTCTGCTGAGTTTAGTGAACACTCAAACACTGCATACAGTTGAAAATTTCTGCAGCTCTGAAAAAGAAAATTTGAACTAAAGTATCTTTAAAAAAATAGTAAAACATTGAAATGAATGACAAAACATAAGTTGTTTCCACTGTCTGATGTTTTGCAGTGTAACAAGTCAGCATGAGTCAGTCGGATTTGGACATAGCAGACACTTAATTGTACTTGAACACACATTATAGGCCACTTGAAGACAGTCATTTGTGAATCAAGAAGATTCAGTCAAGTGTATAAATAAGGGAAGGTTATGCATAAGTAGTCTCATCTTCAGAGAACTTGTCCTTGGTTTAACTTGAAGTGCTTTTATCAGAAAAGCACTTTTGAATAATTTAGAGAAGAATAAATCACACCATGGAGAACAGTTAGACTCATCAAGCATTCTGTGAATGGAATATATTTACTGCTATTATCTTGTTTGAATCAGGTTTCTTGTTTCTTTTGTGTTGGATCTGCATGTATCCCAGTTTCCCTGGCAACGCATCAAACCTCTCCCTCTAAATTATTCAGAAATATCTCTTAAGGGCCTGATAAAGAACAGTTGAAACAGGTTTTCTAAAAGGCAAAAGCATTTTTGGGCTCGATGTCAGAATGTCTTTTTAATTCAGTCTTGTGTTTTGCACGGCTTGTGTGTGTTGAAAAGGGTTTATGCAGAAAATGCCTGTGACATGAAGGAATTATTCCCAAACTGCTCACTCTTTTTGCTTTGTTTACCCCCCCCCCGGCTGCCATGGATTTTGTAGTTTTAGGTCATGTAAACAGTAAGTTCACCCTGCCATACTGTAGCTGATATTAATAACATCCTCGGCTCTCCTCTGTTAATCTCCTGGATCACTGTTGAGCACAGCGGCAGCTTTACTTACAGCCACATGTGTTGGATTTAAATCTCATGTGTCATCAGTCATGACTCTGTGATACTGGTATATTTGCTTCTAGAACTCATCCCATGTCCTCATTTTCCTTGACACATGCTCACACAGTACTGTTAGGACCCATTGTGTTTTTTCCATGATTAGCATGCGCCACAACTCTGTCATCATGAGATCATCCCAGAGCTAATAAGAGAGTTTTATGCCAAAATAGGACCAATCTCACAAATGACCCATTCTTTTAAATCATCAACACTAATAGACAAAATAAAACATGTTTTGTTTTAAATTATTGTCACTATTTTGTGAGTAAGTAATGTTTTGGGATAGAACTCTGCATACAGAGACATACAATAATTAACATCATCGTACAGTGGTTCCCAACCTGGGGGTCAAGGCTACACAGAGATGATTCTGGTGAGTGATGACAGTCAGACAGTTATTTTTCCTCATTTTTGCTATTTCCTAAGAAATACTGGACTCTTTTACCACTCCAGCCTTCTTAAAATCCTTCAAATTGAACAATCTAACAAGTAGAAATGACTCAAATTGAACTCATAGGGGTGTCACAGGTCGAGCTTGCTTTGTTTGAAGGGGTCACAAGCCAAAAAGGTTGGGAGCCACTGCTGTAGTATCATGTTGAATTTGAGATTCTTCTGAATAGAGCTCTGTGCTGAGGCCTGTGTTGTGTTTCTCACAGTTTCATGCTTGTTTGTTTGTCACCCAGTTGAGCAGCTGCCCACCATCACAGCTCAGTCGCCCAGCTCTCTGATTGCCTTCCCTTTTGACGAGAGCTTCCCCATGACGTGTGAAGCCAAAGGGAATCCCGATCCAGAGTGAGTATTGAGCCTGCATCACTTTAGGGAGAGAGCTTGTTAGCAGCCGCACAGACATTGATAACAAACAACAGCAACAGTTTGCCATCAACATGTTGTGTTTGGATGTCTTGGTTAGGGACTTTGTAAAATGCTGCAGTCTTAGCTGACTTGACATTTCAATACTGCCTTTCTTTATGTAGATTCAGATGGACAAAGAATGGCCAGGAATTCGACCCCTTTCTAGACCCCCGGCTGATGAAAGAGGAGAATTCTGGGACCTTTGTGATACCCAATAATGGGAACCTCACAGAGTACCAGGGAATCTATCGCTGTTACGCCTCAAATAAACTGGGGACCGCCATATCGAAGGAGATTGAGTTCATTGTGCCCAGTGAGTAACCTACAGTCCATCTGTGTGTGTGTGTGTGTGTGTGTGTGTGTGTGTGTGTGTGTGTGTGTGTGTGTGTGTGTGTGTGTGTGTGTGTGTGGTGGGTGCTCTGTTACAGTTCTTTCTTTCAGAGTGATTCAGGGCAAGCAGTTGTGTGTCATGACTGCACCTCTCATTGTGAGCATTTCATTGTATTGGCCGTGGCAGAAAGTCATTGAGGCTCCTGAGCGACCCACCCCTCACAACATCTCACTTATAATTCTATACTGGAGAAAGCACCGAAGATCATCCAGCCTCTCCATCATTTCCTTTGCTACAGTTTTCAGTTTGCTCCCCAGCACAGTCCATAAATTCTCTAAGAAAACCCCGTCCAAAAAGCGAGTTTGACTAAGTTTGGCTGGGCTTCAAGCACTCAGTGGTGGTGACAAGCCACACACAATAGTAGTAGTGATCTCCGTTTTGTTTCTGCTGGCCAAAAACTGAAATGCACCCCCATAGCAATCAATGTACTGAATGATACAGAGCTTAGAGAGGCTGTGCCTCCCACCACATTCACAAAGAATATTACTGCCACCTTCTGGATATTTACACAACTGCACAGTGAATTGTATGAATTCTGGCTTCAGTCACTCACTATATTTTCTGCCTTTTTCCTAGATGTTCCAAAGTTTCCAAAAGAGACACTTGATCCTGTTGTGGTGGAGGAAGGCCAGCCTTTTATTTTAGAATGTAACCCACCGAAAGGAATACCTCCCCTGCAGATCTACTGGATGACAATCAGTAAGTGATGCCTCTTACTTGTGCTTGATTAATAGTCATAATAATTAGTAACTCATAGTTACTAATGAAACTAGTATTAGATTCAAGTAGAGGTGCCAAAGTTCTTGAACTTAATACGTGTTGTATCATGTTTCAATCATACAGCTTCAGTGAAAAGCTGGAACAAGCTGATACAGAGCACACTGTATATGTGATACTGTCAAACAGTGTGGAATAAGAAGGTTTTTCCTAACTTAAAGGCACATAATGTGGTGCATCAAATGTTCAGCTCCTTTACTGTTCAACAATGTCCTGAACTCCAAATGTTGCATAAGTAAAGTACAGGTGTATTATCAGCAAAATGTGCTGAAAGTATCAAAGCAAAAGCACCTTTTCTGTAGAAAATATCCCCTATGAATGATGTGTTATTATATGTGACATTGTTAGATTTATACTGATGCTCAATGCCTAACCAGAATATTATTGTAAAGCCTTGTGACTCATTCCAAATGAAGATGTAAATGTCTGAAGCTACATTCTACCTCTGCTCAACAGGGAGAAAAGTTCATCCTTGCGTTTAAAGACAAATGATCAAAAGTATAGAATAAGATCTGTCATCCTCTTTCTGTGCTCAGATCTGCAGCACATCGAGCAGGATGACAGGGTGTCTATGGGCTTGAATGGAGACCTTTACTTCTCTCATGCTGTGGAGAAGGACAGCAGGAGAGACTACTGCTGCTTTGCTGCCTTCCCAAGAATACGAACCATTGTTCAGAAGACGGCCATGTCTGTCATCGTTAAGACAAGTAGGCGTCACTCTGGCTCCTTCTTCGTCTTTACTTCCAGTAGTTCTGTCGAAGCATCATGATGTTTTCAGAGCATTGATCATTTTCAGCACGTGCACTGATGTCCATATTCATAGCCACACTTCAGAAGCCATCCTAGTGCCACACTGTCCTGTTCTTGTGCATCTCCTTGGTTATATGTTGTGAATTTGATCTTGGTGATGTTTGTCATAATGTTTCCACATTGTCCTCATGTTCAGTGTTTTTTTGGTTTCTTTGTTTGTCTCATCCACCTCCATTTCAGAAACAAGCGACATGAGTCCTGAAACTGGTAAGATTTTAGTAGTAAAACATTGTTCTGCTGTGCTCACTAAACATCTGTGTATATAAGGCAGGAGTGTAAATTGAAGTGTATGAAATGTAGAAATGTAGCCTTTTGGAAACTGCATTACATCTGATTTCTATTACACTGTCTAATTAACTGCTGCTCCTCTGTAGCTAATGCAATCCTACAGAGAAGACCCTCTCTTCTGACGCCCTCTAGTGCCAAATCAGAGACACAGATGGTCAAAGGAGAGGACTTGAAATTAGAGTGTATAGCTGAGGGATTGTAAGTAATGCTGCCTTTTTAAGCTTTTTAGCATTCATTTTAGGAACCAAAACCAACATGTTAATGCAACATCTAACTCTTTGTCCCCTTTTTGTTAGTCCAACTCCACAGATCGAGTGGGTGAAGATGGGTCAGAGACTTCCCATTAAAGCAAAACTTGAGAATCATGGGAAATTGTTGATTGTGCCAAGAGTTGAACAGGAAGACAGCGGGAAGTACATGTGCAAGGCAAAGAACGCACTTGGAGAAGCTGTGCATTACTTCACAGTGACAGTAGAAGGTAACTACAGCGTGCTGTGAAGTTACAGTGATGTCATGTCTGACTTATTTGAAATCATTTTGTCGTTGATATGTGAGTAATCTATCTTTCACCTTTGTTGTAAAAGCAGAAATTGCCCCTCTGATAGAGAAATATTCATTGATTCTTTAAAAGGAGCAAGATTAAATTAAGAGGTGAAAGAAGTACTCCAATACTAAAAATTTGAACACAGCAATGTAAAAACGCTGCATTGCAAGAAAAAGTTCTGCATTCAGGACTTTTTCAGGACAGGTTGAAGATGTGTGTGAGGAATCCACAATTTACAATTTGTAGCTTCTTTGCAGCTGCATCCATATTTGAAGCATTGTAGTCCTCCATTGGCTGATTGGTTCTGCTGATATTGAGCTTCAGATGATTGTCGTTGTATCATGTGATGAAGCTCTTTATCAGTCCTCTGTCCTCCTCTGGAAGAATAGTCTCTAAGTGAAGACAGCATGCTTCTGACTGGAAATTATTCACCATTTCACCAAAAAATACAAAGTCTTTTCAAGTCTTCACTACATATATTATATGAGTCTGGACAGACATGGATGAAAATGCAGTTTGACTGGTTGGAGGAGTCCCAACAAGGACTGTGCTGAGACAGTAAGCAGCGGAAGTTCCTCTTGTCTGTCTGTCATAGATAGACCTGTGAATGTAGCATTTCTGGCAGCACGGCTCTTGTATCAAATAACATATGTTGCATAAATGTCCCTGTGATTGATTGTCTGTAAATGCTTAATCTTCTTATAATGACACTCACCAATTGGATATCATGCTGATTGTGTCTTCCCAGAGCCTCCAGAGTGGGTGTTTGAGCCCGAGAGCCAGCTCAGTATGATTGGTTCAGACGTGTCCATCAAGTGCTCCGCCACCGGGACTCCCCAGCCAACCATAACATGGAGAGTGAACGGCCGACCTCTGCAGGGTCAGCCCCACAACAACCTCACTCTAGACTCACTTCAGTATTTAGAACCTTTTGTCCTGATGACTGAGCTATTTTAAATGAACAAAAAGATGTTGATGTTGCCTTGCTTTACCTTTTAATACACCTTACTACATAATATCTAACATAAGGGGGAGGGTTAAAAAGCGGGCATGTGGGTCACCCCGAGCTTGTTGGACGATGAGTGCAATTCTTCACCTGTGAGAGGTCCTGGATTCAAATTCTGGACCTTTCTAACCACTGACAGGATAAACAATCAGACCATTTAGAGTCCTGTGAAAACATCATTCAACAAGCTAATTAGCTACAATCCAGCAACAACTCAAACAGCTGCCTTTATTGTGTGTGTTTGGGAGACACATGCAAGATAGAAACTCTCAGGAGAGAGTTGAAGAGTCTGTTGAAGTTGGAATGGTTTTGTGGTTCTTGCAGTTACTCTCAACTATCACCTGTCTTTAAACTACATTACAGATGATGATCTAATATGTTTGTGTTTACTGAGTGTATCTTTGGTCTTTCACAGCGGCCCCTGCTGCCAGCAGGAAGGTGTTAGATGACACCATAGTTTTACACAATGCCAAAGCGTCTGACAGTGCAGTCTATCAGTGTGAGGCCTCCAGTAAACATGGAACCATTCTGTCCAATGCAAACATCATGATTATGAGTAAGTACAACAGCTTTCAGTTTGTGCTTTTCATCAGTTTCAGTGTTCATCATGCATTCAAGTACATGAAAACATGATCTAAAGATTTGTTGTGAAAATGATTTTTTTACAGTGTTTGTAAATGTCAGACTTTGTAGTGAGTCATTTGGAGACTGCTGACTGATTTGTTAAGACGGAGAGCTGGTGCTAATGTTGGCATATGCCCATAAAGCAGTGAGGAGCCCGGGGAAGGAGGGCTGCCTACAAGCTGTACTCCTTCATTCAGGCTAGCGGTTCTCCCTGTGGAGCAACAAGCCCGGTTCCCTGCCATTTATATGCTAACAAGTTTCCCTCAATTCCACACTGATATCAGGGCCATAAGACAAACATGTGCTGCTTTGCAGATAAAAAAAACAAAAAGACTGAATGTTGCTTTCTGTCGCTCTGCACAAATGTGGGAAGTTTGTTCTTGGTGACACAGGAGTTAATAAGGCTGGACAGTCTCTGAATGCTAAGTCCCAGCTGCTGCCTTTGTAAACAATTAGGAGAGACAGACCATTTTAATGGGAGGCTTTGGCTTCAACTGATAAGGTACTCGTGCTCGGCTAACTCATTATTCCATTGTTTTCTTCTTTGATTTCATTTTCACATTGACACATTTCTGACAACCTGACAGCTGAATCATTTCTTGTCACAGAGGAGCCTACAATTAGCACACAGTGAAGGCAACAGTGTTGTTGCCTCATTTTACCCAGCATTATCTGCCTCAGTCCTTTGTGTTTTATCTGGTTTTAGAACTGCTGAACTGCAGATCTATTAGTGCTCAGTGTTGTTTGTATTGTTTTAAAGTACAGTAGTCAAGGGCCACACCTTGGGTCCTCCATGGTGTAATACCTGTGTTAGGGCACCTGTGTTTTTCTGACAGACTTTGATGATGAGATTCGTTCATGCCATTTACAGATCTGCCCCCCATGATTTTGACCACGGCGATGGAAGAGTACTCTGCTGTGGAGGGGAAGGGAGTGATGATGCACTGCAAGGTCTTCAGCTCTCCTCCTTCTATTATCACCTGGTAAGTAGAAGTAAGTAGACAGTTTGTTCCTGTCTCGCATACACCAGCAGAGAGCAGTAGATCTCAGCTGGTCAGTGCACACAGTCCCTCTCAAAACAGCGTGGTTCTTCCTTGGCAGCCTGCTGTTTCTTTAAAAAACACCAAAGTAACCCTGTCACTCACCACTAATGTTCTATTCAGCAATTACACCACAGTGTAGGTTTTATCCGTTTAACCCGCTGCTGTGTTCATATTTAATTTGACCTGAGAGAACTTTGAGTCTTAAATGAGTGTTTTTTCTGAATGTTTTCCAGGAGCAAAGAGGACTCCTCTGAATCCGTGGAGGGGCCGAGGATTACGGTTCACGACAATGGGTCACTGGAGATCTACGGCGTAGAGAAAGACGACTCGGGGCAGTACACATGTTTAGCTAAAAACATAGAGGGAACATCTGCCATTGACGCCATGCTCTATGTGAAAGGTAAACAGTTTTAACTGTAAAAGTGTTTGCAGTGGCTCACAGTCCTTCAAATGTAACTAATACTGTTATGCCTATGGAAGATCCCACTAGAATAGTCGTGCCCCCAGAGGACCTGAGGATCTTAATAGGTACCACAGCCCAGCTCTCATGCCTCGCAGAGTACGACAAGTCCTTCAGCAACGACTTTGAGCTCCTGTGGGAAAAAGATGATATGGAGGTAGCCCTCAACTACACTGAGAATTCAAGGTAGGCTAGTGATTTGCCTTTACAGTATTGTGGACTTAATCCCAGTCATTTTGCTTTTGTCAGTCAATATTGTGTCTCCGTCTTTCTGTCAACAGATACTTTGTGGAGGATGGTACTCTTCAGATTATCAATGTAAGCCACAGGGACCAGGGTGTGTACACATGTGTGGCAAGAACTCCGGTGGACCGAGACACGGCCTCAGTGCTGCTCATGGTGTTAGGTGAGCTAACATATGACCAATATTTCTGCTCTGAGCCAAAAGATCAGAGAACCCTGGTGCCGCACATTCATGAATGGATCAATATGTCAGGAAACCAAAGCAGAGCATGAACACACAGACCATGGCTTTATTAGTGCAGCACTGTGTCTGACAATCACACTTCTGAGATATTTTTGACATTTTAAAGTCTAAAAGAAATAGTGGCAGCCCCATGCAGTGATGCAGCTCGTTCCACATCCTCTGGCACTCAGGATCATTTGATTGAACATTTGTTCTCTTGGCCTTTTTTGCGGCAGTAGATTGATGCATCTGTGATTTTCCAAAACCATGTGGTTGTGATGGTTTTCAGATGTCCCTGATGCACCTGAGTACTTGGTACTGTCTGAACACAAGAGCAAAAGTGTGAAACTGAAATGGATCCCTGGGGATGATCACAACAGCTCAACCACAGGTAAAAGGAGCATCTGTGTGTGCAGGTGTCAGCGCGTGAAGTACAGTACACGCTGAAATCATTGCTTCTTGCAGTGAATGGTATTAATATGACAATTTTGGGCATCATTCTGCATGTAAATGGATTTGTTTGATAGCATCTTGTACAATATGAATCTATTATTGATTCATCCAAGCATGAGTTATGATTAGTCTCCCTGAGGAATATACAAGCCCAAAGCAGGGTTTGAGGAGTTTTCTGCACAGCTGGTGGTTAGATAAGCAATCCTTTGGCAAGAACCATAGCAGCGAGGGATCGCTCTGATTGTCTTTCTGCCTGTCAACAGAGTTTATTATCGAGTATGAGGAAAGCCAGTGGGAGCCAGGAAACTGGAAGGAGCTGCTCCGAGTACCCGGGAACCACAACTCAGCTGTGCTCAAACTTCATGGCCACGTCGACTATCGCTTCCGCGTGTCTGGTGTTAACACTGTAGGGAGGGGTCCTTCCAGCGAGCCCACAGAGAGATACAAAACCCCTCCGGCAGGTCTGAGACATCCTCCTTTCGTTGTCTATTATACTCTTTCATAAGGTCCTCCAGTCCACTTGAGCTGCCAACACTGCTGCTCTGTGAACAATAAAACACTCAGACCTACCACATAATTCATTCCATTTTTGTTGAAATCTGCTCTCTTGTGTGCCTATTCATCAGAGATTTCTTCCAGTAACAATGCCGACAAAATCTATATTCTTTCTTTTCTGCAGCTCCTGACAAGAACCCTGAAAATATCAAAATTGAAGGTCATTTACCACATGAAATGGATATTAACTGGGAGGTAAGAAACTGTTTGGTCTTTCATCATCATCAGCAGCTACCTTTAGATGGTTAATTATTCACATCTGCTATGGTTTTTGGAAGTCAAAGAATTTCTCCAAGAGAGCACATGAGATGTTATCAATGTTTCATGGGCAATTACCAATAGAAAATAAGAAATAGAAACGGCCCACTTTTGAAATTTCCTTCTCTGGTACAGATCTTTAGAAACACAATTTTCTGGGATCACTCTGCATAAGTTTCCATTGAAAGCTGCTCCTTTGCTTTGATTAGAAAGAGAAAGGGAGCTATGGAAAGAGAATTTTTCTTTTAACACGTACAGTTATATGTTCAGCTTTATTGTAGAAACATCACTTATTATCTGATTGCCCTGTTATGGTAACGTAGGTCTCCGGATCCTGCATTCATGAGCTCTCCTACTGTTAATGATTTGCCTTTGTGGATAATGGTATCTCATTCTATTTCTCATGGTCCAACTTCAGTGAGGAGATAAATCTTTTCATCTGCGATGTCTTAGCAAGGCCTATATCAAAGAAGAGCCATGCTGCTAGACCAGGTCAATTGTTCCATTGTTTTATTAGATAGCAGGATAAAACACTGCCAGCCTTCCAAGCACAGTTCACTGGGCTGGCTTGTCATTTTAATCCCACAGAGGCAGTGACATTGAGCTGTGTAATACAAGAAGCGTCTTATGCAACTGTGAATATCTCTATGAAACTATTCTCACCATTGTTCTTCCTTTTTATTTTTCCTTTCTTTTCCCTCCATTATTCAGCCCTTGTTACCCATTGAGCACAATGGTCCTGGTCTGGAGTATAAGGTGAGTTACAGGAGACAGGACATGGAGGAGGACTGGAAGGAACACATGGTGAAGAGACACTCATTTGTGGTGAAGAATACTCCCACCTTCGTGCCCTATGAGATCAAGATCCAAGCCAGGAACCATCAGGGCTGGGGCCCCGAGCCCAAGATAGCAACTGGCTACTCAGGAGAGGACTGTGAGTCATGATAGCCAGTACTGATCTTTGTTGTTTAATGTTTTTTTTTTTTTTTTTTTTTTTTTTTTTATTAGCTGGCTGGACGGAACAGCTGACTGTGAGTAATGTGAAAGAGGTCACTCACGTTGACGAACCCACAAGGATCTATCTCATGCAGCTCAGCAGTTCCCTGTATCTCTAGGGACTGAGCTATCTTTTAATTTGTTTCATTTTTAAAATTAAAAAGATATGCTATATGTCAAGCTACATTTGACTTAGCTGATATATTCTCATGAGTATGCATCTAAATCTAAATGCCTCTCATTTCTGATACTTTTCATGAAGGCTGTTATTGACTGTTGAGCTAAGGTGGTATTCATTTGGAGGATCCACTCACTGGAATAAACTCACCTTTTTTAACTTGTATACAAGTTATTTTGAGGAAAAAATCAAACTTAAATGGTCTTTAGGGGCTGTATGATTTGCTCTAAAAGTCAGGTGCTTTTTAAAAAAAGTTGCTAAACGGGTCGAAACCAAACCTAGCAAGAAAGTTTTCTTGTGACAAATCAAATTGAATACAGTGTGTCCTGACGAGATGGCCAGACCTTTGAATATTTGCATCTGTTTTCTTGTTGCTGTTTTATCAGTGAAAAGAAATTGCAATAGTCCTGGTACATAAAATTGATTATGCGTCTGGAGTTTACTGACTTCAACTTGTTTGCTTTTGAGTACTGAAGTTCACAAACTTTCCACTCACCTCTTGCTGCCATTTGGATCTGCCAGAGTGCAAAGCAGCCAGCGTAGCTTTAGGATATGTGATTTTATGGAGAAAGATGTGGTTTAATTAAAAAAAACTTTTTTTTCGCCTTTCTGCTAGACTCTGATATTTTCAGCTGCAGTATTCCAATGGACTTTGTGAAATGATTTATTTATAAGCTTTGTGATTTTGTTGAAATATTTTAAAGTTGGGCTTTTTTGCTGTAGTATTTACAGCTTCTCAAGACAAACTCAGCCTGTATAGACGTTTGCTGTATTTCCTGTGTTTAGCTTTCTTCTGGACTTGCCCCCAGGAAGTCACCTCAGGTCATGACTCTTCCCCTTGTGTCCTCACTCAAATGTGGTGTTAAGTGCAGTTTTTACAACCTTTAGCTCAATAGTTTCATCAGTTACATTAGATTTTGTGACTTCAGGTAGAGTCCAGAGATCCAGTGATATCAGTCCCTAATAGCTATTCTTGTAAATAGGTGATCACAGTGTAGCTAATTGTATAGTATTTTTGGTATTTGTTTTTTGTTTATTTGTTCATTTCTGATTGGTTTATTATAGTCTTTCCTCACAGCTCTTGTTTTTCCTTGACTCACTTTCAGCTTACTGTAGATTGTGATGTGTGTTTGCCTTTGCAGTTCCCTCTGCTGCACCTGATGATGTAGCCGTGGAGGTGATGAACAGCTCAGTGGTCAAGGTTAGCTGGATGCGTGTACACAAGGACAAGTTACATGGACATCTGGGAGGCTACAGGGTAATACCTCAAAAACAGACTTGTGCTCTTAGACACAGCTTAAAAGGAATGGCCCTGACCTTGCTCTGAATGTTTGCTTCTCTTACCCCTCTCTGTCTCCTGTACTTGGCCAGCTCAATGCACAGGCCAGGAAAAACACAATAACTCATTCAGCATCCCTTCACACATATACTGTACATATTTACAAAGCTGTCTGCTGAGGATGCCTCTCTGTTTCTCATTCCCAATGTAGATAAGCTGGTGGCGTCTGCGCAGTCTGGTGGACTCAAAGAAAAGTCACGGAGACAAACACACTTTAACGTTCCCCGGGGACCGGAACCACGCCACGGTACCGGGACTGACTCCCTTCTCTGAGTACAGCCTCATCGTCATGACCTTCAACGGGCGGGGCAACGGCCCGGGCAGCCATCCCGTCAACTTCAAAACCCCAGAGGGAGGTAGGTTTGTGGAAAAACAGCATGGAGTGTATTGATTCACAACTACTGAAGAGAAAATCTAATAATAGCTAAGGAAACTGGGTTGCAGGATTTCGCTGCTTACTGTGTGTATTACCTTCTTTGCCCCCACAGTCCCAGAGAAAAATCCTGTTTTCAGGGTCACTGATGTACAGAAGCATACTGTCTCTCTGGTGTGGGCCCCGCCATTGGAGCCTAATGGGATTCTCACTGGGTACCTCCTCGAGTATCAGCACAGTACGTATCCCCACGCCTCATCCTTAACTTTAACTCAGATATAATGGTGATGCCACAGGGATGGATTGTTTTTCTCTTGTGGTTAATAGCGTTTACATTCCTCTGTTCCTTTTCAGCTTGTACCCTCTTCATTAAAAAAAAAGAACTGACTATGTACAAAAGCACAAAGGCCATATATTTCAATTTGGAGACACTAACTGCATATCAGAGACCTGAACAGCCTCACTGCTTTACTGTAAATGCACAGCCTCCACCTCCATGTTATATTGTATTGTGTTGATACAGTATGTACAGAAGAGGAGTGTGTTGGTAAGAGAAAGGAAGAGGATCTTTGGCTTCTTGGTGATTGTCTAACCCATGATCCTCAGCACAGAAAGGAAAATCATTGTGCTGCTCTAATAGGGCTGGGGTCATATTGAGATCAGAGTGTGTGTATAGGAGACATGTCAGGGTGATGTCTGCTGGCCTGCGTGTCACAATCATGGCTCAGCTAGTGCTGACCAAGGCCACTGTGTCACAGTCTGTTAAGGTTCAGTTTTACTGACCTGATCCTGTCCGCAGGGGACACCTTCACCATAGCTCTCAGTCCCGGGGGACACCAGCACCAAGCACATCCCATGTGTGCGCACACTTTGCTGTCCTTAAGCAAAAGTCATAACCAAGCTAATGACTAACTTCAAACAACGTCTTAGTGCCGCATTTCCCGGCTAATTAAGTTTGATTTGGTGGTTGCACAAGAGGGCCAAGTGTCATACAGTGTTTGAGGAAAGGACGTTTTCATTGTGCCACAGCAATAAAGCTGATGGACTCTTTGAAGTGTGGCTTTTTTGAAGTCTCCTTGAAGGAAGTCATGCGTGAAATGTTGATGATAATGTAGCCAGCTGTCAGTGGATCATCGGTGTGACAAGTGAAATCTCAAGCTGCAGAACAGCTGTATTAGGGCTACGCCCATCTTCATGGCAGCTTTTAATAGCTTCACATCTCACAGGTTTCACAGGAGGGCCTGGTGTGACAACACACTGAGTTTGCAGCAAAACCAGCATGTGTAAATGGTTAAACTAAACCTGCATGTTTTCTTACATGATACCTATTGATCATTGTATCAAGTTCTCACCAAACAAGATAAGGCGTGCTGATAGATGTGGAGGAATACAGCAAGTAGATGTGCACTTGAGGTTTTTCCTCTATGAGTCCACTTTGTAGTGATAATAATAGCTGTTCACTGACCTCGCACAGAAAGGTTTTGTCAGTACCCTTTCCTAAATAGATTTCTGAATGTAAAGGCTAAATGTATCCTAAAGTTCCCCTGACTCCTGAGTGGGTGGCATGGTCACACTGCATTAAAGAGCTGTTAACCCACTCTAAAGCCTGGGGCAGAGTAGACTAGTCCAGACTAAACAACTATTAGCCTGCCTCTCAGGAATCTGGTCACACCACTTGACAAAACAAAGATAAGGGTGCGACAAAGGAGAAGCTGAGAGCTCACACTCCATCTATTCTGTCATTTCAAAATATGTTTCCTATTTGCTCACAAACGTTTACTGTTATACACTTAAAATACACACTGCATTATTGTTCTCAGAGTGGAGTAGCTGCAGTTTGCATTACACAGCAGATGTGTTTATCTCGGTGCATTTTTCAGCTCCTCTTTACTTGAGTTACTGCAGAGTGATGTAACAATGGGGGGCCAAGTGAAGTTTGAACTCCACTGATCTGAAATATCTACACAAGTGGGACTGAAAAATGGCCTTGGCTTCAATTCGTTCTCCTTCTCTTCCCATTCGAGTCCAACTCATTCTGACTGTCAGGTCACTCAGATCTCAGCACTGGTGAGTCTTGGTCTGTTTCACACTGCACCAGGCCAGCCATATTTGGCCCAGCAGGCCTTGAGAATTCTTGGAGATATTTTTGTCTGAAGTCAGTGGAAGAGCCAAAGTCAGCAGCCTTCAGCCAGTTTAGCCCATAAGATCATATCCACCAGCTGTCAGGCCTGGGTGTTTCCAGATAAAGGGGAAAGTGTCCATCCACGGGGTAGAAACATGATGCTTGTGGCCTCTTCTCTGTAGCAGACCGGATTGCATGATTTACCACAAATGGACCATTTTTGTCTCTTGAGACAAAACATAAAACAAATGAACAACAAAAAAAAAAGTTAGGATGTCTGATAACAGTGGGTGGTGTCCAGGCAAAAAGAGAAACTGACAAATACATTCTTTTCATTGTTTCTGTTGCCTCCTACCAGAGAGACGTAGCACCTCTTTCACAGCAAAGGTCACCTCGACACCTGCTGTGTTTGTTTTTGTTACAAAGAACATAAATGCCACCTCCTGACCTACTGGGCTGCTTTACGTACTGAAAAATGAGATCCCATCACAATGTAGCCAGAGACAACACCAATAAATTCTAGTTGTGAATGTGCAGGACACAATCTGTTTGTTTGTCAAATGCAAATAACATTTTAAAGGCGTATTAATCCAAACAAGCAAATGACAAGTTGTCTTTCGTTAAAGCCAAAAAAAGCAAATGTGGAAGCCAAAATGACAAGTGACATTTGCTTTCTTTGGCATTGCTGAAATGTCTTGTGATTGTCAGCTGGAAATATGTTGAAATGCCAGTGGAGAGTTTTTTGCTTCCCATCAGAGTGCAAGCTGAAAGTTAAACATCTCAGTGTGTACAGGAAGTACAGGAATCACTCAGTCATTAGAGAAGAAAATATCCAAGAACCTTTTGGTTTTTCTCTATTTCTGTCAGCCGTCTTTGAAAAGCATGCATGAGTAATTGCAGCTGAGCTAATGGCCGCTAACCCTCAGCGACAGTATAATACCATCAGGACAAATTATTGATAATGAGCAAGAAGGCAGAGAACGGGCTGCTATACGGACCGTGAAATGTTCCTTGTTTTCCTGCATTTTCAATGTTATGACAATTTCATCTCTAAATGATCTCCTAAATGATCATTTGTTAGCCCCTTATGCCTTGTATGTCCCGTCTGTGCCTACCACCAGCTTCCCAATAAGATACCCCTAGTATGCATGATATTTACGCTATTATTTCTGGACTCCAATCTTAAGTATTGACCTTTTTGTTGCCATTTTTACATCTAGTCAATGACACTGAGGAAGTGGGGCCGTTGCAGACAGTAGACATCAGCAACCCCGACACAACCAAGTGGATCCTGCGCGACTTGGACCCTGTGAGCAAATACAAGTTCTACCTGCGCTCCTGCACCACGGTGGGCTGCGGGCCCGTTGTCAGCGAGGAGTGCACCACTACCCTGGAAACAAGTGAGTGATGGAGGGTCCAGAAAGCAATTGACTAGGTGGTGTATGTGTGGGTGGGATGGGTGAGTGAGTTGCTTCCTGGTGGAGACAACGAGAACACAGACGAGCTTTGAGGTGCAGAGACGGCTGGGTAGAATTCAGACTAAGTGAAACAGGTGACAAAGCCATTTCACTGTTTCAGAATGGCATTGAACTAGTGGAATATGATATATGCCTGGGCAGCCAAGCATTTCATATCTCCATGTAAGTATTTTTTGTGGATAAACAATTTCATATGGGTGTAGTGGAGGTTTTCATTTGTCACTGTCATGAGAGAGCAAGTGCTTATTGATTGGACGGAGAGTGCGAGCATGAAACAATCAGCTAAGAAAGAAAATTGCTTTGAGCAGGAGGGAAACTGAAGGTTTTGATTCTGAAAATTGTGTAATCATGGAAGAGTTGATGGGTAAGTAATCATAATGAGCCAGCTTGTAGCATGTAATCCCTTCTTTTCAATTACATATCATTTGTAGAGGACTGCACGCCATACTTCAGCTGGCTCAGAATCAAGTCAAGCTTGCAGGCGGCGGTATGAACGATTGGATGGGAAATGAAACAGGAAACTGTACGTGGATTTAACTGAGCGTCAGTAAAATGGACTGCAACAACAGATACTGTCAGCATAAACAATCAGGTGGCACTTTTAATACAAATGCACTGCAAAGAAATTCAGTGTGTCATTCAAGTTGTGTTATGCAAGACAAGAAGTCACTGCAGGTGGTGAATATGCGAACGATTACTTAGCGTTGACTGGAAGAAGCTTTACAATCACAGAAAGAAACTTAATTGGCTCTTTGGGGTTGTTTATTTGCATGCTGAAAAGCCAGCAAAAATGATTACAGGGAGAAGGACTCATTTTTTTATGTACTGAGCTACAATTTTGTGTCGCTATTACATGTGTGTGCGTGAGACTCTCAAGATTTGAGCCTGAAAGTTATTCATGGCAGCTGTACTATCTGTGTGTGTGTGTGTGTGTGTGTGTGTGTGTGTGTGTGTATGTCCATGTTGTTTCTGTTAATTGTCCTCTGCCTGCTTTCTCTGACGCCACTAAAAAGCGCATTGCTTTGAGCATTGCTTTTGATCGAACAGTGTGTACTGTTAATGCTTGTGAAACGTCTGCTTAGCAATGTGTTGTTTGTCCCTTCTTTTATTTCTTTCATTTCTTCTTCTTTTTTTTTCCCTGCAGCTTCCACTTTGGCTTCCACTGTTCACCTCAGTATGTAGATCTGTGTTCATGTAGAAACTGAAGCACATCGTACCAACTCACACAGTCTCAAACTGCCCTGAAATACTCTTCACTTCATTTTAGAATTAGCACTTCTAAATATGCTGTATGTTGGTTTGCCATGTGTAACAGTTACGAGTTGTATTTTAGATAGTTGGTGCATGCTTTAAATTTAGGAATGTGGACAGGTGTGGATGCTACAGGCCTGAATTTATCAGCAGGTTTTCAAGCGTCAAACCAACATATTTTATTTTGCCTGTGCAGAATTAAAAAGCTCCAAACACTCCTCTGCAGATAATTGACCTTGTCTGCTGTTTGCCCTTGCCATCAGCAGAGAGCACTCTGATGCCTCCTTTCATTAGAAAAATGTCAACTTCTTCTTAGATAAAGTTTGTGGCTTCCTCTCGAATAGCAATGATAATGAGTAACCTAATTATAAATTCACATTAATCTAGGCTCATTAGTGACTGTAAACGAATATTGACTTTTATCCTATTAACAGCAGACTGAGTACAACTTGTCTGACTCAAGCTGAGGAAATAAATGATGCTTTAAGAGCCAAACCCAGGAAGAGTGTCAGACACGCCACACATCTGTCCTTCTTCCTTTTAATGATGCGCAAAAAGAAAATGAATTCAAGATCAATTCAAAGCCAGTCTCACCTCGTGTATAAAAGAAATGTTCAAAGTAGTTTTTGGATTCTAGATTATGTTTCAGCATAGATATGTAGTCCTCATTATTAGTTACTAATGTTAGAGTTTAGCTGACAGCAGCATGTATGCTAACAGTAGACTGTAGCGCCCCAAGCTCTTTTCCAACTGATAACCACAAGGTATGTCTTTCTTTTCAGGCAAGTCAGCTTCCCCCTCACCTCCAAGCCCTCCAAAGTCCCCAGTGACCAAACCCACTCGTTCCACCATAGGTAGAGCTGCAGACACAACAAGCATCAAACCACAGTGACAAAGAAAAACAGTGAAATAAATATGGAAAAATATGAAACCAGATACATGCTTTGTCAGGACGTTGTGCCGTTGCTAGGTGACATGATAACCCCCGGACTCATTTGCTTGGCTGTTGGCTCAAAGTAACTCGATAGCACAAAAACAAAGACACAAAATTCCTCTATATTCCATAGGCTAATTAGCTATTTGAGGTATGGTTTTATAGTTTATCTTGTTTCCAGTAGAGAGGTGGTGGTAATGTTAAGCAACAACTCAATTTTATTCTTTGACAAGTGCATACTGATGAAAAAGGTGGTTTTAGTTTCTCTGCTGTACCACGGGGGAAATCTAGGAAACTAGATCTATATCCTGAGCCGACAGTGTAGCAGTAGAGTGTAGTCACTTGAGGGGGACAAATATGTCTAATTGTCAGTGATTGATTTGTTGGGCCCTTGTCCCCCCTGTACACGTCACTGTATTGACCCAACAGTCATCTGACATTTCCATATAATCTTCAACTGGGTAAACAGCAACGCGCTCTGGGACAAGAGGTTGTCCATGGCAGCATCTGAGCTGAGAGAAAATAGCGCGGAGGAACGTCCTCCTGGGCCATGCCAGGGAGGTGTGAGCGCATACTGGGAGGGTGATATTTACAGGACACTGAGATAAGTGGATAAGTGGAAGCTGTTGAAAGCTCCTATATCAGAATATTTTCTGGCCTCTCCTTATGAAAAAGCCTCCTGACTTTGAAGGGGCGTCTTGCAGGGCATCAGCTACCTGCTGGGCAAGCATCTGCTTTCTGCAGCATTTAATAGCAAGCTGAGGAGCGCTGGTGACAAACCCCGGCAGCCAGCCTTGGGATATTTTTAGTGCGGGGGCCTGTGTCAGTCAGAGTCACTGCGCAGTTCCAATGATTGGAATTACTGTAGTTGCAGACTAATCTATCAACATTAGTCAGAGAGTGTCATTTGCAGTGGTCGGGATGGGCAGCACAGACGCAGGTGTCCTTGTGTGCTGAATTATCACCTGAGCAAATAATGCACCTGAGCTGGAGACACAGCAGAAGATTTGCATGTTTGCCATGGGGAAATGGAGTGGATTGTGCTTTGTCGACCAGCTTAGACAGCTGCTGTCAAAGCATACTTTTCCCATACTAATGATGCACATCATTCACTACATTATTAGATTTTTTTTTCTTCCCTCTTGGGGATCAAAAGGCGTTACATTACGTGATCTGTGGTAGATAAAGAAAATTTCTTTGAGGTAGACAGAAGAAATGTGCTCTTGCTTTCCAAGCAATTGACATAAAAATAGGATTATTAATGGCCACCAATAATTGGATACATCACAGAAAAAGAATATAATCAGGTCTGTGGCTACCATTGAGTCACTAGTTTTTATTATTTTCTGACATTTAATAGACTAAATGATTAATCAGTCGATCCGAAAGTGATTTATTAGTTAATATATAAAGAAAATAATCATTAGTTGCAGTCCTACTAAACATCTTTAAGTAGGACTGTTATTAGGAAGATAATATTAAACAGAATATAATAAATGTATGTAGTATAGTATGTCTTCACCATAATTGTTTTGATCGTCTCTTCTGGTTCATAAAAATTCTGTTGGGGTAAATTGGTATTTCTAAATCCCCTGAGTATAACAGACAATTTCTGGATGGTGCTGACCAGAATGTGTGTGTATGTGTCTGTGTGTGAAATATGATATAATGATGATGTAAAATAAGAACCATATGAAAATATAGAATGCTCAAAAATCATCAGACAGTTTTGATGGCACATCTCTCTCAAGATCTCTGCACATCTCCATTTAGTGTAACAGGCTCCACCTGTGATTCCATTTCCATAATCCACATTACTGGTGTCATTTTTATTGTTGAAGGATTCACCCGATGTCCGCCTCTGTCAGGTGTAATTGATGCCTCCTTACACTAGTGTTAGGAAACATAAGAGCACACTCGGCTCTTTTATAGGAGGTGAAGAGCAGCGTCCTTCATCTCATAATGACAGCACTCCTTACCCCTGCGTGATGGCTTCGTCCTTTACTAACCCTTCTTTCCCATTTCTCTCCTTTCTCATCTTCTCTCATTTCTCCGTCAGCCCCGGCCCTGTTGAATGTTAGCTCAGCTGTTAGCGACAGCTTTGCAAATATCAGCTGGATATTTGGAGGAGAGCACACAAAGTTTTATATTGCATATATGAACAACCGTAAGCTCATATTTCCTCTGTTCGTTTCTCGATGTTGTTAGAGTGATTCAAAGTAAATCCTGTAGGTGAAACATCTCATTCCTTTAGATGTGTTGTGTCTGAAATGGTCCTTCGTGTCTGTTTATTCATGGCTTCACTAGACTCAATAGTTCCGTGTTCTCATGAGTACTAACTCATTCTGATCATCCACCCTCTGCACAGGTGAGGGTCTCTGGAAGATATCAGAGGCCTTAAACACCTCTAAGACTTTCCACATCATTGATGGACTGGAGCCTGGGACAGAGTACACTGTGCGCCTTATTCCTAACAGCTGGGTTGATAATTCTAGTATATTTGAAGATATTATCTCGACCAGGTCTGCAGGTGAGGAGGGAAACAAAAAAATCGCTCAGACTGAAACACAAACAAGCTTAAAGAAAAGCAGGCAAAACTAATTGACCTCTCATTGAACAGAGTGCAGGTGCACCCAGCGCGTCCTTGAGCAGTGACTCAAGCCGCGGTGTGTGGTCCTTTGCCGTGTCACTAGGATTTAATTTAGCCGCACAGCCTCGCTGAGCGGAATTACATTTGTACAGCGTTCCTTACTTGATTAATTAGACAAGCAGGATTAGCTGTTTAATATTAATACTGGACCATTTGCAGCAGCAGCTCACCCTTCCACCTCTGCCTTTGCATCAGATAGGCTTTGTCGATTGTAAACATTCAATCAAGTGTCCTGATGAAAAGGCCAAGGTGTGTCAAAGTCGCCGGGTTTTGTTCTCCTCAGGTCTGGCCAGCATCCACGGAGGAATATCCACCCAGGGCTGGTTTATCGGTCTGATGTGTGCCATCGCTCTCCTCACACTCATTGTGTTGATCGCTTGCTTTGTCAACAGAAATAAAGGAGGAAAGTATTCAGGTAGGTGCTCACTCACAAGCACACACACACACACACACACGCACACACACACACACACACACACACACACACACACACACACACACGCGCACACACACACGCACACACACACACACACACACACACACACACACACACACACGCGCGCGCACACACACACGCACACACACACACACACACACACACACACACACACACACACACACACACACACACACACATCGCACCCTACTTGAATACTAATCACCCCTCTGAGCTTCATTATATTTCCATTTTGCAGTTTGTTGCTATGATAGAAATTATCAATCATCCGAGAAGCCATTTCAGGAATATGTAAGCTGATATGTTTTTTCTTTCTGGCCACAAAATTATTTTAATGCAAATTACCACAGAAAAAGGCTTGTGTATTGATAGGAAAATGAGTGTTTCTACTGTATGTCCAGCCTTTGAATTTTGCATTGTTTAGACACGCAGCATTTTCCACCAACAATCTAAACAAAGTGCAGCCCACAGCGAGACAAAATGCAAATGCTGCACATAGGGTGGCAGGGTATGATGACATAAGCTCTGTGGTATCTCAGTGTTATTCCTCCTGCTGGGGACACAAGAGCCCTTATCGGCTTTATTATTCACGGCTAATGGCCATCAGGTTGTCGTTTGGGCAGTGATCGCTCCACTCGTCAGCAGAAAGGAAGAGCGGGATTCAGCCCTGTCCTTTGTTTTCTCATTAAGTTCTCATTATCACCCGTAGCTCCAACAGCCTTTTCTTTCATTTGCTCGAGCCATGTGTGTTTTTTGCGTTACATAACATACACAAGTATGCATTTTCATTTGTTTTGGATTTATTTTTTATCATGAATTAAAAAGGAAAGCGAATACAGATATTTTACACAACATAAAGGTTGATTTTTCTATAAATTTACATTAATTATTAGAAATATTATATAGAGATGAATCCGAACTTTTCTGGAAACCTTTTTTTTTTTTTTTTTTGACATTTTGCAATCTTTTCTAAGGCTTGCACTGATCTTTCAGTCATTGAATAAGTGCAGGGAATCAGGGACTGAGACTCAACAATGTATCAGTCAGGGGACACAGTGATCTTCATCAGCTGCTGTCTCTTGTGGAAATCACTTATATCTTCTCTTTTTTTGTGAGCAGTAAAAGAAAAAGAGGACCTCCACCCAGACGTGGAGTCCCAGGGCATGAATGACGACACATTTTGTGAATACAGGTAAGCGTAACCCTCCGAGCACTATTTCACCACCTCACTGCAATTCACGCGCAACAGTTTATGAATTTCTCTCCTGCTAGCGGTTGTTTCCATCCCCTTCTCTCAGTAATTCTCTCTGCATCTCTCCCCTCGCTGAAAAGACAACCCAGCGTGCACGAGGTTCACGTGGAGCCTTACACTTCTTCTGTTCAAGACGTTTGATGGACTGAGTAACTGCAAAGTATGTGATAAACAGCAGTAGCATCCCTGAGCTGTTTACGCATCAGCATAGTGGTAGCATCCCTTTATAGGACATTGTGAGCTTAGATACAGTGTTATGTTGGTGTTGTGCAAGACGCTGCATCATAAAGGGAGCCGCGGGGCAGTTCAAGATGTTACCATTTTCTGTCCGGATGGAGCTAAATGCAGGCTGCCCAACACACAGCAGGAGGCTAAAACCAATCAGTGTAATTGAAAGCAGCTCATCTCCAGGGCAGTAACATCTATGCACGTTTCATTAATCCTTTAGTGGGCCAATTCATAACAGTCTACCGCAGTATGAGTCCCAGTGTAATTCTCCAATCAGTGGGATCTGCACAGCACAACAAATGCTGATGTGATGAAGTCAAAAGTGGCTCAGTATGACAGGATTTATACTTTGTAACGTTGACTCCAGGAGCTGTTTGCACCAGCTATTAATGCATTTTTCACAAAGTTTGTATTTAGAGACCCTCCAAGTAGAAACTACAAGCGAGTTTCACCAGGAAGTGACTGCTCCCAGCTATGGAAGACTTTCAAAAGAAATATGTAATGTGTTAATTTCGACGTGCTGGTAGGTGGATTTTGTTACCTGGCTAGCTGTTTCCGTCTGTTTCCAGTCTTTATGCTAAGCTAATCCGCTGCTGGTGGTAGCTTCATATTGACTGGACAGATATGAGAGCGGTATCAGTCTTATCATGGAACTCTGCCCAAGAAAATGTTTGTTTTCTATACATACACACAGAAATATATATGTGTCTGAATGAACAGTATCATTGTGTCCCTTGTTGTTGTTGTTGTTGTTGTTGTTGTTGTTGTGTTTCTTATTTTTGTAGTAGTGTAGTGTAATTTTAAAAAGTTTCCAGGGTGATATGCAACCTAATTGAACTGATTTGTAACCTAATGTGAGAAAATTCTTGTGACATAACGAGGCTGAGTTTGACCTGTCCAACAGCTGGTGCAAGTGGCTGAAGGGTTCGGGTCCATGAAGTTACTTATGAACCTTATCATATAAACGCAGATAATATGTAGTAATGTGGTAGATCAAAGGCATTACAGGACCACTTCATGTGCAGCCTCAACAGGCAGCAGTGGCTTAATGTCCCCTTCAATATCTCATTTCTCTTCGTCATCGCTTTGTCATATGCATTGATGCAGATGTAGTGCAATGATTAATATTATTTATATTTCTCAACATGTGCATCTCTGTGATTATCTCCCATTGGTCAGCCAAAGGTAAATGCTAATGTCAGTCACAGAGGCTCATGGTAGAGGCAGTGATGGCTCGAGCCTGCACACTCCCGTCCCCTGCAATAAGCCACAGAGTGAAGCCATGGGTGAAATGAGGTGATTCTAAATCCACTGTGCCTCTCTTGCAGCGACAACGATGAGAAGCCACTGAATGGCAGCCAACACTCGCTGAGCAGAGAGATCAAAGCACAGGACAGTGGGGACAGCCTGGTGGACTACGGCGATGAGGACGTTCAGTTCAACGAGGATGGCTCCTTTATCGGCGAGTATGCCGGGCGAAAGGAGAAGAGGGTGTCCACTGAGATCAAAGCCACTGTTCAGACCCCAGCATGAGGAGCGGAACCGCCATCCATCGTCCCCTGGACACCGTTTTCATTAAACCTGCTGGGAGGAACAAATGAAAGAGGAAATGAACATTATCCATACCGAGCACAAGTTTTGTGTCAAATGTAATGCGTCATTGCCACTTGCACACTGCCACTCTCATTTTATAAAGTTCTGTTTTGTCAAGTTGCAGCAGAATGACCATTACTAAATACTGTGTATATATAGTGTATATTGTGTGTGCGGAGTGTCTTTTTTTTATAATTATTATTACACAAAAAATTTAGAGGGCTTGGTTTTTCTGATTTCAATCTCCGTTACTTCAGCTGCAGTGCTGTTTGTACAAATGTTTCAGTCTCCATTGTACACCATTATATGCAGCTTTGCCTCCAATGTCATCCTGTAGCAGACCACAGATGTGGGTATCGAGAAGTGGGGATATCAAGTTGATATTTTTCGATTGCAGCAAAGATTACTGACCTTTTATATTTGAAATGGATTCATTAAATCTGATGTAAGATGTGTATGAAAGTTGCCTATTAACTTATTTTTTTCCTGTGGTTTTCTACCTGACAAAGTAACAAGGACATTTACATCGTGTATGCTTACATATCATGAGCTCTGAGTCCTGAATCACCCTGTGAAGTTAGAGGAACATATAATTTAGTATTGTGTCTTGTTTAGCATTTAGATTCATTGGTCAGTATAAATCACACACTTCAGTCTGTGCTTACTATAACTGCCCATTACACATCACTGCCGACAAGATCTGGAAGAGATTTTGTAAAAAAGTAATCCATTACACTTCACGTTTACCATTCAAACTTATGTAAATCAGTCATTCACCTTTTTGTAACACCGTAATTTGTAGTCTTATAACCCAAATTAAGACTGCGGTGACATCACAATGACATTATCAGGGTTATTCTTGCAGACTGGACTCCTCCAGAGCAACAGAACATTACACAATGGTATTTGCACACTGAATCACACTCTCCATGGTCCATGAACATAATGACTTCCATGTGTGAATTGGTGGAGTGCCCGTTTAAGAAGAGTGCAGAAAACCTGTAATGGATTTTTTGTAATCCGATTACTGTAATCTTATTGCATTTGATATTTTCCAACCCTGCTGAGATAAATATAGTGTAGTCACTGTTACATCAGTCTAAACCAGCCTTACTCTGTTACTTTCAATGTCCTGCCATTCAAAACACAAGCATCATGTTCTGCATTATGGTCAGCACCATATTCAGAAAAATTGCAACATTCTGAAAAGAAAAGAAAAAAAAAATCACTCATTGCATGTCCAGAATGGTAATTGGTGTTTTTGATGTCATTAAATTGTTTTACTTTCTTACATCCTGGTAATGGTCTGACTGCCTTTTTGGTCACAAGTGTCACTAAAGGAGGGTCATTAATGTTCATGATATCTAAAGTTCTGTTTGTATTTCCTCCTCAGATGAATACATGACTGAATTTATCTCTCCAGTCAGCAGCAGATATGACTTGAGACACAGCAGTTCCTGGTGACACGTCCCGATTCCTTCTGAATAAAAGAGAAGATGCTTGACTAATTGTTCCCATTTGCGGTATGACTTTAGCAAATGTCGTGCAGGGTCGATTCTCTGAGTTTAGCATCTCATTTGATTACCTGGACTGCAGGAGAGAATCGTGAGAAATCAGTGGGCTCAGGCAAGCAGTGGATCGTGGAGCAAGAGCTATAATCATGTCTGATGGTTGATAGTAGGGAGAAGAAAGTGTCAGCGTGAGGGTTCTCACCACATGGGTCACATCTGCCTCAGATACTCTGTCATCACTCAGCCAGGTTTGCCTCATTTAGAGGCTCCAGCTTTCATAAATACGACCTTCAGGTGTTAACGGACCCTCTGATAGCCATATTGAAGGTCCTCAGCTCTTTGGCAACAGTTTGAACAGCTGGACATGTCTATGCACATGCAGTCAGTGGTGTGGGAAGCTACTTACAGAGCTTAATACTGCAACATAGCAGTTATTGATCATTATTGAGGGAAACTTAATTACATCACAGCTAGAGAAATACAGTTTCGACAAAGCTTCTTTGAGAAAATACTTTGTAAAAGACAAAATGATACACAGGTAAAGGATTTGTTGGATTTGAGCGTTTATCATACAGTCATGCAACACTCATATTGCCATATGTACATACATTGGAAGAGTCAGTCAGTGTAAAAATTCATGTTGTCCACACTGGCAGTGAAGTGTTCATACTGAAAACAAAACTAAAATGAGACTTCAGCAGTCTCAGTTAGCTAAATGAAGTTGCTACAGCAACCCCAGATTTATAGTTGTTGGAAAATCCACCAATAAGCCTTTCTACACTCATATGGCAACATAAGCACCGTTTAATCAAATCAAAAGTGGTTCAAGTCTATTACTACTACGAACACTTGTGATGACTAGAGTCTCACTATTATTATTTGTTCAGACAAAAAGCACAGCAACTTTTAGACCCTGTGTGATTGCGTACAATGTCTGCACAAGATGAAAATGTTTCAACTTGGTTAAAAGTCTGTGTATCACAGGGCTTAATGAATCTGATGAGAAGAAAAAGGAGAGACAGTGTAGGGAAATCACAGGAAGAAGTGCAGTCTCTGCTGACCTCTGAGTACAGTCACAAGTTGAGCTGAACACCACAGGGTGCCACACCATTCTTCTGACGGCTCATTATTCCAAAACCCCAGTGGTCTGAAAAATGTCCCATTGGACCAAAAGCCCAGTTATCCAACACCAGTTATTCCCAAAGCAAATGCCCATTGCTCTGAAGGCCCATTATTATACATAACCAACTTAACTGATATAATTCATATACTTATTTTTGCCCAAACCATGATGATTATGATGATGGAGGTGATATTGTGAGCTGTAGGTGTAACTGTTTTCCAGGTGTGTGAAGACGGAGTGGAGGGCAGCGGAGGCAGCATCCTCTGTGGATCTGTTGGTTCTGAATGCAAACTGAAGGTTCAGGGTGGCTGAAATCTTGTTTTTGATGTGTGCTGGACAACCAGTTTCTCAAAGCACTGAGACACTGCACTCTGTTTAAGGTACAGGAACGACGGAGGCTGTCTGAGCTGAGAACACTCTCCTGTGACACTGTTGTCGGTAATAACATCAACTAGCCAACTGGGACACATTCTTAGTCATTGGCATCGTCAGCGTTGAGCTTCCAGTGCTTTAGCCGGGAATGTTTTTTGACCAGCTCTGAATATTTCAGACAGAGGAAAAATGTAGAATCATCACTGAATTTGGTAAAATGGTAATTTAATTACCAACCACCCTCAGCCCCTACTGCTGCCTGTGTGTGGATGGAGCGTGGGTAGTTATTTAGTGTTATGATATATTAAATATAATAGATCATCATATCTATTATAGATCTATTATAGATTATAAATCACCAAATTTGAGATAAACTACATGGTTTTCACTGCACAGGAATAACTTGAAAAAAATGTAATCTGAAAAGTAGCTAGTAACTAAAGATGTCAAACAAATATAGTGCAGTAAAAAAAAAAAAGTAAATGACAGATGAATGGAAGGATAATGGATGCTTGGGGATTTGGTAACACAATTTGTGAAGTGCGAAGTGGTCGTAAAGTGGTCAAAACACCTGATATTCTCTAAAAGGTTCCAAACAATATAGCAGTTAAATAAAAATATTTTAAAAAAAATGAAACAAAACAAAACAAAAAACTGGTGCCATAGCTTTGAGAATTTTCAGCTGCCCTGCAGATGTCTGCTGTTTGCCCTGAACATCTGTCTCAACATTACTATTAAACCTTCAGTTTTAAATGAAATGTCATGTTTGCAGTCATCATACATTGCAGTAAAATAAAATTTAGACCACTCAGGCAGAACAGCAAGGGACCACCCCCCAAAAATGTGCACATCCTGTCCTTGACCACAGATGGTCTGGACTTGAGCCCAGAACTTGTCACTCCGAGAAACGCTGCTGTTCTTGGTACACAGTCAGGTAGGTCATCACTCCCAGCATCTTTATTCTTCATCTTCATATTCTTCTCACATCCACTGTGGATACTGATGGTGGCAGGTCCTCTGGAGGCAGAGTAGACTTGACGGCTGACTCTTTGTTGAGGAGATCAAAGTGAGCATAAACAGTGTTAAGCTCATCCGGCAATGTGACCTCACACATGATGGAGGAGCTCCTGCTTTTGTAGTCTGTGATGGTCTGGATTGCCTGCACGTATCTTTGGCGTTGTTGGTTTTGAGGTCTCTCTCCAGTTTCTCCTGATGTCCCCACTCTGGTGTTGTTGTATGCTTCCTTGTCATTTGACTGAAAGTCAGCTTTCTTTGGCTCTGCATAGAGCCCTCACCTCTACATTCATCCAGGCTTTCTGAATGGAGAATGATGTTCTTCAAGATCGATGTGGTTCACTTGTTGCAGCCACTTAAAGAGTTTTTTTCTGATGGTTTGACCCTTTGATCAGCTTGAAGTAAGCAGGCAGGAGACGCAGGGACCAGAATGGGGTCGGAGAGCTTTGTGGCTGAATGTCGGTGTCAACATGCTTCAGGTAATTGTTTTTCTTGGTGGGGATGATGAACATGCCGGTGGAATTTAGATAAAATGGTTCTGTTTGATGAAAATCACCAGCTGCAATAAAAATACCATCCAGATGTTTTGTCATGTGACTGCTGATGACCTCATATAGTTCCTTTGGTGCATTTTTTGAATTTGCATTTGCGGGAAGATAAACAGCAGCAACAACAACACTGGAGAATTCTCTGAGCATGGTCGACATTAAAAAATCAACGTCTGGGAAATGAAAATCCCAGTAGCTTGATACGGGATGTTGTGGTGGAGCAAGGTCTCTGTGAAGATGTTTCATTTCTCATTGTTGAGTCTTATTTCACTTGTTTTATTTTCCTGTGACTGGACAATTGTCAGGAGTGGGCTGGTGGTGGAACAGCCTTAGGTCCAAGCTTATCGCAGCTCTCCTCCCTCTCTGCTCGGGGTCATCGCTCCACTTGCGGTGGCATTTGGTACAGCTGGTCTGGCTGGGTGGTTGGAAGATGTGGTGGGCAGTGATCATCTTAAGGTCTGCTGCATCTAATCCAATCCCTGCACTTCCTTTTCCGATGTTGTCTTTCTGTCACAAGTATTACAAGCTTCAGTAATAAAAGTACAAGAAAATGAAAACAGAAATTTGTTCCAGCTCACTTTGTTTCAGCGTTAGCAGGAGTTAATAAGCCGTATATTTAAAAAAAAAAAAAAAACGAAAGAAAAGAAAAAAGAACTCACTCAGACACTCAGATGAAACAGTAACAACCATGGTGCAATACTTACTCTTTGGTGCTCCTAAATTTCCCCGCCCTCACTGTGATACATCTATACATATGAGTGACTGTGCCACTGGAGCTGCATGTTATATTTAGATTTTTCAACCAAGCCTTTTTTACTTTTAATGCCATGACTGAAGAATTGACAGATCACACTGCTACTGACTTAAGACTAGAAAATATTTCTATGACAAGATATGAGTGCCCAAAATGAAGGATCATACAAGGAAGTCAAATTATTCACTCCATATTTGCAAGGAGAACTTTGCCATGGGTAATTTTTCAGCACCTGCTTCACATCACTGGCTCCTGAGTAATTGCTGTTTGTACGTATTCCTGGCTGTGCTGTGCTGTGCTGTTGGCCTTAGAAAAAATAATCAACAATGAATAAATGAAGATAGTTTCATGATGGAATCTTATAAGGAAAATAGTTCACATGAGACGCTTACCAGTCAAAATAACAAACATCATGTACACAGTACTATCAAATGAGAATGTTGCATCAGCAATAACTGTAACCCTGATACCAAAACAAAACTGGGTCTTTTTTGTGCTGGTGACTATTTGGCTGAGTTGGGCTACAGGCGGTCAGGGCTTGTGCTTACACACAAGCAATGTGATTGTCTGAGCTTAGACTCAAAGTATAGATACATTTCCTCAACTACTGAATCAGAAGAGTAAGCACAGTCTGTCCAGCAGCTCAGCTTTGCTTCTTCTGTTTCGTTTCTCACTGAGAAGGAAAACCCTCTTGAAAACAGAAGAAACCTGGACTTGAAAAAAGAAAAGTTTATTTCCATCCATCCATCCATTTTCTATGCTGCTTATCCCTTTTGGGGTCGCGGGGGGGCCGGAGCCTATCTCGGCTGTCAACGGGCGAGAGGCGGGGTACACCCTGGACCGGTCGCCAGCCAATCGCAGGGCACATACACACACCATTCACACTCACACTCACACCTAGGGGCAATTTAGAGTCACCAATCAACCTAATGAGCATGTTTTTGGTCTGTGGGAAGAAGCCGGAGTGCCCGGAGAGAACCCACGCATGCACGGGAAGAAAGGTTATTTCAATTTTAATAAATAATAATTTCATATTGAACATAAAAGCCCAATATTCATTCAGTTGCAGTTCAGCTTATCAGGCCATCTTGACGTTGACTGCTTTTTTCTTGTGTTGTCGCTATCTGCTAGACTGGACCATTGGAGCTGGAACTTGGCTCATATTGCAGTAATAGCCATATGTAGTTCTTCATACAAGGCTATCATACTATGCCACATGTCAAGTTGAACAAATGCAATGTGTATGCCTCGTATTGTTAACAGAGTGGCTAAAAGTCTCTCTTTCTCTGACCGTAAGTTACAATGACTGACGAAATGCTGCTCAGTCAATCAGTCATGAATATCATTGTTTCACTGGTCTCCTGCACCCTGTTTACACACATTGACTTATATTAGACTAATTTTGAATGGTGTGTATTCGCTGGGATAACGCCCATTCCGAAAGAATGGAAATCTACAAATAAATAAATGCAGTTAATTTTATATCATAAGACTTCATTTGAAGCAGTATTAAAATGCTTCAAAAGTAAAACCTAAATCAATTACCTTTTAAAAATATTTAATAATGATTAATTAAGTTGTCTGACTGAATTAAACATTGTGGTTAATGGACACCACACATTCAACAAAATCAACTAAGATATGTCTTTATAGCCGTAAAGGCATTTTTCTGATCAATTCAAGCACTGACTATGCTGAAGACCAGTTTAGTTCAATAGTTAGGGTTAACGCTGGTGTTTCTAAAATAGTATCTGCTCACTGTGTCTGTACCAGGAGGACCTTGGGCATGATGACTTATGTGAATGTCACTGTCAACACACACACACACACACACACAGTCCTATTGTGTTGTGTGCATTGGGTCGTTGGGGTCACATAATTAATTTGACTGTGATGTATTTGTGAAAACTCCTCTGTGACACCCCTCGAGCAGCACTTAGGATAGAGGTGAAAGGATTTGCCTGTAATGTGAATGCCATAAAGCACAGTTGCATATATTTAACCAGCATTTTATGCATTATATCCAACATATCACTCCGTGACCCCAGTCCATTACAATGGCAATGTCAAAGGCTTAAAAAATTCTCTATTGTGTGTCCGCACCTCTAATGGGATTCACAGTGGGGAATAGAAGTGAGCCTCTCTCAGGCATTGCCGTTTGTTGACTGATGAATAGAGGAGAGGGAGGGTCAATGACTTAAAGCACAAGGTGGGCTTTTAAGAGCTCCAATGACGTGAGAGAGCCTTTTTTCAGACAAAGCGCTCCAGCAGCGTTTCATCGAAATCAGAGTTATAAATAATACAAGACTCAAATGAATGTCAGAATTGCCTCGAAGGGCTCGGTGTGGGAAAAAATAGCTGTATTAAGTAAAGAGGGAAAATAGACTCCTTCCCTGGCCACATAAATTTCTTCCGATGTTGCCAAAATATGCTGTGAGGCAAACATCATAAAAGCAAAGGAAACAGTGGATCCAATTATCATTTCACAGGGTAGGGGTCTGCATGCTGTTGCCTCCTGCTAGATGACTTTATATTCCCTGATAAAGCAAGATATTACAATCCCTTTCTTCGACAGACACGTAAAGCCACTTACTGGCCTGTTGTACTATACACCAGAAATTATAAGTGGAAATTCCACCAGTGGATGTCTGATTCATAGTCAAGTAATGAGAAATCCTGCATTACAGTGGCTCTGCGCTGTAAAGCTCTGATGCATTTGGAGCGCAGCTGAATTTCCAGTGCCAGCACAGGCCTGTGACTCTTTCAAAGTGCTCAGGCATCTGGGACATCTGAGGGACTGATCTCAACATATCGCATTGCGCTGTAAATGAATTGGTCCCCCAGGTCTCCAGAGCTGTCAGCAACTCACATTGTATGAGAGCTTCATTCATCAACAACATTTTTCCCTGTGAGCAACAGCTTTTAAGAAAGGAAAAAAAAAAGTCAGGAAGAAATTTAGCAAAACTTTTTTTGGGCGTGCTGAATATCCACGTGGCATTGTGGAACATCTGTGGAACAAGTTCATGAACTGTTGCCTGTCAGGTTGCCGTATTTCTCAGGTGAGGCGTAAAACTAATGCTCTCACACCAAATATGCCCCATGCAAAATGTACTTACTTTGCACTGTGCACGCAGGGTAACATTTCCCAGGAAACTTTCTGAAAAAAACTACATAATTTGATACTAATTCTAAGGAAAATGTTCATTTCTCTGATGGAGGAGAACCATTTAAACCAAGTCGATGTTTGATTATTATTTTTTATTGGAAACTTTTTTCTCCACATACATCAAATTGTCCAATTGAGATTTTTACTTGTTCAGCTGATCTGCTGTACACTGACCTCTAGGTTGTGTGTCAGCCATTATTTGTATAGAAGAAAAAAAGTAACAAACTGCATAGTTCCTGTCTAATCTCAGTGAGACAAACAAAGGTTATATAAAAATCTTCCCTCTGTTTTTGACAAGGGGCTCTATTCTCGATTCCGCTGCTGGTGCGACACAAAGACTTTGGTATTTTCGTGCACTGCGCTGCCGGCGCAACTACTCCCCCGTCTCATCTCAGTCCCACCCAGTGGCGCAACTCGGAAGGAGAGAGGGGAGAAGGCGTGGAGTGGGTTTGACACAGCGGAGTCCATTCTTCACCAATCACAGCAGCTCCTCGCCTCACCTTTAAGTTTCGAGGATGACTGAGCCGCACAGGAAAGTGTCCGACGCCCAAACTTCTCCCCGGAGGAGACTGACATTCTGGTCCGGGAGGTCCAGGCTCGCAGTGGCCGTATCTACGGCCTTGCGAAATTTATTTCAATACTGTCTATCTGTTTAGTGTGGAAAATTATTGATTGGGCGGCGAGGCCCTCCCTCCTCTCCCGTGCGCTCTGCTGCTCTCCCAGTTGACACGGCACATGCAGTTCAGCCTCTCTCTGTCTTAAGACCCTCAATGTGTCCTCCGTGAGTTCATGGTGACATCCACGTCGTACAGCCATGTTGTGTAAAACGCAACATGCCACAAAGAATGCACCGACACTCTGACGGCTGTATGTTAATGAACCACCTGTCCAGTCCAGACATCTATGACTGACTGACGGGCACAGCTGAAAACACCATTAAAACCACGCTGCCATCTTGTTGAAGGTGTGATACATGGCGTCATCAACCACGTTTTCAGTGGATAGCCGTTATCACCTAGCAGCCACCCATCCAGAGGGGTGTGTCCCCCTGAAAGACTATAGGGATGCTAGAATTTGCCAGGATGAACGAGTCATGTCGCGACCCGGGGAAATTGGCATACACGTTTGTCACCAGGCAATCTGCCAGTGGCGGGGACCAAAATAGAGCCCATGGTGTGTTGAATACTGCCGAACTCGACCAGGACACCCTCTGTCCACATGTAAGGTAGAACTGACCACTTGGCAGGGACCAGTCATTTAATCCCCCACTGCAGACGTGGTTTGACCATGTTACCTGAAACAGGACCAAAATACAAAAAATCTGAGGTTAGACTTACTTCCAATACATTTGGAATTTGGTAGAAACCAGTCAGTTTCTTGAAAGGTGACTGAATAAAGCAAATGGCTTCATTAGAATCATGAAAGGTTACATTTGATTGTAGGCAGGTTGAATCAATCTCATTGCACTGAAATCTTTTACTTTTTAGAGAAAAAAAAACAACCTTTGCTGTCAAAAGTGACAAGATGAAGCTTTTTGCAGTGCAGGGTGAAAGATTATGCATAGACAAGGCATCATAGGTAAATATTCATATTGTGGCAGACCAGACACACCATCTCTGGGCCAACCATTGTCATTTAATTTCCCTTAATTCAATGAAAACATATTTTATCATATGTGGCAGACTGTTTACTTTCAGTGTCGCTGTGAAGCTGCTTTTATCACTACAATCTCTCTAAATCTTCAGCTAAGCAGGCACTTAAACATACACCTCCTCAGACGAGGAGCAGTTTGAACATTCAAGCATTTGCATTTATTCTATGATACTTGAGCGCTGACTTCCTTGTGACCCTACTTGAGAGGCAGTTATGAGGCAGAGGGTAATGATGATTACACAGCAGTGTCAACTGTCTGGGCCCAGCACTCGATGCTGTGTGATCCAAACTCTCAGGCAGCGCTGCGCTTTCTTTCTGGGGAGGTGATAATTTACTGTAGAGGTGTGGGAAGCCTGGAGTGGAAGAATATCCTCTGAGTGTTTGTGGAAGGGCTGCGAGCGGGCCAGCACAGACTGACGTATCTAGCACAGACAGATGCTGAATGTGGGCTCGGCTGCCACTGATCTGGGAATGCAGGCTACGGGGGAACACATGGCGGGGCAAAGGTAGCAGGGGACTCAGGGGAGGCAGGCAGATGGGCCTCTATTAGACATCTCAGAAAGCTCTGATTCTCCCCGGATGCTGCCCAACACTGTCAGGTCAGAGAGTGAAGCATTGGCCTCTTCAGATCCAGCTGACTCCATGTTTGACCTCACTTCTCCATTCATCTGCAGCCACGTATTCACGCCTTGCTCTGCACTGCATTGATGGGCATAACAAATAAAAAGGGAAAAAAATGGAAGAGACCTCAGAAAAAGCAGATGTGCAATAGATGTTGTGTACAGAACGCAGTAAAATGACAGTATGGACAATCAGGAGAACAGACTGTAAACGTAACTTACATTTCTCACAGGGTCTCAAAAAGCTCTTAAAAGCCTCTGTACACTACCTGCTCTGCACCAAACAGCAGACACAGTTAGTGACTGACTGGTGAACATAGTGGAGCATTTATCACCTAGAGAAGCGAGATATTTCCCTTGGGAGTTTGCCATACCCATCAACCCAGATTTTCCCAGAATTCTATGCTTCTACACTTCACTTCTGCTCTTCTGCATGTATTTAACCTTTCTGCAAAAAAAATTTTAAAAAAAGGTCGATGATTTGATATGTTTGCTATTTCTCTCCCACAGATGGCAGTATGTAAAACATCAGCTACAACATGTGACGAGGAGTATTCACTCTAATGGAACCATCAAAAAAAAGGAGGAGAAGAAGAAGAAGGATGAATATGAGCGGGATAGACTAATGGAGCATCAGCATAAAAAGGATAAGCATTTGTACAAGTGTCTCATCAAATGGGAGGAGGCTTGCCCGTACTCAGTGAAGAGCAACAGCAGTCAAAGTCAAGAGTTTTGTAAAATACACCACACCGATTTTTGTGTATCACAGAGAGGGAAAGGCGAAAAATCTGCAAAGTATAAGCTTGCCCAAGAGACACAGAAACATGCTCCACCAATGACCAAATGACCAATGTATGTCGCTGCCATCCATTTTCATAATCACCCTGATCTGATGTGATCTGATTCTGCCACCTAACTGCAGTCACTTAATGAAGGAAGTGGTTAACTCAATCCTTGTTTCTCTGATATTTTAAAGCTGGTAGTTGCCCAGTGGTGATTTAAAGATCCACTGTGTGTACTCAAATCCCAATGTTGGCAGTTATGAGTTGGAAGAGACCAAAAACAAAGCAAAAGTGAATATTGGACTTGGACATGGTTGTTAGAAACAACTTCAAATTAATGGTAATGTTCGTAACTGTTAAGATCCCAGCTTCCTGTCTCTCCCTGTGTGTCTCCTCTCCCTTTTCCCTGTGTGTGTTTGTCTGTCTGTCTACCCCTGGATCCGTGGCTGGGCAGCCCCTCACCTGCTGCCAGCTCCTCCCACAGCGACTCACCTGCATTCACTCTCCCTGATCAGGGAGAGTATTTAAGGCTTGGACCTGCTCCTCTCCTTTGCTGGATTATTCCTCATCCCCATGTCGAGTTCTGGTTGTTTGGTCCGTAAGTATGAGTCTCTTTGTCTTCCTCTCTTGTTAACAAAAGTCATTATTTTGTCCTTTGTTTTTTCCAGCCTCTTACGTGCTGTGTTTTTCTTTTCAGTGCCTGTCTGCCGCTTCCACGCGTGCCTCGTGCCATACCCGCTTCGTCGGTGCTCCCTTAGTTCATCCACTCCGTTTGAGTGCGCCTTTTGTTTGTTTATCATTCCACTCGTTGAGCGTGTTTTCTGTTCTTCATTTTGTTAATAAATTTATTCCTGGTTTTACACAATCCCTGCCTCTGGTTTCTGCATCTCTGGGTCCTAATACTCGGCGGCTGTATAGCCTTAACAGTAACACCTGGATGTGTGAATAAGCTGCCCCCAAATGGCCAAAAAATCAGTTATTGCAGGAAATCTGGTGGACACACACACGAAATCATAAAAACACTGTCACAGCACTTATTACATGTAATGGATAGATTAGCAGATGCTTAAATAAAGTCAAAAGTTCAAATGATGATTAAATCCCATAAAGGTCCTCCACATTTAATACTCCCCATCTCTGTGTAATATGAATTGATACACGGGAAAAAGGGTAATCCAGGAGTTGCTCGCGGCTTGTATTCAATAACAATGCAATTTCAGAGCTGCTTGTATTATTTATTGAAGTGCTGGTGAGGGCACTGAACAAATTTTCTTTATTGTCCAAATGGCCCCCTCAAGTCCTGCGTCACTGTATTTTGGTTTGGCAATTATTACCCTGGATACAACATCCTCTCCAATGGACAAACAGACTTCTCAATGTAAGAGTATGCAATACTAATGTTAATATACTATATCTGTGGTCATAAGGCTTTTCAGAGCACTAGCAGTTGAATTTACTGGCCATCTGGGGAAATATAATGCAAACAGACAGATAAGAATATGTGGGATTTTTATGCATACATTAGCAGCGCTCATTCAAATGAAGCTTTATTGCAGCGCAGTAAGGAATCTGGGGAAAATGCATGGTCTCTTGATGCTTCACCTGTGCTAGACTTGATTTTCAAAGCTGGGCAAGACCAGGGGGAAAATAGCGGTCTTTGCTAAAACTCAAAATGAGGCATCAAATGTGCAGGCAAAGCAGGGTGAAACACAAATAATTGGAACTAATTGTGGAAAACACTCTTTTTGAAAAGAAAATCAATCCAGCGTGTTGTGGTCAGCTGCTGCAATTCCACTGTCAGCATACTCATTGTGAAGCCAATTTTGCCCCGATCAGATAAATATAGGTTATGGAATGGCGCTTTTAATTTTAGTAATGTATGTTATCCTGCAGAAATACTGTAGAATAATCAGACAAAGCCTTTTTCCGACCTCTTGCTTGGTATGAGGTGCGGTGTTCCCTCTGGATCCCAGTCTTAGTTCGTGGTTAGACTAATGACTCTCTGGCTTGAGTGGCCTGAGCCTTGCTGTGGCTCGTCCCTCTGCTGCCCAGATGCTGCAGTGCCAACGAGAAGGTGCCTCCACTCTGATCCAATCAGGTGAGGCCTTGTGCTATCTGCTGTGAGTTCACCTGTGCTGCCAACCACCTGCACGGGCACTCACTAGTGGCTGCGGCCTCCAGAGGCAGGAACAGGTCTGTCAAAGATTCAGCCCTCATTTTTCACAGCAGTTACTGCAGGATAAGCTCTAAGCTGAGCTCCTAACATGGCACTTTGAAATACCCTCCTACTTTGAGAGGATCAGGATCAGTCATAGAAATTTAGGCTCTGTTGCGTCTGACCTTCGGGAGGAAAAGAAAGTGGATAAAACAGTAAGCAAAGAAATACTAAATAAGGTTTTATTTTTGCTGATGCGTACCACAAAATGGCGTAAATCTCCAGAGAACAGAAGGGGGTCTGAGCCCACAAATTCAACTCAGGAGGGGAGAGTTTTGGTTGGCAAAACTCGCTGTTGATCCTTTACTCTCTCTGTTTCAGAGTGAAATCTCCTCAGGCGGTGGCACCCTTTTCACCTGACATTAACATGCGGCTCGGGCTTTATAGTTCATCTGTGGCATACACATTAAAATCCAATTTCTCTCTCCCTCACCAAAAATTTGTCGTGCACAGCGTGTCCTCCTGCAATATTCTTCTTCTATTATGCCAGAGCCGACGGCGCATCCTTCATTACAAATGTATGTTGGCATGGAGGCATTGTTTGAACTTTATTACAAAATTCCAGACAAGATGCCAAATCCTAAACTGGTGAAAGTTGCATGTGTAGCAGTTAAGGAAATAAGCTAGCTAGCTCGCATTTTGTTTTGCTTTCCATCAATTCAGCCAGTTAAATACATTTTAGTCATCAACTTCCATGTTTTTGGAATTAAACCAAAGGAAATGGTACAGGCCAAAAAAAGATAAAATAAAATAAAATAACAAAATAAACAACAGAATTTTTTTACATGGAAAAAATGTTTCACAAAACTATCTACAAGAGAGCTGGAGAAAGGAAATACATGGTGAGCTTCTAAAGCATTGTACCCAACCCAAAGCCGCAAAGTCTTTTACTCAAGTAAACAATTTTCTAATTATCTATTGTCTTTTTAAAAGGAAACAAAAGGACAGTTTTGTCTGAGAGAGTGTTCCATGTAGACCTGTTGGATACTTGGCTCACGCTAACATTTGGCTTTCCCTGCGTTCCTCTTGTCCAGCGGCTTTCTCATGCGTAGCTGTAGATTACTCCACAGTGCTCACTACAGTGTTAGAGAGCAGCGGCAACTCCCACGTGTGTTCATAAGACTTGATCGTTAGCATTGTCAATACCCCACCAATGGCCATATAAGGCCACCTATTCTGCTCCTGTTGTGGTTTCATTCGCAAAAATGTAACCACAGAGTAACAAAAGAAATCAGTGCAGAGCTTCCAAGCAGATTTTGCTGACTTTGAAAAAAGGTAAAATCTTTCACTTTTCTACCCTTCACCTGTTTCATGTCACTGGTCAGCCCCACACTGTACATCTCCTGGAAACCCACAATACCTCTGCGAAGCAATTCCCTTGCGTGCCATAGAAACTGAACAGGGGCAAACTTTGCATCCTGCCTCGTTCAGTGATTGCTCACATCACTGCCAACAGTTTTGACAGGTGCTATTTCTGGGTTCGAAAGTGCTTCCACAAAAAAACTGATCAGTGCAAGATCCGCTAGTCTGTGAATTATCCAGATAAACGAGGGCAGCGTTTATGGGAAGAGATGTTGCTATTTAATTTGTTTCCTGTCATGAATTTAGGTGGAAACAGAAATCACACAGACAGATATCTCAAAATCTAGGCTGCTAAAACTCACGACAGATTGAGGGGTTGAACCAGACTTTTAAATAGAAACCATGGGTTCAAGAGCACCAGACATTCATGAAGAGCATTTTGCTGTGTGAGTGGCCTCGTCTGCCCTTTTTACACACACACACACACACACACACACACACACACACACACACACACACACACACACACACACACACACACACAACGCAAATAAATTAAGACATAGCAATTGAAAAAAAAAAAAATTATTAAGACAGAAAATAAAGTGTTCAAGCAGATGGTCATCAATCATGAGCTGGAACATTTTCCATGTAACTGATAATAGGTTGGCACATATTATAGAAAAAATGCTGCATATTCCTTGCTGAGTAAGTTACTCAGCAAGGAATATCTACTTGTGTGTTTAATGAATCTGCATACACTTGCTGTGATCATGCATTTCAGTCAGCGTTTCTGTACCTCCAAGCAGATCACCCAAAATGTGTGCAGGAGCATGTAGTGATACTGCGTTGTATCCACAAGTGAGTGTGACTGCGCCGCAGCAGACAGCCAAAGATGTAATAACATTTGAAACGAAGGCATCATACTCCAGCAGTGCCACAGGAAAGATTATTTTCAGGAATGATGACCTTGTTGACATTGATCTTCTCTGCATGAGAGGGGATGAAAGAAGCTAACAGGTGAAGCTTATCTGATGTTGGAGCAGATTATCTGATTTCATTGTCTAACTGACCGGAATCCTGCTGCTTTTGTTTTGCTTCTGCAGAGCTCACATATCTTAACTTGATCTCAGTCTATAAATCAATTTGACGCTTTTTGTCTATTTATGTGTGTTGAGAATGTTCAAGAAAAAAGGAAAGGTTAATCCATACATGCCTAAACTTCGCTGATGACAGAGGAGATGTGATTCCACAGCCTCATCAGAGCAGTAATATATGACTCATATGCTTTCTTTGTCCAATAATATTGTGGATATTAAATATAAGTTGCATTTGTCACCAAAAAATACGCCACAAGACAAAGTATTACAATGACTGCTTTGTTGTGAAAATCAAATAAAGCACTTTCCTCCAAGAAAGATGAAGTTCCATCTCATTGGTAAGGTAATGATGTATGCCATGGGTCAGGCAGGGAGAGGCGATAATGATGCTAGTCATTTAACGTATTTACGGGCATACACTGGATTACCATCTGCAATTTTATGGTTGATTTAGAATCACTTTATCCTCTCTTTTATAGCGGACATTTCACAATCAAATGTGCATCAGCCTTCCCTTTATCATCTCATGTCTGCTGAGCCAGCAAAGGCCACTTTATTCTCATTGCAAGAGGGAGTATTTCATTTTGTCTCCATCCACTACTTTTTATCGGAGTCTCCTTTCAGAGGGAGGCCTCCGTGTTCTGCTGCTGGCTGCTTGACCACTGCTCATCATTACTGAGCCTTGGACTGCACACTGCACAGTCTTTACAAGGCTGCGAGTCAGTTAACGGTTTGAAGGATGGTGCACTGCAAAATCACCTCCTTTATTATTTCTCACATCCTCTGTCTTAAGTGAATATGCATGAGCTTGTGCTGTGAACATGATGTGTGGACTCGCAATAGTGACTGTCAGTCTGTGATTGGACTGTCTAATGCATACTGTATTAGGGATGTACTGATCAAGTATGTTTGGTCCTTGTCCCAACCCGAGTCATTTAAAGGATAACTCCACCATCAAATTCGGCCAGAATCTCTTCCCACGCAACAGAGGAGTAAGGGAGCAGTGTCTGTAGGAGGCACTGCCCTTATGGCTACATAGTGTATGAGAGTCAGGGGACAGGGACGGGGGGACTGACTGACCACTGTTCACTGAAGCACTGACAGCGACGTAGAGCTGCTAATCAGAGCCAACCAGACTGTCTTTGTGCTGGGAAAACAGGGAGTCTGGTGGTGCATTTACAGTGACTGGTAGGGTACTGAGGGTACGGATTTTGTAAAAATACTTGTACTCACCTGTATTTGTAACATTATGCCAACGAGAATCTATGTGTCACAGCCCAAATAGAAAAAAAAGTGAAGACTTTCTCTTTAAATGAATATTTGTGAAACATTTTTATTGATTCACACCCTCAGCACAGGAACCAATGGACTTACTGAAGACAGGACAGAGGTTGTCAGAATGCAGACAGTAAACGGTCGAGCACAATGCCTTTCATGGGAATTGCTTACAATAAGGAAAACATAGAGCAACACTGTCTTGACCGTGAGCCTTGAGTTGATAATATTCTGTCACATTTCATGACTTTGCTTCACTTTGCTGAACATATAATCTCAATATGTCTTTAGTAGTTGCTTCTGACACCAATCATATGAATTATCATTATTGTCCACTAGCTTCTGTCTACAGCACAGGTTATTACACAAACAAGCAACTGGGCTGCTGGTTGTGATGCTGTGGCACACTGCCAACTTCACACCTTCCCCACCTGTCAAGTTATAAGCAGCATACACTCTGGTTGTCTTTGAAATTAACAGAAAATGAATTTGGGCAAACAGATGGGCAGCGGGAACTGTGTTTACCCAGATGGCGTTTGAATTGACAAAAGAGCAAATGCCATAAACAGTGACTAATACTGTTTGCCATGAGATAAAGAATTCTTACTTGCAGAGACGTGTTTCCTTTATATTCAGTTTTACACGAGAGCCTAATGCATCATTTGAAACAAAATAATGAAGATGCTAAATTGTATTAAAGGTTCGTTAACATCTGAAAAAAAGGATGCCAACCCAATCGCCACATGACGGTGGCAACACAAACTCGGTGTATCAACACTATCACACTCTCTGCAATGCGGCGTGTGCATGCTGGGCAAGCACATGGCATTCTCCCCCAGAATTTAGACACCTCACCTGAGTTCCTGGTGAATGATCTTTTACTTTGCCAGTTAGTTAGACTGAGTGTGGGATTTGGGGTATTACTCTGGAGAATAGCTGGAGACAAGAGTCAGAGTCATCTTTGTTCAGGATTACAGCTTTATCTTTTGTAGGATTTAAATTATTGTGGTAAAAGCAGCACACATTTGACTGTTGGCATCACTATCTGCATGTGTCACTGATAAATTCAGCCATATGCTGCGGATCATTAGACCAGACTCTCCAAGACAGGAGTGATACTTAAAACAATACTGGTGTCGGAAATAGAAGAAATTCAAGTTCCATCCCATCAATAGCATAATGGATCAACTGTGAAGCAGCAGTCTCAGCATTAAAGTTGTAATGCTAGAGACTCCTTTCCTTAGAAACAAAGGCATTGTGTTGTTTGTGGCTGCTCCACAATTAAAGCCACTTCATGTTTCACCAGTTCAACCCTTTTAATGTGACGCAGCAGTTGGAAAAGTCCATGTGATTTGCATTGGCAGTAACTTAATACAGCTCTGATATGATGTAAAGAGAGTTAACAGGAAAGTGTGAGGCTACTATAAGCGTGTCTGAGTGTCCTGAAAAGCGCTATATAAGCATAATGTGTAATTATTATTATTATTATTATTATAAATCAGATCCAATAAAAACAGCATCCCTGGATTCTATGTTGTTTCATGTGAATCCCTGTCTGTGAAGGCAATTGTGGGAATGAGAGACTCCACTGACAATAAAAACTACAATATAGAGAGGTAATTACATTCTGTAAGTACACTGACCGGCTTTTGCTGTGATGCCAGAAAGAGAAATGTCCATCATAAATAGTACCAATAACAGGGTTTGATGTCATGAAAATCTTTAGGATTCTAACTTTAATATACTGTAAGAGATCATATAATACAACTAATATACCATTAAAGATGAGAAGGGATCTTGCTGATGAGATCCAGGCTGTCTTTCATCTCAGTGGTAGGAAGTCCAAGTCTAATAAACATGCAGATTGTCTTCATGTGTCCATGGTGAGAATTTCTCTGCAGAGGCCTCCCTGTGCAGTATTCTGATTAGAATTTTAGCTACAATATTAAACCCCGAAATGATGTCCCACCCTCCGCTGGTGAACATGAGAGGATGGCGATGATATAATTAAAAGACTGATTCAGAAGCTAAACTGCAGGAACCACTGGTAGGAAATCCTCAGTGAGACTTGCCCATTAACTGCTGCCAAGTCATGATTGTCCTCAAATTTAAAAGATGATGATCATGATGCTGTGAAGCTTAAAGACATGGTGGTGTCCCAGGTGGACGTTCCTGGGAGATCCCTCATCATTTCCCTTTAATTCTGTTTTGGATCCAGTTTTGTGTTCAGAACTTCCGTTGAGCACTTTTTGAAGGTGTTAAAGCTTCTATTCATGGCATAGAAACTTCACAAGGATAAATAGGGTGGATCTTATTGTATACTATTGCTCTTTAATACGCTAATTAGAGTCTCTTACATGCCTCTCTGGACCTGTTATGCTCCTTTGTTCTCTCAACTTAGCTTCCCAATCTTTTATTGCTTTTACGTGCATTGTTTATCATTTATTAGTGTCTCGTCCTTATGTGCTGTTCTCTAGCTGATCTAATACACAAAATCCCCTTTTGGGATTATTATTATTGTTCCATTATGTTCTGTCCTGTCCTACAGAAGCAAACAGCTGGGTGTGAAAGTTTGTATGTTTTAAAGCTCTAATGGTACAGTCATTGCTAATGTTGGTAGTGCTAGGACAGAAGCTCTTGTTTGGTTATCACATTAGTTTGGTTGTATGCTTGTTCAATTTCATGTATACTAAGTTTTTCTTTGCTATTCTCACATTTCTCGTGCGCTCGTGTACCCTGGTGGACACATTTGAAACTGTGCTCCATTATACACCCTGTTGGATCAAGCTTTGTTGGGACTTACTCTTCTGTGTGTCAGCAGGAGATAGAGACACTGAGATATTACACATCGTAAACACCTTTTCCCAACCACAAGGCATCACCCTCTGATTAGGCAGGCATTACCTTGGGTTCCGTTAAATGGAGGCTGTACAATCTGGATTTGAATTTTCAGATGGTGTCTTGACACCAACAGATCATGACTGCATGTCACCCAGCTTCCGTTCATCTCCAGGAATGAAAACACACCAATATCACGGTTTTGCTTGAAAAAAGGAGATAAAACCTTGCCTCCAATATCTGGAACTTTAAAGCTGCATTAATGGGTATTTTTCTAGAATGAACAATTGATTGTTGATATTGATGCAGCCACAGGCAAGAGGCAGGCCAAGAAGCTTTAAAAAAAATCAATTCTACGAACAATACTACAGCTGATAAGTACAGACTAATGCGACAGTTCTCCTTTTTAAACCTGCACCAAACACATATTTTTTTTTTTTATATATGTAATGAATCAAATGATTATATATATAAATATGGCTTATGTTAAATAATTAGACCTCCCCCTGAAGTTTCCCTCAGCATTTTAGCATCTTTCCGCTTTTGATTTTCAGGCTGCAACATTCCCAGCTCAAAAAGTAGCATAGTTCAATGTTAGAAATGTAATGAAATGTAAAGTACAGAAAAGTCGTTACAAATACACTTTTAATTTCTGTGCTGAATTTCAGGTACAGTTCAACCCAATTAAGATCTACTTTATTGTGTTGAAAATAAATATACTAATTACTAATGCCTGAAGTGGAATTTCAAAGTACTTTTAAGAAGTATACTAAATTCCAGATACTTTAAATAGTAATAATGTGTACTCATGGAGAGCATATCTATTTTGAAGTCCTTTGTAATTAATTTAAGTGTGCTTTAATTTCACTTAATTTGAAGTATATTTAAATATATTTCCAACACGTTGGTGATATAATACAACTGTACTGCAACTGTGATTTGAATGCTGATGAATCCTGATTTTCACTGGTGTACTTCAGTACACTTGAAAGTTAAAAATTTACCATTTACACTTAAGGTATTACTCAAGTGGTGCTCAAGGACACTAAAAGGCAGACTGACGAAGTTAGCCACAAGCTAATGCACTTTCTGAGAATCTAGCAGGATGAAGACCCAAATGTTTTCCCCAAGAGTTGATGGAAACCAAAACAGAGCTAAAGATTTGTTAGAATGTCAGACATATGAACTTTAGGTAGCATGTCAATGTGCACTTTTTAAGTTCATTGTGGAGTTTCACCTCAAATGGCTAAAAAATAAACAAGCAAACAAACAAAATCGATTTATGCAGTTTTAGAATTCAGTAGACACAGAGAGAAACTTAGCACAACAATAAGCTAAGCAGTGTGGCACAGATGATAACTTTTCATTAATTAGCATATTGCATATATTACCTCCTTGTATATTCATTAAGGTAATAGGCTAATCTATATTTTTATTTAATTTGCTTGAAAAAAAAATAAGGGGCGTATTTTTAAAATGACTTCAGGCATCAGAAGCTGCCTTTGAACCCAATATTACTCACATTAATGAACTTTGATTTCTTATATTTCACACAATAACTTAATGACCTGCAGGCAGGAAGCGTTGCAAACAAAATACATTGTCTAGTCTTGTGGTTGCATTATGGACTATTGAGACTATTGTCTGCACTGCAGTGACCTGTCTGCTGCTCTTCTCTGTAACTTTACCTGCAGTGCATCGACAACAGTTTGTGTAGTCAACAAATTTCCTTCAACACAGAAAATTGTCTTGTTTTGAAATTACAGCTGGATGAAACCTCTCAGTATTCTCCAACATAAGTGCATTTGTGCTTATTGTACTGCCAGTATTGACCGTAGTAGCACTATTATTCTGGCTGATTTTGTTCTTCATGTCAAAACACATTTCCTCAAACAACTGACTGAAACTCCAGCCTCGTCTAAAGCTGCTCATATCAGTGTCATGCTAATTTGTTTAAATTAGAATTTGGAAAATCGTCATATTGCAATTATATGGCTGGCACATTCGAAGATGATTGTATTTTACAAATAACCTAGCTACAGTACTTCTCATTTAAATGATAATTTAGTATCATTGTGTATTTTTATATGCACGCAGAGAGCCGGGACAGCAATATGAGCCATTTGAAATTATGCATTTAAATGACAAAGGATGCTCACACTGGGATGATGCAACGGCTCTATTCACTTTTGCCCAATTTAAGTCAAAAGTCTTTCATCAGCTTTCGATTTGATGAATGAGAGAACGGCTCGGGCTGTGTGCTCTACTGTATGCCGATGCGACAATCGTGTGACAAATGGCTGTGGGCCTGGCGACTACAAAGAACAGTAAACAGAGCTGGAGCTGCTTCCAGCTTTCCACAGGGCTTCCTCACACATCATTCATCTCCTTCATGGCTTGATGAAACTGTAGAGAACGAACAATAAGGATGGCGTAATAGTTCATACTGTACGCCAGAGGACACAGTTGCTTTTTTTTGCCACAATTTTGAAATATGGCCCTTGTATACAGCAGATTCCTTGCTGAAATCAATATGGAGGGCTTGTATTATGTAATGTAGATTTTAAGCAAATAAACAGCTATTAGGAGACACTTCCCAACACTGGACCAGAGAAAATGTATTTCATCAGTTTCTAACATTTTTATGTCATTCCTGGCTCTGAACTAGTACTTTGGACAGACATTTTCTGACCTTTTTATCATTAAACCATTGGGCTCAACCACAGACATACAGGGGAAAAAATGCTCTTTTCATTCAGTATCCTGATCAAACACACAAACATAATAATGAAGAAAGACTCAGACAAACATTTCAATTTCCACATGAAATGCCATCTCCACTTAAATGATGATAATTTCCTGTCACAACCTGCATGTTTACATTTTTCTCAAACCATGTGTTTATTGTTGTGTACCATACAGATGTGTTATACATTTGGCCATATGGCTCACATTAATGTTGCTTCTTAATGTACTTAATGTACTATTTTCACAAAGGCGATCCTGAAGACACCTTTCAACAGAGGGAGCCACTACGTGCATGTGTTGGTTGACTGACACTCATTGTTGGTGAAAGGTTAGATAGAATAATAACAATAATATCACATTTTTTTATCATTGCCACACATGTGGCTGGGGCTGCCATTAGTGTTGTCCTACTTGAGACAAATCAAGGTATTTTGGGTGGAAATGCTAAATGCTGAGAAGATAACAGAGAGGTGGGTGCTAACATCTTCTTCCTCTCATGGTATTCTTTCTCATACTTGTTTTTTCAGGTTTGTTCTCGGAAGCAGTCTTGCAAACTTTGGCAAACACACTTAATGTATAAAACTGATGACGGCAGCCATTGTTGCTAAGCAACATTTTTTTTTCCAAAGACCTCAACCATTGTACGTCTTGCCTAAGAGAGACAAACAGACAGACAGAAGTTTGACTGAAACAAACCGTGTAATACAAAAGCAAACACAGGAAAGTGTTGTGCTCCCTCCAGCGCAGCCACTCTCCAAATGAAACGCTTGCCAGGAGGCTTAAGTCAACTCAGCTTGTAGCACAGATGCAGTCCATTCCCTTCAACACGGCCGCCAATGCAGGGAGCACCAAACCCTCTGTGAAGCCAATTTCAAATTGGAGAGCTGTGATTCCAGCTCAGGCTCCTGCTCGATGGGTGAGAAGCCCCAAATGTAGCTCCACACAAACTTGACAGAGTTCACATGGCGGAAACTAAGGGTTTATCCTTTTCATTCTGCAACTATTATTTCAGTCTCTCTGTACCTTTAGAGTGGACTCAGCTGCATTGTGTATAACATACAAAACACAATTCATCAAATCTAATGACGTGGAATATCTCTGTGAGAATAACACATAATTACAAGCATAATTGCATCATCGCCTTAAGACGAGGCATAAAACAAATAATACTTTTATAAAACGCCCATTAAACGGGTGTGTTCACCAGATAATCACTGCCTGCAGGTTGAATGAAATGAGGTTAATTAGAGGGCCACTGGAGAATGGAAATATAATAAAATAACAGAACTCAAGAAAAGTCATGACGGGTTGTGCAAACTGGGGATAAGAGAAAGTTGACTAAGTTTGGACGAGCACTGAATTCAGCTATGTCCGTTGTATCCAGGAACGGTCCAAACACCTGATGCATGGTTATATGGCATGGGCAGCTGAAGTCGCCAAGTGCTTGCTCATGAGGGAGTTGTTGGGTCTCTGTAGATAAAGAGCATGGTCTGTGCCTGCTCTGTATGGAAAGTGTCCTGGCACTATAGAAATAAAATTGAATTGAACTGAAATTGAAATCCATGGCTGGGCAACATCTGTCTGATCATCAGGAGTCAGTAGCTGTTCTTTCCTTTTCAACAAGCCCTCATGCCTAACGGACAAAATCAGTCTTTAGTTTTTAATGTGGTCACATTTTGCTGATCTCATGCTCCATCAGTAGGATGAAGACACAAAATCTCTTTGTTAAGGTTAGAAATCTTGGTCATGACATTAAGGTTTAGGTCCGGTAAGATTTAAAAAACTAAAAAGACTTTGTTAAGGTTATGAAATTCTTAAAGCCATGGTTGATATATAGATAAATAGATTTACTTAATACTTTGAAGAGTCCAACATTGCTGTTTGCAGGAGATGGGACATAAATGATGAACTCCAGTGTAAAGTCACAAGCTGTCGAGCCTCATGCATATGACAGCTCAGGTTTAAATGTTTAGAATAAATATCGGACAGAGTTGTGATTAATGTTGCTTGTAAAATCTGACACTTGTATGAAAAAAACAGGATTAACTGTATGATCCAAAGGATTGAGGATATTTAAACCTGCAAGTATGCATGTATTATAAGAACTGGAAATGGCATCGCCACTCAGCATTACCCTGAGATTCCACTGGGTGTGTCTCTGTGACGACATGTATGCAATTTTTTTCTGTTTTCCAAGTGGCTGCAAACCCCACAGAGCGCGTTTCAGAAGCAGACTGTTTTGCCTGGCTTATTTTGCTAACTTGCTAAGATTTTCCTGATACGGTCATTTTCTTCCAACACTGACCTTCTAGTCTGATACAGTAGGATGAAGTTAACACGGCAAAGTTCTGACTGCAGACCACACTGCATCTAATTGAACTCTGCATGAAACCTCTGCAAGTCAATCCACTTATCATGGCAAATTCAAGCAAAGTGAATTGATTTTGGTCCAAAATGTAGCTGCTATAAATGCTGAGGAATGTCACATTTCCAAAACTAGAAAAACATTGTCATTAAATGCAACCCATGCACCAATTCCATTTCTTCTAAAACACGTTAAGAAAACCATAATAACAAAAGCGTGTTGTGAGAGAATCTTCAATAGGAACACTTTTACTATAGAAATAGGATTATAAGGTAGGACAAACATTGACTGTGAATAGCTTTGTGAGGTATTACCAGGAGTAGAAGAAACACCAATCCTGAGGACAAAAACTGTAAATAAACAATGCTTTGGAGAGGGCATGTCTTTTTTTTTTCTCAGAACAAGAGTGCTCAGCCTCCCCACAGTGTCATTTTTCATTTTTCTTATCTTCTGCACCTTGAAAGCTGCCACAGAGGAAAAGTCTGCAGCGCTGCGCTCCAGGAAGGCTTCAGTGGTCTCCAGAGAAAAAGTCTTCGTTTAGTATTGAACAGTCCAGTAACCATGTCTTTGAGCTGTGTCTGAGGCCATTGCCTCCTCTCTGCAACTTTCAATTGCAAGTTTTGTGTTTTTGGGAAATGTTGTAGCATTTTCTCAAAATCTCTGTGGATATCAATGCTTTTTCATGTCAGTCTGAGCCTCGAATTGCTCGCCCACAGATATTACAGAATTGAAATTCTTGAGCGTCTGTTGACAGTCGATTTAAGGGCAGAAAAAATGAAGAGGAGAAAGATTTGTCAGAGCTGTTCCCTGTTTTTATGTGATTGACACTGGGGAAATGGGAAACGCCTTATTTGCTGTGGGGTGGGATTTTGCTTTTGCTGACAATTTTCACAGTTTTGAGTTCTGCACATCATAGTAAGCCTGAACCACTTGATAAAAGCACAAAAAGCAATTGCCACTGTCATCTGCAAAATGGGATTTGTAATGTATAGCCAGCTATTTCTTATCCACTGTCTCTTAACTTACAGTATGTCTACCAGCACAGCCCATTTCATCGCAATATAAACTCCTTATACTCACAGAGTTTCATACTGTAAAAGCTGTTAGTTCTTCCAGATCATCTCTGCCCGTTTCTATCAGGACTGGATGTATAATGCAGCTTTTATCTTTCAGCTGTGTCTTGTGAAAAGCCACAGCGGCTTTCTGCATCTCAACATGTAATCTCTGACCCTCTTTAAGATGGCAGAGGGTAAAGAACGCGAAAAAGAGGATCAAAGAGATTTACCCCGAATTTACATTTGCATTTCTCTGTGCCCTCTTCAGCATTTGGAGATTCTTTTTTTTTAAATAAGAAAGGACATGAGTACAACACAGAGGACACGTCAGATCCGAAGAACTAATTTCTTTCAAGGAGAATGGACAGCTCATGCACCTTCTGCTGGAATAGTAACACGTGTTATGCAGAACACAGAGAAACAACCTGTTTTGTCAGTTTGGTATAGAGACTCGATGTGCAAACTACTCACTTCTATTCATTTCAAAATGAATCTTTGTTGGAAACTTTACTTCCTGTGCTCAATCACTGAGGTGATGTACCATCCAGCAGTGAAAAGGAGCAGAAACAGCCACAGTTTCATAAACCAAGAACTGCACGGCCCCTGCACACGTGCTAATGGCTGCATTCAGCATGCACAAAACCTGAACTTCACTGACCTCGACCTGATCAGCAAAATGTTGCTCACTGCTGATGATGTCGGTCAGAAATGTTCCTTAATAGAGCAAGTTACCTGGATGAATGAATTCTAAAGACTTTTCGGTTATCGATGGACAGCGTGCTCTTTACATCCTTATCAATGGATATTATTGTTTTTAAAGCTGCACTCACTCCATACATTCACATTAACAATGCATCAAATTACTATGTGAAAGAGGCTGCTTGTAGTGACAAACCCACATGAGAATTACCACCTGACCACGCAGCTCCCCTCAGCTTTACGATGCATGCTAGCGTCTCTCAGTTCATTGTTTAGGTTTTATGGTCTGTAAGTCAACTGTTTTGGTTCATTCTCACAGCTTTCATCAACCTTATTTACTGCCTCAACAGACAGTTTTATTAGAAGAAAAAAAAAAAAAAGAAAAGAAAACTGTGATAGATCCACTGCATGCTGCCTGCCCAGCATCCAACAGCTGATAGAGTCTTGCTGGTGAATCATGCTGCAGTTAAAGAGCCATATACATGATGTAAGTAGTTGGTGGAGACCAAAACAGAGCTTTGATTATGTTCCTACTGTACATGGTGTTGAGTGCTCTGCCCCATCAGTGAATGATTTGCAGTCTGTAGTTGTGCATTGTGGTTGGAGTTTGCTTCAGTGGAGGTTGTCTTTAAAGTGACAGATGGAGCCTAATCATTCTAAATAGTGGCCCACATATCCAAGATATTTTGAAAAGTGTTGAGCACAGACTCCATACTCAAAATCCTTTCGGGCACAGTTACAAGCAGCCTGTAATCCAGGGATGCCAGTATTAAAGTAAATATTGAAATGTGTATTACCAGAGATTGTTTATGACCACACAGATTAGAATCACAGATATCAGCTGCGATTGGCAGGTGCTGATTTCATGTGTTCCTCTACGATTCTCTTGTACAAAAACCAGAACCAGAGAGAAGCTCAAATCTCAGAAGAGTCTTAAGAACAAGAGTGTGTGTAATCAGTGAAACGTTACTGATGTGCCAGCTCACTGAAATCCTTCATTTGTTTGGAGGATTTTTATCAATTTTGGAGATTTTCATTTTTCATCAAATAACCATTAAGTCATGTTGATATAATTGCCATTAATGATTTATGCAATTGTTAAGATGACTGGAGTCAACAGTATTGGCCACCATGCTTTTTGGTGATGGTCTCCATCCGTCACAATGGTAATAATGACTGATGAAGATGAATTAATATGGTCATACTTTATAATGTTCCAGTGATTCACTTCAGTTAATTAAAAATGAGAAATGCAATTCAATGAGAAAATGCAAAGTGCATAATATATTTATTATATTATAATAAATCATGTAAATATGCATACAATATGTATATTACTCTAATTTTTTTTTCTTTACTACATCATAATTTCATTTGTGACTTTGACCCAGCAGAGGAAAGGCTGGTACTGGAGGTGCAACAACATCAAATCCAGAATTAGGACAAGACTATACCTGATGCAAAATCATGACACTCCAGTGGAGGAGCAACGTTTGCACTTTGTGTTCTACAGGACACAGTAGTGTAAGATTATGAGCCCACAACATGTTTGATGTCTGTTATTGTTCACCATGTGTCACCAGTCCATCCAGCCTTACCAGTTGTGTGTGTGTGGCACATGATGATTTCAAATACTGCAACCAATCCCACGCGGCATATAGGCCTTGTGCAGGTAGAATGTGGTTCTTTTAGGGATTTGTGTTATTGAAACTGTCAAATCCACATTTTCACCAGTTGTGGGAACACTGACGCCACCTGGGACCGGGGTTTTGGAATTGCTCAAAAACTGTTTATAGCTTTTGGAGTGTGTACAGGGACTGGCTGTCAAAACATGACACTATCACATCATATAGACTGAACTTTTGCTCATGGCATGAAGAAGTCATTGTCATACAGGAAAGACACCAGAGGAGGTGTTTATGGAAATTGGGTGTCAAAGCTATTGAATATATTGCCATTGCAAGCACCAGCTGATGTCTGTAAACACTGTGACATCCCAGCTATGAAGTCACATCAGGCAACAAATCAAGTGATCAGATTAACAAGATAACAGTCAACGCTGATTATTTTAACCATTTTCTTTATAACTAAAATGAAGTCTGCTAGAAATATCTGTAATAATCCTTCATTGCAGAGAAAAACTCTGTGTGAACAATCATCTGACTCAAACGGCAATTATGAGCAGCCAAGTGGGAACAACTGCTCATGTTAGCTTAATTGTAATTCTGAAATATATTGTGACGGGACTATTTTCTTCTGCTGATTCTTTTTGCACTTTAAACTCGTACACCAATGAAGGCTCTCCACTTTCATAGCTTACCAAACTAGCTGTCAGTCATTTAAATGGAAGCAGAGTTTAGCTTGCTTTAAGCAGTGCAGGTGGTGACTGTCTGACCAAGGTTTTCCCCTTGGGGCTCATCGTAGCTGTATCGCTGCTGAGACCATTCGCGACTACAAACCTGTATACTTGATCTGACTCGACTTGGCTGCTGCTGATACCAGTTCTTGCACGTACACGCTGCCCTCAACCTGTATGCCAAGCTGCAGCCCATTTGCTGAAGAGACCTCTCCAGGGCCTCTAGGCTCACCAGATTCATTCGTGTATCAGTCAGATAATAGACTCAGTGCTTGTTAGCCGGTGGATATTATTCCAAGATGCCTGCAGACTTTGGAGGACTCACTGCTGAAGTTTGATTGATAGACAGCTTTTTGGGACTGCTTGTGTTATTAATTGTTTTGCATTTTGTTTTAGATTTTGAAATTGAGCCATTCCTCACAAGAGAAATTTTTTTATACTTTTGTATTTTTTTTATTGTCTATTTTGTCTTTTTTTCTACCTCTCCTTTTTATTCTTGCTGTTACATCAAGTGAATTTCCCCAGCGTGGCATCAATAAAGTCTTATCTTATATTAAACACTTTCATTGTCTCCAACAACATACATATGAGTTTCATTTTGCCTGTAGCCTACTAATTGGAGAGAAAGTGTATTGCTTTATTTCCACTCAAGACCACAAGTGTGCCCTGCACTCTTGAGGCCCCCCAAAGAACAAACAACAACAAAAACAAAAAAAAAAACAAGCTGTCTTAAACTGGAATTCCTATTCAAATGCCTTCAAACTACAATATAGAATTCACAACCTGCTCCCTTTTTTGGTACATCATTATGATTTAGAGTCAAGTACCATCATTTTACAAAATTCACTTTGAAATGTTCATGTGTTTATGGTAACTGACATTTCATTCCCATGCATATGAAGTATTAGTGTCATTATCCTCTTGGATTTATTACCCATGAAACCTTTATTTTCTTCATGTGCTTTAAAGTAGAAAGCAATCTTCTCTTCGGTGCTGTTTGCTTGCAAACTCCAATGCAGTGGATCGACATCCTTCTTTGCAATCACAGAGACAAATATTGTCATTTGAAGATATTGAAGTTAGCCATGAAGCTATGAAATAAAAGAGTGAACTATGCACTAAGTAGCACACATTTCGATAAGCACTTTTAAAGCATCATTAGCACCCCCATTACACAACACATAACACAGTCAAGCAACAGCTCCATCTAGTTTAATTAGTATGATTGACTGCATCATGTCAGCATCAGCTCTGCATGTATGGCAATAACTGAAAATCCACTTAATATTCTTTACTTACTTGTACAAATATGTGCTCATGATATGTGAGTCTGCAGCTTTTTCAAACACTCCTTATCATGGCCAAACAATGCTGCAATTCTAATTTATTTTGTTGCAGTCCATCCATCAGGGAGCAAAAGTCTCTTCATTTATAGGGCTGCAAGGAGGCGAGCCCAAGGTGAGTTCTCACAGTTTGAGACAGTCTGACCCTCATCAATGATTTGTGGCTCCTACACAGGCTACCATTTTACCTCCTCACCCCCTGCTTTGTTTAGAGGCCTTGAGTTGGTGTGCAGTGGCTGCAGGATCTTACGAGGTGGTGACAGCAGGAGTGATGGGCCACTCGGCCATGACGGGAATTAATGAGACATGCATGGGTAATGAGATTACAAAGATGGAGCAGGAAAAGCCAGAAAGGAGGATTACCAGGTACACGCTGTCACAGCCTCACTTCCGCAGAGCAGAGCAGGGGACGCACCTGTGCCTACAACCTGACTAACACTCACAACAACGCCAGCACGGATGGAGACATGGCAGCTGTGTGATCTCATTTGTGGTGTCTGGGACTCCCACTACTCCCAGTGGCATCAGGTTCATGGCAAGAAAAGACATCTGCCAAGCTGTCTCCTCATCTCCTTCAGGGTTTCACAGAAAAGACAGAAGTTGTCTGTAAAAAAAAAAAAAAAAAAACTTTAATCTTCAAAAATCTTTACTATCACATGCATCTAAACTGTTCTGCATAAATGCATCCACTAAATATCTAAATGTAAATTGGATGCCAGCCATTTATGTTATTGCACATGGAGACACACTGTATGATGAATGACTGTGTGCAGAGACAATGGCCATGACCTTTACATATTGCATCATCAACGTATTAATAATGCATTCTGTAGCACTTTGCTCCGTGCCATTACTATGTTTCATATTGTGAGTCTAGAAACAACAACAGTTCATTCTTCTGCTTTTGCTTTCCAGCTTTGTCTGTCAACCAGAGCTTAAGGGCCTGTTTAAAAATTAATGAGCAGTGCTTACACTGTAAATAACTGCTGGTAATGCACCGTGGGTTATTTGAAATGTAAAACCTACTGTCATGCTTTGATTATCTATGTATCTGCCCTGAGCATGGATTCGAGTGCAGAAGCAGTGTTCCATGCAGTGTGGTTGCCGGCTGACTTATTAAGGTTCGCTGTCACTGGTGAGTATGTTGAACAGTTCCCTAGAGTTGAGAGGCATTGGGTTTACTGCAACAGCATTTTGAGCGCGCTTCATGTATATACATAATGTGATGTAATTCTGCAGAGGTAATTATTTTTTGGACTCCAAGGATTTGCTCACGCAACAATGTAATGCTGAAAATATGTCACAGGGAGATTGTTTTTAAGGAATGTCAAACACCCATTCCTTAATTTCACCAAAAAACATTGCAGCTACAGCTACATTCAGTCATTCTTCTATGTTGTTACTACTGCAAAAGGCTTATCTAGGCACAATTTCAGCAAAGAACTATATGCGGAGAACAGACAAATAGCTTTAGCTCTGTGTCAGTACTCATTAGTGTTGTTCTGGATGTATCCTTTAACAAGCCCAACCTTGTGTCTTTGTAATTGTGTGTCTAGCTGCTGGTACCAGACTTGTGCCCAGTGAATCATTAATTTGGGTAAATTGTGCAGCTATAAGTTGGATTCCTACTGTACAAGTCTCATGGTCACTCTTATTCTATATCAGACTGGAAGTCTATTTTCTGCCCCATATCAATTTTTCATATGCAGCCATTTGTCCTTAGGGGACGAATGTCATCCCAACACTGGATACTGAGTTTTCACCTGTCCCCACGGTACTCCAGTGGCATTTCCTGGACACTGAATGACATGAGGGAAAAGACTTGGTTGTACTTATTCTTACTTAAAAACTTGCCCTACTTCTATCTGACACAGTCCTGATTCTTTAAACAATTGGGCTGCTTTGAGTTCTCAAAAACATTTCACCCACGTTGGGGTTTTCAGAACACACACACTCAGAGCTTTATTTTCTCTCTCTCTTTTTTATTCAGTTGACCCTATATAGAGCAACATGAATGAGTTTCTGTGGCACCTGATTATCAACCTGCTTGATGAGTCTGGGCTTTGCCTCCCGCCCATAGTCACTTTAGAAAAAATGAGTGAGGCTTGCTCCAGATGGCCATGCCCTTTAGAAGTCTCTCTCTTTCCTGTAATGGAGCAAGTTGGCTCTTACTCCCCAGACTGGGATCAGTCCAGGCGGCTGCTGTTAATGAGGTGTTCCCTCCTCTGTCATGCTGGGATTTCTGGCTCGGCGTATACCTTGCTTCTGTTTTATCTGTCCGTGTTTCAGCATGGGATCAGACAGGGAGAATTGGGAAGCAGGTTGACGCCATGAAACTAGAAGCTTCAGTCTGTCGCATACATGCAGTAGAAATGGCTAACATGGTAACCTAACCTACACACAGCACTATATGAAAGTTTTTAGAGTTCATCTGAAGAGCAGCCAATCTCCAAATTAAGTTTAGAATATACTAAAATACATTCATGCTGGAAGAATTGGTATTGTTGAGTGCCTCAGTACTAAAATGATGCATTTTATTTGTCTTTCTACCGATAACACAGAGTGACTATCTTCTTCTTGTGTTGATTTAATTCAGACTTGTCATTAAAATGAGGCCAGGAGGGAAGCTCACTCTAGAAATGAGGCCTTTATCAAATGCCAGGTAGGGACACACGCATGGCAACAATAACAACTGACAGTGTACGCCAAGAAAATATGGGCAAGTTCTCCTACCTTGGAAGTCACCTCTCCTCAAGGGCAGTCATCAACAGCAAGGTAGTTCATTGCATCTGGTGGGCCAGTGGGACCTTTGCAAAGTTTGCTGGTCTACAATGCTATTTTCTTTCCCACACTTTTATGCTGCACGGACTAGCACTACCTAGAGTAGATATATGGGTTCTGAAGACCTACCACACCTATGGAAAATCTGTGAATCAACTGGAAAGAGAAGCAGACTAACACCAGTGTTCTTGAGGAAGCAAACATTATTATAACTAAGACAATCATCATTTAACACTAGTTGAGATGGGCATGCCATGTAATACAAAAGCCTGACACACACCTCCCAAAACAGGTCCTCTACTCAGAAATAAATGCTGGCCAATGAGCACATTGAGGTGTTTCAAGGATTACACATGAACAGCTCTTAAAGAAGGCACTTTGCATGAAGGCAAGTCCATGAGTCAAGCAGCAGCAAGGACAGGAAACAGTCCCCACCAAAAAGGCTCTCCTACTTTCAAATTCAAGCTTGTCAAATCAATACTTACACTGCAAAAAAAGTTTGGCTTCCAGAATTGGCCTCTTAAGTCATCTGACTCATATCAAGGACCCCCAGGGGATCATTAAACTGGACTTGGTGGAGTTAGCATTTAGCCAAAAGCACTGGTGTGCATAAATATAGCCTCACAAAGCTGCTAGCGTGGCTGTAAACTCTCATGATGTTTCTACACAGGAAGTATTTCAGCTGCCTTTTTCCGTCTCACGTATGTCTGATGGAATAGATGCACTTCAACTTTAATCAATCCAGATGTCTTCACAAGGCACATAAGGACTCGCGCATTACATTTGTGCTAAATGCAACTGAATGTGTATTTTTACTTTGGTGACGTACTGCTTATGCTATGCCTCTTGTTTAGACACATCTGCCTATAGGTGTTGTTTCAATGATACGGCAGGTTTGTCCGCCTACTTCCTGGGATTAGTCGTTAGAACTTATTACAAAATTTTTTATTGTCCTCAATGAGGGCTTAAATGTATGAACTTCAGTGGCATCCAAAAAAGCTACTTTGCCTAATATGGCACAAGACTTATTAACATTATTATTATTAGCACCATTACAAAGAAAAAGTACATAGAAGTAAATCTATTATGGTCTTAAAAATCCACTCAACTGTTCAGGAGTGATCGTTGAGGACACCCTCGCATGCAAACCAAAAGGACAACTGATACTGCTGGCAAAGAACAGCCCACACAGTAAAATTTAGAATCCATTAAGAAAATCAACATAACGCATTTATAGCAATCGCATGCTGTTAAGTCAAGGTTACATAAAGTTCTTTATGTTGTTATGTGTTCTTCCTCAGGCAGATTTATCTAAGGGCCCTGATCACAATCACAGATGCTCAGTCACCTGTTGTGTTTAATGTAGACGCAGGTGAGGAAATCAGTCTGAAGATCTATGGCTGTGCTTCAGAAGGAACGCTTAGAGGAAATCTCCCTCTCCCAGTGTGCTTTCTCTCCTGCCCAGGGATGCCTCACTGATACTCTGGGGGTGGCATGTCAGACGAGAAAGCAGAGACACATCAGCATAGCTTTTCATGAAAAAATTATGCACTGTCCATCACCTTTGAATGTGGAACAGAACATGCTGTGTCCCACTGTCTCCACTGGCTTGGCTCACATGAAATATGAATATACAGTAAATGTACAGTGCATGTGTGGTTACTGGAAGCGCCACTAGAAAATGGCAATAGCAGCAATTATATTTCAACTTTGTTCTCACATTAATTTAGTGTGTATGGATTTTTCCAGTAAATTGAGATTGTATGCAATGAATCACTCCTCATCACTACAGTGTGTACTAGAATTAAGCCTCTTGAGTTTTTTTTTTTTTTTCTATACAATATGAATAACAGTTTAATCAAAAAAAAGCTGTTTCCCTCTGGCCAAACTAAAGGTGAATTATTTATGCTTGTGCTTTCTATTAACGCTCACATTTTACTCCAATTATACTTAGAACAGAGTTTAGCTTAAACATTATTGTACATTATGCATTCACTAAATCACAAATCTTACTGATCTCTCTGACCAGACTAAATATTTGGGATGCTTTATGAATGGTTTCAGCTTTCTTGATACTATAAACCAGAGATGACCACTGCAGCAGAGTGTGTTTTATCAGGCACCATGTTTCGTCTGTGGTTCGATAAAAGTGGGTCAAAAACCCATGTTTGCTCCCTTTCTTCACACATGAAGACCCTTCTCCCTAAAGAGACAATTAGAGGGAAAACCTGTGCTTCCTCAGCAGGCAAATAAAATTTCAGACATGTAATAAGACCAAAGTGTCACTTAAGACAACAGTGGAATCCACCACAGGCACATTACCAAGTGCTTTTCTGATTAAAGCTGCAGCAGCTATCATAATTTGACAAATGGTGGTGGGGTTTTATACAATCAGAGTCATTATGTTCCTTTGCAGTTGCACATCTGTTTATAGAAAATGCACTCATGTGATCATCTTTAAATGTAGCTTTTGAATTTGGTGGAGGGTGCAGTAAAGGCTGATAACAGCTTGAAGTGAAAGTATGAGGAGACTCTGTCCCTGCGGGTTTTATCTGCCAGCATAGGAACGACTCTCCTTCGGTCCCCTGTGAAGCAATTTGTTGAGGCAGCACATAAATTACACAGCCAGGCTTGGGTGTCACTTATTGCAGACAGGTCAGACCCTGATTGAAAGGTTCAGATATAAAAAACATCTTTGATTTGTCTCTTTTCTCTAAAATGTTACTCACACTGAGTGGGAGGAAATGCAATGAATCATTATCAACAGCCACAGTGTATAGCAAGGAGGACTCTGGATGTGTGCACCTCATCAGTGACTTCAGACAAGCAGGAGTCTGGTAATAGTACACACAAACAAAAATCATAGATAGAGTTTGTCAAATGTGGAATCATCACAGGAAACCTGCTGTATCTGTCAAGCAAACATTTAGCTACTATTGTCTAAGAAACTGAGTGAAGGTGGTTTAATTAGCAGCTTGCTTAAGATACGGTTTGATGTACATTGCTGACAATCAACAGCTCTCTTAACTTCAGCATCTGAGGCTGCGGGCACTCATTCCAACTCTGAATCAAACCAAATGAATATAGCTTACAAGCTGCTCACAAGCTAGTTAAGAAAACACATGTCAATCAGATAACTTTGGCGTTAGCACCAAGCTAACGCGTCCTGAACCTCTGGGTCCAAACAGAGATGAAAATTAAATAATCCTTCATTCATTTCCTGTTACCATTCTTCATCAGTAGAATTTATTTTTTAGATTTTATTCATTTTAAATTTTTCCCCTGTATTTTAATTTCTGCACTTTTTATGTCTGACTTTTTTCACTTGTCATTTTACTTGATTACTTGATTTTATTTTGTACATATTGTACGAGCATGGCTGGAGGGAGCCAGAAAACATGTTTCACTGCCTGCTTCACTGTAATTGTTGTGCATTAGACAAATAAAGAACATAACTTGAAAAAAACAGCAAACCCTCAAAATGCTGAGGCAACGATTATTAGTCACATAAGCAACACTATGCTAATATTGTCTAATTTATGACTTCGGTTTGAATTCAAGAAGGGGGTGTTGGGGGGTCATGGACTCAAAGCTAACACAATAAAAACCGATAGCAAGCTAACGTGTACTTGTTAGTAGCTTTTACTGTACTTTGACAGAACTGTTGACATTAAATGTTGTACAGTTTATGTATATGAGTCTTTAAAGCTGCGTTAATGGATTTTTCCCTCTTCGGATGAGCACAACAAGCTGTAAACACAACACACTGACATATTATCCCCTTGTTATAGAGAAAGTGATAGCAAACAGTTGCCTAGTTTTACTGAGTGAAACAACACCAGCACTCATTCGGAGTTGTGTGCCATCCACCTGATTAATGTTTTGGTCACCGTCTCCTGAAGGAAATATCTGTCTCTTTGGCAGCTGAATGCTCTGTTATGTTCAACAGCTAGTCACTAAAAAGTGTGACTGACTGCTGCTTGGTGGCAGGCAGATAATGTACAGTTTATCAGAGCTCTTTTTCCTGAAGACAGCAGACCCCCATGACTGGAGACAATGCAGTACAGTGAATCAAGTAAATGACAGAAGAAGTTGAAAAACTGCAGTTTTGAGCAATTATTCTGAGTGACCATTTTTACATTACATATAGTCATTTGACCGTTTGACATTCTTCATTATGAAAATATCAATTAACACAGCTTCAAAGAGTTTTCAGTATTATAGTGACTACATGTTTTTCTAACAGATGAAAAAGATGGATGCAATTATTAACAATATCTGTGTCACAAAATCAAAGCAGCTGGAATCCAATGATCACAAAATGTAATAGATGTTCTGTGAGAGAGCACAAACAGACCGCGCAGCAGGTAGTGCCTCACAGCAAGAAGGTCGCCGGTTCGATCCCCGGGTGAAGTTTGCATGTTCTTCCCGTGCATGCGTGGGTTCTCTCCGGGTTCTCTGGCTTCCTCCCACAGACCAAAAACATGCTCATTAGGTTAATTGGTGACTCTGGTGAAAATTGTCCTTAGGTGTGAGTGTGAGCGTGAATGGTTGTTTGTTTGTATATGTTGGCCTGCGATCGGCTGGCGACCGGTTCAGGGTGTACCCCGCCTCTCGCCCATTGACAGCTGGAATAGGCTCCAGCTCCCTGCAACCCCGGAAAGGGATAGTCGGGTATAGACAATGGATGGATGGATGTAAATGTACTGTGGAGCATACACAGTGAGGGTGATAGGTGAGTCTGCAAGTCACAGATTCTGTTTTAAGCGCTCAATAATCAAATGAAATTACGCATTGCATTATAATTGCACACTTCTTTGTTATGGAACAGTGAGTTGAGGAAAACGGAATGGTGTAAACTCTGCTGGGGTTTGTGGCTCACACATTAAAGGGTTTGGGGACATAGATCTTTGCCCTTCATGTTTTCTATTTAACCCTTGCTGAATGAATGTGCAATATGACAATACGATATCAAAAGGCAGCTGTCTCATTTCTCTTCACAATCAGTCGATGTGGTTTGGTCGAATTTCAGGACTAAACTATCCTCTATATTCTAACAGCACCGCACTGAACGTCAAGCTCGCTGTCTGGAATATAATAGGTCTCTGCTGCTGGGATGAAACAAAAGCTGGCATTAATTGTTTCTGTCTTGCACACAGCAGCTCAAGCAGCACATACACATATGTAAATACAGACATAAGCATGTGCTGTAAGAGGAGGAGAGATTTCTTCAGACTCTGTCCATCACCTTGATTTATTTCAAGTGTGATGTTTAAATGCATGTCACAGCAAATAATGAATGAGATATCTAAAAATAAGTCTCAGTCCTCCTCCATGAGAACTATGATGCTTTGTTGTGTGGGAACGCAGTCCGTCTCACTACAAAACAACCCTGTCTTCGAAAAATGACTCTTACATGCCGCTAAATGCTTTTGCCTTACATTTTAGAGTAAACCTTTATTACTGTGTGGACTGTGTTCACTGGCAGTGTTAAGGGCGACACTCAGAGTGGACTCTTTCAGTATGTAATGAGCAAGACAAGCTTTCCTTGGTCAAGTGATTTGTGTTGCCTCATGTCAGCCGTATTAAAAGAACAGTTTGTCATTTGCGGAAATATGCTTATTCACTTTGTTGCTACGAGTTAGATGATAAGATTGATTTTGTTCTCTTGTCTATGGAGTGGAAATGAAGCTAATGCCAACAGCTGATAAGCTTAGCATAGCACAAAGGAAAAAGCCAGAAGCAGCGTTCCTAGCTTTATCCAGAGGTTACAAAATCTGCCTTACCAACTCACTAATTAACACGTGTCTTGTTTTTTTAATCCATGGGGGGGGATGATCCCATCATCATCCAGATGATGGGATCAAAATACATCTGCAGTCATGATCACATTGAGTTTTGTCGTTATACTTTTTTGACTTGACAGTAAATCAACCCAAAAGCTACATTGTTGCGTGAAGTTGTACCAATGGCACTGAAATTTCTAATGTGGCAGGCTGAAGGCTCACCAGACCTCTTTTTTCTGAGACCATGAGATGTTTTTACAGGACCTGGTTCGCTTTCATTTTTGCATGGTGAACGTAGCACAATAAAATATCTAACTATAAATCAACTTCTAAAAATATGGTTTGTACCAAAGAAAAAGTCTAAGGCCAAGAAGAGTCTGAAACTAAGTTTATGCAACTGACTATGTTAAGAAGGAAAACTGAACATGCTTCTGATAGGCAATGAAAAATGTCACTTTCACACTGCAAGTACTGAAACAATTTATAATATTACTGAGCTCTGAAACACTTACCCAGGTTGTTCAATATGTGGAATTTCATATTGTAACACTTGGTGTCCCACCGGATTAGGCAGTAATTACATGAAATGAATACTTTAATTATGTAGACGCTGCTGATAACTGCATATTTGCCCTTGGTGTAGTTCGTATTCCTGGATCCTGCACACATTCTCCACAGATCATGAAACTGAAATCTACCCTCGCCACTTCCTTTCTATTTTGGGGGGGGCTGGAATTTCACAAGGGAGTTGATTATATTGATAATGATGTGCATACTGCTGGAGCACCTTCCTCTGGGATTTGTCCTTACATGAATGGCCCCTGGAGTTATCATGTATAACGATAATGACTTTTCTCTCTTTCTGCTGATTTACTGTCCAAGGTCCTCAGAATGAGGCCAGAAACCAAATTCCTGCTCTCTATGGTCTGGACAAAGAGAAAACCCCTGCAAAAATGTGTCATAGCTCAGGTTTCTATCATTATTCTCTTGTTTGACCTGACAGTGCAACAATAATAGAATTTGACCAAAGCCCCCTGGAGTGCAGATTCTGAGAGGACTGCTGCATTTTCATTTAGAAGACAGTCCCATTTATTTCTATGTACAGAAAGATATTCTGGTTTTCCTTAACATCCTGAACACGAAACCTACCAAACAGTGCTTGGTCACAACAATATGTGATGACCGAACAGATTGTATTTCAATATCGATGTATCTTCAAGCTCTTACAAAAAAAGCTTCATTTTAGCAGTTGTTTATCATTCACAACTCATAACTCACCTTTATGTTAACAAAGGGTTCCAAAGCATTAACTTCTCTTTCAGTTCTTGCATGTTTTTTTTTTTATTATTATTCTGAGTGCTTTTAATTTACTTACTTTTATCTCTCTTTTTTCTACCCAGAACCCAATCAAAAACAGGTGACGCTAAAAGTCATTACCTTGGTTGAATAGAGGAGAAGTACAAATAAATTAATCAAATTTAAGCTACAGGCAGGAATCTCTGGAAGCGGTGACACCAGTGGATGAGGTGCAGCACCCTCATTTCAGTCTGGGTCCAGAGCGAAAAGGACTGTCAGTCAGAGTAATATGCAATATTTATTTCAATAAAGGTAGTTTAGTAGGTTGGAATATTTGTTGACTGATAATTGACTTTACATTGAATATTTTATGACTAAGATAATTCATTATCCAAATATCCCTCAAAAATTTCTTTTTAAGCTTTTCAGTAAAATTAAGCTTTTGCATTCCTACTCCAATTTTCCAAAAGTTGGTCAATCAACATTTATAATGATCTTCATCCTTATCACTTACTTTTGTCAAGTATATACATCACTGACTGTGCACAACATTTAAACTGTGATTCACATCTCCACTTATCACCTCATTCTCCACAGCAACACAATTTTAGATTTGATACATGAATGTGAGACTCTCTCATCTCTCTGGCCAGATTTTTAGCCTGCAGCAGGCAGCTGTTTTCAGAGAAAAAGCTCTTAAAACCCGCTGCACACTACCTGCTCCGCACCAAACAGCAGACAGACACAGTTGGACAGTAACTGGTGAACATAGTGGAGCATTTAGCAGCTAAAGAGCCAGATATTTCCCCCCAGGAGTTGGTAGAGACCAAAGACAGAGCTAAAAGAGAGGGAATATAGAAATTACATTTGTCATGTCAGAGACCTGACTCTGAAATGATAATGTTGTTCCAATTGCTGGATGTGGAAATATCAGTTAAATAGAACGAAGACATGTCGCTATTGTGTTCATAACTTGTTTCCAATGCCCCGGTGTAGCCAAAAAATCTGTTATTGCAAGTTTAAGTAAGCAGCAGTAATTTAATTAGTTTAGGCGCTGTAGCAAAACTTTGAGAGGTAGGAGTTTGTGTTTGATAATTTGATAGTGGAAATACTCTACTGACTACTGGTGGAAGAGTGAATGTTCCAACAATAACCTATGCAAGGGATAAAATGCAAAAATAAACCGAAAACATACACCAAAAAAAATAAATAAAATAAAGACACATGGCTATCAGTCTCCCATGCTGCTATTTCACAATTCACACACACACACACACACACACACACACACACACACACACACACACACACACACACACACATATGTATATATATATATATGTGTGTGTGTGTGTGTGTGTGTGTGTGTGTATACATATATATATATATATATATATATATATATATATATATATATATATATATATATATATATATATATATATGTATACACACACACAGGTCACCAAATACTATAAAGGGATGAAAAACAATGTTTAAATTAGAAGCCCTGGTGATGAGGAGGAACAGTTGGAAATAGTTTGATATGAGGGGGTGGTCTCGTTGTCCTTTACTGGCGTGGAAAAAAACGCACTTTGGAGTTCAGTGCTGGACGCGCAGCGGTCCTTTCATCCACAGTGCAGCCTGTCTGTGTGACTCGGCGCTTCGCCCGACATCCTCTCTCCTCTGCTCGCTGTCGTGTCTCCTCTCCTGAACAGGTAAGGCATCCGTCAAAGTTATTGTGCTATGCAATAGTGTGAAATCTTCGTGCAGTTGAGTGTGCATGAGTGTGCATCCTGCCTGCCTCCACGTTACAACGCGCAGATAATTCACTGCCTTTCCTTTCCATACACTGGCACAGGTACTGTACCGTGCGACTGTGTAGAACGTGATGATCCCCTTTGACGCTTGATTTTTTTCATTTGTCTCCATTTGTAAAGAAAGTTAAAGCAGTGTTTTCCGTGCACGAGTGAAACATCGTGATCCTTGGCGCATTCTGCCAGGCTGCAGCGCACAGTTAAAACAAGAACGATTTTGCATTTTGCCCGCGTTGGGGAGAGAGGTTATCGTTTAATACAAGAATTAGTTTGCAGGATGTGCATGAGGTGTGCAGATATTTGCAGAGGACGGTGGTAAAGGTTGAAGTGAAGTGCGCCTTTTCTTTTCAACATTTCATCACTATTTAGATGATCAGGATGAAGCGGGAGACACCTGCAGCGACAGATCAGAGGATGAACGGGGGCTTTCTCAAACTGTTTGACATGGACTGCTCTGGCATTTGTCTCCTCTATTATTTTGAGAAATATACGGAGAGATGTATTTATATCTCCAGGCGCACATTTGGAAGCCAAATAACCCAAGTCTGAAATATCTGAAACATGACAAGTGATGACCTTGATAATAAATTGTGTAAAAGCTTACAGGGTGACAGAATCGTGCCTACCTACAGTACAGTTTTTCATCTAGCGACTGTGTGTGTGTGTGTGTGTGTGTGTGTGTGTGTGTGTGTGTGTGTGTGTGTGTGTGTGTCCTGGATGTACTTGCAGTTCTCTGATGTTTATCTCATATTTGAATTGCTGTAGCCAATAAGTCTCTCACCTCCTGCTTCAGATGTCTTGATCAATTCATATGAGTTTGACTGTGTTTTTGTGCTGAGATACAAGCATCATTAGAGGGAAAATTACCCCCCACACACATTCACGCTCCACACCACACACACACTCACTCACCCCTTTCCCACCCAGGAAGGAAATACAGCATAATAAATATGCCATTAGCCATTTTCATTCAAATGCAGTCCCCCCAAATTGTATTCAATGATCACACTCCTCTGTCACTTAGTCCAGTGAAATGATGATTAATATGCCACTTTGTGGCTTAATTTCTAAGCACTGACTTAATAAACCTGCCACGTTCATGTAGCCTTGTCGATTACTCTCAGGAGGGTCATCTAGAGAATACATATGGGCCCCTTCACATCCTCATCACCACATAATGACAGAGGCAGGCAGACTTTGGCCTCCAGGCTCCCTTCATTAAAAAAACAGAGACAATCCAGTGTGTACACGTTTCAAGACAGTGTAGTTTTATTCTTGTTCCTCCAGGAATGCAGTGTAGTCTGCATAAAATACAGCTGATACAACAACATGCAGTTCAGTCTGTCTGTGAGCCTGCACTTTGCATTCTCACTGCTTGCAAAATGAGCATGTAAGCAATGTTCCCCAGTGTGGGGTCTAGGAACTTCCAGGTGTGCTTCAGGGTGTTTCTGGGGGCCCTCAGCAAAATGGGAACTCATTTAATCCACCATTGTTTCGCTCAGTAAAGTTAAGATAAGATAAGATAAAACTTCATTGATCCCACGCCGGGGAAATTAAGTTGTTACAGCTAGCACAGTATTAATTAAACAAAAACAGTGGCATAAAAGGGTCAAGATAAAAAGGATACAGGATAAGAAGGACAAAAAAAAAAACAACTGTCGTGGAGTTGAACACAATGATAAGTTTGAAAGGTTTTAAAAAATGTGATTTTACACAGAAAGTCCAGCTCTGGGTGATTATATTAAATAATTTAGTGTTGTATACTGTCTATATTTTGGAGGATGAAGCAAAGACATGCTGTCAATGCATTCCCTCACATTTCAGAATATAAACCATGTTTTATGGGTTATCATCTCACATTGCCTGAGCACTCTGGGTTTTTACTCAACAGTGGCAGTCTGAACAGGTAGGCAGTGCGGGCTGAAGGCTAATCTTCACAGGGGTGATAGAGATAACAGTGATGTATGGAGCGGATGGGGTGGTTTAACACCCAGAGCTGACTGTTGTCTACCGGGGTCAGGTCTGTGATACCGGAGTACACCATCAGCCAGCTCCTCTCATGCCTGGGATTTGGCAGTCTTAATAGCTGCAGGTGGATACCAGCAGAGGCTGTCTCTATATTCACAGCCTGCAGAAGCCTTGATGAGTGCTGTGTTGCTGGTCAGGCATCTGTCAGTCGCTTCTGCTCTCCAAGTAAAATACTTCCTTGGCCACCAGCCAGACAAGTGGATACTGTGACATGGTTATGCTGCATTTTACTGTTACATTTCAACGTAAAACTGATGGCTATGTTTTGGGAGAAGACCTCTACTGTACCAATGGTGTGAGGTATATGAATACATGATGGAAATATAGAATTCATGATCTTGCATGTGAATAAAAAGCTAGGCTTAGACAGTGCATTGAAGTTAGTGTTTGCGCAGCACTAATCAGTATTTTAATATTAACAATTACATCAGTATGTTGTGAAAGGGGTCTCTTGTGGTGGAGAACAGAAAGGTAACAGAGAATGATCACCAGTGAATGTGTTCCCCTCAGCTCCACAGAGCTTTTCACTGTATTTTAGCTAATTCTTTTGGCTTTGTCTTCATAAAAGTTTGTTCCAGTCTCACCACTCTCATCAATCCAGTTTACAACAGCAGACAGTTGCTTTCAGCAAAAAGCTACAAATGGCGGACAAAGTCAGTGACTAGCTAGGATCTGAAGATTTAGCACATAAGCATTTAGAGACTGTAGAGCCAGAAGTTGGTAGAAACAAAAACAGAGCTAAAAAGAAAGCAAAGTTTGGTTTTTGCCAGGTGCCTGGACACATAACTCCATATCTGCTGGATGTATGCACTGTTGTAAAATGCAATAGGTTGTTGCAGTCACGTGATGTTAAATTCAGACACAGGGCCGAAGTGAAAACTGCAATGTACGAGATGAAGGAAAGTTCTTGGCAAGAACTTCTTGCTGGGCAAGTTTAGATGAAATTACGAGAGAAAAGTAGAAGCAGAAAATCCGAACATGTACCACTGAGGCCACATCAGCTTTATAAAGTGATCATAATGTTGAATGTAAAATTAATGCACCTTTAAGGGTGTGTGTTTATCTGATAAAAATATATATATATGAGATGTCACTGACGCTCTATTATGCATTGTGCATTTTGAAAATCATGAATTTGGCACATATTATAATTTAAATAATATGATATGGCCACATCAGCATGACACAGTGACACTGTAAGTCAGTATAATATTAGACTATTGCTCATCCCCACTACACATGTTATGCATACTGTGGATCTCATTATGTCCTGACACTTGGTTATATTTGTTGTCAGTGACCTTCAACCAAAGTAATACAACATTTCTTATTAATAGTTAGAAGTAGATGTGGTCTTCCAAATGTAATCGAGAACAAATCCATTGTCTTCTCTAACACTGCCAACAAATTCTGTCATATTGGTCGTATTGCTTTGAGAATCAGAATCAGAATCAGAATTCAGAATTAAGAATTCAGAATCAGAATCAGAGATTGAGCTAGTACTATTTAGAAAAAACTAAACCTATAGGTTTATTAAGCCTCCTTGGTCTTGTTGTCTGGAACATCAGATTTTTTCTGTGACATATCATCACCAGGAGGGAGGATATTGATCAGTGTGACCAGATCACACCTAAGAGGCCCCACAGGCTCTAGATTAAAAGTAATTTTTCTTTATTAGAAATAACCTTTAGGTCAAAGAGGCTCTGGTTATTTAATGAAAGAATGCACACCAGAGACCGCATACTATATTTGATGCAGTCATTTAATTTGATTGCTTTCAGTTCAAGATGAATCCAGAGAGGAAATGTGATTATTACGGTGAGATTATTGATTGTCTTTAATCTGACAGCGTGCAAAGTGTTTGTAGGTGTCATTTAAAAGAATCAATCAGTTTGATAACTAAACTAAAACGTTAACAGCCAAACACTAGGTGGGCTGCTAAAATATTCTGAGCTGTCTTATGTTATGTATTTGTTCAGGAGCTTAGTATGGTGTTACTGTACTGTTTGAGGCCAACTTTGGAGATGCTTTAAGAGAGGCATCGCATAAAAAGTTACATGTGGTGGGGCTGCAGGAGACCAGGTGAGCAGGACAGAGTGGTGACCTTCACTCTCTGATAGAGACTGACAGAAGCTTGATGGAGCCTGTGCAGCCAGAATCATGTTGAATTATTTCTGACATGCACCTGCAAGAAATCTTAAAGCCCAGGGAGCGGCATTTTACACCCTAGTATTGGAATTAATGAAAGAACCTGACCAGCAGCCGTAACCAGTGTTGCCTGGAAACAAACCAGTAGCTCAGTTGCTTGATACCAAAGTTCTCCTTATCAGCTGTTGAGTGCAGCAGTACGGTGAAGTCGACCTGTGCAGTGCAACATGTAAACTGTTCACACCTTGGTTTGATTTGTTGTTTGCTTTTCTCAGCAGAATCGTTACCTTTGGGTGATCTGCCTTTGTCTAATGCTCTCTGGCAGAAGAAGCCCAGCTTATGAATAAATCAGAGCCCTCACTTTCTCTGCTTTGAAGGATGGCGAATGGAATTACCATGTGCTGTACCATACTGAACTGGGAGCTACTTTCATCTTTTTTTTTTTTTCCCTCTCTTGTGCTAAAAATAGTCCCAACTGCTGCAAAGTGCTATCTATACATTGCCTCAGTAAACGAATACACAATTTCATAAATAATTTGTGTTGTTGTTTTCCACAAGTTTTACAATTAATTATTCATATAAACCTGGTTGTGAACCCATCGCTTATTGTATCGGGATTTTGAAAAAAAGAGAAAAAAAAAAAAGCTTAATTGCTTATCTCTTATGTAAGATGGCCACCTTCACTCAGTGGTCACCCATGATTTAAGCCTAATCTTCTTAGCCATGCAACATATTTGTCTTTGGAAAGCAGCAGATTGTTTTTCTCTCAGATATTTCCCAAGAAATATATATCATCTGTCAACAGGGTGATTTGTTTTGAAGACTGTTTGTCAGGAAGCAGATTGTAACTGTAGCAGTCTCTGCCTTTGCTTAGATATTTTTGCACCTCTGTACTCGTGCCAGTATTCCAGATTTAGATTTTTATAGTTATGTCTAAGCCTATAGCCGTAGTCCAGTGCAGGATTACCAAAGCAATATTCAAAGTAAACAACTGCAGACTCGCAAAATAATTTATGGGAAAGAAGCGTTTTCCACAGCCTCAATAAAGTACAGATATTTGGTATCAGCGCAAACCACCAATATGCCACAGTGAAGTTTGGAAAACAGGCTTTTCAAGCAGACTCTGAGGTGTGAGGGAACGATGACTGAGGATAATACCTCAGACAGGAGATGGGAGTTTGGGCTTAGTTTCCTCTAACAAATCCTCTGTTGCTCGGCGTCACTAACACATTAGTGGGGGTGCACGTTTTCAAAAACAGACTCCGCTTCAAGTCGGGCAACACCTGCACAACACTGATAGAAAGCCTGTAATATGAACCCGTCACACAGACGCTTTGCAAACTCCTACACAGATTATATTCATAACAGGTGGAATATCAGATCATCATTGGAATGGAAATCTCAAAAATGTGTTTTTGGGGGAATTGCGCATGTCTGCCCAAGTCTTCCAAAAGCACTGTGAGTGATGTTTGGATTTTTGGAGGGTAACAGACTAAAAAAAGATTGCCAGTTGGTTAGGAAGATAAAAACTTGACTTGCATGGAGTCTTTATCCCAACTGAGGACATACTGGACTTAGTGCAGAATGTGCGGTCTTTATAGCAGCTTTGTGCCCTAGAGCAATGTATGGGTTTTACTAACTGGAATAGGGAGCTTCTTTCTGTGATAGGAGTGCATATTTTATCCCTTGCCTTCACATAATTTTCTTGCCAATATATGCAGCTAATAGTTCGCCATGCAGAATGTGACTCTACGTACATTTACAGAAGCCATTTGACTGTACAGCAGCAGCTCTGAGTCTTTGTTGGAAGTATTTTTTTTTTATGTCTTTCATACAAACTGAGTTACATGGTTGTCACATGAAAAGAATGACTACTGGCATTGGCAGTCATTTATCCAGCCACCCTCTCATACATGAAGACATCGCTTGTAGTAATTGTTATTCTTTATGGATTGCATTTTACTGAAATTCAAAGCTGAGATGAGAACAGTGTCAGCCAGGAGTGCCCTGGAGAGGTTTTCCCACTGCCTGGTTCCTGTTTGTCTTCAGGAGACACTTGTGTTGCTTCATTGCTGCTCTCCACCTTGAGGTCACATCACACAAACATGAATGTTTCATACAGTTGTCTGACTGTGCTGTTATTTCTGTCATAACATGCAATTCAATGCTGTTACACATTTGTCATAGCAATTCTGCAACAGCGCTCCTTGATTTCCGACAGAGGTAGATGAAAAGCCGGTGACCTTCGGGTTTGATGCTGGCAGGTTTTGTCAGCTGTTGCTAGCTTGCTAATTAAACTAACATCAGTTCCATGAGTGGGTGGAAATCACTGTCTCTGTCTGATTTACATCTGTTTTAATCCTCTTAAAGGAGTCTAAAATATGCACATCATGGTCCCATATATGATGAAAAGACAATGGAATAAAGAAAGAGCATTATTTTTGTATTTAATTGAGGAGCTTATTAGTATGATAAGGAAAAATATTAGCCTCAGACTGTATTTTAACATAACATTGTTTGGCTGCTTAGCCTGTGCACTTGCACACCACAGCAGAGGTTACATTTATTTTATTGTTTGTAATTTCAAGCCGGATGCTTCACTTTTAATGGTACAAGAGGAAAGACTTTGAGGATGCAGCCTCATTGGTGTGTCTGGCAAACATAACCCTATCTCTAATTGGTGGTGCTGAATGAAAACTTGCTCAAATCCAAAACAGAGCAGGGTGGAGCCATTAACTTTAGCCTTCACTCTGCTATCCTAGCATCCAGGAGCAGCTTCTACATTGTGAATGTGCTGTCATGAACGGGGCTATTTGAATATAACCTCTAACCCCATAAAAAGTGTAGTATGAAATACTAATGAAATGCAGGTAGTAGCCTAGTTAGCTAGGCATGCTTGCACTTCCAGCTTACATTAAAACAGACATGCTCTTTAATTCATTCCTTACCCTTTTCCTGTCCTGTTTTAGCCCTCTTGCCCTTGTAGGCCTCCTGTCTGTATATTCCACAGTACATAGTTTGACTCCAGTAGTTGTGTAGCGCCTTGTTCAGCTTTCGTTTGCCTCTTCTTATTCACAGCAGCTAGAATAAGTTAGTTGAAATTACGCTCCCTCTGGCACCTCCATCCATCACATCCTGTCTTAAGTCCTATCTGATGTTGACAAACAGTGTGAGTGTGTGTGATGTTTCATGAATCCTCGTGCCTCTTGATGCTCGACGCATACAGCCGAGCTGTTTTTAATATGCATGTATTCTCTGTTCGGCCTCTTCTTCGATGTGTAAGCTTGGTCCTGATCACGTTTCAAACTCTCTTAATGATTGTGATTTCTTTGTGCATGACTCAGAAAGGTAACCTAACTAAGCATACAGTCGGGCAGGCGTATGTATGTGTCAGGTGCTTGGGGTAGATGCAGGGTGCATGCATTTGTGTGCTATTTTTACGTCTAGGTTAATTTATATGACCTTTTATAATGCAATCTAATTATGTGATGTGGTAAAATTGCCTTAGCACTGAATGTAATGTCAGAACTGCACTCGGTGCAGCTCTACAAGAAGACTTTAATTGAGGTAGAGCCCATGGGAGTTTGATGGGGAGTTCTCATAATAATATCTACATATATGTATTGTACAGCAAGCTATTTCCACAAACGGCCCAGCAATATACCTTTGAACTTTGGGAACTCAATGCTTAGCTTGCAAAGACGGCTGAATCTCAAATACAAGTCAGATTCTCTGCCAATTCTGTGCACATACATACAATCAGCTGTTTCTCCATCAAACCTCTTTGAGCATGTATGTAACACGACACGCAACATTGGAAAAATGAATGAATGCAGAGAGCATAATGAGAGCTTCCGTGCTATTAAGCAGAATTTCCAACACCCCTCTCTTGTAATCTACAGAGTAGCATAAATGGTGAACCTTGGCAGCTTGCAGCATGATTAATGCGCTGCACACTAAATGGATTTGCAATGAACCAGTCGTGTGATGAGCTGCTTACACTCGCAATAAACTGGTACCTCGGCAGTAGTGTGGCTCCTACTGCTCTTTTATGTTAGAATTTGCATGGCAAATAGCCACGGTAGGCTCATTCATGTGGATATGTGTGACCAGAGTGAGTCATCCATCACAAATGAAGGCCTTGGCTTTCTCACAGCCGATTTTAGACCGTGTGGTGTACTCCTCACTCTCTGGAGCAGGTCAGCTGGTCAAAGGCGTATTTGTCCACTGTTGGGTGTCTGCTCCCACATCCTGGCTGTGTTGATTTTGTCTCCTGTGGCACTGTGAGTTATCTGGCCCTGTGACCTGCACCATTTCCCTCTGACTTACCGAGGCAATAGCCCCAGCCCCAGTCCCTCTCTCTGCATGGCTCCTCAACACATCATATTTCCAAGACATCTCATATCCTTTGCACAGTGTAAAATAGCTCCTGACATCCGTGATTATTCTAAACCTTTAAACTGTCTTTTCCGATTACACTTACTGCGTTGTGATAGATTAGGCTTTATCTTCACGGCCACATTGCACCTCCTTTTTCTTTGTGCTAGATTGTTTATGTTTGTGTCTGTCCAGAAAAAGCCTCTCCTAGCAGGAATTCATCAATGCACTTTGTCCTTATATCGGGGGCAGCATAAAAACAGGCTGCAAGGTCTAATGGATTAAGACCGCAGCCATCCTTCAACCCCACCACTGATTGTGCATTGTGATTTCATTACCCACAGGAATGTTCTCACACTTTTGTCTTAGAGCAAAATTGTGTTAAACTGAAATAGCCATTTCCTCTAAATAGAAAACATGTCCTGAAGATACAAGGGTATTACTGTGTATCTACCGTGCCGATATAGGCTTATCAACAAATATAGATCGTTACCTGGCCAAACAATAACTGGACCTGGGTTGTAGCAAGTGAAGTGAATGAGCACCCAAACCGGAATAGTCATAATATTTGTTATAGAATTGCTCTTGCTGGAAATGGAGTCGACGTGTATGGCCATGATTGGATTAGATGGGGGCTTCCTGTCAGGTGCTTTTGTTGGGGTCGGAGGGTCGAGGGGGACTGTGTCTGTGATGAGTGAAGCCACTGCCCTACACGGTGAGGATGGATGGCCTCAAAGTACAAGGTCCAAGAAAAATGTGGCCACTGTGCCGTTAGGGAATAGGGAGGAGATGATTCATTTTCAGCATCACTTCACCCAAGATGATCTCATTATTTTGTGCGAGTGGACAGTTTCAGCAATGAGAGCTCGGCAGGGCCGCAGAGCCTCCACCCTGAGAGGCGTGTCACACGAGGGATTACACACTCCTCCTGTGTTTGTGTGTTGATTATAGAATGTAATAAAAAGATATGAAGAGCACACATTTCTTCATGGTGTCCTGTCATGTGATTTTTTGAAAGTGTGTTAAGGTTTGTGTGACTAAAATGTGAAAATAATAGTATCTCTTCCTGAAAAATATTCAGAATGTTTTTACTTTACCTGCCTTATTTAATATGTGGTTTTGATTTTGTTGCAATTGTTAACCCAAATTCACCCAAGTACTGGGTGAATGTCATTCCCAATCTGCTTTTGATGCATTACGTGCACACAAAAACACTCCACTACTGACACTTGTGCTTGTTATTATATTATTATAATTTGAATTATAATTGAGTTAAAATTTCAAATGAGATAAAATCTCAATTATAATTCAAACAGTTGGAATTGAGTCAATGTCCTTATTAATGACCTTATTATTTATTTCTCTTCTGTTTACATGCTTAGCTCATGTGCACTTTCATTATATTGTTAACAAATGCAGAGCTGGGGTGTAAGAGGTGAGATATTTGACTTCTTCTCAATTTTTTTTAAAGAATTTATTATTCCTATTTATTCCAACATGTGATAACATGTGTTCTAATTATGGTATAAATAGAGAAAATCTGAAAGCATCTGTGTGACCTCAAGGCTTTGAACACAAAGAATGAAGTTTATCACACCTCTGTGTGCACTAATGAAAATGAGATACGACTTCATACCTGAGTTGCAAAGTGGAGCGGCTCGTGTTTGCAACAGTGCGCAGCAGGGCGAGAGCGCCAAATCTCACTATGCCTTGTTAAATGAAAACTGAAAGATTAAACACATAGCATTTTAATTATCTTTACCTTCACTGTAGCCTATAGTTTCCTATAGAGTTGACCCGGTTTTCCAACTCGCATCTCCCAAACAACAGATATGCTCTCATTTTAATCTATGCAGCTGTCAGCACTGGCTCCACACAGGCTCACATTTCAGCTGTGTCTCACGGGTATAACCACGACCTGAGGCATTTATTTACATTTCAAGTCCATTTCCACTCTTCCAACAATCACCTCCAACTCCGGCCTGGTCAAAATAAACCCTTAATTCACCACGTTACATGTAAAAATATTGGCAGAGGCGGACTGATGACTCAATGATAAAAGCAAAGATTTAAAAAGCTCTCACTCACATGGTGTGAGATTGAGATGGATTCTTTGTGAGATTAGAATGGTCCTTCTTCAGTGCTGCTCTGAGATAGGAGCATTTTGCCATACAGTTGAACGTCTTTCTCTTGAACGTCTCCAGTAAGCTTCCAGTGTGGTCCACTGGTGCACGCACTCAGCTGTTGTTCTTAAGACATATTTTAAGAAAGTTACAGGCCTACATACTTGCCAACTATAGTTCAATATCAACTACATGTTTAAAGAATGATTTTAAATGTAATGACAGAGAAGCAGAAAATTGTTTGGATGGGTGTTCCCAGGAATCCCATTTCTCAGGAGTCATGAGTCTCATGTGTCAATTCATAAGACCACGAAAGTCATGAGAGAGATCGGTTTTCAAGCATCTTTTGGTAAGGTAACGGGAGTCAGACGACAGAAACCTGTTGTGTGATCTGCAGCACCACAGTGGGATTTACCCCTCGCTTTGGGGGCCGAGTCGGCAAAGTGTTTCACCGACTCTGCCCAGAACACGCTTTGTCTCAGGATGTTCCACGTACAGCAAACATCAGAAAGACACGGCAGCTGTTGTATCATTACAAGCCACAAGGTGTGGCTCTGTCAAAACAGCGTCTGTCTCTCGCTGTGTGATGCCATCACACAGTCCTACAGTGCAGCAGGCGTGGAGCCTCTGCAGGGCGCCTGGGCGCACTCCACAAGAGCCTCATCCTAATCTATGGCCCTCTTAGCGGGATGACAGTGGTAGACTTTTGCCTGGTGGCAGCTTGGGCTACTCCCTGCCCTTTCATCCATTTCTATCGGCGCAATGTGTCTGAGCACTCACAAACTCATGCAATTTTAAACCTGCTAGATGGCAACTGATGCTTTGTCAGATGCGGTGCTTTTCCTGTGGTAGAATTTGTTCATGCAACACTGCTAATTCCTGGAAGTATTAAACAGTAAGTATCCTGTGAATGTCCAGGTCATGGATAAACACAGGAAAGCTCAGGTCATTCTAACTTGCCACATTCCCAATAACAAAACCATGCAAGGAATATGAACAAACTGGAACTTGCATGCAAGAAGTGGTTGCCAAAAAGTGTAGTCTGGTTTGGAATGGTTTAACTACAAATTCTGATTATAATTGGCAATAAGAGGCAACTGAGAGAACGGTCGAAAGTGTGAGAGCCCGGTAGCTTCAGGCCAAGCCACAAATGTTGTTGTTCAAGGTGGTGGGCCTATATAATAAAGCAATATTAACAAGCTCTAATTTTATTAACAGAAAGACGTTTAACATTTCGAAGTCCAGCCCAGAGCGTAGGAAAGATTTAACAGTGGGCTTGCTTTGAATTTCTCCAGTAACCTTGTATGCTTCTGATATTTTCAGTCGAATACATTTTCTCATGTGTCAAAACTGAGTCAAACACAGACAAGATCCTCATTAGTTTTGGTTTTACAATGAAATCTTGAAGTATTGATGGCAGTCCGCCAACTGATGAAGCTCACAAATGGAAACATGACAACTGTGATTTGTTTTATCTACACCAAGAAAGATGTGTTTTGTCAGTCTGTGTTTCAGAGGCTTAATAATGTTTTCTATTGCTCAACAGTTATATTGTTCAGCTTTGGTGTGTATACTGATTTCAGTGCATTCAACAAACAAATGCCGCATTTCTTTTCTTGACATGTATCATTGTGGCATTTGTGCAAAGCTAGACATGTTCTTGACCTGCAGTGCACATAAACATTACCTTGCAAAAATGCATTTGCAAAAAAAAAAGAAAAAGAAAAGAAAGAGACAGATGCCTGCTGAGTGAAAGTTGCCACAGTTTAGCTTGTAAAAAGGATACATTTTAAGTTTTTGTGCCAAACTTTTGGTAGTAGATGACAAGCAATTATTACCATTAGAGAGGAGGAGACGAGTAAATGGGGTTGAAAAGTGACTTTGCAGTTTAGAGTGTGCAGATGGTTTAGTGAAATAAACATTCAGCGTCAGAACATTTGGACCTTGACCACATTGTATTCCAACACAGGAATAATGTATGGAAAGACAGTGTTTTTTAATCACAATGAAGACACAGACTTATTTTTTTGGGAATGAAATGTAAATACTGTGTGTTCATGTACATCAACAGTGACACAGCTGCCCTTATGAAAGAAGAAAGACTTAGTGTCACAGGGAAAGACAACTATCTAAAAAGATATGATTACTACATTTGGAAAATTACTATTTCATTGAGCTTTTGTTGTGTATTTTCATACATTATTTGGGAAACTTACCTTGAATAGTTTGCATTGCACTCAGTGTAGTACACATTAAGTAATATGAGCAGAGCCATAAAGTCTCAGTCAGCTGTTGTTTGCAGGTTGGAGCAGTTCAGTCGCTAAAGGATGTTGACTTTGTCAAGGTTGACCTTAATGCATGTATGGCTTGATAGGGATGACATGCTCTCTGCTGACATTGCCTTTGATGTCTTTAAAGTGACATGAGCTAGAAGGCAAGACTCAGCAGTCACAATACCAGTTCTGTTTAGGTAAGGCTGTCCTCCTTTAAAGGAACACTTTGCCGTTTCCCAAATATATGCTAAAAGTATTTCAGTCAAGTTAGGCAGTTTTTCACACATCTGACACGTCAGCTGGAAAGGTGAAGGTGAACAGTATATAAACTATTAATTATGGCATAACCAACTGCAACACTTAAATAGAACTGAGCCATGATTAATATTATTAGAGTGTGTTTGCTGCTGTGACAAGTCAGTGTGAAGAAGGCAAGGCAAGCTTGTTTGTATAGCACCTTTCAAAATCAGTGCTTAACATAAGACATAAAAAGGCATTAAGACAAGAAAAGAAACCAAATGCACTAAAAAATAAGCTACAGTTAATTCAAACATATTAATCCTTCCTAGGTTTTCCACCGTACCTCAGTAACATAGATTGGATAACAGCTGCGACCATAAAGAGTCTGAGCTAGTATCCTAACATTAATCTACATTCATGGTGCACTACATGCCACAGGTAGAAAGCTGTTCACATTCATAGTAGTGTGCCATTTATTCAAACCCTGGAATGCATTTATCTGTGTACTTCAAAATTCTAGATGTCTGACCAAGCTTGAAAGTTAAAGGGACAAGAGCTCTGAAGTGGTTAATAATCATAAGAATTTTCTTGATTGACACTGGTCCGTGTTATCAGCCTACAGAGGGACAACTGCTTGTTACACTGACAGCCATGTGTTTGCTCAGCTATGTGTTTTAAGTTGTTTGTGTTTGCAATTTCAGATTTACAGACTGAGCACAACATATCTTGTTTCAGTTGGCTGCATTTTCTACTTTATTCTGGACCAATCCGTTTTATCCAAGTGTCAGGACTGACAGAGATTGTAATGTTTAAAGTTACCTGTCATAGCAGGTTGCTTTGTTTGTGTGTTATGTGCTTTTGATGCTCATGTTTGTCCAGCTGTGGAATAAAAAAGCTCTACACTGGTCAAAGATTCATCACATCAGAATCCCCTGATGCAGAGCTTTTGCATAGGGCTCACATTGACTGAAGGTCATCCTGTTTACAAATCTCTCATTTAAACCAGCTTGACCATGTAAATGCATCCTCACCTGTAACTAATACTTCAATTCAGAGATGGCGCAAACGTAAAATTTTAATACAGAAAGCATGTGATGTGATTGCAGATGTCCAAAGGCCAGTTCACATTTGAATATGCACATATTGGACTGCGTGAGCCAGATGGGAATAGGTGGGATAACATCAAATGAGAAAGTGGTGAAGTGGCTTAGCCTGGCCACAATGTTGCTGTATTTCTATGAGCTGCTGTCACTTCAGCACACTAAAATTGGAATGAATCTACCAACAGTGTAGGGAAGGCGCCAGCTTTTTTGTGAGACTGTGGGTGATGGACCTCAGACCCTCTAGGGGGGCTGGGCTCCCCCTGAAGAAAATTGTGTATATTTTAAAGTTAAATGCATCAACTGGTTGAACTGGTTTAAGCCTTTTTAGAAATTCTAAAAAAATATACTGAATGAAGAGGGCGTATCATTTCCCTTTTCAACATTATCATAGAAAAATCTAAACTTTTAGCTCACAATAGACCTATTTCAACCTAGCTTTTAGCGTTATCTGTTTGCTGTCGTACATTGGTTATGGTGAAATTGTGGTTTGGATAATTGCAGTGGGTAAGGTAACATTGGTATATGTTGCTTACCTCAAACAATACTTGGCGGGGGTTGGCTGACTGAGTTGGAGTTACAGATGCCTTGCTGAAGCAACAGGGCAAACCATGTTAGATCCTTTATGTTAGTATGAGAAATGTAAAAATATTTTTGGTTCATTATGAAGCTTGATGGGAGAAATTAGATGGTGGTGGGCCACAACAGTAATCACACACTGTTTGCAATGAGCCTCACCTTCAGCGCAAATGATATGCTCCCAAGAAAGGCAAAAACAGACTTACACATAGCATACCTTAATGTCTTAAGTGAGGCAGTCTTCTTTTAACCCCCCCCCCATTCCTCTCAGTATTCCACATCATGTTTTATGACTTTGATGCCTTCTCATCTGTGCTCTCAGAGATAATGTGATGAGTTCAGATCCAAGAAATTTTGAGAGGGTTTAAAAGAGAGCAATCAGCCAACACAACAGTTGTTAGATTTTTTTCTGCCTGTGGTCATTGCTGTGGTGTTTTAATAGTTCACCTCCCAGACATCATCTGTCATTAAATACCCTGTCGGCTGGACCATCTGTTATGTGTCCTTCCTTGGATTTCCTGTTGATGTGAAGTTTTAGTTCTAGTTCAGCAGGCTACTAATGTGCAGTCAATTGCAAGTCAGAAGTCAATTGTTTCACGTTAGTATTACAACTTTCAATCTAAATGCATCCCAGTGCATCTACCCTGGAAGATGTGGGCACCCGCAGCAAACGGACGTTTTTATGGCTCTGAACTTCACAAGCATCTGAGCGTACTTTGAAGGAGATGGAAGGAGTCGGCTTGTACTGCATGCTTGCAAAGACTTCCATCAAGCACAAACCAACTGAATGGAAATGGAAACTACTAACTTGGTACAGCACATTTCATTACACAAAACTACACAAGGTAAAAATTGATGAAAAGGTAACTGCTTACTGTTCATTATGTGTGCTGCCATATTGTGACAGCAGGTGTGTCCATGTTGGTGAAGTCGGGCTAGATGGATCTTCCTACTTTAAATTCCAACTTGAATTCATTGTGCCTCACCAGGATGCTTGCTTCGAGGTGTGACTAATTGTGGATAGTTCAGTGGCTAAAGTTGGTTTTGTTAGGCCTTGTTCATGCCAAATGGAAAGGAGTAGGAAAGCTCTATTGCTGCAGTTGGCCAACTTGCAAATTTGCCAAAGATGACCTCAAAGCAACTCAAAAGCATTGTAGAAATTGACCTCACTTCAGTCAGTGGATCCATTGTTTTCTGTTCCCATTTAAACAAATTCATTTTGGTCCAAACTTTCACTATGTACAGGGTGTTGTATGTATGCTGGTGTGACTGATTCCTAAAGGCCTTCTAGCAGCATTAATCAGTTGTCTGTTAGAACAGATACACTTCTATACTCCTCTAGAATGTGCATGGTCTTAAGAATATTGTCCATGTGCCCAGAATGAGATCTAATATTAAATGGATCAATTTTTCAATCTGTCCACCCCTTATTTCAACCAACACAGCTACCATTACCCAGCCTTTTGACAGGCTGGGTAATGGCTTGTGTTGCGTTTACACTTTCTTTTGTGTTACATACATAGCTACAATGGTTTTATGTTGGGCTCTATTCTGTCAAAACCTAAGTGACCTACTTAGCAGTACTGTGCCTGAACACATCTTCTGTATTTTCCATATTTTTTTTTCTTCAGAAAATCAGCACTTTATCACTTTTGATTATTGCACCTGCACATTCCAGCCACTGCACCCCTATTACAGTGTATCAGGTGTGTGCTGTAGGTGTCAGTTTGTGAGGGTCAATTGACACGATTGCATGTGACACTGTGATATGTGACCCATTCCTATGTGACGCAGATGGTGTGTGTTGCATTTAGTTCTCCTCATGTTGATGGTCTGGTTCTTTGATTTATTCCAACCAGAACGGCCACGAAAAAGGCTTCATTTCCTGTCCCCAGCTGATTTTCCCCATTTCCCCCCTTCCCCATGAAACAGCTATCAGATTTTGAGTGTTTAGAATAGCAAATGTGGAAGCTTTTATGAACTCAGTGAAGGCTGAATAGAGGGTAACAAAATAGCAGAATGTTTCAGATTAGAACTTTCATGCACGGTCTCTCATATTGGCAGAAGTGTTGAAATGCTGAGCTGCAGCCAGCTTGACAGGCCTTCTCTGACCCTTTACGTCCTGATCTGGCTTTAGACAGCACCCAGACACCTCCCCTCCTGAGCTCTGGGCAGAAACAGACGGCGAGTGCGAGCTGTGATAGCAGAAGCAACTTTGAGTGGTAGCCTATCAGAGGCACACTGGCTGTGGGAGCTGGATGGGATTTGAAGACCTGGCCCCCCATTAATCATATTCAAATCAGCATCCCACTCATTGCCTCCCCAAAACTCACCTCACTTCTCACAAGCTTATCTTAATATGGATAGATGAAGCCACAGTCTTGTTTGTCATTTCTATAGTCATTGTAATCATGGTTCCATCTGCCATTATTGATGATGTCAAAATTCTTGATGACTTAAAGATGTGCAGATGGTTTGTTTGCCAACAGTTCATCAAATGTAACCAGCAGCAATAAACTGGAGCTTTATACTGATTGACATAATGTATGATTTTTAAATGAGAAGTTATAATAGTCTTTTTAAATATTGTGCATCATTTGTACTGTCAAATTATTCAAATTAATAAAAAGAGCTGAGAGGTTGTAGTTTACGTACAGCTCTGAATAAATCTTTTTTTTTTTTTTTTTTTGTTTCTGTTTTGTTTTTTCTCACATGTCATTCAGGATTCAGTGCTGTTTCAATGTTATTCAGTTCAGCATTAGTTAAAAATGACAAGCAGTTTTTATAGATCTATCTCAAATACACAGCTGGTCAAAGAACTCTTAATTCTGCTGAGGGCTTACTGAGATCTATGCATGTTTAGAAAGATAAGAATTTCATTATGCTCTCAAGGACTATAAATGTCGAATGGGAATTTGTCTGAGATGATTTGTCTCTGTCTGCATCTCCGTGATACTCAGCACAACACAGAGTGTCAAAATTTGTTCCTATTTGAACTATTGTTCTGAACTAAAAATAGTATTCATAACACTTTGGCGGAGTACATTCAAGGCTGACCCTCAGTACTTTACTGCATATGGACTGGTTGCTATATCAAAGCATTTTATTTGAATGTACTGTATGTAATGTACTGGAAATTTGCAATGGAGCATGAAGTCCAAACTCATTACAAGCTGTAATCCAGCGCTGTTTGCTGATAAATCTGGTTGTTATTGTGGGGAATGATTTGCACTTGTTTCTGATGATGTACAAAATGATGTGTTACACGGCCTTTTATGCTGCATGAATATGAATACAGACCCACTGATGCCGTCGTATTGCTTGACACTCATCTTAGAATTTCATTAATTATATGCAGACAATAATATAATTACTGTTTTCACTCCGAGAATAAATATCATTTGATTAAGCTGTTTATGTTTGTTGCTGAAAAGGGTAATTGCTATAATATTCCCATTTTCATTCAATACTTCATGCTCTAATTATTGACCGAACAGATGAATCTCATTCTCACCCCACAGGCTAAAAGAGGTATCTGTAAATTCTCTTCTGCTGCTGCACTGTTGTGACACTATTGCTGTTTGTTGAAATGTTACAAGTCATAAAATGCTGGTTGTGAAGAAGGTTCATCTAGAAATATTGCCAGTATGTTGAATGTCCACTAAACAAAAATCTGATGAATTAGGAAACCTTGAATGGTTAAGACTAATTATTATGTTCCACACCTGTCCAACAAAACATGACTGTTTCACAACTATCATACCCTAAGCTGCATCAGCAAACCTCCCACGTTAGCAGTTCTAATGGTAGCAAATGGGAAATAAATGTACTTTTCAGAAGGCTGAAATCCTGTAATGTAAGAAAACTGCACACAGCACACTTATTATCTCAGACCACTCTGTGATGCTTCGCAGCAAAGAGAAGCAAAAGATGTTAATGAGTCCCGCTTCCTCGGGACACTGCTGTTGTTACTGCTCTTGTTAGTTGTGAGTTTTGCTTTTGCAGAAAATGCTGATTTATTGTTCCTGTGGGTGAACAACTGAGTATACCTGAGTCCAGAATTTGATTTAGATTAACAGGATGAAACTGTGGGGTCTCTCTCAGTGGGTGTATTGCGCTCTCCCCTGTTGCAGCTGTAATTTAAGATTTCAGGATAAATGACTTTTCACATAGAAGCCTTGCTTATTGCATTTTAGCTTTATTACCTGTGATGGAAGATGGATTGAGATCCTTAACTTAAAACTGCAATAAGTGATTTTTCTGGCCACATGGGAGGTCAGCAGAAACACAAACCCAACACTGACATACCTTTTTATTTGATATGGTGAACTGGTTAGCACACTGTTGTTTATTTACACATCCAGGACTTACAGAGCAACATTATCATTCATTTGGAGTTGTGTTGCTGGCCAAGTCCAATATTCACTCTCTTTTAGCTCGTTTAGTTTTAGGTCCCTACCAGCTCCTGAGGGAAATATCTTATATTCTTATAGCTGCTAAATATTCCACCCTATGTGTTAGTCACTAACTGGGTCTGTCTTCTATTTGGAGCTGATACAGTAGAGTACAGTGGGTTTTTAGAGCATTTCCTCTCAGAAAAGCTGCTTGCTGCAGCTGAAAATAATGCTCTGAAAGCAGTGAGAGTGAACCAGAAAAGCAAAGGTGTGGCCTGGCAACCAAGCAATGAGCTGGAATGCTCTAAATCTCCGCAAAGCCAAGTAGAGCTGCAGATACTCTGAATGTGATTACAGGTGTATCACAAAATACTCCATTAGATGTTTAGCCTTCCATTGAAAATGTTAAGGATATCAAGGACCAGTCTCAGATTGGTACTGGTTCCTGATTGGTCACAGCTAGAACACCGATATGATCCTGGGCATTCGTGGCTACAGTCAGTGTTTGAAAGAGCTTTGTCTTGCTGAAATAAGTAAGGCCTTCACTGTAAAAGACATAGTCTACTTGGCAGCATATGTTGCTCCAAAACCTGAATATATCATTCAGCCTTAATGGTGCCTTCACAGATGTGCAGGTTAGCCATACCATATTGGATGCTTGCTTTTGAACTATGTGCTGATAACAAGCTGGATGGTCCCTCTCCTGTTTAGATGCAGCATCCATGATTTCCAAAAAGAATTTCAAAATTTCAAAGGTAGACCACAGGACAATGTTCCAGTTAACCTCAGTCCATCTTAAATGAGCTCAGGACGAGAGAAGGCGCCGGTATTTATAGATCAGCTTTATATATGGGCTCCTCTTTGAATGGAAGAGATTCAACTTGTATTTGTAGATAGAGCGACAAGCTGTGTTCACAGACCTTGTCATGTTGCTTTTTAATGCAGTGCCTCCTGAGACATTCAAGTTTGGTTTTCAGCCTTGTCCCACACATGCAAAGATTTCATATAATGGATTGTAGATGGTGAAATCCCCTAATTCCTTCTAATTATGTGCTGAGAAACATTCTTAAACTGTTGGACTATTTGCTCAAACATAGTGAACTTCAGTCCATCCTTGCTTGTGAATGACTGAGCCTTTCCAGGATACCCCTACCTGTTTACCTGTGGATGTCGTGTTTTTGGAGCATTCCACAACTTTCACAGTCTTTACTTGCTCCTGTCTTATTTGAACTTGTTTGAAACATGTTGCTGAAATCAAATTCAGAATAAGCAGATGCTTAAAAAACAGAAACATAAAGCAGAACAGCAGTGTTACTGCATGACCTCCACTAGGTGATGGCTTGAAAACTGTGGAGTGGATAACCTTTTGAAAAGGCTACAGGGTACATAACCTTTGGTAACATTTAAACATTCATGTGGTGGCCATTAACTGTGATGCATGTTAAATCCTTTTGAGCTGAGAGGTTTCCTGCTACTTTTCACAGCCACTGGACAGGCTTTAATAATTAATTTTCATAATAGCCCTAGAAATCACTGAATACATGTTCAGATTTTACAGAGGAACCTCAGAGGGTAGATCTAATTGAGTACTTGAATTTTCCAACCCTGCATAATAAATTCAACTTTGATTTGCACACAGAATAGTAAACACAAAATTACTTGCGCCTTGTTTTTTGCCTTGATTAGTAGTGCATTTCAATCATTAGTTTTGAATGATCTTAGGTTCATTTCGTCAGCCGCCATTCACAAGACTTACACAATGTCTAACCTCTCAGGTGAGTTGTCATCTTGCTTGTCATCAGACTGTCTGAGGACTTAAAGGTGCCGGGGGTTACAAGATCTCCAGTTTAAACAAGCTGCCTCGCAGGAAAGGTCACAGACACCTCAGTGCTACCAAATCCAATTACAGGACTGGACTAGCAATGGAATTTAAAATGACCTGCACCTGCTCTCAAAACCAGTGCTTGTAAGCAAACAATATTGCTTGGATAGAATGGTATAATTACCATGGGATGCTGTATGTTCACTGAATTGCTTAGAAGAAGAAGTTTTTCTCTCTCTAAATTGCCTTCCTTCTATTTCCACATGAACTCTAAATTTACATCATGAATTGTCTATGTGTAGCTTGTTTTGAAGAACAGTTTCTTTCAGGTTAGTGAGTGTCAGTCTTTTTCTTATTACTTTAAAAGGTATCACTTCAAAAGACTTTAAAAGTTATCAGGGGTCTTAGCTTGGCAGCCCTTTACCTTGTATAAAACTGTGTGCAGCTCCCTGAGATTCTGATCGGGGGTGGGTGGGGGCAACCAGGGTAATGAGGTCCTAGTGCATTTCTAGTACACATACAGTGTTTTAATATGTTAACATGTGATGATTCTCTGCTCAGGTGTTAAATAAGTAATAAATGTCAAAACATATCAATGTGATTTCAATATGAGTTGGCTAATGCAACGATGTGTTGCAGACTACGTATGATCTTAATATGTGGCAAAGAAAGTGATAAAAGACGCTGTTCAGCATAAACAGACTTACATACAGTGATCAGTATATGAAATAAACTTTGACTAGCTATATTTAGGTCATGTATGAACTAAAATTAGAGTAGTAAATTCATGAATTGTCTGAATTTTCCTACCTTTCCTTTCACATTACTACCCCTTCCTTAACATACGTCAACAAAATGAACTGCTAGGAATATGAACGCCATCATTTATAATGTGAGCCGTGGGCAAGTTTAAAAAGTTAGAGCACCTTCAGCTCTCAGCAATGTGACGTATTTAAATCACATCCTTTAGATGTGATCAGCAGATTTGGCGACAAGATACAGAGCTGTGGAGATGTGTGGAGCTTGGATAAAAAAGCATATCATGCTAAGGAGCTGCATAGGACCATTAGCCTCCACTCACACTCCCTCCTCACTTGCCTTGTTAGACCAGGAGGAGGAGGAGGCTTAAATGAACAAATTAGACCTCAACCAGGTGCTTTATTTTCACAGGTTTACTGGCTGAACACACCTCCTGCTACCCACAAGCTAACTGTCAGCTGACCCCCATGGTTGAAATGAGTTCTAAAAAATATTTGTATGATTCACATGAAGATAAAAGCAAGGGATCTGGATCTAAAAATATTTTAAAATGATCTTTTGACACCTGTCAACACAGTATTTAACATATAACACAAGATCAATTAACAGTTAACAGGGACACAAAATTAGTCTTTTTTCCTGTAGTTTTCCTGCATGTCCATACATGTGGTGTGTTTTGAAAGGTGTATGGCTAAATGTGTCTGGTATATGGTAATGGATATGTTCTTTCATGAGCATTTCTTAAGTGATGATACTGCAGCAATCAGTATTAATGCATTTATATGGTGGCAGGACCAAAAATATCATGTTTTCTCCCCATCACAATGATGGCTGTTCGAGGCTGTGGCATCCATAGAGTTCAGTAGAGAATGGATGGATGGATGGATGGATGGATGGATGGATGGATGGATGGATGGATGGATGACATAAAGGTAGTTTGAAAATATCATTTCATTTGAGCCCACTAGCCATATTGTTTATCAGTATGTCAAACTGACTGTCTTTAAGGTTAATCATTGCATGATATAAGCCTGATTAAAAACTGAGGTGGTGTTGTTGATGAATGTCACAGCCTGCATTCCATAACCAGCAGATTATTATGCTGGAATATTACTCTACATCACCAGCAGATTACAAAGAGGGAGACCATTTAGCAATAAAGTGTTCCGAGTAATACTGCCATAGTGAGGCAGCGGAGTGAATCAAGCTTGTTTCATTTCTTCCTTCACGCCATGCGACGTGTTTGATTGACATTCCTTTTTACTCGGAAATACTTTGGCTCTTGTTCTGCATCGTGGCAGTTCCATTCCAATAAGTCCTGCCACCAAACTAATTGGGCTTGGTGTGAAACCTCAAATTGTTCAACAGGCTCTGACAGGCAAGAGAAAACAGCGATCTGTACAGTTGCATGTGCTTTAATAAAAGCATGTGTGGAGTTTAGCAACATTGACTGTCACAGGTAGTGGAATAAAACCTCTTTCATTGTTGCTGGTTTTTGACAGCTAGGCAAGTCATTGACAAGTCACAACCGTGTATTTTCTCATACTTAGACCAGTTCCAGTGCGCAAGTAGTTTCAAGAAATAAATCATTTTCCTTGATCAACATCAGCAAGGTCACAGACAGAATTGTACTGTTAATTAAAGAAGCAACAACAACAAACAAAAATGACTAAAACTGTAATATTACAGCTTTACAGGGTCATATGGGCCAGGATTCGTGAAGATGTGCCATTTACACTATCTATCTATCTATCTATCTATCTATCTATCTATCTATCTATCTATCTATCTATCTATCTATCTATCTATCTATCTATCTATCTATCTATCTATCTATCTAATGGAATGATTTCATTTTTGCATTTATTTAATATATTTGTTTGACCTCTTCACTGCACCTGTCCAGCCAGTTCCCTGTGTCTTAGCACCAAACACCTTCATGCTGTGGATCATATCTCATTTTCTACACTGCGCCATTGATCTTAGATTGTGAAAGGGAAACCTGCCAGCTTTACATAATTGGATTGCAAAAGGTTGCTTCTCTCTTTGAGGCTCACATCAATCTCTGTACCTATTAGAAGGAATAAAGTAAATCTTATTGTCAGTTCAGTTGTTTTTTATTGAAGATATAAATCAGGGTTGTGCATCCCATATGTCATGCTACTTAGTATTACAGTGTCTACCTAAAAAGAGCAACCAAGTCCAACAGAATAGCAGAGTGGCTGATTGTTTCAAGGTGCCTGCAGCACAGAGGCAGGATATGCTCTCTGATTACTGTCAGTTAAATCCTCAAACACAGTATAATATTTAAAAGCCTGTGGTGTATAACTAGTGCAGCTCTATTGATGTGGGTTTTTTGTTTTGTTTTGTTTTTTTTTAGGAACAAAGTGCTTTAATTGTAGCAATAAACTGAGAAAGGTAGGAGACTGTGTGCACATACTGTATGTGACTATTCAGATTACACACACAAAAAAAGACAAAAACAGCGCCTTTTCTGCTCTAACCCTCTTTCCCCTTTGCGGTAATTTCACTCCTCTTTCTGTCACTGTGGTCTGTTGTGTGAGCTGTGATCATGCCCAGTTTCTGTGTGGTTGATAAAGCCCTGCTCAGTTCATTATGGTTTGTCATGTTCAGTGGACAAAAGCTTTGCATACCAATTTCAGCCTCACTACATTTTCTGAGCAGCAGCAGCAAAACCAGCAGTCAGGTGTGGTCATGCCCTGAAAAGTATTTTACCAAACTATCTCCTAGTCACTCCTCCACTTAATGCTGCTTTCCATTATCATATGCAAAATATTTGTCCTCAGGCAAAGGTGAAACACAGCCATCGTTTTGACCATTGTTTTTACTCGTTGATAATGCACTCACCAAAGTCATCGCTCAGATATCTGAACACAGCGACGTTTCAGCCCAGTATCCAGAAGAACTGTGTCCATAATGGAAGACTCCACGCCATACAATTTAAGTGAAATGCCATCAATCAGACCATATGCTGGAAGTTGTGTGCCCCTTTTGTAGCAAAGCGACAGTAAGAATGTGGGCGTCAGGGTGGTGAATGGACGTGTAGCACGTCTGACATGCAGTAACTAACCATACTTGCCATGTGCATATTGTAGAAAGCAATAATTTTAAAATGTTGACACTGGACAGAAAAAAAGGGGCATCACTGAACATAATCCAGGGTTTTTGCTGTATCGCCCAGTATTAATGTTCATCTGGCGAGACAGACGTAAGATCGGGTTAAGACACTGCTAGACATTTTTGTGCTGCCTTTGCTGTGACTGATTGTTAAAGTGAAGGTGTGGTTTCTACTTAGTTGAACTTTGTAATCTTAATAACATCATTTTACAAGATGAGCCATGACCCAGAAAAATATCATGAACTTTGTTTAATACAACTATTCAGGTTTTCAGTTGATGGGTCTTGCATATCGTTATTGTTGTCAAGACCACTGCAGTGTATGAGAGATGTATCATCCATGATAACAGACAACAAATGACAGCAGGGGGTTTAGGCTGTGTACACACGACTTGTACAACATACTGGGAACTCCAACACTGAAGTGCTGATTCAACTTGATTTATTTGACAAGAACAGTACCGTTTGACTTAACATGGCACTAAATCTCAAGCGTCATCCCTCAGGTGATCTGCTGGGGGAGGGGGGTCATTAGAAAGAAAGACATAATCAGGCCAAGAGAGAAAAAGTCTGGCTGGCTGCAAGGAGGCTGGAGGACCAATCAGATTCAGTTGATTCAGTTTCACATACACGTTACCAACAGGTTTGTCATAATAAGTAAAAACTTTTATTTGTGGAATTTGTTTGAGACTCCCTATTGCTAAACTCTCCTGCTTTATAGATTACAAAAACCAATTGCTGTCTTCTGTCCAAAGAGCTATATCTCTGTCCATGTGACTTCTGTTTACAGTCCCTGGTTCTCTTGTAAGTGGGCAGCTGGAAAATAAACTAAAGAACACAAAGCTGGAACAAAGCTAATTTTCGCACTGTGTAAGTAGGATCACACCCAAGCTACAAAGCACTTATGGCGTTGGCCCATGACTCTGAGCTGAGAGAAATTATACTTAAAGTGGAAACTGGTTTATACAAAAATGTACTAAAATCTATCCGCTCAAAATAGATTTAACTGCTTTACACAATTGACTTTGCTCTGGTTCAAGTTATGCTCAAGTCTGTCTGCTGCAAGTTGGATTTCTGTTCACACAGCTGGAGTTCCTGCTGCGTTGCTGGAAACCCTGTATGCGATCAAGCTTTGGCTTGTGAACTCAGCAGCCCTTTGACTCGCTGACTCTTGGAACATTTGTGTCTGAAATGCAAAATACTCTTTGTGGTATTTTAGAGGAGTTTGTAGTGCACTTTGAATTACCTTTTTGGGGTTTGTCAAGATTTCTTTTTTCTTTTTTTTGCAATACTTTGTGAACATGTTGGACTGCTTCCGGTTGAACACTGGAGTTGCATTAGCTGAGTGACATCAGCTGCTCATTTACCAGCTGTTTCATTACCAAATGACTAGTGACATCCAGTCATGTTCATGCAGATGTATGACCTGAGACTTCTCACTGTCACTGTGCTCATGCCAGCTTTGTTTGTTACTGCAGCTCCCTTCATCACCTCCACCTTGTGTGAAGCATTTTATGTTCGTGTATTCGTTCAGTACTTGATAATAATACTCAATAATTGGTTGGCAATTCCAAAAGCATTTCCTCAAATTAGATTCAATGAAAATGTGGCACAGCAAGGTTTAGGGTGATGTGTTGCTGTGGATGGCGATGTAATTTAGGCAACTTTAACAGTTAAGACCAGCTTGTGACCAATTTATGATCAACAATTTACAGTGTTTGGAGCTGAATTTGACCTCAAGCATACTGTAGTTGCCATGCTTGGATACTGTAGATATGATTCATCCTCAGAAATCACTGACAATAATCATTCAAAAACTTTGCTAATGAATGTCATCATGTTATCATCATCATAAAGATCTGTCAGGTGAGTGTGTAAGGAAGGTGTTATAATGTCAAAAACTGTTGGCTGCACCAATGATTATTTTGATTTGATTTTGCTCTGCTGATCATGCCAAAAAACCCTAATTACATCCACGATGATTCAATGGTGTGAAACCATAAAACATGAAAAAGATACTAGTGCACTTTAAAATTCATTGGAACACTTTAACAATGTTAAATAAGATACTTATGACACATCAATCAGTAGGATCCATTTCGGGGCTTATTTTGCTCTGAAGTGATAACAGTTGCAAAGTTATGCATCACAAGTGGCAGACAAGAAAAAAATTAAAAATTCTGATTGCAGCTCACTGCTGCTGTTTAACTAATGAGTGTTTGCACCCACATTGTAGATACAATTCTGCAACCAGAATCAATACACGTGATACAAACTGAAAACGTGATTCATGCTGCATCAACTACAGTTGGTATTTCAGAATACAGGATGAACACTCATATTTCCATGACACTGTAAAACTGAGCTGTAGATTTTATCTGAATGAGAAAAGAAGTGTTTTTTATCCAAATGGGTTTCCTTGCTTCCACTTAGTCTTGACTCTGTCTCAGAGAGGGAATTGGCCTGCTGACGTGCAGCTGGCTCGTTCAGTCTTGCTTTGAAGCCACTTGATGCCTTGGAGAGACATGCGGTCTGTGTGACCTGACATCACCCTGTGTCCACCTGGCTGTAAAAACTGACAACAGTGCTGAAGTCCTGGAACGTGTTTCACTGTTTCTGCCAAAGTAGTCTGAACCACCACCACCACCACCAACCCATTTAGCTTTGGTCCAACTCTGCTCCCTGTCTATCAGGACTGCAGAGCAAAGGAGACAATATCAAAGTTTACAGTAGACATGTCCAGGCTTCTCAGACCTCTCGTCAATCAACATAACTCACCAGTGGAAGAGGCCCAGTCCATCCTGAGATTAGCTTGCCTGGCAACAAGCCAAAATGTCCGTAATTCATAGTTCACCTGCTCTACAGAACAAATTATTCTCCAACTCTATCCTCTCTATTCCATGGACCCACCAAACCAGGCTGACCAAACCCTGGAGCTGACAGCAACGCACTGGCCAGACTGCAGGAGGGAGAGAATTAGCAAGCTTGTAAGGGGATAAGGGATAATATTATTAATATTAAGGGATTATAAGGGATCATGTTATTAATCCTGAACTGATAACTCATGCATACATGTCTTTGTTTAAACTTTATGCATAATTTACATTATCCAGTTTTACATCTAGATAGATTTTAAAAAGCTCAGTACTCACTAATAAAATCAGTCCCTTGTAAAAAAAAAAAAAAAAAAGCTATCTTCTGCATTATCATGTCATCCCTTCCTCTTTGAGTGAGTTTTTCCTTTTTGTTCAGTTACAAAATTTCTGGTATTTCTTTCACTGAATCAATGACCGTATAATGGATGGACAACATGACAGCTCTTCGAAAGTGAAGCCATCTTGATCGCCCCTGGTGTTGGACTGTGGTAAAGATGGCTTCTTATCTGTATTATGTTCAAGTGTTATTCTGATAAGCATTACTTGTTTGATGATTAAAACGGGGGTGTAACATCATGAATGACAGCTAACCCTAACCCATCGGCCAGGATATTTTGGCTTCATTTTTGTACAGTGGGAGGAATTTGAGACATGTTTTCCGTCCTGATATACAGTCATTCTTCTCTTTCTCCTAAACCAATTTGCTACTATTTTACTAGTTATGCATGATGTATCACATATAGGATGAGGCGATCATGCACTTCCTTTGATGTTAACCTCAATCACCTCTTTCCACTGAGAAAACATAAACCCTGACAACACACCCCTGCACAAATTTCATAGTGGTCTACATGATTGTGCCTGTCCAGCAGCAAACCTCCACAATTTCATAATTGCAGTCCATGGAGCCAACATGTGCCTCATGAAATCTAAAACACTGTGGTCCGCAGTCAGGGGGAACACATGGTGCTCCCTTGCTGACGATGAGTTCCTGGTATCCAGTGGTGACACAGTATTCTTTAGTCCAACACAGTCTTCAGACGAAGGGTGACAATTTTGTTGTCCACAACTGGATATATGGAAAACAGGCATCAATATATGTACAGTACATACTGGTTAAAGATATGTGTAGCAATTTTAGTATTTTATTAATTTATTTAAAAAAACAAAAACAAAACAGCACCAAAGATGATAAAAGATATGGTTGAGTAAAATTGTACAAAGTTATTAGAGAGTTTGGTTGGCTATAAGACAACCCTTCCGGTGGCTCTGTAGGCTTGCTGTATTGTTCAGGACACAAAGTGTCAGCGTATTGGCAATTCCTATTAGGACTAGAGCCTATCATTAAGTACACACTAATGGTTGTGGACAGTTTTCACAGAGGAGATAGCACAAGATGGACAGGTGCAGTGTGAATGTCCATGCTCACGCTCGCTTCATCGTTATTATCATTATTATTGCTCAGTGTAGGGCCTAATGATAGGTCAAAACATAATTGAAATTTACAAAAATTGTTGTCTGGTGTTTTGTTGAATCGAACAATATTAATGTTATTGAGCATGGAGATTAATTCTTGTCGTGGCTACACTCAATGTCATCAATTAAATTTTTGCTTTTTTAAAATATTCATTTTCAGTGCATTGCCCACTACTACAAGTCTGTTCTGAAAACTTAATGATCAGTTTACTACTTTAAAGATGATGATAATACTGTGTTTTTCTCCTCCTCTTCTGCTCCTCTTTATTATGATTATTTGTATAACTGCTGTTATTTTTGCCCCATTACTGATATCACAATTAATGACATGTTTGCAGAAAATACGGCATTCATTATCATGGACTGAGTTAACAGGAATGGCTCAGTGGATCATAAACGAGTTGAAACATCTCAACACAGAGCCACCTGCAGTCAGAAGTGCTCTGAGTTGTTAATGATCACCAGTGGCAATTTTGCCATCAATTAAAGTGACAAGAGGATGTTAAAGGTGTCTCTGCAGGAGGTCTTTCTTCTACGGTGTTGAAGCACTGACAAGGAAGTGAAAATGAGCCTTGTGGACTGCTGACTGCAGCAACACAGTTTCCTTGTATGTGCCAGATAGTGTCACTGCAATTAAGAGCCAAGCTTGTTGAATGGAGCAGCAACAGGAAGAATATGTGGAGGCCACTAGTGTGAATGACTCAACAGCCTGTGCTGCAAAGGCTCTGAGCTTCAAGTAGATTTAGAGTAAGCCTTGTCTTAAATGATGGCTTGCAGATCAAAGTCACAGGACTTTAGCATGGATAAAGAGCACAGTCATTCAGGGGCGTTCAGGGGAGTAATACTGGGCTTTCAGGGAATGTGGCTTTTAGACACAGACACATCCATTTTCACACCGACTCCTAATCTCCATACACAACAGCAGCAGAGGCCTAGGAGTTGCGCTGTTACTTAGCCATAGCCTCATGTATAATGGATGATGAAATGTGTTGCATGACTTCAGCGACCTTTGCTCTCATGATTACTGCATGAAATGCTATTGTGTTTGCCATAGAAAACTGTGCTTCCTCTCCTCCTACAGAACTTGTGCAGGGTCAGACACCATTGATGTTATAGGCTTGTAAAGTGCTTTTGGACATCGTATGTAATATAGGTGCAAAGACACTTGACTTAGCTTGACTTCTCTGTGTTAATAAGTAGCATTTTCAGTGTCCAGGGTCAGCACTAGAAAACCCATGGGGATTTTGCGTACGTATATTTCATTTGATATCATAAACTATTCACACTTATTGGATGCGTTTCTAGGAAATTTGGTCAAAAATTTTAATTTGTCCAATTCTTCAGTTCCCATAAGCCTCAACTGTGCTTTGTGTAAAGAACTAAGATAAGAAATTGTTCGCAATCTTAAAAACTAACATGGTCAACACTATACCCGCTAACCATAAAAACGTTAGCATTGTTATTATCTCCACCATGCATAGGCAGGGCATCACGTGTTTGGTTGTGTGTGTGTGTGTGTGTGTGTGTGTGTGTGTGTGTGTGTGTGTGTGTGTGTGTGTGTGTGTGTGTGTGTGTGTGTGTGTGTGTGTGTGTGTACATTTTGTGCATCTTTATGTCTCAAGGACATCTCATGGTTGTGGTGATTCCAAATTTTCTGAAAAAAATATTTTATTGATCTGTTGAGCCTTTTATTGACCTATCGATCAACAACTGCGTTGCCCACATGCCCTGAGACACACCTGGCGCATATGTGCAGTGTACTGTATGCATACCTCTGGTTGTGAGAGTGTTAGCTTGCAGCATTATGTTTGCAGTACAGCATCACAGAGCCGCTAGCATGGCTCTAATTGCTCAGTTTTGTTTCAGTGACATCTAAGCTGTTGAACCAAAGACTATAATCATACTATATTGATTTGGCTCCTGCACATACTGCTCAAGTGTTCACACACTAAACAGTGAGATGTCTGCTCCTGTGGCACTCTGGCTAATGCTGTATTCCAGAGATGTCAGAATGCACATTTTTATCTTTATAACAGCTTGTTGTTACTGTAGATGGACAACTTTCAGGTAGTTGGACTGTGTTGTTGGAGCTTTGGTAATGCTTGTTGCCTAATCTTCCTTTTCATGTGAACCTCTTGTTTTGGTGTCCTCACCTCAGTGGTACAAAACTGAGGTTTGTTACATTCCCTCCCTCTGCAGGCGCCCCTGTCGAGCATTACTGTTAAAAAGACTGTGGCACTGCTTGCTCAAATAAGCATTAAATGCAATAGTAGGGGTGCAATAAATGTCTTTTTAAGGCAGTAAATAACTTGAAGTTGCAGCAGTTTCCTGCGAAATGGTTTATTTACAGAAATGTTTACCCATATACTCTAGATGTTCTATCACTTAACCAACTAGCTGCATAATTATCATGAAACCTTCGCCAATTTCACTTTTCCTATTGGTACAGTGAGTAGTTATGGCTATACATCCATCTATGGCATTTTCTTGTCACACCATACTTTCACCTTCATTCTCAAAGTTTGACACATAGATCCCTGGCTTAAGTGACAGGCAGTTAGCTTGTTAGTGTCTGATGAAGGTTCCAGGTGGCTCTCTAACCAAATATAGACCAATCACACAGAAGTGCAAGGACACACTCATGTAACCTTCAGCACACCTTCATGCTCAGGGTATAGTCATGCACATGTGCTGGAAAAACACACCATGCACCAGCTTCTCTGACCTGCTTCTTTTTTTCTATTGCTGTATTCACAAATCAAACATTTTCAACAGATGACAAATGTCACTGCAGACCTTCAATTATGAACATAGATGTCTGTGTATGCAACTCTTATTCTAGATGTCGAGAATAGTGTTATTGCCCTCTGGAATAGTGTTATTGCCCTCTGAGTGGTAGCGCATCCCTTCCTCAGCCGTATAGTATAAATGGAGCTGGAGACCTGGCAGTAATGGGTGTCTTGTCTCTTGGGTTGATATTCTCAGGCTGAGACTCAGTGAGAGTCAAATTAATTGAAACCACTGAGGCTGTGGGATGTGAGTTGTGGGTGCATGAAGGGGCAAGGGCAAAGGAGACTGTAGGGGATACTGCTGTTTGGACTAGTAATTTTTAAGACGGAACAACCCAACCTTTTAAAGAATATTTTGCAGCCATTGTTGAGCCTTCTTTTAAATTGCAGAGAAAAATAAAAAATAAATAAAGAAGAATATTCATGCTTACTAAAACAGTCTTACTGTCGTTTCTTTGGTTTATCACATCATACTCATTAGACAAAAAGCTTGTACATAAGTCAGCAGTTTCTTGCCCTGTCAGACTTCTTATTAGCATTGTTGCCGCATTTCTAGATCTCAGCTATTAACTTGCTGCATACAATGTTATTACTGATGATACAGCTGAATTATTCATTTTTTTTTATTTTTATTGATTTCACTTTTTTGATTTGAACGAATGTAACTTTTAAATTACACAGGCTGCAATTTTAATTATAACTTGCATAATTGAAGGTGGTGATGAAGATTTCAGTGAGTGCCTGCTGATTTCACCTTCTGTAATAATAGCTGTCATAATTCAGTCATTTCTTTCTGTGAGTTGATTAAACAATAGAAAAATAAATCTTGCCCATTGCTGGGGTAATTATTTATATTTTAGAATGGAATCAAAGTATACCAAGTATACCACTATTTTCGTGCAGCGCAGGCAGGCGCACAGCACACTTGGTTTTGGTAAACCGAGACGCACAGAGGTACGCCACGATGGGTGTTGTGGCGTAGTAGGGGGGAGGTGTCGGCACAATGAGCCGGCGGATTTGGATTTTCGTTTTAGATTTTTTTAGATTTTTTCTCGTGGCGTAAAAGTGCGCTGAAAGCTTGCCACCCCAGACCTGGTCAACTCTGTGTGCCAGCGGTGCACCGCTGGGCAAGTGGATTTTCGTAAACCGGCGGAGCCACAGAGTCTGGCATTTCACTGCGATCAATAATTAACAACAGCCACGATTCAATGCAACTATCTGAGTCAGCACATACAGTCAGACCTAAATTTGTATATTTTGATCAGTATCTCATCTGACGACATCGCAAGCGCGTTCGGCACGTGTAATGGTCACTCAACCTGACTGAATGTACACAAGTGACACAGGGATGCAAACTAATCAATTAACGTCACTGTGCCAACCAGAAACAGCCGTGACATCCTACAGAGCATATATACTGCATCCATCTCAGAGCACTCGAGAGACAGAGAGAGACGGACACACGGAAAAAACATAAGTGATGATCGTTGTCCGCTATTACCCACATCATTCCATTCCAAATACAAATGTAATCATACTAATGCTTAACGTTATCTACAAACATGGAGTACATCATTGCTTTGAGGAGGATGAGGAGGAGGAGCAGGAGACCGAGGATTTACCATCCAAGGACCTCATATTTAGACATGAGTGACGTCAGTCTCCCCCTGGGAGAAGTTTGGGCATCGGACACTTTCCTGCGCGGGCTCAGTCATCCTCGAAACTTGCCATGCGAGGCGAGGAGCTGGTGTGATTGGTGAAGATTTGACTCGGCTGTGTCAAACCCACTCCACGCCTTGTCCCCTCCCTCCTTCTGAGTTGCACCGCCACGCCCCATCTGCGAAGCGGACCTGACTTTGTGCTGTGCCTGCGCCGCACCGGCGGCAGAATCAAAAATAGAGCCCCCAGAGTCATCATGGATTGAATTGAGTTAATGCTCAGGTGAGATTATGATATGGAGCCTTATAAATCCTCTGTATTTGAAACTGCATATGTGCAGGAATTGTTTTGCTCTCTAGCCGATGATTCTTGATTTTTGCTGTGCATGACCCTTTAGCAGTAGAAATCTCAAGCTATTTGCATTCTGAAATTGAAATGTCTCAGCTTTCAAAACAGGTGCACTGGTGTCCTCTATGGTTATTTGTACACCCACTTTGTGTCAACACCATCCTTGTTAAAATTTCTATATATGTGGTTCTGTCAAACCCCCTTTTGACCAGAGTAGCTGTCAGGTGAGATTTGACACTCTGGTCATAGGACTCAAAACCACTTTGTATCTCATTCTAACTTCATGACTGATGTGTGAACAGCCTCAGTAATCAAAACCTCTGATGAGCTTTGACAACGAGCCTTCACCACACAAACAAGCCTTCCAGTATTAATAGAAATCAATCTGGGGGTTCTGATGTACTGGGAATGATGAAGAAGCAGAAGAGACAATTGCTCCCCAGTGTCCATGAACAGAAGGCTGCTCTACGATTCAGAACCACAGTAATGAAAACAGAATAATGTACTCCATTACCTAATTTCATTTCCTAATTTCCCACAGAGATCAATATCAGAGTTTGATCGAATCTGTCTTAACTTCTCATCACGGATCTGAAGAAGTAAGTTAACTATGCTTATTGGACCAGTGTTAAATATATTTCAAGTGGATGGGATGTTTTTTTAAAGAGGCACATCAAGCTGAGTTTTCTTGTCATGTCATTTGGGGTGCCTCAGTTTGCACTTTGGGATCACAAAGCCTGCTTTACAACTTTGCAGTATGTGGTTTGAAAAACATAGCCTAGCTGTCAGTAAGGATCTAACGAAGTTAGCAAGTTTGTGGGAAATGTAGGATTGAGTGTTCTGGGGTCTTAATTGGGGCTGAAAGTCTTGACATATCCTCCTTAGACCCAGCCTATGGATTTGTGTCCTCTGTAGTGGACATTTGGTTTTGATCTATATCTTTTGACTCATTTGAGCTACCCTACTAAGTCCCACTGTGTTCCGTAGAGGACATCCTGGCCTTTCCAATGATATCTCATATGTTTTGGTGGGATGATGGTGGGATGTAGACTGCAGCAAAACACAAATGCCAGATAAAGAGAAAAGATAAGTCAAATATTGTAAAGATATTGTTTTGTTTTGTTTTATGATTAACTATGGTAATCATATATTTTCTTGTTTATGAACATGTCAGGAATCATAAGTTGGAGTCAGAGTTCAGTTAAACTTTTTGTTAGGAAAATAATAGCAATGTTATGAATGTTAAATAATGTCAATTTTGTTCAGTAGTTCAACAAAAGATACAGGCCAAATGTTCAGTTTCATTTAAAAAATGGACTGACATTATTGTTTTCTTGTCAGCCTATTATGATTTCGTGTGTTACTGTAAAATCGTTCTGTTAGTCCACAGTGGACATGCTGTAAAATCCATCCATCCATCCATTTTCTATGCCGCTTATCCCTTTCGGGGTCGCGGGGGGGGGGGGGGGGGGGGGGGGGGGGGGCGGGGGGCGGAGCCTATCTCGGCTGTCAACGGGCGGGAGGCTGGGTACACCCTGGACTGGTCGCCAGTCGATCACAGGGCACAAACACACAACCATTCATACTCACACTCACACCTAAGGGCAATTTTACAGTCACCAATCAACCTAATGAGCATGTTTTTGGTCTGTGGGAGGAAGCTGGAGTACCCGGAGAGAACCCATGCATGCACGGGAAGAACATGCAAACTTCACACAGAAAGGCCTGACCCGCGAATCGAAAATCTAAAATAAAAATATTTTTACAGAATTCTAAATTCTGAGTTGTTTTAGCTCCAAAGAGGCAGGAAATCACACACACACACAAAAAAAAAAATTAAATTGAAAGATACTTTTTCCCTTGGTTCTCAGGGGGATATGGGCCTCCGCTGCATTGATTTGGATCATTTTTAAAATCTCTCCTTCTGAAATCCCTTAACTTAATGCAGCTATTATCTAAATCGCTGGAATGTCCCTTTTAGCTATGTCAAAATATAGTTTCTTTGATTTATTTCCGGGCTGCAGCAGGTAGTACGTGTGCCTCACAGCAAGAAGGTTGCTGGTTTGATTTCCGGGCGGGGGCCTTTCTGTGTGAAGTTTGCATGTTCTTCCAGCTGGCGACCGGTCCAGGGTGCACTCCGCCTCTCGTCTGTTGACAGCTGGGATAGGCTCCAGCCCCCCCGCAACCCCGAAAGGGATAGGCGGTACAGAAAATGGATGGATGGATGATTTATTTCCCAGACTGTCACAATTCTTCCACTTACATTTTTAATATTTTTCCATCTCATTTTTAATATAGTAATATTAAATGAACGACCGTCTGTTGCTCATTGCTCACTTTGGCCATGGTGTAATTCAACAACCATTCATCATTTTTTATGTTTTGTATAGAAAAATAAGGCAAACAATACATCATGTGGCAGCTCATCAAGAAAAACAGACTCATTTTATGAATCCTTTAATTGATCTTTACCATTATTAATTTTAAGAAGCTTTCATAATGTTCAGCATGTAGCATGTCTCCTTAATCATCAGATAAGTGTAATGTCTTCACACTCCAATGGGTGGATAAGGGGGGTTAAGCAGATGGGCTGCTATCAGACGATGTTGACTGTGTCTTTCAGAGTCCATATCCATTGGCCTTTTTTGTGTCATAAGGCTTTGAAGGCCTCATCATCCTTACAAATCAAATTTAGACTTGAGCATTTTGCACAGGTTGAGGGTTGTGATCTTTCCTTGTGATAATCTCTCTCTGTCAACAGTTTAATAGACATGCAGGTATTTGATCCATCCACTGCTGCAAAAACATTCAATGCACAAGAAAAAGCCATTGTTAAAAACTCCACAAGATCGGACGTAAATATAATCTATATGCTGGCGGGTGTCCTCCCTGCAGGCTCTCGCTGAGACTGACATTTAAAATCCCCTGAGAACTGAGAGCAGGCTCCTCTCTGCATCATCTTTCTTCCAAGAAGCCACCACCAGAACCTCTGAAGAGATTCAACCGTGGAAGCAACAAAATGGCATCATTTTTTGATGTAGTCACTGTATTGTGGGGTTTCTGAAGTCTTGAAGTCTGAAGTATTGAAGTCTCTTGCTGTGAGCCTCCTAGCCCGAGCAAAGTCCTTGTAGGCTCACTTTCAGGAAGTGTGTGTGTATGTGTGTGTGTGTGTGGGGGGGGGGGGGGGGGGGTAATCAGAGCTATAAACCTGAATTTTTTATAAAGCCGTGCTCAGTCAAAGCCTTGTCAAAAAAGTCAAAAAAGCACCTTTGCTAAAATTAGTCATTTGCTGTGCGACCTACAGGAGGAAGGATGATAAAATCCTTCTCTCTTGTCTGAAATACCACCGCTGACTCCCACATTATTCAGGTGACTGACAGCTACAATTGCCCAGCCAGCAGGATGACCGGGCAGTGTCGACAGAAGCCTCAGTAGCTGTGATGATACTGTACGATGTGATGAAGTGGGTGTTACGGCATCAGCAATTTGTGATTGAGACTTTTTCTTCAGCAAAATTTGTTTTCCTTTTTTTATTGTTATTTTTATGCCACACACAGAGCTGTCATTACCTCACATTGAAAGCTGTAATTTTGAGTGGATGCTTATTCTTCCCTCAGCTTTTTTTTAATGGATACAATATGCCCAGGTGCTCATCAAAACACGATTTTCATTTCAATTTGAATGTGCTCAACTGAGGAAACACAGACAAGTTGATTGGTTTTGATGACATTGTTATTCCATTTTCTTTCTTTGATTGTTTGACTTTTAAAACAGTAAAAGTGTTATGAATCAGATTTACTAAGTAGTCCTTCAAAGTAATAGGAATATCTACACAGACATTCTTGGATTTATAATTCCCACATCAGTCAGTCAAAGACAAACTGTCAACAACTATGTCAGGGTCAAGAAAGTATTGTTTGTTTGAATTGCTTAAATTTATTAACAGTTACGGTCATTCTATTCGATTATTGCGTCCTGGTCTCAGATGAGTGTGCTCCAAGTGTTTTGAGCAAGTGTATACAAGGGATTATTTTAAAATGAGTTTTTTAAAAACCGGAGTTTGAAATTATATTTGGATTAACTTTTGAACAGGCTAAACTGTGTGAAACGGAAGATACTAATCTGTAATGGAACTGCAACAGACTGAGTGAAGCACTTAGCCTGAATCTCAAGACACAAACACACAGGACCTGCAAGATTACTCAGAGATGTAATCCCAAAGGGAATAACTACAGCACTTCAAACCCTCTGTTTCCTCTGTGAGACTGCACTATTTGTGCACATGTCTCAGGGCTATGTGGGCTGGCTTTTGTATGCGCTGTTGTGGCAAGATGAATTACACCTAAATTCCACTGCATTCTAGACAATGCTTACAATTCCGCCAGGTGTGCTGTATCCCAGAAAGAGTGAGACAGGAAGTCACATAGGAACAGCAAAGAAAATCTGGCAAATTTTCATTATAAAAAAGACTTCAGATTGTATAACAACGCTAAACACAATTAAAACAGACAAAAATAGAAACCATGTAACTATGTAGCCTGCTTACCCATGGTAGAAGTACAAGCATGTAGGAAAAATTCAGCAAAATCAGGCAGGCAAAATGCTCCTCTTCTGAAATGCTCCCAGTGGGGTTTGAAGCCAAGTGGAGGACAGAACAAAACCTCACATTGTGATCTAATGTTTACCTCTGTATAAAGCATTTATTTTTTACAATTAAATACAATTCTATGAAACTGTGCTGCACATTTTAACTTGAACTAGAATAGCTACTGTATGTCTGTTGTCCCATGGTTTATGGGTATGCATGTCAGTGATAAGGGCCTCCCATGCCAAGTTCACACAGAGCCTCGCACCCCATCAGCAACAGCTCTGAGCATAATATCTAAACAGGTCTGTGTAGTGAAAACGGCACATTAGCAGAGCAGCAGTAACACCTTTTGTGCTCCATCTTTGTCTACACAGGAAGCATGCATTTGGCACACTCAGAGCCAAATACATACACTACATTTGTGCTTGTAAAGTGGAACATATAGTGGACATTAAGTGTAAAAATACCCTTTGGGTCACATTTCTGCACATATGTGATCCGCCACGAGAAAACCAGCAACAAGTCGGCCCGGCGCAAGTTGTGTAAACAAAGAAAAATTGTTTTGTTTTGGTTTTTTAATGAGCGATATTCATTTTTTTGCAGAATATGTAAGTTGAAATCATGAAGAAGCCACTCCATGTTTCAAATAACTGTATTGGGGGCCTTAAAACGGGCTGCACGGTGGCGCAGCAGGTAGTGCGGATGCCTCACAGCAAGAAGGTTGCCAGTTCGATCCCCGGGTCAGACGGGGCCTTTCTGTGTGAAGTTTGCATGTTCTTCCCGTGCATGCGTGGGTTCTCTCCAGGTACTCCGGCTTCCTCCCACAGACCAAAAACATGCTCATTAGGTTAATTGATGACTCTAAATTGTCCGTAGGTGTGAGTGTGAGTGTGAATGTTTGTCTGTCTTTGCATGTGGCCCTGCAATTGGCTGGCGACCGGTTCAGGGTGTACCCCGCCTCTCGCCCATTGTAGCTGGGATAGGCTCCAGCCCCCTGCAACCCCGAAAGGGATAGGCGGTATAGATAATGGATGGATGGGGGCCTTAAAACCATAAACTTTGTATTTGAATTTGGGTTGTTTTAGAGGAAATTCTCCGTCCTAGATGGGGGTGTGGCGATTCAACAGTAAATGAGCATATTGGCTTTCTTTGGCTATTCACGCACTTCTGTTCTTTTTTCGGCCAATCAGCTACACATTAAAAGGGAACCACATGGCTACTTATGCAGCTTCTGGTTATGCTGACAGTGATCTCACTTCTGATTCTGAACCTGAACTAGAAGATGAAACTGAAGAAATCGACGAAAGCGACTGCGTTACACTGGAGAACATCCCTAATCTACAGTTGACCTTAGCTGAAGAAGAAGACAATGAAGAATATGATGAAGAGTAGTAGTAGTGATGGTGGCGTGTGCAGACGCAGCGGTGTCTACATGTTTGTCTTTGTCGGTGTGTTTGAGTGATTTTATGTTTTCGTCGCGCTTGTTTGTCCCAATGCGCACACACAGCCGTGGGACTCTTTTTGACATCGGCAACACAGCAATCTGCAAAATTAAACCCGGCACATGCTAAGTTAAGCTGAGTTACTCAACCTCGGCCTACTCCGGCGGCCCGTTTTGACACCGACCCCCACTACTGCAGCACACCCGCAGAGGAAGCGCCACAGGCAGTGCGAGAGGAGGCGGAAGCGGGGAAAGCGCAGGGGTATCCGGACTAGGCTAGCGGCGAATCCAGACAAGCCAGCTATACTATCGTACGCACCAATGTACTCTCCTTGGACAACAAACTGGACTATATACACCTTCTGAGATCGACCCAGCAGACCGTTAGAGAGTGCTGTGTTTTCATTTTTACGGAAACATGGCTCAATAACAGCATACTGGATTCCGCCATCCAGCTGGACCGGCTAACATGCTACGGCTAACATCGCGGTGGCGGCGTCTGTGTTTACATCAGGGATGCTTGGTGTCAAGAGTGCTGGCCTATGGTAATGTCCTGTACATATAGCAGCATTGACAATAAAGTTGACTTGACTTGACTTGACTCATTCAGCTCATTCAGCAACAGACTGATCCATCCCACTGCACCACAGAGTGACAGAATTTATTTTATTTTGTTTAATATTAGAAATAAGTATCTACATTTGCTCCTAACTCTTAAGTATATTACCTTTCTTGTTTTTCATTTTTATTCAGGGGCTTTTTGTAACAAAAGAATTTCCATTTCCATTTGATAACCATTGTTCAAACTACTACAATAGTTTGAACAATGGTTAGGGGGTTGGATGTATGTAAATGAGATGCAATGAGCAGCATTGTGTTACCTGGCTCCCCTGGTAGGTGAGAATCTTTCAGGCTGGATTTCTCAAAAAACTAGTTTGAGGAGTGTCTACATTCAAATGGCCACATCTTCCTCAAATATTTTCAGATTTTCATGTGTTAGACATTGTTGGAAAGCTTAGAAACTACACTTTGAGAATCTGCAAATAAAAAAATGCCTCAAAATGCCCCCTGGGAGACTTTTTGCTGGTTTTCTCGTGGCTGGTCACATATAGCATTCCTCAGCCTGTGTAGACAGCTGTATTGGCTAAGATTTAAGTGTAAGTACCCCTCAGTCTCTTACCTGCTGCCATTTCCTCCTACCTGAGCAGCCAGTTCCCCCTTTTCCACTCTCACTCCCTTTGCCAGCCACGCCCACCAGTTCACTCACCTGATCTTGATTCCCAATCAGTCCTGTATTTAAGCTGCTCGGGAGAGCACTCACTCAGTGCCAGATTGTTCTTTGCATCATGCAAGACTCTCCAGCATTCTATATCAGACTGATCTCTCGTTACCGGATCTGCCTACCTTTGACTTCTTTGACTGGACAATCGGAGTCATTCTGGGATGGAGTGCTTCATGTCTGACTCAAACACCCCACAGCCCCACAGCATTCCCCCACTCCAAGCTGCACTCCAAGTTCCGCCAGGAAACCATGACTACAGGGAGGTCTTCAGCAAGGCAACGGCTACCTCTCTGCCTCCTTGCAACCCTTCTGACTGCACCATTGACCTGCAGCCTGGCACGTCCTTGCCCAAGGGACACCTGTACTTGCTGTCTACTCCTGAGAGAGAGGCCATGGAGAGCTACATAAATGACTCTCTGGTGGCCAGTATCATCTGCCCTTCATCTTCTGCAGCTGGAGTGTTTTTTTGTTTTTTTTTTCCTGGGTAAGAAGGATGGGACTCTGAGGCCTTGTATTGACAACAGGGGTCTCAATGACATCACAATCAAGAGCCGCTACCCACTTCTCCTCTGCCTTTGAGCTTCGGTTTGCAGAGACATGTTGAACCACTATGTGTTTTTCTATTTGAATGACAGGTCCTGAGAGGAACACATTCACCCATGCACCACATCCAGACCATCCTGCAGCAAAGGAACATGATCATCCTGAGTGTGGTGGACTAGTTCAGCAAGATGGCCCACTTTGTGCCCCTGACCAAGCTGCCCTTGGTAAAAAAAAAAAAACCTGTTCCTGCTCCACGTCTTCCGCCTCCATGGTCAGCCAGTGAACGTGGTGTCTGATCAAGGTCAACAGTATTTATCTGTACTCTGGAGAGAGTTCTGCACTCTGCTTGGGGCCACTGCCAGCCTGTCCATCCCCAGTCCAATGGTCAGACGAAACGCATGAACCAGGAGATGGAGACAGCTCTCCGTTGCCTGGTTTCCCTTGTTTCCTTCATGGACACAGCAGCTCTTGTGGGTAGAGTACGCCGACAATACACTGAGCAGCTCTGCTACTGGTCTGTCACCCTTCCAGTGTGCCTATGGGTTCCAACCTCTGCTCTTCCCAGCTCTGGAGAGGAAGGTCTCCTGTCCCTCCATCCAACCCTTCATCCACCGCTACAGGACCACTGCCAGTCATCACCAGCATACCAAGAGAGTCAGAGGGTGTGGCTTTCCACCTGGGACCTTCCACTATGGGTGGATTCCAAGGAGATGGCACCCAGGTTCATTCATCTGACACCTTGGATGAAGCAGAGGTGTCCTTGGATAAAGAATCAAGCTCTGATGGGGATGCTGCACTACCGTGTACTGGTGGTGCTACAATAGGGTCCTGGTGTAACCATTTAACTGCAGGGTTACACCATGAGGCTTTAGTACATGATTCACTCTCCTTTTAGCTATGTTTTGGTGTCCACCAGCTCCTGGGGGAAATATCTTGTTTTTCAGCCCCACTAAATGCCCCACTGTGTTCACAAGTTAGTCACTAACTTTGTCTGCCAGCAGTAAGGGAGAAACAAACCGTAAAGTTGCGAGGCATAGCACCAAAACAGTGCCCTAAAGGATGGTTCATAGAGCTTAGGGGAGCTGCAGAATCGGTTCATAATGCTCTTTATCACTGTGAGTGTTTCCTTCCACATTGTACAATCATTTAATTCATTATAAGTATAGAAATATTAATTAATGTATCATTGATTTAACATAATTTTAATGATACAATGCAATATGATATTATGCACACACACACACACACACACACACACACACACACACACACACACACACACACACACACACACACACACACACATACATATACATATATTACCAACTCTTCATTGCCACCCTAAACTAATGATTCATTTCTCCAATAAATAATAAAATCCAAATATTAATACACAAGCTCCTCAGGGAAGTGGGTGTTTATGCAGATTATGCAAGCAGGGTTCATATGTCACATACGTGTCTGCAGGCCAGAGGCTGAATGATGAGCATAACAATGTTACTTTCTCTTAGAAGCAGCTCCAGGTGAAAACTAACTGACATGGTTTCTTGTGGGTGGTTTATTCCTTTAAGCAATCTTCACTTTGAGTTGAATATTTACAGTATATGAAAGATTTGTGATTGTAACAACATACTCTTTATGATTGACAACTTTGACATAATTGACAAATAATGTAGATACTGTTCACACTGTTCATATCTTTAAAGCATAGCTTGATAGCTTTTCTTTCCATTTAATGGCTACAGATCCCTGACCAGGAAATACATCACTTAGACTGGAGGCAATCACTTGGAAAGGAAATGCCTGATGCAACATAGTTGAATATTTGGAGGCCTGAAATTTGAAACCATGAATTATTCATTTGTGGCACTTTAATGAATGTGAAAAGAGTTTGCCTATCATTCATAATCTGCACAGCTGCTGTAATGTGACTCTCTTGCTGTGGGCACTTAGTGGGGTTTCCAACAGGGCATGTGATACCTAAGCATATAGAGAAGGGTTTGAAATAAATGTTGAGTGCATGCAGAGATAGAGAAGAACCTGGAACTTTTGCTAAATATCTGATACTATTTCAGACCTCCCCAAAAAAATTACACTGAAGGCTTTTGAAAAAAAAAAAAAAAAAAGTCTAGTTATTGAGATTTTCATGTTACTCTCCAAAATATGACTTATATATGAGTGGCCCTTAGAGAATCAGTATAGATTGTCTGGGAGCTCAGGAACAGGGAATCTTATATATCTGATTGTTTGAAGGTAATATGGTAATAATTATCTGTATGACACATGGAAAGACATGGATAAATGATGACAGAGTAATGCATCATGTTTGATATTCTGAGGTTTTGCTAAATCACAATGATATTGCTTTAAAGAATCCTCTGATTTCAGACAGAAAAACTAAAGTATTTAATATATTTTCCTTTGAGACATTGAAAAGATAATCTGAATTGTCCTTGATTTATCACGTACTTATTCATTAATTTATTTATGTGTTGGTGCTTATTCTTTGGGTCTGCTGTTGATAAAGTCAGTCTCTGTATTTCTTGTCTGGACAGCCATGGTGGCTTGTTGTACATGTTAACTACTCAGGTCTTATACTTATTCAAAACAAAGCCCTGTTGTTGCTGCCAGAGTCATAAAATGCATTACTTCCACAGACTCTGTATTCCTAGCAGGCTGACCAGGCATGCAGTGTTACAAACAGCGAATGCAAAGTATTATTTCTGACTTGACAATAGGTTGAATCTCCATAATGTTGTGTTCAAGGACAGTGAGATGGCGATTTCTTTTGTAGTTGTGATTGATCGATTTCCTTGATTAATTGCATTCTGACTTAGCATGAAAAACTGTTCATATGTCGGAGTAAATGAATGCAGAATTACAGCAACGTGTTTCCAAAATCTAGGTTTAACTGAGACTCAGTTCTCTTTGTCTTGATCCATTCTGCAATACCTGCAGCTAATATTTCAGTCGTGTTTTAATCATATGTGGACGTTTCCAAATGACATTAGTGATGTTCATTAGTGATCCCCTAAGGCAAGAGGGATCCATAAATGCAAATCATACATGCGGTCGCTCATACTACTCTGATGGTGCTAGAGTGTTAAGACCTCCACCTGTCGGTGTACACAACTGCTTCCTTTAAATTTGTACTAATGCTATATATCACTGGAAAACTAAGATTCTTGTGATTTGATTGATGCAAACCATTTCAAGATATAACCACAATAGCAGGTACAATCAAAAGCCTAGTAGTAATCCACCAATCAGCACTTGAACAAAAATGGTGTGGTTACACTGGCAAAGGTCAAGACAAAATATTCAGTCCAAAATGTTAAATAATTAACAGAAAACTCTTGTATCATTTCAAATTAGCCTGCAGATGTGGTAATCTTCCACATTTTCCCTAGCAGCAGGAATCATGTATGTGTAGGTAATATGTTCTCAAGATGGCCACTGCACCTTGACCTTTAGATTGACACCTCACTTTTTCAGTTTGGATCTTCCATGTCATGTCCACAGGCAATAGTAGCCAACTAGAGTCTGTGTTGAGACAAAGTGCCTTGTACTCTTTTTTGTCTAAACATTGAGCCAGTTGCAAACGATTGTGCAGATGACTGGCACTTCGTACAGCCAATGAAATTCTGGAAATGAGGATATTCTGTATAAATATGATAATTTGCCTCAATATCGTAATGACTGATTATTGATTATAATAATGATACAGCTTCATATTGACTACCACCACCTTTTCTAGTCTGAATACTAGTGTGCGCAAATGTAGTCAATGTCTCAGTGAAAGTAATTATTTAATTTTTATTTCCATTCAGTATGCCTGTTTTGTGGAGACATGAGATGGAAACTGTGGCAGGAAAAGTTGGAGTGGCTGTATGATATAAGGTTGAGCATTGGAAAAACATTGAAGATGAAGACTTGGTTTTCAATGATTGGAGTGGAGGCAGAGAAGAGGAAAAGAAAACCGTAACTGCAGAGACGAGAAGTGATGAAACGTGGGTTGGATATACCTTTTTTCCCATATTGTAACACCTGCCTATCACAGAAGTAGATGACCTGAGGTATTTCTCTTAACCTACAGCCTGTGTCTGTGGGAATGAGCTTCCTGAATTCATCAAAGACATCAAAGATGTTGAAAGCTGGTCATTGTCAGCCTGGTGTTACTGTATTAATACAGAATCAGAAGGTACTGTACCATATAGTAGACAGAAATGTTCATGAGATATGACCTTTTATCCACTTCTGGTGAGAAAGAGGTTATATCCCAAGCAACATTTTACTGCATGTTATATCTCCAGTTCTATGGCACAGGACATTTCCTGAAAATAATATCCTACTACTGACTTACATAAAGTACAGCATCTTCTTCAACATGTGAAAAGAGGCTCTGGTGTACTGTTTATCAACAGGTTCAAGGTTTAAGTTTTAGACAAACAGTATGTCCTTCAGGTTTGGTTATATAATCAATTTTATTTTAAATGACTAACCTTTCATTTACCCCTGATGTGCATGAGGATAGTTGTATTTTCTGAGGGCTTTACATGTCCACCTCTGAAACTCTGCCACCACAGCAATTCCTTAGAGGTGACTGTAATTTTGTTAGTGTTCCTCACAGCACCAAGAAATTGCATTAGAAAACCTCTTCAACAACACATCTTTCCAGAAACATTGATCTGGTTACTCTGGGTAATTCTCTTTGTCAGCCAGTTTTATATGGAGTATTAGAAATTTCAGTGAAACAGACAAACATAGAGGGATACATCAAGAGTTAACACCTTGAAGTTGTTTTGGTTAACATGTTAGCGACAACTGTATTTAGCAGCCATAGAGCAACATGAGTATCCACATGGAGTTTTAGGCCTGTCCACCTGACAAATGTAACTTCAAATGAACTCCTGAATAATATGTTGGTCTTCATCTGCTCGATATACAATTTTTATCACCAGCTAAATGCTTGCCTTGTCTGTTTGGTGGTGTGACAGATAGCATAAAAGTTGGTTTTTGAAGAGCTAGTTTACTGAAAACTACTGCCTGCTTAGTGGCTGATGGCAGCAGGGGAGACTGAAACATACACTAAATTCAGTTTATTGTTAGTTGGCAACCTCCAGTTACTATAGTAAATATGACAGGAGCAAAGGAGGAAGTCAGGTGATGTAGTATAAAGAGCAAGAAAGTCTGTACATAGGAAGCAGGGCAGACAGGTGGGTCAACCAAATATATGACTTTCACCCAGGAGACTGCTGTTCACGCCCCATGTGAAACCAAAAAGTCAACGGTAACTTATTTTACCTTATATAATGTACTTAAGTCACACCACATGCTTAATTTAACCCATGGGGCTCTATTTTCGATTCCGCTGCTGGCACAGAGCAAGCAGGTCCGCTTCGCTGATGGGGCGTGGCGGCGCAGACTTTGGTATTTTCGTGCACTGCGCCGCCGATGCAACTCCTCCCCCTTCTCATCTCAGTCCCACCCAGCGGCGCAACTCGGAAGGAGGGAGGGGAGAAGGTGTGGAGTGGGTTTGACACAGCCGAGTCCAATCTTCACCAACCACAACAGCTCCCTGCCTCACCTTTAAAAATGCAGCTGGCAAGGCGCATGGCAAGTTTCGAGGATGACTGAGCCCGCGCAGGAAAGTGTCCGACGCCCAAACTTCTCCCAGGAGGAGACTGACGTTCTGGTCCAGGAGGTCCAGGCTCGCAGTGGCCTCACTTAATGACAAAGCTGGGCGGCCAGGCACTCCCTCCTCTCCCGTGCGCTCTGCTGCTCTCCCAGTTGACACGGCACATGCAGTTCAGCATCTCTCCATCTTAAGTCCCTTAATGTGTCCTCCGTGAGTTCATAGTGTTTTTTGAGAACCCCAAATGTGCGTTCACTGACTGACTGACTGACTGAGCACTGCTGAAAACACCGTTAAAACCACGCTGCTGTCTTGTTGAAGGTGTGATATATGGCGTCATCAAGCACGTTTTCAGTGGATAGCCGTTATCACCTAGCAGCCCATCCAGAGGGGTGTCCCCCTGAAAGACTGTAGGGATGCTAGAATTCGCCAGGATGAATGAGTCATGTCCCGACCCGGGGAAAGTGGCATACACGTTTGTCACCAGGCAATTTGAGTCACCGGACATCCCTGTTTCACCTGTGTACATTCGGTCAAGTTGAGTGACCATTACGCGTGCTGAACGCGCTTGTATTGTGGTCAGATGCGATACTGATCAAAATATGTAAATTTAGGTCTGACTATGTGCTGACTCGGCTGGTTTACGAAAATCCACTTGCCCAGCAGTGTGCCACTGGCGCACAGAGTTGACCAGGTCTGGGATGGCGAGCTTTCAGTGCACTTTTACGCCGCCGGCGTGGACTGAAATGGAACAAAAATCCAAAGCCGCCGGCTGATTATGCCGACACCTCCCCCTACTGGGCCGCAACACCCATTGTGGCGTACCTCTGTGTGCCTCGGTTTACCAAAATAGCAAGTACACTGTGCGCCTGCCTGCGCTGCACGAATATACCACTGTGTGGGGTGAGCACCCTGCGCCACGCCAGCGGCGGAATCGAAAATAGAGCCCATGGTCCTAAGCCTAACCAAGTAGTTTTGGCACCTAAACCTAAGCAAATTTCAACCATTTACCACTTCATCCATGTGACGAGAAAGGTCCTATATGACAAAGGTTTTGTATGAAGAAGGACCTGTCTCTTTTACTTTCCGACGGTGATATATGTTGATTTGGTAGTGGTGATATATGTCGTTTTGGAAAGTCATTGGCAAACTTGTTCAGTTGCTTTTGTATGAAGACATGTTAACTAAATTTGTCATAAAACAAAGCAAAGCTAAAAGAGGATAACAAATTTAAAAAAATGTAAAGTAGGGTAACTCTTAGGAGGTTTTAGTCATTTGATTCATTGTTAATCTAAAACTGATTGCTTTTCATGACCTCTTGTTATGGAAAAACATCTCTGAAGTACCAAAAAAAATGCATGCATGCTAAATTATCAACAATCAAATTAACACATCTCCAGATCTGACAGGGCCCTGAAATACTGAAATAGTTTAATACAATAATGTAAGCATCAACATTTTAAAATGTGCTTGTGTGGAACATTTCAGAACATGGCCTGAACGTCAGTCTTGAATTCCATCTGACTTCCTCAAAAGTTTCCACTCTCCCGAACAAGTTCTCAAAGGAAGCTGTTTATAGCAAGGTTCTGTTTTCATCAAGCACAGATCTTGCATAATACCTAAGAGCTGTAACCTATTTTTCCCAAAAAATACTCCTCGGTGTAAAAATGTTTGCCATTTGCTTTTCTCAAGGAAAAGACACCTTTTTCCTCTGATGTTTACAGTTCAATCTTGTGAAAATAGAATGTTTTTTATTACGGCCAGCGCAAGCAGGGCTCTATCCACCTGCAGAATCAATCAGTCTTTTTGTGATAGCTCTGCTGGAGTCTGTCTTGCTGGAAACCAAATTACACTGAGTAAATGGCCTCTATGGTGCCTGTGCAGACATTCAGGTCATAATGATTAGTTTTGGTGTCTGGAAGTACGTGTATGTGATAACTGACTTTTTTCTCCTAATAAATGTTATTTCTTGTGGAAGCACTCTTTCGTATTCAGTGGGACTAACGTTTGTTCCTACAGTACATGTCCTGTGTAATTTTACAGTTAATCCTGTGTAAGGACTGCCTCATCTGGGGAAGAGGTGCTGCTGCCCAGCATAGTAGCCTTCGGTTATAGGAAGGTTACACCTTTGTAGTCCTCATTCTTTGAAGGAGGCAGACCCTGAAATGGGTCACAGCTGCTGACACAATAAAGGCCAGTGAAAAGGGAGGGTGTTAAATGTGCGCCTAGAAATCATTATGAAGGCCTGCTTATTGAATCCAGATGATTTTCCAAGTTTACAGTAGCCGCATTACCTGTAATTTATTAGCCTGCTGAGTTTCTAGAATGATGAATACGGTGAATAAATCAGAATACCCATGTTAAAGAATAGCAGTACCGAATTGGTTGAACTACATTTCCCATTAGTACTTTTTTTCTGTTATGTGTCCAGGTACAAGCTATTTTCTTCACTGAGTGATTGGGTAGTGCCATCTTTAAGCCTTGGATGAGTAGCATCAGTAAATTACCTTTTACTGTAGCATTCAGGTAGGTTTTAATTATGATATGTTTACAGTTACTGCTGAGCTACTTTTATGAACTGCTTAAAGTGCATTGTGTGCTATAGCCAAAAGTAGGTTTGGCAATTTTTAACTTTGGGGGAGCACCAGCCCTGAGTAACACCTGACAAATTCATAAAATTAGTTAAATGACCATCAAATTAATGTGACTGAAATCTGTGGTGATTGAATTCTGTTCTGGGGTAGTGATGGATTGTAACGAAGTACATGTATTACTGTACTTTAGTACAAATTTCATGGTACGTGTAATTTACTTGAGTCTTCTCTTTTCATACTACATTGTACTTTACACCTTTTTTCCACTACATTTATCTGACAGTTTATCTGACATAACCCTAACCCTTTACACACAAAATATATAAAGGGCTACATTAAATACATTAAATTAAACTGGCCAACAGTTTCTACAAGTATAACCGAAACTATCAGTTGATTAGTCATCTGACAAAAAATGAATTGGCACTTATTTTGATACACTTTGATACACACACACACACACACACACACACACACACACACACACACACACACACACACACACACACACACACACAGTGTGTACAGTTGCTGAAGGACATTGTTAGAGAAAGACTTACACCAAACATGTACAGTACAAACTGTATTTCTGCATTATAGGAATACTGCAGGCAGCAGTGTGTCTCTATGATCCTCTTACTGCTCTGTGGCTACAGTACATGTTGCTACTTGTCACGTTGAGGAGGTGACACTTCTCTCTCTGAAAAGGTAGAGTGCTATATACAGTATATCATATATAGGTTACAATATAGTTTAGAACTGAGAATATAGTATATAGTTTGGAGAATATTATAAATCTAAAATGAAACTGACAGAAGGGCAGGACTCAGAGAGGAAGGGACAATTACAGATCCTTCTGCTCCTTCAGCCCCACGGACAGCACCATAGATTTATTAATACATAGCACAGTTAGGTTGCTGATATTTCAGAGCCATGAACGGGGTCATAGATCCTAACTTGCACAAACCTCAGTCAGATAAAGGATCAATGAGTCAGGCAGACTAGGCAACAACCCCTGCTCCTGCACTCCACTAAATATTCATGTATACATATTGCAGAATTATCAGCATTATTCAGAAAAAAGCTGATTGATCAAGATAATGCAATATTGAAGATTTCCTGTCACAGTGATGTGTCCAAACAGAAGAGTACAATGCTATTTGATCTCTTAGTTCTGACTGAACGAGGCCGTGTTCAAATGCTGCATTTGGTTGAAAGAAGAATTCTTGGTTTAACAGCATTGTTGCCAGCAGTAACATCATAATTTTAAAGGAATATAATCATAAATCCAGCCTACACCAACCCTAACCCTACATTACAACCTTTTCTACCTTAATATTATTTCTGCATATTTAAGTATTTGTAACCAAACCTCATTCTGCATGTTCTTCAGTGAGAGTGATCGTAAATGTTCATCATGTGCCATAATTCTGTGTAGACAAGGAGCAGCCTAAACACTGGTGTGTCCTGCTATATCCTTCCTGCTGCAGACTAACTCAGGCCGTTTCAATCCTCATGTCTTTAGATTATTATTTGGAGATGTCAATACTTCATCTATTTTCCATTTCTCTATATAATTCTCTCTTTCTCTTGTCTCTCTCTCCTTTAGCTGGCCAAAGGCCTGATTGTGTCTTTGCTGCAGAGGAAACAGCGAGCAGACTTCACTTACCCTGTGAGTACTCAATCAGTGGAAAACATGCTTGTCTGTTGAGCTTTGTGATTCATTGCATGCTATAAATGACTGCGACCATCGCTGTTTTTCCAGGTAGAGGAGCTGTGGAAGCATAGCTACAGTAATCTCCTCCTCTTTCTTGAAACGTGTGTGTTACCACATATTTGTTTGTGTGTTCTGTGTTATTCATCCACAAATGATTGTTAGGTATTGCAATGGCCAATGTTGAACTTCAATTATCACTATATGTGAGGTTTCTAAATGTTAGAGTTAACGTTATTCATAGAAAAATGCCACCAGAAAGCCAACAGGAAGAAAAGATACACAGAAGTAGAAGAAAAGGGTCTTGCTGATGATCTTCGTATCATCAACAAAAAGATTAAAGTCAAAGCCAATCTTGTCAAGATTGTATCCAGACCTAATGTACCTAATGTGTTTTATAAAACTATGATGTGCAAAAAAAATAAACTGGCTATTTTAGGCCAATACTCATATTAATATTTGAGGGTTTCTAAATTGAATAATGGGCTGCACCTGTGGTTTTGTTGTTTAGGAAGCCAACAATGACCTAAAGTATTCCCGGTTTAAGTCCAGTTTGGGACCCTTGTTGCATCTTTCTCATTTCCTGTCAACTGTTGCCTTCTCATAAAGGGCTAAAATGCCCGGCAAATAATTCCCAAAATCGTAATATGGGCAGATATTTCTATATATAGTTTTTCTGGTTAGGGTCCCTTTAATTTTGCATTAAGAGCACTTAATTAAATTAATTTTATTAGGCCACATTGTCAATCAGTTGATCTTGGTCATTTGCTAGAAAACTACCCAGTTATTCAACTCTGTAGAGCAACCAAAATCAGTTAAAAATCTTTAGCATTCCCTGATACATCACAGCCTTGACCTTCCTCTTTACCCCTGTAGGGAAATGCAGAAATCAACTGTCATTAGTGCGGAGACTATAGAGTTGAAATTTGTTGAAGGACATGGAGAGATTGAGAGCAGTCAATGTGGTGGAAATACTACTGCTGCAGTGCAAAAACTCTCAATAACAACAGCAACAACAAAAAGCAATGAGGTGAGGGGAATATTACTTAAAATAAGCAAAATTATTCTCCAACAGAACAGGAAAACTTCTCCTTCCAAGAGTTTTAAAACAAGTAAATATCAAAGAACCCACAGTCATCCTAAAATTAGTGCAGCCAGACAAAAGAAATTGTGTCTGGATAGAAATAAATTCTGACTTTGCCAAAGCAGTTTTGCACTTATGATTGCTTTACATTATAATTCTGGAAGTTTTAGTTTTAAACATTTTGTTTCTTAGAACCTGTAATAAACTATCAAAAAGTGTTTTTAATAGCTTATTAAGATAATTAAGGACAAATAAAGCTCGAAACAATATATTAGTGCTGTCAAAAATATTGTGTTATTAATGCGTTAATGCAAACAGCGTCATTTTTTAATTGTGAGATTAACGTTCTTTGTGACCTAGTGCACTTGTAGTTTTTTATAAGCTGTGGCCACCATAGACATGTATGTCTTTTTTTAGACATATAGTTTCAGTCAATGAAAATTGTATTTTAGTCTCTTTTTACTAATGCAATTCTATTTAACCCAGTCAATATAGTATATACTAAGTACCTAGTAGTATAGGCAAAACCAAAATTTCCTTTTAGCCAAACCCATTTCGCAAGGTTGTCTTATTATTTATTACCTTATAGACACAAGAACACATCCATTCCAGACACGGAAGACACTCTGATTTGAATTTCCAACATATTTATTTTACCACGCAAAGCTGGCTGGCCAGCCATCGGTCCCGCTCTCTGTGTCAGTTGTCTGTCGTTAATGCTAACCTACCGCAGCTGCATCTTCTAAATAATGCCGCGAGTGGGAACAAATGCCATGAAGTTGTCTGTGTTATCATCACATGACCAGCATTTACGCTGCGTCTCATCTTGTTTTCATCCCATGATAAACGTTCGTTGACGGCGATATTTAGTCATAATTTTCGTTGATGAATGCAATCAGCAGGCTTTTCTGAATATTTACAGCATGGCTTCCTCTATGATAAAACAAGGCTGCAAACTGAGCCTGTACAGACAATACATGCTTGAACAATGAACAATTACTAAAATGAACAAGGCTGTACAGTATGTTTTCAGGCTGTTGGGGCTCTGAGCCATGATAATGTGGTGTCAGGTTGACATCTTCATGGGGCCCTGTGCGATGCAGAATGTTGCGTTTATCATGGTATGCCCCAAAAAACCTCTTAATTACCTCTCACATGGTTGCCGAAGTTAATTTCTGTAGTCACGTGTTCATCCAATTACTCAGAGTGTAATGAAGTGGAACATGGCTCACCAGAGTTCACAGGACACCCTCCACCTCCCTTTTTTCTTAGCCTAGTTTGGCTATTCCACAGTGGAAAGCTAATCATCAGTAAGCATTAAACCAGGCAATACTTCACTCCGGATACATACATTTATCCATGTCAATATCCTTTCCTCGTTTAATCATTTCTCCACAGCTATCTCAATATCATGGGATAGTGAGAGAGGCGGGGGAAAGCACATTATCTATGCCGGAGTGTTACAGTATTAGGGATTATCCTTGACAGATAGTTTCCCTTCCAGGCACCATTAGCTTGGCCTCATCCCATTTGGTTTTTCCAACACCTGCGACCACCATCCGCTGGGCGAAAGAATTATTACCATTGTATTTTTTCTGGGGTATATAAATTAATCATGGGGATCACAAGCAACTACTTTAAATTTCTGGACTGTGACCAAGAAACACATCCTCCCCAGGGATGCCAAGGACCTATGCATCATTAAAACAGAGTTGTGCTATCTGACAGAGGAACAGTGCCAGCTCCCTCACTTATATACCTTACGGGATTGTAGCCTCTGCATTTCCTCACTATGCATAATAGCTACTGTCTATGGCTGAATGCAATCAGGGTCCTTGAGTCTGACTTTGAATGCTAAATGAACAAGGGAGATGTGTTTGTGAGTAGACAAAATAAAGTTGATCAGCTTGAAAGTGAAACTGGACAGCTGACTACAGTGAACATAAATTAACATCGATCACTTGGCGCTGCACGTACGCTAATGACTCAAGGCTGCAGGGGCTTGTTAGACAACCTCTGCAATGGACTGTAATGGTTCCCATATCCTCACAATCCACTTAATACCAGTGGCTGTAATTCCTCATTGACCATCCATGCATTGGCAAATGATCTGTCTTCAGTTCACATGCATGAATGAATGATGTGGATATTATTGCAGATGTTATAGTATTTCCTAGAAGTTAGTCGTCGAATAGTGCAATTAGAGCCACCTCATGTTGTGATGAGGAGTAAATGCTTCTCATTACAGGCTTTCAAATCATTTAATCTCAAATTCAGGCTCAAAATGGCTGAGACAGAATGATTAAAGCAGTTTGATCAATACAAAGAGCCTCAAACTTTTTAACATGCATCAGTTTATAAGGCTGCCAGTCACAATTACAAGGTGCAGGTTTTGTATTACAACCCCCAACCCTGTGTGAATCATAAATACTCAATTGAAAACCATACAAAGACAATATATTTAATCTTTGACCTCGTCACTTTCAAAAATCAGTTTAATTGATTTTTGTAAATATATGCAGCAACTAAAGACTGTGAAAGTTGTGGAATTCTCCAAAAACACCTGTTTGGAACATTCAACACGTAAACAGGTTCATTGGTAGCAGGTGATAGTATCATGATTGGGTATGAATTTTTATTATTATTATTATTATTATTTTTAAATTGGGGTTATATATTTATCTGAGTCTAATTTGAAATGTTCTAAGTTCCTCAGCTCTCATGGTGCTCAGCAAGCACATCTGAATTTTAAATCATATTGATTTGGAATTACTTACAGACGCTGGCCTATAACAGTATTGATTGCAGATAGGCATTTTGACAAAATGTCTGGAAAACATTTCACATTGATTTAAAGTTTCTCAGACCTCAAAATAGAAGCCTTTAATCTTGCTGTACAGTAATTGACATTTGCAGCTTTGTGTCATTCATTTTAGCATATACATACAGCACCTTGATCAATATATCATACCTTTGACCCAAAAGTAGACTGAAAACAGCAGCAGTCTGAGCAGTTTATTGAAAGAAGAGAACATGTCATGCCTCCGAGTCCACATCGGTCAAAAGACTGTGTCTTCTACAGTTAGATGGATTAAGTTTCTTCATTGGTTTTCTACGGAATCTGCGAATATATCAACCCAGTGAGTCTCATAAGGAAAGACATCAACCAAATCTCCCATTGATCCTTCCTTCCATTTTTGATTGAGACTCATGACAAGACTGTGGGCAGCATGACAAACAAAAGGGTGCAAGGTTAAATAAAGTGGAAACCAAATCAATGATGACTGACAAGATGAAGCTTGGATGATCAGTATTGTGCCCTCTTGGAATAAATAATGGAGAGCAGAATAAATCTACTTCAATTCCTACACAGTTAATGCATTTTCTCCCTTCTTCCCTTCATGATTAGTGATTTGTCCTTGTTTGTTACATTCAGTGATTTACTACAGGAACTGAGACAGAGAAGGACAAAGAAAAACTGTCGGGAAAAGTTATGCTTGCCAAGCTCTTAGAACTTTCTACTTATAAAAAGTTGTACGCTTAAATAGTTACATTGAAGAATTCTGAGGTGGTTTGACTTTTCTGACTCATATGAGGTAAACATCAAAGCATCCATGTCTTTCATTTACATAAGATAGTAGAACTGCAATAATTCAAATGAATCCACTTCAAAATCATACAAATCATGTACATCCACGTGTAGAGTGCAAAGACGAACTGCTAATAGCTAATTTGGCATAATTTTAATGGTGCCAGTTGGCCAAAATGTAAAATAAAAGAATTTTCTGAATCCAGGATTATATTCACTGTTAACATCCCTTAAAGCATCATGGGAACTGATTAACAAAACATACAGCGTGGTTATCCCCCATACAATAAAGGCAAAGGATGAAAATAGAAAAACAGCTACATACAAAATTCTTTATTATTAACTTATTTCACATTTCCCCTTCTGTCTTTTTTTAAGATTAGAACGTGCCATCAACACGGCTCATGTTCCTGGAACACTGATACTCTGTGCTGTAGGGTGGGGGGCTACAGGGGGATGGGGGCAGTTGTTTATTGGGTTAATGCAACATTAATAATTTGGTTCACAGGGTGCAGTCATGTAACAGAACATCCTATTCTGACTGGTTTGGGATCAATACATATATTGTTACAACATATGAACTAACAGCATGTCACAAAGATGTCAGCCTGTATTGATACATTTCTTAAAACTACATTTTTTTCCACTTGGCAGCAAAAAAAACTAGCTGTAAACACAGAACTAAGATATAATTAAGCCTAAGTTGTTTGCAAATACTTGCTTATTAACACAAGCATCTGGTGTGAGTATGCTGGCATTCAGTTGAAGCCGTGGTTTGGCCACCTGATGAAAGGAAGTCTGTAATTCACTCTCCTTGAAGCTGAGGAGAACTGCAGAGTCAGGTGATAATTATTTGTGGGCTCATCATAAATGACTCCTTTAACATAAATATAAGCATTTGATCCACTGATAATATAAAAATATTGATTATACAGTAGATGCTGGCAACAAGGTGCTCAGAAGTAGCATCTTCAACACGCAGATGTGTCAGAATACAGGCACCACAACAGCCTAAAGTCTATTGATGTTGTAATGTTATTTGAAAAGGTTGGCCAAATGATTAAAGCTTCAATTTGTATGGCATGTATCATGGCATGTATCATGGCAAGAGTTCCTGGCATCATGATACTACATGGAGGATTTGCTGCCCGTATGCATGTTGCAAGTGGAATCATTTGCCCTCACAAGGATTTTTTTTCCTGCTTCATTTCCGTTTATCTGTCTGCATTTATTAGCATTCCCTGTGATACACACTGTGCACTTAATACATCACACATTTTGCCAGAGTAAATATGTTGACCCAGGAGTTTTAGAGAGCTTAGCATTATGTTTGGCAGGATGCTCTGCTCACCAGTTGGTGCTGCTGCTATGAGCGTCTTTCTTGAATTGCTCGTGGGAGTGTAGCAGCAGTATGTATACACTAAATATCAGCTCCCCAGTATCAGCTAGCCGGCTCTTTGGCGTGGGATCTTTGCTCTGCTTATTTGGTTGAATGAATTATTAATGGCTTACCGATTTTCAGCAAGTTCCAGGCTGTTTTTTGTTTTTTTGTTTTTCTTTTTCCAGAAGGAGATATGTAGACTACAGCTCCTCATCTCCACAGTGCCCATTTGCCCTCCTTTTCTTCCAGAGCCAAACAGAGAAGCGTTTGCCTAAGAAATATTCTCCACTCCCTGGCAACTGGATGGGAAGAGGGAGAATCTTTGACCTTGGAAAATGAAGATGTTGTTGCCATGGGAACTGTTAATCCTTCTGTCACTCAAAGAGTGCCTGGCTGGTGAGACACCAAGTCAAGTCGCCTTTCATGACACACCTGATCTGCATACATCTCTCACAGGGAGGGTTTTCCTCTTGCACATACATGTTTGGGTTTTCATTTCATTTGAAAGGGATTCATTGCAGTCTCAGAAGGGATTATAATTTTAGTAGTTTTTGTGTCTGGGGCAAATCTACAACCATTTCTCAAAAGAAAACAAAACAAAAAAAAACACTTTGAAAGCAGGACATTTCAGGGCATTCATTCATTTCATTCGAAAGATTGACTATCATGTCGAAATTCTCGAGTGTTAACTGTAACCAGAGTTTCTATTTTCAGATCACTTGTGATAAGCATGGCTCACTGTAAGATTTACATTTCAAGAGAGACTAAACGAGAAGTTCACGCTGTGGTGTTTCTATGCCTCCTTGTTTTATCACGCAATTTTCTTGCTTTATGTCCAACTGCTGCCACTCACATGACATGTGGAAAGCACAATGAAAAGCCTCACTAACTCTCCTCTTAGCACTAATTTATTCTTTACTCCATTCTCAGCAACATAGATCCCCATGGTGGGCTGATGTGCTCCTCTCTGCTGAGAGACAAACAGAGCAACATTAGCCTTCAGATCCCTAATACCTGTATGAGCCACAGCTCAGGGGTTAGAATCACTCTAAGAGCTCTCACTGTCAGGACAGGGTAACCTTTGAAGCTTATACAACAAGTGAGATTTAATGTTGGCAGTCACATTTGACGGATACACGGTGTACTGAAGTTAATCCAACTGTTTACAAGTCATCAAACAAATACACTTCAATTTATACAGCATATGGAGTGGGGTCTATTGTAGTGTTATACTTCCATTTCCATTGATTTAGCATCTCATCTCAGGTCAGCAGGTTCACATCTACGCAGCCGGTAAACACAAGAGAAGAGACTGCAAAATGGCACCGCGTGCTCTACTGTACATACATTTACCTGTTAATGAGCTGGGAATGCAATCCCATGAAAACTAATTATGTATGTGTTTGTGTTCATGTGTGCAATTGGTCAGTTCAGCTGGTGTGTTTGCTAGACAAGCCTGTTCTCATGTATGCACACAAACCACTGGATCATTTCCCAGGTGAAAAAGCCAAGCTATTAGGGGTTCATTAATTTGTTTAATTTAAAGGACATTGAAACCAGGGTAAAATTGAAGCACCTCCCTCAGAGGCTGGGTAAACAAGGCCCTTACCTGAGGCAAAGACTCCCACTCTCATTATGATGATGATGATGATGATGATGATGATGATGATGATGATGATGATGATGATGATGTGGGAGGGAGCTCTGTTTGTCCTCCTCAAGGTCAGGCACGTATAAAAAAAAAAAGCCTTTCATCCTCACAAGTGCACAAAAAGGAAAATGAATGGCGCGCAGCTCGGCGTATGATCCACGGTGTCAGAGGAAAGGGATGGTGGACACCAGCGTTCCAGTATCTATTGAAGAAATGTTGGATTTCACGGGAGTAATTAGTGCAACATCAGTTAATTACTCCTGTGCATTGATCGTTTGGCTGCAGCTACCCAAAATAACAAGCTTGACTGAGCAGACACACATGCTCAAACAACACACACGTAGACGACAGCTTTCCAGACTCTAATAATTCTAACCAGAGTAAGGCAATGCTCTGCTACCGCAACTGTCAAGTTAACATCTAACCAAATTATCCTACTTTGCATTAAGATCATAATGAAATAAAGCATAACTCAATTAGCCTGCCAAGTCACTTGTCAATGTTTCTAATCACTTTTGACATGTAACATGGCTTGGAATGGTCCCTGTCTGTGTTTTGATTCTGTCCATGTGAATGACAGTTAACAGCAGGCAGATGCTAGCTGCAGTTTAAATGAAGAGTGGCAGATCTGGCTCTCAGTGAAACACCTCTCTAATACTACAGTTGGGCTGCTATATGATAATAACACCACAAGTGATAGAACTTGTGTTCTCTGAATTAACCATTTGGACAGAGCATATCATTAACTAATTACATTAATTACAGCTTTCAATAATTCAAAACACTTAATTTGCTTCCTAGCTACAGCTGATAAAATCCACTTGCATTATCATCTTAGTATGTAAAATCTGCGGCCACCAGGTTTTATCTACCGCTGTAAGAAATCAAGCTTTTTTAAAAAACAGAATTTTTAATGCTCAATCTGCTGCTGCTACAATTGCAAACTAACAATGTGTTGTGTAAGAAAGGAAAGCTTGACAGGCGTAGCCATAATGATTGAGGTGGGTGGGGTTTAGCGAAAAGTCAATTCATCTGTGCCACAATAGTGACTCTTTTTTTTTCTTCTCCATTTCCTGTAAGTGCACTTCAATTTCAACAGTGACATGACCTTAGTCTTAGTAAGAATCCTTGAGGTCAGAAAAATAAAACACAACTTCAGGATTTGTGTTGAAGGCTGCCTAGAACAGCATAGCAACAACATAGAACCAGTTAGCCGGTATGCTACAGGGTTATCTTTAGTTTAATTGCTTTCTCATCACAGTACATTATCTGCTTCCTGACATGTGCACAGGAGGGTTTATTAAATGCAGAATCCACTCAAACAGCCATGTTGACAGCTAATTAAATGGTTGCAGTTTATATACACTTTCTGAGCACTGAGTGATTTATTTTTGTATTTATTTAGTGTCACTTGCTCAACATCAGTGTACGGCTAATGTGCTTTTTCAACACAGAGAATACACGCCATGGTCCTGTCTTCACCCAGGAGCCTAGTGACAGTATTTTCCCACTGAGCACTGATGACAAGCAGGTGTTTATTAATTGCAAAGCGAAAGGAAACCCACCTCCACATTATAGGTGAGTGTTTTGACTGCCCTTTGGCTGTCTGGTGAGACTAGTGTGACATGTCAGTGATTGTGTGGTAGTGCTCTGTGCTCTACTGAGCTGTAAATGATACCAGGCTGTTTTCCTGTACTGGTTACATTTGCATTTCAGTGTAGTCATTCATTAGAAGTAGGGGGTAATTACATCTTAACCATATGTGTCCTTGTGGGATGTTTTCTGGATTTTTTCCAAATGTTTAATAGAAAGTTGAAAATGTGGTTTCCTTCCCAGAATTAGCTGACTGGGTGTAGTTGTGAAGCGACCCCTCACTGAAACCACTAAGTGTTATTGTGCAATTTATCTACAGGTGGAAAGTGGATGGGAGAGAAATAAACACAGAGTCAGATTCAAACTACAGCCTTGTCGAGGGGAACCTGTTGATCAATAATCCTCATGTTATCAACCATGGAGGAGTGTATCAGTGCATCGCCACCAACACATTTGGGACTGTTGTCAGCAGGGAGGCAAAAGTCCAGTTTGCATGTGAGTCCTGTGTTTTCTATGTACTGCACATTCTGTTTAAGACATGAAGTTGTGTTTGTTTTTTTCCCCCTTTATGATTTATTTATTTATATATTTATTCCTTTATTGTGATATTGTGCATGACAAAATAGACAAAGGATTTGGAAATTGGCTGCAATAATGATTGTACTCATTATCAGTTTGTTAATTAATCATTTGTTTTAATTGTTCTGTGAAATTGTGAAAAATATGCACGACTTTCCCAGAGCACAGGTGTCTTATTCTGCCAGACCAACAATCTGAATTCCATTTATTCAGTGTAATGCTTTAGCAAACAATCAAAACCAGACACAGACAATTTTGACCATCTTTGCTAAAGAAATTACCTAAATGATTAATCGATTACTAAAAATGTTGCTGTTTAAATTTTCTCAAATACTGATCTAACTGAGTGAATGCACACAAGCTACTTTTGTAATCATGCTTGTACATATAGTCAGTAGTGGAAGAAGTACTCAATAGTATCGCTTTGTAAAATACTCTGTTATCAGTGAAAGTCCTACATTCAAGATTTCACTGAGGTAAGTATTTACAGCAAAATGTACTTAAAGAATTAAAGTAAAAGTATTTGTTGGCCAGAATGAGCCCTTTCAGAGAGTTCGTATATACTTATGCAGTAACATAAGCTACACTGAGGGTGTTTCCTCAGATGTGGTGGTTTGGTATCTTGGGCTACATTCACACTGTGAGCCTGACTCGCAGGGCGCCTCAATGGGAGAAGAGGCACAGCAGAGGCAATGCCAAACCAGCAGCGCACTGCTGTCTTGGTGCCAAGAATGAGTATTGTTTGCACTGTCCACTGCCTGCCTGCTCAGGGCTCATAATATTAGCCATAATAATGTGTTCATAATATTTTGGCCTCTTTATTTTGTGAAGCCACACCTGTACAGATCTCTGTACTTCAACCAGACATGAACATACAAACAATAATGTTTTTGTGATTATGGAATCATTGACAGTCAGACAGAATAAAGATTAATGACTGGTAGTAGATAGCTGATACTGAAGGCCTTTTCTGTTCTCTTTACAGCCACCTGAAGGCAGTCAAATCTAATTGAATTAAGACAACAATGTAATACAACATTAAAAAACTAGACAGTATTTTAATTGAACATTTTATTCAATGCACTTCAGTGGTATTTAACCTCAGATGATTACTATATGGATCACTGTGATGATAAGTAAAACATATATTATTGGCCATAACTGTTGCAACCTGACACACCCACCTATAATGCATGATAATGTATTTATTTCTTATCCCACTCCCCGTATCCATGTGTGGCACAGGTGAGACAAGGGAGTCAGTCCACAAAAATACCAAGAGTACATTTGGCCATTCCTGATGCACATAACTGCGACAAGGTTTATGAATTTAGAGCCGTGAGTCCTTGTAAGCTAAGTTCCCCGTGTCTTTGAGACCCAACATAATTACATGTTCAGTGTACACACAAAATGTTTGCTTTCCGTGATGTTTGAACAACTTCATCACACATTTTTATGAGGTTCCAACAAAGATTCTCAAAAGGAGCTTCGCTGTGAAAATGTCTGAGATTGAATCTCAGTTGTCACGTCTGCAATGTGATACCTTTTCATACTAGTGTCTCACACCAGTGGATTACATGAAGTGCATGAGAAGAGGACTGCATGTCTGGAGGATTTTTAATCAGTCCTGTTATGATTTTACCGCTGCTGATATTTGCTCGATCCCTCCTGGGACTTGGCTGGTATTTCTAAGACTTTGGGATTGATATGTCTTCCCACTGTTCGTTCTCTCACATAGCACAGCAGCATTTAATTAAAGGTGAAAGTAATCTCTCAGGCTCGTTTGGTGAGGAGCACTTGGGTGCAGCCTCTTCCCAATCTCCTGCATGTGCTGTGATAATAACAGGGGACTCTTGGTTTGACTTGTGAGCAACGTGAACAGACAGGGAAATATTCTGCAGAATGAAATGCCCTTCTCTGGATGTCAAACCCTGAAAAGTTGTTGTTGATGTCTTTTTATTTTATTTTATTTTATTTTGTTTTATTTTATTTGATTTTATATTCAACAGTTCTGCAGAACTTCAGCAGGAAGTCACGAAACACGGTGTCAGTGAGAGAGGGTCAAGCGGTGGTTCTGCTCTGCGGCCCTCCACCCCATTACGGAGGTACAGCGCTCTGTCCTAACTCTTCTGCATTGTCTGCTGTGGTTTCACACTCTTGCTTGCCTCAGCAATCTTTATTGTTCCTCACTCTGCTGCTTATTATCTCCCTGTAACACTGCTGTGTCTCTTTTGTTTTTATACCTTCCCACCTTTTCTTTTCGCTGCTCCAGCTCTGACTTACTGTTTTCCCCTTACTTCTTATTATCTGTCACACACGGAACTTTTTATGACCAGCCACCGCTCTACCTGCCCAGACCCATGCCCTCACATTTATCCTTCATAGCGTCACACTTCTTAACCTTGAGCTCACTTTTCTCGCCCATATGATCTGTGACCATGCTGTCATCTATAAAGTCTCCAGTGCTCCACTTCCCCAACTGTCATTTTTTTCTTGATGTGGGCAGGTTATCTTTGGGTAATAAAGGCTGCTGGTGGCTGCTGTGGCCCATGGAGCGTTTATCCCGTGGCACAGCTGTGAGTCAGCTCATGTGTCTGTGTGCTGCTGATTAGCAGACCCTCAAAGTGGTCCGCACTCCTGCAGCCATTCGGTGCCCACCAGCACAATTTCACGCCAGCGTACCAGCCTTTCTCTGCTCTCTGTTGCCAGCTGAATCCTGCGGCCACGTGGGATTCCACACTTTAGCAATTTTCCCTCGAGCCTTCCCTCCCTCCCCCCTTAAAAGCCTCCATCTCTTTATTTTTCCTCTTAAACAGAGCATAGTCACACATTTGATGGGATTTGCACTACACGATAATGCTAGCTTGAGGTGTTTTAAAATTGAAAAATGGTGCAAAGGGTGTTTTTTATTGCCACAAGGTTTGAGTGATGTCAAAGCTTCTTTAATGGTTGTTGATACACCACTTGAAGAGTATAGCGCTGAACCTTATTAAAAGAGGAACCATCTGAAGCTTCTTTGAGCAATTAATAGGTAAGTGGTGGAAAAGGAGCTGTGCTAACAGTCAAACTCTGTCAGAGGACATGAGATTATGTGCCTGCAAGTCCTCTGTTGCTGTGAGACTGCAGCTCTTAAACAGACCCAGTCTCTGATAGTCCCTAATCATGAAAGGTCTGTCAGTTTCTGCCCTGACTTTCCCTGTAATGATTTTAATTCACTGTTTTCCCTCAAGGAAGCGAGTGGGACTTTTTACCGTCTGCCCAGTCAAAAGGGCTGACTGCAGAATGTCATATGTCTGATACAGGACGGCTGCGCTAATAGCCAAGTTCACTCTGCAGTCCCTGCAGACATCTCTCCCCCCTCTGCTGTGTTATGTTTTACACTGCTACTCTGACATTCTTATCATTCATTTCCTTTCATTATTTTGACATGAATCCTCCTCATTAATCTGTATGACAAGAGTTGGAGATCAGCTAAAATAGATATTCCCTGCAATATCCATAACATAGACTACGATAAAGTAAGCAAATTAGGAACTAATAAGCACATGTTACTTTGCATTGTAACATCTGTTGTGAATTCCATCTTTGATTGACTTTACCGTGACTGTGTTTACACTCAAAAGATAAGGTAGGAGTTATTTTATGTTTTTCTCATTGTTAACAAATCACATGAAAAGACCAACAAAGGTACTGATGTGAGTGATCAGACTGAAAACAGCCCTGCATTATAAGAGCACAAGGAGCTGATTTGGTGAGGGCGCCTTGTTTCATGTGCCACTGAGAGAATGAAATCTTTTGCTTAGTTTATATTTAACTTAAAGGCTTATAAGATGTAAAAACAGTCCACATTGGTTCATAGCACAAGAAGACACAGCTTCGAACAATTGTGGGTTAAACAGCTGAATAACATTAGAAAGTAATCACTATGACGTACACTTGCACATAGTTGATTGCTGGAGGATGTTGTGTTGCTGCAAAAGTTGAGCCAGGTTCTGCTTCTATATAGGACAACCCTGCATTGTGTCTCGACACCCCCACTGTGCAGAAAAGAACGGGTGGACTGCATTATGTCACAGAGTTCTGTTATCTGCCTGAACTCAACCATTTCCCACTTCCCCACCCTGTCTGTCGCACTCAGTTCCAAGCCAGCTCATTCCTACTGAGGGCATAACAATGACTCACAAATATATTCACACGTTTTTTGCACTGTCACTTTTCTTTATACGTTACTCAAAGACAAGTGAGCAGTACATTTGTTGAGGTATATACGTTTTGTTGACTGTACAGTACAAGGCAGGAGGAGGTGATTAATGAGCCTGGTCTCATTCTCAGGTCATCAAATACTGACGTTTTGTCACACGCCACGGTGTCTCATACAGATGTTTTTTTAACTAACGCCAATGTAAACCCATCTGCCTCAATATTAGGCAGCAAAAAAGTCCTGCCAAACTGTAAGTGTTTCACACAGTTAATCACATGTCAGAGAGGAGAAGAACTCATCATGTACTTGTGCTGAAACCAAGCCAAACTGTGAGCATTTCACAACTACAACCATCTCACAAGGCCAGCCACTTGTTAGGAAGGCTTTCTGGCAGGAAGGCTTTGCCAGTTACACACAGATGCTGAAGCCAAGCAGTGTGACAAAGCAGTGTTGGTGTTTCAAGGCCTGGGATGTAAACATGTTGGATTAACTCAAAAGAAACTACTGTCGCAGTGTTTGTTATAATAAGGTCACTAATTGCAACAATGTGTCTTATTTTTAAATTGTATTCAAGGAGCCAGTGAATTATCTGAAGTTCTAATACTTAAGCTGTGGTTGACTGTTAGCTTGTCCGTCATGGTGGCTAGCACAGTGATATCATGGGGCTGAAGTGTGTGTTGGAATGTCAAACAGTTTGTTTACTCTAGATCACACTACCAAATAAGCATGGCTTATATATTCATCCTTGTTTCTTTGGGTTGGTGAGGAAAGATTATGTGGAGGCCAACAGGTCATCCACAGGTTTTATTTCTCTACAGCGCCAAGCCACACCAACTTTTGAGCAATCCAATCAAATCTAAACTGTTTGATCAGCTCCCTCTTAAAACTCTGCTGACACGTTGTGTTCAGTTAAAGAAGCTTAGGACCCTTTAACTTTTTGCAGGGACTTAAAATAGGCAGACAATACTTTGTACAATCAGCTCATTGGTGATTTGTCTTTTTATGGGATTTGTTGACCTAAAGACAATTAAGAAACAGAATATCTGATAATTTATATTGAATAATGTCCTGGTCAATTTGGGAATGTCACTGGATGGTCTATGTGTTTTTTTTCTTCCAGAGATCAAATATTCATGGATTTTCAATGGACAGCGGAGCTTCCTGCAACAGGATGCCCGTCGCTTTATCTCTCAGAGGACAGGCAACTTGTACATAGCCAAAGTTGAAGCCTCAGACGCTGGAAACTACACGTGTGTGGTGAGAAACATGATGACCAATGCCACAGTGTTCAGCTCTCCAACCCCTGTGGTGGTGCGGAGGGACGGTAAGCATCCTCAGTTCGCCTCTGCTGCCTCCTGGTTATCTTGTGCACTGAACTGACACGCGCTGTCGGCAGGAGGGTGAGCTTAGGAGATAAATCGCTTGTCTTTAGTGTGACACTGTTTTTGCTTTTGCGAAGGAGCAAGGTTTTGCCCCATCCCAAAGCCTCTGAACTATACAGGGTTATGTATGCGAGAAACCCTCTGTATCTGCATGAAGGCACATATTTACATAACCAGAAATGTAGTCTGCTCTGACAAAAGCACACACACACACACACACACACACACACACACACACACACACACACACAGCAAGGAGCTTCCCACACATACTAAAGCCCATCAGGACCGTTTATGTGTACCACACCAGATTGGAGCAGAGGCAGATATGTAATCCAAACTCATCTGTCCGCTAAGCCAAATGCCGTTCTATACGCCCTCAACACGCACGCTCGCCCTCTGCCAGTGTCATCTGCGCCACAGCTCTTACATCCAATATGACTTACAGGAAACTGCATGTCCAAGCTTTGTGTTTTGACTGATGTGATTTGCTTTTATCCGTCATGCAGTGGTTATGGGTGAATATGAGCCAAAGATTGAGGTTCAGTTCCCTGACACCCTTCACGTCTCTAAAGGATCATCAGTGAAGCTGGAATGCTTTGCCTTAGGAAAGTAAGTGTCAGCAACATTAGAACGCTGCAGCTCTGCCCCTCATATTGCATTGTCAAATTTGTGAAGCGGCCAGACATCCTCTATTACAACAAACAGGCCGACAAACATGGCAGCGGTCCTTCTGGTCAGTGTGAGCGAGGAACATGTGGCCAGCGTGACCTTTTCTGTGTGACCTCTGCAGCCCTGTGCCTTCCATCTCATGGAGAAGAGCTGATGGAAATCCACTCCCTGGCAAGATTAAAATCAACCACTCGAGTGGTGTCCTGGAAATTCCATATTTTCGCCCAGAGGATGCTGGTGTGTACGAGTGTGTAGCCGAAAACAGCAGAGGACGAAATGTTGCCAGAGGGCAACTTCTGTTTCACAGTATGTATACTTTTGCTTCCTGTTTCATGAAGATGAGTGCTAATCTTTTTCTCTTTAATGAGTATTAATTAATACCCAACACTTTATGATTATTTAGTATTTGCGTTTCTCGGCACATCATCTGCTTTAAGTGCTTTATTATTTGTTCTGTCTCAAATAACTGAGTCATTTTCTCAGTGTGAAATATCTGGACTCATCTGTGCCTCATTTGTGCTCATTATCTGTGCTTTTTTGTGATCATGACTTTAAAGATCTCTTCTTGCATGCTGAATATTTCTTTTAACCTGTGGTTTGAAGTAAAAAGTGAGATTGCTCATGTGTCGGGTTAAGTCTACCACCTCCATAGAATCAGAGGGAACCAGCTGTCACACTGCTTTCTAATGAGTCACTTGTATGTCATTGGAAAGCCTCAGGGAATATTCAGAGCTGTCTTCTTTAAGCAGGGAGATGGGTAAGAGTCTCCACTGTTTCTGTCTGTGGTTTGTGTTAATAAGGAACTGGAAAAGGTGCCTATCTGTCTGTAAATGAGGTTAAGTTAGATTGTTGGTGTTATGTAGAACCTGCTTAGCTGCTATTTCGATCCTAAGGCCTGTGACACACTGCCTACCTCTACCTGTGTGTGACAGCTACCTCGCTGAACTGCTGCAGCTCACATGCCCACGGTGTCCACACAGCCCTATACTTGTATTCTATATTGAGTTTGCCTTTAATAATGGCCTGCAAAAATGATGATAATGTGAGTTTTGTTTATGCTAATGCTAAGAGAGAGAAAAGAATATTGCCCTTCGCCTGAAATCTTCTCATGTCTGTGACAAATACTATAGACATACACATTGAAACTGAAGTGGACTATCAACAGATCATTTTCAACTGTCTATTTTTGTTGAGCACTGCGTGCGTCATGGATGAAATAGGCGAGACTCCAAACCTCTAGATGATGCAGCCACGCATGAGCCGTTGTGCGACTGCTCTAACCTGTTGACATGGGTGACAAAATGAAAAGAGGTTCCACAACACACACATGCTGCTCATGCAGGCTTGTGTGTCCCAGGCAGAAGGAATCCAGTTTGATGTCAGCGGTGCTGACAGTGGGCAAGACAAGAATATTTGTGTAGCACATTTCATACAGAAATGCATTTCAAGGCACTTTACATAATGCATACAAAACGTGATAAGCCAAGAAAAACAAAACACAAATCGAAAAGATAGATAGGAATAAAAAACACAAAAACTGAATCAAGTTAAAGCACAGGGTGGAAAATAATTAGGGCTGATGTGTCAGTCAAGGGCCGTGGAGAAACAGTCAAAGCTTTTTTTCAGTTCTTTCACTAAATGCTGTTTCTCCACTTTTAATTTAGACTCAGTTTACAGACAGACAGAGACTGAGAGGGTTCATTTGGCGAAAGACACTCAGAGATGTATTTAGGTCTCCAACTGAGAGATTTATAGACAAGCAGCAGTGATTCTGACTGAGTTCTATGACGCACAGGAAGCCAGTGCAGAGACCAGGCATGCTGCTGTGATGTGTTCAGTTTTTTTTTTTAAGTATTTCATGGACATGAACCCTCTGATTTTTACCATAAGCGTATGCAGACTTGATTATTGATTGCTCTGACTCCATGATTACACCAAGAGTGATTTTGAATGTACCTGTAATCTGAGCCACGTCACTTTGATACCGGTTGTAGAAAAGCTGATATAACACAAAAGAAACGTATAAATGTAATGTATCTCTGGTTTGCACAAGTGCACAATGCCGCCCTTTTATTCTGGTGACCAGACTGTGGAGACAGACATGAATGATACCTTTAAATACTGGATATCTCTCTGCCTGTTTTAGATATAATTTTGTGTATGTGACAGGACTAAGACATTTTCTCATAAAGTGAAATACCCAAGAGTTTTGATTTTCATAAACAAGAAATTAACTCTTTTTTTGTGCGTGTTTCTAGTTAAAGGACATTCAGACACAGTCATTGATATATTGAATGCGGGTGTCATCTGCAAAATGTTAACATTTTGCATAATTCTGTACAAGACCAACCTTTGTTTCCATGTGTGCCTCAGCTGTCACACTTTGTGCCCTGTGCCTTGATTTACAAAAGTAAAGCCCACAGAGTCAGTGCTTTCTGTGTCTTCATTGTAAGAGCTGCTTGCTTGTCATCAGAACCACTTGAAGTCTCAAAGTCTTGTCGATGCATTCAAGGTCAGATCATGAAATGAGCAGGAGTTCCTCGTGGTTGATCATGCATTCCTGTTTTTTTTTTTGCATGGAAAATGCATTGCATCTGAAAAGTAATAAGTCGAAATAAATAACACAGTTGTATTGAGAATGAGGTCCTGCTGGGGAGGAGAAATTTGAAGAAAGAGGCAAAAACTGAGCACACTGCAAAAACATCTAGAAAGCCGGGATGAATAAGTTTAGAAAAAATAAATAAATTAATAAAAGCTACTTAACCAAAATAGATTCTTCGAAAGAAAAACAGAACAATGACTAAATGAATAATAACTATATTTTAGAACATCAAATAAGGAGGAAAACAGATTTGTGTTTTTTTTACTCATTAAACATGAACTCAATGATCAGCGAAGTGTGAAATCACTGCAGGCTGCAACAGTGTTTTTTATTGTTAAGACATTTCCCGTTTGAATATGGTAACATTTAAATCAGTGTTGTCATGAGACATCACTATCAGCATCATCTCTTCACTCTGCCTCACTCTTGTCTCTTTCCCAGCTGTCACACCTCTGATTGCAGCTCTTGTATAAAGTGTATTTTCTTTGAACTCTGTTTTCTTTTATCATTGGTTTATTGACCCCTGCCTGTTTAATAATGCTAGAAGGCCAATAGGTCAGGCTGTATTGTAATTTAATGAGTAAGAGAAGTTTCTCTCTCTCTCTCTCTCTCTCTCTCTCTCTCTCTCTGTCTCTCTCTCTCTCTCTGTGGTGGAGTTGAACAGCATTTTTTTTTTTATTATTATTATACTATTTGTAGCATAACACATTTTTCATTTCTGCTCTCAACTCCAATCTCCAATCCATGAAATGCCCCTACTGCTGAATGCACCTGCAGGTCAGTCCCAGGCACTGACTACATAATGAGCTGCTGCCTCAGTAAATCGGGAGCTAATTAATGCAGATTGCGAGCGCAAATTGAATGAAACAAGTAGTGCAAATTTGCAGTGGCCTTTTCATGTATGTAAATCTGAGTCAAAAACCCCTTCGGCACTCAAAATAAAACCAAAATGTAATTCAAATTAAGAGCAAACACCCATCTCCCAAGTTTAAAGAAATAATGCAATGAGTAGGAACTCTGTCCCCACTCACTGCAAGGCAATCAGATATTGGTAAAACTAAATAGTACATATTTCCAATAGAGCTTTAACATTTTTTGTCAATAAACACTCTTATTCATTGGTGTTTTTCCACAGATGTTGAACACCTGCACTGGGCCCAGACACTGAAAGATGCTCACATGGCAATTGATGCTAATCTGCAATGGGAGTGTAAAGCCATGGGTAAGCCTAGGCCTACATACAAATGGCTGAAGAATGGTCAACCACTAACAGCAGAGGTGAGACACCACAAGTAACACTGAGATTTGATGAAATGGAAAAAGTATGAGACCTCACTGACGCAAAAAATCGCCTTTAGAAGCAATTCAGTCACAAAACTTACTCAGGCTGAACTAATGCTGAAAGCCCTTCAGGCTAAGGATACTCCAAAAGCTTGAATTCAGAGACAAATCAGAGAAAGTTGTTGTCAGACATTTATCAGCTGGCCTGGTTTACAGGGGAGGATCCATGTGGAAGCTGGGAGACTGACCATATCCAAGATCAGTCTGCTGGACTCTGGCATGTATCAGTGTGTGGCAGACAATGAACATGGAGCCGCTTATGCCAGCGCTGAGCTTAAGGTTGTAGGTAAGCAGTTTGTTTGCTCTACATCATTTACAATGAATTGAACTGAAGGCAGAGACATACTCTAGGAACACTGTGTTGTCAGGGGAATGAAAGTCCCTCGTTTCTGAAAGTAAATGAATAAATAAAAAGAGGTTGGAGTGGACTAGTTCCTCAGTGAGTCATGGCCTTGCTCTGTCATTTACATAATTCTTTCATACAATAAGCCAGTCTGGTGGCGAAAAATAATTTCCGTAATTGCTGGTGATGCACTTGACATTTCTGCTGATGCGCAGCTGTTGCCCCTCCACAAAGCGAGACAAATGGCCTTAACACGGGTCTGTTCCTCAGCCTCCCCACCTGACTTCACCCGCCGACCCGTGAAGAAGTCCACAGTGATCCAGAGGGGGGGTGAGGTGGTCTTAGAGTGTCACCCCCACGCTTCCCCCAGGGCCACAATCTCCTGGTGGAGAGGGGGCGAGCTCCTGAAGGACAGCAAGAGGTAGGGTATTGTATGCACCGCTGCTCATGCTACTGATGGCATCTGTTAAAGGGTTTCCTCATGTGGTCATTTTTATTCCCAGGGGTCACTGTTATGTATGCTTCTGCTCAAGGGGACTTTGGAAGGCAGTGTTGCATAACAGCCCTGCTTGGTCCAAAAAATTATTATTTTTACTTTTTTTTTTTTGATAGGCCTGTTCACATTGAATGCAGCTCTTGAAGGCAGTCAACGTACTCGATGTAGAACTAGAGATCCTGTCGGGTCACTTTCTGTGTGAAAACCACAGAGAAAACAATCAGACTGCATCCTTCAGTGAAGGGAAACACCATGTCATGATTTAAGGTCTGAGGAAACACCTACAAGCTAAAAGAAACATTTTGTTGTTGCACTCATGCTGAGCAGAGACTGATACTCACAGTGAGAACCAACAGAGTTCAAGTGCAGTATGAGACCTGCTTTCATTAAATGTTTAGTGAAAGAGTAGGATAAGGTTCCTGTAGGTTCAGGAAGCTGGGCGGGCTAACGGATCGATGGGTACATGAAGGAAGAAGACTGTCTCTGGAAAACAACAGTTTAGAGGTTGTCAGCCATCAATGAAAATTACTTTGAAGCATGGATCCACTTGCAGCACAGAAGGACTGAAGACAGATCTGACCCCCTGCTCTGAACTGACATTATTTTAGCCTAATGATATAATGTTGGAGCATTTTAAGTTGGGAAGGAAGGACAGAATCCTGGTTTTTCCCTGTAAGCATGCTCACACATCATCAGAATCAAAACTGAAAGCATGTCTTCTGTGTAAGATAATAAATGGAGTCTGGTTTCAGATGGGTCTTGCCCAAAACTTTGACTTTTTGACCAATTAGTTGTTTCAGAAGAGGCAATTTCAAATGACTATGAACTTCTTTCTCCAATACTTTTCCCAATAGCAAGTTTAATTACACTTTTTTGTTTTTATTGTATCCTCAGTTTGCTTAGTATTGCCTGTCCAAAATGCAAAGATAACAAGCCTTGTGACAACATTAAAATAGCTTCCAATTAAAGGCATTGTAACGTGTATTTACAAAGAAATGTAACAGAATTTCTATGCTTATGTTGAGCATCAGCAATTGAGCTTGTGTATTAATAGATCGTTACACCAAGGCTGTAATGGTAGTTCACAGCAGAACCACTGACACTGTGTGAAAATCATCAGCTGTAATTCTCAAGGGAGCTGTTTCAGGCAGCTATGAATATATAGTCAACGATCAGGGAAAATGCCCTCTTTTAGCAAAAATAAAACTCTCGATAATAAAAAAAAAAGAAAATAAATAAATACATGCTTATGTGAGTTCCCCAAAGTTTTCTCTTGTTAGCATTAAAAAGTTTACTATTTGAAAATCTGAAGACGTGAGAAAATTAGTATTTTTCCCAGTCACACTTAATATGATTTATAGATATATGTCATATATGTCAGGACTAACTAGCTCTACACCGCCATACATGAACAGTTCTGTCTCATGGATGATGAGATGGTGAGAAAACAGAATTTTTGTGTGAATCGTGCAGCTTTAGCTTCAGTATTTTTTGCCTAAAATCATGCAGTTATTAAGTGCACATTGAGGACACTTTATGATTGTACTCATTTTATTATGGGTCTGCTGGAAAGGAAAAAAGTCAGATGGTCTTTCCAACCAGCATGAAGCTGCCCAAACAGCAAAAGGCTCATGAGCCCTCACTGGCTATCTGCTCACAAACCTTGTCAGTTGTGTTAATGGCAGCTTTTGATCTGTGGTAGAGGACACATATTAATTTAACCACAATCCCAAATTGCAGTATTATTATGGTCATCTTTATTAGCAAGTTCATGTAATACTTCTTCACCAAATGTTAAATGTGAAAAATGATTATTGATCAGTTGCAGCAATATTTCTTTCTGAACGCAGTGACCTGATAGCTCAAGTCTCAAGACAATGAAACTCCAGACATTTGATATCTCTCCGAATTGAGTGTTGGAATCGATAGAGGCGAGTTTCCTCTGAATTTCTGAACTTACTTTCACTGAGTTACAAATCCTTGCCTTTAAAACTGTATCCTGGATTGAGGTTATTTCACTGCGTTTCTCATCACTTGATTTGCTGGCAGGCAATCTGAACCTAGTGCACAGTAATAATCTTTTTGGTTAATACCATTAATTCACATTCATTTAGATGATCGAATGTGCCCGACTGATCAGAAACATGTAATAATAATTTAAAAAAAAATGTGTATGACTCTATATGGCCTCAGTTGGATAATCAGGGATTTTAGTCAGTTGGTTATGGTTATCTCACTTGACTAAAAATGCTCTTTTATTTCGTAAAAGCTGTCCATTCTGTTTGCAAAGCCACAATGAGCATTTGAGTGCTAGTGTCACATGTAGACGTGTATGGCTGCTCTCTTGCTGTTTTCCCTTTATCGTGTTCTTCTGGGCTCGGGCTCAGATCGACATATGCAGCCATATTCAGACAGATTTTCTACAAATCACTAGACCAGGCTCATCATGTGACCAGTGGGATTGATTAGTTATCATGTTCTCCATGTGTTGGTCATGAGGAAGGGAAGAAAAAATACCCAGGCATTACTGAGGCAGCACATTTGTGAAATAATGGAAATTCACAGCATGGAACGGGGTTTGTCTACAAAGCAGATAGTTCTTTACGTTTCTATTTGTTTTGCAGCTCATTGCCCCTCAGGTCATGTTCTCAGTGCGCCTCCATCACTCAGTGTTTGATATTTTTGTCAATAAATCAGGGCAAAGCACCCTGTGTCAGACATGCTCTCTGGGTCTCAGCTCGGCTCGAGTGAATACATATTTATTCTTGGGAACCAATGTGAAATTGTTTGATTTTTGAGCTGGCTGCAGAGCATTTCTGTTTGATTTACTGCATCCAAAGGTCACAACAGGAGAGCATTATCTGCCTCATTTATGCATATGTTTACATGCTTTCCAACTTGTATGTGTGGAATCAAGGAGCCAAAATAACTGTTTGAGGCTGGAATATGTAATATTATAAACAAGAGTGGAATTTCCACTGAGGATGTGGAGACCATGTCCTGCTTCACTGTTCAAAATCCTGTGAGCATCTCCTCACTTTTGTGAATCTGTCTGAGCAGTGGCTTGCTGTCCTGCTGCCACAGTCCAGATGAGAGCAGAATTGAGTTGATAAAAATGTAGCTACAATTACACAATTATTACCATACACTCAAAGCACTGAGCTTCAAGGGCTGCAGCAACAGGAGCAGCGAGTGCTGTCTGGACTTTTTGCCCTTGGTTTCACCTCTCAGACTACACACAGGCTCCACTGGGTTTCTGGTGCTGTATGCAGCCTGAATGGAAGACCTTCAAACACCCAGTGCGTTGGGTTGTGTTTATTTTATTCACAATTAAATTCTCTCCTGAAAGAAAATAAAACAAAAAAAAACCAACAACAACAACAACAACAACAACAAAACACATTTCAACAAATGAAACATCAGTCAAAGAACAGTGAAGGACAGAGCTCTTTGTATCAGAAAGCACAAGAAATAAAAGAATGATCGTAAGAGTGGTTAGTGTATTGACAATATGGAGCTTTGGAAGTTTACATTTTACTTTTCTATTCTTAGTATGTGTGTGTGTATTTATATATATATATTTGTGCTGTCAATCGATTAAAATATTTAATCGCGATTAATCGCAAATTAATCACACATTTTTATCTATTTTAAATGTCCCTTGAATTATCATTTTAATACTCTTGTCAACGTGTAAAAGTGGATAGGCTTGCTTTGTGCAAAGGTTTTTTATTGCCACAACGTGTAGTGTTATATTTCACACTAACATTCTCATTTTGAGCAGTCATTCACATTTGAATGAATCAAATCTCACACAGTTTAACACTGTCAATAAACAGATGACAAAAAAAAAAAAATACTTGGTTACAAAAAGCCCCTTCAGCAACCCTTTCTAAGGGATCAAAACAGGGTGATCCAAGATAAAGTTACAAAGTGCACATCATTGTAAACTAGGACTCAGCCTGTAGTGCAGTTAAACCATGGCTTAAACTTTCCTTTCTTAAGTTTCCTTTGAACATAATAGCATCCATATGCCCTGTCGAAAGAGAGGGAGAGAGAGAGAGAGAGAGAGAGAGAGAGAGAGAAATATTGCATAAATAGATAAATAAAATATGCACATTTCCACTGGAGAAATGTTATAACAATGGAAATTTGTCCCATTAGAGCAGGCTGACATTTTTTCAAGTGGGACGCCTCTGTATGCACCTGCCCATGTTATTACTTTTCAGAAATGACTTACAGCATGTTGATACTATCTCCACATGTTAGATGTGAAATGTAGATTGATAAGGCTGCAGATAAAGACTCCATTCAGATTGCCTCTCTCCAGTGCTGCTCTCCTCTTCCTCACTGTCCTGCCCAGGCCTGTTGTGTATCCAATGTGCATTTAAGATACTGTGCTGTCAATGCACTGCTGACCCTGCAGCAAATCTGTTCTGCTTCAGCTCAGATAATTATATTGTGAAGCATGTAAATAGACTTTTGGAATAGATTGTGAAGCTTTCATTCGAAATGAAATAAATGGGGAAAAGTTCAAATAGCTTTAGGATTGACACCATATCCAGGAAGTCGCTGATTTGATTCCTATCATCACTTTTCACTTTTCACATTCAATTAACAACAAATGAATTTATAAGCAAATGAGAAATGTGAGCTCATGATGGGCTGTTTCAGTTTTGTCACTCTCCTCAGACATGCTATCATGCAGGACGGGACTCTACGTATCACCAACATCTCTAAGGCTGATGGAGGCAGGTACACGTGTGTGGCCAGGAACCATTTTGGAACATCCAGCAGCACAGGAACACTGATGGTGAAAGGTATTTCTTTCTTTTCCACAGGTTTTCACTATTGTACCTTTTAAGCCAGGGGTTTAAACTTTTGTTAAGGGAAAAAAAATACTAGCTCAAGCATGAAATTGATAATGAAATATATAGCCGTTTTATGTTCCCGCCGGTTTGACAGACGTATAAGTCATCCATGGTTTTGTCAGCTGTGAGTTATTGTTCATGTAGCAGAGTGGGGCAAACCACCGCCGTCTATAGCTGTGAGGAATATTTTGTCACCAGCATTTGATTTAAAAAGAGCTGCTGTAGCATTTTCAGATTTGGGTTTTGAAATAATGATGATTATAGAGAGAGAGTTCTTTCTTTCAAGTTGACATTGTGACTGCAGTGTATTTAATTATTCATGACTGAGTTATGGGTGGCATTCGCTTCCTAAGTGAAGTTATTTAAGGCCACTTAATTACACTGATAGAGCAGGATCAGTCTCACTATTGTGGGCAAATTAAGCTTCATTACCTTCTTCACTTGGCTGACTTTTATATAGATACGGTGCACTGTACAGCAACACGATTCTTCTCTTTTTTCCTTCCATAATGCTTTAGAACCTACCAAGATTATAGTTCCTCCCTTGAGCTTGGACGCCAACGTGGGACAGAGCCTTGTTTTGCCATGCGAGGTGTCCAGTGATTCATCCCTGGGTCCCATCTTCAAGTGGTTTTTCAATGGGAAAGCCATTGATTTCAACAGGCAGGAGCACTTTGAGATGATTGGAGGGGTATGTATAATGTGGGCAAAAGAAAAGTGCCAAGGATATGACTTACGTAAGCTGATATTGAAGTTCCAGAGAGCTGTATTTAACTGCTACTTGCTGTCTATTATAGTCTGTGATGTTGAAAACGTAAAAATCGTTAAGTTTCACTGAGTTTCCCGGAATGCTTCTCAATCATCTAATTCTTCATCAAAACCTGGATTTAGAATATATGTATTTAATGGTAACAGGCCTTGTAATAGCAGGGGATAGTGAAAATTAGGAAACATTTCTTACGGCATGATATAGACTAGATCTCCCCTGGAGTCTCACAGAACAAACATCTTTGGAAATACACTTATTTATTTTCTTGCTGAGAGTTTGATGAGAAGATTAAGACCACTCTCGTGTCTGTGTATTGCATTTGGGGTGAGGGTGATTAGGAGGCAATTAGCGTAGCTTAGCATGAAGACTGAAAGCAGAGAGAAACAGCTCATCTGGCATTCTCCAAACTTTTGGACGCTTTTCTCAAAACCTTTTTGTCTGATCAGCACTAAAAGTCATGACGATTAATGTTTTTAGGGGAAGTTACATCAGTCAAAAGACCCCAACTTACTGTTTTCAGTGTACATTAGAAGCCCACATAGGTGCAGCAACTTAACATATATGATTGGGAGTTTACCCATAGCAGCATGTCATGACACACTGGAAAATCACTGCACCTAAGGAACAGTCAAACAGGATGCAGCTCCTGTAAATGCATAAATTCTTCTTTAGTTTTACAACCATAACTATGTGTACCCACAAACACAGAAATGTGCATGTTGTGGAAATGGGTGCACATGCACAAGCTTCATTTCCACTCCCACAGTCAGACATAAATGGATGCAGAAATGCCTTTAAACATCTGTTTGCATATTGATGCTGATGCCTGCTCCATCACTCATCAGACCTGCCAATTAGAAAAATGGCAAATGTGCAATATAACCAAAAAAAGTTCAATTTAACCTATTGGTTTTCCAACAGCTGTCGTTATGCATGACTAGTGCTATTTATAGCACCCATATTCATCATGTGTATTTATAAACCATATTGAAACAGGCTTCAATATGTTTTTGTTTTTTTAGGATCATATGAGGAGATGATTTACAGGGAAGTAATGGCTCCAGTGTAAATAAGGAGAATAATAAAATTAATATCTCATAAATATTTTAAAATTGAGTCTAATTAATTTAAAGAGCACTCTGTCGACTTCAAACAAAATGATTAAATCATTGAAACTGGCAAAGGACCGAAACAGGGTTTTAATCCATCTCTCACCTTATATTCTATGTCCAGCTTATCATTTCACCCACAGCTGTCTCATGAAAGCTGTGTGTATGCCTGGTCTGAAGTATGTGTGAGGTGGCACATTCTCACCACATATTGTTCTTTAATAAATAGCAATTTATGTGTGTGGGAAAAGGTGCACTGGTGAGTGGCTTGAAGCCTGCGTGAGAAACTATGTACATGTAATTCAGACATGCAGCAGATGTTAGTGTGTTGTGTCTGAGAGGCGAACAGGGATGATATTTCTCAGCCCAGAGGTGATTTCAGTGTATGAGCAAATCAACCACTTTCCTCCTGAACAAAGGAGCCTAAATTTTTGTAATCAGCCTCACGCTCCCTCTTGAGCATGCCAGGCTCAGTGAAGTCGCCGCTCAGCTCTGACATTTCCACACTGAACATCACAACAGCTGTTTAGTAACTCGCCTTCACTTTTTACTCAGAGCGAGTGATTTCTGAATTGCTGCATTTTCCTGAGAAAAACTTTTGAAAATTATATGTGTGTGTGTGTGTGTGTGTGTGTGTGTGTGTGTGTGTGTGTGCGCGCGCGCGCACATGACAGTTAAGTGCAGAAAGCAGCTTTGAAAATTTCCACTAGAGCCATTCATCTGAGCTGAAAGGGTAGAGCACAGGCTGAACACAACAAACACTGATTCAAAGAAAAGAAAGCTGTTTCAAAGCAAGTCGTTTTTCTGTTGCCCTCCTTACAATGGAAAACTGAATTAATTTGTTTTGCTAGACTGTCATTTTCATTTTTTTGCAAGTAGTCCTGTGGTGAATTCCTCCAAGATTCTTTTATGGAGGATTTAGAGCATATTACTGAGAAAGAAATTTAATGTGTTCTGAGGATTTTCCATACTTCTGTTTTTCACTTTGAGTTTCGACTTTTGCTGTTTTCCTCCCTCTCAAAGACTTTTTATACCAACGTGTCTTTGTCATCAGGGATTTGCCGGTGACCTGATGGTGAGGAACATTCAGCTAAAGCATTCTGGGAAGTATGTGTGTATGGTGCACACTGAAGTTGACACTGTTTCAGCAGCAGCAGACTTAATTGTCAGAGGTATGCCTCTCCCTCTTTTCTTCCAGTGCTTGTCATTGTTTAGATAAGAGAGATTCAGCGAAAAACAGCTTATATGTTAGTATATAAAGTTACAAGACTAGTTTTCAAAGTAAAGAGTTATTCTGTTTTTAACCCATGAGCTCTATTTCTGACTACCATATATTATGTTGAAACCTAAGTATCTTAAATAACTTGATTTAATTCAAGGGTCCCATGAGACTTTTGATACATCAAAAGTTCTTTCATTTGTAAAGAGCCATATTTGCATCATGTTTTCGACTGTTTGAGCTTTCACTGGACCTCTTTTAATCATGTCATCTTGTTGCACCTTCTTCTTCTGTCACAGGATAATTGCACTTGACTGGAGACTTGCTTACTTATGTACTTATATTTCTAATAGTGCTACACTATAATAAATGCCAATGACTTTATTGTCATCTATGGTGTGGATTTGAACATTGTTTTTTTTCCATTATGTGTGAAAGTAAATAAGAAAGTAATGGTCAAGTTTAGAGCTCGGGCCCCACACAAGAGTGCAAGGCACAGCCTGTTGCACTTTTAAAATATACAGCAACATTGTAGTTTGAAATTGATCATTACCAATCAACCAATCAATGTTTTTCTGGCATTTAATTTGTAGTAAGAATTTCTAATAAAAAGTCACAGCCATTTTTCCATTTACATATCAAAAACAGCCCTAGCTCTCATTGAGGACACAGATGACCTCGGTCTTTCCATCTATATCTATTATATTAAATTATATCTATACCATCTATACAATTTAAAGTTAGGGATTAATGGCTGACACAATATTTTGATTGACCGATTGATATTTCGAGTTACAATCACAAAGTCCTGAAAATGGGAGGATGTGTATGCTGAGACAACCTCCATGTACTTTCATGTTTCTAAAGGTGCAGAGCAGCACAGTATGTTCCAAAAAGGTCATGGAATACACATCGGAGGGGGGAGATGATTAATTATTGTATTCCTGGCCAGTCACACTCTTGGCCTGATCCCTTTCACAGCCAGTCACCCACGATGGAAAACCAAATAACCAAATGGAGAGGAAAGTCCAGGCCGGCCTCACCGAGTAGGAAAATAATCCTGTTGTCTGAAATGTTCAGATTGGCAAAGCGTGGCATCCAGAGTCTGCAGCCAAAGTCAGACGGTGCAGCTTTTACATTGCACGTTTCTGTATGCATAATCTGAAACCAAACGTTGTTGATACCCAGTGATCTTCTTCCAGCAGCCGGTAGTCCCGCTGAGGTCTCAGTGCTACTTTTGCAGATTTGTGGGTTTAGCAGGAAATCTCACGTCAGTTATCTGAATCCCAGCCTGTTTGTTTGATCTCACGTTGCTGCTTCCTCTAATTTCAATGAGATCCCAATTGAAAATCTGGCCTTGTTTTTCCAAATCCCTGGTCAGGAATGCTCTCTCAAGTTATTGTAAAATAATGATTTCTCTCGTCTTGGTTAGTTAGTTTGGACAACCAGGCCCTGGAGCTTTATCCTAATGGATATTTCTTCCAGGAGTAAAATAGGTCAAATTTCTAAATGTTTCTCTCACTTGACAATACTTCATTATTCAAGTTGATTTTCTTTTCATAGTTAAACATCATAGAACTTTCATGATCATACAAGTGATAATGTATCATAATGTCCGTATCAAAAAATTGAGGTTGTTAGCTGCGTTATGAATGACTTAGCACCTGTGGTGGGCTCTGAGTCAACCATACCAACCTGAAGTGATTTCATTTGTTTCGGCTGCTGTTGTGCAGCGTGGATAATGCAGGTGTCTGTTCTTGTTTCCTGGTGTCGCAGGACCTCCTGGTGCCCCAGAAGGCCTGGTGGTGACTGACATTACTGACACCACTGTGCAGCTGTCCTGGGGCTCTGGGCCTGACAACCACAGCCCTGTTACCATGTACATGGTGCAGGCCAGGACCCCCTTCACTATAGGCTGGCAGACTGTGAGAACAGGTAACAGCTGCACCATCATCAAACACTTATTCTCATTCATTTATGTCATTTATGAGACCTTGCTCTCTTTTTTGGATGCATTGCTTGTAACAGAGAAAAGCTGAAAATATTTCATAGCATGAACATTTATTTAGTGAGCAGTCTGTTCAAACTAAGCCATACTGGATTTTTGAGGCCAGCCCTGATATTTCACTCACAGTTTCACAGCATTAAGTGATATTCATTTTATATGTAGGCACATAACATATCATAAACATTTGGATCACAAAGATCCCTTAAAGGAGCATTCCAGTGCTTTATCATCGCATTGTCATTAAAAAAGAATAAAAATGATGTAGCAAGGGCTGAGATTTCCTGATTTTTACTAACTAGCATGGGTCCAGCTCCCAAAACACTGGATCCTACATTTCCCATAATGCAACCAAAAAGTGTCATTTGTTAGGCCCTCCCCACCTTTTACTGTAAATGCCCGCATCTTGCAAAGTTCTTGCCCTGACAGGACATTAGTAGTAGTAGCAGTAGTCCCTATGACAAGTAAACAGGTTTGTGTAAAATCAGTGAAGTGCCCCTTCAAAATAAAATATTAGGTGTTTCTTAAAAATTGCGACCCACATACTGTGTGTACAAAGTGGGACATTGAAAAATCTGCTAGTCAGTGCTCTGCGGTGAACAAACTATGTTCAGGAAACAGTGTTTCTAATATTCAGACAACATATTGTGGGCATTCCAGTACAGTAATTTCATGGTACTTATCAGTTGGTGACGTGGCAAATATAGCCATCAAGCGCTACAGTACGTGCACAGGGTGGAAGAAATGTGTGATGCCATGACCAAAGCTTTGAAAATAAACTAAATTAAAAATGATCCAAAAAAAAAAAAAAAAAAAAGTTGTATTTAAACTTGTGCCAATGTCTATTAGGCTCTCCATTGAACTGCAACAGTTAGGAACAGCAGTCCAGGGCAGAAATAATACAATACCAGACAGTCATACAAGACTTAAAACAAGGACTGAATTACAGACATCATTCAAAGTAACCAATACAACCTACAACAGCCTTACAATAAATCCTACCATTGTGAGTCTTATAATATTCAGTTTTTGAGAGGCTTTTCAATTTAGACTTGTTGCTTGTGGTGCTGTTGTTATTGTAAAAGGCATGTGTAATATTAAGCCTGTCCTCATGCATGTAAAACGGAATGGACAAAGTATTAGAAAGATATGTATCTTTGTTCTCTGTTGATAAAGGGTGAAATGGCATTAGAAGCCTGTATTCCAGCATATTAAAACTACCTTTATGTCCTTTCTTCAGATTCACCTCACCTGGTGATATAAAGTCAAATCAGTCTTCTCTTCAGATTTTTATTATTCCATAATACTGACCAGAGTATTTGGCAGAAATAATAATTGAAGGCTGATTAAGTGACCTTCTGTAACTTCAGCCCTAGTTTATTTAAGTCAATTGTTTTATCTGAAAGATATTCATTTAAAACATAACAATTATACGATTAGAGGTGTAAGTTTAGCTCGGTAATATCACTTTATTACCGAGCTACACACAGCTTATTACTTCTGTTTATTATTTGCACATATATGTGAAATTATATTGAGATATTGTGGCTATCGCTGTGTAATAGTCACAATAATTACAGAATGTGTATAGCTGGTGGACCGTTTACACCAGGAATGTGTTGTAATTTAAATAATATTAAACGATTTGCAAATGTCACCATTTCATTTTGATGTACTTCAGTGGTTTTGAAATGTGTTTGTATTTGCTGACAACAAAATGTGAAATGTGCCCTGGTAAAACCTCAAAAAACAAAACACATCTCAATTCTAAATTCTTTAATCCTAGTTCCTGATTCTGTGCCTGGACAGATGATGCATGCAACAGTGAAGGATTTGAACCCCTGGGTGGATTATGAATTCAGGGTGGTGGCAATCAACAGTGTTGGTGTTGGAGAACCCAGCACGCCATCAAAACAGATTCGAACCAAAGCAGCAGGTATCCTCTCAATTTGTTGTTTCTCCTCATAACAAATTAATCAGTCCCACTTGGAAAATGTAATTTAAGTGTTTCCTTCAGAGCTTTTCTTCCCTGTGATGTTACTCATTTCAAATCTCTTGTTCGCTTTCATGCCAATACTTTGATTACTCAATCACATGCAAAATAAGTGGAAATTGAAATGCACTTTTAAACATTTATCCACACTAAGCGTGTGTGTGCCAGCACTCTTTAACTTGTGCCATGATTAATTAATCGTTGCATAAAAAGAATATATGACCTATCTGCAAATGCCATGAGGCAAAGACATGAAAGTATCTATTTAGAGCAGCTTAGCTGAGTAATTCCATCCTGCTGGATGAATCACAGGGGAACAGGTTTCCCGTTGCGCTTCACACATGGGGCTGACATACGGTGCTCAGTTAATAACGGCACCGAACATGAGTTGTAATGCCACTGTCAACAAAAACCTAAATCCTCGGCTGTGTGAACCCATTTTGTGTACATAAGAAGCTCTCCAGAGCGACTGTGATCACCTGATTCAAAGCTGTCTGGTTTAATAGAATCCTCTGTACCTGCCTTGGACATAACAGTCCAAACCAAGGGATGATAAGTTTCCTTGCTTGTTTAGTTCCCAAGGTTGCGCCAGTTAATGTGAGTGGCGGTGGAGGAGCTCGAGGAGAACTTGTCATCATGTGGGAGGTAAGGGGATCATGGGCATTTTTGATTGGGCATTCATTGTGACAGAGCATTCTTTGATTCTTTTGATGAGAATGGACCTCTGACAGAGTTACTGTGTCTGCAGTGGACTAGCTTCAGTGGAATGGCTTTTAATTAAAGGCGAGCTTTTCTGATTTGCTGCCTGCTGACTCCCCTATTGTATAAATCAAAATGGAGATACAGAGCTAGTGCAAGTGTGTAAATGCATGTGTAAATCTAGGATTAGTTGGCACACACATCTTTTGGGTTCACAGCGCAGAAAGTTGCTGCATTTGCTCAATAGTTTGTTCGACATAAAACATTATTTCTACTATCCTTTGTTGCAACTCCCTAATTAGATTTCTGCTCACAGTTGTTTGGATCACAGGCGTAACTTTTCTGTCCCTATCTCAGTCAGTGCCAGAGGAACAGCAGAGCGGAGAGGACTTTGGCTATGTCGTGGCTTTCCGCCCACTTGGCAGCAGCACCTGGATCCAGACAGTGCTGGCATCACCTGATGCTTCGAGATATATTTACAGAAATGACAGCATCGCACCTCTGTCCCAGTTTGAAGTCAAAGTGGGAGTCTACAACAGCATGGGAGAAGGGCGATTCAGCCGTGTCGTCAGGGTGTTCTCTGCAGAAGAAGGTGAGAAATGAGTTTGATAATGTTAATTTGAAAACCTATGCTTTCATTCTTAATTGCGAACATGCATAATTCATGATCTGTCATATTTAGAGCCCGCTGAGGCACCATCAAGAGTATGGGCCCGCGCTGTGTCAGCCTCTGAGATTGAGGTGTACTGGGAGCCGATTCCCCCTGGGTCCGGCGGTGAGAAGATCATATATGAGGTATGAAAAAGAAAACTTGAAGTAATAGCGCTACAAGGAATATTCAAACAAGGAGTAGACATTAATCCCTGAATGACTGACAGAACAATAAGATGGCATTCATTTCGATATGACCGCAGATCGGAACAACATGGAAATGTTTTGACATTAAAATACTGTGTGTGTTGGAGAGGCAGATTTTCACAGGCTCAATACCAAGGCTGTCTGGGAGCTGCTATTCAAAAAGAAATAAATTATAAAAAGAAAGTTTGAACATCATACATCACTATCCTCTACAACAAACTCTCCTGGGATTTGGCTGTGGAAGACCTTGATAAAAATAACATTCTCTCCTAAACCCCAGATATCTTACCTGGTAGAGTATACCCAGGTGGCCTGACCTCGGCTGAGAAGCTTTTAGGTCATTGCTAATGTTTGGTATGCACGTTGTTGCAAAACAACGGGCCCTTTGTTAAACATTTTATACATTATAATAGCGTAATGTAATGCAGTTGAACATGAGGACTGATTTCCCTATTTACAGTAAGTCCAACTGTGCAAGTTACCGCAATCTATTTTCATCACCACATCTGTATCATAGATAGTTTTCCCACAAGGGCAGTTTCCCCACACATCCTGAAGTCGCTCTTGGTGGAAAGACCTCTGCTGACCACTGTGTATTTCCACATCCAGCAGTTACACACCAACATCATCTGTGCAATATCCATTATCCTTTCAACTCTGTATTTGGTCTCTACCAACTCCTGAGGGAAACATCTGAATGTTTAGTTGCTAAATGCTCCACAGTGTTCACCAGCTACCTGCTAATATTGTCTGAGAAAAGTGTTGTTGAAAACAGCTGCCTGCTGTGGATGAAAACATCACTGATGACAGCAGTGAGAGTGCCATACTCATTAGCCTCAGAACTTATTTTCTTCTACTTAAATGCAAACTGTAAGGGCATCAAGTAATGCCTCAGCTAAACTGTGAACTGTGTGAACATGAGCCACTCCCTGGACTGAGCTATTAGAATGAGGACATCTATGTTAAAGAAGACTGCAGTGGATCTAATGTTATATCCACACACTTTTAAAAGGGTGATGGGCTACAGAATGGCCAAACTGTAATTTTTATTGTTATTCCATGAAAAATAAAGTGAAGGAACTCCCTCTGCCAGGGTGTCAGTGACTGTGTTAAGGTAATTGGTGTAAACCAATGGCATGGCTGGACTAGTTCCAGTTGCTCCTCACAGTTAAACATGCAATACCATCTCTGAACAATTCATTACAAGTTACTTAGTGACTTATTGGATCACACTAAAGAAATGCATACCTGCATTTGCTACAGTAAGTCCCAGAGAATAGCTGGAAGGCAAGCTTTTGTATGTGTATTCCTCTGGGAGAAATCCAGAAATAAAGCCATTCTGTAGGTGATCCTGAACTTCCCAGAAGAGGATACCCTCAACATCAGTCCCTTACTCCTGCCAGAGGGAAGGAGACAGTGAAACTGGAGAGCATTGTTGGTTCATAATGTTCTGTTCTTACATTCTTCCAGAACACAGTGGTTTGGCAAAATGTGTTGTATCAAAGGCCGTTAGTGATGGAAATCAAAACAACATCCCTATTTAGAACCAGCTGCAAATGAATTGTTTCTGGAGAATCGGACCAACAATACTGATTCCTCTCACAAAGAGTGACTTTTATCAAATGGATGTCTTCTCCTTGTCAGTTGTTTTTTTTTTTTTTTTTTTTTTAAATAAATAAAATAGCTGTTGTTTAGCATAGATTAGTCTATCACTATAAAACCTGAATGTTCTTATCAATAAAGGAACAAATAAAGAATCCGGTTACAATTAGGCATTACTAGGAGCGCCTTTGATTTCACTAGCATCCTCTAACATGTCTGCTTTGTGTGTTAGAGGATGACACACACACGTCAGCCTTGACTGATACATATAAACCATACTACATAATAGCAGATGAGGGAAAGTACCTTCAGACTCATGTACTTAAAAAAAGCATCCACATCTGACTGCAGATTTGCGCACCACCACAACAACAAACCTTTCCTTCTTGGAGCTGCTGTCTCTCCTCAGTGGCATTTTTGTCACATGCCATTTTGATTGGAACAGCTGTTTGAAAGGTTTGAGAGAAGTACTGTGCCTGACTGAGAATGACTCATAACCACACCTTCATTTTTCCTCCCCTTCACCCAATTTTTTTTTTTTTTATTCATAGCACTGCTTCACCTATATTAACATCAATAGCAGGAGCACTTTGATTCACCTTCACTGACTGAATGGACAAGACCTAAATACAGCTCCAGGTGTTAACAGACTTAACCTGTCTGCATCACCATCAGAATTATACACCACTATAAACCCTGACCATGACCTGATTAACCTGTGAGAGCCCCAGGACAAAAGTGTGCTGGTGTCCTGCCCCACACAAGTCCATCAAGTCTGTTGAACACAGCAGACTAGCCACGGCAGCTTCATCATTTTTCACAGTTAGCCTTTAAGTGTTGGAAAAACATGACGTGGCCCCGGGTTTTCCATGTGTCACTTGAACATGGTAATGTGAACTGCAGCTTTACTTTGGAGTATGCACCTTGAGAGCATAATACAAACTATTATAATTAAATTGTTCAAAGTAGATTTTTACAAGACAGCAACAAGATTATGCAATAATTCAGGGCCCAGCGGGTCTAGGGCGCCTGGGCACTTGCCAGCCTGGTGGGCAATCTGTCTCCGAGAGAGAAGATATTGAATATATGGTTTAATTTTACCAAAACCAAAAATGTAACCGAAAATCTTGACTCCCTTTGTTGGTGGTGCCTCACCTGACAAGTTTTCCATTCTAGCAATGTGCAGCATAAAGTGATTACTGTGTTATATTAACCACTAGGAATTTGAGGTAATCATAGAAACAAGGGGTCCTTGATTTAAGTCATGAGTGTACAAAAGTTCTGATTTTTAGACCCTCTGAAAAACCATCAGTGGCTGATTTTATTGCATATAGCTAACTAGCCAGCTAATGTTAACGCTGGCTAGGCTGGTATCCCAACACGATTACCAACTTATATTTTAATGGATTCAGCTGTCTCCTTGAAAATGAATGCATTTGATGGCTACATGAAATTGTGCCAACTCAGTGTTGTGTAAAAGACTAAATTTTACAGAAAAAAGTCAGCATGCGTACCAGCAAATGATTCAAGTTCAGCTTTTGTTAGAATAAGAAAATGTGATAAAAAGACAAACCTCTGAACTCTTTACATGTATCAGTATCACTTTTACTACAGGTCCACTGAAAAAGGATGGATGGTGTATTGAAACATGTTTAATCATCAGGGATATAAAGTTGTTCAGATGAACATGTTATGTTTTTTCTGAAATGGAAAGGCCGGCCTCCTGGGAAAAGGACCAGCCTTTAGAAAACAGGACCATGCACATAGCTGTTAACTGTTCGTTCAGTGAATGTGCTCATGCACGTTTGTGCACAAAAAGTCAAAGACCAGGATGGCAGCTTATAAAAACCAGCAGACATCAGGGCTGCCCTCAAGGGCAAGATGGTGTTGCAAGATTGCAGAGAACTGCATTTGTGCCTGCCATTTTGTTTGAGCTAAACTACCCTCCTGAACTCAAGTCCAACTTTAAAGCACTCCAATAGATTTTCATGGGGCAGGAAAACAACACACTCTCCAGGATCAGTGTGCTGTTACCAGTGTGTAATGGCGAGGCAGACTTTGACATTGAAATGCACTTTAGTTCACCTCACATTGGACTGTCTGTTGTATGATACCTCCCTCCTGCCTTTTAAGTTTCATTACATTGTTGTTGTTCCTTTTAGACTTGTGGTGTTTCTCTTAGCTTTTGCCTTTGGTGGATGTTAATGTTGCTCTCCTGATATTGTCCTTATTGCCTTTGCTCTTAGACATTATTATGTCATTATCTATTTATTTTGATTAGAAAATATTAGTATTTGTCATAAGGCGTTTTAAATATGTACAATGTGTTTTATTGGGTTCTAGGATAATATATACATACTTTTATGAACCCTAAACTTGTCTGAACTGCACTGTTATTGCAATGTTTTGCATTCAGGATCTGGGTGGATTTTGAGTCAGACGTCTTAGTTGTTCAGTATTCTTTGACCAAATATAAATCATTTTGTGCAGGATTTTTTTTTTTTTTTTTGCTTATTGCTATATTTGGTTTCAAAAATGTACAGAGCTAAAATATTGTACGTTTACGACTCGGCAAGACCAGGTATAATGATGTACAAAATACCTTTGTCGGAAATCAGATTCTAGAATGATCATCGATTTGTTGAAAAAAATATGTCAGAGCTTTTTCACTCAGTGGCGTGAAGATGAAATGCACTTTTGATACTGTACTGTTTGGGCTAATGACTCATCCTCATAACCTTTTTCCTACCAGATTCAATACAAGTCGTGAAGCTATGTGAAAATAGGATTTATATATACGCATGTGCTTCCCATACACAAACATTGTTTTTAATTGTTGTTGTTAAAACAGTGGTGGTATGCAGCACTTTCCTGCCACTGTCTCCATAAGACTTAAGATGCAGCAAGGCAGCTCTCCTTAGATGCCTCTCTTTCATCCTTCTTTGAGTGTGTGTTTCGATTCCCAGCAGAAGGAAAAAAACTGTAAATTGTTCTTCTGCTCGGGTATTTCAGGTATTTTCCCAAGTGCCGGTAAAACTGTCATAATTAAATCACTAGTGGAAAAAAAAACAATCCTAGATGCATCTGTTATCAGCAGCTCCAGGCTCTGTCGCTAATCTGCCTTTCCCAAGCAACATCCCTGAAAACCTTGTGCAGCCAGTTGAATAAGTATCTACTCTCAAACCATCTGTTTGACATTTTCCTGTCTGGTCTTCCTGTCTCGTGTTAGGGTCATAAACGATCTCCCTGTGAATACAGATGCTGACAAGCTCCTTATCCTTGTACTCCTCACTCCCAGCAGTGCTTTTGGTATTGCTGATTGTCAGATACAGTATCACTTGGTAGTTCAAAAATATGGGTTGGACTGCCTCAAGAGCTATGGTAGCGAGTTGTTTCCCTTCTTTTCAGTAAGGTCCTATGGGATCACTGCTTCAGCATATTAAGGACTTAAATGTAGATTAACCAACAATGCTTACACCTTAATGATGTGAAAGCAGACGTCTTGAAATGAGGCTCCTTTAAGAGTAAACTTGATGTCTGTATCTCCATATGTGTGTGCCCTAGTGCAATTGTACATATAGGCACTTTCAGCTGAGATGCACTCTTATAATATGCTTCTTTATAAGCACATTGTGATTCTCTCAGAAAAAAATTGATTGGCTAAATAAATTAAGTTTGACTTGACTCAGCTGCCACATGCGTTACAGATTTGAAAACAAAATGGAAAGAGATAAGGTAGGCAGTATGGCTGCGGGTTCATGGTAACCCCTGTGTCTTTGGTCCAGGTTCTGTTTTGGGAGGAAGGATCTCAGCAGAGTGAAGAAGAGAGAGTGAGGATTATCAACACCACGGCTCTGCTCTCTGGCTTGAAGGGCAGCACAGTCTATCTGATCTCAGTCAGAGCGCAAAACAGTGCTGGACTCGGACCCTGCAGCGCTGCTTTCAACATCACCACCAAGAAGCCGCGTGAGTCCACACACACAGCACCCAAAAATGTGCTTATTTTTAGTGTTTGCTCAGCCTTTTACTTAAGTCATCTTTGTTCCTTTACCTGGTCGGTGTCTGTAGGTTGTAGGTCTAGAAAAAGATTGCTTCACTGCCAGAATCGAGAGCAGGAATAACTCGAGCAGCCAGTGACTTCCCCAGCGTTTATCTAACGAGATTATTGTTTTAAGATCGACTTTTAAAAGTCTGAACCTATCTTTTAAAGTGTTTTTTTTTTTTTTGAGGAAGACCATTGACAGTGTGATTAAATTAGTTTCAAATGTTTTTCCCACCTGAATGTTCCCACTAGTACATTCAGACATCCCTATATCACAGCTGCTTTTCCTATTCTCTGCTTGCTTTTTTAGCAAACGCAAGGTTACATATGACTTCTTTTAACACAATGACTGAGTGACGAAAAATGAAAAAAATATTATGAGCAGAAGACTCACTAAAATTTGCACTCTTGTGCTAAATGTTCCTAATGTGATAGGTGTGTGTCATAAGAAAAAAAAGAACCATGTCTAACTAACCAGAAATCACTGAAGGATAGGTTCACAGGTTTGTCTGGAAAGACAGAATTTATATCAAATCAGGTCGAATGTTTTCATGAAACACATTTCATACAAAGTAGGCTCCATGTGCTTCACACTCAACAAATATGAATATGAGAGACACCGACAAGCTCAAGTTTGCTTTTAAAACATGACACAGTTGGTACATCTTATATCATTCAGCAGTTGCGGGCCCGTTGTAACTCAGTGTACCCTCACCAGATCCACTTCTGATCATGGGAATAGTTAAGAGACCAGTGTCTGATTATCTGACAGTTCTGGAGAGTTTGCAAGCAGTGAGCAGGTCACAGATGTATTTATGAGCTTGAAGAGTAGCATAGTCTTTTTGGGAACTCCTGCGAAAAGGGCATTACAGGAATCTAGCCTGGAGGGGATGAATGCATGAACCAATTTTTCAACATCTGACTGAGACAAGATAGATTTAACTTTGAAAATATTTTCAGATGATAAAATGCTGTCCTAGTTATACTTGCAATTTGGCTTTTGAAGAATGCGTTCTGAATCCAAGTTGACACCCAGATTTCTAACCTGCTCACTGGGTTTCAGAGACAGTGAGATCAGTTTGGAGTTGATTTCCTGTCTCTGACCTCTAGCGCCTACCACAAGAACCTCACGTTTGTCATTGTTTAATGGCAGCAGTTTTTGCATCATCCAGTGCCAAATATTACGTTTATAGGGCAGAGGTTTTCATATGAGAGGGAAATCTACAACTAGCATATGAATGGTAAGATATGTTGTGCTTCTGTAGGACGGAGCCAAGTGGCAGAATAATATGCTCACAAGGCTCAGTTCTAGGCCCTTGACTGTTCAATCTATATTGAACTGTATATATTCTACAGTATATATTCTACATATAGCTTGAACAGTAGGGAGCCTAGAACTGAGCCTTGTGGAACCCCACAGCATATGTTAAAATTGTCAGATTGGTCAAGAATGAGGATGGGATCTCTTCATAGCCAGTTTCAGGTCACAGTAAGAAAGACCTGTTTGAGTGTTGCTTTAAGATGGACTTAAAAAATTGGAAATTTATACGTTCAGACAGTGGTTCCCAACCTTCTTTCCTTGAAGCCCCCCTTGCCTGTGTCCAAGACAAGCCAGGCCCCCCCAGCCCCAACTCGTACCTGCATACACGCACTAAAAGTAAAAGTGATTAATTACAAATTTCCAAAAACAAAAGGTCAGAGGTAATGAATAGCTTTATGAATTTCAATGTGGACCAAAAATATTTTTTAATTTCGATAATACAGAGTTTTGATTATCCAATTGGGTGTGTTATTGAGATTTTATAAATTTAATGTGCACAAATATTATTTTGGTAACCTCACAACCTCAGTGCAGACAAAATTGTGTGAGCATGGACCCCAGGTTGGGAACCACTGTGTTAAGAGATAAGTGAATTCATTGAAACTGATGACTGCATCACTGCATTTGTAGCCCTAGAACACTTTTTGCAGAAATGCATTAAATCAATTTAAAAACAGCATTATTATTATTAGTAGTAGTAATATTAGTATTAGCAATAGTATTGGTCTTTTAGTCATAGTAGTAGTAGTTTTCAAAACATGTAGTAATTATATTCAGTGCAATTATAAAACTGAGGCCAGTCCCTCAATACAGCTGTCATCTTAAGCTAAGTTACGTTTTCATGTTATAATCTATATGTTTTTCAGCTGTGCTCCCAAAAAATGGACCAAAACCAACCAGTGAAGCTGTTCACTGAAGTATGATGCAGTAAAGACTTTTGTGCTGCTTCAGGGTCAACTTATCACTTCATGCTGTGTTTTCACATTTTTCCAGTGTCTTCCAGAAGATTGAAGAGCATATACTACAAAATGCTTTCTGCTGCAACACCAGATGATTACATCAAGGCAAACAGAAGAGTTAGTTTAGACGATACTATTGGTGGTACTGGCTTATGCATGCATTTGTGAACATTGTGTCTATATAACTATATGTTGCAGCTCCAAGTCAGCCCCCAGGGAATATTGAGTGGAACCTGACCAACTCTAAGATTTTTCTAAATTGGGAACATGTCAAGGCAATGGAAAATGAGTCTGAGGTGACAGGATACAAGGTGAGTTTGTCAGAGTAATAGCAGAAACTCCAGAACTGGGGAAACAAATAGAGCTTCAGCAGCTGTCATCCCAATAAATGGCTTTCTCATTGCAGTGGAAAGATAGATCTCAGCACTCCAGTGTTACGTTATGGATTGGCCCTGTCTGGCCTTTCAAAATTAAAAGATCTGTTCCAGGTGATAAAATGAATGCATCATGCACAGAAGGAATTCAGCATCTTCCAACCATTACAACAGTGAATCATATTTGATTCACTTTGCATACCCATGTTAAAAAAACAAACAAAAACCTGTATTTCATAATGCTTTCAACAAATAATAACCTCACACACACACACACACACACACACACACACACACACACACACACACACACACACACACACACACACACATTTAATGATGAAAGTCTTTTGTGGAGCTCTGTTGTAAGGGAGCATGTAGACAGGAATGGTTTAATAGTTTGGCAAGAAGGCAAAACACTATGTTGCAGAAAGGACATGGCTAAATGTGTAATGTGAGGTCTTGTTTTGAAAAGCCTGTGCTCCTCAACGTGGAGTCATCGCGGCAAACAAAAAATCTGGCTGCGCACACTTCTGCTTAATTTGTTTTTAGCTCACTAATTTAACATGTGGACTGAAATCAGACAGGAGGTTATAAAGGTTTCATTTCTGACTGTTGTGGCCAAAGAATGAAATGTTCACCCCAGGATCTTCTCCTACAGGTTCTGTATCGTCAGAACTGGCAAGGCAGGATGACTGTACTGGAAACCAATAAGACCAGTGTGGAGCTGCAAATCCCCTCTGGGGAGGACTACCTCATTGAGATCAAAGCTCTGACTGAAGGGGGCCATGGCACCAGCAGTGGCCCCATCCGCATACCAAAGATGTCCAGTAAGTTTCAAATACTCTGCAGCATGCAAATGATTGGAGCGGGAATTAAGCAGAGAGGCAGTGGGATGGGTGCACTCGGTGTAACTAATCCCCTGTGTGACTGATACTGTTTATCAGCTTTACCATAGCTTGAACAAGGCCTTCAGAATACAGACAGAAATTGCAATAAGACTTCACCACATGACTGGGAAGAAAAGACACAAAATATACAAAGTAATCTTTGTCCACAATATTGTGTTTTCAGCCCTCTTTGTCTGTCTGTGTGTTGGCAGGATATCTAAAAAATTACCTAACTTAAAATTACATTACTTGACACATATTGCCTTAAAGACGGTGATATTGCAACCAAATTTAGATGGCATATATGTTTGCACATATGTGTACATTTACATATATGGCTTGTAGGTACCATTACAGTACAGTAAGTTGACATACTGAAATTATCCTAACTCTGTGGGCACAAGTCTGACTTTTGCTCAATGCATCCTTGTACAAAGCCCAATTTAGTGCTGTCTCACTACTATTTTATTAAAGTTCTTTTAAAGAGGCCAACATGTTTTCCAGGCTTAATGGATATTTTTTATTGTTTTCTTCGTAGGTCTTAACTCAAAAGGATGTGTGTGTCCAGTTCCGGTGAAGTTTTGCTGTTTCGTGATATTTTTTGTACTCTCTATGTTCATTTTGTAGCTTCTTATGCCTTTATATTTAGCTCTGGACATTAGAATGAATAAAGTTTATGATGCTCTTCTACATGTCAGATTTGTGGAAATTCAGCCAGCTAATAGAATTTCTAAAACACTAGTGTGCAAACCAAAACTGGATAATGGGAGCATTCTGACAGGTTGTCAAATGCTCACAAATCTGTGGCTGGACTGTTACTCATAAGCAACAGCATAGTTCATCTGCCCATTTTCAGGACCACTGCAGTCCTCCAGGATGCACGCATTTGATAAACATGGAAAGATGAATTTCTTATCATTTTGAAATGAACCTGAGCACAGGTTCATATCCTACTTTCTCCAGCCCACTGTCTGTTTCCACCTATTTTACCTCGAATCTCTTGGCTTGCTGTGACCTCGATGAATGTTGCAGACCAAAAGTTACAAGTTTCACTCACTTAACGTACTTCACACATACCATTTCAAAGAATTCACTTAATCTCTGTTAACTTTGTTCTAATCATTTGAACCATGATAATCCTTTATATGAAATGAAAGTCCATTGTCGCCTTATGCTGTTTTTCATTGAATTACCCAGCAAAATTAAAGGAATGATTTAACATTTTAGAAATGACACTTTTTGATTTCTAGATGTTGTCTGTATGCTAAGCTAAACTAATCAACTCCCTGCTCTGGGCTCCATAGTTCACGCACAGATTTGAGAGTGATATTGATATTCTTATCTAACTAAATAAAACCAATAAACATATTTCCCAAAATATCTGGTATTGTTACAGGATGTAAAAATTTCCGCAGGGAATGATGCATGAACCCAACGTTCTGTGCATGTGGTGAGAAGAAGCTTTGGCTAGCCAACTAACAGCAATGATTCACCCTTTGGTTTTATAGGCTACTACATGAAGCATATACCTGAAAGTGGCTGCACACTACACTTTGTATCTTATGATTATTTGTGTGCAGTTATTTTTGTAAATTATTTGTGCATGTGTGTGTTTGTAAAGGCCTCTGCCTGACAACATCCACAATCACATCATACTTGTTTGTTTGGTTTACAGTCAACTATTAGCTCTAAGTAGCATTAGGTCAGCAGTAATTTTGCGTTGAACTTCTTTAACATTGTTGGAGTCACAATGGACATCCCAGAAAACACAAAAGGAGCATAATCGATGCAGCAGAACCAGACAGTTCAGTCAGAGTGTGTTATGCTAGGAGTAGCTAATGTTGCCTTGATCTACTAGCATTAACAGAGATGAAGAGCGGGCTACAGAGCTCCGGTAAGCTCACTTCTCAGCACCCCCAGGCTTGTTTCATTTTCAGACTTGTAGTCTTTATATGGGGCTAGAACTGTACATTTTGGCACTGAAAATAAAAGTTGGCATAGAAAAATGAAACTTATTCACTGAAACACTTGTATTGGATCCTCTGGATCCATTCCGAAGCCTCTGACTTGACCACTCACCAAGCAATGGTTTCCATGAGTTCACCTGCTACTCCTAAACCACAAGCACAATAAGTCTGTTTCAGTGTGTCTCACTGAACCAGGCTTAGTTAAAGTTAGCTGACCTTATGCTGGTTTGGCAGCAGTCTGCTGGAACAAGTGCTAACTTTAGCTGGTGTCAGCTGTTAGAGCTTAGTTAAGTCAAGTCAGCTGCTGTCTGAATTTTGATGCACATCCATTCATGCTGTTGGGTAGTTGGAGTGGCCTCAAAGGAGAAACAAAGACTTCTAGAAATCATGTCCCACATTGAATGCACCATATAGAAACAATGCTGTCTTCATAAGTTCACCTGGAACTCCCAAACTGCAATAAATCTATTTCTCTCTGCTGTTGTGTGTCAAATAGAATCTTTAGCTAACTTTAGCACTGATAGCTGACATTAGCTGAGGTTAGCAATTGTTCCAGCAGGCCGCAGCCAGAACAACATGACGTAAGTTAGAATGCCAAATTTATTTTCAATGCCAAAATTTACACACTCACGGCCACTGTTCTAACCACATATCTTTAGACCAACTGATGCTGACTCAAGAAACATCACATTTATCAGAATTTTTTAAATGCTGGACAAAATGTGTTTGTTTTTTTCCACACAGTGGTCCAGACCTGTAGCCATCTTTAAAGCTGTCAAACAATTCGGACTCTGTAATAAATCTTTTTGATACATGTGACAACATAAATTTTAATAATTAATGCATTTCATGTACTGTAGGTGTTCCAGTGCAGCCCTGGCATTGTGCACGCTAGATCAATGGCGTTGCTCGCTTCCTAAATATCACCTAAATATAACAGAGCCATCCAGTCACCTCCACAGGTGTAGCTGCATCCATTAAAACAGGCAACCTTCAGGACTGACATTGTAACACCAGCATCTATTCAGCCACAGAGTTAGGTCAGCTGTAAAGGTTTTTTGTGTTGATTTTATAGAAGGAAACACTTTTTAAACTCGTATCAAGGATTTGCTGCTTAAATGAGTTGTATATTGAGATAGATGTTGTGTAAAGCTGCTTTGCCTTATCGAGTTTATATTCTTCAAACCTGTCGTCAGCCTGTCTTTATACATAGAGATTGTAGTTATTTCGAAAAGGGCAAGCTTATCAAACATAGAAATAGAATGTTAGTTACTTTATTTGTACAATTGTATTTTCTGTAACTTTGTGCAGGGAAAAGGGGAATTGATTGTAGTGGCAGATTGAAAAAATGATGGCACAAGATAAAAAAAAAAATTATAAACACTGACCATTTAAGTGTATTGTATCCCCAAAACTGACACATAGCATTATAAAAGGAGTAAAATAATTTACTGAATCATTTTCATTGAGCATTGTCTTATTTGACGATTAAAACATAATCACCTTTACTATCACATTTAATCAAAGATGTGATGCCAAGTAGTTGTAGATTAACATAAAGGTAAAAGAGAGAGTTCACAAAAGTTACAATAATGTTGATGAAATGTAAAGATCTAATGATGTGTTATTGTAATATTTTAGATTTTACGTTTGTTTGCTATGCAAGTTTTTTTTTCAGATCATTTGATGCCTCTTTGTTATTTATTTTATTGTCTATTTATCTTTGCTAGAATATCTCATCATGATGTATCAAATTTGTATTTAAAAGTTTCTCTCATTTCTGATTACTCTGCTTCTTTAACTGAGTCTGTAATTTGTTACTTCAGTAATGTAATACCATTGTATTCATATGATAAGATATCTCTGTGAGATGACTTGCTGACTCAATAAAATTTTCACATTGAATGTGTGGATTAGTGATGTGTTGGTCACGAATGAAACAGCTCTTTGAGCCGGCTCTTAAAAGTGAACAATCGGAGCCGGCTCCTGCCTGGGAGCGGGGGTTACAGACACAGCGCACGCACACACACCAACACACACAGCACACACACCAACACACACACACACACACACACACACACACACACACACACACACACACACGGTGCGACAGACAAAACGCTGGAAAGGTGAGAAAATGAGTGACCACAGGAAATGCAGTAAAATTTGCTATAAATTATGTTTTGTACATTCGTAATTAATTTTACACATAATTTAACATTATTTTGGTAATAAATTAATTTAAGTAACAAAAAATCTGAGGAGCCACTTGGGAGCCAAAAGAGCCGGCTCTTTTATGAGAGCCGGAATTCCCATCACGAGTGTGGATGTGTTTTAGCTTGTGGGATTCATACACCTCACTGAAAGGTACCAGATCTAGGTCTCAGGAGATTTCTGCTGTAGTACAGAGTGTGTGGTGGAGTATCACAGCAAATACATTGAGTAAGTACACTGAGGGATCATTTCACGGTGGCACAAGTGGTAACACTGTCGCCTCACAGCTAGAAGGTCCCGGTTCGAATCCCGCTGTGGGCACTGGTGGCGTGTCCTCCACCATGCCTTCGGTGCCTGCTGCTCGAGGAAAAAGGGGCCTTTCTGTGTGGAGTTTGCATATTCTCCCCGTGCTCACCTGGGGTATCCTCCATGAAAATACCCCCACTAAAAACATGCAGGAAGATCACCACCTCACCAATGGTGACGAAGAGAGTTGGGTCCCCGGGTGCTGCTGTCTCCTCCTCCTGGTCTGCCGCAGAGGAAGGACGACCAGGATGGGTCAAATGCGGAGGAATTAATTTCACGGGAAGCATGGTGTCAAGAATATAGTGTGCAACATGACGTGTGATGGGATAATAAAAAGTACGATTCTTCTTCTTCTGAAAGAAAGAAAGAAAGAAAGAAAGAAAGAAAGAAAGAAAGAAAGAAAGAAAGAGTTTTCCGTCAAGACAAGGAAAAATTAGCAACAGATTAGTTTTCAGAAGTTGCTACAGGAAAGATAGAGATGAGGCCAAAGACATTTTTATGCTTTTGTACTTCTGACAAGGAAACAAACTCTCTATGCTGGAATATGAAAATGTGCAGAATATAAAGTTTATATGCCAGACACACATTTAAGAGAATAATGCTTATGGTGAAACTGTTGATCTAAAAGCAAAAATATTCTTTACTTAATGTTTATCTTAGTCAACAATGCCCAAATAGATACTTGAATAGGGATATAACTAATGGTTACTTCCTCACCAATCGTAAGTACCTTTAAATTGTTTTAAACTGTCCCATGTAAAACTAGATTATAGATGTTGAATGTTTTTGGTCCTGATTCTCCACAAAGACTATTGATCTCATAGGCCCTCCCCTGTGTTCGCTGATTTCCTTTTCCATCCGTTTACTTCCTGTGTTATTGCTGGCTATAGTAAATGTTTGCTTGCTTGCTGATGCTAACTAGTCAATCGGATGATACACATTACTTAGTTATATACATTAGTTGCATTTTTAACAAACACTAAACCAGATGATAGTCATTTTGTTGGCCCTGAAACTGATTTAGCAGTTTGAATTTAACAACTATATAGTATTTAATATATATTTTATTAATAAAACAATTTGTAATAATAATAATAATAATAGTGATAGAAAAAAAATGTCTTTACTGTGATTCTGTTTTTTGGATGATGAAAAATTGTGTGTTTTGAACAGACACACTCAGACGACCTCTTCTATGATAACATAATAACAGTAACATTTCATTGTAAAACCACATTCTGATGAGTAGAAAAAATGTCTGCCATTGTCTTCCTGCTCTGACAGTCTTTAACATTGTACTGTGAAAGTGGTCAGATATTTGCTAACATGAAGGCGCAGGGTTTGGACATTGAGATCATGGGGGATTACAAATATGTGGGTGTTCACCTCAACAACAAACTGGACTGGACAAATAATACAGATGTCCTGTACAGGAGGGGCCCAAATCATCTGCACCTGCTAAGAAGACTGAGGTTCTTTGGAGCATGTAGGTCGCTGTTAAACACATTTTATGACTCTGTGGTGGCATCTGCAATTCTCTGCGCAGTGGTCTGCTGGGGCTGTCGAAGCTCTGAGAGGAACAGGAAAAGATTGAACAAACTGGTCAGAGAGCTGGCTCTGTCCTGGACTGCCCTCTGGACACCACTGAGGAGGTGGGAGATTAATAAAGTGTATCTTATCTTGATGTTCTCCTCAGCCTTGTCTTAGATTATGTTGTGTCCTTTATTGCAGTTTTTTACTCACACCATTTGACCAGTATGGTGGTGGTACCAGGAATATTCCTGTTGACTTTTTTTCCGAGTCACGTGATAAATAGTGAAATTGAATCCTTTTTTTGAGGATTAACTTCATTTGTTTCTAAATGTCTGTGAAGAAACAACAACACCACCACAACAAAGAAGCATGCTCACTGGAGAGATGAAGGGAAATTGTCAGAATTTTAGATGGAATAATAACATAGTTGGAGTGAAAGAAAAGATTAGGAGAAAGTTCTTTCTTTCATTTACTCTACAATGGAAACATGAAAGCAGATCAAAATGGTGCCAGCCGGACTGGATCACCAGTCAGCCTTTATTTTCCCAGGAGGTCGTGCCTGGTGGCAGACAAAACTGCCCAAACGAGGTGCATAAGGAACCAATCAATGCCAATGGTGTCATTATTCTATAGCCATTGTACAGTCAGCATTTACTTCATAATGACAACGTTAAGGCAAATAACTATACAATGACAATGAATTGCCGGTTTAAGTTTGTAGAAAGTAGAGTTTGTATTTTGTTTGTTTACTTGATGTCATCTGTAGCCCTTTTCCTTTATTTTCTCACCTCAGTTGGCACAGTAATAATCTTTTGTAACCATTTTTACATTTGTATTCACTGTTTATCTGACCCTAACAATGCATTGCAATCAGTTTGTCAGTACATCGGCCTCATGTTTCTTCCCTTACCCCTAGACCTCTCTGGGAACATCCACCTACATAATGCAGCACATGCCCACGTTCCTACTAAACCTTTCTGCAATGCTAAAAATCCATCAATATGTGCCCACACTGAATGCGAGCATGGAACCCCTGATCATTTTATTATTACAGTAAAGTTTGATTTTTCATTTTTTCCCAAACAAATAAAGAAAGGCAACATCACTTTATGACAGCTTAAAGGGGCTGTCAGATGTGGACAATATTATCTGCTGTAGATGTTCTGCAGTGAAGATGTAACGGGGTGGGTTTTGGGCCTAAGTGCAGAACCACCACAAATCGGATGTAGCTTGTACTGACTTTAATCTCAGACTTGGCAGGTCCAGATAAACAGCAACAAAACACAGTCTCTGGTATCATATAGTGAGTAAAACTCCAAGCAGTCACAAGCATGGCAAAGATTCAGGAAGTGCTGAATACCAACACTTTGAGTCTTTTAAGTGTTTGGTCTGGTCCAAACACTCTCAGGCAAACAAAAAATCCTGGAAGAATAAGGCAAGACTCATGGTCAGGGACAATCGGCTGATATAGTTAGTGGGGTACAGGAGATCAGCTTGACCTGATCTACTGCAGCACAGTCATGGCTTCAGTTAGTCACAGCATGTTGAATATGACTATAAGCAAAATTTCAGACATTGCAGAAATCTATGCTGTTGTCCTTTAGATTGTTAATCATTCAGGCAATTAATCAGGTGATGTTACCATCCTCTGAACTCAGCCTCAAACAAAATAGTGGATCTGGTGGAAATTCAGCACAATTCTAAACTGAGTCAAAAGCAGCTGATTCAGGGTGAAATCAAGGTTAATCCATTCAGTCTCTGCAGACAAGACATAGAACCAGATAAGATGCAGGAGTTGGAACACTCTTGTGTCTGTGAATAGTCACGCTTCTGTACTCATAAAGCCAGTGTTTGTGTGAGACCTTTCAAAGAGTATTACTCATCACAAGAAAACCATCATCTTACCAAACCAGCACAGGTATTTTAAATGAGTGTCTGTCTATGTCTATGTCTATGACATTCAGTCTCATAACATCACCTGGTATTTAGAGAAGCAGGATGTTTAATCAAAGTCATGTGCAGACACTCCTAAAGTTGATATCAGTAGCAAAGATCCTGGTCGAGGCAATTAAATTTATGATGGATTAGGCAGTTTCCCTAGCATTAGTCCTGGAAGATAAAATCAGCAGCGATATGACTTTCCTCAGAGCTCGCTCAAAGCTTCTCATCTCAGCTCATAATCTCTGTGTCATGAAGAAATTGATTTACTGTAAATATGTCCAACATGGTTGGATATCTTTGGCTTCTTTAAGACTACAACGAAACTTTCTGAGTTAAAAATTTACCAGGAGAAAGTCAAGGATAATTTCTGCAATGTTCAAATAAAGTACATTTCAGCACTGTGATATGTACATATATTTAGCCCACCCTGTCTGACACATCTTTTAAATTGCAGACCTGATAAGGCATGTGCATGTGGAGAATTTCAAGAACACACATCAATATACACACCCAAGACTCATTCCCCTTTTACAAAATTGCTGCACAATCTCCTTTGGCTTTAAGCCGCCTGTTCTGCTGGTGCAAAATTCGGCCTTAAATATGTAAAGCAACTAGAAGAACCAGAGCTTGACTCACAGCTTGTAGCTAATCCTTTATTCATGGAAATCTCCTGAGAATGGCAGCATTCGAGGAGTGGCTTCTTTACCTTTGCTGCGCTGTGCATGTTGTGCTGCTTTGAATCCACCTCCACTCATTATTATCAACATGTGACGCCCCGTGTGGGACAATCCGGTGAAACTGCTTGGGTCACCAGATAAGCACAGAGTGATCTGTCATGAACTAAACCCAGAGCTCTTATTTTATTCTACACATGGTTTTATCCCCATCGCACACACACGCACGCTCACGTACTGCTAAGACAAGCCAAATATGGAGTGGATTGGTGTGGAGGAGGTAGGCAGGAAGCTCTGTTCCTACATCCAATTTGAAAATATGATTTGTTGTTCACATTGAAAGTGAGTTGGGGGTGGGGAGAAGCTGACAATATTTTCTGGTATTGTCGAGGTGTAGGCTGTAAGATATGTCAGAAAGTGACAGTGTGTGGACCTGAGCTGAGCTCTAAAGTAGGGATAAAGTGGTGTGATGGACAGAAGATTGGCTGGGAATTAAAAAGACCATGAGCCCTCTCCAAGCACCATGGGACAGCTGACAGGCAGCCTGTAGAGCTCTCCTCCTAGGTTCACAGGGAAAAGGCTTAAGGTGGAAGACCACTGCTGAAGGCTCAGACTGACAAACACTGCACTGATCACTTTCATTCCTCACTGTGGTCTGTGGATGCCGGCATTTCTTTACACAATCTGATGGTTATGATGGATTTTATGTTGAGGCTGCTGACGTAAAATTATCATAAATCCTAATCTAAATGATACCATGGAGGAAAAACTATATTTTTGAAAGGGGAAAAAGTCAGAATTTTAACAAATAACTTTTAGGGAGCTGGCCTAAACATAAAACTTGAAGAATCATTTCAGTTTATTGCAGTTCATGTCTTATTTCCATAGTTTTGGTCATAATTTGGTTATGAGTACACTAAATACAAAGTTCAGAATTCAAACAGTCAGACAGTCAGACAGGCTGTAAACAGCCCATCAGTCTTGCCAGATTATCTAAACTACTTTATGTGGAACATAAAGTGCCACCAAATGTCAGTAATAATCCCTCATTGTACGGAAAAAAGTTGCTCTGTGAAATGCAATGATGTTTATAATGGACAGTTTAATAATTTTCACCTTCATTTTGCCTTCCAAATAAATTAAGATAACTTTCAAGTTTATTCATACAGTAGACAACAACAAAAAATCTATTGCATTACAGTAAAAGACAAAAGATAAATAATTAAATAGAGACGCAGTATTAACATGCACCAAACAGTAAAGTTTTAGGGAGGAAAAATTGAACCAAAAAAAAAAAAAAAAACATAATAAGGTGATGGAAAGCTGGATGATCGCTCCCTGTTGTCACTTTGAGTGACACCATTCACATTACACATTTATATCCACTATTATAACCAGTATTGTAATAACATGTCACATTAATCTCATAGTTGTCCCTACTAACAAAGTAACAGAGTAACACATTACTCACCAGATATCACATTACATTTTATCTCCTGAGACTCAGTTATAGAGCTGGTGTCAAGAAACACAGTGGGCACCTCACTAATGGTTAAAACTGTAAAACAGTGCAACTTAACAAACTACTCTGTCCAGCATGGCATGATGGGAAATGTGTGCTGTGGCTATAGCTCCAGCTTTCAGCAAACTTGGTGCAAAAGAGGTGTGTGTGTGTGTGTGTGTGTGTGTGTCCAGAGAGAAGCACGCTCTGCTCTGCCAAGGTTGCAAAATGCAAAATGTAGATAAATATATTTATTCAGTGCTTATTTATAAAAAAAATCAAAATAAATTTGAAGTGCAAATAAATGCTTTAGGCGTGATTACACCTGTGAGACACAGCTGAGACAACTGCAGAGACTTAAATGAGTGTTGTGTGAGACATGCAAGTAGGTAAGATGGGCCTGGTTAACCTTGTCAGCAAAATCCCTGTCAGAGGCAATCATAAGGTAAGCTAATATTTAAAAAAAAAAAAAAAAAGGCACGGTGGCACAACAGCTAGAAGGTCCCGGTTCGAATCCCGCTGTGGGTGCTGGTGGCTTGTCCTCCACCATGCCTTCAGTGCCTGCTGCTCGAGGAAAGGGGCCTTTCTGTGTGGAGTTTGCATGTTCTCCCTGTGCTCACCTGGGATATCCTCCATAAAAATACCAGCACTAAAAACATGCAAGAAGATCACCACCTGACCAACGGTGACAACAAAGGAACCGGTCCCTGGGCGCCAGTTGGATGGCAGCCCATTGCTCCTGGTCTGCCGCGGAGGAAGGACGACCAGGATGGGTTAAACACGGAGGACAAATTTCACCAACTGCAAGGCGTGTGATAGCGTATATGTAGTGTGTGTGACAAATAAAGGGGACTGTCCCTCCGATTATTCTTCATTTATAATTTTCGGCATTTTAGTTTAGTGTGTTAACAAGCTAGCACTAATCAGCAAACATTTACACCAAACACAGCCAAGCATAGCTGGGGCTGATGGGAATGTCAAAGGTGTTATACTGTTCTGCCTTATATTGTTCATCTGAGATTACTGGTTTAATTTTGGTACTATGACAACTTTGTTTAGCAAGGATTTTCTTTGTCCTGAAGGACAATAGAAAACAACAGGGGAAAGGAAGAGGAATTTAAGGCTTGACTGATATTTGGGGAGAAGCCTCAATTCAAGTCAAAAATAGAGGGCAGGCATCAAAACCAAAATGTGTTCAAAACAAGCTGCTGAATTGTGACATCCTTTGTTATTGTCGTTCTTCACATGAGTCTTTTCAGCATGGCTGTCAGTTCACATTGGTGTCAGATATTGGTTACATCCTAGAATAGATATGAGGAAAACATTCAAAAAAGTCAGATTTGAGCAGCATTTCAGAGCTGAGCATGAAGGACTGCCTTTTGAATGTGGCCTATTTTACACAGCTGTAACAGTGTGGATGCTGGCACTAACAACACTGATATCATTATTTAGTTCTGGTTGTATTCTATGTCTGTACATACAGCACATCTCCTCTGCACTGTCTATGAATTCCTGGTAAGTGCATTCAGTGTGAGTCTTCCATTATTGATTACCTGCTGGCTGTAACACTAACAGCAAACAATCCTCTCATGAATCCACCACCAAATGTTTTTTTGTTTTTTTAACTTCAAGCAAATTTTACATGTTATGCACTTTTAAGTGTTTTTTTCTTTTCATTTGACCTTACTTGCCTTTACTACACCTTAGATACACTGTTTGCTCAATCATTCAGTACAGAGCAATATCTTCTAATCTGTTACACCCTGACAAGCGACCTCTAGCATTTCAGCCCATTAATGCATGTATGTCATTAACCTTGGAATTCCCCCTGGATCTGGACGTTGTCAGTCACTCTCTTGTAAATTATTGATCAGTGAAACATGAGTTTATATGCCATCATTGGTTGCCTGTATGCAGCACTACTCATCCTGGAGCCTTTAATGCATATACATAAGAACCAGCAGATTGGCACAGGAGTAAACTGCCACATGCAGCTTCCTCTATTTAACATTGATTCATTAAGCAATATTTCCTAACTACCAGTGTTCTACTTATCTGGATCCTCTCTATTCCAGTATGAAAAATACACAACAGATGCAAACATACTCTATTTTTGTGTAAATTGATTGCAGGCTTCTATTTTATAATTGTGTCAATACAATGATTCTATCTTTTATGGACCATTTTGGGCTGAACATAACCATGCAGCACATTTAATCCACTCTGATCTAATGTTACACTTGTATGAATGATGTACTTTGAGTGGTTAAAAGCACACTGATATACTGTGAGACTACATCCCTGTGATGGGAACTCAACTGTTGACACTTCATGAGATACCAGCCGGAGAGGACTTCTATGTCTTGGGCAGCTGCCCCAGCAGGTTTACCTGTTGCAGGTGGAAGAAGCTGAGGAGGATCTGCTCAACCTGTGAGCGTATTAAATCCTTTTTGTTGTCTGTAGTTCATTGGAACATTAACATCTGGACTAGGAATTGTATTACTGCAGACTCTAAACCATGATATTTCCTCAAATGAAACACATCCATCACATGATGATCAGGTTGATTTTCCAGGCTGCTCCCGGTTTTGGGAACAGTAGGAATCTACGTGTAAGAGCCAGAAAAGCCTCAGGATGAATTGGGGTTTTGGTTAAAAACTATTTGTTGGAATATTTTAGAACAAATGATGATGGATGCAACTGCAGATGGCACAACAGAAGTATGCTTGGAACAGAATGAGCTGCTTAATAATCTTGTTGTTTTTTCTTGCTATTTACCATTAGAGGAATTTATGAGGACAGCGCTTCATTTTCCTCCTGGCTTTGAATGTTGTGTTAAATGTTTGTGCTACAAAATGTGAGTTTGAGATGGCTATGAATATACAGGTTATGGCCCAAATACATTTCTGAATCATGACACTACTACAGAAGAAGTTAAAAGGGCCTGAAGGCAAAACAAAACTGCAGAGAGCATCCAGAATAGGAGGTATTCCAAATGAAGCTTTAAACTCTCCACATCTTTTTGACGTCCCCTTTTATCTGTTCAAGACATGCTTTGAATCCATCATCCAATGCATCTCATCAGCATGGTACAAGTCCATTACTAAACCTGTTCCAAAGTCATTGAAGAGTGTCCACAGAATACTCTTAATTCTGGGGTCATCAGCCTGTAGCACATCTCACAAACTGTATGCTAATACAGTGACAGTATCTTGTTGATGAGCAGAAACTTAACTCTACGGATTGTAGAAGCAAATTTAGGCATATGTATGGATAATAAAAAGTTAGGTGTTTTATTACACATGGATGATTTTAAATTTTACAGGATGAGTCTGAGTCTGATCTACAGAATATATTAAATGTGGTTAGTTTGTGGTCTCATAAGTGGAGTTTTGCAATAAATCAATGTAAAACACAAATAATGTGTTTCAGAAAGAAAGGTATGACAAGAAGCACACAAAGAATTCATTTAGGCTCAGCCGCTTTAGAATACGTTGGTGAATATAAATACTCTCTGAATTAATGACCTATGAGGTTGGAATTGGGTCCCTTGTTGACTCTGCTGAGATCAGTCATTAACAAACTGATGCATGTGCCTCCTCCATACTGAACTGTGCAGGGATATGGAGATTAAAAGAACCTGAAACTGTGGAGCTATACATTGTTTTCTGTGGGTTCATTGGCTCCCATTCCAAAAATCTGGGTACCCACACCAGTACAAAGAAAAAGTGAAATGATCCAACTGTGGAATCTTCTAATCATGGATGGCAGAAGATAGAATAAATATTTAAGAAATAAGGCAGTGTTTATGTGAAGTAAACCATGCACTTTATCTAACCAAAGACCTATTGCACACTTGAGAGCAGCTATTCTTCCTCTGCCCATTGAGGTTGTAAGTAAGTAAGTCCCATTTTCTTTTGTACCGTACAAATTATGGTGATTTAAGAGAGTTGCTCTTCAATGAAATGGCTAAACAAAGCCCTGAAATACTCTGGTGTAGACATGAGCAAAAACTGGAATTTCTGGGTGAATTTGATGTGTTTAAGTTTGCCGATGTTTCAAAAGCCTGAAAAAGAAGGCAAAATAGCTTGCTTCACTAGCATTTATTCAGACTTTTCCAGTACTACACAGTAAAAGGTTCTGATTTGTGAATTCTGTTGCTCACTGATGGTCTGAAGATTTGATTTTGAAAGATGCTTAAGCTGTTTTTCTATTCTGTTGAGATCTGCTCTTGTCTCCTGTCTGTCTCTCCCTTGTCTGTCAAGTCTGAGTGTTTCTGCAGGGCGTGGCCAACAGGTTAGGTCCGGCCTCCTCTCCTCCTGAGCACAGGTGCGCTCAATCAAGCAATCAAAACTCACCTGCCTACACAGTATTTAAGCACCAGGGTTCCAACCAGTATTTGTCATATCATCTGCCTTGGTGCGTGGTGTCTAATCCCCACCCGCTGTCAAACCTGCCCTAACGGTCTGCTCTCACCGAAGAACTGGGATCAGTCAGCCTGCTCTCACAAAGAATCTGGACCTGTCTCCACTCATCCTCAGTCATTTTGGACTCTACCTCATTTGAACTCAAGCTTTGCATTGTAATCATTCAATTGTTAAAACTTTCATCTGTCTCCTGCCTCATCTGTCTGATTTTTCATCTCTCTCATTTCTGGACTCTCAAACTCTTTGAAAATGTGTACACTGTACCTGACTTGTATTCATTTACAGTGTTGGAAACCTATGTGGGCTGATAATGGTAATATGCGTTACACAGTAATAAAAAAAATGTTCATGTATGCCAGTGTTTCTCAATTCCGGTCCTCGGGCCCCCTTGCCCTGCATCTTTTAGATGTTTCCTGCTTCAACACACCTGATTCAAATGAGTGGCTCGTTATCAGGCCACTGCAGAGCTTGATGAGGAGCCGATCATTTGAATCAGGTGTGGTGGAGGAGGGAAACATCTAAAACATGCAGGGCAGGGGGGCCCGAGGACCGGAATTGAGAAATACTGATGTATGCTAACATGTTAGCCATTTCAACTTTATATGGTCATAATCTGTCAGATGGGTGTGTGTTGCATGTGAATGGATGAAATATTTGTGCCTCACTGTGACAGGACTACGCTGATACCTCTGCACTGATATCAATAAAGCTTTCATTCCATCATCTGTCAGTAGAAAGTCTATACTGCCTTAATCATCCCATCCCAGTGTCGACTGCACACTTTTAATTACCAATCTGAGGATTGCCATTTGTGCTGCCTGTGAAGCAGTTCTTTTCAAAGATGCAATTACTGAGACAACCAATTGCTTCAACATCATTAAGATGCATAGATGTAGCAGCAACAACTAAGCTCGTTAACTCTATCACCAGACTCCATTTGTTAATGATGAAGGAAAAAAAATGACTTTGAAATGCTGGGTAGACTGGATGAATACAAGCTTGTCAACTATGAACAAACAAAAGTGACCAAATATTTTAATAAATAAATAAAGGACTAGATGAATAAAGAAAGAATCTGCAGTTGACCTTAAATGCCCTGTCTTACTTCACTAGCCATCTTTCCTTTTGTCCTTCAGCTCTGATCTGATCTGGATTTTCCCCTAGTGAAGGCATTTGGTTTCATTGCCAACTCTGTCAATCAGTGTGAAAGCAATCAGTGTGAGGACTGTGTAGACATCTGGACACTGTCAGCACTGGTGATGCAAGGCAGACTGCAGGCTGTTGCTTTGCTGCATTCATGTGTGTGCTTGAATGGGAGAGCGACCGTGTACCATCACTGATTATTAGGGATGTAATTTGGAAATTTAAATTATGTAAGAAAGCACAGATAATATTGGAAACAGATCTGTCTTCTACCTGAAGTTGCTCATTATGATTCAGGGGGGAAAAAGCCACTTTTATGTTTGACATGTCTGTGCATCGAACATTTCTTCATCATGGTGGATGGCCACAAGATAAAAATACTCATTCCTAACTGTGACTCCCACCTTCCCTGACATATTGGAAAAACCATTATGTTCAATGAGCGGGCTTCCCCTCGGGAGAGCGACGTCACACACACTGCATTGGTGTTCACAGACACATCTCTCCTCAGATAGGGAGGACTGAGTTGAATGCATATGTTCACTGGCTGTGTGTCTTGGGGAGAGGGTGAGGGGTGCAGTGTCAACCGGGCCGGGCCTAACAGTTAGTGCCCAGTACAGCAATGCACAATAACAATAACCTTCAGCAATGAGTTCTATGTTTCCTACATTTCTGAGAAACTCCTTTACTCATTGAGATGTGTGAGGCCTGAAAATTTCTGTCACAGCATTTTTTAGCAAAAAATGTTTGAAAACCTTGAGGAGCACAGTGGGACATACAGTCCTAGAGGACTGCTTATAATATGAACTGACAATGGTCAAGCAGGAGTTGAAACAAGAGCAGACTGTCGAGGACTTTGTAGTTCACAGGCTTTACCAACGTTCAGACTGGTGAGCAGCCCACAATGACTAGAGACATCAACAACCACATAGCAGTGTGTGTGTGTGTGTGTGTGTGTGTGTGTGTGTGTGTGTGTGTGTGTGTGTGTGTGTGTGTGTGTGTGTGTGTGTGTGTGTGTGCGTGCAAAAACTGTGCAGGTCTCTTTGCTTTAATATGTATGGTTGTGGCTGCAGCAGCTGTGGGGTTTACACTGTTTATACACCCCTTTGTTGTCTGTTTTGGTATGTTTTATTCTGCTGTGAAAGTGGCAGTTATTTTATATGATATAATAATGGGTGCTTTACATAGAAAAAAAACAGAATATATAAAATAAAACACAACATAAAAAATCAATGTAAAAATAAGATTCATATAAAAATAAAGACAATGCATAAAACCACACAGTAAAATATTAAAATCTAGGTAAACATAGAGTAGGAGAAGACAAATCACAGCATAAAATGAAAGTTAAAATATATTACATAGAATGTATAAAGTCAATGCAACATTTTAAAAGAAGTGCAGCAGTGCATAAGCACAATGCAACATGCAAAAGTTTCAGAGCTGTATGAAGGAAGTCGTAGCTAGTGAAAGGCTAAAGTGAAGAGAGTTTTTAGCTTTCTTTTGAAAATATTCAGTGAGCTGCTTCCCTGATATCTGTGGGTTGTGTTTTCCAGAGCTTCTGAGCGTAATGGACAAAGGCTGCATCCCAAATTTTCTTTCAACTGTTGCTGGAAACCTTCAGCAGACCAGCAGCAGATGATCGCAGACTTCTTGAAGGCAAATAGTGAGCAAGGGATTTAGCGAAGTAGCTTGATCCTTGTCCATTAAGGGATTTGTATACCATCAATCCTGAATGTTACAGAAAGCCAGTGCAGAGCTGCTAAAACTGGACTGATGTGCTCTACTCCGCTGTTTCTAAGGTGAAAAAATGAAGTTTTCATCACCCTATTGATGTGGGACTTGAACCTTAGGTCTGAGTCTAGGATAACACCAAAGCTTGTAACCTCAGACTTAATCCAGAGAGTTAATTTCCCCAGATTATTAAATACCATGTATCTCTTTGTTTTGTTTTATGTCCTTGTTTAACTACAAGAAATAATTGCTCATCCATTTATTTATTGCCAAGAGACAGTTTGTGATGGAGTTTATAGTTGCAGCACCATTTGGTTCAGCAAAGATGTACAGTTGAGTATCATCTGCGTAACTATGGAAACATACATTGTGTTGTCTAATGACGTCACCAAGTAGCAGCTTATGTAGTGAGAACAGTAATGGACAAACACAGCTGTCTTGTGCAACATAAGAACAGATGTCATGTTTCTCACACACATGACCTCCAAGACTGATGTGAAACTCTCTGTCTTTGATGTATGACTTAAAACAGCTTAACAGTAAGAAAACTCATCAATCTGATGCTTTAATGGCCCAACAATTGTATTGTAAATAGTCTATATGCTGCTCTTCTTACTTTTCATTAGACCCAGTCAGTCTGTCAATCTTGCTCAATTTGTGTAGTTGTACAGTGCAGTGGTTTATGATCTGTTAAAGGGGGTCACCCCCATCCCGATGCTAGGCCAGGCTTAGCGGGTAAACACTAACACAGCTAATGGCAAACAACCAGTACTCTGCAGCATCCCCTTATGCTCTGTCAATGATCTCTATCTCTAAGAAAAGAGAAACTGGAAATTTCTCAGGTTTTCATGATAGATGAACATTTACCTGTGAGATGGGTAACACATATCTGACGATTGGACTGAACAGTTTTAGATTCGATTTCAAATACAGGCACAGTAAATGACATATTGTTATGACATTATTTGCTTTTGGCCACACATCACCACCTTCTTGGTTGATATGGCAAACTAGAAAATGGTGTTTATCGACAGTTTCCAGCAGTTCTGAGTTATGGAGCAACTGTAGGGATCTGCAGGTTTCCCCTCCTTTTCCTACTGTGTCTTCATGTTTCCCTGTCCCTCTGTCTCCTGTCTGTCTCTCCCCTGTCTGTCATGTATGTGTATGTTCCTCTGCAGGGCGTGGCTGACAGGTTTGGTCTCGCCTCCTCCAGAGCACAGCTCCTCTCCATCAGACAATCAAGACTCACCTGCTGCCACAGTATATAAGCACCAGTGTTTCCACCAAGTATTTGTCAAATTTGTCAAATGTAACAAGTGAGACCTTAGAAGAATTACTGACATATTTTTTGATCTTTCCCCTGTCTGCTTACCTTCCATCCTGAGTCTTGTTTTTGTGATCAGGTGCCAAACCGTCGCCTGTCTGTGCCTCGTGAGTTTACTGGATTTGGACAGTCTTCTGGCCTGTTCATTCTCAGTCATCTCTCCAGTTATGTGTGAATTATCTGAATTCGTCTGTTGCACATTCTTTGACGCACTTATTAAAACCTATTGACTTTCTAGTCAGCTCCTGCCTCCCTTGTTGGAGTTCCAGCAATTGGGTGTGTTTGTACAAAAACACTGTTATTCATTAAGCCTGATTAGATAAGACTGCTGCTAAATACTCCACTATATTCACCAGGCACTAAGTGTGTCTGTCTGCCCTTTGGTGCTGAGCAGATAGCGTAAAGTGGTTTTTTAGAGCTTTTTCTCTCTGTGTAAGCAGCTCTCTGCTGCAGCTATAAAAAACATCATGAGAGCTGTGAGAGTGAACCAAAATAGTAAAGTTGCAGGTGGGCAACCAAACAATGAGCTGAAACTCACTATAAAGCTCCTGATTCCTGTCGGATCATCAATATGAGCGATGTCTTTCACACTGTTTCATGTCATTCGATACATTGTTATTTTTGTTTTATTTTAAATTATAGCTTTAAAGCTGATGCACTAGTGCATGATGTTGCCCATTAATTCAATTTTCAAGCTGCATTTCCAAGATTGCAGCATGTTTATTTCCATGTTTGTTTATCCTGTAAACAAATGTTTGTTTTATCGTTCTAGAGCTCCAAAAAGTACACTCCAAGCTTGATTACACCCACTTTCAATTCTGTTCTGTGAGTTTCTTTGTTGTGTTTTAATGCACCACTCCCAGCTCCCTGCTCTACTTCCTGCTAACTGCTGCTGGGTCTGCCATTTTGTCTCTGCCAACCTGCTGCAGCCTGTCGCCAGCCTGTGAGTTTCTTTGTGATAGTTCCATGATCCTTTCCCTGTTCACCTGCTGCTGTCTGCTACCTGCCTTCCTCCAGCTGCCTGCTGTGCTGCTGCCTCCATGCCTTCCCCCATCATGCTCACAGCACTGCTGCAAGCCACTCTCATTGAACAGTGGCCATTAAATTATTGCTTCCTGCCCTTTTGTTCTGGAACTTTCGACTAACAGACTTTCACAGGGAGAGTGTACTGGAAGACTCCCTGCCAGTGTATTTACCAGCACTTTTCCCCATTGCACGAGCAGAAACCGAGACAACTTTATGCAGACTCTTCTAATTATGAGATGCTGATCAGTCTTCTATGCCTTTCAAAGCTGAAAAGCTGTTTCATATGCAATGACATTTCACTTGTTGACTTTGTCAACATGACAAATTCAAAACAGGAGGTGCCTTGCAATGTGACAAAGCTGAGATTCTTGATTTTTCTGTTATTGTTGATCTCTGGTTTATATAGCCTAAACCTGGCCCAGCTGACATTGCAACCTGTAATAGGCTAAAGGAAGGTTTTAATACTCCTCAGTTTAAATAAAGATTTGTTCTAGGTTTCATCCACCTGAATGTGTGCAGTCTGATTAATAAACTGGATATGAGAATATTTGGGCACCCTTAATTGATGTGCATGTAACGGCAAGCTGACGGACTAGTGGCTATATCCGAATTTGCATTATCACAACTTGTTCTTGGCTGCACGGTGGCGCAGCAGGTAGTGCGCGTGCCTCACAGCAAGAAGGTCGCTGGTACGATTCCCGGGTCGGGCCTTTCTGTGTGAAGTTTGCATGTTCTTCCCGTGCATGCATGGGTTCTCTCCGGGCACTCCGGCTTCCTCCCACAGACCAAAAACATGCTCATTAGGTTAATTGATGACTCTAAATTGCCCCTAGGTGTGAGTGTGAGCGTGAATGGTTGTGTGTATGTGCCCTGCGATCGGCTGGCGACCAGTCCAGGGTGTACCCCGCCTCCCGCCCATTGACAGCCGAGATAGGCTCCGGCCCCCCTGCGACCCCGAAAGGGATAAGCGGCATAGAAAATGGATGGATGGATGGACGACTTGTTCTTAACTTTATGGAAATTAGCCCATCCTGCACAACTCCACAACACCAGGATCACAAAAATCACATTGAAACTGTCCAACTAGGCAGTGCTGCTAAAATATGAAAGATTCTGTGCATTGCCTTTTTCTCATCTAAAGTGTTTTTAGAAAAATATTGTACTCTACTGTAGATGTAGTGTGAGAAAGTTTATGACCTTTCTGTCATGTTGGAAAATGAATGAAGCAAAATCAAGCATTGCCACGCTCCCACTACATCACCCTCCAGCCAGAACTTTCAGTGGTACCCTCACCCTCACTGCTCTGTTTCTGTGTGTCTGTACCTGTAGAAATACGATAATGCCAAAGCCCACCCACGAATCATGAAGCATAATATGACACGTTTTGTGGAACCAGAGTTTTTTCATTGTCTCTTTAGCCTTGATTAGGAGAGAATTAACCTTGCTGATGATGTTGAAAGAGCTTGGAAATACTTTTGTGGCAGTTTTACTGAAATTATTGACAAACATGCTTGTCTCAGAAAGTCCAGGGTCAAAGGAACCTGTGAACCTGTGTACCCAGTGTCCTGGACACTGTACAGTTCACTGCTGATTTATCCAGATTCTACATGAGAGTAATGTGGTTTGTGCCAAAGCTGCTCGTCTTGATTCAGGCTGGCTGATTTTGAGGCAAGAGTTGTAACTGATAAAGCGAAAGCTGTGCATTTTCTTAGTGAAACATTGAACAACCAAAACAACCCACAGTGGTTTATCTGGGAATAAAAAATGGTATTGAGCTTCCCTCACATATTGTCAAGGACTCTCATATCCTTGACAAAACTGTAATGCTTTGCTGTTTCAATGAGCACTTTATTACCTCTGGTTCCCTGTTTGACCTTCTTAACCATCTGCAAGATAATTCCCCCATTTGTTCTGAAGGTCAGCTAACTGTAAGTCAGTCTTTCAGTTTTAAACCGGTCACTGTCACAGAGATACACAAAGCCCTTAAACTTTTAGGCACCATAAAACTGCAGGTCTGGATATCCTGGAGCCATATTTTCTAAAACTAATATATTAGTTTTATTGGACCACCTTTGACACATCTTTTTAATTTCTCCTTAGCACCAAACCCCACACTATGAAACAATTGGGCCCATCTCCATACTGTCTTCATTAAGATTTCTGAATACCCTATGAGCTAGCAGCTTTGGGATTTTTTTTATGTACGAACAATAGTTTATTTATAAATATTTATTTATTTATTTCACTGTTATGCTGATGATAGTGTTATGTATTGTTACATGGTAGAGGTCTTCACAGGTTCAAAAATGTGTTGCCAGACTCAAAAAGACCTACCAATACTACTTAGAACCAAACCAGACCCTGTTTTTTTTTTTTTCTTTTTCTTTTTTTAAATGGAACTTGAAGCCTTGTGTAACCGAGAAATGTCGGACCTGAACCTGGCTGGGGGGACACAGATCAGCACAAATTTCACAGCTCATTGCTCTTAAATTGTAATGTTAAATTACAAGTTATCAAAACAAAACTTTGTGTCTTACCTGATGTAACAATAATCTCCCCAGTGCCTGGATGTGATACATAATACATCCTCGTCAAGAAAGTTGTTGAAATGCATCACAGTGTTCTGTTATTCTTCTCTTGCTGATTGAAACAGCATGGCTAATCTGCTCATTATTTTAGACTTAAAAGTCCATTTGCTGTCACGGTGACGGATGACAAACACGACTCGTTTCCAATCACCATTGCAGTTTTGCTGTATCTAGTACAATAAAGATAAGTTTTCGTTTTCCCCTTTGAACTACAATAACGATTACTTATTTGTTGCTACAGCTGCTAATTTGCTATCATCAACCTCTCTGAGATGAGTCTGTCGTGACTATTGGAGTTTTTCACTTTATTTACCAGCCCACACTCTCTTATCCTAATGTTACAGTGTTGCAAGACACACACACACACACACACACACACACACACACGGCTGGGTCTTCTCAGATCCACTCAGGTATTACATATAATGTTAAACAGACCCGGGACTTGCAGTAGTCGTCCTTTAATGCTCTTTTAGGTCTGTAATTGACCATGACAATGTTATATACTGTACATACGTATCTTTCAGTGCCTTCACGTGTTAGACACTGTCTAACATGGTGCACTGAGGTTCAGATCTTAAAACCTGCACTAACCATTTCTCCCTGTACACTTGGGTTTGGTGGCCTGCATTGTCCATCCTTAGACTTAATCACTGGCATGTCCTTATTTTTAAGGCAATTCTGAACTTGCTTCCTTCGTACCTAAGCAAATCTTTCCACCTGAAAAATGCTGGAAATTACTGACTGCTCTGTGACATTTTCGCAGGACCTACTCTGTCCAAAATGTCTGTCTTGAAATGGAAAAAAGAGCTTTCAGGTATGCTCCTGCGGCTTGGAATTTGCTGCAGAGTGATTTGTTCACTGGTCACTTTAGATGTTTTCAAAAATACACTGAAGGTGTTGAGGAAGGCACATCAGGCTGTAGATGCTTTGACTGAGCTATTTGGTCAGTGTGACTCAGGACCCAATGACCTGAGTCTTATTTTGTACACTCTGTGATCTTACGTCTTATCCTCTGTAACTGTTAAATGTTTGCATGTCTGAAACTTTGTTCAGTGGGCTGCTGCTGCTCGGCCAGGAGACTACTGTAAAGGGGATTTTTAAATAAATAATTATGTCAGCAATAAGTGAGCTAAATTATTGCTTTTTTGTCATTGTGTAGACTGAATGCTTGTACTTTCATTTCAGCCTCTGTGAATTTTGTTAACAGACCTCCCTTTTCTCTATGGATGTCTTCCGGCCACCATCTACTGTGGGGTTGTGGCACTACAATGTTAATTACATGCTGAATGAAATATATAATGAATTATTTAAAAGAAGGCACTTAATTTAATTTATTATTATTATTATTATTATTATTATCTTTATTATTAAAGAATTTATTTTTTTGGTGGCAGAACAGTGACATTACCTTCAAAGTGACCTAAAAAACAGTATTTAAAAATACTAAGCTCTGCACATCTAACACATAAGCCAACATGAAACAGGGCATTTGTGTGTAGAGGCCTCTTCTGAAGGTAACCCTATTCCCCGGTCCCCACTGAAAAGTAGCACTAACCATATGGTGTACATAAACAAGTGAAATATCTTCCTCAGCCACCGGGGAGCATGTAGCTCTTATGAGCTATGTTCATTAGCCCCAAATGAACTTTGAAGGTGAGAGGGAACAGTGAGGAAGACACCACTGCTGTATTGTGTTACACAGTGCTGCAACCATGATTATCATGGAATTGAATAATTGTTTTTCTAATTATAGGTGTTGTGAAACCACAGTTGAGGCCACAGTCTGTTCCTCACTCCTTGGAGAAAATGGAGTAATTGAGTGTAGTACACAGCAGATTAATGACATGATGTTTGCAACTTGGCAACCAGCACTTATTATTATTGGCAGAGGAGGAATGCTACATGTTGTATCTGAACACCAATATGATTTGATGAAATTATCCCAGTTTTCCCACTTTACTGCTAAGTCTCTAAAGAAAAACGTCATTTGTACCAGTTTCTCCTCTGATCCTCTGGAAAATCATCACCTCCAAAGAAAACTACTCTGAAAGGAGAGGATGTCCCAGAGGTGAGACCCCAATTAACATTGTCATCTTCTGTCTGAGTAGTGCTCAACCTTTGGTGACCACAAATATTCCAGAATCTGTTGTCTGTCCTGTCCTTCCTCTCTTCAGGGGACTGTCTCACTCACTGATTTTCCCCACTACAGTCTTTCTGTCAGCACTTCATCAGCAGCTGTTTCACTAATATTTCAAGGACTCAGTCAGTCCATCCAGGTGAGTAGCGCTGGCATGTTTAGATATTTTCTGCTAACTAGGCTGCTTAAATCAGGGGTCTTTGTGGATAGATGTGACATTGATTAGCCTTCAAAGATACGCAAACAGGACTCTCTAGAGACTGAATGAACTGCTGCCCTTGCATCGCCAAAGGCTTGACTAAGTCTTATTTTGTGTTCACCTTTGAGCTATTGCTGCATTTATACAAATCTTTTGTAAATTGAAAAAAAAAAAATTGCAAATGGATAGTGTTTTAAATTTAAGAGCACTCCACACACACATACACACACAGTGCCAACACTAACTAGAATTAATGTTTACACTCCTGGCTTTAAGACTTTCTCCTCCAAGAGGCTTATTTCCCAGTCTTGGCTCAAATCTAGTTTTAACGAAGCTGGCAGAGGAATCACATCTGTGACAGGCATGTGAAAATCTTTATACGGATAACTGGAATGTCAAAGATAGACTGAGTGCAGAAATAGCGTATGTGTAGGGTTTGTGTGTGCATCTGAGTGTGCTGTGTGTAAATACCAGTGCCCTTGCATGCATACCTATATAACCACCAGGAGCGTTGCAAGATTCCAGCATATAAGATTCATGAGTTTCTTTGTGGTTGATTGAAGATGGAAATGCAGCAAAGCCTCCACGAATCTTTGATTGACAGATGTTCCTCAGAGGCATCCGTCTCTCGAGAGCGACTGCTCAGTGGTCAGGAGAGCCCGGTAGCTCGACTTGATGATGATAGATGATGCCAATGGGACAAGCCTACCTCATGGATCAAACATAAAGAAATGTGACATTGAAAAATAGCTTGACTGAAAAGTTTCATTTGATCGAATGGTCCTGAATTAGTCTCATCATCTCTCTCACGGGGAAACGCACTGGAGTTGCTACATGACTGAGCATCTTGACTTCACTAGGGATAGCAAAGTGGAGATGTGGGATGCAAAATGCTGAACATCACTGTTTGTCTCGTATCAACCGAAGGGCATCCACAGGCTGTTAGATAGAAATTTATTATATTAGTGGTATGAATTCACTTTACCCTTAAAATAGCCAGTGTTTACTATCCTCTCTTATTCAAATTCCACTGTGTTCTGCAGTTAAATCCATATACTCGTGTCCCAGAGATATTTGTAATACTAACACAACTGAAGCCAGCTCACTGGGTTACAGTTAAAAGCTGCTCATACTTGACTATGTTGCTCCAGGCTATAGGAGAGCAGCCATCTGCGAGGGAAGTAAATGCTATTGAGGCATCACTGAGCAAATACATCCAAGTCAGAGCTATTTTATGCAAGGAAATACACTCCATGCTTCACCGACAATCCAACAATATACATGGTGGATCTGTGAAAAGCATTTAAAAAATGACAATGAAGTGTGCCCTGTCCGTGCTGTTCTGGCTGTTTGCACAGAAATGGAAGCCAATTGTAGGTCTGTAGCCAGCCGATCTGTGACATTCCTGACAATTTTTTTTTTTTTTTTGAAACAGACTTAATCATGCGAAGAGTCGCATTTCTTGATTGGTGATCGCTAACTGTCACCGGAGGGATTTATGAATCAATATGTTACCTTGTCAATAATGCCACTCCTCTACTGTTGAGGAGGCCCTTTAAAAATGCCCACTACACCATTTCAATGCAGTCTGGATAGTGAAAGCAGCAGGTACATAGTACAAAAAATATACTAAAGTAATACTCAACTGAGTTAATGTATGACCTAATGTAGGCTCTATTAACTGTCGCTGAGCAGCAGCTTCAGTGCTCCATGTGTGTCACAGTATTGAGTGTAGGTCTCCCATGTGGTTGCCCAGCAGCCAGAGCCCAATACACAATCGCTGTAAAATTGAAAAATTATGGATTTCAATTGTAAAAAATATGCTTCAGGATGTGGATTTGTGCACATAGTGTGAATGAATGTGAGTTGTATTCATTAAATCTCAGAAGACAGTGGCTGACAGTGGAGGGTCATCAACTGATTTAGCTCACCTGGGCTCCCAGCCTATAAAAGCTATTCAATGTGCTTTGTTCTCTCTCTCTCCTCCAACAGTTGACATCCACAATGCATCATCTTTTTTCCTTGTGCTACATTTGCTTTAAGTAGAACTCTGGTCCTTGAGCCAGTTAATGACAACAGAAGAGTTTCTGTTTCATCAGATGCGTGTGAGACAGCTACAACTAAAAAAGGCAGCTGAAACGCCTCCTGAGTGGACACCACAGTGTGCGTGCGTGCGTGCGTGCGTGCGTGCGTGCGTGCGTGCGTGCGTGCGTGCGTGCGTGCGTGCGTGCGTGCGTGTCTGTGATGGTCTCAACTGTCTCACAAAACCCAAGCACCACAAGGACATCATAATGAAACTCTCTCATGGTCTCATAAGCATTTTCAGCAGTTTTAGACATCAGGATGTGAGCCAGTGCATCTTCCTTCAGTGTCAGGTTTACCCAGCACTAGGTAGATTTTTTTATGTGAAAACACAATCTACACTGAGACATATTTCTTCCCTGCTAATTGAAACCCTGCAGATTAATCACACTTCTCTGAATTCAATTCTAGTACATGGGCACTGACAGGAAAGGTTCTAACCACCAAGTGATACATGAAAGTGTTTCCTCACATCCAACATCATCACCTATAAGATGATTAAGTTTAGCTCTGAGGAGGATTAGGTTTACTTATGATTTGTGGAACACCAGATCTATGGAACATTAAAAATTTTAAGCAGTGCTGCCCTGAAGCCAACTTGGGTGCCAAACTGCATTTAATGTACCCAATGTATGTAATGTATGTAAAGTTCTCTTTTCATAGTTTTTGTTTTGGTTTGGTTTGGTTTTTTTTGCCATTGTGATTGTCACTTGTGCTCAAAATGCATCCACTTCACTGTAGAGGTTTAGGTCTACCTTATAGTGTACTGCTAGTGCTGTACTTCAATACACACTCAAAGGCTAATATCGGGCCCAGCAGTTGAGCCCAAAAGTGATTAATACGTGGCTCTCCAGTACAAGAACACTCAAGCTGCAGGGGGATATGTCTATATTACATCCTGATTGTCCATTTTCTCATATTTGCTTATATCACAGTACTGCTATTCTAAGAAGTTATACCGCTCAAGTGCTCTAAAGCTGCATTTATGTATTACACTAGTTCATATAAGCCATAAGGGCTTTTTTGTTTCATGAGCATTACCTCAAAGTACCAGAGCTCAGGGGTGTTATGGTGACATATCAGACAGCAACTGCATCTCATAACATATGAAGGAGTTCAGACAAGATGTATCTGGAATGGTCTATTATTGTGACCTTCTCCCACTCATAGATGGTCTTCATATAGCAGATAGCCTATGCAGAACTATGGGCAAGAAGGTCTGAAGGAACCATAGGAGGTCAGGAACATGCTTGATGACTGTACTACTTTTGTATTCCTAGCCGTCAAACCAAGAGGTTTTTAGCCATATTGTTGATGTGGTTCTAAGGATAGCACTGTCTGTCTGTCTGTCTGTCTGTCTGTCTGTCTGTCTGTCTGTCTGTCTGTCTGTCTGTCTGTCAGTCAGTTCACTGACCAAAGTCCACTTTGGTCAGGCTGAAATATACAGTATCAACCACTATGGGATAGATTGTGAGGAACATTGTGCATTGATCATGGTGCCAAGCGGATTAATCCAACTAATCCATCTAGCTTTGAGTGGTGGGTAAGACTAGAAAAAAATGATCTCTGTTTAAGGGATGGATTTTTCTCATCAAAATCAACTAGTCAACATAATATGTCAGATTTGAGACACAGACATGAATCTTTATTGGTCTACTTATTAATAGCTTTTCTCTCAACAGACCACATTAATTGCCAACAGCACTTCTTACCCTCATTTCACTCTTAACAGAAAACACAACTTTACTGAAATGTAATGAAGTACCTCATCAATGAAATGTGTTGCGTACACGATTGTGCCTTAGAGATATTGCAGTACTATGAACAGGGCACTGCATTTTTAATTGTAGTCCGTTGCACTAACTGAACAAAAAAATGTAATCATCACTACTTTCCCTACATGTTAAAACCACTTTGATAGGTTTAGGAAAAGATCATAGTTTGAGTTCAAATAAGTAAATTTATGTGCGTGACGTACGTGAACTTCCATATGTAAGTTAAAATAAGTCAGCATTGAATTTTGGTTTCAAAGAGGACAAGAACAGCTGACTCCTGGGTCAAAGCCCTGTGTTTTTCCCATCCATCCACCCCAGCCTCCTCCCTACACAGGCGTTTCTACTGTGTCACCTAGTGTCTAATATTGCCATGGATGGGTTTACATTGAAGTTAAATGAAAACTGCAATTTGGTTAGGTTGTGGAACCAACACTACATAGGTTTAGGAAAAGATTATGGTTTGGGTCAAAATGAGCACATTTGTGTATGTGACATAACTTAAGTACCTTACATAAAGTAAGTTCTGAAAATATTTACCCATTGATCCACCCATGTGGATATACTATGTCACCTGCTCTGAGCATCCAATATTACCATGGATGGTTTACAGTTGAGTTAGTTGAAAACCTGGTGCATCTCATACAGATGATCAAGCAGTGGTGGGGAACCTTGTTCCTATCAAGGGCCATTTCAGTCTTTATAACATCCATCAGGGTGATAATGATGCTGTTCCCAGCTGCTTTGTCTCAGTTGGATTCATGTGTAGAACTATGTCTTCACAAGAGTCAGTTTTAAAAAGAACTGCTCACAGTAGCAGGTTGTCTCAAACAGAGATACAAACGTCAGTGCATGTCTCCTCAGAATGGCAAAATCCTCAGGAAATGTACATACATTTCACTCCACTCAAGCAAAGGGAGGTTTTCGTACCTAGCTTTGAGCTTGTTGCTTTGCAGCTCAATGATTTTATGTTGTAGGCACATCAGCTGGTTCCACATTAAAAGGTGTATCAAATATGTTGAGTTCCTTTTGTTTGCTTTCATGTCCTGAAACCTCTCACCAAATGGCTGAAGGAGCTTTCACACTCGCCAGCATATTCAGATGTCATAGCAGGCTTTTGTTCATGCAGAGCAGGAAAATGCAGTATTTCCTCTTGCCAGTTGCACCTGCCACAGCTTTAATTTCACTTCAAATGATTTCACATTTGAAAGCACAGAGCTGAGAAGCTGGCTGGAGTTTGAGGTTCAGCTCTGAGAGGTTCTTGTCAGCGTCCAATATGATGGGAAAATTACACAGTCACTTGCTATCACTGAGTTTCACATCAGGTTTTCACTTCATCTCCATTAATTCTTTGAGATATACGCTTTGGGACATTTTGTGTGGTTCTAGCAGCTCCACAGCAGCAATAAGGCACTCCTTCACATCTGAATGAGGTTTCAGCTTCTCAGCTATTAGCTCACTCACCACAACGCGTGCCTGCACAGCACTGTCTCTGTCAGAATGTGATCTTGTGAAAGCTGCTTGCTCAGAGCGAAGCGCGTTAAAAAGAGCAAAGAGTGTTAACTTTATCCAAGTGCATTTGTCCTCGCAACGAGCAAACGCCTCGTTTCGAGCTGTAATGATGCTCAAGATTTCATGAGTTTTTTCATCACGAGCGTATCCTTACAAACGTAGGCATACCTGTTTGATTTCATTTCAACAAAAAAAGAATAATTTGTCCTTTTCACCTGAAGAGCATGACATTCCGCATCTATTTTCTTTTTCTTGACTGTCGCCATGATGTCTTGTCATCAACGCCACATAACTGCTAATTGCTTATTAGGTTCAGGAACTCATTGATCACGTTACATTATTTGATTGCAGAAAATGTCATTGCTGTGTTGAGCGTTTGTTTGTATTCTTGAGTCGCTTTCTTTGTACTTATGAGTTGATCAAACGGTCTTGCAGGTCACACACAACCTGGACAGATCAGATGTTCCCCATCCCTGTGCTAAAGGGCACCTTGTGTATCTGTATGAGATGCTGAGGGGTGTAACGAACGTTGTTATTTGATGAGATAAGACAAGACAAGATAAGATAACACTTTATTAATCCTCTGTAGGAGAAACGGTCTGGATAACTGCAGTGCTTTTTAATGTATTTCTATCCATGTTATTAAAACAACAATTAATAAGTTGGTGCCAATTGACCGTTTCTTGTTTTAAATTCACTCTGAACTATTAACAACTTGAATTAACAGGTTTTAGTACAACATTTTAAGAGTGTAATTTTATTCATTCATCTCTATTTATGTCCATCCATCCATTTTCTATACCGCTTATCCCTTTCGGGGTTGCGGGGGGGCTGGAGCCTATCCCAGCTGTCAACGGGCGAGAGGCGGGGTACACCCTGAACCGGTCGCCAGTCGATCGCAGGGCAACACACAAGACAAACAACCATTCACACTCACACTCACACCTAGGGACAATTTTAGAGTCACCAGTTAACCTAATAAGCATGTTTTTGGTCTGTGGGAGGAAGCCGGGGTGCCCGGAGAAAACCCACGCATGCACGGGAAGAACATGCAAATGTGTTTTGTCTATAAATTAAATTTTAGACTGTGCTACAAAACTGCCTTATAAAGTCAACCAGTGATATAATTCAAATTCAGCATTACATGTTGCTGTCAACTTTCCACTAATGGGGAAATAACGTGAAACACCTTGACTGTGACAGATTGCACTTTGAAACATTGATGGAATAATGTATATGCTAATAGTGCTGCAGCTGCTGGCATATGGCACTTCCATAGGCTAGTAGTCTAAATTCACAAGATAATTCATATATTTAAACTCCATGCCTCTGCTCCTCTTCTACATTTTTGTTCAATAAACATCACAAGTCCTTATGCAAAATGTCAGTATCTACTCTGCATATGCAGAATAGAGGCAGGAAGGAAAATGAGAGAGGTGGAAGGAGAAAACAGGAAGAACTAGACTTCCTGGTGAGTTCTGAGTTCAGTCAGAGGCCGAGCTGAACAAAGACACACTCCTACAGACACGGTCTAGCTATCTTACACAGCTAACATACAGTTGGTACATTGGCTGCTTGGGGCAAATAAATACATGGTCACAAAAGGTCCTGCAGTCAAATTCATGCAAATCCCAATCCATCACCAAGCTCATGTGTTTTATTTGCACAGGAACTGTCAGGATTTCAAAGAATGGTGAAGTAAAATGTCATTGTGACATCAAGCACAGCCATTTTGAACAGCAGCATCCACAGGGCACAGAGGTGAGGACAACAAAACTTCCTCCTCATAAAAGTCTACGCATCAACAAACAGATTGTGTGTGAGATCTATGACACAGCAAGGGAAAGCAACTGAAGCCTCTCTCTGAGTGGCCTAGGTGCTGGGCAAGAACACAAAGCCCTTCTCTGATGCAGAGGTAGTGAAGGAGTGTTTGGATGGGATAGTTGAGGCAATGATTGAGGGAAAAGAGAGACAGCAGATGTCAGGGAAACTCAAATACCATTATCCAACTGCACTTTAACCAAGAGAACAGAGTCACTTGCTGACCTAGTAAAGCAGTTAACTGATTATATCGAGAACGCACACTAGCTGTGGATGAGTCAGACAGGACTGACGGAGCCCAGCTGTGTGTCTCCCTCAGATATTTCAGCAAGGTAAAGCGGGGATTCTTGAGGACTTACTGTACCTAACCCCACTCAATGGCCACAATTAGCAGAGAGGACATTTATGCAGCCATCATGCAGATGCTTATTGAAAGGGCATCAAGACTGTTGTTTCCATTGAAACTGACGATGCTCCAGCCATGATTGGGAGGGAGCTGTCGAGCGTCGAGAAAGTACCATCCGATCCTGCTGCCATACCACTGCATAACACACCAATCAGTGCTGTTTGCCACAATACTCAGATGGCCTGGAGAATACTACGAAGCTTGTGAACTACCTGAGAGCTTCCTTTGCCCCCCAGTACCATCTTGTGTGTGCATTCCTGACTGAAGTGAGTGTTAATCTTGGTTGCCATTTGTGTTTCGTTTCATGGAGATAAATAGGGTGTCAACTGCTGTCCACAGTGAAATCAGTGACAGTGTCAAAATGAGTTATGAAAACTGACGGATGTTTTTGTTGTGACAAAGAATCACATTTCAATCTTTTCGTCGGTCCTTGAGGAGGACTTTTTCCACTAAATTTGAGGTTTTCCAAAAAAAAATTTTTTCTATCAAAGTTTTTATCAAACTCTTGCAGCAGCATAAATCTTAAAGGTTATATAGAAAATATAGAGATCCTCCACCCAGCTTGCACTCGCCCAGGGCATTGTGTTGCATTTTGTAGAGATGAGTGTTTTGACACAGAGGGAGTGAGAGCAAAACAAACTGGTTGCACGGGTAAAAACAAGATGCAACTGGGAAGAGTGAAGCTGAAAACTTAAAAAGGGAATACATCGCAAATTCTAAGTCTAACAAGATCCTCTGTGATGGCCACTTCTGAGCCGCATGTCTTTTCTTCAGTCTCACACACTCACACGTTTACTGTTATTCTTCTAGCATAAAGTTAAACTGCAAATTAATAAGAAATGCATGCGACTGGCCTCATTATGTCATTAAATCCGCACAGTTTGAGTGTTCCTCTGGCATTATCCAGGGCATCTATCTGTTTTATTAGGGCTTCTCTCCTTGCAGTCCCACACAGGGAACCATCACTTTGGTTTGTGAGTATCACAGCCTATTGTCATACTCACAACCAGGGAGTCATCACGCCCTCACAGCCTCACTGTCTACTGCATGAGAGGCAAATACTAGGCAGAGGAAGCGGGGGGTAATTTCAGCAATGTGGCTCTCAGAAGAAATTTACACTTCCAAAACCACAGGATGTAGTGAGGCATTTTTATTCACCTTAACACCTCGCAGAGTGTTGTAGCTTGATGTTGCTGAGGCATGTATTTCTTTACCCAGTGATTGCATTAAGTGCTGTTGTGAGCCATGTTTACCCTTTGCCTTTGAGGATGCCTTGTAGGTGGTGTCTGCATCTCTCATGGCAATATACAAGAGGTGGATGGAGGGGTGGTAGAGTGCCTGTCTGAATGAAAGAACAGGCCAGGGAGGTTTATAAATAAAATTGACAGCAGGCACCTTACTGAACCATGACTTGAATGTTTAAAGGGTGGCAGCGTTTTTGTGAGAGGCGAGGGAAATCTCTCGCTCAAAAGCGCAGCGAAGTACACCATCTCCTCACTAGGTATAAATATGAAATAGGCTGTTCCCTTTGGAGGGGCACTCTGTGGAATTACGTGATGTTGTTATAGTTTGTGTCAAAGGTGTGGTGGATGTTAAGGGGGGAAGGGGCATGTGTATTGTTCCGGATATGATGATTTTTAGGATTAATTTCGGAGCTGAAAACAGAACTCAGTAGAAATGCTCTTCAGAGGATATTGACAAGAATGACGCTTACTTGACTACTGAGAGTGAAAAGGGGAGGAAATTGCATAGGAATCAAAGCGTAATGAATCTTCAGCTCCAGAGATACACTGTGTGTTTCTCGACTCTTTTCAGCTTTCATTTTTGAGTGTCTCATGATGGATAGCCTTATCTCAAACAAATAACGGTGATGTCAAAGACTTTTGATGTACAGTATGTTGGAGGGTCTCATATTACTTGAGTAAATCAATACTTATCAAATCCTGTTATCACCTTGAGACCCCGTATGAAATGTTTGCGCGTTTCATTAAATGCAGAGTGGATCTGCTGCTGCGGCACATTTCAACACAGGAATTATATTTACAAGACAGATCAGGCTGCTTCTTTTCATCAACAACAATGCCTGGGGTCACCAGGTGACTGTGAGCAGGGACCATGTTTGCAGGAAATATAGCTGCAGGATGCTAACATTACAATGACAATTTACACAGTATTTTTAATTTGAACATGGTTTTTTTTTGCCTCGCTGTGACACCTCATTGCAAAGCGATGAAATCCTCTCCCTCAGGGGTGTTCCTCTCCTGACACTGCTTAAAACTAGAAACTCTGATACAGCCATGGTTGTTAAAATTGGTATTTTTATAAGGTATATCTTATAATGGACCATCATTAGGCATGTTTTTCTCCAAAATCACATTAATAGCACAGTTTATTGATATTAGGCACCAGTGGAAGAAGTATCAAGATCCTTTTCATAAACATGTAATAACTGCTGTCTCCATTTGGGGACAGCACAAACAAGTCATGAACACAACAATAACATATCACCACCCATTAAGTTGTTAGCAAGCAGTTGCTTATTTATGCATCCAGCACTTATGGAACGACATGATCATTCAGCCCTGTTTCTGGCTTCTTTATGAATGTAACTCTTATATTCACTCTCTTTGAGCTCTGTTTGGTCCCTACCAACTCGTGAGGGAAATATCTGGCTTGATGCTCCACTGTGTTCACCAGCTAGTTCCTAACTGTGTCTGTCTGCTGTTCGGTGCTGAGCAGGTAGTGTGCAGCGGGTTGTTACAGATTCTTAAAGCTGTGAGAGGGAGTCAAAACAGTAAAGCTGCAGCCGGAGAACTAACCAATGAGCTGAGACTTCACTATAAAGCCTGACAGAACAGTGACAAACATTTTAAATGACTATAAATTATGACAGGAGTAATACAATCAAATCAAATCAAATCAAATCAAATCATTAGATCTATGTCTCATTAATTGTGCTTTCACCAGCTTTCAACAGTGTCAGTGTGGAATATGTATTAATACCACACCGTAGTGGCAGTGATAACTATAGCTGAACTATGCTGTATAGACCATATTATGGTATTTAAATCATAAGTATATTACAGAGCAAGAAATTTTTAAAAATAATGATATGATGTAATATAGATGATAATGTAATATAGAATACTCTTAGAATACTCTTAATCAAAATATATGTTTTAAAATGTTTGAATATCCTTTCCTTTGTTTCCAAACCAAGGCAGACTTCAAACAAATTAGCAAGCAGGTAATTTAATAAAACTTTTAATGTATGACTGTAAAAAAAAAATACAGTCGTCGCAATAACTCACAGCATACAAGTTCAACATCTGATCAAAATCAAACAGACCGAAATGATAATGATTATGATACTGAAAAAAGCACAAAAACTATATATGTCATCAGTATACTGCATTAGCACACATATTTGTCTTGAAACAAACTTTATTGAGCAAATTCTAAAGTGATGGCATAGATGAAAAGTCAGGGGATCTATTCATTAACTGCTGAGAGTTTTCACTCAAAACCACAAAGTCACACTGAGGAAATTCAAGGAATCACCAGAGTCATTAGGATTCATCTCTTTGCACAATTGATGTCATATCTGTACCAAATTCCACAACTCATCCAATAATTAAGACATTTCAGTCTGGACCAATAGTCCAGTTATGAATTGGCCAGGGTACTGATGAGTACTAAAGTCCTGTATAAAACATGCTTTACAAGATGCACCAGTCATGTGTAGTGTGCTATTGACTAACTACATGTTTATTATCAGTTCCCTATCTTCTTTATTCTAGCATGCAGGGCAAGAATGAGGTTTAGGAATCCGGTCAGTAGAGAAATGTTCACATTAAAGCGACCCCTGTGGAGATACAGTAACAGTGCTGTCCATTCCTTGTCTCCTAAAGACATGGCAGTATTACTCAGAGAGGGACCTACATGCCACCTCTTTTCCTAGGACACCAGAGGTCAAAGCAGTCCTCCTTTTAAAATTTTCTATCCTTCTTTTCCTTTGTTACTGTCAAATGATTAGTGCATGTCTCAGCCCACTTACTACACTAGCAGCCGGAGGGACACGCTCCAATAATTCCTCAGAAATGGGTGAATCTTGTAAATTCCAACCACCTCTGCTTTTCTTCTTAGTGTGTCTTCCTGCGTTCAAAAAAGGACACGCTAATTTAGAAATATGAGCTGAGTGCATCCACTTTTGGATTTTGCTTCAAGGCAATTGAAAGCCTTAAAATGGATCCCCAACCTTAGGTCATTTATTTGACTGACACAATACAGCGACATACAAAGTGTACTCTTTCAACAAAAAGGAAATTTCATCCATGTTTGCAAGTCTTGGAATATAGTTTTAGGGGACATAAGTGGCGGAAGAAAGCACTTCTGTTAAACAGAGTCAATAACTTGCACAACTGCTATGGCACCTTAGGGTAATATCACACCACCTGAAAAACATAAGTGGACATTTATTGAATAGCTGTCACTAGCTCCTATTTCTACTTAAAATATAATGGAAAGAGCATAAAAAAGAAAAAAAAAAATGCTAAATTGCCTAAAGATACGTATCCGTCCAAAGCTGACTGCCTGTTACTAATCAGGAGCTTGTACAGAACATTACTGTCAGAACTTTCTTCTAACGGATTTGACCTGAGTGACGGGAAGTAGAAATCTGAATGTCATCCATACAATGGCATCATCTCCACAGAAACCTGATTAAGTGAGAGATAAGAGAAGAGTTGCTCACCTGGTTCCCAGTTGGAGGAACACTGACTCTGGCCATAATGAACAGAGCTGGACAGGATATTTGAATGTCATCTCTACCTCCTGAGACACTTCCAATTTGGCACTGCGTAATAATAATGTCAGGGAAGAGCCATGAACTTGGGGTGTGTTATCACAAGGAAGGCAGTGCAGGGTTTTTAAACATCTCTGGGGCAAAAAGAAAAGAATGAGGGAGAAGACTAAAGACTTTCTTTTTTCTTTTACTGCAGAGAAAAGAAAGTCATGTCAAATGCTGCAATTTCAGGATATAGTCAACACTCTTTGTCTCCGCCTTTATCTCCCCGTAAGAGCTTTAAATGAGTGCATGGACCCTCATTTTAAAGCCCCTGAAACCACAGATTTACATTATCTTCCTGGAAAAAGGCAGTTTGTGCACCTCCGTGGCATCTTATTTGGCTCTGCTTCCCTGACAGGCAGGAGCTCATTGGCAGTCAGGCAGTCTATTGTCAAGGATATCATTATGAATCCTCTTTTGAGCCCTAACAAGTCCTCCATTATAGATTTCAGGCCCCTGCTGCTGGGAAGAATGCAGCCCTGTCACCTGAGGCCAATCTCCCCGCCGGGTGACTTTTTAGTCCATGTCACAGTGCAGCACTGACCTGTTAATGGCTTTTCTGCTCCTATACAGAATGTGGGAAGGCCCGTTAACAATATGACAACTTGATGGCTGAACTGAACTTTTTTTTTAGGCAGGTAGAATAACACCATTATATGTGGCTGCTTCCTGATTCTGAGCAGAAGATTATATAGAGTTAAGTCATAAGGATGTGTTATTGGGAAATAAATGTATTAAATGCGCTAAAGCATGGCAAAAGTGAACATAGGGTGCGATATGGATGAAGCTGTCCTCGGATAAAGTTATTTCATCTTCTCACAAGCTAAAAAAAAAAGTCCAGCATGTGACTGCCTGAGTCTCTTAATGCACAGTTTTTACCCATGCTGGATGACAGGTCGCGGCAGTATGATCTATAGCCTGGCTGTCTTTTGGAAAGCCTTGCGAGGGACCACAATGGTGTTATGGCACAAGAAGAAGAAAGAAATATATTTTATTTGGTGTGAATTATGTTCTGCAAATAACATATGTCATATCTTGCTGGTAATTGCTAGTGTTTGAAAATGAATGAAGTAGCAACATTTCCTAATATATTTTACAGATATACATATATATATATATATATATATATATATATATATATATATATATATATATATATATATATATATATATATATATATATATATATATATATAATTTTTATTTGTTTAATCTTTAACGTGTTGGTGTTCCGTAAGCTTGAGAGGATCCATCACACCCTCTTACTGTTATCATGATAACTAATAGCATTCTGTTTTCCTCAGCAACTATTTAACGCATCACTTCATCCAAACATATTTTCTCAGTTACTTTCAGTGATGTCTAGTGGAGTGATTTCAACTGTCAGCCATGTACAGTGTAGGAAAATGGAATTGTGTCAACAGGTCCTTCAATCCTAACAAAAACATATGTAATGTGGTATTACAGTCAAAACTGAATATCAAAATGACACATTTCTGATCTGATGCCTCAGATACTGACGGTTTGTCAGTATCAACACAAATGATCATTCATATGTTCTATTCAAGGTTTTGGGTACAAGGTTCAGGCACAAAGGCTGCTTTGTTAAAGCCTCTGTAATCAACATTTTTATTTCATTTCACATCGTCTGATCACATGAATGAAAGGGTGCGCACATAGTGACAAACCTTCAGAGAATTGTCTCCCCATTCTGCAGTTCATCTCTGCTTTTACAGAGCTTTATAGCATCTTTCAGCTCCTTGTGTTGGTTTGACAGCCCACAACTTAACTGTCCGAAGCCCACTGAACACTACCTGCTCAGCAGCAAACAGCAGCAGGACAAAGTTAGAGACCAGCTGTTGAACACAGTGCATTTAGCAGCTAAAGAGTCAGATATCGGTCTCAAAATGAAATGGGTGCCGTCAGACACAAATACACTTCCCATAATTTCAGCACGTGCTCTGCAACACGTCATATCCTGTTTTTTCCTTGACTATCTCAATTAAAAAGAAATGTTGTTCTTATCATGCTCAGACCATTTTCATAGTAGCTTAATTACACCACCTGTTTTGTTTCAGCTTGTTCTCATCAAATATACCTCTTCATAATAAGTGGACTAATGTTATTCTGTATATTTCCAAATTTAATGAAGAATCTGTTTTCCTCTAGATTGACTGATATTACAATGTCATAATGCTTTCAGTTTTCCTTTTCCCCTTTGAGAGATTCAAGCAAAGATAGAGGGACTATTTGTAAAATCAACTCACGTTTTCTCTTTCCTTAAGGCCGGCCTTCAGTGTTTAAAGCAGCATTAATTAATTTTTTGGCAAAAGCTATTTACACACCCAGCAGCTGTGTTGGAGAAGTTACTTTGAAACTGAGGCTGGGCTACGCGCTCTTCTTCATTGGGAGTCGTTTAGATATGCACACACTACACTGGTGTCGTCGTCAGTAACAAGCTACACTACAAGCAGAAAAAGTAGCTTAAAATACTGAATCCATGATTATTATTAGCAAGTAATTTATTAGAAAATGCTGAATATTTGTTAGATTACAGTTAAGTAATTTATTAACTCAAATGTTATTTTGTGGTGTAAGGTATTGCCCTGTGGGTTTTACTTGTAATAAAAAATAAATAAAAAAAATAAAAAAGCATTTTAATTCAGTTTCACTCAGCAAAATGCATCATGGTTTGTAAAACTTGCTGAATTGATTTGTGATGCTGACTTTTTGAGCACTGCATTGTTTGCATCTATGTTTGCTTGCCAGCAGTCTTCCTCACGTCCTTTGCTGGTTCATTGCTGCATTACTTGGATCCACCTGTCGATTAGTGGAATAATGTGAACTACTGTGAACTGCATTTCCACAGTACAGTTAGTCCAAAGAAATGTCAATTCACAGGTCCTTCATCCATTTGTTTAATTGATATGCAATCAATTTAGCCTCTCCAAATGCAAACTACCTGTTCTCATTGACATTTTAGGCTATTATTGTTTTAATCAAACTGGTTGTCACATGCAAAAATTTACATGGTAAACATAAATGCAGCTTTATCTCCACAAAGCTGAGGGAAACTGTATACTGTTACTACCCCATTGCTACCTCATAGACATTATACTGAATATATTGATTAGCGCAGGTTTAATATCTGCACCACTACCAAATGCATGCCATGGCAAAAAGCCAACAATGACTAGTCTTTAAATTCTATATTGAAGCCACTTTTATGTGCAGAATGAACAGAGGCAAAGCCATAACTGATGTTCAGCAGTGAGGAAAACAATACTGCTTACATGGTGAAACAAGTGCTGAGCAGAAGTTGAGCTGGAGCAGCTATGGCAAACACAGCATGGGAATTGTCAATGATGCAGAGCCACCGCTTTCAAGATATGCCATCCCATCCGATCCACCTCACAGCCTATGCTGCTTCCTGTCAACGTATTCAATATAAGATAAGAGCCTATCTCCACACAGCAGATACACAGGTAATTTAGCCTACAAGGAAGGCAGTAAGAGAGATTTCTTGTCTACTGGATCATTGAGGTGGAAAAATGTGGATTTGGTGTTTATTTCTCTAGCGTCAAAGATTTTCAATGTGGCCTTATTGTACATGTCTTAAAATATCTCAACAGAGGTACATTCAAAGCATCCATTAGCAGGGCTTATGCTGTGTAGCCCCAGCATGACCTCAAGATCTGCATTCACTCAGCGCTGACTTACTGCTTTTAGCATTGCAATACTGAGTGTGCCATGAAAACGATGAAGTCAGTAAAAACATGCAGAGTTCAATCTGACCCATTCACTGGCTCTCTGGATTTCACATCAATACTGACTCTTTATGTATCCAGAATCCATTTTTTTATATTGCATTTTCAGCAATGCATTCCAGTCTTATGTAGGTGCAAAGGTATGAACTCATTAACGTAGCATTCAGTAAGCTGTTTAGATTTGTCTTTGACTTTCTGTGTTTACCATTTACAAAAAGAAAAAAAATACAGAGCAATAAAGAAACAAAGAGAGAAGACAGAAGAAGAGGAAAGAGTGTAATAGAGTCAGCTTTGGCAAAAAGTGCTGGCTTCTGGCACTTCTCATGTGTGTGTGTTACAACCTCTATCATTTGTATAGTTTTAGCCATTATTACGATGGTTCATGATGATATTACACTCAGCAAAGTTATTTGATATCCAGGAACAGCATTGCTAAAATCAAGTCTCAAGTCTGACTTCAGAACCGTCAACAGTCACTTGATCAAACAGGTTGAAAAGAAACCAACAGTTTAACCGGATTACTGTATCTAAACCACTTCATTTGGCGGTAAAGCTGAAAGTCAGCACACCTGAAACTTGGCTGGGGCAGTCTTATATTTACAGATAGCACATGAGCATGTTTCAGCTCATTCTTTTTATTTTCTGGCTCACAACTTTGCTGTTTTAGCTCCCTTCACCAGTTGATTCTCAGTCATTTGCAGCTTTTTGAAGAGAAAAACTTTTGATAAACCCATTGGACACTACCTGCTGGCAGAAACACGACTCCAAATAAATAATAAGGCTGCTCGATATCTGGATGTGTCTGGCATCAACTTCAGGTATGATGTGTTCACAGCTCATTTCTACTGTCTTCCAGTGGCCAGAAAAATACATGTTTCATCATGTTATGAACCCATACCTGTTAGTGAAGAGGAAACAGCAGCATAGCTTTTTGTTATGTCTTTAACTTTGAACAGTAGAAAGTATAAACTGAAACCCTGAAGACAGTAGTAGCTACAAGTCATTTTGATTGAAGCCAGTGACATGAAGACACAAACTGTCAAACTGTTTGTTAAAATGACTTCATTAAAACTTCTTGATTTTTTTTTTTTTTTTTTTTTTAATAGTCCACTGGTTTTAATAAACTTTCTGAAAAAACAATCATCAAAGAAAAATGTATTTTTACTGTTGTCCAGTTCAGTGTTCTCTATTTGACCTTACAATGCAGCTGGCCATGCTTGTTCATTTTGTAGCTGTGTCGCTCTTAGTGTGAACATGCAGTCAGGCCACTATAAGAGTGTGATCATACACTCCTCTCTTGAGACAATCAGCAACTGCTAAATTGCTATTACCAGTGTCACTCCAAAGGTTAACAGGCCTGCTTAATGCTGCCTGGCTTTTATGTCATATGGATATTTCTCCACAAACCTGCAAGGTATTCTACTTGTTCTTTTCCTTCTTGTTTCCTTAAATGTTTTAATTTGACACTTATAATCATAATGTTCAGGTTGGTTCTTTAACAAAGAGGCTCTAGGGCTAGTTACATTATTTCCTTGGTTACAATTCCCAAGGTGGTCTTGCTGAACCATTTATACATCTTGAAGTATAATAGTCCTATCTGGCCCTCACATTCACATTAAGCTATGACAGTAAATGACAATGCAAGCTTCCTCAGATCAGTATACTGCTCTGGATTTTGCTGCTACATAGAAAAATGAAATAACTTGGTTGCCACAAAAGCACTGATATACAGTTATTGAAGTTGGTAAGTTGTACTCTTTTATATATTTTCTTTTTGCCCATATATGAAACAGAGATCTGTGTCTTGGACTGACGGCTGCTATGTTTTCATACTAATGTTTGATTGTGATTTTAGTGGAATTGTGGAGAAAAAAAAATACTTCCTACCATTTCCCACAAGAAATTGAAAAATGCAGTCTACAAGTGGAAATGTTTGGCAAGATGATGACTATAAATGTGGCAATATGTGGAGGACAAGCTCTGTGACGTCTCGTGACTTTATGGGGCTAACCATGAGCATGAACAGGCTAGGAACCAGATGCTCTCAACACATGTCTCAGTGTCATCAGAAGATTTGGCAGGGGTAACATCAAACTCATATTCATATAGGAGAGAAGATGGTTTGTAACTACGGACCATTAGGTTGTGCAAAGCCTTTGAAAGTCAATAGTCTGCTCTAGTTTACCTGCTCAGTAATGGTGAGGAAGGACTTCCTGTTGATGGAGTCTGAAACGAACATGGGTTCCAACATGCAAGGCAGGTCTCAAGACTACAGATTTGATAAGTTTTTGTTCAGACACCTGCAATTCTGTGGACATTTGAGTTTTATAAAAGTGGGCTTGTACCCTGTACAATTACCAGATGCATTTCAGGGAAAGGCAACTTTACGATGGTCCAAAGAAACAACAACAAAGTTCAGAGTGTAAGTTAGTAAAACAGCATTAATGTAGTCAGGGTTTTTGGAAGAGGAAACCTTGGATTTCTCTGGGTTAATAAACACAGCTTCCCTATGTTGTGACTGTGTTGAAATCAAAATCAAAAGAAATGATAGCTAATGATCAGCCTGTGTAAGCTAACTGTGTAATTAGTTGCATTAAAATGTGTGAAAGAACGTGCTACTAAATGAATGGTTCAGGTGATGGCTGATGATGAAATGAATATTTTCATGCTGTTTCTCTACATTCTAACTTCACTACAGTACTGCTGCTTTTGTCTGCTGTCTTTATACGACATATCCATCTTTCCATCCTGGAAAACCCCTCCTCTCTTACTCTTCCAAACGGTACTTCCGTTTTTAGTTAGACAACTAAACCATTATTGCAGATCTGTGCCAAGAGGCAAACTGATTTGCTACATGCCCCAACCCTATCATCTTATCCTGCATTGGCACTGAGAGTTGGAGTTGTCCAATATGGACAGAAATCTGAGTCATTCTAAGCTGAAATTATGTACATTTTTTTTTAAATTTAAAATCACCCACGCACATATTTCCTGGAAAAGTCTTTCCCCATCTGCTGTTGCATTGCCAACAGATAGCATTTCGGCTTTATCTTGATATTGAGCGGACAGCCACTCTTTGGTGTTGTCTGATTCAGATTTCAAATGGTTGATATAGCATCAGATCTTTCAGGGTGCTTGACCATGTTATTTTTTGCTAATCTGGAAATCAAACATGATTTTATCACATGCATATTATCATCTAAGTTTCTCTGATATTGCATCTGAATTACATCCCTGCGTGTTTATTGCATTGCTTTTTTCTTTTCTTAGTATCACTGAATTTAAAATTTGTATTGTGAACTTGTTGATGCTCTATCTTCCAGAAGTCCCAGCTAATTTTATTGCAGCAGTCCAGCATGTACTCCTTCCTCCCGCCCAATGTCAAGCAGGACTGGCTCCAGTCCACCACTCTCTAAAATGTGGATGGATGGATTGTTGAATTTAGTTTCACACAAACTTTTCTTGAGAGATTTCACCATGCTGTATGCTATAGCTGTTCATGCTGATTGTTTTTTGTCCTGGTGACTGTCCTGTTAATTGTTTTAGAGGCAGTGCACATTTTGATTTTTAAGCATTTCATTCATGCATCCTGTGGGTATTGTTGCATGATTTAGTCAGAGAGAATACGATGTTCATTGTGATCTTTGTGATTATGTCCCAAATGGATGCAAATGTCAGCTGACTGGGTGAAGACAGATCGCCTGTGCAAAACACAATTTAGAAACCCACAGATGCCACTGAGGACACAGTATGTATATATACTGTGTGTCTTGTCACCTCTCCTCTCTACACCATCCTGTCACTTTCACTGCGAATTGTCAAACAAACAGAATCTGTCTAAAAATAACTCTTCAGAAGGCTTGTTTCCCTGAATGCTAGGGGCGTTCCTAGGGCATGAAGCTCCTCTGGGAGGACATTTTGAAAACCTACTTTGCTTTTCTTTTGAGTTTTGAACAGTGACATGTAGATACTCTTCCAGGACGAAAAAATAACTACTTGTTTAACCTGAAAAGAAACTGTTAATATAGATAAAGTGCTGTATAAATTGCTCAGCAAGATAAAAAATGAAAATGACTTGATAAGCTGTGTCTTCTCCTTTTGCCTTATATAAGACAGATATGTGTCTGCAGACTGATGGCTGGTATGTGTTCAGACTGAAGTTTGGTTATGATTTTGTGGAATTGGTGGGAAAACAAAAAACAAATTCTTGTCATGTGCTGTTTGACAACAGCAAAGCGAACAGACCAAGTGGAAATCCAGCTGGATGTTTCTTGAAAACTGTCCGCATTAGTAAAACACCAAATTTAGTATTTCCAGACAGTGATAATTCAAGTTCATTACAGGATGCTGCCGAGGCTGGAAAAATAATACCTGCCGATATATGTTTCAAGAAGCTGTAATGGAGATAACACAGAATAGTAAAATGAACACATTGTCTGCTAATCTGTGGATTATTACTATGTTTTGGACTAAATATTTTACTACTGACTAAACTTTACTGTTGTGGATTGAATGGACTGTTGTCGATGTTATCGATCTGTGGAGCACGGAGAGTCATAATCGCTGAGTTCCCTCAATGTTGTGTCAATTTTAAAAATGATTGTTTGTTCACTGCTGCTGTGTACTGTGCCTCCTGTTGTGGTTGTATCTAGAAATGGTTTGCATCAATCAATTCACGACAATCTTAGCTTTTTAACAATGTGTAATATAAGTATAAATGTGAACATAGCTTTTATGTCAATAGACAGGAAGAAAAATAAACAGCTATAAATTGTCCCACCCGCAGGTTGTTGGAACAGTGTGTGTGCGTGACACATGGCTGCTATACTAGAGAGTGGTTGCATGTGTTGTTGTCACTGTCCCCCTTACTGTCACTAGTGACGTTGCCTCAGAGCCCCTTTTCTGTGCTAAAAATAGATGTCATCACACTTGTATATTCAGTTGGCAGCCCTCCTTATTAAACCAGTGTCCTTTGCGTACAATGAAGGTGCAAAATGATGCACTGATTAAACCACCTAGTGGTGAAAACCTACAGGCAACTGGTAAGAAAGTCCAACAAAGACATGCACTCAACTTTAGCTCACAGTTGAAACTATGTTTGTCTGTGAAAGACTGGATGGCAAATAATTGTCGACAGCTAAATACTGACAAAACAGAACAGAAGTTCTTATTTCTGCCCCAGACAGCATCTGTTATCTGCTTACAAGTGGTTCAAACTGCCACTGCCAAGCTTCTGAATAAGTCCTCCATAAGGTCTCTTGTGACACAATCCTGATGTCTTCATATTGGCTTGCCATAAAATTCAGAATCCAGTTCAAGATTCTTGTCATTACATATAGAGCCTTGTGTGGTCAGGCCACCTGCCTACATTGAAGAGATCCTGCAGCCATATAATACCAGTAGGAATCCGAGGTCCTCTGCTCGGGGTCTGCTGGCTGTTCCTCGCTCCAGGCTCAAAACAAAAGGTTTTGAGGTTGCTGCTCATACACTCTGGAACTCTCCTCCATTGGACTTACCGTCTGTGGATACTGTTGATAGCTTTCAAAAGCAGCTTAAGACCCATTTGTTTAGACTTTCTTTTGTTTAATGTGTATTTTGTAGTTTCTGCCTCATGTTTTTAGCTGGCTGTCTATTGTTCTGTCTCTTATTTGCTCTTTGTTTTTCTTCCCTTTTGTGAAGCAAAAAATTCCCTTTGTTGAACCAAACCATAATATACTGCCATTGGTTATTATTGTTTCCACCCCTGCTGTTGTGATTGCTATTGTGATGAAGCTCCTGCTCAACGAGCAACGATGTTACTGCCTTCAGACTCGACACTCATTTCTTTCATTGACTGAGCTGCAAACTAACTTTGGCCAAATTGATACTCGTCATTTCAAGTACTTAGCATGTAGTTAAATCCTAGATAAGATTTAATACACATTTGTTTACACTTAGCCACATGTATGCATCACAAATCTGATTGCAATCCTTCTTGGTTTCCCAGGTTGATGTTAAGATAATATAGATAAAGATAAATAAGGTTTGGTTGTACCCCAGTCCTGATGGAGGTGGTACAGAAATTAACCTGAAGTGGTTTGGTAAATGCCAGAAATGAGAAAAAGAATAACTTATGCATGTTGTGTAAATTTAGCTGCCATCATCACACGGGACCATGGATGTATTAAGAAAATCAGATTCTGGACAGACCTTGTAGAAGCTATTAACTGAGCTTAATGGGGTCTTTATCTTGTGGTTTGTGAATGAACACATTCTGTATTGTACGTGATTTATCCAGCCGTTATGGTTGCCTTGCATGTCTGCCTGAAACTAAACCTGACTGTTTTGTTCTTAATTGTCCTCATTCATCAGCTAAAGAGAAGCGCATGGAGGCTTTATGTGTGTTTGGTAATGCAGTCCGCGTGTTGTTAAGTGCGCCATTCAGGGGGAATGTGTGAAACATGAGCACTGGAGACAGTACCACTGAGAGCGATGCCCTTTCTTTAAACTGAACTACTGTTCAACAAAATGTGTGTCCATCTCTTATGCAACACATTTTACCTTTCACATAACTAGTAGTTTGACCTCACACACACAAAATTGTCTTTCCTAGCAAGGCCAAATACTTTCTTCTCAATGCAATTTAGCATCTCACAATTGTATAGATTATATGTGGTGATAAAGTCTCTCTGCTGACCAGTGAAAGCTCTTGTAGAAAGTAAAGGTCCCTGCTGGGATTTCATAGTCTACATATAGAGGAAATATGGAACTATAAATGCCAGACTGTTAAACTGTTATAGGCTCTTAGAAACCTTGCATGTCTACTAAGATCATCACCGTTAGCATTAAACTCCACAGTTTGATCGTGTAAAAGTTAACTGGGACGGAAAGGGCAGAGGCACATATTTGCAAAATCTTCATACAAAAAAAAAGTTTCCATTTGAGCCAGACTTTCACTACATTCTCTCCGACACAAAGACAGTCAGAGAGCTGTGTCCTGTGGTTTAGCTCTTGGCTGGAGAGGCATAAATGTTTGATTTGAACATTATTAAGCTAGAATTTCTATATTATTGAGCAGGTTTTTAGGCAGACTAACATTTTTTTCTTCCATTAGAGAAAGATTTTTGTACTCCTAATGTTCCTTTTTGCGCTCTCTGCTCGGCCATCAATGACTTGCAATATTGTCTTGAACTTTCACTGTTACTACAGGCTATGTCAACAAATTAACACAAAGAGTGAGAAATGATTGAGCAGAAGAGCTACTTGTTTCAGGTTTCAGGTGTTTTGGGTGGCAAGGTGGCACAAGTGGTAACACTGTCGCCTCACAGCTAGAAGGTCCCGGTTCGAATCCCGCTGTGGGCGCTGGTGGCGTGTCCTCCACCATGCCTTCGGTGCCTGCTGCTTGAGGAAAAAGGGGGCCTTTCTGTGTGGAGTTTGCATGTTCTCCCTGTGTTCACCCGGGGTATCCTCCTTAATAACCCCCACTTAAAACATGCAAGAAGATCACCACCTCACCAATGGTGACCAAAAGGATGGGTCCCTGGGCGCCGCTGTCGGCTTGCAGCCCACCGCTCCTGGTCTGCCGCAGAGGAACGAAGGACCAAGATGGGTCAAATGCGGAGAATTAATTTTACATAAGCATGGCGTGTGTGCATGTAGTGCATTGCATTGTTGTGTGTGATTAATACAGTACAGTTTCTTCTTCTTCTTTTTCTTTCTTTCTTCTTAGCTGCCTCTTCTAGTAGGTATCCTTCAGTAAATCAAAAGTCACTGTGTTCTAGGGCCACTGTTCACTGGAGTTAATGAAACTCTAACAGTAGGAGAAAATTCTGTGATATGCAAGAAAGGGTTGCTTCATATTGGAAGGAAGACCTCTCCAAACAATGCCTAATGAGGCAGCACTGTTTGTCTGGCCTTGCCAGTCCAGGTATTTATTTGTCTCATTTATTGTCTCCTCTTCCTCTTTCCTCTTCCTGTACATGCATTTCCATATTATGCACTTCAATAGGAAAAAGATTGATTGGGATGTGGCCAGGGCAGAAGTCAATTCCATTTGCTCTTCAACAGTAATGCCTACAATAGCCTACGGTTGACTGTGGGTCTTTGTGTATGGACGATTTGTAGCCTGCTCTAAATTGTCTCTGTGGAACATTCACTGGCGTGTGCTTAATGGACCATGATGATAGTCACTTATCATCCTCAGCGGACACTTGTGATATGTTTAAAATAGGGATCGAGTGAACAAGAGAGTTTCTACCTCCTCTGAGTCGGCATTTTGGAGAGATGATAAAATACTGCTGGTATACAATGTGCAGGTATGGCACATCCAAGTTATGGCACTTTCATACCACATTCAAGGTTGGTGATTACACTTTTTTTGCCATCCTTCAAAGGATGACATTAAACCAATCAACAGAATGTTCTTGTTCACAAACATAAGAAAAAGTTAACTGATGCAACAATAGCTTACCTCTAAACAGAAAATCAACACGTTTTCATACCTAAATGTAATGGTAGAGTAGTGAGTAGTTGATTGCCAATGACTCCTTTAACTCCTAAAAAAGCGACAGGCGTATCTAACCTTTGTCGTACGTCAAGCAGTCTCAGTTTGCTTTGGCTGAGGCACCAAACTACTTACCTAGGTTTAGGAAAAGATCGTGATTTGGATTAAAGGTTAAAAGTCATCCACCCCACCTTCCTCCATATACGAAGTTTCTTGCTTTTTATACTATGTCACGTGACTCCCTCTTTGACTCCTGTCATAATTACTACAGCCGCTAGAAGTCAGCACCCAATAATAAACATAAATATGGGTCATTATAACCTGCTTGCACAAATGATCCACATGGCCTTGTTTTCTGGTGAAGACAGCTGAAAGGGACCAGATACTGTATATGACACATTCACATTGTACAAAAACTATATATACTCCATTTTCCACACATAAAAAGGGAAATGTTTGCACTGGAAAATATATGTATCTTTACAACATTTTTGGTAAGAAAACACCTGTCCAAAAGTCAGCAAGTAAATGTGAAGGGGAATGAGTGAAGGTGTAGGAAAGTAGAATTTGACCTTTTTGTATATTATGGAGTAAGAACAGAAGCAGAGCTAACAATTCTTTTTTTGTGAAACCCCTCTCATGCCTGTTTTCATATGAGCTCTATAAACACAATATTTGCTTACCTTTCTGATGTTTGATGACGACTGAGATCGTTTATGATGATTTACATGTGATGACTTTACACAGTAAACAGACGCTGTTCATGGTGCTGACCCAGATGATGACTTCACCTGACTTCACACAGCATTATACCACACATGGTCCTCAGGACCCTGTGAATAAACTAAATGAAAATCAGTGGAGTCTCCCTTTAAAAGACAACACTTCTTTAAATACTTTATGCTCACCTTCTAGATGAAGACCTGTATTTGCAGTGAAAAATATATATCAAGTGTTGACAACAATGTCTGAGTAGAGCAAATTGTATATGTAATCACAAACAGGCAAAATAAAATACGACGCTGTAAAACGCTTGTGTTGTCTCAGACAAGACATTATGAAATATTACGTTCTGTGAATTGGCAAAGTTTGATGTAAAAATTATTTAGTCTGTATTCCAAGTTTCTGCCTGAAGTCTCTTCTTCTATACTTGAGCGTATGAATCTAAGAGACTGGCACTATACACTACATCAATGATGAATTTCGTCTCTCTCAACAAAGTCTGCAAAGGGTTCCTCTCTTCGTTGTGATGTATCGCTGCATTACTCATCTTTCTTTACAGACTTGTGCAAACTCTTCATGAGGTTGAAAGGATATAGCTCTTAATGTAAAACTTTTTTCCTTCTAACTCAGTTCCCATTAGAGCCAGAGACATATGGCATGAAATTTCTCATTCACACTTTCTTCCTTAAGGGGTTTCTGCAGCCCTGGCCTGCAGGGGTGTGTCTACAACAGTTCTGTTTGAGTGAAATGGCTGGAGGATCCAGCGATCACATACAGTGAGTAATGCATTTATTGATATTAAAAGAGCCAAATGGCAGAGCAGATTTATTGGCAGAGGGGCCAGCCACTCAATTCATGTTTCATCAAGGTGGTTAATAGCCTTTGAGCTGGAACATACAGGATCAGATCATAATTGTTTTTGTGTGTGTGTTTTTTTTAAAATGACGAGGCACAGCAGGAACAATTGCACAAGCTTGTCTCTCTTTGCACTTATGTGTATCAAATGTGGATCAATGAATATTTTACAGTTGTTGGCAACAGAAGATCTGACACAGCTACCTGGGATGACACTGCAGTTTATATTCTATGAAATGAAATCAGGTTTCTCTGTCACATTCATTGAAGCTTTTGAAAGTTGGTTGTATTTTCATTGTCACAGCATTGGAGGAAGAGGGAGGGCAGGAAATGCAGCCAAGAGCCACGGATCAGGATCGAACCCTCACCACTTCACCCCTCAGCATTGGTATCATATGCTCTCCCTGAGCTACCAACATTAAATACACAAAAAAATATATCATTTTTGTTTCTTTAATTTCATTGCATATAGCAGTATCTCAGTAATGCAAGAGGCAGCAGGATGCTGAAGGGAAGAAGAAGGATAGAGAAATCTTTTGAAACTCGAAGTAAATGTCCTCTTGTGTTTATTATGAGCTGTTCCACACCTATTTAAGTGAGATCAATTATACAGCAACCAACTCCTTTTACTTCAAGTAAATCTCCAAACTACATTTCTTCTGGATAACCATGATAAATTCCATTGTGTCAGAGGTTTATGACTGAATTCTCACTTTAAGTGGGTGAACGATCATATTGTTTTTTTCACAGGATTTAGAGTACAGCAATAGTTTTGCATACAAAAATGTACCTGGATATTATTAACAGAATGCAACCTTTCAAGGCAACTTATTTCAAACAGAAATAGCCAACAATAGCTCAGACAAACAGACAGGAGTTTCAGTTTCAGTTCAGTTTTTTATATATATATATATATATATTAGTGCTGTCAGGTGATTAAAAAAAATAATCTAATTAATTACAATCTAATTAATTTGTAATTAATTAATCTAATTAATCGCATTTTAAACTCATATCTGCTAAAGGTCCCCAAATAAAGAATTTGAATTCTAGGACATTACAATTCACTGACATTCACATTACAGCTGGTGAATTCTTTTCATCACTGTAGTTCTCGACGGTAGCTGGAAATTAGAGTCAGATGACGCTATCTGAAACGCCTCTTTTAGGCCCTCGTCTTCCACGATTGAAATCGGCCTGCAATCAGCAGCAACCCACTTTGCAATTGAGTTTGTCAGTTTTTCTGTCGTGGCTTTGCTCATTCGTTTTCCTAACTCAGCAAGTGTGGGTTGGCGGAGTGAGCTCACGGTGCTACCGTGTTAATAGTCCCGTCTTTGTTCTTTTTATAAATAAACTTGCCATTCAAAGGTCCAAGTAGGCTTGCCTCGCTCTCCGGTGTCGCATCCGCGTCTGTTGTCACCCTGCTTTTGACCAGTGGCGCAGGTAAGATGCGACCTGCCACTGCAGCCTACGGGTCACTCAAAGGGCCAAATTTAAAATGCCTGCGCATTGACTTGCCACTCATGATTAATTGCGTTAATTTTTATAGCGCATTAAATTGCAGCGTAATTAATTAATCTAATTAACGCGTTAAACTGACAGCCCTAATATATATATATATACTGCTGATGCATATGAATCTGTTGTAATAGGAAAACTAACAAATTTTGAACATGAAGTGCAGGCCAAACAAAAGGCATTGCAGATGCAGTTCAATAAATGTATCTTTTTTTTTAAGACAATCCAAAAAACAAAGGGAGCTGTAGTCCCACAGCGAGGAAACAAAGAAAGTCCAAGAAAAGAAACAAAAATTTCAAATAACCAAATCACAGGGGATACACTCACTGAGACAGGAACTCTTGACACGAGGGGAGGAAGGGAGGCAAAAGTCCAACACGCAGGAAATCCAGGCAAACAATCACGAACAGACAGGAATCGTAACACGCCATATACAAGAATTGTATACCAGTGTTTCAAAATGTCGTCCATTTACTTGATGAAATTGCTGAGAAAGCACATGAGTCATAGTCACACACATTAAAATCACTTTCCTGGACTTTGAGTTTTCCAATTACAAAGAAGAGTAATATTTGACCTTTATTGCAGTTTGAGGTGTCAAATTAGCAGCAAGGCTGATAGGCGGTGCCATGACCAGCACATTTAATGCATCCACGTCACTGGATTGTAAACTATAGGCATCAGCACAGACGTGTTTATTAGCTCAGCTTGCTAGCTCAGCTGTCAGTGCATTTTTCAAATATGCTGAACTGTCTTTAAAAAACACAAAAGGAAAGAAAGAAAAAACTAACAATGAATTTGAACTGGCTTTTGACTGCAAAATAAAGATTTGGTTATTTTAGTTGACAATGCAAATGCAAATTGTTTTGTTAAAAGTAAATAAAATCTCGTAAAAAATGTAGGTAAAAGAAAACAATGATCCTGTAGGCAAAGCTGAATTTAGATATATGTAAGAATTTGACATTTAATTAACCTTTGCAATTTTTTCTGGTCTTGATATGAATGAAAAAAAAAAAATCCTGAAGTGATTGAAAGTGCTTATGACTATTTTTTTTTTTTTTTCAGTTTATACTTCCACTATCCATTTGACACTCTTCAGTCCAACATACAAAGAGAACAAAAATCAATACACTTGAGGGATGGTTGGAGGGCCTTTATCTTTTGCGGTGGATGATTTGGCCGTGTGAATTATTCATCAGCAGAAAGCTATGGCCTGTGCTGGTGAGCACAGAGGATAGGAATAACAGCTTTTCCTTATCACTCTTAATCTTAGAAGCTGCAGTAATGCAATTCCTAACATTTAGCACTTAATGGTGTGTCAGAGAGGGAACATGATCTAAGACCATTAGGGCTGTTTTGTGCTGAGGTTCAAAACAGGCTTTTCACCTCTTATCTCTGCCACAGAGCTGAATAAGGAAACAGAAAACCATGAAAGGTGTGAGGAAAGTCAAGTTTGGGATACAGTCAGTGTCACATACTTAGCTCAGGGAAGGTGACAAGGAGTCCATGCAAGAGATCCTTTTAAAACGAGAGGAAATTATTAAAACTAGAGTCAACACAAGCCATTATACATGCAAAGGACAATGATACAATGCGGATGCCAGCTGTAGGAAGGAGGAGACAGCAACAACCGCTGGGTCAGCTTTTACAGCCTGAGGGCCCATGTGTGCTTTGTCAGCTGACAACCCTCCCAGGCCAAGCAGCGGTCCTGTGAGGGTGGCCAGGAGAGCCTCCAAGACAGCAGGGGGTGTAACAGTCAGCCAATCACATGGAGTAAGTTCCGCAGTCTTTTTCCTTCGCTTTGACTTTGTATCTTTGCACACAACATCGCACTTCTCGTAAATAATATTCAACTGTTCAACTTGGCTATATTGCTTGTGAAACTGGTGTGTAACCTGTGAACTGTGAAAACTTGATGTATCAGTGTTTAACTTTTTATACAGCCCACAGTTGGGATATGTTTTTGGTTTTTTTTGGGCGAGGCACACGAATTGCACCTGCAGCTCATCGGCAATCAGCTGGCTTCATATGCTCCAAGCTCACTCGTTTCGGTGCCAGACTATTCTCTAGTCCAGCCGTGTTTCCTTGGTGTCTCTCGCTCTCGTGCCAGTCTCTTGCCAGTTGCTGTTTGTCTACGTTCATTGATTCATTGTGTTTTCCTCCGCCAGTTTTGCAGAGTGTGAGTTATCAGTTACAAGCATTTATAAGACTTGTCTCTCCCTTTTGGAGCTCTTTAGGTTCTGTGTTGTACTTTGATTTTTCCCGTTCCCGGTGATTTTTAGTTGTACTTTGTTTCCAAATAAATCTCTGCATTGTGACTCTGCCTTTTGGGTTCTGGCCTTGATTTCTCGTACATAACAGTAAGCTAACAACTGTCTTTTCTGTTGAAAGGCTGTCAGTAGGACGAGCTCGACTGCCAACCAATAAAACCATCCTCTAGATGTTTGTTACGGAAAATCACAGCATTAATGTTATTTTAGCTGTGTGGGATGCTGCTGTTGCAACCTGCTCCATTCACTCCTGCACAAAATGTTTGCCTTCTGGGAGAATTCAGCAGTTACAAGGATATTTCACTGTGAAAATTCAGCAAAGAGTAGAAGAAAGAAGGAAAGAAAACTTCAGTAGCATAAAACCTCAGGGCAGTGCAGACCTGTAGCACAGCTGAGATGCTGGGGCTTCTAAATGTGGCAGGACTCAGTGCTTCTGCTAACGTGCTCAAGATAGTGTCAACTGAGGACCATCAGGTTACTGTGTGCTCTGAAGCTCTATCCCTTCTCATTTCCCGCTCCACAACATTATTGGAAAACCACAAATAGTCATGTTTCCTCTTTTTGGGGGCCACTGGTCAGCAGTTGTCACAGACTGTTGGGTTTTGGTTAGAATAGCTTTGGCTATTGTTTTAAGCTTAAAATAAGCTTTATTTTTGTGAAAGTTTCTCACTCACTTCAGGCTGATCTAAGAGCAAACTTAAGACTGGCCCTTACACTGTAAGCCAATCTAAAATATCTTCGTGAAACCAGCCCAGAGGGTTTAAATACATTAACAGTGACTGTAGCCATGGTAACTGTACGCATGAACGATGGCCATGGCCCTCAGAATTCTAAGAGGACATGAAAATGAAAAAATCAGGAATAAGCGACTTGAAATCCACTAATGAAAACTAAAATGAAACTATTAAATGTGACTAAATCGAATGTCAAGAGAAACTAAAACAAAATCAACACTGTTCCACACACAGATACATATTCACTGAACCCACGATGACAGACCGCAGAGACAAATATCAGCACCATGTGGGTGATGACAGAGAATGTCAGATGCATCCAACAATTTCCATCTCCTCAAGTTTTCTCCCCTATAGCAAAAAAAATTTATCAGAATAAAACTTCAAGCCCAAAATGTTCATATTATGAGGTGAGCCACTGCAGTTTCCTGCTTTCAAATCACACTCCCGACACAAAAAAGTCTCTCTCTGCTCTGACATCAAGACACAATCCCCCTCCTACCCTTTTCACATTTTCAGACACTCCACAATGGAGGATGGTGCTACAAGTGAGCGACTGGCGTAGAGAGACTTTCATTGTCAAACCGACAAAAACAAATGACAAAGAAGTATTGTTGCAGACTCAATACAGTGTTGTGTAACCCATTCACTGGATGCTGCTGTTGGATCTCCGCTCTAATTAGCCTAGCTTAATTAATTGTTTGTTCTCAAGTGTATTTGTTGGACAAGGGTGACATTGGGGGTGTGCCAGAGCACTCCCGACAGAAGTTGACACAAGTGAAAGGTAAAGAGGAATGGATGAGGGTCCAAAAATTGGGCATTGTGTGGTTAAAAAAGCTCTCAGTGCTGTAATGCCTGTGGCTGCTTCGCACTGTGCATGAAATAATCTATGATTTCTTGTGCTGAATGCATCTCAAATCCGGCAATATCACCTTGTTTCCTAAAACTTTTATCTATTACTAAAATGTTTTTGACAAATGTGCATTGCAGAAAATGTGATTGCTTCAGGAAGGGCTCTCCATGTCGATTTTTCTCTACCACACTGGCAGTATCTGTAAATCATGGTTATGTGAAGTCCATGTTTGGCAAAATATTACTTGTGGTGCCTCAGCAATCACCATAAACACATTGAAATGCTAGCAGAAACCAGGAGGAACTCACTGTTGCATCTGTTACAGGCTGTGACAGCAACTGCAAGATATACGGAAGACGAAACACCCACTATAGAGGACCAACTCAGCAGTCTACCTCCATCCAAAGAACAAGAGACACTCCTTTATGGACACCAATGAATGACTTTTGCACAGAGAAGACAGCTGGTTAAAAAGAAGAGTAAAGGAGACCATCTGTCAAACTGGAATAACCCTTCCTGAAGAGGGTGGTGGGATGATACGACATCACCTAACAGCTGCCTTTAGTGCCACTCTGACATCACTTCCCAGGACATTTCACACTAATTCACACCCAAATGCATAACTCTCACATGACAGACATGTGGCTTCAACGATCTTGGTGTGGCCCCCCTGAGCTCAACCGATAAAGCCTCTTGAAGAAAATCTGATGTCTTCAAGTGTAAATAATCTGTTCATTTCAGGCAGCACCAGAGTACCTTCTATTCTGTTTTCTTTGAGTGTGAATATTATGTAAAATGTTGCTAGCTTATCAGTACAGATGCTGTGTGAGCATAATTAATGTTTTGGCTAATTCTCAACCTAGACGTGCACTGCAAACAAGCCAAGCTCGGGGTTTATCAAATTCTCATCTAGATTACACCATGATGGGGTTTTTGAGGTTCCAAGCAGGCAGGCCAAGCAGCGGATTTTCACAAAAAAAGACTTGTACACACAAAGATTAGTCAATACAAGTCCTGGACCCATTAAAGAGGTCATATATACTGGCTGATCAGACCATTTGTGAGTCAAAGGGAATAACAAAAACGAACATTCCTAACTGGACTTCAAATAAAACAAACAGGACAAGTAGTACGTCAGTTGGATTATTTTGATAAATAATTAAACAAGAACACCAAAAAGCCTCCTACAATTTAAAGAAATTAATAAAATCCTTAACTAAACTTTCTAAATCCCTCACTGATCCCACAGGCACTTGGTACAGTCCAACTGGCCACTTTCTGTATTTAGCAGCTCTGTTCAAGCAGCCGCATGCTTTGCTCAGGCCTGGCCAGATGTCCCTCCAGCAGCAGCTGGACCCTCAACACTGGTAACTTAAAAGACCAACTTTTCAAACTTAAGGCAAACTAAACAGACAAACTGAGAAACTAGTGTACAGTCAACTTATGCAAAATAAATATGTATATTTCGGATGAAAATAAAAACTATGTGTATCCGTAGTGTTTGCTGTCTGCATGTGCAGTGTGGATGTCATGAGGTCAAAAGGTCAATTAAATGAATAATTAAATGGAAAGAAAACTACTGTGAGTGTAGGAGGGTTAACGACATTCATGCAAGCTGCGTGGCAGCAGTTGCAGCCATCACAGGGTTAAATGAATATATTACACAGGTCTATTACTAGCATGTCCCCATTAGTGAGGCTGCTGTAATGTAAATTGCACAAATATTAATTAGAGAAAACTACAGTTTAAGTGAATGGACATGCAAGTTCTTTAGCTTTGAACTTTCCACAGGTAAACAGGTTCATCTGTAACAGATGATAGTATCATGATTGGGTGTACAAGCAAGGATGGAGTGAGGTTCAACACTTTGTGAACACATGATTGGATCAAGGAGATCACTACATGGGCTTTGGGAACACTTTCTAAAAACACTGTGAGTAAAAATATTTTGTTTGCAAATGATTGCATTCTGTTTGTTCTGCACAGCATCCCAACTTTTTAGGGATTGTTGTTACCTTTAGGCAAGTTAGCTCATAAAGTCAACCGCTAAAATCATGACACTTGTGTTGCCAAGCAGTGAAAGCAGAGATACTGTCGGGCAGCCATCCTTTTCTCTTGTTGACTCTTACTTGAAAAGTAAGATGTGTGATATTTGTGCAGGTGTGAGGTAACTTTATGACCCAGTTCACCCAGTTCACCATATTCCATTTCACTTTGCTTTTCCCTTCATGATTTTTTTTGTGGTTCTATAAAATTATCTCTTCCTTGCAAACCACACAACAGAAGTCAACCATGGTGCTTGTAGCAGGCTATACACACACACACACACACACACACACACACACACACACACACACACACACACACACACACACAGTACATACACATATATTTGTTGTGGCCACTGGGGTGATATAAAATGTTGATGCCTTTCTTCCACTGAATATAAAAAAACCTTTATAAGTCTTGTCAAGGACATTTTAGAGATAGGGTCATTTTCAGCAAAATAACACATAATTTCATGTCAATTTCTTCCCCTCAAAATCACATACAGTGTTGGTGAACACTTCAAATATACGTGACTGAGCTTAACTTCATGTTAAGTCTAACTAGGTTCCACATTATCACATGTCCCCGCTGTGTGCTATGAGCACAGAACACCCTCCACGTCCCTTGTTAGCATGTCCTCAAGTATCTCAGCATGCCCAGCTGACACCAGGGAACCGCTCAAAAGACTGCACCTGGAAAGTGTGATGAGATGAGATGTGCTACAGTGAGCAGGGAAATGAAGATCAGGGCATCACTCGTGGGTGATGAGGTGGCACGCTTTAAAACACTACACTTCTCCCTGTGCCTCCTCACTCTCTCCTGTCTCTCTGCTTATGATCTTTTTGTAATCTGAGAAAAAGCAAAGCATCTCTGTATTCACCGGAGCATCATAGGTGTATCCAGGCCTTTTCTCCAGCTCTGCGTTCAGAGGCTTTAATCTGAAGATGTTGTTTTGCCTGAAAATAGCCTTGGAGAAAATTATACAGCATAAACACAGCCTTTGCCAATGTACTTTCTCTTGTAACTTCCATTTTCATTTGCACATGACAAAGGTAATTAATCTGCTGCACTTTGACCTGTGCAGCCTCTGTTTGAGTGCCTGTCTAATTGTTTGTCTGTTATATCTGTGCTCATTCCGCCACTGTTCATTAACAGTTAATGAACACTGATCTGGGATAGCACAGGAGCTTAACGAGTCATCATATCCACTCAGTGCTTGAAATGGAAAAAATATACGTGCCTCACTCACATGTTGGCGTGCATATGGGCCGATCCTTTGACCAACAGTCGGGCTGTTAATCTTGACGTCGTAGCTGGCTGTGGTATCACTGGTGGTAGCCGCGGGTGTTTTTGTTAACGCGAATGGCACATCAGCAGCCTCTTCACTGAAAGCAGTGGTGCTAACATTAGCCTACTGTTCCCAGCCTGCATTTAGTGCTAGTTTGGTAGCATTTGACTTTCAAAGCTCTGTTGTGTCATCATCTGACTCTGTTCATGTTCTCTTTGTAACTTTTTGGAGCCAGGCCAACGTTAATATTGCTTAGACCAGCTGCTGAGAAAAGCAGGCAGGCGAGAATAGAAACAGGTGAGCTTCACATGGTGACCCCAGGGTTATGCAGCTTATTTAATGCCATCGTGAATCGCCCAGAGAAACTGATATGGAGACAGCAGAAAAGAGTACCAGTGTGCAACAAGTCAAGGCACACCAAAGAGTAAAATGTAGTGCCAGTAATGCGTACCAGTCAGTGTCGGCCTGCTTTGAGCACTCTATCCAGTCAGATGTGTTAATAGACGGATGTGTAGTTTTCAAAGACAAAATGCTGTTTTCTTTGGAATAACACACAATGATAAGGCCAGTCAAACATTGTTCCACCTGTGCTTTCTTCGGATGTTTGATTAAGTGTTTCTTTTATGTGGGTGGATGAGGAACTACTGAGTCTGAGACAAGAAAAAATATCAGTTGTTTTCTTACATACAGCACATGTTCAGTTTATGCTGCGAACATCACTGCAACTCTTCATGCTTGTTTTCGAGCAGCATTCTGCAGTGTCGGTTTCACCCAGAGGCTTCAAGGCTTCCGAAGGTGTCATGTCTTCATTCACTTCAGATTTTCCTATTCTAACATAACAGCTTGCTGTCTCGATCTAAAACATATATCCTGCCATTCTGAATTTTTCAAGTTGTTTCTTTCTCCACAGGCACATGTCAGTTTAGGAAAAAATGTCTCTTATATGATAAAGCAGGTTAACAATCTGATTTTAGTGGTGTCACATGGGAATGAATAGTTAATGGAACGGTTTGACATAAGAAGGCTATTCGCATAATTGCACGTTATTAAAGTCTTTTAGCTCTGTTTTGGTCTCCTCCAACTCCTGAGGGAAATATCTGACATATAAATATCTGCTAAATGCTGCACTATGTTCACCAGCTAGTCACTAACTGTGTCTGTGTGCTGTTTAGTGCCGAGCAGGTTGTGTACACTGGCTTTTTAGAGCTTTTTCTCTGAACACAGCTGCCTGCTGCAGCCAAAACTGGTGCTATGAGAGCTGTGAGAGTGAACCAAAACACTAAAGTTTTAGGCATCTGAAATGAGCGGAAGCTTATTGTGAAGCTCCATAAAGAGCTGAAAATTCAGTTGATGGTTCCCTGTAGGCTCATCACTCTGAGCGACTTCTTTTCTTCATTCTCACTGTTTTCACGTTGTCATTTGATATGTCGTTATTATTGAAATATTGATTCCTGCTTTAAAATTCAAATTCTTCCTTCAAGGATTTAAATGCAAGGCTCCTCAAGAAATCTATATCATGGCTTTCACATTTTATTTATTCATTATTAAAATGTTAGCATGTTTAGTAACTTCCTGCTATAGAAATTCTGGTTGCATTATTTGACCTAATTTCACACCAGAGCAGTGACTGACAATCAATTACAGTTTAGATTATTTCAAACCCCAAAACACAGTATACATAGTTTGAATAGGTAGTGAGGTGAAAGTGTTCTGATATAGTGAATTTTCTCCATGTCCTGCAAAGCTATTACTCAGCACGTAGAATGACTGGAGGCATATCTTATGTGATGTATCATGTCAGAGGCCACTCAAGACTAAAATAATCATAATTGGTAATATTTTACAATATAGACAGAAATGCATATATTGGCAGAATGTAGAGAAGAATGTGTAATAGGTCTGTACCCCACGCTGTCCACCTTTGAAATGTGATGAATTTATATAGCTATATATCTAACGTGTATTCATAGATATTGTGCAAATCACAGCAAATTTGTGCTTAACCAAATGTTTACAGTCAATACTTTCACAGGCCAGCACCAGAATAATTTACTCTATGAAAGTGTCTGTAAGTATTTTCCGCTCAGCACCTTTTCCTGTGTTTAAGTATCTGACAAGGAAAAGCTACTGAGAAAAATGCACAGTATTGGTCACAAGAGGGCATGTCGCCCTATAAAACAAGCAAGTTGATAATGACTTTTTCAGGAACTAATTTTCTGCTTTGTGGCGCAGCCCATAAAACAAGGTTATTCTCCTCCATCAAGGGATGAATAGAGATTTAACTGTCTTTTCTGTTTATTGTCTCGCAGCAACATTTACACTTTCCTTATGCCACAAATTGAAGAGGGTCTCTGTTGACTTTGTCACTTGTATCCCATGTTTTCTTTTTTATTAAATCCATTAAGAGCAAGGGTAGAAGCACTGATCCATTCTGCTTGTTGACAACAATCTCATCTGTGTACACCATAGATGTTCAACAAGAGCCCATGTGTCCGTCCATTTCATCATCTGCTCTTGCATATTCTGCATGTGGTCTTTTTTTTTTTTAAATAGTCAAAACACAGGACTGCAGCAGCAGAAATCAATGTGACAGTAATGCTGAAATTAGCTTTAAAATGCTGAGCTCTCAGTATTTTACAAGCTGCCCCATGCACTGTAATTCTCCCACCTGCTAGCACTCCCATAAGTCTGATCCAAACCCCAGGGGTTAGATGCGTGATGACTCAGGCTTACTAGATGACAACATGATTTTAATATATGTAGAAGGACAAGCGTTTTGTTGAACACATACACCAGGGTTTCACAAATCATGTAACTGTGAGTGTGTGTGTGTGTGTGTGCCTGTGGACCACTTAATTAACATAACGTCCCCTGACAAGGTGTCATAACGAAGACAAAGAGACCTCAAATTCTGCTGTTTAGAAAAGCTGGCACTACGGGCGTTTACAGCTTTCAGTCAAACTATAACCTTACTGATGAATGACTGCAGCAGTATGACTTAATTATGACTGCACAGGAAATACTGTCCATCCCTAGTAATGACCCCAATGGCCATCGATAAAAAGCCCTGATAAACGCATACTTCCTGAGCATGGATGGATAAATATGGCCTGAGTAATGAGACCCAGGCTGCCGAGGATGACAGCTCTGCTCTATATCATATGCTGCTCTGTGGTTCTGGGGTGGCAGTTGGCAGGGGGGGGTGGGGGGGGGGGGTTCACAGGGAGGCTTTCAAACCTCAGTGTGAGCTCTCTCATTCACGGCTGGCTTTCAGACACAATGGTTGTGTTCTCTGAGAGAAAATAACACGAGATATCAGAGAGACAGTAATGAAAAATTCCATTTTCGGTCATCTGCTTCTATCTGTGCAACTCCCCACTAGTGCATTCTCAAGTGAAAAGCAATTGCCTCAATCTTACACGTACAGTGCTCTGGCAGAAATCTTCTAAGTGTGGTTCACAATGGCCCTAAGTATACATTAAAAAAACATCATCTGTGTTTCAAATGAAGAGCATCCTTCAGTCACTGCACTGATTAACACATTAATTGATTAATCCATTACTTGATTTTTGGTCCTCGTCCTGCTGAAACTAATGAATCCTCAATAAACTGGCCGTATACATTGTGAGAGAAAGATAGCATTCATTGCTGAGGAAATCCGGCTCTGTCTCATGGTTCAGATGCTTTACTGTACTGTGGAGAAAAGACAGATCTTATGGAGGTTAGCAAAGCAGCTATTAGCAGGCTGAGAAGTGGACATGATACAGCTGAAATGCCTCCTTTCTCCCAGCAATGTGAAACATTTTATTAATGGCTCATCTGCTTCGTGGAGATTGCATGCACAGAAAAGATGGGATAGGATATGATGTGGACTAAATATCTAGAGTCAGATTAACACCTGCGATGCTTTCAGTGCACAGTAGGAGGTGTATTTTTAGCTCACTGACCAGCCACAGCATCAGTGGGTTTCACTCAGATATTATTGACTCCAGCAAGTGCTGATATTTCCCCCTGGTTAATACTGCCATTTTTTTCCAACCAGTACATCATCTCTGTCTTTTTCCGCTCTTTTGCAGGTCATCTGGGAATATCCTCCATACAGTCCTACTAATTACCACTGGTCTTGCTTATATATTGATTTTTTAAAGGAGTACATCTTCTTAAATCCCATTCATTATAATTAAGGCTTAAATCAGGATAATGAAAAAATGGTGGATCAAAGGTTGAATTAATTGCAGCCTTGAGTCATTCAGGTACTGAGGGTGAAGGCTTTCATGGAAGGAACCTTGAGATAGACCAAAGCTGGTTGAGTGGAAAAGATACTAATTGCACACTTAGATAGAGGATACTTTCAAATCCTCCACATTTAGTAAATTTGGCAACCTTCCTGAGGCTTATTGTCACCTAGTGTTGTCTGTCTGAGCATTTCACTACACACACACACACACACACACACACACACACACACACACACACACACACACACACACACACACACGTTCATAAAAGTCTGAAATTAAACATTATCACTTTTTACTTGTAATTTTCACAAATGGTACACACTCTCTGCAACAACTGAGGGAATGCTAACAAGTCAAAATTGTTTGTCTTTGGCTTTATAGACACCAGCCAAACAAACATAGAAAACATCAAATCCCTGAATTAGAATATCTGAGAAATAACTTTAACTCTCAAATAAACATACTGTGCCCAAACGAACACATATTCCAGGAGGATATTACCTCAGGAGCATGCTCAGCCACTAAATACAAAACAATCATTTTGAATCATCCATGAATAAAATCCTGGTTTTAAGTGACGCACCAAAAGACAGGAATAGAAATATATGCAATACTTAAAAATAACTGTAGCAGTAACATTTGAACTGAAACTTGAAGGTAAACTTGGAATCATCACTTATTTTTCATGAACACACAGTTTTCAGCACTGAGCTGGTTGCTGCCTTTTTTAAAGTCCTGATCTGACCTGCATGCTGTTATTGGCTGGGCATTGCAGCCCAGAAATGTCCTGAACAGAACAAAATACGAACAAGATAAGAAAATACAGGCAGAGGGCAGTGTCTCTGCTGATAAATACACCGCCACACACTTCCAGTGGGTCATATGATGACTGAGAGGCATTACATTTGTGTGAGTCTATACATAGTTTTTTAGGAAATTCCTGCATTGTATACCTTTAAATTATAAAACAACAGACAGATATCACAACAACTGTGACTCCAAAAACAAAACAACAACAAAGCACTGTTTAGCAATGCTAGTCATGACTCGATAGACAGTGATGCTGGTTGATTGTTTGGATTGCCATGAAGTTTAATTCACATTCTCCTCTTGTTTATCATTGGCAGTCATTTTGTTGTCCCACTGTCGAACATCATAAAACAAGAGGAGGACTTTACCATTCAGTCCAACATAAAGGTTTAAAACAAACTCTGAAAATAATTTTCTGTGGTGTGGAGATTTTGGGAAATACACTTTCTTGCATTTTTGATAAAATTCAGATAAGATTGAGACAAGTCTAATGTTAAACATAATGCAACGCACAGATGATCATCTGTACATCATCTGCATATAAAACCCAAACCGCATGTGGCAGTTCAGTAAGCATGGGTCTGTTCAAATATGACAAAGCTTGCCGATCAGCACCTCTATAGCAGCGGTTCTACAGGGTTTTATGTGCTGGGCTATTTCTAAACCAGAAACAGTAACTGCAACTTTTTCCCAGTCTTTATGCTAGGGTGAGCTAATCGGCTGCTTGCAGTAACTGTGCAGACATGAAAGTGGCAGACTATTGATGCTTTTATCAAACTCCTGGCAAGAAAGCGAATGAACTATTTCTATAAGTCTTTGAAAAATTCATTTTTTTCCAGGGAACTCAACCACTATGTATCTGATCACGGTTAAATGAGAGTATGAGACTTTCTGAGGAATACTCAATTTTCATTGGGCATTCTGCATGTTCTTTCATTGTTCGTTGCAGTCTCGTGTGGCTGAGCTGAGGCCCATCACCCCACAACTGTGTATTACAACTTCACCTTTTACAACTTTACAAATCCTCTGATGTAAATGCATAATCTCCCCCTAGTCTTTGAAAGCCTGAACCCTTAACAAGATGTGTTGTGGCGCGATGTGGCGCCTAAAACCCAGGGAGTCATAAATATATTTATTACAGGCCTAGTAAATGAGGGAAGAGAAAATATTATAAATACACTTTCCTTGGGGAATAAATTATGGCACACTGAGACAACTTCCCCCATAGTCACACCTCTGAAATAAGCACGGAACTGCCAAATGGGGTTTGGGTGTTTTTATTGCTTTTTGCTCTGTGTGTGTGTGTGTGTGTGTGTGTGTGTGTGTGTGTGTGTGTGTGTGTGTGTGTGTGTGTGTGTGTGTGTGTATTTATGTTTGCATGTGGTCTGTACATTGTCATATTTTGGGACAAGTTTTGGACTTTAAACAGGCTGAAAGTTGGACAGTGCATCTAATTAGGGACATAATAGCTGTCTGCAACTGCATTTAGCTTCAGCTGAAAAAGTTTTGTGCCTCCACTGACATTATAGTTAAGGTCTGGGAAGCCTCCAGGGAATTAATATGCAAATCAATGAAATGTTCCCAAAACTGACACAAATAAACAAACAAACAGTGCTATATATGCATGTAAATCAGAACAAAAAAGTAGTTTTGTACACATCCACATGTTTAAGTTGCATTTTGAAACACACTGGTATCCGGTGGAAGTAATGATTCAGCATTAAATGGAAACCAAATGCAGCAAAAACTGCTGAATTATGGTCAAAGCTTCAGTATGAGGCGGGAATGAACAGTGTAGGAATGGCCTGTCAAAGCTACTGAGTATCATCCTTTAGAGCATTTGACATATTCTAAGCTGAACTGAACTGAGACTCCCCCTCACCGACACTTCGATGTCCTGCTGATACTCTGCACTTCTTTAGCTCTGACAGCCTGTGTTATTATGTAAATGTCTGTGTTCAGTGTTCACACACATGCCACATTGCGACAGTCCATGGAGTGCGGGCTGAAATTGGTGAATACAGATGGATTCACTGGTGTTACTAGAATCAGTTTATTGATTAAGGTGGAGATGCAGAGAGGTTATGGACCTGTTTGACCTCCTGCCCCTGCATCCCATGTCGATATCAGTGGCAAAAATTGATCATTTCAGGCAATCTGGCTTAATCGAAGGGAGCCCTGTCTGAATGGTCAGAGAACGAGTCGAATGGTTGTGAAGTGATTTATCCACAAGAGAGAGAGAGACTGGTGATTAGCCAGGGTTGTTTGTAGGAAATACTTCAGTTAGCACTGTGTGTTCTTCATTCACTGGAATGGGAGCACTGGGTGGTATTAGACTATGTGGAATCACTATGGGACTTACTGTACCTGTGGCACTCAAGAGACAGATCATAGTGACTTTGCTGTTGTTCATGTCACTGTCATGAAACCCATTACAGCATCACAATATTAGTGTCATAACCAGATAATACATTCTTTAAGTAAAATTCATTTATTATTATGAGACTGCAGCAGTTCTTTCCTCAAGGAAACTAGGCATATGGAAATTGTTCTCTTGGTCCCGTGGGTGGTCTCTGAGTTTGCACAAAAAGCCAAGCATGAGTAAAACACTTGAATGACTCCTGCTGGGAGAAGTGCGCTCCTGAATCCCAAATTGTTGTGAGCGCAGGAGAGATTGGGATTTTTCAAAAAAGACATTTGCAGACTTGTTACTGAAGTGTTGTAAGACAAGGCAGAAACCCAGTTTTTTTTTCTTTCTTTCATTCTGTCATTCTTTGAGGACTTTTTAATAGATAGACATCAGACTACAGGCCTGCCCCATTTGATGAGATACTGTCCTACATACCTGAGAGGGTGTTTGTTGTTAAATATGACCTAGAAAAGGAAGCGAATAAATTCTCATTTTAGAGCCACACTGGAAAGAGTAAAAACACTGACTTTTCAAACACAAAAGTGAGATATTACTGGATTCTGCAGCAAATACACTTTTGTTTGGAGAACTGTTGAAAAAGCAGATGCTCTTTACCTCCTCATCATACATACAGACTGTGCTTTTCTTCAGATATTTGTTTTTATTTTCTACTGACCTGACTGAAACTGACTACATTTTTAGAAAAGATCTTGAATTGGTAAACCTTTTGTATGCCACAAAACTGACCTTTCACATTTGAAGTTGCAAAATATAGAAACGACTATAAAGGATTGCTATTACATTAAATAAGGCCATATTTAATGTTGTATCTGTTCTATATGTAGAAGCAAATATGCAACCTGATAGATCAAGATGTACAAATATAGAGCATATTTCCTTTCGTTTGCCAAAAAAACCTTCACAACAGCATATTGTCTTACAAAGTGATATTACTTGTGTTTGGGGTCAAGGGTCTAACTCCCTGTTAGAACTCTCATGAACAAACCATTAAAAGTCTCCAGTAACAAATAACAAATAACAGACATTTTGCATGCATTTGAGATGTGTAGTTGTTTATAATAGTGCCACACAGATATATAGTTTATGAAAATCCATTGTATTTAAGGAGCTCAAACAGAGATAATAATGCATGTTTTTGGCACTGCAATAGTACTCCTTGGGTGTACGTTAGGGTTAGCCAAAAACACATTTTAATCATCAAAATTTGAAAGGTTTCTGGCCCCTATTTTAATTTCCATATCTGGTATTTCACTAATCCCTAAAAAGAGTCTTTATCAAAAGTCGCCATTCTTTTTTTTTTTTTTTTTTGAAACATGACACCTATTTAATATCCCTAATGATCCCACCCTTTAATATTGCTTGCTCAGAAGGCATTTGATAAGGCGGTGAGGGATTATCCTTTTTTTGGTTCGAGATATGTCTCTTGTGTAATGGTGCTCTATTCGTCCTCATTGCCGGCTGTCTGAACCAACAGCAATCGCTCCTATTTCCCACTTCATTGTTGTCAAAAGTATGAAGCATCCCCTTATGCTGATGACATGTTTTTATACCTATCCTATCCCTTAATTAGCTTAACAAAAACATTTAGTCTACTCGAAGACTTTCACAAAATATGGGGATATAAAGTTAATTTACAAAAGAGTGAAATAATGTAGCTGAAAACTGCAGCCAGGTTAATTGCATTTGGTTAATTTCCCCTTAAAGTAAGTACACGCAAATTTAAGTACTCAGGAAACTGGGTCACACATGACTTTAGAGTTCTCTCATCCCCAGTGTGTCAAATATAGACGCTTTGTCAAGCGCCTCCGTGTGGCACCAGGCTTTCAACTAACTCCACGTAAAATCATCCATGTCAACATTAGAAACTCAGAGCAAGGTGATGTGGTATAGAGAGCAAGAAAGTTTGTGTCGTGTGAGAAACCAAAAGTGCACAATCTTTTCCTAAACCTAAGCAAGCAGTTTTGGTGCCTAAAGCTAACAAATTGTGATCGTTTCACAACCTTAACCACGTAGGCTTTCTGACAGCTGCATCACTGGGTTGAGAATTTGTTGTTGGAGCAGTTCCTCTAACACTGATACATATGGGTTTACAGTGGAGTTAGTTGAGTTGAAAGTGTGGTGCATCTCATGCAGATGCTGAAGGGTGCCCGTGACAAAGCAATGGTATTTGATGCACTGAGATTGAGAACAGGTTGGACTTTAAAGACCTATTAAAAGCTGATTTTTCCCTCAGTCCTCATTGGCCTGAAACACGAGCTGGAACTTTGGAGTTTACTACCTTTATCATTAGGAGGAAGAATCAGTACAACCACAATGGATGTACTGCCTAAGCTTGTATATGTATTTCTGAACAAACTCCCCTTATCTGAAACTATGTGTGGATACACTGCAAATCCGATTGTGAAGCATTCTTTTAATGATCTGGACACAGCTCCATCTATGCTCCTATAGTCAGAAATCCTCTATTTAGACCATGCGTGTGCTTTTGATGTTTTAGAAGAGGGGTAATCACAATAGGATATATATATATTTTTTGATAATACTTTCGTGTCCTTTGATTAGCTGATGCTTAAGTTTAATATACCCATTCTCATTTTATTTTATTCTATTTTTGGGATTTTTGCAATTCCTTAGTTTTATATCAGCAACCTCCACTTATTCCCATCACAGCCACCCAGCGCTCTTTTAGACTTTGGAATTTAACACTGAATAAAAAAGTGTTCCAAAGGGTCTGTTCCTTATTATTCCTTGCTAAACTCAGTATAATTTGGAACTCTTAAGTAGATTTTGGGAGTTTCTTAATGAAGTGTGGAAGAAGACTTCAGATACATTTGGACACATTCCTCCTCAATCTGCTTACAACTTACAATTATCCAAATCAAGGTTTTACATAGTCTTCACTGGTCTAAAGTAAAGTTATATAGTGTTGATCTCCTGTTTGACTGCTGCAGGCAAGCACAAGCCACCCTGTTTTTGGTTTTGTCCAAAAACTAAATAGTTTCTGGTGATCAATGTTTCAAACCTTTTCCGACGTTGTGGAAGTACCCATTGAACCTTCTGCTACTGTTGCAGTATAGCTCCACAAGTTATCCATCTTAGTCAAAAGGCAAAAAAATACAACAGGTTTTGCATCTCTTTTAGCTCGATGACTTACACTGCTTAAATGGCATGAAACATTCCCTCCAACCATTAAGCTACGGATTAAAGACCTTATACATTGTTTGACATAAATTCATTATTCCACATCAGTGTGTGCTCAAAAAATTTCTCTTATATGGCAAACATTTTTAACCTGTATAGAAACAATTGATGCCACTGATGTTACCCCATTTCATATGTAATTTACTAAACTTACTAATGTATTTATTATTTTTAATTATATTTCTTTAACTGAATTGAAATCTTTGTTTGTTGAACCCATGCTTTATGTCATATTGAATTTCTTTGTGGAACTGTGAAGCCGATTGTGTTCAGTTGCTGGGTGGTGCTGTGGGAATGAGGCTCTGCTGGAGCAGAAACATGGAAACATGGTGGGGGTTTTGTGCTCTATCTGTGATTTGTTGCACTTTGTATGACTTTAAATGGCAATTAAAAGACAACTACTTGAGCAATAACAATACAAAAAAGGGAACATTTCATACTATGTCACTCAATAAATAAATAAATAAATATAAAACTTGGAGAGTGTACATCAACCTGTTCACTCCAGCATAACAAGCCAGCTGAAGGGTGTATGGTCAATCAACATCTCTGACTGCTTGGACATCCCAGCAGCTGGAGGAGGAGGAGGAGGAGGAGGAGGGAGGAGGTGAGGAAGAAATAGTATTAGGAGGAGGAGGGAGTCTGTTCCGCTTGGATGGCCGAAGCAGTGAGGAGGCTGGTCGCTGTGGTGGGGAGGGGTGAGACAGACAAGACAGCGCTCTCTCTTTCTCCTCTTCACTTAGTCTCTCTCCTCCTTTCTCCACCGGGCGCGTGTGCGTGCGTCCCGCTCCAGCACGGCTCGAGGAGGCAGGGAGGGAGGGACGGAGGGAGGCAGAGCCACTTGACGCATCGTGAGTGAGTGAGCACAACGAGGCTTCACTTTCCAATATGCAACCTGCGAGACGCCACGCCGTCAGCTACTTGTCCTACTGACACTGAGAGCGAGAAAGAAAGGCAGGCATGGAGGTGCAGTAGTGGAGCAGAACAGCCAAGAACAGTCCAGAACAGAACAGTACAGAGCAGCACAGCACAGTAGAGCAGAGCAGAGCGCAGCGCAGCGCAGCGCAGCCTGTGAATGTAGCGCTGCACAACAGAAAGAGCAGCATCTTTGCGCGCAGGTCACACGGATATTTTTGGCCGGGGGCGCCGCCGCGACTCGACAGTGATGTCTGAGTGCAGAATTTTGTTTAGTGACAAAATACGGATTAATCTGAGGCTGTGAATTCCTCGGAGATATCACTGCTGTGAGCACAGGTAAGATTAATATTCTTATTATTATTATTATTCCGTTCTTTTCCATACAGTAACTTCAGCATCCCTGAAGTTAAACCTCCATCAGCTCCGCTCAGCATTAGCAGAGTCAGCCCAGACGCATAAAGCTCAGTCTACATCCTAACTTTTCACAGATTACATGAAAACCTTGACGCTGTGGGGAACAGGGGAGGCAGCAGCCGGGATTGCCTTCTCTGAATTTCACCCTCTGCTGATCCCATTTGCCCGCGTATACTTTGTTGTGGGACTATCATGGTGGAAAGCAAAGTAATCTGCGAGTGTGTGCGAGCGTCTCTCCGATCAGTGCAGATGTTTAGTAATCCTCCGTCGTTGACCCTCCTATAAATAATCCCTGTCGGATTTTGCTGATTATGCCGCCGCCGCCGCTGATGACCACCTACTGAGGACACGGGTACCCATCGTGTCCTGGAAACCGCGGGATTAAACCGGAAAACTTGAGCTCCAGCGCCAATACAGCGCGGCAATGCGTCTTTAAAATTCAGTCTTTAATAGTGGAAACCCTTAAATTATGCATTTTTAGGATTAAAGCAACCCAAACTCATTCTACATTGAAAGTCATGGATGTGTTTGTTTTGGTAGTTTGGTGCCTCATGATGCTCCTGAGTGGAGATCAGAATGAATCAGCCTGTAGTCACTGTATCACTAATGGAGTTTATCAGCGCATGTGTCAGTCAGCACATAAGCCGTCTGGTGGTTATTGGGCCTGGAAACTGATGACCAGCAAATGCCATACAGCTAAGTCTGCTTTAATATGTTAATAGATATGAGCATCTGTGCAGCTTCAGCACATCATGACGTGCCAAGTTCTGCCGAAACTGTCCTCTCAAATGATAACTGAGATTGATTCCCGTAGACTGTCTCTGCTCCGTAACGTAAGAGAGGCTAAACCTGGCATGTGCAGACACAATCTGAGAGGATGTGTCTGTTGGTAGCACCTAATGGCACTAATGGCAAAGTGAGCATTTATCTGATGATGTACATACATTGTTCATTCACTATTAAGCCAGACTTATAAGTCCGACTGAGGACCAGGTCCAGGAGCTCTGTGTGATCTGTTGCATAGGCTTCTCATCTGAGGAGAGCTGAACTTATGTCAAAGGTTATGCAGGACAAAAAAAGAGAAAACTTCCCCTTAAAGAGGTTGAGAAAGATTATTCTACAGCTCAGTCTTGACTTGTGAACATAAGCGCACAATAGCGCTCCAAAAGAGACAAGAGAGCAGAGACTCTCGAGCTCTAAGCATGAATATTTAAGATTTAGAAAAAATGACCAAATTAAAGTCTGGGGAGTGGAGAGATTGTACTACTAATTTAACTACCAAATGATCAAAAACTTCTCACAGGAAGCTGTATTGATCAAGTTACTACAGACACCAACTGGAGCTCAATTAACTGCATGTTGACTGGCAGCTGATGGTATCCCAGCCCAGTCTTTTCAATCTGCGCACAAATAACAGGACTTTACACAGTGAAATTGCATGCAGCACACACGGCAAAGTCCAATTTTGCATGCAAGTAATGCGGCGGTCCTTCCCATTAATTCCTGTGGAAAGCAGATGTGTCCAAATACCAGGGATGAAAAAGGCAGGTGACATAGTATGAAGGGCGAGAAACATCAAACGCAGGACTTTCACCCAGGAGACGGCAGCTCTGGTCACATGTGAAACCAGAAAGTGACGTTAATTAACAAGCAGCATGTCCATACATTAGTGGATGTCAGGTATTTAACTTAACGTCATATATACTGTAGAGCATAACTGACCATTTCACGTGAACCACATGTTTATTTTTGTTACCATGACAAAAGTCACCTATGGATGACAGCAAAGATCACCTGAGTACGGATCTGCTCTCCACAGAAGTTAATGTGAAGGATCACCTGCAGGTGATCTGAGAGTATGAAGTCATGTAATTTGCAGGCAGATTGAGGAGGCTGGGCTGGGTACAGGCTGCCCAGATACAACCTCACAGGAAAACAGCCTTAGTGGTTGCAGACATCCTGGAAGGGAACAAGCCTGTCAGAAATGACAGGGCACAGAAGTGACATTAAAAATATCCTGGGATAGGTGCATTTAGAGGCGCGGCATAAAAATTTCATTGCATGGTTTCTGCAGGAAGTATCGAGGCAATGTGTCATCAAGGCCATTTTTATTTCATGTCTCTCCAGGAAAGCTAGCTCAAGGAACAGAGGATGGGGAGAGAGTGTTTTTTTTGTATTAAGTGTTTGAATGTATGTGAGATATGATGGAGAACTCCATGTGTGGCTGAAGCACTCTTCACATTGACTTGTTTTGCCACAGGAGGATATCCTGTAAGTGCTGACATTATACCAGCTGTTTGAACTGTATGGAGGCATGCTGGGAGTTGGGGGTAGTAGGACTTGTTGCTTGACCTTTCACCTTTCGTCCAGCTGTATTCTTCATCTCTGGCTATCTCTGGGCAGGAGTGGTTCCCAACCTTCTCTTTTGTGTGAAAGCAGTGTAACTGAGATTTTTTTTCTTCTTGCTCTAACTTATAATCATTTTAGAAGCCTGGAACAGTTGGGTTCTGGTCTACTATACAATGAATTGATCAGGCATTCAGCAGAATTGATTAGTCATTCAACAGAAAATTCACAAGCAGCTATTTTGATAATGGATTCATAATTTGAATCGTTTTTCAAGCAGCAATAACAAAAGTACATGTGTGGTTTCAGAGTCTTACATGTAAAAACCTATAAAAACATCCAAATCATGACGAAATTCAGATCACAATTTACAGTGCTCAAGGTGACATCTTCTAATGTCATGGTCTGTCAGTCTAAAGCCCAAATATATTAAATGTACTAAAATGTAAGACAAGGAAAGGCGGCAAATTCTCACTTCTGAGAAGCTGGTCCTATGACAGGGTTTTTTTCTCGCATTTATTTTGGGGGGTTTTTAATAGTTGCTGATTAGTCTCTTCAACTCATTTCATCAACTAATTTGAATCTGTTGTTTTTATCTTTGGGGAACTGTGATGGGCATTTATCACTATTTTCTGACATTTTCTGACAAAATGATCCATCCACAGACAAATAAAATAATCAGCCGAGGAATCTAATAATAGCTAGTTGCAACACTAATATGCAGCATTTTACAAGAATTAGAGAAAATGTATTGTCTTATTATTTCCTCCCCGAATCATCCTTCGACCCCTTAGATGCATCTCATGACCCCTTGCTGGGCTCTGGACCCCCGGGGAATCACTGCTGTCGAGCATAATTCATCCTTGCATACGCTCCAGTCGACATTATATAACATCTGAAGTATAATTTTACAAGCACCTTGCTGACCGGGTTAAAATCACTCCTTATAGGTAACAAGCAGCAAAAAAGCAACTGATGTCTGGTGTCAGTGTCACAGCTGCTCTTTTGCTTCACTCTGCTGGATTTTTCAAGTAAACAGCGCTGTGAGATTTTCCACAACACCGTAATTGATGAGGAAGCTGCAGGCCCCCGATGCTCCTTTACCGGAGTGCAGTGTGGTTTTATGTATGCCATGCCTTACTTGTTTGAATCTGGCATAATAGAGTTGTTTGACAAGCTGAGCTGCGAGTGGTGAGGAAATCTTGCCAGTCAAGCAGAATGCTGGAAAATTACACGTTTGTTCCTTCACCAAACTCTAAAAAAAGGTATGATAGTTACTCTATGATTAGGCTGTATTCCAGGAGTCTCAGCACACTATTGAGAAAATGGAGAGAAGATGAATTTTGTTTTCACTGTATCAAAGTGACTGTGCTTTATAGAGTCAGCATGGAAGGAAAAAGTAATGCAGAGAACTCAGTGCGAGGCTACTAGCTGATGCAATTTAGTGAATTTTGGTTTCTTTTTTGGGAACTGTATCTACTAAAAAAATACAATTACTGCACGAAAACTCGTCAGGAGGCAGTTTTCCTAAATGAGGCGCCTTCAGTTTGATGTTTTCCTGTACAGCACAGACTGGATTTCATTTAAACAAATCTTTTATCTGCATGAGGCTGCATGCAAGGCGTCCACCTACTGTACTGCGGTGCACTTCCAAGAGGAGGATGAGTTACTGCCTAATTCAGTCTTAGGAAGAACATAAATAAGTGTTATTTCAACAGCGTCTCACAGCAGTTTGTGAAATAGTCACAGAGTTGAATATCTGTATCGCGACACCACAACTTTCAAGCTAATGTATTTCAGTCTGAAATATCCCTGCTCCACCATCATCCTCACCCCGCATCAGGCTAGCAGTATGTAATATGCAACATCTGGTTGTTGTTGCTCTTTATGCTACGTCTGTCCCTTCAATTTGAAGGTCGTGCAGGTGTCGCGCAAAAAAGGGAACATTCATGCACAAAACTCGATAGATTAAATACTGTGTGCACGCTGCTGTGAATTGGGAGTCCACAACGATCAGGGAAGAGTACACTTGACGATAATATAGCAGAGCTCCTCAGTGTTGTCTACCTAGTCCCATCTCACCGTTCATTTTTAATATTTAGACTGAAGAAGAAAAAAAGATCCAGGACGGCTCGTTGAGACAGCTCCATTTCCTGCTGTATTTATCTAGTCTCATTGGTTCTGTAAATGCCCCATTTGTAATCCAATCATATTAGAATAATTTATCTGCTTTAGCAATGCTTTATACTGCGCTGTCACTTCTAGGCCTTTGGTTTCAAGGCACTGCGGTCCTTTGGGGTAAGTCGTCACAGACTGTCTGAGCCTGCAACGTTTCCTAATTCAAACATTGTTGCACACGGCTTCTCCTTGGGAATGGCTTTAATTGAGTGCTTAATAAGAGCGACGCCACACAGCAGCCAACTTCCGGGGGGATCTGAGCATTGGGAGTGCTGCATTATTAAATGTACTTATATAAGACCTGAAAACATCTTCTTTCCAAGCAATCTCAGGATGAGATCAGGTCGACGATTCCTCTTGATAGTACAACTCAAGCAAATGTGGATTTTTACTTCTTTTTTTTTTCAAATGAATATCCACAGCACATTTTCAGAGGTGTATTGTGCTCCACTGGGTGTGGTTGTTGTGTGAGAGCCATCTTTCCTCCCTCATTTAGTACAATATAAGTGCTCGATAAAACTGCGTTCCCCACAGGGCATTGTTATTTTCTTTGTCTGAATCAAGATTAAAGGACTGAATAGACAGGCTGAGATGACTCAGAAGAATGTTACAAATATACCCTGAGCAGCGTGCTGCTCTCTGTTGATAACTGTCGATAAAATACAGGCAACAGCACGCTTTGTTCCTGATTCTGTCACAGGCTTTGGATCATTTTGGAGAATTTTCCATGACTGAATGGGCTAGCTTAGACCGCATGAGTGACAGATAGCATGTTTTAAAACTTAGTGGCATTTTCCTTTATACAAATTATGCTCATAATAATAATGATAAATTCAAAATAACTTTAGATTTCACATAAAAAAAAAGAAGCAATTGCCCTTGTATTTATTATAAAACTACAAAATCTCCCTCGTCATGAGCTTAGTGGGGCATACAAAGGGTTTATGGAGCATCAGACTAACCAGTGAGTCTTAATTATGTTAGAAAGAGGATTATCTTCAGAGTAAAGAGTAAATTAGGACAAGACATGGAAATGAAGGTATAGTAGCGAGGTCATGTTATCCATGGTGGTTATATAAATTTTCTGTTATTTCTCTCAGGGAGTTCTTCTAAATCAATGGTGATTTTTCACTTTTTAGATTTAAGGAGACAGCACAAGTAACAGTAGAATTCTGAAAATCAACACACCTTGTTAAAATGGCATTTTGATTAGCTATTAACATTATAATAGTAATTTGTGCTGGCAGCAGAGGTGGATTTTCACTGAATAACAGTCCAGAAGGTTCAAGGTGTGCTTCACTGATTTTACACATAAAGTTCAGTTTAATTGTCTTGAAGAGAAGCACTCAGCCCGTGGAAACAGGTGTATATAACGTCCTTTGTTGCTCTGAGTGATCTCTTTTCAAAGTTTGAGAAAAGAAGTCCTCATGCAGGTCTGCATATCAGCTTTTCCATTCCTATTCATCCCACGGTCTTCATCAGAGGATGGAGTTTGCTCGGTTGTCATCACATGCAACGGACAAAATGCAATACTAATAACAAAGTTTACTTTGGAAATATTATATACATATTTGTATTAAAAATATTATGTTGTCATTAGAAATTACATATATTAATTATTATTAGGAATTGTTAGTGTATTAAGCTGGCTGGAAAGTCACTAAACCAGATGTTGTAAATCAGGACATAGGTTTGTCACTTAGGGCCCGAAATGATGAGCAGCTGAACGAGTACTTGTTGTTGATGAATTTTTCACTACATAGTTTTTCCCTCCTGCGTATTGCTTTAGGCAGAATCAATAAGAAATATCATTTCTGGCTTCATATTGCGATGCAGACTTGGGTTTGGGAATGGGTTAAATGAGACACATCATTTGTTAACTTGTGACTGTCAGTTTAACACATACAGCCACACCACACCACCATGAAACTGGAGGCCTTAAGCTTTGCACATGAACAACAGCAGGTTTGAGTTCATCTGTTTTGTCTCCTCATAAAAACATATACATTTTTACTTTTAGGTATTCAGCAATAAAGTGGAACTCCTGAGCATGCATGCTGTAGTATTATGTTTTACACACAATTCAGCCTGTGAGGTGCTGAAGTCCCACTCCAATCTGAAGTGTCTGGCTCAAGGGCACTCTCACAATACACAGTAAGCCTCTGGAGAATGCAGACAACCCAGGGAATATATATATGTAACAGTTTCTATGTAAATTTCAACATTTATGTATTGGCTTTTCAATGTTATTAATCAGTCAGGGTTACATATCCACATTCACAAACGACATAGTACATTGCATGAATTCCTTGCTGCGAAACAGATTTTAAATATGAATTTGATAACTTGCCGATCAGTCAACAGACACGTGTTGCAGCTGCTCAGTGGATGTTGTTTTCTCAGTGATTTCCAATTGTTAAATGAGGAAATAATGATGTGGCTTCCCATTATCATTAGTTGCATTTTGCTGCTGATTGAAGTCCCTAAAAGACTTTTTTTGTTTTGTATCCAGGGACAAAAAGCTTTTTTTACATGTAAGAATATTGTATTCATCTTAAATAGTGAATTACGTTTGGAGAGAACCACAGATGATGCAAAGCACAGGTATTCAAGACCTCACCTGTTTCTCAAATGGAATAATTAGACATTCCAGGAAGGCACTGTTTGTTTAGCAGACCATTTCAGATGTCTGCAGTTCATATGAATGAGATTTTGTCATCATTTTATCAAAGTGCAATTAGATGGTTCATCCATTTAAAGCAAGGACAATAAAGAAGAACAAACTAATGCCCCTTGACTGTTTTTCATCTTCATCTTCTAAACTGTGTTTCCTGTGCAGTAGATGACTGTTTAGTTTCAGTGAGAAAGAAATCCAGATCAAACTCAAAACTGTTGATTTGTGCCAGATAATCATATGGTGGAAATTAGGTCCATGTGTAAGGAAGGTCAATCAAACCCTCTCTCCTTAGCCTGGATGTGGTCATTTTGTCACTGTCTTTAACTCAGTTATTTTTGACTTATCCAACAATGTGGGTATACAGTAGGTAGAAGCATCTTTCCTTAATAAAAGCCATGCCTTATGTTAAAATGTATTCATTTTTCGTGCAGCTGTCAAGATGTTGCATGCAGAGATGTTGCATGGTTTGTGCTATATATTGCACAATATTGGAGTTAGTTAGTTAATGAAATAAGTAATGTACAGTATGCAGCCTGCGGTGTGTTTGTACTGAGACTTGCAGTCAGATTCACTCCAGAGTTTTGCTCTAACATTTTGAAAGGTGGAGAGGTCTTTGCACGTCATTATTTCTTGAAGGAAATGGATTTGGAAGTATTTGACAGATTTTCAGGGAAAATTGATGGTGATTGCGACTCCACTAAAATCACACTGAGACTGTCCTCACCAGAAAAACACTGACCTCTAGTTGTGTGCTTCTTAAAGTGACCTGGAACAGGAAATCACTCGGAGGAAAAACTTCAGAAAAGCAGCATATTAGTGTGTTTTCTTTGCAGTGGTCAAGACTCCTTTATTGGCGCCGTCAAAAGTTGCTTAGCTCAAGCTTAAGTTGACTTTTCTTTCCATCATTTGACTGGCACTTGAGATGTGGCAGGGTGATACAGTTTGGAGAAGTCACTTTCCAATTCAGAAGTGTCCCAATGTGCCACCCACGTCAGCAGTGATGTGGATACACAGCAGAGAGCTGTCACAGTAGTCTGCCCTGACTTGTACTACAGCCCTGGGTGTTTTTTATTGATCATGTCTCTGATTTTAATGGTTAGAACTGGCTAATATGATCGTTCTCTCCCCACAAGTGTAGATGTATTTGCATTTCTGAAATTATTGATGATTATTATGATGTACTGCTATTATGCTCTGGGCACGAAAATGCCTGGAGACAAATAAGCCATTGTTGCCTGGAATTCAATATTTCAACCATGTAAAATGTTGAAATATCAAAATGTAATGAGAGCCTCGGAGGACGGTTTGTGTCATGGAGCTGAATTAGTTGCTTGAGGTCTAAATAGGCATGTGGCAGATGAATAGCTGAAGTAAACTTTTCAGAAATTTGGTGGAATAAGTGTTGAAACAGATGGAAAAGAAGGCTTGCTACTGTCATTGGAATGCAAACAGCGAACATCAAGAATATGAACATATCTCTGACTGCGAACTGCTGTGTTCCCTGTTAAGTGCTCACTCCTCTTGGTTGATGATCTACTTCCAAGATCAGACCAAGTTCCTGCAAATCTTCCAGCGTGCACGTCATGAATTTTTGTTTGCACTGCAATTTTTGAACCATACCTTACAGTCTACATGTATAATTCATGATCTAAATATGAATGGTGTAATCGTCAAGGAGTACAATGTGAAACAGCAGTGGGTTTTTTTTTTTTGTTTTTTTAATTGTATAAATGGGAAACCATGTGGAAATAACACATTGACAGTGTGGTGAATGATCCCACAGCTTTAATACTTCTGTAAGCTCTAAGACTCTATATAAGCTTGAAGGCACTGTGGCTTTCCTGACTACACAGAAAAAAGTTCAAGAAAAAGGCTACCAATCACCTGTCAAGGCTCTACTCAGTGATAAAACTGAGATTTGAGCCTGTACTGTAGGTACAGTAGTTGTAGGTGTTCGAGACTAAATGCATCCAGGTCTCTGTACTTTTCTAATGCTATGTTTCCCTTACTGTAATGTTTATAACAAGGATTCTAGATCTGCTATCTCAGCCCTGTCTGCATGTACCCCAGTGTCTGCAATGATTTGAGCTGCAACAACAGATGTTTTTCTCATTAAATGTGCTCACTTTTGGTGATTAAAGCTGAGATAAGAACAGCTGACATACTCATTGTAGAGGAAAAGGAAAATGTATGTGGTGCTGAAATGATTAACAGATTTATTAACAGAAAAGTTATAACAAAAAAAATGCTTAGTTATTAAGTGGAAATACTAAAAATCTAGCTATACTTCAAGCATCATTGACAACAGCATCTGACACAGGAGTATTTGCTCCTTGCTTCCCTTAGTTTCATACCACTGTAAAAAGAAAAACACTGTTGCTTTTTATTGACTGTTGGATACACTTAATACAATATTTGAGAGGGATAATTTCAGTAGATTATTGATTATGAAAATAAGAGCTGCAGCCCTGAAGATATTAGCCAATGCTGCTGAAGATTACACATTGTTCATCTCTGTCTGTGTCACATTTCCACTGTCTTCTCAAATACAGCAGCATTTGTGTGTAGATATATGTTCAGTTTGAATTCTATTTTCATGATCTTCGCTGGGAACTTCGAAGGGAACTGCTGTAGATATTTGGGCTCGCCTTGACCCTGTTCTCAGAAAAGGTCAGAAGCGCAAGTCACTTTGATGTTTTGTGCTAATTGCGCACCTTGTGAGCATGAACAGGTTCCATTTGAAAGCTTCCCTGCATTGTTTGTGAACGTTACCTGCTTTGACTTGAAGTACATTTTTAATTCCAGCGCTGTGGCTGTGGTGTGATTGCCTCTCCTGCAGATGTTAAAAACCGAATGGAAGATATACCTCTATTAAAGCTGATCGTTCCCTTCGATCACCTCTGCTTCTGCTTGGCTTTTCGCCCTGATATCATTGAACACAGGACGATGGATTTCTTAGGACCAGCGCAGTTCATTAACCAAATGTGTTATCTCCTCCCAAGCTAATTTAATTCCAAGTGCGATTCTGCACCTCCTGCACAAAGACATCAGTTTCCTCTTAGAACAAGATCAATTCTGGACTGTTCTCTTCATCACAAAATTTTAGCTGGCAATCGGCGCACTGACTTTTTATGGGAACAAGACAGGTGATTTCTGTGCGAGTTCAACAAAAAAGGAGCAGTTTCAAAGCAGTGTGTAATGTCTTTTTGTTCCGAACTTATAGCAGTAAGTTCCAAACGTTCTGAACACTTTTCATATATTCACATATAGATTTTCTGCTATTCCTATTCAGGCTCATAGTAGGTTTTCACAGAATGCAATGCATGGAATAACCTTGGAACTGCCATGTAATTACTAAAAGATTCAGTTTGCACAATTGCTGTTATTGTCCTCGTTTTGCACATGAACAATTCAATTATAATGTTAGCCGTATGATGGGCAAAAATCGATTAATCTTTCCATTTTCTGGTAATTTGTTTCTGCCTGAATACATTGATTGTGTCCTCCCCTTTTACCCTGCAGGAGCAGCATCAGTCATTTCTCTTTGCCAAACTGCAGCTGCAGTACAGTACATCCATGACTACTGATGCTTTAATGGTGTGGAACTTAATAGCACATCAGGGACTTATGGCAGGTAATCATAGAATATTAGAATTATTTTTTTATTGAATGGCAGTCTTACTAGTATTAGTAACAGTACAGTACTAGTCGCTGTAGTAGTAATAAAAGTAATGGTGATAGCAGTAGTTGTAATGTTGGTAGTAGCATAAAGACTGATAGTATTGGTAGCAGTAGTTGTAGAAGCAGCATTAGTGGTATTGCAAACTGTTCTAATTCTGATAATATAGTGGCAATGAGAAGAAGTGCGTTCACCACTCATCCTTTCTTCCTATTTTGCTTCTTTTCATTGTCCCCTGTTCACTAACAGCAGTCAGAAATCAATTATTCCTTGGTCAAAGTATTACTATAATTAGAGAGCATCAACCTTGTTTTTATTTTGCTTTTGCCATCTTTGCTCTTGCTTGTTAAGTGCTTTGACGAGTGTCCTTGCAAATGAACGTGTAAGAGGAATGTGTCATATTGAGTGTCAGTTGTAACATTACATGCAGTACTAAGCTATGCAGACCTAACCAGTACCTATGTTAACAAGGCGCGGCTGAATATGCTCTGTGTAGCCAGAACATATTGTATATCAACTTCAAATTTCCTGGCATCAAGTAACTAAATATATTACAGCAGTAAGAGGCAGGCGTAAGTTTGTGAGGCTCTCAGTGGTGTGTTATCTTTAGCTGCTGAGGTACATTATCAGGTTGAGTTGAAAGAGGTGGATGGAGCCAAAGCAAGACTCTGACACTGGGGGGGAAAGTAGTCAAGAAGTAACCAAGAGTAACTATATTTCCATGAGTGCACGTTCTGCCCTTTAACAGGATTTTCCAGTCTGAGGAGGCTCGACTGTGGCACATGGATACAAACCAACACAGGAGACAAAACAGGCATTAGCCTAATAGGCACAGGGCCGGGCGCTTTCATAAGACACAGAAGACTTTATAAGACTTTAAGATGCATAAAACTGCTCTCTCGGAGTAAGGCACAGCCTTGCACTATTGATGTACCCAAGACAGACTCTGACAACCTTCTATATGATGTACGGAGATAAAAGTCTGCTTTTCTGTAGGTGGAGACAGGAGACAGAGCTGGAAGGTAGAGAATCGGAGATTAATAAGAATGCGGCCTACTCAAACCGTTTCAGGTGCCTTTTTGGATGTGTTTTTCACTGGCTTTGTTCCACTCTTTCTCACTGTGTTTTCAAACTTTGTGCTGTCTATGGTGAATCACAGCAGGGGCGGAATAACAGAGTTCTTCTGTGCTTCTCTGCAATGTCAAAATTACACAAATAGCTGTAATTTTGGAGAGGTTTGTGTTGAACATGCCTCAACTCTTTAAATATATTTTTACCCAGGAGACATTAGATTAACGCCGCTCGTTTCCTCGAGGAGCTCTGCAAAAGGTAGATTTCACTTAACTGGTTGTATTGCTTTAATTCTTACATCAGTACAGCTTTTCCAGAGGCAGCCTCTGACATTTCCTCCAAATTATGCTGTGTTCTTCCCTCAGATTTGCTGGCAAACTGGATAAATCTGCCTCCCCTCACTCTGCCCTATTTACACCCTGCTTCACTCAACAACCCCTTTTAACCAAATACCAATCAAATTGGTTCCACAGTGAGAAAGAATTTGACTGTTCAGCCGAGGAATGGAGAATTAAATGTACCTTGTGTATTGTTTAACAATCAGTGGCGCTGCAGAGCTGTGGTTTGAACAGCAGGTTCCACCAGTGCATCTTTGTGAGGATGTATGTACATGCTATGAGCACACAGGTGCAGAATACACTTTTCTGGTGATTGCGGATGGCAGTAATGCAGATTGGCAGTTGGTGGCTACGATAGGTCTGAAACGGTAGCAATAGGAATAATAAAATGAAATCATCAAAAGAAGATTGAAAAGATAATAAAAGAAGATCAGGGTGAAAATGAAAGAAGTTGTGGCAAACACAGGTAAACAATGGCTTAGCACGTTTTATGAGGTAGAAATTGCGTTTAAAAACAATGCTAACCCAAAGTTGTTCCCTTTCTCTTTCCTCTTATTGTCAAAAATAATCATACGTCAAAAAAACACATAAATGCAACCTATTCCAAAGGCAGCGTTCGCTGTCACTCGTTTGAGTGGAGCCTGAAGCAACACGCCGCTCCAGTGCTGCCGCTTGCTTTTTTTTTTAACACAGAGCTGTTTTTGGTCTAGTAGCCTACTGGCTATGTGACAAGTCTTCAGGATCAAAAGTAAAACACATGACTATGTAGGAGTTAATTGTCACTATTTGGTGGTCATCATATCTCTCCGCAGTTTATGTTATTTCACAAACATGTATTGTGTATATCCAGTGAATTGAACAGAATATTTGCTCTCAGTTTTACTTGATTCATTTCAGATTATTCATGTAAAGCGACACATTTCATCCGTACCTGAATGCACTGTATGTATCATCTTGGTCTCACATGCATGTTCATGTACACAAGTTGTACATTCAAGGTTTACTGTTATTACTGGCTGTAACCTTGTAATTGTATCCGTTTCTATGGCAGACATTTACCAAAATGTGGTTTGAGCTGTAACCCTCATCTCACACAGTGATTCTGTTCCATTCAGTTCTTCTGTTTGGATCAAAACGTAATGAGAAGCAACATGTTGAATGATGTCAAAACTCAAAACATATTCCTCACGAAAGAAAATGACGATATTGGACATAGTGAATGAGTGAATTATCTCATTTATCCTGAACATGATAATGAAAGACATTCAACTACTATGCCAGTGTGTAGAAAAAACCCCCACAAGGTTCAAATTATATACATAAATGTTTTGGTTAGAATGTTGCACAATTAGAGAAATGATGTGCTGTAAATGCTCTCTAGTTCTCAGCACAGCATGTACTCAATCATCTATCCGTGAGTAGTTAGTCCCCAACAAAAACTATTTCATAACATTTGGATTTCCAGTTTGAATAAAAAGTTACAGAGCATTTCTGTGACAGCTGAACATCTTTTAACACAACATGTTTTTTCCTTCACCTCAGCCCCATTCATACCTTCAGCTTCTTTCCTGTCACTGGGGTTTGAGCGGCTGAGCGCTGCTACCTTCCTGCCACTCAATGAGCTTTTGAGTTTTAATCCTCACTCCAGGGAGATATTGTCTGTGCTGGGAAAAAAGCACAAAATTGTTGTGAAATTCTTCTAGATGTTTCAGCATTTCTCATCTTTTGGCTTTACACTTTTATGAGGATAAAAGTCATGAGACTTCAATAAGAACAACGCTACAGTGTGAGAACTTACAGGAGTGGCTTTGCTTTCATATTGACTTAAAAGTCGCTGTCCCTAGAGTTGCTGGAGATATGGAAATGAATGTATATGAGATATTTTGTGTTCATCCACCCAGCACTGAAACCCATTCTTTTTTCCAGTGGAGCAACTTTCAGGAAAGTGGGAACAGGAGAAAGTTGCACTGTGGATTTGGTGATTTAATGGGAGACTGAAAGACCTTGCTGCGAAGACTTTAAATGGTGATTGATTAAGTATGCCATAATGTCACAGGCTTGAGTTCAGTTCAGCTATAAATGCAGTTTGTTACTGATACTATCACAGTGCTCTTTGCTATATTGCCTCTTTGCCTGCATTGTTGCAGGGATTGCTTTTGTGTTCCACACCGTGTGGGAAGAGCATGCTGAGCAGGAAACAACAAAGACTGATTTTCGAAGGTGTGCTGTGGGTAAGAACCTTACCGCCATGCTCATCCCTTGTTTCTTTTTATACAGATTGAGGAACCAGAAGGGTGCAAATCGGATTCCATACATTTGTGATTGGATGTGAGACTACTTTGACCCTACAAAATTGAAGATGATGTTGCTATGGAAACTGCTGGTGCTGCAGTCACTTATGGGGTGCCTTGCAGGTAAAGTATCTTATTAGGAACTTTTGATGCATGCCAAAGCTGCCTTTGTGAAGTCTGAGTCCTTATTCATATGTATTTGGGGCAGGTGACAGTATGAAAGCTGTAGTTTAGAAAGGAGCAATCTCTAGTAGATAAGCCATAAGCTAATATTTTTTTCCCCCAGTAATGTAAAATAATGTGAATGCAAAATCCGTTCAACAAGGAAGCTATTGTTAAAGTACGACATTGTCTGCTAAAGACTTCCAGTCACAGGCAATATTGCATTGTGGCTTTACCTTTGTGTATTTGGCACTCAGAAAAGGTCAGCGACATCATCCTGAATGTGAATGAGGGAAGTGTACCACATCAAAGCAGAGAGGAAAATATTTTGTTTCACATAGTTTGACAGATCACAAATAGAACCGAGATTTAAGTGGAAAACTGCCACGAACCAACAGTGATGATAAAGTCCTGCCTTCAACTTAAACAGTACAGGAGACATTACACAAAGCTTTTTAAAACATCCGATAATGGACGTGAGATTGCAAATTTATTGTATGCAGTGCAGTGTTATATAATGTTGAGATTAATGATAGAATGTAGACTTTAGTAATCTTACTTGTTATGTATATAATTTTGAGCATTGCAACAGTGCAGTCACCTAAGTAACTAAATAATATAATAATTTTAAATAAATTAATAAATTACTATCAAAGGCTCTGGAATTAGTACTACTGATAGCACTCATGCATTAAAGGTACCATGTTAAGTTTATACCACTAGTTGTGCTGTGGAGCTATGTTTTTATGAGTGGGTCCTGCAAACAAAAATATAACTTTTGTTTACAGGAACCTCCACAGGGTACCTTTAATGTTGATCTCAGTAAAACGTAGTGGTGGAAGATGTGTTCAGATTTTCTGCTTAAGTAAAAATCGCAATACCATACTGCAGAAATACTCCTTTAGAAATATCCTGCATTCAACATTTTACATACAGTACAGGAGTATTAGCAACAAAATGTTATCAAGAATAAAATACTTACCAGGCAGCAGAATACTTCCTTTCAATGTAATAGTTTCATATATATGTGTATGTGTACACACAGACACACACACACACACACACACACACACACACACACACACACACACACACACACACACACACGTGTGTGTGTATACATATATATATTGCAGGTTATCAGGTTATTATTCATGATGTATTAATAAGCAGCATTTTAATGTTGTAGCTCGCCAAAGTTGCTTATTCTAGCCAGTTCATACACCGCTGAGCATTTTTTCCTTGAGTAAATGTACTTTTAAAGGAAATGTACATGTCACATCAGGTATTACAGTTTCCTGTACTATTTTAGAGCATGACTGATCCAAATTAAAACTGGTCCAGCATTTTAGTTACAGTAAATCACCAGTCAATCAATCAATGATTCAGTAAATCAGTGAATGAATCAATAAAATCTATTAAAATATCCTGTAAATATTGTAGCTACAGTAAAGATTAGATTTAGGTTAATTTCTCAAATTGATCTATAAAAGAGGCAATGAGTGAACAGGAAATCGGTCCAGGGTTGTTTCAAATGTCCATCATTCATTTACCGTGCAGTAAAGTTGAATTATAGCTTCATTACACCGTGGTGCCCATTTCAGCCAGAGGCTCCCTGGCATTGATCACATTTTGATGGAGGACTTTAATTTGTCTCCTTTATAAATAGGAGGGGTCACAGGAGAGAATCAGTTGAATCCCTCAGTGTTTAATCAACAGGTGTAGTACAAATCAAGATGAAGAAAAGACTCTATTGATGAGGTCTGTGTTCTGGTGAAACCCTCCATCTCATTACTCAGCACACATTAGGCCTGCTGTGAACCCCTTGCCCTCTTCTGCATATTAGATTTGTGAACAGATGAGATTTATTAAAGAGAACCTTGAGTTATATTGCACTGTCTTCATGATTTCGCCTGTGCATGTCACTGCTCATCACATGGTAGGTCAAACAATCCCACAAGATCCCACGGCAGACAGCAGGTGATAATTGATCAGCGTGCTTTGGGTGTAGCTCAATCCTCACGCAGCTGATACTTCAAGAAGGTCATTTCTGTTGTGGAGAAACACATTGAACATAATCAAACCCAAATCAACAGCCTAGTGATGCATATGGATTGCCGACCTTTTTGGATTACATTCAAAGTAAAACAGTGTACTTCTAATCTATTTATTGTTGAAAGTAGTATTGTCCTTTGACACTCCCCAATAACAGCTTGGTCCTAACAGTAATGGTGCCATTTCAGATCTGAAGTGATAATAGTATAGCATAGAAACATCAAACAACATACCCCCAGAATGAGGGGCATTTCTTCTTATTTTTCATAAAACCAACAAGCAAACAAACAAACAAAAAAACAGGACATAAAGCTGGGAAATATACATTTTGTCATTTTGTCATGTTCAAGCAATAAACTGATTTCATATTTCCATTTCTTCCTCACTTCCAAGATATAAAAAAAAAATATCCGATACTGGGTTCAAGTCCCTTTGCTTTCAGCAGAAGCTGGGTTTAGTGGACCATGCCCACTTGAACCAGTCAATATGTCTCTGAAGATTTTTGCTAATGCTCCCATAGCACTGAAACTGATGAAATGCTGTCAACTGGGTTTTGTGGCGCCCTCTATAGATTGTGCTCAAAATGCTTCAGTAGGCCTATTCCCAATCATGGCCTGAAGATTTATGATGATTGGACAATTTGTCAACGAGGTATGGCCGTTTTCCTGCTACAGTCTGTCCCTTCCTAAATTTTGGGTTGATGGTGGCCATGTTTTTCCACTGATCTTGCTCATTCATAATAGAAATATCTATCTCACTCCTGTGATGCTGTATAGCCATTTTGGTGTTGAAACTGTCAAAATCCAACAAGTTCTATTCATGATACTGTTTTTTCAATGAAATGGCGAAAAACATCATGACAGACTTTTACGGTCCAAGAGGCTTTTTTGTCGACAAAATCAAGAAGTTGTATTTCCAATTTCCATTTTTTTAATTACAGTGTCACCATCTGGCCAGTTGGGCTCATATTTCCTTTGAAGTGCTTGAATGTCATTTACAAGTATTGGGTTTCATGTTTTCTAGCTCATTCCAGCTCACTGCAATTTGTGCTGTGGCATAAGACTAATAATAACTAAAAAACAAAAACAACAATAACAATAAACCAGCACAAACACAATGTTTGAGTACTAATGTACCATTCCCTTACAAGTAGTGAGACATCCTCATAAGCAATGGCTTTCTTACAAACAACATTTTTGCACTCAGTATTGTTCTGCTGGTGAGAGTTGGCAGAAGTCATACATTCATATATCGATTGACTCTTTTTTTTTTTACTAACAATGGCTACGAAGAGACAGATTTTTAACAAAAACCGGACGCAACAGCATTTTTTCAGTCCATTTCGATCAGAATATCGACTGAATATTCACATTTTTTATCACACTTCATCTTTGCCGGTGTCTTCTTCCTCTCCAAGTCTACGGGCTGTCAACCCCTGGCAAGTCCACGATATGGAGGAGACATTTCAACGTCAACAGCATCATCTTCCTCACCTAATGCTAATGCGTGTCACCAGCATGGTGATCCTGATTCGACCCATCAGACTCATTTGCTACTGATCAGATGATGAGATTCCAATGGTTGGCTGGCAGCATTTTTCAGCAAAGAGCTGGTGCAGTTCACATACTACCTTATTGTGTGTTTGGCACTAATGTGCGTTTGTGTGTAAAACGTTTGGACTCATAAGTGCTGCACTATCTCACTGTAACAGCACCCCCTACGGTGTAACTGCGAAAACAAGGATTGCTGGAACATCTCATAAATGGCGGGGAACATGTTGAAAGCTGCTAAAAACAGAATTAACAAAAATAAAATGAAAATAATTTTTAGCCATAGTTATCTTACTTGTATGACTAATCACTAAAGTTCCAGTTTAACTTCACTCTGTATGGCATGGTTATGGTTAGGGAAAGATTGTGATCATGATAAACTACGGTTAAGATATGTCCAGGCTTGGAGTCCAGCGCCAGTCTCTGTCAAATTTGGATGTGCTGCAACGTGTTGCGCCACTCCACACCACATCAAAACATTTGTAAGCATGCACACAGGTAGTGTCTTGACCTACATTAATTTGTTTAGATGCGCCAGTCCTATTTAGTAGCAATGAAGCATGGCAGCTCCTCAGAAAATCCCAAGTTTTGTCATATTTGTGGTGTGAATCATAGCGGCAACATTCTGGTAACTGCACCATTACTACCAGCACTTGTTCCCTTTGTATGGTGGATCTGTGTGTGGTCAGGCTGTACGTGATGCTTACGATGCTTTATTTTCACTCCACTATGTAGAGGGGAATACTTCTAGCGCTGGAAGTTAATCATGTGTTGCACATTCATCCAACATAATTCTGAGTAATACTGGCCTGAGTCTAGCCTTTTGAACATACGCTAAAGAAGGTCACAGCAAGTAATATCTACATATAGTACATATATCCAGATCTCTATGTGTCTTAAGATTCTTGATGTGAATTTTTGTCTTCCCTTTCATTAAGACAGCTTTGATATAAGAGGGAGAGCAGGGTATGCAGATTTGCATCATGGGAAAATTGGGGTTAATGAGGACACAGTTCCTACATTTTTAAACCACAGAGTGAGAGCAGTGTGCGCTCAACAGACCCGCTGAGAACGTCCATGACCCACAGCCGTGAAAGGGTCGCTCTTAGACTAAAATTGGTTTATCCTCCCTGCGAAACTCACTAGACATGAACATTTGCTTTAAACAATCTTTCAGGGATGCGTGTGCTCAGACCTCCATAATGCTAATGTGTTTTCAGCTGAGCTGGAAATGAACATCTTGGAGCATTTTTTTAGATCTTTAAAACTTGAGCACAGTATTATTGTACTAAACCTCCTGTTTATCAGTTCGGAACAAAACTCACTTCACAATTGATGATTTTGCCTCGATATGGATTAGAGAGGTGCCTGAAAATGGACTACTGGTAACTGGAAGGCTGGCCTTTAATATGCTGCACAGTGCAAGAATGGATTTGCAAGTAGCGTGAATCTCATGTAGGCTTGGGGAAAGGAATTCTACAGATGTTTATTGTGGCTTCAGTTGCACTCCTCAGCCTGGGGAGTTATACTTTGATTACTTTTTCATGCACAAATGAGTAAAAAACTAAAAAATTAAATCTAAAAATCCAATTATATCTTTAATTGTTTCACCTGTTTGTCCACTTGGGGGTTGGGTCGGGGGTTATTTTGTTACATCCAAACTTCACATTTTATGTCCACTGCCAACATTCAGTAGTGGTGGACATAAGTGTAATCTACTTTTCAACATGTACTCATACCTACACAACTAAATAGATCAATTGCCCGTTGAGTCACAAATAAACTTACACAGTCGACCATACTTATATAGTACCAGTCAAAAGATTGGACACACCTTGTCATTCAATGGTTTTTTTTTTTCTTTTTTTTTTTTTTCAAACTGTAGATTAATACTGAAGACATCCAAACTATGAAGGAACACATATGGAATTATGTAGTAAACAAAAAAGTGTTAAACAAACCAGAATATGTTTTATATGTTGGTTATTCAAAGTAGCCACCATTTGCTTTGATGACAGCTTTGCCCACTCTTGGCATTCTCTCAGTCAGCTTCATGAGGCTGTCACCTGGAGGTGCGTCCAAACTTTTGACTGGTACCTTGTATGTACAGTAAGTGTCTACATTCCAGATCTACTGGAATATATTTTGCAGCTGGCCCAGTAAAGCTTCTCAGTCTGTTGAAAAAAACAATCATTCTTTGCTAGACTGAAGCCATTTTAATCAAACAAAATTCTACATATAAACGACCAACAGTGAGTTTAATGTGCAGTGATAATCTGTCACAGTGTAATAGCTGCATGCATAGTGTAGCATGGCTCGCTAGCACTCGTAGTGGCACCGTGACCTCCTTTGGCCACATGACCCTCACCTTTCATGTCATCCTGTACTGGTGCCCCAAGACTCCCTTCCGATATGACGCTCTGCTTTTGAAATTAGAGAAGGGGTTTCTTTGTCTATTTTTGTACATTTTGTTCTGTAAACTCCATTTTTAGCTCCTAAAACATGAACATAACATGCCTACTGCTTGTAAACCCTCCAGGACTGTCAGGTTATCAGACACTGGTCTAAATGTACCCATTATCAGGAGTAAATCTGCATTCAGTTACTATGGGCCCTCTCTCAGGAGGAAAAGCTGCCTGATGATACATGATGTACCACAGCTGTTCCTTTAAAAGCAAGCTTAAGATCTGCCTGTTGTCACAGGCATGTGGCTAAGCAGTGTCTCCATCTCTCTGTCACTCTATCTCTGTCCAAGTATGGGCGCGTATGTTTATGTTGGTGAATGGCCAATAATTTTTTTATGACATTTTGTCTTCATATGTCTTTCACATATATTCTTATTCTATTTCATTTTGTTCACATTTGTTGTATGACGCACATTAAGTCCGCTCTGTATGAAATGTGCTATATACATACATATGATTTGATTTGATTTGAACACCTTTAATGGTGGTTCAAAGCAAGTACATGAACCATCAGCTTTTATTTACTTGCCTCCTTGATGTATTCCATCACACCTTCATGTCTCTAAGTATGAATACAAAGCAACGCTCTTCTTATAAACACTTGTTTATTTTAGCACAGTGATAATAGATGCAACCCATCCATTTGTCTGCATTTGAAAAAAATAGGTCATTAAATCAGTTCCCTGCAACATACATAATAGATTAAAGATACACGCACACAGACACTCACTGACATAGTGCATAGTTGCAGGCGATGCACATTTTTTCATAGGAGGAATTTTTGTTATATTTAAGAAGAACAATAATTAGGTTGATGCTTTTCAGACATTGTAAGAATGTAAACTTGAAAGAATTAATCATCAGACTATTTATGCAAGGTGTCTGTTGCTTAACAAGTGACTAACAAATTGAGCAATTAAACAGATCATATCTACATTAGTTATAATAAATGATTCAGTGTCAGCCTCCTTAATATTTCATATGTAAAGATGACTGCCTCCAGCTTACTGCTGATATGAACAAGTACGCTAAGATAACAAAGCTTCCTCGATGCTATGCATCAAATATTTATTAGAATTTTGATTTATTTATTTGAATATGCATCGAGGAGGATCATATAGGGATCAAAGGAGGATCATATAGCTTTGTTTGTTCTCTAAATTTTATTCACCCGAGGATTGTTTGCTGAATACACTTTTTCTTTCAGCGTTACATGATTTATGTTCATATTCAAAGTCTCTCCTGGGAACTGCTCAATATGATGAAATTTGTTTGTGCCTTTCGCCATTAAGCTGCTTGACTACTTTGCTCAAGAGCAGTTGCAGAGGGAGGTGTGTGTGCATGCAGATTGAATCAGTTCATAAGCATCTTTAAGAGTGTCCACTGATATACATCTCCCATCTGTGATATTCACAGGAATTGTTTTATGGAGCCCAACAAGAGTATTTTGCCGAGATAACAGCTAAATGAAAGAACAGTATTTTGCAAGTCCAGTCAAACATAAGAAAGATGTGAGACAACAACCTAAGATAAGATCAAAACTTTATTTATCCCTGGGGAAAATTCACATTAGAGCAGCATGAGATAAACTCCTGGCCTATATATCTGTATCTACATCTATATGTGTGTGTGTGTGTGTGTGTGTGTGTGTGTGTGTGTGTGTATATATATATATATATATATATATATGTGTGTGTGTGTGTGTGTGTGTGTGTATGTACACACAATGCCTTAGACTATATAAGAGAGGGTGCAAACGAAATTGAGAACTCCAGCAGAGATATGTATACATTTCACAGGGAGCTGTATCAATAACGAATTTGCATATACTTCAATTCACGGCAAATATGCATATATGTTGAATTTAACTCCTTTTGCTCAGAATGAGATGGTTACAGTAACTTTTGTGTAAAAAAAAAAAAACTGCTACAAGTGAAATACAAATCCAAGAAAGCCTCACGAAGAGTCAAATGTATGAACTTTACTGTGCACATCTAACTTTATTTAATATGTAGACATTTGCATGTGATATTATCATTATAAAATCAGAAAAGTCTGAAAAAAAAATATCAGCTTGTTGTGTATGGCGATATTAAGTTTTCTTACTTGTTGAGCTGGAAAGAAAATGGAAATGTATTTTTAATTAAAATTAATGTAATTTAATTGAAATACATTTTTAACATTTTCTGCATTTATTATTATTTGTTATATATTAATACAGTTATGAAGCACAATTCATAAAATCAACCATTCACACTAACAACACAGGAGAGGTTAATGTTTCCACCTTTATTCCAAAGGAGACATATATTTTATAGGGCTTTTTTTAAGTGACAGCTTCTTCAACAAGCTAACATCACCCGCCCTGTATGAAGTGGTGCTTTTTTTTTTTAGGTAATTTAGCATAACATTTCTTTCACAGCTAACACACCACTAGAAAGAATATTTAACTTGTTTTTCACCTTACAAAATACCTGTAAACACTGCTTCTGTTGTGGGTATTTTCAAATCTGGTTAAATGAAAAAAAAAAAAATAAATAAATAGAAGAAAAAATAAAAATTGTTGGAAGTGACACATCTCATACCTGACTCTGTTTCCATTGGCTTGTGGAACTGGGGTCCCCATACTGGAGGTCTTCCCAAAACTCCACTCCAATTTGTTTAAGTATTGGAGCGCATCCACGACGAGTGCATGGTTACGTTGTGGTAGCCTCCTATGGCTGCAAGTTTACATATCAACTATAACTGATCACTACCTTACGATCAAATGCGAGACGGACTTTATGAATGGTTTCGTCATGTTGAGACGTGGCAGCCAAACATCCAGCTAAGTAGTAGTAGGCAGTACCATGGATGTAAAGAGTGCGGCATTAAACAATACAGACAAATGAACTCAAGTAGTTTGTGTTTTAAATGGTTTTGTTTACTTCTGCCGAGCAAGTGAAGCTGCTCTCGAAACATGCATTCTCAGCAGGTAGAGGTGACGCTCATCTAACAGGTCAGGCTATGAAAACGCAGCTAAGAAAGCCTTCATTTCCTGCTGGCATTGTGGATGCAGCACAAGCTGGCCAAGTTTAACAGGCTGAGTTTGTGATGTGTCTCTGAAAATGCAACACAAATAAAGAAACTGTCAGAGGAGTGAATAGTTGTTTTGCTGCCTTTCATCTTTACTTGTTAACATTAGCTAGACTGGAGAAAAAAAAATTTAATCTACAGAGTCTACAGAAGCTACCAGCAACCTATAAGGTGGAATGTTTTCTTGCAAGTTATTCGAGTTGGCTTTGTGAATCAATCAACACACCTTAAATGCCAATATGACAACTATAACCACTCTATATGTCATTTACATGACATGCTTTAGTGATGATTGGATCTTCAAGTGCATAAAAAATATATATGAATTTCAACCAGTTTATCAGAGCTGCCAATATTCTGTTTCCTCTCGTGGACATAATAAGGTGATGGGAGTGTTGTTCTGGTGTGCTCCGGCAGCTGTGCCCCTGTGGTTGTCGTCCCAAACACAATGGAACTGAATGAAATTTCATTTGTGATTCTGAAAACATTCAGAAGTTGCATTTTGAAATAAACAGCAGCAGTGAGCCTTCCCAGAAAGTAAGTCCCAGTTACTTTAATCCACAGATCTCACTTTGAACTGTTGTCATTGGATTCAATGGTACAAAGCAGTGCCAATTAAAACTGTTGATAGTGAAGTCAGTGGATTATTCCCAGCAACCAGGGTATTATATCTGGGAAGACATGCTGAGGTTTTTCAAAGTGTCATTTTTCAGTTCGTTGAGCACTAGAAGCAAAATTGGGGAGGCAGAAATCATAGCAATGGATATTTCAAAACCTTAGCAGTCAACGTGAACAGCAAAATGCTGCCTGAAGTTTTATTATATCAATTCTTGTCTATGGTTGAGAACACCACATTGAATTATACAGTATATTCCTTTTAGACCTTTCTCAATATCTGTTTTCTACCAAGACCTTCAGACAACCCACACATGGCTGCACTCATTATATTATTCAGTCATATAAGAGTTGTCCTTGCAGTTAGGCAGAGCTGTGAGTGTCTGTAACCCAGAGCCCACCACGGTCTCTTGTGGCCCTAAACAAGCAAACACCAAATAACTCCAGTCATTAGGAATTATGATAACGACATTATGTATCTCTTGCTGACATGCAGCATTTATGCCACGGGCTGGCTCTCCCCATCAACACACGTCTATCTACAGGTAACAACAAAATCGAATTGTAAATAAAGACATTTTAAAATGTCCTGAATTGATTGTTGATGATGACATTTTTGTAAATTTATGTGTCTAATCAGAAGTGAATGCTTAAGAAGGATAAAAACGTATAAAACTAATCAGAGGCTCTTTATAGTACCTGATTATTAAAGTCGGCCAGGGAGATGAGAATTTAAGAGAAATAATGTGTTGTTTTGGCAATGGGTGCATATTATAAAAGTATCATCATAATAGAATCAACTCTTTACTTACATATTAGGGGAAAAGGTAAAAATGAAATACCTGTCAACTGTACCTTAATTAAGCTCAAATTGTAGCAGTGTCCTTTTGTGGTGGGTTTAAATTGCTATCAAAACCGTGCAGCTTCCTCTGGGTACAACGTGCAACTGCTCTACATTAAGAGCATGACAAAATAAGTGTAATTTATTTGTTTTAAATTATATCAACATGCTGTCAAGCTCGGTTTTCATCCTCTCTGCTTTTGCAAAACCAGTGGGTGTGAAATGGACCCTTGTCATTTAAACATGTTCCATTTATCAGTGTCCCGACTGTAGACAATGCATATTCCCAGCCCAGTGAACTACTTATGTGCTTTGACAGAACTATCTATTCTGATAGTTACAAGCCTGAAAGATATGTGCAGATATCCTCCATTCTCATCGTTTTGGACCCATTTGTGAAGTCTTGTAGGCTTGCCCAGCAATTCAGTGTTCCTCTAGCGAACATGGAGAAAATACATTTTCTTCAAGGTTCATGTGTTGCCGTCATATCTGTTCCACTTGCAGAGCCTTGTGTATTATCTCTAACAATCACACAGGACACTATCTCTAATGAACTCCACATCGAGACCAGGAAAGAACGAGATATTTGATCCCCCTGCCCAGAAGATGTACTGCTTTGCTTTTGAGGCCAGGTTGTTATATGAGTTATGAGAGTATGTAAAGGAGTTGATGAAAACCTTATTTCATGAATTGAACTCACTTAGGTGCTCCTCAATCTATATCTTTATGTATGCTGAGCCATGCTCTATGAATTGATATGCTATCTTCTGCAATTGGGTTTGAGATTTTTTGTTTTCTTCTTTTAACTGTCACTTGTCACGGAAACTGCTCCCTGACAGACCAAAGTAGCTCTACTGTGAATACTAGCTGGAGAGTGGGAGCACAGAGATGAATAGGAGGCTGATATCCTCTCATTTATAACCCTCGCCTGTCAGTTCAGGCACATTTTGGATTGCTGCATACATTTATTTTTAGATGGTTTCCTGACAAAGACCACACAGCAAAACAGATCACAGCAACACACATACACTTTTTGACCTAATTTAACATTTTACACAGAGAGGTAAATGATAACAGTAGGCTATTAAAAGCAACCAGACAGCAAGCTGGAGGTCTACAAAGTGGGGGGCCCTTGAACAGGATTCCAGGGGTCTGCTATTTGTGCTATTTCTATCTGAAATTATTGCTATTACTGCTATTATTGCACATGCGTCGGAAATAGTGACTCTAACAAAGCCAATGACCAAAAATATTCCACCAAGAAAATGAAATATAATCAGCATCACTGTTAGCATCATTATGTTCATCATCATTACAATCAAGATTGATGCCATTGTCATTATTGTTAGCAGATCACAGCTTTCAAACACAGTTATCATTTACACGATCACAAACGTAATTGAGACTAAAAAGTTTTCATAGCACCAAACAACCAACCTGGTGTCATGAACATTTGTGAGCACAAGGAGCAGTTGGATATAGCAATGGTATTAAACTCATTGTGCTATAGACTGTTAAATACAGTTTATTTACCTGAAAATAACGTTTTCCATTGTTATTGTTCTAAGTATAGCCCAACCAATGCTTTTTGAGGTGAATACTGATTCATATTTTGGAATTTAAAGTGACTGTCTCAAAGATCTCAGTCCCGGTTGATTTGGCGACACCTGTAGTTAGTGGTGGTGTTAAAGCAGATGTGGCCACATCATTCTGTGAGCAACTGTGATCTGATTTGATGCTGCACTTGGCATGAAACAGCGCACAGTGAAAGGAGTTGGTTTCCTTGCTGAGAAGTTGGAGGTGTGCAGCCTGCTGCCTGCTGCTCTTTAACATTTCAGCTGCTCCTTCTTGTTCCAGCACTCTCTGCAATATTTCAAACTGATCCTCTGTCAACAAATGCTGAAGATGACTGTTGTCTCATTTTGTACACATATTTTTGATGAATGACAGTGGTAAGTACAAATTTCACTGACAAACACATTGCTTTTCCTGTGACTGCACAGTAAAAGTGATTATGCAACTTCAGATACAGCGACTGGTCCACTACTACTATGCCATATCCATCATGCACTGTACCACCAGATCTCCTCCTCTCCAGAGAAAATGAATAGGATCCGTTGACTTGACATCCATCAACGGATCTTTGTATCTGTACCTTGAGTGACAGTCAGCATCTAACCAAGCAGCACTGACTTGGTGAAAGACTGAAAGGTACGAACTATAACTATTTTGCTTGTGTTAATATGATCGCAGCATTAAACTTTTTCTCTATTAAAAGAGTCAATTTTCTCATCACTTTCTTGTTACTTACTAGCTAATATTTACAACATGCGATATATCTGCTAGTTCACGTTGTCCGATGATACATCTTTATGCATCTAGCTCTACTTTTAAGCCAAGGGTAACCTCAATCAAAGTTACTTTGTTGAGCTAAATGTAACCATAACCAATGTAACCTACATTTTGGACACCAAGAACATGCCAAGACTGTATGGCTAGTTATGACCTGAATCTTCTCACTCTTCATGTCAACTATGTTTCTGCATTTCACAGTATTTTCTGACACCGTGTCAGAAGTGCAGCTAATGCAAGTATTCACCTAAAATACTCAGCGAACAGCTTAGCAGCTCTAGTCAGTGGCTGGCAAAGCACTAATGCTGAGACAGACACATAGCTGGGGGAACTGTGCAGCCATTTAGCCATGTGTCACCCCAAGACTGGATTCACTGAGTGAGTCATAGCCTGCCTTGAGCAGGACACAGTATGTGCTTGACCACTGCGAGCTTACTGTCATCGCAAAGAGGAAAATAGGACAAACTGCTGAGGTCAGGGCAAAAAGCTGTGGATGCTGACATTCAAAAGCAAGGTTAAAATGTTTATTTATTTTATTTGAATTTATGTGCTAAATGAACTAGAATCCTTCTCATGTGCTCACATTTCTGAGCTGCAATACAGCTGAACCGAACTCTTTTATCATAAATATGTCAGTATCATAGTACACTGCACCATGCATGTTTACATACACAACAAATACAACATGTTAAGATCATCCAGTATGATATACAATAAATACAATTAAGCGCAATTGAAGTTAGTCAAGTCAACAAGGCTATTCAGAGTATAACTGCAAACTGTATCTGTGTAAAAAAAAAAAAAAAAAGGTCCAAAATGCACATTACTGGATGTAATCCAGCAGTATCAGTGTGTCCTGTGGTTGCATGCATTCATACATGCATTGTCCTCAAACACATAGCGCTCCCCTAAAGTTGCTTGGTTTGGTCTTGCATGCAGCTCATATTAATAACAGCGCTATATTTAAATTTCAGGCCTCCTAGCAAAAGCACAGACTGCTGTAACATGGTGAAAAATAATTTCATTTTCACATACATGAATCTTCAGCTGTGATAGTCAGTGCAGTGATACAGCTGGCTAATCACTCATACGGCCATGAAACAGTGCTGCTGTCATAACAATAAACAATTTACTGTAAATTTGCATAATCCACTGAGCTACCAAAATTAAAAGAATAGTTTGGGGCCTTTTTCTTTTTAACAGCATTGTAAAATGGTTGAAAACCTTCAGGTCAGGAAGACGCTTATGCATTATGTATCATCCAAACCCATTACATTATGCAGCAAGTTGCTCCAACAGATTCCTATTGATGCTAATGGATAAAATGTATATTGTGTTATTGGGACAGACAGATAGATGACTTGTAGGCCTAATTATGACATTTCATTAAAGAGATCTCTGTGGAGGTGTTACAGCAATTCTTGCTCAAGCATGTAGTGAGAATGCTGCTCCATTTGGCCTGAAAGTGAATTACAAAACAGCTTCACATCCAATAAGATAAACTCAAGGGCTGATTTGTTGCACAGCACCGTGTTTCTGACTTCTGTTGCGCTCCCAAGAAGACGATCGCTATCTGATGTGATATCAAACATGTGAAAGGACAGGTTCAGCAACAGGCAGTGGCTTCCTGTTTGTTTTGTTGAAGGGTTATGAGCAAGAGGGGATCATTACCTATACTTCAAAATGTACTTTGAAAGTAATGAAATCAGATGGCACTATCCGCTCAGTACATTAAGTTATTGTTGGAAACAGATGGTACTCTTTAGCATATCAAACAGTTGCTCCTGCACCAGTTTGCTGAGTTATTAGTTGTGTTTGTATTGGCCATGTACATTTCATTTTGCAGTAATGTGTAATCTAAGTTGAATTTACATTTCCTCAGTGAACTTTTCCTCTGATCAACAGCAAGCCCAAAGTGATGTAAAGACATGGACATTTTGACAAGTTACAGGAGGAAGAGCACAGGTGTGATAAATACACTAACATTCATAATGGCTCTGTTGTGCATGCACTATCACTTAAATGGAACAGCGGCGTCATTAATGTTATTAGTTGCATTTGGAAAAGGAGATCTAAATGAGCAGAGGTAGTATTTCAGTTGCAGAAAGTGGAATTTGCTCGTTAAACAATTGAAATCCCTCTCCACCCCCCTCCCCTGCAAACCGAATGAAACTGAATGGGATTATTTCTCTTAATTGGATTCATATTTTTGAGACACGTGCAGAACCACAGCTCTTGACTTGAGGACCGCTAAGTCGCCCAATAGTGAATCAGCTTCACTTAGCCAATTAGCCATGTGGCACTGTGCCTTGTCTCCTCAGTCAGTGATCTAGCATTGTAATCCCTTCTTGTTGAAAGAGTTTGTAACTGTGTTGTTGCTGCTACCGCTGACCCACACTGAGGGATAAATACATCCATTTGTTGTGCTGCTACAGAAAGTGTAGCTGCAGTAATAAAAGATACACACTCAGTGACCACGTTATTGTAGGTACGCCTATGCTATCTAATGCAGTTCAACACACGACTCTTACTACTACTCACTACTTAGAATGCTCTCTTTTATTTCCATTTTTTTGTTTTGTTCAATTTACATACATGTGGTGGTCAGAATATTATCCATCCATCCATCTATAGTCTATACCTAGCTATCCCTTTTCGGGGTTGCGGGGGGGCTGGAACCTATCCCAGCTGTCAACGGGCAAGAGGCGGGGTACACCCTGAACCGGTCGCCAGTCAATTGCAGGGCAGGTCAGAATATTATATTATATTATATTATATTATATTATATTATATTATATTATATTATATTATATACATAAAAACTGAACACTCTACGTCAAAGTAGAATCAGTGACAGAGCTGTTGTACTGGAAGTTTACCTGCAGTAATAAAGTGGCCTCTGAATGTGTGTTTTTATTCATTATCACTACACAAACAACTTGTAACACAGATTAAACATTTTTTGGAAAGACATTTTTAAACTAATACTGCGTTGATGCCAGTAGCTAGTTTAGAGGGAAGCTATTAGCCACCACCTAGCCAGTCGTTTGCAGCTAACAGACCACAATAGCTCATTTTACATTCACGTTATACATTAAACTTACATTATACCCATAAAACAAATTCTAATTAAAATTATTAAGTCTCTCACCAGATGGGTGAGAATGTGGTGTAGTTCCTCAGTTGTTTCACTTCTAACTGACTCAGTGAAGCTGACTCACCGTTAGCTCACCGTTAGCGGGCCTGGAGAAGATGTCAGCCATGCAGTCCTCTCAGAACGGACAGTGTTACATAGAGGACATTTGCTTCAGATTGCATATACTTTAGAGTCCTGCCAAATACCTCACAAAGAATGCTGTTGAGTTTTTACATGTCTGAGAGTGTCTTTTCATACCCTTTGTGCTGCCACTAGTTTCCTTTCATTTTTGCAGGCTTTGATAAAAAAGCTTTCCAACTTTAAACCTCCTTAAGACAGGTGATCCATCACAGTGAATATGATGCCAGCTTTTATTTCTATGAGTTTATTGTTGTGTGGTAATGCTTTAAAGCAGGTTTGGGCAAACTGTTCCACAAAGGGCCGCTGTGGCTGCAGGTCTTCTTTCCAACCAAGCAGCAGCACACCAGACTTGACTCATTCAATCAACTGATCTCACTCTTCAGACAGCTGATTGGTCAAACTGTGAGCTCTTGATTGGTTGGAAAGAAAACCTGCAGCCACAGCGGCCCTTTGTGGAACAGTTTGCCCACCCCTGCTTTAAAGCCTGTGCAAGTCATTCTGCATTTCCAACTGCATTAGCAGACAATCATAATGTAACAAGATATTTGTTGTGATGGATTACAAATCTCAGGCAAGTTAGGATTCCACAAATTAACTTAGAAGTAAAGATGTAGTGAAATAAATAAATGAATAAATAAATGAATAAATAATATGGCGTCCTTCAAGCAAACTTTGGAGACTATGGAAAATTCAACAGTCATTCAGATGTATCACTTATAAAACAACAGTTCAATTTAAGCACAACAAATAACTTCAATTTCAATAAAGTCGACAGGCATGAACCTCTCCTCTACTGCTAAACTTCAATTTACACAAACCCACTGTACATCACTCTAGCTTCAGTTTGACTAAAGGTGCTGACTGATTAATATATTTTCTTCACTTAATTCTGTGGTTTAATATTGTTGACTGACTAAAGGACGTGTAGCATCTGTCATAGCGACAGCAGCGCTCCTGGATGTTGCAATAACTGCCATCCAGAATGATGCACTCTTAATCTGTCTCCATAATCGTGTCCATTGCCCATGAAGGGCATTTCTTAGGTTGACGTGCATGTCAGATGGCCTTATATGTCAAGGTCTCTTCTAGTAGTGCTGCCCTGATCTCTTCAGGCCATTTTACAGTGACAGGATGAACATTGACCTCTGTCATTTCACTGGGTGAGCAGCCTGCGGTGAGCCTGACGGTGCCAGGCCAGCTGAACCGTGCTGAAAGGCAGACTCTGTGGCCCTTTGCCCCTGGGTCTGCATCCATGCACACCTCTAAACAGGGCCAGCTGTCCCCACTTCATTATGTGCTGATTAGGACTAGATTGCTCTGTGAGGTAGGTTTGATCATCTAATCCAAAGCACTGCTTAAGGAAATCCGGTTACATCTTAGCAGATTTGTGACTTGCAACACAACCTCAGAAGTCCACCATTTGATCTTTTTAACTCTCTGAGGTTTTCAGAATTTTTAACACTGTTCTCTTGTCTATTAACACGTTCATTAGGGTTGAGATCTGCTTGATGACAGTATTAGTGAGAGCTCAGCCGTAGTCCATGAAATTGAAGAGCATGTCTGGCAAACCTGCAGCAGGCGTCTCTAGGTGCACTCACCTGCTCTTCCTCAAGAGGAGCAATTATATCAAGATGAAGGAGGGGGCATCCCCAGATGTCAAGCCAAGCCAAGACCTGGCTAATTGGCAGTGTTCGGGATTCAGTGCAGGTTCAAGAGAAAGCTCTCTCCCCTCCCCTTTCAAATGCCCCAACATCTTTGTTTGGCTTTGTTTAGCTTTGTCAACTCTTGCCTTTTGATATGCATATGAATACATGTTTTATTCATGGCCTTTTGGAGTAAAATCAGTCGAGATCACCTTACTGTTGTCTGAAGGCACAAGAAGTGCTCGCCTTGTGTATGTGTGGATGGGGTTGCCATTTCAAAGCTAGTTTTGCGACACTGTCTCACTCTCATGCAACCCAAAGAAATGAATGATTTATGTGACTGTCACACTGAGGTTGCAGAACAACCAAGACTGAACATTGCACACCATTCTTTTAGTTTGCTGACAGCTTTTTGATCTGGTTTTTTTTTTTTTTTTTTTTTTTTGAACAAGACAATAATGCTAATTGAGTGGCTGGAAAAGAACACATGATGAGACATCCCTGGCACAGGCAGGGTGGGACAGCGGAGGAGAGACTGAGCTACAGGGGTTTTCTAACCACATCCCAAAGGGCACACGTGCAATACCTTTTCCACCCGAGCAGAGGATTCATGTTAATCATAATACTAAAGATGTGATCTTTAATTATTATTTTTTTTCCTTTTACAATAATGTCAGTGTTTATTAAATCTCAGGACCCACCGCTGTGGAGACCATATCTGTGGAATCACTGCATTTGTGTGACTATTAAAGTACATTATGCAAGGCGAGTTTGCCTGATTATCTGATTATCAGATACTGTAGACCACAAGCTGCTATCAGATGGAACACATATTTTGTGCATGCTTTGACCTCTAATTGGACTCTATAGGCAGGGTAGCTCATTAAGGTACTCTGTGATGATCCAACAATGATCCTGTGACACACTGTGCATTCTAAGAACAAAAACACTGTCTATACGTATATATCCGGCTGGATGTGTGATGAGGTCATTGTATTTGTGGTCAATCTTGTTGAACTTGCAACTGTGATATGTAACAGTGTTTCAGACAAAAAAGATGTTCTGCTGACAAGGACATATCTTGTTGTTTAATTTTGAGGACTTGTGGAGGTGAGACCTTGTCTTTGTTGTTTCGTACCAGGTGTTGCTGCCTGGATGCTATGCAGGTGTTACATCATACCTGCTAATGCTTGTATGCTCATTTGTCACTTCACCAGGGAATTCAGTCACTCTGGTGAGGACTGTGACCACATGTCTGTCTGACTGGAAAAAACATCAGCCCAATTATACTGTTCAAATGCATTGCAATTAGAGGCTGATGGAATAAGAACACATGATTTATTTCTGTCTCAGCAAACCTCTGCATACACAGTACGGTGGTGTGGAGTGTTTACAGCCTATACAGTTGACTGGCTCATTGTTTGCACTGCAGGACGGTGTGTTAAGGCTCTAAAACAACCACATTAGAGTGCCATGCTGTTCACTAACCTTGCACTGTACATTTTCAGCATGTCGAACGGTATTGACAGAAGAGCACTGGTAGGAAAAACAAAAAGTCTAATGTTCCAAAGCACAAATTATACTTACAAGGTTTATATAGGAAGCAGTGAGCAAGAGGTTCCTTCTGATTTTATTCCTGCAGAAATAATATACTGCATTCATCTTTTATGTGTGTAATGCTACATACATATTTCTGAAGGAAAAAGGTTGCTAATCAAACAAAGTATGTTCTTCATTCTTGGTCAAACCACTGCTTTGTTCCCGCTAACCTAACAAAGAGAACAATAACAGCACGTCCATCCAGCAACTTCACATTTCACTCATGATGAACTCTAACGTGGATGTCCTCGACTGTCCTCTCCTTTCTCAGAATAGTTTGCACCGCATCTTTGTGTGTGTACTGTTGTGGCTCCAATAGTCGGAAAACCTTTCCAAACAGGTCAGGCTGAGAGTTTGAATACAGTTCAGGGTGTCCAAATCAGAACTGTTTGCAGGCAGTTAATCTACTCCTTTATGGCCAGCTTAAGCAAGAGAGAGCATAGTCTGTCCAAAAATATCTCCCTTCCAGCTCTTAGAAGATCAATGCTGATACCATCTGAATAGCTGTTTGATTGTTGCATTGTTGGATGACATTAAAACCTGCCAGCCCTCAGTGGATTAGTTTCAAACGCTCAGTATACACAAGGCTGCACAAGACAAAGCGAGTGATTGAATGGGGCTCCATCAGAACAGGGGTGGTTATTTTGCAGGGCAATATTTTCAGCCACAGATTCTTTTGCAGGGAATCATAGCGAGCATGACACATTTCAGCCAGACAACATAATCTTGCTATAAAGCAGTGTGTCATTTTGTTTCTTCTCTGATAATATCATGAAAGAACGCACCTTGTTGACAGATATATAGGAAACTGAAGTAGCGTGAAAGAAGAGGTGGAATTCCTGGACACTGTTCACAACATCTGAGGATATTACAACGTTAATGATTGATCAACATGAAACCATGTGTGTGTGTGTGTGTGTGTGTGTGTGTGTGTGTGTGTGTGTGTGTGTGTGTGTGTGTGTGTGTGTGGAAAAAGTAGGTAGGGAAAGCAGATCAAACAATGATCAGCCCAAGTCTCCACATCCACATCCATAACCTGCAGGAAAAAACAAATCATACATATGTTAATGAAGACAAGGACAATAGAACGAGTTATTATTGAGGATGTATTAAATATTGTATGAAATGTACAGGAAAAACTTATTTTTAACATAAAACTTTTCAGTAAAATGTATGATGCTCAACAACATATGGCCAATATTTGAATGTACTAATAGCGACAAATGTAAGAACAGTGGAAACAGTTTTTTCAGGAAATGTCCAATAAATACAAAACAAGACATGAGGTCAAGAAATTATCAAAATACCAAACATGAATTTTCATTTTTGATCCAAATATTAAAGACACATTAATTTCAACTGTTGGGGGTTGTGTTATTTCTTTCTGTTCACAATTATACAGGCAAACAGTTTTGAATGCGTGTTGCACACTGCGATTTGACCAAATCACTTATAAATAAATAATAAATAAGTAAATAAACTTTGCGAATCGATGGCGAAGGATAAGCCAAGACACAGAAAGAACTTTTTTTTTTCTCCCATTAAACCCAAATGATGGCACGTATTCCACTCTGTGTTAGTGAACAAACATTTATTTTCAGAAACCTTGACTCAGATAAAGATCTGATGATACCTGAGATGAATGTGAGGCAAACATGTCAGTGAAAGGGTACAGAATGGAAAAAGAGTGGATTTTAAAAAAGCCTATGATCTTAAGATGAATAGCACCCTGTAAATGTTTAAAGTACCAAAATAAATACAGAAGTTGACTGTAATACATTCCAATGAGAGACAGAATCGTCAGTCACAGCGAAAAGTGAGGTCTGTAAAGTTCAAAGACTTTTCCTACATTCTTACATATTTTACATCTCATTTAAGATTTAGAAATACTTTAATGGCACCAGTAGGCAACCAATTTCAAGTGCTGCTGGTTTTCCCTGTGGGAGTAACCTGGTGCTGTGGGCTGACATGTTTCTCCCGCAGAGCCGCATGCTCATGAATCAGGTTGGAGCAGTGAGAAGAGAAACAGCCCATCACAGGTGTGTGAGGCCTACTGGGAGGCCTGCTAAAGGGACCCGAGTGTTAGAGAAACATAGGGTTAGGATTTTAATGATGACCTACCTCTGTTCTGCTCAGCACGAGTCCACTGCAGGAGGGCATGCTACACAGCCTCCTCTGGACTGAGTAAGAGGAAAGTTTCCAGCTGGTTCTGTTCACAGAGAACTTAAACAAAGCTAGGTTAGATGTGCTGTGGAGAGTGAACACACAGTGGGGGCCCTACTGTATATGTTCATGTGTTAAGGAATATGAGACAGTGTGGCCACTGCATGTTCAGATAAGGACTTCGCCAGATTTTGAGATGGAGTTATTAATAAACCAATATAGTTGTGATCAGGCCATGCATGGGTTATGCCTCCTTGCCAGTTGGTCAAATGTTGGGTAACCTGGGAAAGTTAGTAAATCAGAGGAAAGTTCATTGTTTAGAAGATGTTTTCATGTAAAGCTCTCTGAGGTCAGTTAGCAAACTTGTTAGCTCCTCAGCTTGGCTCACTAATGAAAAGTTCACACAGTGTATTCAACAGACGTGTGCCATAATTTCATTCATCATTGATTTCCCTGTCGTATAACTATCTGGAAACTCTCTTGCTCTCCGTCCCCTCAAAATTCAGCACTATCAAGATGCCTTGCTGTCGGTCAATGGTACAAATTTTCTAAGTTCGCCAAAGTTGAACTCTACTACCCAGAACATTCTCATTGATTAATGTCATCTCCTTTAGTGGATTCCATGGGAAAGAATTGATTTTGCTTCAAAAGTTTTAAATCCTGGTGTATCCAGACCTTTCTCTTACTCCACTGTCCATTGAGGATAAATGTTCATAAAACTGTTCAGAAATCATATTAAAAAGACAGTCCATATACCTTGAGATTATCATATTCCAACTTTTTCGTCAGTGTCAGCAGTAATTCAGGTGTCTGTTGTCTGTAAAGTACCTAGAGGAACTACTAGTAACCAAAGCAGCATGACTTGCAGATGCAGATTTGCTAAAATGTGAACAGGCCAAAACCACAGAGGAGTGAAACTGTGTATTGAGGTTAATCCTCGATAACAGCTTAGTTGTGTAGCGCAGGATAAAGCTTGACTTATGCTGCTATGGCGTTCCTTTTGCCTCATGATCTGATATTGAAGCATTGCACACAAAATGACCTAAGAGAGCCTTTCAAATATTTCTCAACAGCTTTGTCATTTTCAAACCAATTTTATTTCCCTTCACATTCACCTGAACCTTGTCCCATTGCATACACAACCTCCAGCCTTTCCTTCAAATCATACAGTAAGACCAAATGCAGTTCAGACTTGCTTTATTTGTATTTGTTTTTTGCTGGCTGCAAGTATAAGCCAGCTACTCCCAGTTTAGATCTAAATCTAAAGTGAAATAAACAGATACAGACAGTAGGTCTGGTTACTCCCCTTCAATGCATTCAGCCTACTCCCCTTGTTATGCCTTTAAGAACTGCACATCAACAACAAGAGCAAAAGTGAGCACAATATCTGTGTGATGATGGGATGGAGATAAATATCCTCCATAATTGAAAAATTGAATGTTTCAAAGATATTCTACCTTTGCTAATGTTTATTTAGCACATGATATATTGAATTTGGAATATAGCCATAGTTAACAGGCTGGCCACATCTGTGGAGATGATTTCACAAATATTTTCACAGCAGCGCCATAGACTATAGCTCTGATGATTTATGAGTAATAATGATATTAATCTTCAATGAATATAAAATGGAGTGATGTTGAATTTATGTCACTTTATCAACTGACACAGAGAGTTGTTTTTATTCTGACAGGTGTGAATTAATGGCATCATTGTAGCCTACTGGGGACATTAGCATTATTTTCCACAGCTGCTGTTTTCATTTTTTTGTCTTTGTGAGGTGAGGTCAGATAATGCAGAGAAACATTTAAAATATGTCATATTCTCCTACCTTCTGTATAAGGTTAAAATTATTCTTGTAATTCTTTCTGTTAGTGGAAACACAACAAGGTTTGTTCAGCACATTGCTGTTTGAAAGCCCCTCATACTGCAGTTGCAGTCAGAAATGGCTCGTGAATGTGACCATGCCGGCTATTGTGGGACAGTCAGTATTATCTTTTGCTGCAAATGGTGCACTCTTGGCAATGAGCACACAGTCCATTCATTTTTTTGCCCAAGAATTTACAAGGTTATAGCAAGCATAGTCAGCTGTTTGTATGCGAAATATTACAGATTTGTTGTGTCCCTGAATGACCTCAGTAATTCCTGCTGTATGACAGGAATCAACTAGCACATGCCAAAATTAATTAGAAGTGAAAAATATGCAAGCATGTTGCTGTACTGTTTTAAATCCTCTTTTGGGGAGATACTGGTTAATGTCGGGGAGGCATTCCTGAGCAAAACTAAACAGCATTCTGCTCTCTACACAAAGCATTTAAGACATAAATCTAAGCAATCTGTTTAAAATTACAGAATCTATTGTGTGATCAGTGTGTTTTCAGCCAGACAGGCTTTGAATAATGACAATAGCTCTGACAGCATCAATGGCTGAATCTACATAATACAGATTTCATTCCTTTTACTAGAAACTTTTTTTTCCCTATATCGCTCTCCAGATTTAAGCAGATTGCATGTTTGCCAGAGGTGATACCTTTAAACACTGTGTTCAGTTTTGCATAGAAAAAGAAATTTTCTTGAGCTAGATTGCATATAGAGCAGTTCTTTGAATTATGCATTACCCTGTCCATGTCCTATACAGCTATGCACAAATCTGCCACTACTTTCCCAACACAATGCTGAAGCCTCCTGTTGCTTAAAAGTTTCTGTAGTTTGAAGACAAAATGAATGATTGCGGTCGCCATTGTGGAGGCAGAATATCCAAGAAACCTTTGTTCCAAGTTTTATAGATTTATCCAAAATCAATGTTTTGTTCAGTGAGTTTGTGCAGGTTGTGCCCTGATGGAATGATAAAGAAATGGCTGGAAGAACAAAATATGAGCAACTTAAATCCCATCTGCAAATTTCATAGGGATCCTGTCAGTAGATGTGGAAAGTGCTTGTCAAGAGCCAAAGTGTTTGGCAATAGGAAATGTGTGCTATATTAAGGATCAAAGGGTCTGCAGAATCATTATGAGAAGTTCTCATCCAGAGACCTCAAATATCTAAACCAAACTCAAAGACACAAGGGTAGCTGTACAGTAGAGATATTACAACCTGGTTCAAAGTGTTTGAAGGGATGCAGACAGACAACTGACCAGCCAACCAGAGTAGAAAAGCGCAAAGGTGTTTGAAAAGGCCGTGCCAACATAAATCTTAGATCTTTCATGGATTAAAATCTTTATACATTTTATTGCAAGTGCAATGATTTCATTTCTTACACTGCACTTTTTGAAATCTGACACTTTAATCCTGTATATATTTTGCTTTGAAAGGTTTTTTTTTTATGTATGTAATGTATGCATTATTTAGATAATAAATCAAAATGTTCAAACTGATTTGATTAATCATCCATATAATCATTTAGTCAACCTGTTAAACTTCTGAATGGCTTAATTCATAGTCATTTGAATTCCCTCAGTAAACAGACTTGAACACTTCAAATGTGTGTCATGTCCTGTGATAACCGGTATGCTGCAATGGATATTAGCTCTCCCGATTGTGGTGTAAATTATTTTCCTGAGGAACACACAATAAAGATGCGGTGTGAGGCTCCTGTAACAGGCCCCGCAGCCTGCCCTGTCCGGACATACACTGCTATATTTGACATGATGCACAAGCCGGATACAAGCTAGTTATTGTTCTCTACCTATCTTGCTTAGTTTAGATGTAATGATGTAATCAACAGCTGTCCAATATTACCCAAAGTCCTCCTCCACCTCTCACAGGACAGACTCATTTATTAGATAACTTCCTGGTCAAGGAAGAGGGAAGGGCTGAAATAAATGACTTGACTTCCTGATAATAAATTAATGTCATCACCCTGCCTTCAATCCTCTTCTTTTTGACCATGATTCAGCTGTTCTCCCAGCCTATGTGAGCTCATTGGCCACAGCAGTCAGAACTCGTCTTCTACTGCAGGTTGAGACCTAATCTGTACCCCATGTCACAAAACAATGCCTAATGTTCTCTCATCTCACTGTAACTTGCTGAAACATACATTGTGTACACATTAATTACACATTGATCATGTTCTCCACAGTAAAGCTACAGTCACATTATAGCTATTCTAACATGTTTCATCCTGTGTTTAGTACATTACCTCCCACCTATACGCAGCTCACGGTTTGTGAGTACTTTCAGTTAACTTCTATTTTTCATTGTCTTATTACTGAATAAGAGATGACTCCATGCATTCACCATATTCAGGGGCTCCGCTGTGACAGATGGCCACAACCACTGTAAACAGAGAGTTTGTAGTAGAAACAACGTTGCTCAATGTGAATTTCTGAAAAGCAGAGGACTAGTTCTTCTTCAACTTTACTATCAACACTGTTGCACAGTTTCACAATTTTAAACAAGAATATGTCCAGACTTCTAAAGGGAAACATGCAAACTTTGTTCAGGGCTATATTCCTCCTTCAGATTCTTTAGATTTCAGATTGGCAAAGTAATCAAGATCTATGTGAACTTTTAAAAAACGCTGATTGATATGAATAAAGTAAATGGATATCAGATTTCAGTGAATCAGACTGATTGTGATTGCCCCAACTTTAAAGAATAGGAACAATTACAGAGAAATAAGAATGATTAAGTGTGTCCCGTTTCCTTGTCTTCAAAAAGCATCACTGATACTTTCTAAAACACACAGTGTTAATGGCACCTTAATGGAGTAACTGAGACATCTGTTGTGTCATTTACAACAAAGAGCCCTAACCACATGAAACCAACTGATTACACCTCTGCATGGACACATAATCCTAACATCACAGTGCAAATAAATAAATAAATGAAGAGATAAAAGCAGGATGACAGACTTAAATGAAGCCATTTTTCCAGACAATTGGTCAGCATAAATCAGGCTCTATATCCTATTACCACCTAAATAGCTGTTGAAGACACGTCTCGCTTCTAATCATTCTTCTCCGTGTCGTGGTATTGTGACAGGCGGTTCAAATTGATATGTTTTGTCTGCTTGTGGTTTTACCCTTCTGAACACTTAAGGTAGCATCAGCCTGTTTCTGCCACAGAGTAAGTAGCTGTTTTACAAATAGGCCAAAGTCAAAGTTTAGAGTCAGCTGTGTTGTCTTTCCTTGTTGTCTTACAGAAAGCAGTGTCCTGCAGAGTCCTGTCTTCACCAAGCAGCCTGGCAGCATTGTGTATCCTGTGGAGACTCTGGAGAGGAACAGGGAGGTGGTGTTCAGCTGCGAAGCCCAGGGAAGCCCACCTCCCATCTACCAGTGAGTGTGTGACTGCGTCAGGCATCTGTCTAATGCTAAAAGACTGATTAATCACTTCATGCGGGCACATATTCATCCACACCCATTATCTGAGCAGTGAAGAAGTATTCAGATACTTAAGCACAAGTAGTAATGTGGTGGTTTGAAAATATTGTTACTTAAGTAAAAATACAAAAGCATGAAAACCTTGGCCCTTGGAGTGTTAAATATGCAACTTGTCATTGTACATTGTTCATTGAACCTCTATGTTTAAGTTCATACCCATGCCATACAGCTAGCTAAGATTCTTGTGATTCCACTGATGCAAACCACTGACAACTGACGATTGTTAGAAACATTTCAAAATATCCAAGGAGGGTTGAATCAAGGGCAAGTGGACTTCATTGTAGAGCTTGAAAACATTTTACCCCTCATGTTGAAGGAGCTTCTTCAGTTGTAACTGGCTGCTTGGGAGTCCAAGGTATTTAACCTCTGTTGGCTCATTATCACGGTCATTGAAAGCACTTGGGTGTGGCTGGATGTGTGACCAACGGTCGTTATGGTTGTCACATGAGGCCAACTCTTCTTAAATTCTTGAATCATTCATTACACTTTCAAACCATCTGTCCTTCCTTTCCAAAATATGTACGTTGTTGTCCTGAATGAGTGTTGCTGATCTTTCAGGTGGAGGTAAACTGCTGTCTTGACTTGAGGAGTTGGCTTTCCTGTGTTGAGCCATGCATTTTTTTGTTCATGGTTTTTCAGTTTCTTTGATTTCCAAGTCTGTGCATTTCTGACCACATTGGACAGCATACACTAGATTACTTTTCCTGTGCTTGGGTGTGCGGTCTATCAGGTGGAACTTAATGTGTTGCTGGGTTGGAAAAAGACAGGGATGTAGTGTTTGTAGAAAATTCTCCTGACTTTCTCAGATACTCCAGACACAAAATCATGATGTTGCTGCGTTTGTTCTTTTTTTCTTCATCAACTGCAGTGTTCTTCCTGGATATTGTGACTGTTTTCACAAAAGTCCAGTTAGAGTCTCCAGTTGGAGTGTGGCTAAAAGTGGCTAAAAATGATGGTCTAATATTCCCTCTAACAAAAAAAAAAAAACAAAAAAAAAACACAGGTTGCAACCATTCAGATGTCTATTTTGTGCCAATGCAATGAGACATACTACATGAAATAATATTGTTTCAACATAAACGTCTTTTGAAAATCTACATACATACATATTACAAACAAACAACGGTCTCTGCCATGTTGTTGAATTGCGTGCTCTTTTCAGCCTGACCTACATTACATTCTCAATCAACGATCAATCAAGCATTGTTTGCACAGAGTTTCCAGTTGGTGTCGGTGTCCATGCATTCTGGAAGTCTTCAATGTCCTGGACAAACATGAGGAATTCAGATCAAATGTTACCTGATTACAGACCCTATGGTCCATGCTTTTTGTGTCCAAGTGACTAATGGAGATAACAGTTTTTGAAGTTTGTCAGTATTGAACAAGAGCGCAGCAGCCAGCAGCCACGAAACTGGCAGTAATATAATCCCTCTGGGTGTTTGTGCACCGTCAGTGTATATCCACTAAAAGTGTTTTTGCCACTTACAGGCTCAGATTGTTATAATAAGCATCTGAGAACATTATGGAGAAGATCCCAACAAAGATACCCACTTTTTAAAGAGTAAGATCGGTTTTGTTTAACCAGAAACAGCTGTTAAATCGCTCTAAAGCCTCCAGACTCCATTCACAGCACAGTAATTCAATCATCATAAAACACACTCAGTGAAACTCACCGAACCCTTCTTGGTTGGTTTCACAGTTTGAACGATCATCACTAACTCTAGACTGGTTGAAATAAACTCTGCATTCACTGAATCAAAAGAGGAGCCAGAGAGAGGGTGGACGCTGGAGAAGTAGCAGGGGAAACAGCGTGTGGGGCAAGAATATTTCATATTTTCACATCAAACTCAGGAATTATTTTCACAGGATACTATAACAGGAGAGACTTAAATATGTCGGACATCAACAGATTTTCCTGTTTAAAAAAAACCCCAGTAAATACTGGATGATAGAAACTGGTTTTGTGACTCCTGTCTATCATGCAGTGCTGTCAATGCAGCTGCTGCAGCAGTACTTCCCACCCCCACATTCAAATATTGATTTTCACAATCGAAAGTATGGCTTTTTTTTGTATAGACATTCAAATTCAGAACATTCATTGACAGCCCTACCAACCACAAGCTTTACATGCATCCCTCAGATGTTTGTGCTCCTTCACTATCAGCTCAGTGTTGCAGGGTTCTGGTCACTCCTAACATTTGCTCCAGTGGGCGGTGAGAGTCAAAGAGTAAGTATTTGTCTGTGTGTGTGGGTTTCCTATATACTTTATTGTGGAGGCTCTGATCCACTTCAGTGTGCATACCACAGTCCAAAAAGACCAAGCTATTATTCCTGACATCTGTAAACTTGATATTACTGTTTACTAAGTTAATGTGTTGTGTGATGGCTTTTACCTCCTGAGTTTTGATTTTGACCCATGTTTCATCCACATATTCAAACCAGTGGCTCGGTGCTGTTCCTCTGAAGGAGTTCAGGGCTCTGTCTTCCACTTCTCCCATGTTGAGGTTGGTCATAGTGGGAGGTACTGGTGAGCCCATGGCATAGCCATGCTTTTGTCCACAGTTAGAACTGAAGAAGCCCCTTGGATGAGAGGCAAAATGTATTTAAGTTTCTACAACCAATTCCAGTCTCCTTAGATTCAACCCTCCTTGGTTAACTATAAGCTGGATGACTGAGAATCTTCACAGACATTTCAACAATACAATCTCAACAGTAGGTACAATCAAGGCAAAGAACAAACAATTACAAAAATGAAGCAACTTATCTGTGAAGTCTCATAGTAATCCACTGAACAATGACACGATAACATACAACAAAAATGGTATGCTTCCTTTGGCATATGTCGATACAATCCGATCCAGTAAAATATTTAGAGTAAAACACTATGATTATCCACAGAAAGCTGTTTTATCTTTTCAAATTAGCCAGCAACATTCTTATTTTCCACAATTTCTCCATTTTAACTCCAGTAAGCATGTAGGCGTAGGCACTATATTGGTATCAAAATATATATATATGCTGCTTCAAAAAATTGAGTGCAGATACGGCTTTTAGGGTTTAAAATGACGTGTATAGCAAAGAGCCTAAATATAAGGATATAGACCTTAAATATAAGTATAGACACCCAAAATATGAATATAGATGTCCTAAATATAGATTGCCTAAATATAAATATAAATATAAATATAAATATAAATATAAATATAAATATAAATATAAATATCCATCCATCCATCCATTATCTTCCGCTTATCCGGGGCCGGGTTGCGGGGGGAGCAGTCTGAGCAGGGACGCCCAGACTTCCCTCTCCCCGGACACTTCCTCCAACTCTTCCGGGGGGATCCCGAGGCGTTCCCAGGCCAGCCGAGTGACGTAGTCACCCCAGCGTGTCCTGGGTCTTCCCCGGGGCCTCCTCCCGGTGGGACATGCCTGGAACACCTCCCTAGGGAGGCGTCCAGGGGGCATCCGATAGAGATGCCCGAGCCACCTCAGCTGACTCCTCTCGATGCGGAGGAGCAGCGACTCTACTCTGAGCTCCTCCCGGGTGACAGAGCTCCTCACCCTATCTCTAAGGGAGCGCTCCGCCACCCTGCGGAGGAAACTCATTTCAGCCGCTTGTATCCGGGACCTCGTTCTTTCGGTCATGACCCAAAGTTCATGACCATAGGTGAGGGTAGGAACGTAGATTGACCGGTAAATCGAGAGCTTCGCCTTTCGGCTCAGCTCCTTCTTTACCACGACAGACCGATACAGCGACCGCATTACTGCAGCCGCTGCACCGATCCGCCTGTCAATCTCACGTTCCATCCTTCCCTCACTCGTGAACAGGATCCCAAGATACTTAAACTCCTCCACTTGAGGCAGGAACTCTCCTCCAACCTGAAGGGAGCAAGCCACCTTTTTCCGGTCGAGAACCATGGCCTCGGACTTGGAGGTGCTAACTCTCATCCCAGCTGCTTCACACTCGGCTGCGAACCGCCCCAGCGCATGCTGAAGGTCCTGGCTCGAGGAAGCCAACAAGACAACATCATCCGCGAAAAGCAGAGACGAAATCTGCCGGCCCCCGAACCGAACCCCCTCCGGCCCCTGGCTGCGCCTAGAAATCCTGTCCATAAAAATGATGAACAGAACCGGTGACATAGGGCAGCCCTGCCGGAGTCCAACATGCACTGGGAACAGGTCCGACTTACTGCCGGCAATGCGGACCAAGCTCCTGCTCCGGTTGTACAGGGACTGTACAGCCCTCAACAGAGGGCCTCCAACCCCATACTCCTGGAGCACCTCCCACAGAATGACGCGAGGGACACGGTCGAATGCCTTCTCCAAGTCCACGAAGCACATGTGGACTGTTTGGGCAAACTCCCATGAACCCTCAAGCACCCTGTGGAGGGTATAGAGCTGGTCCAGTGTTCCACGGCCAGGACGAAAACCGCATTGTTCCTCTTGAATCCGGGGTTCGACTATCGGCCGGATTCTCCTCTCCAGTACCCTGGAATAGACTTTACCAGGGAGGCTGAGGAGTGTGATCCCCCGATAGTTGGAACACACCCTCCGGTCCCCCTTTTTAAAAAGAGGGACCACCACCCCAGTCTGCCAGTCCAGAGGCACTGTCCCCGTCTGCCACGCGATGCTGCAGAGGCGTGTCAACCAAGACAGTCCTACAACATCCAGAGACTTGAGGTACTCAGGGCGGATCTCATCCACCCCCGGCGCTTTGCCACCGAGGAGCTTGCGAACTGCCTCAGTGACTTCAGCCCCGGTGATGAATGAATCGACCTCCAAGTCCCCAGTCTCTGCTTCCTCTACGGAAGACATGACAGAGGGATTGAGGAGATCCTCGAAGTATTCCTTCCACCGCCCGACAATATCCCCAGTCGAGGTCAACAGCTCCCCACCTCCACTGTAAACAGTGTTGACAGAAAGCTGCTTCCCCCTCCTGAGGCGCCGAACGGTTTGCCAGAATTTCCTCGAGGCCAACCGGTAGTCCTCCTCCATGGCCTCCCCGAACTCCTCCCAGACCCGAGTTTTTGCTTCTACAACCGCCCGAGCTGCCGCACGCTTGGTCTGCCGGTACCCATCAGCTGCCTCAGGAGTCCTATGAGCCAACCAGGCCCGATAGGACTCCTTCTTCAGCTTGACGGCATCCCTTACTTCCGGTGTCCACCACCGGGTTCGAGGGTTGCCGCCACGACAGGCACCGCCGACTTTACGGCCACAGCTATGGACGGCTGCATCAACAATGGAAGTGGAGAACATGGTCCATTCGGACTCAATGTCTCCAACCTCCCTCGGGATCTGGTTGAAGCTCTCCCGGAGGTGGGAGTTGAAAACTTCCCTGACAGCGGGTTCCGCCAGACGTTCCCAACAGACCCTCACGGTACGTTTGGGTCTGCCAAGTCTGTCCCGCTTCTTCCCCTGCCAGCGAATCCAACTCACCACCAGGTGGTGATCAGTTGACAGCTCAGCCCCTCTCTTTACCCGAGTGTCCAAGACATACCGCCGAAGGTCAGATGATACGACTACAAAGTCGATCATTGACCTCCGGCCTAGGGTGTCCTGGTGCCACGTGCACTGATGGACACCCTTATGCTCGAACATGGTGTTCGTTATGGACAAACTGTGACTAGCACAGAAATCCAATAACAGAACACCACTCGGGTTCAGATCGGGGAGGCCGTTCCTCCCAATCACTCCCCTCCAGGTGTCACTGTCGCTGCCCACGTGAGCATTGAAGTCTCCCAGCAGAACAATGGAGTCCCCGGTTGGAGCACTTTCCAGTACCCCTCCCAGGGACTCCAAGAAGGCCGGGTACTCTACGCTACTGTTCGGCCCGTAGGCCGAAACAATAGTGAGAGACCTATCCCCAACCCGAAGGCGCAGGGAAGCGACCCTCTCGCTCAGCGGGGAGAACTCCAACACATGGCGGCTGAGCTGGGGGGCTATAAGCAAGCCCACACCAGCTCGCCGCCTCTCACCGCGGGCAACTCCAGAGTAGAAGAGAGTCCAGCCTCTCTCAAGGAGTTGGGTTCCCGAGCCCAGACTGTGCGTGGAGGTGAGCCCGACTATCTCTAGCCGGTACCGCTCAACCTCCCGCACTAGCTCAGGCTCTTTCCCCCACAGTGAGGTGACATTCCATGTCCCCATAGCCAGAGTCGTTGTCCAGGATTTGGGTCGTCGGGGCCCCCGCCCACGACTGCTACCCATTCCACATAGCACCGGCCCCTTCTGATCCTTCCTGCGGGTGGTGGGCCTACGGGAAGGCGGGCCCACGTCGCTCCTTCGGGCTGTGCCCGGCCGGGTCCCGTGGGCAAAGACCCGGCCACCAGGCGCTCGCCTGCGAGCCCCAACCCCAGGCCTGGCTCCAGGGCGGGGCCCCGGTGACGCCAATCCGGGCGACGTACGCTTCCTTGCTTTAATTTCTTTCATAAGGGGCTTCTTGAACTGCTCTTAGTCTGACCCGTCACCTAGAACCTGTTTGCCTTGGGAGACCCTACCAGGGGCATTAAGCCCCGGACAACATAGCCTCTAGGATCATTCGGGTACTCAAACTCCTCCACCACGATAAGGTGGCAGTTCAAGGAGGAGTAAATATAAATATAAATATAGATATAAATATTTATCTCAATAAATATATTGAATAGCTTGTTTTTAATTCAGATATAGGCATCTGCAGGCATCTTTTTTGAAAAAAAAAACTGCCCTTCTATGAAGTAAAAACTTTCTGCTTCAGTGTGTAAAAACTCCCATCACTCAATGTAAGTTACATTTAAAGTGATTCTGACTGCAGATTGTTACATTTCAAGAGACCAAAGCCGTGAATGCACTCAGATAGGCATTTTAGACTAATTGTACAAGGATGGTAAGTACAAGTACTCATTATGCAGTAAAAGTGTTCATTATACAGAGTGGACCCAGTCATTTAAAATTTTTATTATTATGGAATATGTTTGTTACGACTGATGAATTTTAGAGCCGTGGAGCTCCAGTGCCGTTAAAAAACACATCTGTGTGGCACAGAGTGACATGTTCCTTCACTGTGATGGTCCCTGACACTGTAGTTTGTTTGCAGCTCAATCCTACATAACCGTTCTGCAGCTGAAAATACTCAGGAGTGCTCCAAATGTGTGAATCCATCTGAAAATAGTCCCATATTACAAGTATTTAGTCGTCTTTGTTCGGATTTGTTGACAATAATAAAACTTTGCCATTTAGATTTCTATTTAGGATAAACGTTATGTTTGCTTAGAAATCATACAGAAATCCATTTAGAACTCACAAGCACCATCAACTCACAATCATCAAATTTTTACTTTTTATTAGTATTAAAAAGATTCCAGGTAATTATTGTCTGTACATCCATGGTCACAGTTCAAACTACTGGAACTACCAGCAACAAATTCACTGCTGGTGCAGTTTGACATTTCTTGATGCAGATACACAGGAATCAAGTGTAGCACAACTAACTCCATTGCAATATTACAGTCTGTTTACATCACCTAAAGCATAAGTGAAGCAGTAGCGCCTAACCTCAAAACATATCCATCGCAAATGGAAATAAGAAACATAGGAAAGGCAAAATGCATAAACAATTCCCTGCTTTGTTTCTTTTACATCAGTACATTTTTTTGTATCAGGTACAGAAAATCCAATGTTTGTTTGTTTATTTTTTAGTCTTCTATCTATGAATTACAGATGCTTGTGTTGTGTTGAAAACATCTCGACATACAGGCAAAAGACCCAAACAATATAAAATTGTAAAAACTTCTTTTTCCTTTTTAAAAAAGAGAAAAATAGCCAGTGTTGTTTACATAAACATGCAAATGAAAACTAGAAATATGATAAAGGGGCTGTCAAAAGGTTCACAGCCTTTAGGAGAGTTTAAACAGTGTAATTGTTGATAGTATAGAAAGAATAAAAAGTAAATACAGAATTTGATTCAAACTCAGTCACAAGCTAAAACAATGAGCCACAAAACAGAGGTCACATACTGGTCTTTTGGTCTGTTTAAACTGTTTAAGCCACACACTCTGCATGATGCTTTTGTTCTTTCTATTTCTGTTTCTAATCTGACAAAGCCTGATGATGCCCCATTGACAGGGAAGTAAACTTTTCGTGGACTCAAACAGTGTTTGGAACTTGTACTTTCAAATGTCCTTCACTTTGTCATCAGAAATGAAGCGGGGAAAGTGTACGTATCCTGTAATATTGCTGAGTGCTGAGTATTGTCCTTGTGTTCTCAGATTCAGTCTTCCAGTCATCATGAATGAAACCGCTCCAGGATTTGTCTCTTGACACAGTAACAAGAGAGTCTTGGCTCTGTTGTTTGTAGCTTTTGGAAATTTTTTTCCAAAAGCTACATGTTCATCCTCACAAATCAAGTGTGAGCTGATCAGGATCATAGGAATGTATTACATGAGTTTTAGTTTGTGGTGGATTTTCCCTTCAACACCCGACTGCAACCATGTCTCATCTAGCCCAGGAAGGCGCATTGAGCTTTGCACCCAGCTCAAACATCTTTTTTTCTGCTGCAGAGTTCAAAGAGCAGCTGTTTTTTCCCTCTTTATTTCCTCCTCACATGGACCATTAGTCTATTGAAAGGGTGTTGTGTTGTGTTGTGTTGTGTTGCAGCATCTCTGGCAAGCAAAAGTTCAAATCAATCATGTTTGCTCACTGAAATTGCTGGGGTGAGATTTGGGAGGATTGGTACATTTAATACTTGGGATTGAGCCAGCTCAGAGGATGACCTAATCAGCCGTTTCCTGTCAAGGTCGCCGTGTGGTCCTGTCAGAGCGGCTGCTGCCTTCTAAAGATGTGTTGCAACAAGAAGACAAGAGCTAAATCATGCTCAAAGTTCATTAATTGCATGTCACACAGCAGTAAAGTGTGACAGTTTGAGCTGCAGTGTTTACATTAAATGCCACAAGCGACGATATGTGCTCAGGATTGTTTGCGCCAAACCTGAATCAAGGGAAGCAAATGATATTTTCTTTTTTCATAGAGCAGAAAATGGATGGGTTGTGGCATAAATCCAATACCAGGTGCTCAAGGACAATTTCTTTATAAAATAATAGATGTTTATATAGCTGCTACCTGGCTGTGGCTTTACATTTAATAGACCAGAAAGTGAATATTGGTAAGTGCATTGGCTCTGAAATGCTTTAACCACTCAGAGCACAAACTTAAAAACAGAATGCTCACATGTTTCTCACATGCTTGCAAACAAACAACACTAAAACACTGCATACAGTAAAAATATCTACATAAATGAACCAAATCAGATGAGTTATAGAGACAGTATGTTCCATCTTACAATAATTGATAAACCACACTGTCCACCTAATATCTGGGTGACTTGTGATGCTGAAGCTGTAGATGCAGTGTGTGTCTTGCCAGCTGAGTTGTTTACCTCTATCACATCTGATATCCAAACCTATGTCTATGCCTCTATGCATATAACTTTCAAGGTGGAGTCACTGCAATGCTGGGCCACCAGATAGTTGCAGGCCATTACACAAGCAGGGCTCCCACTGCAAACAGCATAGTGGTGCTCAGATACCTCTTCCCTCTGTCTTCTTTTTGTTTGAAGGGGAATGAAGCCTGAGGACAACGTGGGTGGTGTTAAATTTCCCAAAACCCACAACTGGAAGAGTTGCACTGTGAAGAACATTGAAATTTGTACTACACTCTAGCTCATTTAGCACATAAGGAGTTACCAGCAAAAGATGCAAATTTCCTTGGAAACTGCACGGTGAATGGTATGGTACAGTGCCTGCAGCTGATTTTTTTATGCAACACCCTAAACGTGAGTGAGCGCATATTGTTTTCCTCTCTAAAGGTGATTTCTTCTCCCCTCCAAGAGTAACAGCAGTTGTGGGGAACACCAGAGGTAGTTTATTTTCATACTTCACTATACATACACAGAACATTCCCTCATGGGAACCAAACTGAAAAAAATGAACTTAAACTCTTACTATGCAAGTTGTGGCATTTACAAAATAGTAGTACAAAGTTCCATTGTTTTTTTTAGCACATTAAAGCACCAGGCTTAACAAGAGGAATAGACTAACATTCACAGTCGCATAAGCCAGATGGTGTGGTATTATGCCTCTGTGTACACGGCCTGTTGTTACATGATTACATAAAGCATGTGCCTAACAAATGGGACTGCTGTTGTGGCCTGCTTGCCAGCATAAATCATTGTAAATAGAATTATTAAATAATCTTCTTTATATCTGTTTGATGAAATCTGTTGCTCCATACTTCCCATGGAGGAGGATACGTGATGACACAATCTCAGCATTCAAAGTCCCCCTCATGTTGCTTTCTATCACTGTTCCCGAACTGATCTCAATTTATCCGTAGTTAGAATGTGCTCGAGTTTCACAGAAATTAGAGTATCTGTCACTTAGCGGCTTTAAAGTTGTTATCTAATTGGCTTAAAGTGTCAAGAGCTGTCAGAGGACATTTGCTTTGGTCACAAAAGAGCATTGGCAGTTTCTGGTGGGCAATTATCTTTAACTACCACTTTGTCTAATGACCATACACATACTTAGGGATTCACAATATCTTCCTCCAACTAGGAAAATTCTTTATCCTTTTCAACATGATGACTCACTCAGATACATCAAAACATTTTCCAGCCTCAATTAGCAATCCAGTCTAACATTTCAGAAAGACACAGATAAAGCACTGAATGCACAACTGTCTTTTGCAACATTTGGATTTCAAGCTGTCACCCGATTAAACCGTTTCAATATGGATACAATGCAGAGTCTCTCCCAGCAATTATGTCTGTGAAAAGGCTGCTTTCGCATTTGATGGGACCCCTTTTCAGGAACAGAGGAAGCCACAATCTGAGTGTGATACTGAGGTTTGGGGCATCATTCTCCTCCCTCCCCAGCATGCTCTGCTTTTTCATTCAAGTCGAAGGTTTTACTTAGCTGTAAAATACTTGTGTTGATTTTTGTTTGTTCCACTTCAGCTGCAAATGAATCAGTGCTGTAGTCCTGTGAGACTGCAGCCACCCCACCCCACCCCAGGCGCTTCTCTATTGTGTGTAGTAATAAGGCTCTGGAGAGCATGCACTTACTTATAACTAAACCGGAGAAGGGCCATGAAAGACCATTGTGCCACACATTTTGTCTATTAAAAGAAAAAAGTCTGTAGAGGTGCTTTGTGAGTGCTGCAGTGCCCGGCCCACAAATTGTGTGGGTAGGCGGGTAAGCGACACAGTCTGACACTGTTTTTCATGTAATCAGCTCCTACTTGTGTATTATATGATGATCCTGTACCGACTCCAGTGGCCACAGCACCTAACACTGTTGATTTTCCGCAACAAAATAAGCAACCCAGTGTGTTCTATAGGGTATGTTATGCTATAAGAGATGTGATACAGCAAGAACATACCACAGTGATAGCACAACAGCTCTGTCAGTGTTTTCTCAGAAAGGCTCTTATGCCTCAAAGGCACCAGATTGGCACAGCAAGGCGAGTTAAGATAGCGGTGTTCAAAAACAGCTTTGCACAACTTCTGTCTACTGTACGAAAGAGCTGTAGCAAAACCCCTCTTTTCACATCAAAGCTGTTTTCTTTTCCAAATGAAACAATACAGCGGAGTTTTCCCAGCTGAACCTGAAATCATTCAGAGAAAATTAAAAAATCAAAGCAGAAGGAAACATAGAACTTCTCCTCAAAGAAATAATCAACCGCTAAATCACCTTGGGCCCTAATCAAATCTGCATCCATTTTCCAATAAGGTATAAAAAGCTCCTTTTATGCTTGTTTATCTGTGCAGAACCTTTTATTGCTTTGATGGTTATACATTACTGATAACAAATAACAGTGTCTGGGCTCTTGTTTTTTTTTAGCCTGGCTGAAGTAAGTTATGGTTTGAAACCATTTTTTCTGAAATTACTGATCTTCCTCCCACCTGTGTTTCTTCTAATAAGGTGCATCTGTGTGTAGAGATTGGAGAATCTGTTGCCATTTTAAGTGAATTATACCCTTCGTTGATTACCCCTAACACCAATGATTATCATGTGGACTCGTTGAGAATACACAAGTGTGAGGACAAGGTTGCAGGCATTTGTTTTAATTGTCGCACCATAATGATTAAGTAGCATTTTTATGTGGTTTGACTGGGGTCTGGCAAGATGGATGGCCTGCAATGCTATCTGTTCTCAGGAAGTCAAGTCCTTGGCACCGCAGTGGTTCACTGCTGCTTAGATTAACACGAAGCTGGAAGGCATGATTTCTGGACCGTCTCCATATTTTATCTCTCCTGAAATACAATCCAATGTACACATCACGTTCTTCTTCATGTAATCCTTTGCAACATAAATTCATTTGTTAACATTCATCTTTTTTTTTTTTTTAGGTGGAAACTGAATGACACAGAAATCAGTCCCAAATCTGGATCTCACTACAGCCTTTCTGGAGGCAACCTCAGAATCAGCCATCTGAACAAAGACCAAGATGCTGGAACGTATCAGTGCCTCGCCTCCAACTCTTTCGGGACCATTGTCAGCCGAGAGGCCAGTTTAACCTTTGCATGTAAGTCTCTTTTATTTCTGTCCCTCTCTGGTAGCAAACTTTTGTGGTTTCTGAGCTTTCACTGAAAAAGAGCTGCAGCAGAAAAAAGACACTCCAGGATAACATAGTTGGTTCTGCTTGATAACATGATGAACATGGAAACATCTCTCCGGGGAACTATTAGCTCCCTGTGTGTGCTGACTCGAGCGTACTCTTAGTCATTACAGCAGATCAAACACAAAACTACAAAAAAATGTAAGTGAAGTGAAACTCAAAGCATTGCTTCTTTATGGTAAATATTGGAACTGCCACTGGTGCTGCCCTATGCTATTAAAGATACAATTATAAAAGAAATATATTTTACTTAAAGCTTATAATATCCATGAATCATGACAGTGTGACTGTGCATCGGGCCGCTCATAGTGATGAACCCACACCTGCTCCTCTTGGCTTTACTGAGCTTTAAAGTGTTTCAGCTCATTGTTTAGCTGTCTGGATTTAACTTTACCATTCTTAAAACCCACTGTACACTACCTGTACAGCACCAAACAGCACACTGAGCCACATGTTCTCTTCAAGAGTCTCAACAGAGCTAAAACAGAATGAATACTGGAGTTAAATTCAGGTGGCCAGAAATATGACTACAGATGAAGACTAATGTTGCTGTACATCTGCAGGCTAAGTAAATATTGTTTACTAAAATATTCACATTATCAACTTTATATGGTAAGAATGTGCCACTGTTGTGTTTTTAGCTTGTTTTGCTGCTCCTAAGTGACCAAAAATATAATTAGTCCAATTTTAAGCACAAGTACAAAAGTATTCATAGTAAAATGTACTTAAACATGTAAAAATATTCATTATGCACAAACGTTTATTTGAATGTGCCACATTATTACATTACCCTTGTGATTATGGATGTTCCAAATCACGGCAATTTTAATTACTTTCTAAACTGTTGGGTAGTTTAATCTGTAACAGTGCATCTTCAATAATGAATAATAAATATCTCTAATCTATACCAATAGCTGTCAAATAAACGAGGTGGAGTCAGGGGAACAGTATGTGTATTTTATTGTCAACCATTGTAAAGAAATAACTAACACCAAACTAACAAACAGGAAAACAAAAAACAAAACAGCATTCCAAGATGCAAAGTCAGCACTATCCGTTTTGCAGAGTAATGTTTTTTTAATGACTCTTTTGCTGATTTCTGACCATCACGATGATAGATTGTTTGACAGATCTTGATGAGTCTGACTGACAGCCTCTGGACTTCATATTCCTAAAGCAGCAGGAAATCAATGATTGCCTACTGTATGTGCCAGTTATCGGACAGGCATAAATGATGACATTAACGGCAAGTGAGTGATCGCTTGCTCAGATTGGATTCTGAGGTGTAGAGTTTAGGGACAAGGCCACCAGCATGTCTCAGGCGATTTGTTTGTTCGCCTGGATCAGTGAGGAGTCAAGCGACAATCTGATTCTGCTGGTGGATTTCCACTATGAGGGGATGACAGTTCAATCAATTGTTGGGCTCTGACCTTATCAGCCTTCAGCTGTTGTCACAGAGTCAGGGTGTGCATGTATGACCGAGTGTCATCTATCTTCTTTATTACTCTTGGTATAGCTTAATTAACTCCACAGCATGATCGAATGGTGAAGGTTCAAGTGAATAATTTTAAGGTCAGCTGGTGTTACTGGAGAGTGTCATGTAATTCTTTAGAAAAATTTAAGGCTACTAAAGTACATGAGAGCTAAACTTCTCCTGTTACGCAGACTGTTACACACCATGAGCACTTTAGATGCATGTGGTGTTTCACCACCTATCCTACTTCCCTCCAGTGAGTACCGTGACTTTTTGGTGGTAATTACTGTAGTTTTATGCGTAATTGGACCGTGATTTTGATACAAGACAGAGCCTACTCACACCTCCAACAAGCCCAGTGGTAATTGCAGACATCAGAGCCAAAATGGGAGCAATCATTTGAACAAAAATGCGCATCTGCTACACCTGAAAGGTCAAAAGTCAAGATACTTAAAAGACCGTGAAATCTTTGATCTAATTTTGCATGGCCTTGAGAGCATCTTACTTCCTGTCATTTGTGTATTCCCTGTTGAACAGGATGGGGAAGGGAGGGAGCATCTGACAGTGTGTATCTCTAAGAGGAATTAGAGCATTAAAGAAACTTGTATTTGAAGCATGAAGGGGTGGCATTGTTGAAATATGTGATACTGCTTAATGGGGGGATTTTAATGTACACCGTTGCACTGGGAGACATGTCTCTCCATAACAATGAACACATGCACTGTCATTTGCTTCAAGTCCATCCCACATACACCATCCTACTGCTTTTAATATCCATTAGAACACCAAATATGTTTTAATCCACCTCTGACAATAGTCCCCAACAAATGCACCATTTACTCCTGACTGAAAATGTTTGTGTTACTGAGCCTTCTTAACCAAAGGAATGTATATGCATGCGTTTTTACACACTTGTAAAGATTCGCACATTCAGTAGGAACCAGTTGTGTTGGGACTGAGAGTCACAGACACCATAAGAAAGTTGATTAACAAAGTGTTAGTCTGTGTTTAGAGACAGACTAACACTTTGCTGCTTTGTCTTTTCGTGGGATTTGTTGGCAACAGGAAAATAGTAGGATATCACCAGTCTTATTGGTAGTATAACTATTCAAGAAGTGTTTAATATTTGTAATGCTTTTAGCTAATGGAAGTTTAGACTGAGCAGGAGGAGAAATAATTTGTTACGCACAGAGAGTAAACATTAAATGCTTGTGCAGTTTCTTCCTTGCTATAACAATAGCTTTGGAGAGGAAAGACAGAACAGCTATTTTGTAAATAGATTCATTGTGGACTGTCTGGGTGGAATGGGGAATCATTCTTAAATAACAGAGGCAGGTGGTGAGCCATCTCTGTTCTTCATGGGACACATCTTTCTCCTGTCACCTTCTATGAAGAACTGCCTGACCACCAGGCAAATGTTTCATCTGGAATGGCCAAGACAAGCAAGACTTGAACAGATTTGTAGCCTGTCCCAGGATTGATTTTCACTGTACAGCACCTACAGTTTTCTGTCTGTGTGTTTCGGCACAAATAAGCTGTGTGATTCGAAGTGAGTTCACCTAACCCTACCCCATCACAAATACACAAAAACATATATGGAGAAAAGGAGGCAAATGTGTTAGAAATGATAGTCATTGTTGGAGACACGCTATTAGCAGATAGATTTGCTGCACAGATCCAATATATAGTGAAGTATATAGATTAGATTGTCCAAAATATTATAGCAAATATGTGCCCTCTGCTCAAAAAATAACTTCACTTTGAAGAGGAGGAGAAAAATCTGAACTCACACACACAAGTAAAAACACAAAAACTTGTTTCAAAGGATTTTTTGTGTCACAGCACAGTGATCGAGGATGAAATGTAACAGCAGTGACTCTGCCAGTGATTCTTTTCCTGCACGCTCCAGTGTGAGTCACTCTCATCTGTCTTGACATGACTGGCAGGCAGTATCAGAAATCAAATACAGACAAGTGGAGTTCCTTTTCCAGAGCTGTCATGAGACCAAACTGGCTCTGCAGCACTGACCGGGAGCACACTTCTTTATGTGGTTGTTAGGATCCAGGACTCTACACTGGGTAAGCTGCATGCAGGCAGGATGATGGGGGATTTGTACACCTAGTAATTATGTGTTTCTTCATTAAATAATAACTGACTTTGAAATATATGTGATACTTAGATATACTGCTTGCACGCTATTTAAGTTAAGTTTCAGCACCGGAAGTTGACATTTGAGATCGTTTGGTAGCATAACAAAAGATATGTCCCTCACTCATAGCAGTCATAAGACTTGGTATCATCTGCATTAGATGCATTTGGATTCTTGTTCGTATGAAAATGCGTGACTGAGGATGTCAGAAACACAGCTTTGTCATGCTAGCCATACTTGAAGCTGCACTAATAAATTTTTTAATATGAACAAAGGATCAAGTGATTATGTGTACTGGGAAAGGTATTGCTCATAGTAAAATCCCCACAGAGAGTTAGCTCCTCTGTGGGTTGAGGGGACCCTGCAGTTCCCCTCAGCTCTACAGCTTTTTAGCATCGTTCACCCCAGAGTTTTGGTTTGCTGCTTTGATTCAGTCTCACTGCTCTTGTTAGTGTCGTTTCAAGCAGCAGCAGGCAGCTGTTTTCAAGTGGAAAGGCTCCGATAAACCCACTCTGTGCTATGTTCCCTGTTCAAACAGCAGACAAAATTAGTGACTAGCTGATGAGCATAGTGGAATATTCAGCAGCTTAAGAGCCACATATTTCTCAAGGTTGGTGCACACCAAAACTGAGCTAGAAGGTGCGTGAATGACAGATTTACATAAAGTAGGTGGCAATAAACACGACTCTACAACTGTATGTGGGAGCTGTCACGGTGAGCAAGAGCAAAGAAACTATTAATCACGAGTGAATTTCAGATATTTAGAAGCTGATACATTTTCCACCTTATCAATTAATCATGTCATGTATTTATTGCAGCTCTACCTCTGATTTTACATGAAAGGCATGCACCCACAAAACATTAACATTTTCAAAGGTTTAGCAAATTTACCTGAATCATTAATGAATTAACTCATGTAATGTAATGTAATGTTAATGGGAATCTGACAGACTTGGTTTTCATGTGTTGCTTTGATGATTCATCATCTGTTCATGGAAAGGATGAGTTCTTTGAATGTAATGTTGAAATGTTGAGAACATGGCATGTTTTTTTTATGTTATGGCATGTTTTTCTGGCAAAATCTACCAAGTTTACTTGACACATCAGTGAGGGTCAGTGATTCTAAACTGAATTAAACGTCTAGTTTCTCACAAAAAAAAAAAAAAAAATCCATTTAAAACTGGGTCTTAGAATTGATAAATCCTGATAGTGAGTCAGTAGGAGCAGGAGTTCCTGTTTTTAGGAGAGCACAGTGAACATGCTCTGCCTTCTAATTTAGTCATTTAGCTTCTGATTGTGAGGGATTTCTGCCTTTTGTTTAATTACATAGGCATCTACGGTGTCTTAATCTTGTTCCTGGAGAGTAATCTTTCTAAAAGCATTACTGCTGTTGTTTAAGTCACAACGCATTGTCACAGCATGATAATGGTGCCTTTTCAATTTAGACCTGCATGTAGGTAATCATACTTTTACAACTACATCTTAATTAAAAAATTCAGTTTTGCATTTCTTTTTTATGTAATAATACCCCTCGCCTTATATGGCTTTAATATTTAATGTCTTGTTAAAAACAAATGAAAACCACAGGCAAGCACTCTGCTTCCTCATCTTGTACATATATTCTACAGACAAACGTAAACACACTGTTCACTGAAACTCAGCTCTTCTGCAAAATGATATTCCTCAGTTAACACTTGTTAGTCTACTTGCTCCATGACGCCTTCAAGGTTATTCTTTTAAATTGGCGAGACTCCAAATCCTTCAGCATTCCCCTCCATGTCACAAAACTTTTGATGGATGATGCTACTCCTCGCAAGGGTTGTGGCTGTCTACCCCCTGAGGCAAGGATAACTGATGGGCAGTGGGCGCTCCCACTCAATACATGCTGCCCTTGTCTATTGATTCTATATCAGTGATTATGTAAAAGATGTACACCCATAATTCATACTGATGAACAGGCTGTGTATTCAATAGTGGAATTGCAGCGTGGGCCTCTTAGATGGGTGGCGCTGAGTGGGCTGTGCTTTGAATGCACTGACGAGCTAATTCAGTGTGGAAGTTTCCGCACTGCCATTTAATGACCAGATATGTCAAGAAGGTCCACCTCTCAAGAAAAACATTCTAGAAAGAGGAGCTTGCTTTGAAACATATCCTGTTTCGCGTGGGAGATTATATTCGGTTACTTATATAGTGTCTCATTAGTGTCAGACAAACTCATATTTTGCTGTGCATATAGGGGTGAAAATTCCTGATGTCACCAGAGTAGGCTTTAAAGCCTTGAGGGGAAACATGAATACCTCATTTAAATGCAAATAAATCCTCTAGACTCCTCTCAGCTGTTGTGATAATGTGGAGTGAGTATATTGACTTAGTTAATGAGGTGTAAATAGCTAATGGGTGTACTCTGGCTTTTACTTTTTATCTGCAGTACATTATCAAGATACCGCTCTTGAGGACCTGCTATATGGCTGCACTTAAGCTTTTCTTTTCATCTCCAGTATCTGTTGACCATGCAGGAACTGTTTTCAATGGCAGACTTTTGTGAAGAAGGTGCAGCAACATATGTAATATCCATCCATCCATTTTCTATACCAACTATCCCTTTTCGGGGTTGCAGGGGGGCTGGAGCCTATACCAGCGATCAACGGGCGAGAGGCGGGGTACACCCTGAACCGGTCGCCAGTCGATTGCAGGGCAACATACAAAGACACTCACACCTAAGGGAGCATGTTTTTGGTCTGTGGGAGGAAGCCGGAGTGCCCACAGAGAACCCATGCATGCACGGGAAGAACATGCAAACTTCACACAGAAAGGCCCTGTCCGACCCGGGGATCGAACCGGCGACCTTCTTGCTGTGAGGCACATGCACTACCTGCTGCGTTACTGTGCCGCCATACGTAATATCTATGTGACTAATCTCCTTTGTATCAGATTACAGATTATTGATATTCTTTTATATTGAAGGCTTTTCAGGGCTGCACGGTGATGCAGCAGGTAGTGCGTGTGCCTCACAGCAACAAGGTTGCCAGTTCGATTCCCGTGTCAGGCCTTTCCGTGTGAAGTTTGCATGTTCTTCCCGTGCATGCGTGGGTTCTCTCCGGGTACTCCAGCTTCCTCCCACAGACCAAAAACATGCTCATTAGGTTAATTGGTGACTGTGAAATTGCCCCTAGGTGTGAGTGTAAATGGTTGTTTGTCAACTGGCGACCAGTCCAGGGTGTACCCCACCTCTCGCCAGTTGACAGCTGGGATAGGCTCCAGCCCCCCCACAACCCTGAAAGGGATAGGCGGTATAGAAAATGGATGGATGAAGGCTTTTCAATTTTCATGCCTTTCCTGGGTTACATCACTTTCTGACTAAACTATTGTTAAAGTGACACTTAGCCAGTCACTAAGACTACTACTCAGCCACTGAAAAGCAACAAGTCCTCTAAATTAAAGCACAAAATACATTGTTTGTCTATCAACGCTGGAATGACAGATTAGAAGGTCTGTCTGATGTGACGCCCTATTAATAGACACCGTCCAAAAGCATTACAAATCACTTTCAATTAATTGGGATTAATCTGTTTATGAATGTGAGAATGCTATGGTTGAGGTTTGGTTAGGAATAGGGAAAGATGGCGATTTAGGTTAAAATAAGTACTTTGAAGGGAATGGTTGTGGTCATCATGCCTATGTAGGCAAAAAGGCTACTTTACATCCTGGTAGGATGAAAGAGATGGCTGCTTTCTTGACAGGAAGGTTCTAATGCTGCCTCCACGTCCTATTCACATGTATTCAGACCATGAATACAAGCCACCGAGAGTAAACTGTTCAAAAAAGGCCTCGGAGCTCATCTTCCACTAAAAACCAACATTAACACTGACATAGTTGATTAAGTTGCACATGCATTTTAGAGTGCCTGTGATTAAAACAAATAGACAGAGATTATTATTATTATTATTATTACTTTTCAATTTAATGGAAATGGCCCTGCAATCAGCTGGCGACCGGTTCAGGGTGTACCCCGCCTCTCGCCCATTGTAGCTGGGATAGGCTCCAGCCCCCCGCAACCCCGAAAGGGATAGGCGGTATAGATAATGGATGGATGGATGAATTTAATGGAAATGAATCATTTGCTGCAGTGCACTAAACACTGTATTTTTTTTCTTTTTCTAATCTGAATTTAAGCAGTTACCTTCTAAGATAAGTTAATGCACAGCAAGAATTCCACTCAGTTGCAAGTTTATTAGGTACACCTTGCTAAAGCAAATGGAGTCTGACACAGTGAGCCAGCAATAAATCTTCCCTTTGTTGCTGTTTTAGAGAGTTGATTCAACTTTGTGGTCATTTTTGAGGCTGCAGGAGGTGCTGCTCTTGAACTTTAGTATTATACAGGGATGTGTGTATAATGATGTGTCCATTTATTTCAGTGAGGGGAAACCAAATCTGCTAAACACAATTCAGTATTGCCACAAAGATAAAACTGAATCAGCCCCTCTGTGAAACAGTTTCCGTAAAAAAGATGACCTTCATATATTTACATGTGATTTTATTCTCGCACAAACTGTGCAAACAGAGCTGTGACACACACGCAGACACACACATTAACTACCATCCACTTGAAGACAAAGAGCATCCTTGAGGAGTTGCAGGTTGTAATGAATCTCACGGTCACGCTTGGACAGGCTTGTTGAAGTATGATAAGTTGCGCTGGCATTTGGAAAGCTCATATGTCTGGGATGTGATCATCAGCCTAATCTGGATCATTGTTTGTAATGCCAGCCCAGGTTTGCACTAATTTATGCTAATGGATCTAGATGGGGCATCACATTTACTTGTTCAGAGGCTATGAATCATTGTTAGCCGCTTCCCTTTTGAAAATGACTGAAGCTTTTCTGAAGGCTTGTTGTTGGAAACATTAGCACAGTTCAATCATTTCTGAATGGAAACCTGAAAGGAGTTATGCTCATTGCTAATTTAATGGATATGTTATTTGAGATGACCCTTGCAGGCAAACTACTTTCATGCTTTCCTTTGAACTCAAAGTGAACATGTGCACAGCTGTGGGCGCTCTGAAAAGCATGCCTTTGGTCAGGCCCCCCCACGATGTTGCCCTGCAGCTGAAGGCACTGGCCGTACTGTACTGTGAATTACGCTTTCCGCCGCTCTCCTAGAGCCCTCTTCACAACAATGCTTCTTTTGCTCTTTTTTCGCTGTTGAGAGTGGATGGATGGGGAGGTGGGGAGGGGGTGTTGGATTTTACCACTGTTGCAACATGCTTTCAGCATGGGCGAGGCCACGTCTGTGGATGTGGACAGGGACAATCAGTGGCTTTAGTGAGGTAGACATCGCCACTTCACAAATCACAACAGCTTTGATCTCAGCCAAAAATAATGCCAAAAAGACTTGTTTTGGAATAAATTCAGTACCTTAGATGTCTCTTACCCTTGTCCACTTTGTTCTATAGGCTCATATTTTGGGGAGGCTTGGCTGCTTTTATCTAACCTTCTATCGTGCCTTCAGATGAAAGTAAGTGGTGGGGCATAAAAAGCTTCTGTCGCCATTTTGGAGTGGCCAGATTGTTTTGACAAGGCTCAAAAAACAGTATTTCGTTCATCAATTCAAGCTATGTTTAGTTAAGAAAAGGCTGTCTTCTTATTTGCAGCTTTTTCATGTACATCCAAGAGTGGAAAAATGACTAATGCACAGCCAAAGTGATTCATGTAGCTAAAGGTGCAGAGGTGAAGAAAGAGCATAGCAGATATTTCGTGCAAGCTCTCATCAGTGATCTCTGATGAGCAACACCGACCAGAGATAAAGCCAACTGACAACAGGGAAGTCAATTAGCCCTGCTACAACATTAATCACCTTTGAGTGACAGTTAAGAGATAACTAGACTGCCAGCGTTCCTCAAAAAACTACTGAAAAGTAGCGATCTGTAAAATATGACAAGCTATAAAAATAAATCACCAATTTAAACACGGAGGCCAGATTGAATTCTGCACACGCCATAAACCTCGCAGAAAGCATCCTGAATGCAGATCCTCAAACATCTTGGCCCTGTCTTTCCTTTTCAAACACTTTTGGTCACCACCCTGCCAGTGTTGGGCCACGTTTTCACAGCACAGAAAAAATAATTTAGAGGGACAGTGATTTGCAGACTTAAAATGACTGTAGACAGCGAATTTGTCATCTAATCTATGGACGGTGCTCAGATGCTCAATTACTCCGGTGTGGCGTGTCGTTTTTCCACTAAGGAGCCGGGACAACCAAGTACATAAATCAAATAAGTGGATTTACATGTCATGAGCACTCCAGTCCTACACTTTTTTACTTCTACAATTAGGGTGTTTGCCAATGACTCCCAACTCAGCACACCTGGATATGTTTTTAGCGTTGTGGAACTGTCGCAGTTTGGGTTTAAATAAGTACATTAGTTACCATAGTTAAGTTATGCACATAAGCTAAGTTACATTAAATTGTGACGCCGACCAGTAAACGGAAATATGGGTTGTAATAAGTTGCTTGCATAGACAGCCTTCATGGTAATGACAATTGCAATACTCTGTCAGAGTGCGTAGTACTTCCTAGCACTGGTAGTTTATCATAGCATAGCAGGGACTGTTTACTAACCCAACCCTAAATTCAGAATGTGAATTAGTCAATAAATATAATTTATTTATTATATATATATAATATAACTATACTGTATGCTTGTGGTCAAGTTAAGTAATTCCTATCCTTAATTGTGTCATGACCCCCAGAACAAAGTAATCTTTGCTTTCAACCCATTATTACAGGTTGTAAATGCCTGTGAGCAGTTTCACCACAACCATTCTTTGTACACATTTGTTTGTTTGTTTTGGAATTATTTTTGTGCGTTTAAAGAGGTTAAACTGGTCTTTATACTAAGTAAAATTAGAGATAACAGTGAAGTAAAAGCCTGTGTAGAAGTGTAGCTCACGAGTACAATTTTTACACGTTACTAACCCACTCCTAGAGAAATATTGAGTTTTTACATTCTTTATGTATTGATTTATGCCATTATAGCTTCTGCTAATTGTATCTCCCTGAGTAATGAATTAAAAAGTCCTCAAACCCCATCCACTAACCGCTCCAGAAAAGTTGCAGTCAAAGTATCAAGTAGCATAAAATGGAAATATTCAAGTTAAGTACAGCTCTCTCGAAATCGTACTTACAGTATATGAGTAAATGTACTTGGTTACTTACTTTCACTGGTTGATTGTATCTACAATATTCCTGTTCCCCCACGTAGTTCAGTGGTTCTCAGACTGTCGGGCAGGACCCCTCACAGGTATAGAGGCATTGCAGGGGGGCATGTGAATTAGCTTGATGCAGCAACAATAAACCAGCAAGAGTTTCAAACAAGATTCAGGTTTCAGACAGCAAAATGAAACAAAATAAAAACAGTAGACAGATTTTTGACAGGTAAGAAAAACAGGTGATGCTTATAAAGCAAACACGTCAGTCAAAACTGAAGTCGAGAAAATCTGATGAAGTCTGTCTTGCTGTTGAGTGCTCTGTCAACGTAACAAAAGAGCTTTTTGTCTGTTATATAAGACTTGCATCATGAGGATGTTGTTGTAGTAAAAAAAATCAGCTGGGCTTTTTGTTTGATTGTTCAGCTCATCATTGTTAATGGTTGACAAATGAAACCGGATTTCAGAGTATGGGCAACTTGGTGAAGTTAGTGCACACCTGTCTCAGTGTTATTCAGAGTATACTGCTACACCACTTTCTCAGTAGGCAGTGGCTTTGTCACTCTCTTTCAGTCTGTCTCTTAAAGTTTGGAGACCTTCACTGTCACACCTGCTCTCCCTCGACACAAACACATGCGTTGCTTGATGAAACCCTCTGCAGCACGGTGACTCAGTTTCTGCTGCAGCTGGTGGGCAACTGGAGCAGTTACAATCAGCTCTCACTCCATCCACACGGCAAGCTGCGCTGCCACCCGGCCAGAGGTGCTTTGTTACACTTTCTCAGCAATGCACTCTTACAAGTGTGTATTGACAACTTGCTCTAAAGTATGAAGTAATCCATAGTGCCCTCTGCATGTATGCACCGGGAAGACATTTGGGCTGTCCGAGGTGCTTTTCTCAGCTCCTGCATCTGACTGAGCTGACATGCAAACACCCCAGAGGCACACGGAGCAAAACCATAGCAGTATTTCTGCAGGTTGTTTTGTTGCTTTTTGCTTAACGTCACAATAAATCTATACCAAGAAGACAGGAAGGCTATTTGGACGTTATAGATACTGAACCTGTATAACCAATAAATACTCTTCACTACACTTCATCAAAGCTGTTTTAAACAAGTGAATTCTGGGTAATGTTATATTGAGTTATTTGATTTAAAGGTGACAGATGAAAATGTTTTCATATAGCTGAAAGGAGAGTTTTTGCATACTGTTTTTATATCCCTGAGGTAGACACATCAGATTGACCCTAATGTGCCAAATCTGGTATTAATCTTCAGAAAAATGTTAGAAACTGCTTTCTTAATGGGGCTTAAGTGTCTCAAATAGCTATTAGTTAAACTATGCTCGTGGGTTAAAAAGAGATTTATGTTTAAAGAAATAATTAAAGGCTGCTCTTTAATTGACTTGTCCTGCAGCCAATATGACATATATTAACTGACCTTATACTCCTCTTCATAAATCAGTGAGCCCAATAATTTTACATTTAGATCACTTGAAGCTGAACTAATCAGTAATCTCATTTGAAAGTGGATTGGTTGCAGTTTTGCAACGAGCAGGTCTTCAAAGAGCACCACTGTCTGCATCGCTGCTCTCACTGACTTGAGAATATGCTGCATATAATAAAGCAAGGTTAATTAAGGTTAATTAATCCAATTTGGAGAATGTGTGTGTATACCCCCATCACCTGTCTTCATATATTCATTTTCTGTACTCTATTCTCTTAAGAGCACTTTTATGAATGCACTTTCACCTCAGTGAATGTATCCTTAATATATAAACTGAATACAACAAACCTGAAAAAAGAATATTAACAATAAGAATAATCAAATGCAAAAATGCACTTTTCAAATGCTGATTAGTAGAAATGGAACCAGACGAGTGCAGTAAGAATGAATCGTTTTTGACTAATTTAATAATGTTGCAATGAGGTTGCCATATAACTACAAACTGCAGTAATTGATTCATGTTTTCCTATTTCCTTCAAATGTCAAACAGCTGTTCTCACATTAGCTGCAACAGGAACATATTTATCCCCCTCCCACTCGAGTAATCAGAGCCATGAAGCCTTCACATCATGTGTGACTTACATTCACTGAGTTCGACCAGGATATACATCAGTGCAGCGAATCCTTGCAAGTAGTTATGAGCTGCTATTGTTTCTAGCAATTGTCAAACTACCATGAGCTCAATTCAGCACTATTTTTGTTGTTAAAACTGTAACAGGAGCAGCGTTTTAATGTGCAGTGGTGGTGGGCGTGATGAATGAAAGGTAAACTGATCACCACCGGAGCTATTAAAATCCCTCATGTGTGACCCGCCACAGCAACCCTCTCTACTTAGCAGCAGGGCTGCAGATTATTGTTTGGCTCATATTAGCTGGTGTGTGTCACTATTGATTTCAACTCCTTTTTTTTTCATAATGCATGTAGCTCATGCAGGGCTTCCATTCATTATTTTGGAATATACTATTACTACAGCAGGGTACAAGGTACAGTAATAATCCGATTCTTTTCATTTTCTCACTCTCTCAGCTGTGTCTCTCTTCCAGTATGCAATTATTTGGCTGGTGAAACTATATGTTTTCTCTTACATTCCACATGCCTCAGTGAGTCTGACTTTTAAAGCCAGGGGAAAAAAATTACAGCACACACATAATATAAAAACAAGGAAGAGGCGTGACTCGGAACTGACAGTGATGTAAATAATGATTTTTGTGAAAAGCTTTTCAGTAAGTTGTATCTTAAAATCCTGGGGTTTAAAGCCATCTCAGCAGCTTCATCATCTTCAGTTTTTATTGTTTTTCACCCAAATATTCTCAGTTGTTTTTGAAGGAGCACATCAGTTCAAACGGATTTCTTTCATTGCCAGCTTTTATGTCCCCACATAGTAGTTTCCATACTCCGATTCTTCTCTTGTGATGCTCTGAAAATGTTTTTGGCAATTGAGAGGAAAGAGAAAACTAGGCAGAAAATGGTCAGATTGTCTCATAGAAATTTGAAAAAGTCCATCAAATGGTTAAACTACACAGCGTTTGCATCGGAAATTGTATTTTTAAAATATGATGATTTTCATTTATTATTATTGTTTGATTGCTTTCATCATTTTTGCCAGTTTTCATTCTAAATGTACCCAAATAAGTTCTCTTGTGTTGTTTAAACAACAAAACCTGAAAGTATCAAGCCTTACATACTGTACAGAGTCAACGTTAAAGGATGTGGCAACAGTGGCAGCAGTTTTTTAAACAAATCCCATTGCGGAAGAGCGCAAAGAGATCTGTAAACAGACAAGTGTACAGTTCCATTTATATTTATCTGTCCATCTGCATTTACATTCACAGTAAAGCACCCAGCCCTCCAATACCAACTTAATATAGTGTATAAAGTTTTACAGCATCCTTGAACATCACATTTAACGACTAATATTAAAACCAAACAAAACAAATGCATGTAAATACAACATATGATATTATCTAGACTTGTATACTTGTTCGTGTTTGGAAGTTGTGCTTTTTGCTTTGCCCACACAGTAATGTAGATTCAACACCTGTAGAAGACATGTTTGAAAAATCTGGGTTTTCCATCTTCTTCTCTTCTCTTCTCTTCTCTTCTCTTCTCTTCTCTTCTCTTCTCTTCTCTTCTCTTCTCTTCTCTTCTCTTCTTTGCATTCATTCATCCTACCTGGCGGTGGTTCTTTCCATAAAATTTTCAACTTTCAAAACTTGTTAACCAGTCATTGCTGTCTTCCCCCAGCAAAAGTCCCCATTGAGACCCTTTAATTTACTCCTTTCCGATATTTGTGGCACCATCACAGCGAGTCTTGGATATCCAAATACACACAGACGCACACGGGGGTGATTTGCCCTGAGGCAAAGCCAAAGGCTGTTTACCGCCCAAAGATTTTTCAGTCCTGAAAATGTTTCTTACACTGCATAGATACAGGGAGGACAATGGCGCTGCTGTATTTGTGTATAATGAGGGTGCAGTGGTTCAGTGGTTTGCACTGCTGCCTCACACAGAGTGTAGGTTTGAACCTTGGCCCTTGGAGTTTACAAGAACTGTATTTATCAGGGTTAAGCTTCCGTTTCTTCCCACAGTCCAAAGAAATATAGGCCAGGAACTGCCTGGTGCAGTGTGTATACGGTGTGTTTGTCTGTGTGAGCTCTATAATAAACTGGCAACCTGTTGTGTTTCCCGTCTGCTGCACATTGCTTTAGGCTCCATGGGCTGTGACCTTGAAAGGACCATGAAGCAAGAAAAGCATTGCAGTGAAAAAAAGCATTTATTCATGATGGTGCTTTCATGTGTTCGAGGATCAGATCCGTACATCATTACACCCTTTTTTTATTTTTCAGACTTGGAAAACTTCAAGACTCACAGAAGAAGCTCTGTGTCTGTCCGTGAAGGTCAAGGAGTGGTTCTGCTGTGCGGCCCACCACCACATTCTGGAGGTAAAACAGTACACTTTCATTTTTAATGACTGTTGAACCCAAATGCACACTGAACATTAGGGGCTGGCTGAGTGAAAAATAAAAAACAGAATGAGATCTTTACTTTTGAGATGGATATGTGCAGTTTGAGGCTCTTGGTGTTTGGTTTGGGCTGGTGCTGTTTAAGATCCAGCTGTTTCAATGACACCTTTGACTTGTTAATCAGCACCTTACATCTGTTGCTGCAGGGGTCTGAAAATTCCCAAGTGATCCTTGAGTTGCTTAGGTGTGATCAATCTCGCTTAGGCCATGGGAAGTGCGACAGCCTCACTGTCAGGAGCTGGCAGCTGAGTCTGCTTTCATTAGAGCTTTATTTTTCTGCTTCATTTCAGTGTCATCATTTTTTGCTCTCAAGCTAAAAGCAAACAATGCTCTGGTTGAATTAATATGATAAGCTACAAATCATGTGCTACTTTGCTTTCTTGCCTAGGGTTGGATGAGATGATCAGGAATGTCTCATGTTTTGAACGTAGTCAAGCACAGCATAAAAACTGCATAGCTGGCAAGGCTCTGTAGAAAGTTTGAAGTCAAAGTGAAACGGACATTAGAGCATCTTCAGCTTCTGTCATGTCACAGATTTATGAGTAAAATGGAATACGCAGGCAGGATATAGTTTCAAGAAGGATTTAAATGAAATCAATAAAAACATTTTTTAAACACTGCAGCAGTAATTCTGTGGAAACAGGCTTACTATTTTTATTCAGCTGCTATAAACTCCACATAATGGAGGAACATGTGGAGTTCATCTCTGTTCCTGACTGATATGAAGCTAAAGGTGTGAGTCATATCTCGGTTTTCTGGCAAAGTTCTTCAGATTTTCTGTCTAATTGCAGCAGATATGTCCTTTCGTAGCTTTTTCTCCTCTCTTACTGGCGCTGTTCAATGCAACCACTGCTTGGATTGCATTCACCTAACTGATAGCCACCTTACAGATATCACTCATTCATTCACTTGTCTGCTGTGGTAAAAATGCTGCTTGTCTAGAATAGATTTGAATTGTCTGGCTCTTGTTTTGTTCTGGGGTTGTACCTAGTGAAAGCTTGGCAAACTCAGTGGCTTTCTGAAATGTTAGATTTATTTGTAAGTAGTTCTGCTGATAAGCCCACATTTGTTTGAACTGTGAACAGCTGCTTCTCTGACTCTTTTCATATCTGCCAATTTATGCTGAAGTAATACAATTAAGGTTTGGCTTTTAAAACCAATGGGGAAATAATTCCAAGATGCCAGGCATCTTTCAGCACATGAAAAGCCCCCTCAAGACACTTGTCTCCTCACTAATACACAGAACCAATACAAGCTGTCAATTACAAGGCCATTTTGGTGAGCTGTATCTTTCAGCTGTAATAGAAGCTGCTATCACAGCGTCGTTCAGCTGGAAAAACTAACTTGTCGCTTGGTTCCTATTTTGGCCCTCCTTGCATTAAGCAGATGCAGTAAACACAGGGTTTTGTGTTTTTGGTTAACACTGGCTCTTCTTGCCCCAAAACCCTGACATGTAATGATTAAAAGTTTGGTTTGTTTTACCACATTTGCCTCCATATTTTAGACCAAGCTGTTTAATGAGAATCTGGCATGAAGAGCAACCTTAAAAATTCACCAGAATCACTGGAAAACCTTTACCTGTCAGTGTATATCTGCACACAATAAGACATTCAGCTGCAGGTCCATCTACTGTATTCATTCACACACCGGACAGAATGAAATAGAACACAACAGACACCAAATCAAGATTCAACAGGCTTCCCCACACATCCTATTCAGGCTGCTGGCACTGAGCACAGGCACACACACACAAATAGACATTCAGCCAAGCTGCTGGTTGGAGCATCAGAGTATTCAAACTGGCAACAATGAAAAGCAATCAATCTGCAGGCAAAGACCTAAGTGTTTTGCCACTACCGCTTTTCTTTGTTGACCTGATACACTTTTTTTTTTTTTTTGTTACATCTAAAATGGCACTCTCCTCTGCTTGTAGCAGGAAATGCTGCCGATATTTGCCTATTTAGATTTGTTTCTTCCACATCATGCTGAAATCAAAGTGATTGACCTGAAAGTCACATTTTATATTTGAGTTCATTTTAATTTAATTGGAATGGGGAGGAAGTGAGTGGCAGGATATATATTGAATAAGAATTTGTCTTCCTAAACTGAATTATGCTTGCTGATTGCTTTCTCTGTGCAGCACTCAGTGCATTGTTTACTGGTTGAAGATGGAAGGCGACAACCTAGATGTTACAAATATATCACTGGTGATGAGTCTACCTGACCATTCACATTTGACAGGTGTTTTATTTATTTATATTTACTGATTATTTCTACTGGCTACTTTCAGAAATGTTAGGCGCACAGTGCAGATTTTCCTTTTGCCTTTTGAAAATGCTATTATTGTTCTTCTCTTCAAATCCTATCAGAAGACCAGAGTATTGTATTTGTAGTCAAAGCCTGATATATCTTATCTCATTCCTCTGTGCCATAGAGCTCCATTGTTGTCCAGAAACTATTAAAAACAGTACAGCCTGACTGATACTGGATTTACTGCCAATCCAACAGGGGCAGGTTTATTGAAAACATCTTTAAAAAATGAATACTGATAATAAAAAAGGCAATTTAGCCACAAAGACCTTAGTAATGTGTTGTGTGAGGCAATCCTATGTGAATATGTGAACAACTAAATGAACATAACACCCATTCTTTTTCACAGACTCCATCTGTCCTTCAGTCCTTAATACTGCCAATCCAGAGGTGGATGCAGGAAGCACAGTTTTTCTGCATTGTCTCCTTTGAGGGAGCTCTGCTTTTCTTCATAAACGCTGCCAATAGTGCTGAACACCCTCTCACTTGGCACAGAGGAAGGTGGACAGGAGGGGCGTCTCATGGCCTGGCCTGATAGCCCCCTCCACCACTCCAGTGGGTTGCCTCTTTTTCTGTTTATGATAGGCTCCCCTGTGTATCTCTCGAGCTCTTCAAGGATCCCCTCAGCCGCCCGACTGCCTGACTGGTTGAAGTGAGCATGTCATACAGACTGTATAGCAGACAGTGGGCCTGGTCCTCCTCTCTCTGCCTTTTGGGGTCCACCTCGTCACGGGTGGTTTCTGCTGGTTTTGTGTTTGATGAGTCTGTCTGCCTCTTCCCTCAGCCATGCATTGGCTTGGGTTAGTGTCCCTGGTGTGGTGTGGTTCGAACAGCCATGCTAGCACCACCTCTTTCACCTCTTCTTCAGGTTCTTCATCGTAGTCTTTCTCAGAGTCTTGGTTTATCTACTGGTGGGTCCCTGTGACTCCAGCAGACACCTCAGCACCGCTACACAGGGCATAATGCAGGAGGCAGAGGAGTCTGCTCATTTCCAGTGTTATCTTATCCAGTAGTGTCAGGGTCTTTGCCAGATTGGCTGCCACATGTCACTCCTCCACACTTGGACATGTGAAATGTCCATGGTCACTTGAATTTGATGTGGCCTCTTTCGCTCCAGCATCCTCAGGAGTACGTCTAGTGTGGAGTTCCAACCTCTATCTAGGCATGCACACTAAACATCTCCTGAATGACAGAGAGTTAGTTTGGCCAGCATGTCCATCACCACCCTTTGAGAGATGAGGCCATCATTAATGATCAGTTGAGGTGTAGGAGCAATGCAGCTCAGGTCAGACACCTCCATAAGCCCCATCTTAGCACCACTGTTCCTTAGCACACATAGGACTGCACACTGTGTGTTAATGTTCCACTCCTCAAGCGTGGTCAGGAAGATCTGCCCGACATATTCCCCTGTGTGGGACCCACAACATGGCCTTCACATTCAGCACAACTTGGACTCTATTCCAGTTCCTGTCAATGAAATGAGCAGTCAAGCTCATGAGGGCTTCAGACCAACAGTCTGTGGTAAAGGCAATGCTGTTTCCTGTATTTTCCACTGTGTTCTTGTTACAACTTGTTTGGCCCATCAGCAAAAGCACTTCTCCCTTTCCTTGGCTCTGCCTCAGCCAGTAATCCTTTAAAACCAGTATCCTCCCCAGTTGCATAAGGTGCATATCGAATATATGCACAAATATAATCCTGATATATCTATGATGAAATAGGTCTACCGATTGATCGATCAGGCTCCAAAAAACACATCAGTGAGCCAAGCTGTTGCACTGGGTGACATCTTCCTTCATTACCATGATCACAGTGTATTTTATTTTGACTCTGTCCTGTCCTGTGGCAGTAAATACTCAGTAAAACACCAAATGTTTATTAGTCTGTCACTGAAAATAGTCCCTAGTTAATTTCTCCTTGTTTGAGTAATATTTGCTAAAACCTATAGTGGCCAGCTATTTTAGGTCATAACTGTGCCTTTTTTGAAAAATGTTAAAGTATTTATTTTGTTGTTGTTGTTGTTGTTGTTGTTGTTGTTGTTATCAAGAGTTACATCTATCCAACTGATAAAACTGGTAAAACAATTTGGATCAAACAATCTGCATTTCATTGGCAGACCAGTTAGATTTTGCTAAGTGATGTGGATTTTCATGTTGTTGGAGTAGGATAAACACTTACATTTTGAAAACAGCAGCATGGTTTGAATGGTCAGTTATGATACATACATGATTTGTAGTAAATGGTTAAATCTTGCAAAACTGTCGATTCTGTAAGGTCCTTTGAAAGTGAACACTCTTTAAGTTCATGTTTAGTGTTAGGAAGTTGAATTTCTCTGGTTTTGTGATCAGAAACGACTGTATGAATCAGACAGTAATGATAGGCTGTGCTGCCTCATGTTTTTTCATGCTTTATTATGGGCGAGAATTCAGGAAACAGCTCAGTCATCAATCAGCCATGCTATTATTTTATTGCAGATCTGTTTGGCCTGTCAGAAGATATGCAATGGACTGTGTTTTTCCACATAAATTCACTGAAACATGGTGGCTAATGAGGAAAAGGCCAACCACACCACCATGATATGAGAGAATGTGCCCAGGATGTGAGGAAACATAAAATCTGCAGGCAGCCTAAAAAGGCGTGGTAATGATATTGAAATGCAATCTTAGATTCATGGAATGTGTTTGTCTTGATTTCGAGGGCTTTTTGATCTGGGGAGAAGACTTTCCTTGCCTGACAATTTACAGTTGACCAAAATATATGAAAGTTTGTGTTGTTGAGTTTGTTTGTGTGGGTGACACCATCCTGATATGGGTGATGGCCATTCCAAGGTCCTGTTCATGAGCCAATTTTCCTGCTTCTGAACAGAGAAAATATTGGACAGTTTCATGTTGCATCAGGTTGCTTTGAGCAGGTATAATAAAACACTGCAACACTGCCCCAAACCCTGAATACCTTTGAATGAGAAAATAAAACATGAAAAAAACATGATCCATAATTCAGTGCTTGGAATGTTCCACTGCGTAGACATGGTGAAAATCTTTTTTCAAATGTTCATTCATCTGCAGTCATATTTCATGCCATCTCTTTGACATAGAGATATATCTCAGTGTGGCATCTGCAGCTTGACAGTCAGTAACAAGACTATGATGACTGTCAGACCACCAAGAGGACCTCAATGCATGTTAATCAAATTCTGCATGTGGGCGGCACATTCAAGGAAAACCTCTGCATTCCACTCAGTACCATATGTTTACAGACCTTCCCATAGTGGTGGGACCCTCGGCATATGCCCAAGGCTCTAGTGGGTCTCCACCTGCCAGAGGGGACTCTCAGAGGACACATTATGCATGGCAGACAGATGTCCCGCCTGCTGTATGCAGCATGAGCTCGTCCATGCAGAAAGACGTGTTCGACAGACAGAAGAAAGAGCATGAGAAATGAGTGTGGACGGTGGCCTCTAGTTTGATGGAGGTAAACTGGTGGTAGTGCCCTGATCTGAGTGTGTTATGACTGTGTCTGTGTATAACCTCTAGAGCCTCTGATGTTATTAACAGTAACTGTTTGGGTCCCACAACAGTGCATTTTTTAATGCAATCATCACATATCCTGCTGTTTTCACAACCATTATCAACAACAATAAGATAATAATCAATACAATAAGACACTTAATGAAATGATATAGGCCTACTAACAGGTATTGATACTTTTCCATATTTTAGGTGTGTAATATATGACCAGAATGTTAGTTTAAAATAAAGAATGAAATAACATTATCAACAGAGAGTGCACGAGTAGCAATTATTACAGTTACAGCATGTTAAAAGATGACTATGTATTGTGTTGCAGAGATATCTACTGAAGTTAGCATGCTAATCAGGTAGCTGTGGCCCGTCCTGTCTCGTAATACCTTTTTCTATCTTAACAGGCAGTAGTCTGATAGTATAGTCTCCTGTAGTTCAGCTGGGAGATGTATGCGAGCAGCAAGTTTGCTCTTAGCTTTTTTAGTCCAATAAATAAACAAAATGTACCCACAAAACTTTAAGAAACTTTCAATAGTTTCTCTCTTTTACCAAACTTAATTGTCAAGTTAACTCACCGTAATACACACTTCATTCAGGTTGGACAGAAACAAAATAAAACTCAAAGTTAAACTGTCCAACAATGAAAAATATTTAAAAAATATTCTGGCTCTAGACGCTGCCTTTCCACGCTGGTGATGAATGACCTTCCTGTTGCTCCTCTCCCACTTCATGCCTCTTCTGCGGTGACTTCATCATCCCCAGAGTCAGAGTCCTGGTCAGAGCTGCTGATCACCTAGGTTCTGTTTTACCTTTCGTCCTGATCTGGCTGTGTTCATTGGAAGGCCGCTGACCCCGCTTCTGTTGCCTGTGGTGTAAATACCAATACCAATACCAATTCCGCCGATGCTCCAAGTTCCCAGTCTGGGCAAACTTAGTCAGCTACTAGCTAGTGGCTAACTGAGCTAACTAGCTAATGGATGCTTGAAGCTGCAGCCCTAGATAGCTACAGCAAAAAGTATGGTGAGCAGCAGTTAGTGGTTACTCTGCAGATATGCTGCCACATACAGTATGTGTTTGGAACGACCTTCAACAGGCGGCCAATTGTTACTCATTACACCTTTAAGATGAGTCAGTCAGCAGTGTTTGTTTGTCTGAAGGTTGATAAATACAGCTCATTTTCAACTGTGATGAGGTTTATGATAAATCATCACATCCAGGACTGCACGTACCACCGCTGGTCCTTCAGCCATGACAGGCACGGAGCTCTTTGTCATAGATTTCTTCAAGCGTGTGGAACTCTGTTGGAGGAGTGAACAGCATTTTTTGAAAAGATATTCCCTCCTTCACTGCTTAGTTGATGGTGGCACTGTCTAACATGTAGCTCCAGAATCGCCTAGGTGTTGAACCGGGTTGAGATCTGGTGAAGGCCATAGCATATGACTGACAACATTTTCATTTCCTGAGCCCATGTATTAATCTCCTTTATACAATCGCATGTTCACAAAGTGGTGAGCATCACTCCATCCTTAGCTGTGAACGACTGAGCCTTTCCAGGATGTCTCTTTCATACCCAATGAACCTGTTTACGTGTGGAATGTGTAAGTGAACTTCTCTACTTCTATTCTTGCCATGTGGAGAGGTATCATTACTGACAAGCGCTACCATGTTCCCAACTGGCTAGTGTGTTTGCAGTTAGCTCACCAGCTACAGTAGTTCACCAGCCAGCCATGCAACTAGGTCCCTCATCAGCAAACGTCTAGAGTTAATATTTTGTGACGATGGCTGTGCCACCATCCTTTTTTCTGACTTTTCCTCCAATCTGGCATCTGTTGCAATATTGAGGCTGTTAAATGATCAGAGTGATTGTGTAAACTCCTGTTGAAAAGGGTGTTTGTCTGGATAATTAAAGAGCTACTAAATACAGTAGCAGTGGTGATCCCTGTGTGGGTACTGTTGGTGCCTTCAAATGGGCTTGACTTTATTAAATTCATGAGTCAATCTGAACAACTCACAGATGTGACATTCACAACGTTGGAAATTCTGAGATGTATTTTCTATCTGTTCTTTTCTAATCTCTAAATACAATTTGGAAATTAAAAGACTTAAACCACTTGAATACCCTGCAAATTGTGACTTTAAATGCCAAATGCACAATTTAAGGGATTCTTTTGAAGTCACTGTGAGATGAAAGTAGCATCACACACTACGTTTACATGCAGTCAATATTCGGGTTATGGTCAATATTCCGGTTTCTGAAACATTCGGAATAACCTGTTTACATGTGTGAGCAAACAGGGGTAATCAATTGGGATATCCCGATCAAAACAGTGATGCATGGACAACATGTCGACGCACGGAGAACGTCATGACACAATGCGCGTCATTTCAGCTTCTTCTTCCTGTATCCAAAAACAACAACAGCAACATGGCGGATAATGAACAGCCCGGGGCTGGTGCTGACCCACCACCAGTACTTCATACTATTCTGTCTCACTTTGTTCATTGATGGAAGGCGAGAACGTGAAGAAATAGGAAATGGAGCCGGAGCTGTGCCATCTATATCCATGCTACCTGCACTCAAAAGACCAAGATTCCTTGCAAATAGAACATGCGCAGAACACAAATTAATGTTCTGTTCAATGGGGATATTCCGATAGGCCAATACATGACCAAATATTCAGGTTAGAAAAGGGGTCATATTCAGGTTTTTAAAAAAGGGTTTCAAAAGGGTTATTGGTGTTAACATGGCCATGCACAACCTGGTTATTGCTGATACTCCGGTTATGAAAGGGTTACTTGACTGCATGTAAACGTAGTGACAGTTTCTCCATACACTGTGACGAAGGACATGGTTTCTCCAAAGGTATCTGTTGATGATGCTGTACATTACTCACATTGAGCAATTTCTCTTTTTTTCATCTGGGATTATTCTGATCTTAATCTGATTAGTTGATGACACATTTCACAATCTCCATGAGTAATCTCCTTTCACAATCCCACATTCAGTCATATTCCCCCCTCTTCATCTGTCTGGGGACTTCAGCTCTCTGAAATAATATCACATGTTACTGTCACACCATCCATGCTGAGCTCACCGAGCCTTTTCTGCAAACCCGCACAGTTTTGACATAACGTGGCTCAGTTACCTTACAGTGAAGAGAAACTTCAGTGACAAGCAGCCAACAGCATGACAGCAGCATGAAATGCGATACAGTGTATTTTCAGGCAGTGACACTCTCAGTTGATTAGAGTTTCTAATCACGTATGAAAAGGTCACAGAGAAGTCTGAGTGTAGAGCACACGCTTTTCCCAGCAGACGTGTGTGAGTGACATGCTTCCTAAATCTCCCTCTAAGCTCTTGAAGTTTACAGTACACATAGCTGTTGTTATTGTTGCATCTGAAGTGTGTGTGTGTGTGTGTGAGGTAGGAAAGCCAAAAAGAGAGGGAGAAGCAAAGGATGCTGTTCACATGTATACATCTACACCTGATTCCACGTTTGTGCTGAACTACATTCCTGTTTCCTTTCCTTTACGGTTGTGTGTGAGCACCTCCATCCTCTCTGCTGGGCTGCAGTCACACGTCATGTCCTCAGGCTCCCCGGTGCTGCTACATAAACACAAATCCCTCTGTGCCTGTGGGGATTTCATCCCAAAAGAAATGCGCTGTCACCTGCTGTGCAAGGGGAAAATAACAATTGTCGAAAACATGACAGCTCCGTCCACAGCACCTAGCTTGCTTAGCAGAGCACTGGACCAGAGTTTCAAGTTGAATCCATAACACCTCATAGCTGGCTAGCCATTACAGCTATATTACTGCATGCACTGCTGCTGAGTTCAGCTCAGTTACTGGGATCGTTTGCTCCTCTCAGGCTGTGAACTTCAATGTTATTAAGTGTTTTCAGGCAAAATGTTTGTTTTCCTACTACGTAACTGATGAATTGTGATCAAACAGTCATATCCAATACCTTGCTGTTGTGCACGCCTGGTACCTGGGGTTCAGGATCTGCTTTGTTTAGCCTACAAAATGTAAAAAACAGTGAAAAATAGTCATCACAGTTTCCCAGAACACAAGGTAACATCGTGTCAGATGTCTTGTTTCATCCAGACAACAGCCCCAAACCCACAGAGAGTCTGTTCACAATGATACAGAACTATTTTTGGATGATCAGCTGAAGCAGCTATAGTTTAGTTTGTCAGCGTTTCATTGACATGTGTCATAAACACCACAGAAATGACCAGGTGGCACAAAAATAGCATCAAAGTTTTGTGAAAAGTGTGGATCTGCTGCGTTGATTTTACTGCATCGATTTTACTATCTATCATGAGGCTGACAATATTATAGGAGACCAATGCCAAAATGGTACGAAGGAGGTTGGAGATTTTTTTACAAGCAATTTGTCCTCCTACTGAAATGACCTTATTGTTTGACCTGCAGCAGAACAGTAGGTGTGTCACTGTAACCTGCTGTCTCAGGAGTGCAGGACCATGGAGGATTCATGTTGTCCCATACATCCCAGTGTGCTCAGTTTTACCTGTTGAAAGAATGATGCAAGCCAGACGCTGTGCTGCAGCTGCATCAGATAGTATGTTGCAATCTCTTTCCTCTTCTCCTGAGAGCAGGAGCTCGAGTCATAACATGTAGATTTCTCAGAGGCACATGTCTCTGTTGCGTCTTGTTTTAAAGTAAGCTACAGTAGGAACTGGACATTGAAAGTACCAATGATGGCACATAGACACATTGTAATGAACTTGTTTCTTTGGAGCACATTTGATGATCATTGATATACCATGTAATTTGGATTTGATAACATATACTGTATCTGCATGTTTTGTTTTTTTTCTTTTTCAACATAATGTTTCATTGTTTCAGCATTCGTAGCACATACACACACACTCCCTACAATAATACGAATCATAGATTAGAGAGAAATGTCAGTGTGAGGACGACAAAGCCCAAGAAGTATAGTTAAGAATAGAAGTGTAAGAATAACCAAACCAGGCCAGTTGCACCTTCAGTCTCATACTGAATAAAACATAGAGCATGTGTACCACACTGTCTGTGCTAGACACTGTCACTCACACAGACACAGAAGACTAAAATAATGGTTTGCATGGGTTTATATTGTAGCATCCTGAGGTAGGCAGGGAGGGAACTCTCCCAGCATGCATCATTGACCGGCTCCCTGCTGTGAATGTACAGTGGAATGACGCAGGTTCAGTCAGGTGTTGGTGGTGAAAGCTCCGCCTCTTGTCCTCAGTCAGGACGTTGAACCTCAGATTGCTCTTGCTGAGTCGGTCACAGCTTGCAAAATATGGTAATGTGAGAATTCAATATTGTACCTTTAGACGTGGACAGATTTTTTAAAATTTTCTTTTTAAAAGGGAAATAACTTATTACAAGGTCAAGGTTTGCCCTGACTTAGAAATAATACTTCAGTTCATTCATGCATTTTTTCCTAACTTTTTGTCTTAAAGGATGAGATGCCCTAGGCAAAAATAAATTAATTAATAAATTGGCGTGATCTATGTGCCTTTATCAACCATTCCACGAGGCTTTGGGCCTTTTTTGGATCAAACACGGGGGTTAATAAAGTCAGATGCAGAATGTAAGGGCTGTAAGGGTATTGAATATTTGCACAGTGGTAAGATATCAGCAACTTGAATCTAAAAATAGTAGCAGTGCTAACCTTGACAAACACCTATCAGTGAGTATAGTGGGAGATGAACTTAGCAGGAACAGTTATTGGTTTCCTCTGTACATCTTTTGACTGGCGTCATTAGAGCGCCTACCTGCTCTTCCAGTCAGCAGCACAAAGACAGCAGAAGAGCCTGAGTGCAGATCAGCCGTGACACACCCTGCCAGTCCAGATCTGAACACAAAGGCATAGCAGGGTGCTGCCTCCATGCTGCAACCATACACTCACTCTCCATCTGACAGGCCAATGTCAGAGCATGCTACAAATAACGGGTAATTACTATCTGCAGAGTCAGAGGAGGGAGAATGAATTACCACAACCTGGTTGCACCACGAGTCATCTTTTTTAAACCAAGCCGCCTCAAAAATGTGTGTTTCTCCCAAATGTGCAGTCCAGTTCTCCTCCTGTCTGTCACTGTGGATCAGAGAGAGCAAGAGGAGCTGAGAGGCTGTCACTTTCTGTCTTTTTCAAAGCCAAGCGCATTAATGGGCTGCCAGTGTGACCCGGCCGCGCTCTTTGTACTACACAATTACTGCGTATAGTCGTGGGCCTAATGCTGCTGACCTCTATTTTCTAATGGGGAGAGACCTTTAAGAGGCACTCAAGACTGAAATCACTTTTGTCCGTCTCCACTAGTGATTTTTTTTTAGTGCCTGTGTGTTGTCCCTGTTTGTGCTCCCACCCGAGGCTTTGAGAACACAGAGCATGTGCATCCTGTCCAGTCCTGTAAAGGAAACAGTGAGCAGAGGATTCTTGGAGCCTGGAGCAGATATGGGAGTACTGCAGTCAGTAACACAATGTGGGATGACAGTAGTTTAAGTGAGGACATTTTTTTTCTTCTCTTTGTTTCTGTGCAACGAGGCAGCCTTTCAAAGATGCTCTCGTAAATCTGTGAATGTGTGTACTGTAATAGGACCAAATTGTGAGTGTGTTGACTTTGGGGCCTTTCCTCATGTGGAGTCTGTGACCACGTTTGTTTATGAGCTCTTTTCTCTGTGGCTCCGCAAAAATTTTCAAAAAGCTAGCTCATGTTGTACCAAGTCAGCGCGTTTTACCCTGTTTGATACTACCCAGTAACCCCTCCGGCTCATGAATTTAATAACATGCTACTGACTCCTGTAATCAGAGAATTATTCAGCCTGGGAAAGGACGAATGTGCACCGTTTTGTTGTGAATTTGTGCATTTTGCAGCATGCCCACATCCCACTGCTTTGTAATTGGGTTATTAAAAATGCATATTGTTGTCACGGTGTGCTCTTACATGGATTATTAATACCAAATGATGAGGCAGCTGATGCTGATAATATAACATGATGCCACAGCATCTTGATCCTGATAACAGTAAAACTGCAGACATCCTTTTGTATTGCCTCTTGGCTGCTGTGTTTGCTGGCAAAATAATTTTTTTGTTTTTGCTCATCCATGTCATAAATATTGTCCATGTCCAAAAGAATATGTATTGCTTTAAGCAGTAGGGACAGATCCCCCTTGGGACAGTGTCAGTGGCTGGCTTTCCTCCTGGGCTGCAGCAGGAGGAAGAGAAGCAGGCCAGGGCCTGTATTGTGTAGGAATTAATCACATTACAGAGAAAAACACGGCTGATTTTTTAACTGTTGGCTGACGTCACTGACTGTAACAGATACATGAGGCCTGCCAACCACAGCAGTTGCAGTCATTTACTACAGTTCTTCCATTTTGCAGTGAGTTTGATCAGTTGCTATCTGTTGCATTTTGTTTATCTACCTTAAATCAACTGCCATATTTGCAAAGCCGGAGAAACCTTGACAGCAAATTAGACTGAAATGTAGAGAGTCGCTTTGAACTTCGCATCCATCCTGTATACATCCTCTAATGGCTGCCTTTATTGGATGAAACCATCAATTTTTTTAACTGTACGCAATTTATATGGCAACAGTGAAGTAATGGTAATTGATAATTACATGTAAGAAAGGGCACATGCTGAAGTTGGAGGGGCAATTAGTCATCATGGAGAGCACTACTCAGCCTGTGAAAACAGTTATGGTCTGAATACATAACTCAGATGATGTCATCAGGGTTCACTTGGCTTAGGTTTGGAGACTAGAAGTTGTGAACAGAAAGCCTGTGTTACAAACTGTGGATATGGAGTTTTGAAAGACATGGGTATTTACCACGCAGGGACGGTCTATCATAGAATACTCTCTAAGCTCAGTTATTGGAAATGTATATCTATCTAGCATTCTATGAGACGGATCCATATTTTTGAAGCTAAACGTCAGGCCATCTGTGCCGTTCATACATCAGTTTTGACCAGTCTTTCTTCAATCTCTCTCCCAAATCAATACCAAATTCCAGGTTTGTCCATGCCAGTACAAGCACTTCAGAATTGTACTTTCCACCTCTGCTCTTTTGGTGTGTGATTTGATCTGTGCACCATCTGACACAGAAAGAGCAGGGCTTCTCAAAATCCAGCCCTCCGCCCACATCCTGACCAAACAGCAAGTCAATCTGGACCCAGCTCACATCCAGCCTGGCACATTCCCATTCGGCCCCAAAATTAATGAAGTCAGACAATGCGCACATCTAATGTTTCTCACCAGTGGAAGAGGTCCAGTCCTTCCTGAGAGTGATGGTTGATCAGTTTGCCAACCCTGTAGTATTTTATTTTACTGATTTCACTCATTTAATATCCTTTACTCTATTTACGCTATTACCTACACTAATCACATTATAATGTGGCCAAATGGTTGTGTAACTGTTAACAAGCATGTGGTTCTGTCACTGTTACTGCGAACGTTAACACACTGATACGGGCATCGGGAATTCAACATGCCAAAACATAATGAGTTGCAGGCCACATCTGGAGATGGTAGTAGCAGCTCACTCAGTTGTACATTCATAAAAGATAGTAAGGACTTCAAGTGACCCAGGACACATTCTACCCTTGTATCCACACAAATGAAGGACAGGAATAACATGTAGTGGGAGGATTGTGAAATAATGGTAGAAAAGGCCAAGAGAGATGAAGATGAAGTTGTTTGTTCCTGCTAAAAGGGTTTGTAAGGACCTTCATTTCTGTATGTATCCAGTCTTCAGTGAGATACTGTGTCAAAGCCCCACATCAACATGTCCAGCTGGTTTTGTCTCGATGTGATTATATAAACATATATTGCTAGATTTTTATTATTTATAGCATTATTTGTTATTGTTATATTGAAAAAAAAAAAAAGAAAGAAAGGAAACTCACAATACTCGTCGATGAACGGACGGAATAGGGTTTCGAAAGAGTACTCCAGGTGATCACTAGTTACCCTTTCAACAGATAAGTAAACATATGGCTAATATAGATAGTACACCGAAATTAAGAAGTATGGAGTAATTCAAAATGTTCCATAATAAGAGTTACATTGTATCTATCGTTATTAAATTATGTAGTGACAGTGAATTTTGAATGAATGTATGAAGTTATTTCAACAGCATAATATAGTGTAACTGTATTTACATCCACTCACAGGTGCCCAAACCCGATAGAGTCTTCTCCTCTATGCGCTGTCATAAAGGACGACAGACCTACTTTGGGATCACTGCCCACTATTTTTGTCGTCATGCTCCATCTTTACATGATCACAAATCAGTCTGGGCGTGTAAGGAGACGGGCATGTTTGACTTGCATGTCTTGTTCAGTCTTTGAATATTCAGAGAGGCCTGTCCTTTGAAGCTCCTCTTAGGTCTCCTTTTGTGAGTGAAGCAGCTTTATTCATTGTGACTTATGCAAAGTGATCTTTAACCTAGAGGGAAGCCACAAAGAACACTTCAGGGACTCTTAAAAGCCTTTCTCCATCGGATCATGTTTTGGAAAAACAGCAATTTTTTGGACAGACCAAACTCCAGTAGAACTGTGTTTTATAAATCAAGATCATTTTATGTTTTCTGATTTGAAGAGACCTTTGCAACATCTCTTTTTTCTTTTTTTTTTTTCCACACTTCAATCTTAAACAACTTCAATTGTTAATTTGAGCTCATGTGCTGCTGTTGTCATAATACAAGGCTGATTTGCTGTTACCATGGCAGTGATTGTAATGCTGTCTCCCAGGGCAGCTGGTTTTCTTCCACATTTTGTCTTGGAGATGTCCTGTTTTTATACCAGGGAGCATTGTGTAACCTATAAAACCAATGCCCTGGATGATTTTTTGAAGACTGTTCGGCCAGCTGTGTGAGATATCTCATTATGTTTTTGCTCTCTGCGGCATTCTGCAGCTCATGTTGTGCCATGTAGTCATATGGGTTTTAAACACAGAACGAGAGCAGGTGCAGCTATAGTCCAAAAGCACTGGAGAGGAAACAAACACAAACAACATGCCTTATCCTGCCTTCAAGTGTCGCTTGTCCCCATGGACGTCTTGCTGTGCCATCACTCTGTGTTCAGCTCCACACGCACAGCCAACCCCGAAACCCAAGCCCCAAACGATGCTGATCAGCTGCCTCCGTTGCTTCCCATACAGTACCTGCTCCTTTCAGCCAGCAGGAGTACGGGATCATGCTGTGATAAATGGCCAAGCAGCACAGGGAGGTGAAGTGGAGGGTTCCTTCAAGACTGTTTTGTTTAATTGCTAGTCCGTTAACAAGTGGTAGGGTTTGATTAAGCTCAGCAGGAAAATAGCACGTGCCTGTCAGTTAAACTGGCTGTGGCGCATTACGTCACAACATTCAGATGATGAGTTGACATCAATAAAGTAAAGAACTCAACAAGGAATCGTTCTCATATGAACGAGCCCGAGCCAAAGAGGACTGCTACTGATATACTGCCTCCAATTCATTCAATGCAGCTACTGAAAGATACATGGAGCCATGAATTATTAAAAATGTTATGCGACAAACATGCAGTATTTCTCTCACCTCACATACGTGTGGGACATGCAGTAGCGTTTTCTAGAGATTGCAGGACAGCAGGTTGTAAAATGAGGTTAGATTTCAATTCTCAAACCATATCTGCTGTGCAGTCATTTCTGGTATCTCTGTGAAATCATGGTACAGATGATGTCTGTGGTTGAATTATGGTGCTGCTAACAGTGATGTTCTCATTTAAGGCGAGTTTGAAAGCATTTTTTATTCATTAGACCCCTGTTTTCTGCTGTTGCAGTCCAAACAGTGGTTCCACTTCATTGGATTATTGATCAGGTTAATGGAGTCCCATAATTACTTAATTTTATCTACTGTAACAGGCAATCATTAGTTATTATTACATAGTAATTACGTTATTATTATTATTCATTTATGAAATCCTCCATAATTGGCAAATGAATTTTAGAATTTGTTCTTTCTTAAAAGCATCTATGGTGCTAAAAGACATGTCTAATGAACCAGATAACTGCGTCTTCTGTCTTGATCTGTCTGCCCAGCATTAAAATGGGCTGAGTTTGATTTTGCTTCACACCTTCTCAGAGCTCAGTCAGAAGGTTGTAGAAGAATTGACGTCAGTAAATGTAGGGACCACGTGTGAGCATAGCTAAATACAGCAGACACACAGTGGTGATTTTTAAATTGTGAATGCACAAGAAAGAAAGAAAGAAAGAAAGAAAGAAAGAAAGAAAGAAAGAAAGAAAGAAAGAAAGAAAGAAAGAATTTCTTTGGTGCGACTCAAGACGTCAAAATCAGTGTTTTGCTCAGTTTGAAATACTCCAACACAATTACGTGACATTGGGGAAAGGCTGACATTTAAACTCCAACACTGTTTATTGATTCTAGCAGTCTGACAGGTACTTGCCGACATGATGCTCCACTTCCTGTTAGCGATCACACTTTCGGCTGGTTTCTCTGAGGCGGTTGAGACGTCGTTTTAGAAAATGCTGGCACTCATTTTGCATCATAACAGTGATTGTAATAGCAGCATGTCTCTCAACTCCTGTCATTTTTTGGAGGGATTGAAAGAAAGAAAAATGAGCCTTTTTTGGATTATTAAATGTAGAATCACTGTTGTGATAGTGATTTATTATGTCAAATAAGCAATTCTGCATCAACCAGGGAAAAAAATTAAGGATCTAAGTGTGGCCCATCCCTTTCATAGATCACATGTTATCTGAGCGTCAGGTCCACATGCACACTCATAACATGCAATGGTTATTGAATATTTTGCAGTTTATATAATAGTTAAATTCAAGGAACCAATAAAGAACAAATCATTTGACAGCAGTTGACTTAGTTGAGAACTAGTGGATTAATACAGTAATAATACTAGCACAATACAATAGCACAATAACACAAAAGCAAATAATAATAACCTATGATAAAACAATGAAAACACAGGGAAAATTAATATTAAATGAAATGAAATTAAATTAAAACAACTGGATAAGACCAAATAAATCAGCAGCTAGACAAAAAGAAAAGACACTTCAGGAGAAAGCGATGTTAAAAAGATGTGTCTTTAACATTTCATTTAAAGGCATCAACAGATTTAGAGTGGAGACCTTCAGGCAGGCTGCTCCAAAGTTTTGGGGCGTTGTTAACAAAGGCTGCCTCTCTGTGCCTTTCAGTTCTGGCCTCAGGAATGAGCAAGCGTGTGCCGAGAAGTTGCTTAATAAAGTATCTGTGAGCCTGACTATCAGCCAATTCTATAATTCTCATTTTTATTCCTGATTAACTCTGAATTAGCTGCCAAACGGCTCATAACTAATACCTAACGATTGTTTTATTATTGTGTAGATGCCTGAAGTAAAGTGATGCGTCTGCTGAGTTGTTACGAGGGCTGCATTATTCCTTCTTGACTACCTTACCATTACTGTCATGCAGAACTGAGACAGAATAGATGCAGGACTTGATTTAAAAAATAAATAAACAAATTTAGAAAAACTGCCTTTTTTATACATTGGCTTGAACTAGTGTACCGTGCCATTTGTTGTGGTGGTCTTTGTTAGAAACTATCTCTGTTGCTGATTCCAGTTGGCTGAGGGGAGAACTGTAATTAGTCATGACAACACATACCCCACTGTGTCCACAGTCCCTAGTTGAGTATGCAGAACTGATCCACATGAAAAATGGTTATTTGCAGTGAGTCCAGATCATTTACATTGGTTGGTAACCTCTCACAGGTACAGTCATCAATTTTCACCTCAGCATGATGCAACTTTGTCACCTTCAGGAGGTCTGAAGCTGATCACACACCAACGCAATCAAAGTATGTCCCTGTGTTTCACGACCTCCTCAAAAAAAAAATAAAATATTTTGTTTCTTCATTTAAAGTGAGAATTCTTCTTTATCCACAGATCTCATATTTTCCTGGATCTTTAATGAGTACCCGACATTCGTGAAGCAAGATACTCGCCGCTTCATCTCACAGGAGACAGGAAATCTGTACATCGCTAAAGTGGAGCCCTCAGATGTTGGCAACTACACCTGTGTGGTGACCAACACCGTCACCAAGACCCGAGTCCAGGGTCCACCCACTCCGCTAGTGCTCCGCAGTGATGGTGAGCCTGAGTATTATATTATGCTTATGAACATACAATATATTATATTTTTTAAGTAGCTGCTCTATAAGCAAAATGATCCACTTGCGATGAAGTGGACATTCAATACCACATGCAATATTATGCTCCACAAAGGCATATGGGGTAAGTTAGTCCGAGTGCATTATATATTTTACATTTTGCGCAATCCTGATGTCACTTTCCTGTCTGGATGATGTTTTCCTTCTCCCTTTCATAATGCTTTCAGTAGCACTGAGAAATGCATGATAAACAAGCCAAACTTGCTTCGTTGGTACCTCAAAGTAGGACAAGTGGTTTTAAGGAATACAAATGAAATGGAAAGGTTAATTACCTCTTTCTTCACTAATTTCAGCATGTGCTTTAACATGTGGATCTGATGCTTTAGGCTGGCCTTTTCAAGACACTCCACAGGAAAAGGTCATTGTCAGCAAGTGATCTAATTGTAGGCTTCCGTCCTAGAAGCCTGCTTCTTACCATATCTAATGTAACGCAGTAAAAGAAATGTGAGGCTAAATGTAATTTTCCCAAGAAATGTCTTTTATGACATTTATGTGGATTTTTGCCTTTCATTTAATTCCAGCTGCAACAAAAACCCTGCTAAGACTGAATATTACATCTTATCAAACCAATTTGTTGGGTCTCATTATTGAAAATTATTAATTATTAGTATCACTGATAACCCTCGATTTTACTCCTCCGATTTAGCATTTATAAGCAGTATATGAACACTTAATAAATGCAAAACAAATTGCAATTTCTTGTCACTTTTGGGCCAACATATGCCGGTACCAGTATATCTGTGACTAGCTAATATTGACTGACATATTGGCTAATATTAGCTTGTCACTTTTAGCCAGTGTATTGGTTGGACTGTAATTACAGCTATGCTATTTTATGGAGTTGTGAATATTTCACAATTTTAGAGTTATAATTAATTATATAGTTATATATAGTTATATTGTTTTTATAACAATATAGTTATAATATATATATATATATATATATATATATATATATATATATATATATATATATATATATATATATATATATATATATATATATATATATATATAGTTATATATATAGTTATATAGTGATATAGTTATATATATATATATATAGTATAGTTGTATTGTTTACAAAACAATACAAATCTTACAACTACATTGTAGAGGCTCATTAATTGTTTTTATATAGCTTATAATAAATCAATATGGAGGTTAAAATGAAGTTTTTCTGAAAATTCCGGTGTATCATTTAAATTAAGAATAAATGGCCATACGGGAGCACTCTGTGATTGTATTCTGAAATTTCTTCCTTCCCTGTTTGTTGAATGCAAGACAGAATTGCAAATAGCTTGTACCATTTGAGCGGCCGTTTTTTCAAGCAATTCCGAGCACTTTCCCTCCCTGCTTTCTTCCTTTCTTTTTTCATTACACCTTTATATCACCGATGCAGCGGGTCTCGCAGCAAAAGATCAGCCCTGCCTCTCAGTCACAGGAGCTCAGATAGGGGGCTGCAGGCGTGCACATTGAACAGGTGTCCCCTACAAAAGGTTATGGTATGAGACAATTACCCGTCCACTTCCACCTGTCGGCTTAAAATGGGTGATAGCGCTGTGGTTACGTTCCAGTATGAGACAGTTGTGATAAGGATCTGAATTAGCTTTCACAGTCACTCAGGGAGCCATCCTGATAACACATGCCTCACCAAATCAACGAGATGAAATTGGCCTGTTTCCTCCATCTCGAGAGCTATTTGTGCAACACAGCCCTGAATTACAGCAATGGGGAAAACCCATTGTTGCACTGGTTGATGAGAGGGGCTTAAAATACCGCGTTGTGCACCCTGAATTGCCACAGCAAGGAGAATTTAAAGTGCACCCAGTTATAAATTCATTAAAATAATTTACCTTAGTGTCGTTTGAGGGGAAGAAAAAAACACACGCACTTTTCCAACAGTGTTCGACACTACAGCCTTGATGAATAAGTCTGTCCCAAAGCTAGAACACCACAGAGCCACATTCCCGTCTGCTCCTTTATCCAGAGATTTTTAACATGCACAGCAGCAATATTATAATCCACCGGAGCTGCTTCACCGACAGTGAATGGGATGCTTTGTAGACACAGTAGCGGTACTCAGGGGGATTTTATGGGCCCATTTTCTGGTTCATAGCTGTTAGCACTACAACAAGATGAAACTCATCTGGATGTAAAAGCTCAAACCATCTATGAATTCTCAAAGTTGTTTTTTCCATTCGACATCAGTGTGTTGCATGTCCACTGTGGAAAGCTGTGTTAAGCTTTCTTTCTCATTCTTTTCAATGGAAGAGCGTTGTGTGACTGCTGAGAGCAGACGTGTTTCTGCTGCTCACATTGCACAGCGTTGGAAGTCGAAAAACATTTCAGCTCAGAGTAAAAAGAGGGCTTTGCTTGAAAAAGGTTTTCAGTAACTGTGTAGCAACAGCAGAAGCAGAGGGCTCGCAACTTGGCCCTTTATTTTTGCCAGAGTTGTTTAGCTTTGCACTAACACTGATGCTCGTTTGCATTTCTCTTTCAGGTGTGATGGGTGAATATGAGCCAAAAATTGAAGTTCAGTTTCCAGAGGTTGTTCAAGTTGCCAAAGGATCCACTGTAAAGCTGGAATGTTTCGCTCTGGGAAAGTAAGCCCACTCTTAGTCAGGCTCAGCACGCTCACTAGCACATAAAAGAAAATTATTACCAGAAGAGTGCTGGGATATATTTTTTTTTTTCACCACTTTGCTGCAATCCTCACGTATTTTGAGCTAGACTGTGCATCTAAGAAATGAGAGGGCACATGTGATGGTGTAAAAATCTTCAGTTCAAAAATCAGGTTTTGTTACACAATGTACTCAAGCTCAAAGAACAGGTCAAGGCGAGATGCCAGAAGAGAGTTCTGTGGAGTAATTTTTGCATTTTTACATTCACCAGGGAACGAAGCCCCTTACTTGTGCACCCTACAAGCCCCTTAATCTTCTATGGCCATAGAATAGGTCAGTTTATAATGTAAGATAGCTGAATATGATCCTTAAAAGATCAAAGTAAAGCCCTAAATGTTGAACTCCTCAGACGCTCTGGCATTAAAAATGAAGGATTTTAATAACATAATTTAAGCACCCTGTTCCTAATCTTGCAATTTAAGGGGATCTGAGATGTTAATTCCAAATATTTAAGGAACTGTGAGTTAATATATGTGTGTGTGCAGATAATGGAAAACTTTAGCCACTTCTAAGCTTTTCAAATGGATTTTTGTCTATTGGTAATTAAGTGTCAGCATTTCTCACCGACCAGTTTCCTTATCATTAGCACAAGATATTAGTATTTGAATTCTTTGTCTTTCAAACAATTATGAATAACTGACATTTTTGAGTTTCTATAGCACAAGATTGATTTTCACTTTACAAAAATGGAGAAAAAACTATTCTTTTCTACTTGGTGTGAAGCCTTAAATAACCTTTTAATATATCAGAATCTGCACTTCACACATGAACAATAAGCCCTTGAAAAAAGAAACTGAAAGCTGTGTCTTGTCTTACAGCCCAGTACCATCTATAAACTGGAGGAGAGTGGACAGTGCACCCTTCCCCAGGAAAGTGGACATGAGGAAAGCCAGCGGTGTCTTGGAAATCCCATATTTCCAGCAGGAGGACGCCGGCATGTACGAGTGTGTGGCCGAAAACTCCAGGGGAATGAACACAGTGAAAGGGAAGCTCTCTTTCTATGGTAGGTGATCCTGACTTGCATGAATATTTGAGCAGCGTGCACCACATCTGTCAGCCCCGCTCAGAGACAGAGGAAGCAGAGGCAGACACAACTGGGCTTATGAAGCAGTCAGCGGCGATCAGCAGAGGCTCGTGTGGCGCACATGAGGAGGGAGGCTCGTTTTAATGGCACATCAAAATGATTAAAGGCTGTCAGCCATGATGCCTCTAATATTTTGATCCAGATTAAAGGAATGATGCGGATGAGCCTGAGCCCTTGGATACGACCTTGTTGGTGAGCCTTGTATTGGGTTCCACCAGATGGCATCATGATTGACATCCAACTTGACTGGAGATCAAAGCTGTTAAATGTACTATACATAGACCAGTGGCACATATGTCAGGGACATAATCTGCACAGCAGCATCTGGATCCACAGGAAGGGGGTTAGTGGATTCACCCATTGTCACAGAGTCACACCTACTGTGTTCAGAAGTCATGATGACGACTGTCACTTCATCCCAGCGTCAGAAACACAATCTGCTCTTACCCTAATCGCCATTTGACAGCAATTATCTCCTTTCTAAATTGTGTATTTTATCTATTAGATGCAGCCATATCTTTTAGATAAACATCTTAATTTAAAGCTAAATATTTGAGATTTGGACAACACTTTAAATCTGACACTGGTGAACATGCTGACATCTGTAGATAGTCAGACATTTATATAGTTAAATATAACAGTTAATTATCAGCATTTTGGTAAAGAGCACTACACTGTGCTGGTTTAATATTTTTGCAATTCAACATTTATTACAACCTCATTAAGATTACACTGTCCACACCTCAGCAGATTCTGTTCTCAGTCACATGGCATGGCCATGTACAACAATCATCAGCTCTGTGCTTAATATGCTTTCTGATCTTAAAATAAGAGAAACCAGAAAAATACCTCCATCTATGTTTCATTTCTATTTTAAATTCAAATTCCACAACAACAAAATATATTGTAGAAGTATCTTTTAGGTTGGTTTTGTTAATTTCTTGAATACTAACTGTACACTACTATATACTGCACGCATAAGGATTAGTACATGGTACACTGTAAACAATTGAGACACATTATCTGAAGCCAGAGTTGATTTGCTCTACGAGTTGAATTTAGCATTAATAATGGAGTATAAGATTGATCAGTCTGTGACTGACCAACACTGGACTGAAATCTGGGGACAAAGGAAATCATTTAGAGTGGAGGAAGCTACTCTTATTAATCCAATGTGTTTGTCCATACTGTGTAAATAATCAAAGGTATAAAACCGTTACAAGTTTAGATCAGCTGTATACTATAGCTATTCACCGATCTGGGTAACCATTATCATGAATGACATGGTCATGAATGAATGGTTAAAACGATCCCACTCCCCTCCTATTTTCATTAGTCTTTCACCAGGACTTCTCTGTTCAGCTTTGCCAGGCACTTAACTTGCTCTTTGAACAATCTATGGATTTTCCTCTCACCTCGACAACTCTCTGTTTTCTTCCTTCTGATTTTCTTCCCTTCAAGTCATGCTGTGTCAGCTGTCAAAAAGAGCTCATTTGGGGGCATTAAACAATTTGCCATTATTTACAACAGCCCTGGAAGCTCTTAGCGTCATTCACTATAACAGCCCAGGAGCACGCTGTGATCCACCGAGGCTTCATTTGTCCTTTTGAGCTGTGGCTCTCTCCTTTTTGATGTGTTTTGTCACTCTCCCTCCCTCTCTCTCTCTCTCCCCTGCTGTCTGCAGGCAGGTGATAAAAATCAGTAATCTTATTTTGAACTCCCTTTGAATTAAGCCTTTGAGACATTCATCAGCAGTGTAAGCCAATGGGGGAATCAATAAGGGTATCTTGTGGACATTCAAGCAAGCTACAGAGGAAAGAGAGCTGGGCTTTGTGTCAGACAGGAAGAAATGAAGGTATTATGGTTATTGTTAAAACATTCTCACGCTTACAATGTCAGTGTTAGCGTACCAAGATACAAAAACGCTGTCTGTCTTAACTCCACTAATACAGAGGAAATAATGTCTTTCAACATTACAATAGTGCTTTTTAGAATATTTAATTTTCCATTTCTCCATTTAGTCTTCATGAACTAATTGAAACAAGAATTCATTAACTGCATTGAGGCTTTATAATCACAGTTTTTTGGTTTTAAGCTCGAGGTGAAGTTAAATTAATTAGTTCTCTTTGGTTTGGGTGCATTTAGCCATAGTCTTTTTTTTGTAAATCTGTACTGAAAGCAGTTTTTAACTACCACTCAAGGCAAAGGCGGGGGTTTGTTTTGTTAAAGTTCCATCTCTCAAGGAACAGTCTGAAAAGAAATGGCCCTTTGCTCACTCCTTGATGTTGATATTACTCAGAGGGGAAGTAAATGTAAAGCTCTGACAGGTTAGTTTCCCCCGTTGTATTCACATTTGGGTTTCTGAAGACTTACCGCTGCATTATCTTATAGTGATTTCACTGATAAGGCAAATTCCCATCTCTCTTCTGCTTTAGCCACTTGACATTTGTTCTGATTGTATGCGCGCTCGGCCCGGCACGGGCAGAGATGGGCTGCCTGCTTTCATTTGGTAAACGTTGACTGAGAGTCGATTCGTTCGCAGCGGGTGAGGGATAGAGTGAGGGACCCTGACAGTGTGGAGAGAAAAAAAAAAAAACAACAACAATGCAGTCCTGAAAGGTGCAGTGGGTGTGGTGGCTCGGCCAGGCTCTGATGGAGAACTTCGGCAGCATGAATGGATCTGAAGCTAAGTGATTGCGGAGTCTCTTAGAGTAACTTTCCACCATCTTTCTAGTGGATTCATCCAAAAACTCTCAGAAAACCACATACCACACAGGCTTGTTCAGGTGTATGGGCTGGCAATGAAGTTGATTTTAAGAATACATCAATGTAAATAAAAAGACTTCAAAAGAGAGAGAATAAAAGAGTTTAGCATAGGTGTTACATCACATAGTTTTGGCCATAACTGTCTCATTTCTGTAGGAGGATAAACTGCGGCCTTCAGTCAAAGGAAATCGTAACCTTCCTCAGAGTTTGCACAGATGGCAACAGCATGGCCTCCACACAAGTTAAATGTTAATGACCTCAGCCAACCTTGTACCGCAGCCTCGGCAGCCAAAGAGATCTTAGAGGCAGGAGCCACAAATATAAATATTTTTTTGATACCACACTGGATTTTGATCTTGAATCTGCGCAGCACATAAATACACAAGACTGCACAAATACCCCCTTCTGGTGTCGACATCCACCTCGTTTATCAGTCCTTGTTCTGTGTTTCTGAACACCCACCTACACACCGACTACATGTTGAGGTTGTAACGCACAGAAATATTGCAGGGCTACGTTTGAAATCATTGAATTGTCTCTCTCCCTTTGTCTGATCCTGCTTTACTCAAAGGCGAATACTGTATAGCAGAAGCCAATTAGAGCAGGATTTGCACGGGTACTGAAGAGCCTCCACAAAGGTCAGTCCTTGAGAGTGGCATTAGGTGAGGTCTGTGGAATGGAAAAGTGCAGTCAGCCATTACTCTTGTCCTGCCGCTGGCCTTGTGTGATATAGGATGATAGTAGCTTGACCTACACATAATCCAGGATGTTCAGAGCGTTACGCAGCGAGCTCTACAGATCTAGTTTCATTGCCTTAATCATTTGCCTTGAGTTACTTGCATGACACAACAAGAATCAATTCTTCTCCTGTATAATTATAACATCATTTATTTTGTATCGAATGGAGGGTTTTTATGGCACCAGTAGCCACCCTAATGTATATGGATCTGGTTTTCATCGCTTTTGTTCTACTCGAAGCACTCGTGCAAAGTGTGATAAACCTTGAAAGCAGAACTTCAGCGATGACTTACCTTAAACTAAAAGCAATAGAGGTGGGATTCATAGTCCCGTCACTAAAAGTCAGCACAGACTGAATGCTGCTCCCTGATTGGTCTTTACAAATGGACTTCAACCAACAAAAAAGATCATTCTGTTTCCTACATTTGTATCAGTCCATCCATCCATTGTCTGCAACAGTTGGAGGGCAGCTGGGTTTGAGGTGATCCTGTCTGACATTGGACAGTCTTGCAATTAACTTGGTAAAGGTCCTTTCCATAACAACAGTATTAGAATGCTGTGCATCACTGTATTATCTTTTATATATCTTTTATATATATATATATATATATATATATATATATATATATATATATATATTTATATATTTGACCACCAACATTGTTACCAGCTGGACAGTAGGAGTCAGACAGTCACCTTTTACATTGATTTTTAGTGATTAAATCAATGTAAATCAAATTGGGGAATCAAAAGAAAGGTTTTGATCTGAGCAGAAACGGCCATGTTATTTTGTCTAGATCATAATTTCTAAGTCTACAGTCTCAGTTCACTCTCACATTTCTGATGTTTCCAGCCCCTCCTCATCTCATTGAGAAACCCCAAGATGTTCAGAAGCTCATTGATGACTCGTTGGTGTGGGAGTGTAAAGCCACAGGGAAGCCGAAGCCTTCTTACAGGTGGATGAAAAATGGAGAGAACCTGGAGTCTGCAGAGGTGAGATCTGCCAAGCGCTAGCGTGTCTTTAGAACTGAACATAAAGCTCTGCTTCCAAAGTTAGCCTTGCGGCAGCAGCTTTCCTCGCATATTCTGTGCTGGTGAATGAAGAGTGTGAACAACCACGTACTGTATTTTCAAAGCTTTATTGTGCTGTTTGTTCAAGCTTTACTGACTAATTACCATGCATTATTGTCTTCTTCATTACAACACGGCACCTCCTGCTTAGCAATGCATTGTTATTAACTTCTGCAAAACAGCAGTCATTTCATAGGAATTAGACTGTGTCTTCTGTGCCTTTCTGTGCTGCGAGACTAAACTGCAAAAGGCCAAGTATTTTATGCCAGTCTGGAAAGTGCAGTGATGTAAGAGCTACTCTAATCTTCTGTTAAATCTCTCCTCACCAACTGCAGTTAATAATCCTGTGCCACCAAAGACGAAAAAGTGAGATTCTGTATATAAAGACTGTATATCCTGCTTCCATTTCAGCTCCCTGCCCTCTGTGAAATCCCATTATGGGTACAATGATGAGAGATGAGCCTATTGCGGCTACAAACAGCTTACTTGTACATCTAACTTTAACTGAGATCTCTTGTTTGCATTTGCAGAAATATGATATAATATTCCTTCGTCATCATAGTGGATTATCATATCAGATCCTTTAGCCAGGTTGTTTGGAAAAGATTGATTGGACACTCGAGCACAGCTTGCACCTGATAAGTAAACAGGCATTATGTTAATTTGCTTCATTATGCAAAAAGGCGACAAACACACCAGAGGATATCGATCAGTACTTAAATGTTATACATGTCGTTGGAATGAACCCAGTCTGTCATTTTATTACAAGAGCCAACACAGCAAAGCCTCTTTCTCTTAAAAAAAAAAAAAAACAGATTTGGCTTGCTATCAGGGAAGAATAATCAACGATCTGTGTAGCCAATGGCTAACATTTTTATCAAACTCATTATAAAGTAACAGGGCTCTTGTTTGTTTGTTTGTTAGAGAGCAAACAACCCATCTGTTTTTACGTGTCAAACAAATCACATTTATATTTCTCTCAGCAGATAGTTTCTCGGGGGCATTGTGACGGGCAATTTCCAGTGCCCAGTGTATCATGAGATTTCTTTCTCTTTTGTTAATGTGACCATTCTCCCACTCCCTTTCTCATTTCATCTGAATTGAACACATTCAAATGAAAACACAACTGTTTTTTAAAGATATCCTAGAAAACCGGTGATAGCACCTCGTCACGCTCAGCCACCTGATTCAAAGCAGCGAATGTATGATTAAAGGTTACAGTGACTGCGTGGATTTTTTTGTATTCTCACTGAGCATGGACATAATAAATGGATATATTCTGGATGCATGGGTGAATGGATTAATCAGCAAAGGTGCTACATTGTTTGAAATGCCACCATTAACCACAGTGGCTTAATGAGTGGAAGAGGGAAAGGTCAATGATGTAAGGAGCAGTGGGGAGAGGATGCGCCATTTGTTGTTATTTATTGCATTAAATCAATTGAGACCTTTCTGACCACAGAGTTCACTGGAACGTATTTCTGCTGACAGTTTTCTAACTTTGAGCAACAGAAATAAAGCTATCAAACATAACAAAACATAGCTTTTGGTTCTTACCCGTTCGGAAATTTGACAGTATGGTAGATTTGTAAGGGCTCATGATATATATATAGCTGAGTATATGTGCAATCAATTATTCAATGTCTGCCGTTTAAAATATTTAAGGGGCCCAACTATTTCTAGTGTTTCACTCGTACCTCTCAAACTAATTCCACAAGTATGTGGCACGTTGTTGGACGGCCTGGTATGACTGTTTCAGATGCAGCTCTTACAGATGATTGTGAGACTGGTATTTTCCGAGGTGACGCTTTGTAGAATCAATATAGCAATGGCTTGTTGGAATGCATCTTTTCTTTTGGCTGTTTTCATCTGAAAGACTTCACTCTTTTGCCTTATTGACAAAGGCTGCAGGATTATGCAGCTGTGCAATTAAAGGCTAACTCCACCGTGAAACAGGATTTTTGTCCGTTCAGAGGAGTGAGGGACCACCACACAGACGCCTTACAGTAGTGTACTTGATCTGAGGTTATTCCTGTTACGGATCTTTAGACTTTACATTTCAGCAAGGGGTAATCTATTGCAGCCCACTACATCCTGATTAGGACAGGAAGGATATATTTTTTTCGTTTTTTTCTGGCTGAGCTCAGAGCTTTTGTGCTTGCTATGGCAAAGTCACTGTTGAGCTTAGTTCATGCGTGCTCGTAGTTCTTTCTTATTCAGGCATGTACGATAAATGAAGCAAATATCTGCGAGTAGAATTAGCAGACTTGCTTTCACAGTTCTACCCTGGTGAGCACTAATAATTTCTCTGTAGAGCAATTTTCCTTTTGTTTATGAGATTAAACTTGTCAGAGCAACATCAATTTCATGTTGTTTATTTGTTGCTTTTTGTTTCTGGTACATCAATGTAATTGAAGAAGACCAAGAAGGAAAAAGATCGTTTTCTTTTCCTGACATCCGCAGCAGCAGACTGATATTGTTATAACATAAAATGTGGCTTGTTTAAACTCTACAGCTGCAGTGTAAATGTAAATTTGCATCATTCTGACAAAGGCTTCCAGTAATTAGTAATTCAGAGGAACATAGCTGTAGACAGCAATCACAGCCAAGAAGCTCACTTTCTAAACCATACAAGTTATTCCATCATGCCACCCATTCTTTTGCATCTTTCTGCAGCTTTGTATCAAACGAATTAACCCAGTGTTGTTGGCAAATGACATTGCCAATCATTTTCCTACAGCATAAGGCGTGCAGATGGTCCCCCCAGGTCCCTGCATGAAAAAGTGCTGATTTGAGAGGAACGTCATGCTTAATTAATAGCAGCCGTAAACGGGAGTGCTTTCCGTGCGCAGACTGATATACGCCACCATTTGCCTCCCTTGCCAGCAGGGATATTCGCCCTGCACATCCAGAGCCGCAGAGCGTTATGGAAATTCAGGCGCAACCTGCTCAATCACAGGATTAGTTTGTGATCTTTCAGTGAGGACTGTCTCTCTTTTCATGTGACAGTACCTTAATCCCCCACGAGTTCAGGCTGCTCAGACACCCCTATGGAAATGGGCTCTAATGAAATGATGGGTGAGCCTGAGGAAAACACAGGAGATGAAGGGCACGAGGAGGAGCTGTATAGAGATGTATGAAAACTGCTCAAGGATTTAATACTGTATTGAAGGAATCGAGTGAGCGCCCAAGTTCAGAAAGATAAACTTATATTGAGGATTAAGTGTCCAACGGTGCTCTGATCTCTGGGTTTTTTGTTCATCGGGCCCAGCCATCCTTAAGTATACCTTAATTTGATGGCTCAGTGGCTAGAAGGGATTCTCCTGCGGGAACGCAAAAACAATAGTCCAAACAGATGAAGAGGAGGTGCAGCTTGACCATGTAAACAGCACTTGGTATGTACAGTATGTGGCATACCTATCAGAAAAGCAATTTTCACAATGCATCATACCTCAGATGTTACGATATTCCTCCCCCTCTTATCCCCTCCTCCTGAAGGGGAAACAGGCCCTGTGGTGCAGTCGCAGATATAAATAGGGCATGGTTTTATTTCACTCTCATAAACATGCAGATTGATTAGGGTCATTTTCTGCTAGCCTGCCTCCATCCACCCAAGCCTTTCCCTCCATTAGTGATGAAAACCTAGATTTATTGCCACGTCTGTCACTTCCAGACAATAATTCACTGGCCCACTGGCTGGCTGTTTTTATGCAGATGAGCGCTGGGAATAAGGCATATTAAAGGCATGTGTCTCTGTGTCCATAGGAGCGCATACAGGTTGCCAATGGGGCATTGTCAATCAGTCGTCTGACCCTGTCCGACACAGGAATGTACCAGTGTGTGGCTGGGAATAAGCACGGCGAGGTCTACTCCAACGCAGAGCTCCGAGTTATAGGTAAGACTGGCTCTGTGTGTGTATGTGTGCATACTCAACGAATGCATGCATGCAAGATGTGTGTGTTGGCATGTGTGCGCAAGGGTACCTTTGTCTATATTTGTTCTCAAGTTTGCCCGGTCTTCATCCTCTGCTCAGTACCGCCAGATGACCTCTGGCCTCTCTCTTATTGGCCACTAATTGAAAAGCATTAATTATGAGACAAATGCGTCCAGCTGACAGTGATGAATGCCAGAGCCGCTCTGTTCACCAGCCTCGCCCATCTGCCCTGTCAAGCCTGTCACTCTCCACTCCGGGCTGGTGGCAGCTCTCATTCACTATTCATCCTCCAGCATGTCTCATCCTGATCATGTTGCTGATGGGAATCAGGCTCAACGCAGCCGAGTGCAGTGGTCAAACTCAAGGTGGAGATTTAAGAATGTGAGAGACAGTATCAGACAGGTGTTCAGCTTCTGAAAAGGGCACATATTTAATGCACAGCATTTAATACAAAGAATTCATAGAAAGCACATAAGTGGTTTATAGCCAGGGAATGTTATTATGTGGGACTGAACAAGACATGTCTGACTCTGCTGAGAATAATAATACATTTATAGCATCTCATCAAATGTGTGCATTAATATTTAGCTCTGTGATTACTAATTATTCAGATTGTTAAGAGTGTGATGTGGTGTCTGAATTATCCATGGCTATAATGCAGTGTGTTTATAAACTCGTTTTACAAAATAATGAAAATACAATCAGAGATAAATGTTATATCAGATAGATAGTCGGAGTTCATTTGGAGGAAAAGAGATGTGAGGCTTTCACCAACACTGGCTTTAACATGCTGCTCTTGTCTCAGCTGTTGCCCCAGATTTCTCTCACAACCAACTGAGGAGCCAGACGCTGGTGAAGGTAGGAGGAGACGTGCTCATCGAGTGCAAGCCCAAGATGTCCCCATGGGGAGTGGTCTCTTGGCGGAAGGGCACTGAACCACTCCAAGAAAGTAACAGGTAAACCAGCTTTTACACATTTGCTTCTGTTTTTACTCCACTGTGAGGATGGCTGGACTTCTCCCTGCATGTCTTTTCATTATTTTTAGCCGTGGAGGCCATGATCAGGAGTGTTAATACATGCACATCTTATGCTAAACAACACTCAGATGTAACATATTGTCCACATTTGAATATGTAACATTCTGTTTAAGTCATCTCCAATGCCATGGTACCCTCAGCATGTTGCAATATTGGATGAGAGTCACAGAGGATATGAAAAATAAGTCAACAGTTCTTCTCCTCCCTTCACCAAGACAGCCTCTATAAGCATTGAAAGCTATCCCAAACAGGTGAACATCTACATAATCAGTGACATTTAAAACAATTTTTGTCTAGTGAAATAGTCTGTTCACTACAGCTAGATATAATTTGTGACAGTTTGGCCTGGAAACAAGCCTGAGGCAACCTCAAAGTTGATTTTTTCACTTCATCTGTTTGCCTGTGTCCAGTCATTTGAATTCAGTCTGGTAACACAGCAGGGATGCCATTGCAAAAAAAAAAAATAAAAAACATAGAGCCCTGCCAATAAAATGTTGAGCCTAACAGCATCATCCAACAAGGCTGTGCATTTGCAAATCAATCACCTGGCCTGAACTGCATTTCTGCTGTTTACCTCGGAATGTTGTTACAAAAGGCAAAATGATTTCTGCAGCAGTAACTTTACAGCATTGTGAAATCCTGTCTCATAGTATTACAAACTGTGCAGTGAACTGTGGGATGTTTGCTGTCTGATATGCCTACCAACTTGTCTATCAGTTACTCAAACTCACCTCCCTGGTTCATACTGTATTTTTATTGTCATTTTCCAAAAAAAGACGTACCCACCAGAGCAGCCCCTTCACCTTGTTTTCAATGCAGGGCTGTTTTTGGTCTGAAAACTAGCTTACTGGGCTGCATCAACATTTGTGCAAAAGGGATCATTGCCTCGTTGCTCCATCCAAATTGCCCTGTATAGTTGGGTGCCCCGGTGGCCCAGGGGTTGATCACATTGTCCATGTAACCCTTGTTCGAGTCCAGCTGCGTGCCTTTCCTGTCCTGTCATCTCTCTACTGTCTCTAACTTTCCTTAACAGAGCAGAATATTCCATTTTTAATGCTATGACTTGTATTACCATTCATTACTCAATCAAGCAAAGGCCAAGCTTTTTGAGAAATTCAAAAGAACTGAATGAAGGTACATCAAAAGGCTTCAGTGGCATATTTCATTGCTCTGTGTCCATGGTGTTGATGCAGTCCTCACATGTAGTGATCAGCTAAGAGAAAAGCAGCGTGAGGCTTAACTGAGTAATGGGTAATGGTGTGTGCTGTGGTTCATCCCCAGATCCTTAGAGGTGGCCAAACAGACTGCCTGCTGACTAAATTCAAAGTGCTAATCAGGCACTTTTCACCTCAGTAGGGATGATAGAGGCTCCAGAAATCAAATTATTCAACCTCTAACTGGTCTCCAAGTGTCTGAGGAACAGAGGGCGATCTTAGCATCCTGCCATGTTTGCCCCTGAGATGTGATGTGTGCTACATGTGATAACTTTTGCCAGTGTTTGTGTGTGTCTGTGTGCCTGAATGAAGTGTAAAGTCTGGCCCAGTAGCCTCATTGCAGACAGGGGTCATCCATTGGGTGTCACCACTCTAGCATGACTCTGCTCTGACAGCAGGGCTGTGTGCACAGTGTCTTGCCAGGCTTTGCATATATACAAAGCGGTGTTGTTGCTTGTCAAACAAAGTGGCGGGGAATTTGCATAGTGGTTCTGCTGCTGGTGCCCTTCACTCGCCCTGTGCCACTTCCATCACACATTTCAACCTCTCAGCACCTGGACCGCTTTGAATTCATAAGTTCCATTGATTTCACATTTGTTGGGATGACGTGAATTGACGTCCTCTTGAAGTGATAAATGAAAAGGCGGTTTCTGTCCCAGCGGTAGATAGATGCTTTGTGATTCTTTGTTCTGCTGAAATTCTCTCACTGCATGCACCTGTCCATCAGGGCTCTCCCATTTTCTTAGCGATAAATAACAAAATAACCAACTGACTTGATAAGTCATGAATGATTCAAAGTTAGAATCCTTAAGTGTAATTAGGGAATTACTCTTGAATCATTTAAATTACAGAATTCTTTTTGTTTCAGCTTTACTGCAGCCATTTCATCTAGTTCTTTGTTGTATCAAGAGAATCGTGATAATGGGCAATTAGTAGATGGATTCTTAAACACTGTCTTTATTCTGGGAGTTCTGAAAGTCTGATTGATGTACAGAAGTATTTCTAATGCTTTTACCCGCACTAAATAAATGATATTTGGCTCGAACAACCTCTGCTCCAAAATGAAGAAGAAGGAAGCACAGATTTGAAATTAAAATTCAACAGTCCCAGCTGAATTACATTAAAAGGAAATGTTTTGCCATGATGACAGACTGTATCGCCAGCTAGGCAGTGGAGTGACTGTTTACAGAGCTTGAAAACACACAAAACACATGGCAGAGCCTTTAAATGCGCTGATTACAGCTTCCACTTACTCTCTTTCCTATTATCTCCATTTTCTCTCATCTGTGACATAAACACATACACCCCTACGTTGTACGCCACACAATAAAAATGCTCAACATCTGTTGTTGTAATCATTAGAACAGTTGTCTTTGAAACGGCTGCCCAGTAATAGCCGTCCTGCCTGTAGGTCGACCGCAGCGTTTAGTCTTATCCTGCTGCTTGTCTTGAAAATCGTCAGACTTTAGTGAAAGCAGTCCACTGATGCACAAAATGGAACAATCATCAACCTGGTTTCACACATCAGCTGTGTCATAAGCATGAGAGCTATATTGCTTGCTTGTTTACTTTATTTAGGCTTTTATGTATATGTTAAGCCAGGGTACATGAATTGTCTTCATATGCATGTGTAGTGTGTGTAAGCATGTGTGTCTGAGCAGGTCTGTTCGGCTCTGCACCTGTACAGAGCGGTGCAAATTCATAAGAGGTAGCTGTGATCCCCTTTTGTTGAAGATTAATTGCCTTAATTGCGTTAGCACTCCACCGTGGCTTCAGCGGAAAGGGAACTAGTGTCACCAGCTGGGTAATCCATCTTCATAGCAGCAGCCCCCCTTTTTTCCTGCAGAAGACCAATGGAGGGGGGGATGTCTTATCTACCCCAGACAACCCTGCAGAGACGAGGTTTAGATGACATCAGCTGGAACAAAGCAGCTGAGAGCGCAGAGCAGAGCAGGTCTTGCTGATGAGCGTGTAAGTGGGCCGTGTCAGGCGTGGAGAGCGGCCTAAAAAACATGCAATTTCAATATGTCACTAGCAGGAAGAAATCAAGTTTGTTAGGCCGCTCACAGCAGACACACTCAATCAGCTGTCCTCTCATGAGCCACCGCAGGATGTGCTGACGTTCTGATGTTGCTCCCTCCCCTCCTCCCTGCATTAAACACCGTCTTTTAAAGACCTTGAGTATTTATCTCTATCGGCTTTGGCTCTCGTGCAAATATTTGTGCTGGATGGTTCAGTCCTTTGAAGAAGGTGTTTACGCCTGGAGGGGGACGTTAAAGTGCTCTGGGTGTGGCTGGGATAAATCCCCCCGCTTTTGTTTTCAACCCCCCTCATGCTCCAGAGTGCTTCCTTAGCTGCACAGCAGATACATGTTGCTTCTTTTTGTGTCTTTTGGTGCACGTTACAAAAGATGGAGGATAATAACGCTTTCGTTAGAAAAATATATTACAAATATATTACAATACAATCACTTTATTGCTCTTCTGCATTCACACTCTGTTCCCTTCCTCTCCTGAGTGACAGCCAGAAGTTCAGCACGCCCCCGGAATCCGTGGCAATTGCTTTTAGTAAGCGCAATCCAAAAGGTCATACATCTAAAATAGGTTTGAGATATGGCAGTGTGATGCAAATGTTTTATGCTAAAATTTTCTTTTCTTTCTTTGTACTGTAGGATTTTTTTCCAGGTTATGCATCATACCTCTCAAACAAGGTATTTAGACTGAAATATGAACCCCCGGTGGCAGCTAGACTTCCTGGGGAAGCAAAATGCGGCCCTTTATGTATATTGTAATTACTGAGGAGAGATGGTACCCCAAGAACAAAACGCACCTGGCAAACTGCTGCCCAGTCAAAATGCCACTTGGGCTCCTGTTGTGTCTGTAAGTGCACAATAAGGATGCTGAATAGCAGTTTAATGACATTTATTAAAGGATTTCAGATTCAATAATTAATCATTAACATTCTGTGACAGAGCAAACTATGATATTAGCATTTATGACATTGACAAACTCAATTTAGGAGTCCTTGATCCCACAAAATTGTATTAACTTGTAGTTTTAAAATGAAAACCTTTGTCTGCATGCATATGAGTAATACGCTGAGGGGTCTTTGCTGCCGGTCTGTCAAAGTGTTCTCTGATGATCTCTGTGACTTGAATGAGAGAAGAAATGGTAATGTGATTGCTCTATAGGGCCTGAAATGGTCCTGATGATTCTTACTCTAAAGTTTTATATTGGCACCTTATTTATTCTGCAGACATGAGCTGTGGATCGTCAGTGATTTTTTATGTCCTTTAGTGGATCATTTTATAAAGATGAGAGCACTTTTCAGGCATACTCTATTTCTCCAAAGAAGCTGGGAACTTTCATTAGATACAATTACATCTACTGTAATTGTGTGTTGTGCACTTAGGAGTGTAGCCATTTGAGTGACATCTTTGAACAAGGTGAGTACAGGAAGCTTGTTGCCAAGGTAACACCTGTTCAAAGTTTTATCAGCTCTTTTCTTACCCAAGATTAGTGGTTTCAAACAACTGGAGAATACAGTCCCACGGCACAAAGGCACAGACATAAAGGAAGGATACTACCAGAGGGAGGAGAAGCAGCATGGCTCCCAAATATCGGCTGATTTAAAATTCATGTATCATGGCTTGTCTTAATGAAGCTGTCAGAAACTTTCCTGTATTCTCAATGCAAATGCAAAACCGTTGCGTTGCCTTGCATAAAATGTGTTTGTTTAGTTTTGCTTTTGTAAAGTTAATTCAAGACTATTAACTTTCTTACAACAGTGTGTTACTATTGGTTTCTAAATTGCAACTTCACTTCTGATTGATTCTGATTATGGTGTATAATTCTTATTGAATATGTGAAAAAAAAAGATGGTGGGAGGTGGAAATTAGGTGTGAAGATTTATGTATTTTTACATTAACACAGTTTCACCGTCTTTTTTTTTTTTTTTTTAGTAGATAAGGTTAGGGTTTTGATGCATTTATTAAAAATAAACACGTTGCTGCCAAGAAATCTCACAGCAACCATTAGCAGCCTGCTCAGTCACTGATCAAAAATAGCCTTCATTGGTTGGTTTGGTTGTGACATGATAAGAAAGAAACGCTAATCTAGATGGAAAACACTCCATCTTCAGTGGTTTAAAGCATCAAAATCAACACTGCTTTATTCTGTTGCATTCATGGTGCGTCACTAAAAACAGGCTGGGTCCTTATCACACATCGCAATTAAATCACTGCTTATGCAGAGCATCAGGCGGGACAGCCATGGGTTACAGAACACTACAATGAGCAGGCAATCAGCGACTTACGTAAGACGTCTCCCCATGTACAGCACTGTACATTTGCTTTTATTTCACATAAAAACTGGAGGCTAGAGAGTAAGACAAACTAGCTTGCTCTGTGAGTTGAGTCATAAGGGCTGTAGATCTCATTTCGCTTTAATTCCATGTTTAACACGTCTGAATTACACTCGCGTCTGTTGTAAAGAAAACACGATCAACTCTCAAAGTGGCCACATCCGAGCTGCTCGACACACGAATGGGCCAGCTGTTTTCAAAGTCTTCACAGTTTACTTAGATTACTGAGAAATTAAATGCTTTGGCAAAATTGGCCTGAATGTCAGCCCCTGCTTCCTCCCGTATTTCTTTTTCGGATGTGCACTTTTAGGACATAATTTCGCTCTTTACTTTTGCCAAACTATTGACACACATTGAAAAGCGAGAGTGGCACATGAATCAGTGAGCATGAGAAATTACTATTGCAGGATGTTCTCTGATTCATTTCGTGCCCGGAGCAGTTTGGAAATCATCTGCTAGGTGTATTTATGGCTTTAAGCGGTGTCTGAGCTGTAGGTGCAAGCTCAACATGACAAGTTTTTGAGTGACTCACTGAGTTAAAGTGAGAAGACACAGGAGGGCAGCTGTATGTGGCCTGGATGTTGATCAGTCCATTAGTCTGTAGAGAAAGCAACACGTGCTATAGCTGGATTGGCCAGATTCCATCTGTAGTCATGACCCACTGGAACACTGTCCCTCTTGCATATTATATATCCTCCATTGGCAAAGCAAATAAGCATGGCTGTCACGTAAATGAAGAGATGTCTTGCAGAGTGATCTCCATTTATAGGCCCATCTGCTCTGCCAGACGCACTCCAGAAAGAATCAGCGTCAGGAGAACACCAGCACTGTGGAAGAGGCATAGCAGCGAACTTTGCATTAATTTACTTATCATGTACCTTCTTATCTTTCCACAATGCCTTTGTTCTGTTTCGAGGAGATTTTAATAAGAGGCTCATCAAATGTTTCAGGGCTTGATTTTATGAAGACTTGGAATTAATAAGCGCCGTATGGAAACAGGTGTATTAATAAAGGTGGTGATTAAATGATCTGTGTGAACGGATGGCCCAGCACTGCTATTTCAGTCTCCTCGTTCTTAGCCTTCATGCTGTTAAACTTATTAAAAATATTGTTTATCATTTTTAAATGTCACTTCACATTTTTTTTCATCAGATCTCTAATTTCCTCATTTGCCTCTAATTGAACATCTGCTTATGAAGTTCTCGTTCTCCAAGGACGTTAGCTGCGTGCCAGGCCTAAATACTGAACACTTATGTATCCAGAAAGACTTATTTCATTACATTGCCTTGAGGAAAGGTTTGCTACCTGACAAGGCTGCCGTGGACAGCTGACTGGTGCTTTTCATTTTGTCGTTGCATACACCTCTCCACCCCGGCTGTATCTTAAAAAAGCCATGAGTAGGAGTGCCGTTCCCCTCATCTGAGAACGGGAGCAAACCAAGGATTAGTTGCTTTGCTGATCCTGGCAGCTGCAGACAACACCCAATGCTGTTCAGAGGTGCCTGCTAGCACACACATCCACATAGCAGATTAAATGTTTTATTTATCCAAACATGTCTCTGAGTTAGAGCTGCTCAGGAGGCGGAAATAATCTTATTGGTTGGTTTGAATCTCAGTGGGCAGAACCACTCAAGTCCATTTCTTTTGCAAGGAAGGTCAAGTAAATAGTTAGCTTGATTTAGGAATAATGTGTTCTGTAATTTGTTCATGAACAAGGCATTCATGGGATTCATAGACTAATTTGAGAATGAATGGCAGTTACTGCCGGCTAAGTAAAACACCCAGATGACTTAATACGGTTTGATTGTGTAACCCCAAAACAGGTTGCATACACGTGTAAAACGTAGATAAAAACAGAATGCATTCATGTTTACTGACAACTGTTTCACAAAGAGTACACTAGTCCATTCAGTAATCTCCTTTATACAATCATGTGTTCACAAAGTGGTGAACCTCACTCCATCCTCGCATGTGAACGACTGAGTCTTTCCAGGATGACCCTTTCATACCCAATCATGATACTATCGCCTGTTATCAGTGAGCCTGTTTACCTGTGGAATGATCCAAACAGGTGTTTTTGGAGCATTCCACATCTTTCTCAGTCTTTAGTTGCTCCTGTCCCTACTTGTTTGAAACGTGTCGTTGCATCAAATTCAGAAAATACAGATATTTACAAAAATTATTGAAGTTGTTCAATCATTAAATGTATTGTCTCTGTGCTGTTTTCAATTGAGTATATGTCAGTAAGGATGAACAAACTATCACATTCTGTTACAATTAAATTATCACATCCTGTTCTGTTTATCTGTTTCAGACAGTGTCCCAGTTAATAATCTGGGTTGTATTTTATTAAAAAGAAGTAATGCCACAAGGCTTCATAATACTAGCTTTTCTTCTGCCATATTTTTTCATGCTGTGCACCCAACCCTTGGCCATTGGCTGCCCAGGTCACTTCACTGTGGATGAATATGAATCATTAGCCTGATATATTTGTGGCTCCAAGCAGGAGGGGCTGCACCATGTGTTTGACATGCTGTGATGATCAGATAAATATGGATTAGATGTGCAAGTAACCCATGATCTTCACTGTATTTTAGAAAGGGTGGATTATAGGCATTAAAACTAACTAGCTGTGGTGCAATGTAAGAACAAAGCTGTTCCTTCATTTTCATGTATTCTTGATGGATCAGCAGATGGTCAGGGTGCTGCTTTTTGCCTGCAACTTGCATATTTAAGACCCTTTAACAGGGCTCTTTTTTAAAAACAAGTCATCTTGAAACAATAAAAAGTCAAACAGAAACTAGCATGAGCTAGTTACAGATGGTAAAATCTGCTCTCAAACGAATTTTAAATGGTAAATTGAGCAAGAACTGAAAGGTTGAAAGGCCCAATGAAGGGGGACAGAGATTAACCAATGGTCCATTGATTTTTAGTGGTATGCTTTCCAGCCTCTAATCTTGTTGCAAAACCCTGAGTTTATTAAATGTAGTCTGTCCTTGCTAGACTACAGATTTACTCTTAAAATGCATTATAGTAAGTCGAACATATTTTTTCAAAAGGGCTAAAAGGGAAGCCCCGTCTCCCAGAATTATATTTATATCCAAATAATCTGCCGCAGCCAATAAGTTAATAATTAACTTAATGAGGAAAAGCTGTTATTTAATGTACCTGGCAAGTAGCAAAAAAAATGTTGAAAGTATGGATAAGATGTTTCCTGACACCTTATTTCATTTGTTTTCCATCAAAATAGGCAATCTTGCAATAGACTATCCACTCACAGTGAATACAGCATTATTCCATTTTTATAGATATGTGCAGGCACTGCCATCAAAGCATTTAGATTAAGATCATGACCTGCAATACAAAAAAAGTCAGCAGTGATGTAAAGATTTTTTGTGAACATTTAACTGAAATCAGTCTTTCCCTAAGCTTAACCAAAGTGCTTTTGTTGCCAAACCCTAACCACATCAGGAGCCTGGACACGAACCCTGGATTCTGCTGTCTCAGTCCTGCACTTTGTATGACGCTGTCCACCCCGACCACCTTCCTGAGCACGGCACATAAATGTAGTGTTTCATAAAGTAAACCAGTGATTATGTTGTATGTATGTCACTGCAACATAATCATGAAAACACTAAAAAAAATTGTGAGACATTCTGACCGTTCTGTTTCACCTCTTTAGATAAACAGGTGCCAGCAGGGTCTAAAAAGTTGCTAAAAGTAGTGACAAAGCTGCCGAGTTGTCAGCAGTGCTCTATACTTAGCTAGAAAAATGATGGGTCTTTGACTCTGCCCACCGAGGTTTCAGTGAACCACTGAGAATTGTTGACTGTAATGTATGACTACACCTCCATTCTGTCTCCACATGCACAGCTTAGAAAGAGGGAAGTAGAGCAGGCTTTGTGATGATTATAGCTAAACTGAATTTTTAAACACTAACATGGCTCTGATGCCCCTCTGACTTCTGATCAGGTTGATGCACAGTGAAGGACATGGACAGACTGTAGCTACATCAGCCTTTGCCTGTCAGTCATGATCACAGGCATCGATTTTGTTGTTGTATTTAGGGAAGATCAAAATGATTACCTTCCAGCATTTTGGTTCTGCCACCTTCATCCCACTGCATCACTCACAGATATACTTTATTTAGTGTATCCTTTAAATAATTAAGTCTTCAGATCATGCAGTGCTGTTCAGTCATTTATCAACTGTACATTTGCTATATTAGCAGTTTTTCCTTTTCTGGGGGGGGGGGGGGGGGGTAAAACATGCTTCTGCAAAGGATCTGGTGCTGACTGACTAAGCTCAAATAAATCTCAGACCAGAGATAAAGTGAATTCTGAGATGTTTGCTGAGATTAGGTCAGAACCCTCTTTACCCGTCTGCATCCCATGTACTGCTCGTCGGGATTATTTTTATCTGGAAGACTGTGGCTGATCTCATTTTTCAGAGTGAGAATCCGCCAGCGCAGCAGGAGTAATCCATCTTGGTTCCTCTGACAATTTCCTGTGGAACATGTGTGTGCTCTTTATTCCTGAAGGGATACCTCAGCACACAAGAAGAGATGAATATCTCTGCAAAGGGAATAGACCAGGAGAACAATTTGTGATTAAAGGAATCCTCTGGAAGTACATGCAAAAACCCCTCAGTGGCCCAGGCTGATAAACTCCCTCTCCTCACAATGCAATTACCAACACAATCACATCATGTTCCACAGGCGGGACTAAAGACGTTCTCACTCAGCCTGCTTCATTAAGACACCTCTCTGTAAAAAATGCATAGTTTTCCACTACATTTATTGTGAGAGAATTCATTTGCACTGAGGTGCTTAGACAGTAGGTGGTGTGTGGAAGAGAGAGAGCTGGTGAGAAAATATTTTTTAGTTGTTATTTTTTCATTATAGGCATCAAGTCAACACTATTTTCATGGCTGGGGACCTTATGGGATCCTGTGCACCTTTTCGCTCTATTGTTGAAGGGAGACCAAATATCACAATGTCTTGTACTTTTAATTTCATTTATCTCAGCATTATGAAAACTGAGGCTTAACTTTTCTTGTTATTAGAAAATCAATCTAGCAACATACTCTTTGAGTGCAACATCCAGTCTTCAAATTAACAAACTGCACGTAGCTCTGCTGGTGTTATAAAACTGTGCATTATGTGAACAATTCCTGCGGGAAAAAAAAAAAAAAGCAGTGCAAAAAAATAAAGAAAAAAAACAAATTCATCCTAACTGTTGAGGCTATGGGGAAGAACTCGCCATTTCCCTGCTTATATTATGGTAATACACTCTACCGAGCAGTAACAGTAGTGTGCATTTCACAGAGTAAGAGATTAATACTTCTATCGCAGCCCAGCACCTCTGTCCCCTGGCCGTGTTTTTATAAAGCACCAATATTGCCAAAGAAGCTTTAATGCTAGCCTGTGCCCTGGAGACAAGTGTCAATACACAGTGAACCAAAAGGAAAGTCATTTCAAGTATTCATTGCAACTTACTCCACCGTTCTGTAGCCGAAAAGAAAAAAACAGCACATAACCCTGCTTGCGGTTGCGGAGCTTGCCTTTGTTAAGACTTGGAGGATGCTTATTTTGTGTCAGTCATTCTTAATCATTTGATCTGCAACTGTGGTCACAAAGGCACTCGTTATATTGTAGTTGAGCTTTGATTGACGCCTCCAAAAGATCCCTGTCAGGCGGGCATTTTCTACCCAATGATGGTAATTGTCTGCAAGGTACAGTGCTTTTGTACAGCTCAGAGACTGGTAGGGTAAACTGTAATTGAGCTCCCTAACAACATTTTGATGCTGAGGGATTGATTTGTGCTCCTTTTTTGGCTATTTTTCACCATGTGATCAGGCTGAGCACTGACTCACCGGCATATTTAAAGCACAGCTCCTTTTTGTTTTTACCTGTGCTTTATTCCTCCAACCTGCCAGCTGTCATCTTGCCCAGCAAAGTGTACAGCTCTCTAAACCTGTGCTGTAGCACCATAGATGAAACCAAAAGCTTCCATGGCATGTTAGATTTGACACATTTGTTTGCAGTAAGACATTAGATGGAAGATAAGGTGATGTCATACAGCGTCTCATACAGTTTTATGGTTCTGCAGATTCCTGTCTACTTAGTTATGGAAATAAACAATGATAGTTATCAGGTCAAGGCTAAATTTAAAATCAAATAGTGTCATGACCTGCTTTTGATATTTTCGGGGTCAGACTTGTTGAAGTATTCAGTGGTCCTTCTCTTGCCTGTATTAAAGAGATGTGAATCCAGGTAAACAACACAGCGGGCAGGTTGACAGTCAAACAGCACTGTCTGGATTTGCTTGGTAGCCTGTGCTATATACTAAATCAGAAAGCACAGATAAGGCTAGAGAGAATGTCATATGTCAGGCAGGAGTTATTACTAGTCATCATTTGGAGAACATGAATATCTGTATCTAATTTCATTGAGAACTCATCTCACAGTTGTCAAGACATTTCAACTCAAAAGCAGAAATATCTACCTGATGGTGTGGTCATCATCAGAAATATGAGGTTTGGAGAGAGAGGTCCTGGTTAAGCGTGGCCAGAGAGAAGTTGGCATTCAAGCCGCAGACTAGGTCTTCAGCATAGTTATCTTGATATAAAATGTTTTTTGCAAGGGGTATGATTTGTCTGAGTCTGTCTTGGCTTTTAGATGTAGCCGGTCGCGGCTTTACATTTCAAATCTCCTCACTGTTAATCATTTCCTGGTAATCATGTGGTAATGTTCTGATCGTTTGCTGCAGCTCATGGTCCATGCGACAAGGTGAGAGTCATTGGTACAAGTCTGAGTACAGCAAAAATCTATATCAATTACAACAATATCGGAGAATCGTCAAAATGAAATGCCCAGGTGTCCCTGTTTCACCATCATGAGCCAATTGCTTTGTTGTTCTTGAAGAACAAAGGAAAAAGGAGCATGTTTGGAACATCAAGAGCGTACCTGCTTTCTGGTCTCTAATTGACTGTTAACCTTGATGTTGGCAACTTCAAAAAAAAAAGGAACACACATTTGTTTAGTCTTGAGGCTGCATAAAGCAGACATCTGAGAAGCTGTGCCACAGTTGCATCGTGCTCGGCAGGTTTTAGCGTCCTGGGTCCACGCTGCACAGCTGGGCTTGATTTATGCCGCTGACAAGGCAGTTTCTCTCCAGCACAGCACACTGTGGGGAACCTTAGGAGAGACAGCCTTTCAATTTATCTCAGACCGCCCCTCCCCCTGTATACTTCAGGGTTTTTAAAGCAGTCAAGAGCACAGATCAACACCTGAAGTTAGGTCCCAGCCCTTGTCCCAGCTCAGAGGATATGGTGACCTCACCTCTTTCTCCGCACGCTCGCCGCATTACAGCTTCTCGCCTCCAGTGCTGTTAGCAACGCTGCCGTTTTGATACAATTATGATTAGAAACATCACCTGCAGGTAGGTCGATGATGGTCAGTGTGGGTTGGAAAGAGTAACACAGACACACCTCAGCTTATCTGTGAGCTGGCAAACACAATATCAAACACATCCCCTGCAGTACTTTTTTCTCACTTTTTCTGTTTAGTTGACTGCTATTTGGAAGTGAATGGCTGCTGCAGCAGTGAGTTGTGTGTGTGTGTGTGTGTGTGTGTGTGTGTGTGTGTGTGTGTGTGTGTGTGTGTGTGTGTGTGTGTGTGTGTGTGTGTGTGTGTGTGTGTGTGTGTGTGTGTGTGTGTGTGTGTGCGCGCACTGAGGCAATAATCTCTGTGTATAGAGGGCCTGAGCAGCGACTAATTATATGGTGAAATCACCGTAAGCTTGTGACGTTCTCTCTTCCTGTGGTCTCATGGCTGAGTAATTCCACTGATAGAATCTTAACCCCTATTTTCACAAACTGGCTTTATTTACCCTGTTAATTAAGTACAGACGATACAGACTTCCACCCCGCAGTCATGCTACCAGTCGGCCATGGCATTGCAGAGTCACTAAGTATTCATGAACAGTCCTGTTTGAAACTCTCAAATCAGAGTCTAATCTGTGATTAGGCGTATTGTTTGTATGTTGAATTTTTATGAGTGCACTCTTATTCTTCAGCGGCATTAGCGAGGTAGTGTGTTTATGCGGAACGCAAGCTAACACGATTTCACTGTTTGAGCACGAGGTTCCCGCCGCTGCCATTAGAAAGTCGCTCCATATTCCAGACCCGCACTTAATTCAAAGCCGCTGCTCTCAACGCACAATTTTCTTGCCTTTTTTTGTGACTCATTATTTGGATTGTGACAGCTTCCTCTCGCAATGTAGAATTTATCAAACAGATCAAAGACAAAATGTGTCTGAATGAAACATCAAAACACGGCTTTCAAGTGCCTTTTTGATTGTGAGGAAGCTGACAAAAAGGCAACGTCTGCATCTGTTAACAGCGTCTCAAAGAGAATGTAAAGAAATAACAAAAACAGGCTTTTACTTTGGACCGGGCTCTTTCCTGCGATTTCCACTTCACAGTGGCCGTGATAGCTGCTCTGTGACTGATGTTATTTGTCTCTTTCATCTTGTCACAGAGCAGGGAGGATCAACACTGCACAGCCCCTGTCCTCGGAGGCTTGATCTCGCCCAAAATACACACCTGTGTTTTTTAGGATTACACGAGTGCATTTGGCCATCTCGCCTTGTTCAAAATAATCGCCGTCTTTTAGGAGAATTATTGCTGTGTCCATTAAACCTGTGTGAGGCAGGGATGAAAGGAGTGGCACTCGTGTTCATCTCACATGTGAATTATTGATACCTGCCCCCTGCTGGTTTCTCTCGGGATGGAGGTGGGAAATGTCTCCTCACCTAATGGGCACGTCGTGCAGACATGATGTCTGGGCCATGCAGGGAAGAGGGAAGAGGGAAGGCAGGAGCAAACCTGAAACGTGTTAACAGTAAGCCTCCATCTCTTATTCACCACTGCTGCGCTGCTGTTGACTTCGACTGTATTTGACCTCATCTGTCTCATCTTCCATTAGGTTCAGACCAAAATGCCAAACACTTACACAGACAGCCGGTCTGCTCCTCTTTCTGCAATATCGGTGAAAGGAAAGTGGCCCCGCCATCTTCATATCAAAAAAATGTAGACAATGCGGTGAATGGCTGAGAACAGTCTTGGCACCGCAGGAGGGCTACAGGGGATTTAACTCTCCATCAGAGCCATTGTGTTTGCATGCAGCACCACTTGCTCGCACTCTGCAGAGCCTCCTCGTACAAGATGCATGGCGCACAAGTCACATGATAGCTGTTTTGTCCCTGGGGATAAGGGGATTGGGGATATACAGAGCCAAGTGCACAAATGCAGGTATTTAGTTATGTTGAGGTATTGCTGTGTGCCGGTGACTTGAATTGGGTCAGAGCTTGTTCCACTTAAAATAATGTGTTTTCCCTGTTTTCATTTCATTCATTCTGACCACTAGTTCATTGATAATAGGTGGATATTTGGCAGGAGGGAAAAAATCACCGTAATGCAGAGCTATTACCTTTAGTTCACAATTTCCTTTAGGGAATGAGCCACAAGACAAACTTCGCTGTATACACAGAGGACCATCATTGTAATGTAAGTAATGTATAGTAGTTGTTTTAATTGTGCTTACTCTGCTCAGGGTTATGGTCAGTCGTAGGACAGTGGTGTCATTTAATGGACCATTTTCTTTTAAGTTATCGGCCTTCGGCTTTGATGTCATTAACTGTGGGCCATCCCGCACAGCGATACGCCCCACGTGTAACTGATGGCCATTGTTGGCTACTTTGCATTCAGCACTTTTCTCTCTGCCTGATATAAACAAAGAAGCCTCCACTCAGCAGTATCATGCAGTTTTAGAAGTAGATTCCCTCACACGAACTGGCTCTGCTCATTCTTATCACCCCAACCACTTCCCCAATGTAGACAGTGATGCGGGGGGGCAGCAGAATATCACACTGTGTCACAGTGTATCAACTGCACTTCACAGGTACATCCAGTTAAACGCATCACTGGTGCAAACAAGAAAACACTCTGCTCACATAACAACGGTAAAAGCTGATGAACAGCTTTAGATTTCTACCGTGGTTATTAAACTCCTCTCTGTTTCAGCACAGGCTGCATCATCAGTCATCTTTAACTGTCACAAAGTTCCTCTAAATCAACCAAAAGCAGCAAAGGACTAAACTGAAGCTGATTTGAGGGAGTGATGCCGGTCTAGTGCTGATAAGCAGGCTGTTACTTTGAATGTTGGTCTTGTTGAACCCATTGATTAATGCAGTCATGTAGGTTGTATTTGAATAAATTATCAACATATTGTTTTAATTAGTGCTTTACATTCAGAGCAGCATAGAGCGTTAAATAGCTCTGAATAATTCTTCCTGTTACTTATACTTTCTAGTAAAGTGATTCTAAAAATATGACACTGAAGCGGCTATCATCTGTAGTGTCATTTAAACTGTTGATGCTATGACTGCACGAATTATCATGCCAGGCTGCAGTACTTTGAAGCTTCATGGCATCTTTCAACTCTGTGTTTTTGTTTTCGACCCACACACTCGCTGTCATTGCACTCAAAGTGTGATTTTCGACTGAAGGGGTTTTAATATTGGCATTACTATCACTGACTGTGAGGCTGGAAATCTGACACTGTTCATAAAAGGCTTTTCTAAAAATCTTATGCTGTATGCAGTATTTTGAAACTCTGAGTCATCAGTTGACAAAGGCTTGGACTGACCACCATTACACCGCAGGCAAAATCTAAAAACACAAATAAAGAAATGTGCATAGGGCCCTCTTTTTGGCCACCTGGAGCCCACTCAAGAAGCTGTAAATGCAGCATGTACATATTATAAAGTTAATATAGCAACCATATATATGTTCCTTGTAGCTCTGCTTTGGTCTCTACCTCCTGTGAAACATATTGATTCTTTAGCTGCTAAATCTGCACCGTTTCTCACCAGCTAATTGGTTTGTCTAGCAATCACTGAGTTTATCAGAGCATTTTCTTTGAAAACACCCACAGACCGTTGCTGGAAACAAGGTTGATCAGAGCCGTAAGAGTGAACCCTAACAAACAATAAACCCAAAACAGAGGGCTGAAAGACTCCAAACCACTCTGTGAAACTGAATTCTCTGTGGGTTTGTCACTTTGCGTGACCTCTTTCATGTTACATAAATCATTTCATCCATCAGTAATGACAAAACATGGACTGGTCGCAACCACGAGTGCCTCTGCGTGGTCCCACACATGTGTCCATGTCTGTGGGTGTCAATAAAGAGCTGTCTTTAAACAGAATCACGTTGTCCCTGAACTTAATTCCTCAGATTGCTGGATTCTCAGAAACCCTTGCCGCCTTCTAACAGTGGATAAATCTGTTTGTTTCAACTCCTTTGACTGTTCGTAGGTGAACAGAGCAATTTACCGACATCACATCATTTTAGCCCTCTCACAATCAGGCTGACACCGTTTCATATTTACAATTTGCCCATTCAGCAGAGGATTTCAGATAATTAAAATTCAGTGTGTTTTGATGAGTAGTTCCACCCTTGATTTCCCATAGTACCTTGCTTTCAAGGGCACAATTTCCATTTTGCTCATTATTTAGAAAATGTCAAGGTTTGTTAAGGCCTTTTGACCTTTTGGAAGCACTTGTGGCCATTGCATAAAGGGCATGAAGCCACTCTTGTCCCAGATATCTTGAAGTCATAAGCTGAATAAATCCCCCTGAAACTACCATCCTATTTCTCATCGTTGTCATCTGCGAGAAGCAGAACTTAATTAGAGACACTGAGAAATGTTCTCTGTCATGTGTTAGTCACTTATCTTTGCTGCTATGTCAACCCTTTGCCACACAGTCAAAATTTTGCAATTCATGCAAAGCAGCATTTGTTCCAATACAACAAGCTGTTGCAACAGCAGTTATATCAACTAAATTTGCTTTTTTTACTGCAGGGTCTCCCTTCTGGGCAACGGAAACCTTCGGATATGGAATGCAACCAAATCCGATGCAGGTCTCTACACCTGTGTGGCAAGAAACCAGTTTGGCATGGCAAGCAGCACAGGAAGCATCACAGTTAAAGGTATTTCCGATTCCGTCTTTGCATTTCATCACGGTCTCTTTTGCAGCTCCCTCAGCAGGGACCCTGACCAATAAAGTACTGGACATTTTTTTTTTTTCAAATGCATGTTTTTCACTCTGACAGCACGTAGAGTTGCTTGATATTTCATTCTGCTCCTTGAAAAACTAACCTGAAGTATTTCATAAATAAAACATGACCAACACAGAGAAGAAGGACACCGATTTTTGAAGCCTTCAACCACTTCACTCTCTCCGTCTTTTGATAAGCCAGGAGGAGCAGGGCCATTTCTCTGTGCTGTCATCACAAGAGAGACAGACACACCTCGGTTGCTATGACTGTTTGCAGAGGTGTTGAAAACATTCAGTTCACTGCCTCGGTGCCTCCAGTACTGTCAGAGGATATGCGGTGTGACAAAGGCCTAGTGTTGTTAGATGATCTGGGCTGGGGTTTGCATTTCTGCTCTGGTGATGTGATTTATAATACCTAAGAACAGAGAGAAAGCACTTTCTTGCCGTTTTGGACACATTTGGATCAGTTCTGATTATCAGTAATATTTCAATTGTTGCTGCATCTGACCCCGATGAATCAGATCACTGCAGTGTTTTTGTGTGGTTTGTATATGACACCTGAAGTCCACACAACATCAGGAACTGTTAAAAAAAAGTTGCATCATTGAGAATACTGGTGCCTTGTTCATGGAAGCTATTTATTTATTGCCTCTGCTCGCTTTGCCCTCTGTGAATGATCTTCTAGACCTTTCACTCACAAAACTGAGAATGTCATTGATGTCACGGCACCCGCTGGCTTTAATCATCCTCGACAAAAACATGGAAGGAATGAGAGAATTTGATACTCTTGACTACAGAGCTGTACTTGAAATTGTACATCATCTTAAGGCATCCACCTGTTGTTCTGATGTTCTCCAGCAAGCTTTTTTAAACATGTTTTCAGCTGCTTGGCGACAGTTTTTACCGCATATAGTCATTAGCTCACTGTCATCACACACTCTGTCATCAGGTAGTCTGAATACATCTGTGATAACAAACTACAGATGAGTATCGAAATAATTAGAAAAAGTTGTCCACCAGCAGCTAACTAACCTCAAATGGTTGCTTTGATACTTTGATTTCAACCTCGCTCCAGCTCTGAGACAGCTCTCATTAAAGTGCTGTAATGATATTCATTTAGAAACTGACTCGGGAAAAATTCAGTTCTAGTCTTGTTAGATCTAAGTACTGCTTTTAACACAGTAGTCCGTACAATAATACTTGACAGACTGGAAAACTGGGTTGGGCTCTCAGCTCTCAGTGCCAAAGTAGTTCTAGTCATATCTTCAGAACAAAAACTTCAGAGCAGGAAGGCTGAAAGTTAGTCTGCATTCTGCATCTCATATAAGCATCTATAATGGCTTTCACTCTGGACTGAGAGTTGTTGCTGGAGTCTTAACAAAGACCAAGAACGCTGAGCACATCACACCAGTTCTCAGATCTCTGCTCTGTATTGCAGCGTGTCAGAGAAGTTTAAAGTGTTTAAAATGAGTTTAAAGTACTGCTGCTTGTCTATAAATCTCTCAGTGGGTTAGGACCAAAATACGTCTCGGGACCTTCTCTGCCTCTCGGTCATCACGTATAGCAGCCTGCTAACTGTTCCCAGAGTGCAAACTAAAGATGGAGGCGCAGCATTTAGTTACTGTGCAGCAGAGCGCTGCAACAAACTTTCAGAGGATATTAGACTTGTGCCAACTCTGACTACCTTTAAATCCAAGTTAATGAACCATCTTGCCCTCCTATCCTGTAGTTATATCTCTGTTCTTAACGTTTTAATTTCCTTTAAAACGGTTTTTATCTTTTAATTTGCATTTTAATGTTTTTATGTTGTTTTTATTTCTTTTTTTATGTTTTTAATGCATTATGTAAAGCACTTTGAATCACTTTTGTGTATGAAATGCACCAAGCCATGCCTTGCCTTCCTTGAAAATGAATGTGAGCTGGATAGAAATTGCTGCACATGGAGCGGCTTTATTCTGTGCACACTGCTGTTTTTCTGTCCACGGGGGATAGTGTTTTCACCTCCTCCAGTTTCTGGGGGATTTGCTGACATATTCAGTCAACTATACCCTCACAGTGACCCCATTTTCACAGAGGTTGCTCAATTCATTTGTGCTATTGTTATTTGTTCTGCCTTGGCTTGTGTAAATTTATAGAATTATTGATCTGCATTATATTGGCCTCAGGGAGAAAAGTTCACGCCTCATATTTCAAAAGGTTTGGTATAAATTTGCATGCATATTTCAACAGATTATTGGAATTTTCACATCACATCTTTTAGACAGATCAGACAGCCGTCATTGCATTTGATCAGTTTCACCACAAGCAGCATCTGAGAAGTCAAAGTAAACCGTGAGGGCAAGATGATGCTCCAAAAATTCACTCAGAACATTTTTCACCTACAGTACCTAAGAGAGAAATCAGCATAACCACATGCAAATAAGCCCACACCGACTGCTTGCCTGTGTTGGCGGCGAGGTTCAGCAATGAATTGTACAGGTGAAAAAAAAAACTAATAACCTGGTGGTGCCAAAATCCTTCCACTTCCCCAGAATATATGGTGAGTAGTGTTGTATGTCTTCCACCACTCTCTGAAGTTACATCATATTTCACTCGCCAAGATGGAGCTTCTCCTTCTTCTTCTGTGGTTTATGATTTTTGCTCAAAGGTTCAATCCATTTAATTGTCTTTCCTCTACAAGTTAGCAATCTGCAGCTTCCTCTGAAACACACTGTCAACTGCATGGCAGCCTGCTAAAGTATCAGTTGGAAAAATAGTTTCCTCATATTTTCCAGCAGCTACTGTGGAAACATGAATTTATTTTGATTTTCAGCATGGAAATACTTTAACAAATGTTTGAATAATGTCAAAATAATGTTGACTATATGACAGCAAGACGAGTGTGCTGGACTGCATCTGTACACTAATACCCTCTTTACCAGAAGACACATCACATAATATCATAATGGAATTTTAAAAAACTCCAGACCAGCTTTTTCATCTGTAAATCACTATGAAGGCATGTTTCCTTTTTCTGTTGAATTATACACGACAGATTTCATTTATTATGAATGCCTGAAAGTCAGCAGCAGTCAAGGATGTGGGGAAAGCTTAGAGTGCACCTTGCTGCTGATTAATGCTGATGCCTCACTCTGCCTCCCATTGACGACTCTGCCTTTCTACAAAAATAATCAGTAACCTTTGCATAATTGAAGTGAAGGAATAGTGTAAAATGTCAGTGTATTTGTATTTTTGCATATGATCGTGCTAATTGCTGTGAAATTTTAAGCGCAGAGCTCAACTTCGAGGCATAATGAAAAGAACAGCATTGCTACACTCTGCCAGTCACACTCTACGCTCTCCTTTTACCCATTTATCACACACTGTGAAATGAAAATGGTACAGAACCCCCCAGCCAATCAGTGTGTGTGTGCAAGAGGGGGGGTGAGGGCTGCCGTGGTCACTGTAAGTTCAGGTTTATGGCCTATATGTGATTTTCCAATCAAGCTGCAAGGAAACACACCCACGTATGTCTTCTCAGCATAAATAGATGGCGCCTTTATCCACTTATTATTCTTGTGAAAGGGAATATGGGCTTTATTTGACACCCTCTCTCACTCCCTTCCTTTCCATCATCATACGTTAAAGCTGTTTTCTGCAGCTGATGTACAAATGTTCCTGAATATGATCTTGTGCCTTTCTGTCACAATCGATATTGTTTGGAAAATGGGATGGGGTAATTTACATGCACTATTTCATTGAGGACTGGAAACCTGTTTAGTGGGGGGAAATTTTTGTTGCAGGAGCAGCCCTTATGGGAGATGACAGTAGTTTATTCAAATTGACTTTGGCGATATGAATGCTGAAAAATACCTGTCAAAAAGCATTTGGCGTCTCCCGCTGTGAATAAGCCACCTAGCAAACAGGAGAGGAGCAGTCACAACAGATGAGCCCTGTTAATGTCCCCATTATTCCAACACTGGGGGGATATTAGCAGATTAATTGCACTTGATTATAAACGTGCTCCCTGAATTTTGATTACACTGGAGATGAACCGTTGTAATTAAGGTTGCCTCCGATCATTACAGATGGTCAGTGAACTCAAAACTTCTGAGATCATACTGTGTTCACTTCTGTCTGCCTCTGCAAAGCCTAAAGGCAGTTCACACTGTGACACGGCGTTCCAACCATTTGCTTTGGAGGTGTTTTGAAAGTAAAAATGATTGAAGTATTTTGGTTATTTTGTCGTGTTGTTTGCGTTTCCACTTGTATTTAAGGTACTTGGATCTTTTTTGTGCAAACATTTTGCTCCCCAGTGGATGAATGCTAATGACGTTGGTGACTTTTAGGGTAAGGGTTCCTGAGCTTTCCCCTCAGGATGATTTGCTATATTGCAATAAATCTTCTACTAGCGCCATCATGAAATTAAATTGGAACTTGTATGCTTTCAGATACTTTCCCATTCCCATCGGCCTCGGATGTGCTTTGAGTTTAGTGCGAATTAACACGTTAGCATGCATACATTCGCATTTGGGCTGCCCCACTGAGCCGTATCTGTAGACGCTTATGGACAAGTCATGTTTGAAAAGAACTAGTTTGTACGACATGAAAAAAGTATTTATAGCTGTTAAAAATAGCTGCATTCCAAGGTGGAGTGGGATGTTGGCCACCACAGAGGTGGGCAAGACTTGGTAATTATACAAATATGGGAATAACATTTTCAGACAGTCTCTACTGGAAAACATTCATTGTGTTGCAGTCCGATGTGAAAAGTTACAGAAATAATTAAAGAATGAAGACAGAGAGTTTAAGCGAAACAGTCAACCCTGCCAGCTTTCTCACCTCCACACAGCTGGCCAGTCACAGCACAATCTAGATTTGTAAGATTGTCGGCTTTGGAAAGTAACATAAATTCTCAGCTAGAACTCAGCTCATTGGTCATTACTTTTATCTTTTTGCAGCTTTTGGAGGTGCAAGACAGAAGATAAATCTGGTCAATTTACTCATGATTTCATGCCCCAGTGAATGGAAGGAATGGTCCTAAAAACATCCAATTTTATACCGAACTCTAGGAGGTGCTTTCTAAAACAAAGCTTTTGTCAAACCACGTTGAATGCCAGCAACCATGTGAAATAAAATGAAATGTGTGACTCCTGACAGCCTTATAGAAAAATAATGAGCAGGCATCTGTCAGTGATCACCAGCAGGTTGCTACAGATGTGCCACAGCACAGCCTGCAAATACAGTATTCACTGAATGCTGTATGTATCTGTTGACAGATGTACACAAGGTTTTCCAGCAATTGAAGTTTGTCCTTGAGAGACCTTACTTTTTTCTTTCTTTGGGAAATGAGTTGCATTTCAAAAAGCTTGGTTTGCTCATTTGAAAAGCAAAAAAGGGGAGAGGGCTGAATGATTTCTTTTTATAATCATCACTGCCGTATTGTTCAAAACTGGCCTGAGCGATAACACCGAGGATTGAAAGGCTTCCTGTTCTGCTGCATGGAATGTGATGCGCGATGTTCTCGTGGTTTACCATCAGCTACATGATACGCACCTCAGCTCGACAAGCAGCATCAGATTTTGTGCAGTCTTTTTAGAAAAGGCTTTTGACCTGCCAGTGAAAAACGTTTTGTGTTTGTCTTGAACCTGCATGCCTCCAGATTGTCGGCGTGAATCTCAGTTTGAAGGACTTAGAGGGTGAGGGTGAGGCTTTGCTCTGGTAAATTTGTTTTCAAAATCCCTGCATCACGTGGCCCATGGCTCTTTGACACCCTCCTTTTTGCATTATTCAGGTTCACATTGTTCACCTTGTGTGAAAAACTACAGTGTGTGTGTGTATAGTCAAGGAGAATACACACTTACACATTACAGCTTCAGACCATCAGTGCTGGGACAGATTCTCCGCATTATTCATGATGAAGACTGGTGAAACTGGCCATGTGAGGCGTGTCAGTACGCCTCAGAGAGGAGTAGGGAGTCGTTTGGTAACCGTTAGCTCGCTCTGTTTTCTGCACAACCATATGTTATTGTTACAAAGCTTCTCTGAATGTTCCCATTGTAAGCCAGTGTCAGTAAGTCTTCTGTTTGGCTCCCACACCTCCTCCAGTCCCTTTGCCTTAAAACGGCATGTGGTGCTGTGATTATTGTTGCTGTTTAAAGTAGCAGAGTGGCAATAGATTCTGCATATTCATGTGTTTCCTCTAAAGACAGGCAGCTAGGGAAGGACTTGTCGCAGTTATTGATTGGCGCTTATAGTAGCCAATAGCACTGAATGTCATGTAGCCAACAGTCTTATTAGCTGACTCTGCTGAGACTGAGAGCTCCAAGTGAACACGGCTGGACCAGGGCTGAACACAGCCTCTGAGACCAATGGACGCCAGTTTGATGACAGAGAATACAGAACTGAGGTGCTGAGGACCACGAGCTGCACAGCTAACTGAGCTAACAGCAGCTACAATTAAGAGCAGTTGGCAGTTACTTTAGCAACGAATGAAGCTATCTGTCCATCAGGAAACTTTGCAAATCACAGAGAGTTGAGGCAGAGTAGCTGGAGAACATCAGAGGGAAAACCAGTATTTATTTATTTATTACATGACACATACATTTAAAAGCCACGTGGCTTGAATGCAGCATCATGGAGACAATTGCCAGAAAAATAACTGCATCGGTTGTATTCAAACACTTGTGCTCTCGTATGTTTTTGTGTTCCTGAAAAGTGATCTCTTGCAGTCAAGAGGGTGGTTTCTGCCCTTTTTTAATCATAAAGGCAGATATATCGTTTCAGCTTCTCAAAGGTCTACTGGGAGAACATCATGGTGGATTAGACATCAGAGATAGTGGCTTTTGTTTTTCAAGTCAGTTGTTTGCTTAGAGTGTCCTTGATGTTTTCTGAAAATAACTGTGATTTGGTACTTGTTATTGTGAAAATAGGTCAACCTAAACCCAAGTAAATATTCATTAATTATTCATTTATCACTGAAAAATACATTTTCCTTATATGTAGAATCGTATGCTTTCCTGCGGACAAATTTCACATTTCCCTGTTCAGCTAATTTCATGAGTAAAGTCTGTCAACGGGAAATTAGGACTTGATCTGTGTTAAAATGGGGATTCCACAGACATACTCCAAAGAAAAAATACCGTCGCTTCTTGATTTTCAGATGCACAATAGCGTTTAAAAAATATGAATGATTAGAAAACGTGATGAAATTCAGCCACGTCACCAAAATCTGTTTTTGGAAAGATATCTTTCATGGCAAATTTAGTTGTCTAAAATGTTTTGTGAACAATTTATTTCTTTATAAGAGAATTCTCCTGAATTACAAAATGGTACAGGTACAGTTTATTGGTCTGCTAACCTATCATTCCTTGTTGGACAAATCACACCCTGAACACTTATCCTTACAAAGGAATACATATGATGTACGTTAATTTAGTTACTTAGTGTCTAATTAATTTGCTGTCATTTTAAACACTGTGACATTTAATGACAGGTGACTATGGAGAGAATACTTCTGAAATTGCGACTCATAAGTACAAAGTGAAACATATCAACAGTGCTTTGACCCACCTCAGCAGCACTTCCTGCTACCCAGTCTCTCAGCACGTTAACACATTCTCTATCTTGTCTCTGATTGACCCTGCAAAGTGAGTGGGTTACTATCCTTTCGTTTGCAGTGGCAGTAGGTAACAAGGCATTATACAAGATAGAAATCAATCAAATTATGCTCAAGAGCCCAGTGTGTGGTTGTGTAACCAACCTTGGTTGTCCATATTCCGTCACAAATGATGACAGAGGAGGGTAGTAAGGAAGCATATTCCCACCATCATTGTCCCAGTGAATCCCGGGCAGTACTCGCCACAAGGAGCGGAGGTCATGTTAGAAAATAAATAAAAAAGGAAATAAATGTTTATGGATTTTTTTTCCTTGTTGCAGAGATAGAAGAGGAAATATCTTTGAAAGCAAGCATTTCCCTGTAGATCCTTCCTGGGCCTTTTGTTTTCTCCCGTTTCCTTCTCCTCACACCATGGCCACTGTTTCTCAGCGTTTCTTTTTCCTCCCTGCATTTGTTCTACAAGGTGTAGTCTGCCTTTAGAAACAGAGCAGACGCAAACCCTTGAATAACTCCTGAGTGTTATTACGACGTCTTTACTGCACCACCATTGCTCACAATTTAGCCCCAGCACTAGAGGACTTGGGCTCTCAGACACACTCTCATTGTGTATATGACAAAACCTACCAGCTGATAGCATTCTGGCCTGATATCAGAAAACGACTAGATAAATCACATTTTGACTGTGTGGTAGGTGGTGGTGCGTGCGTGCGTGCGTGCGTGCGTGCGTGCGTGCGTGCGTGCGTGCGTGTTGGGGAGTGGAGAGAGAGGGCCAATACAATGAAGGTATCGAATTCACTCTGGATGAAGACTGCACAGCCGGCACTTTCTACATGAATCTATGCCTGTCCAGGGATCATTTGCCATGGTTAATTTAGTCTGTGTGCTCAGAGTGGCAATTTCAACCAAGTAATCACAGCACCCCCAAGAGGGAGACAGGTGCTGCACACTCAGAGAACAAAGCCTCTCATCTCGCCTTGCTCATGTCCTTCCGCCTTCCTCCTCCGCTGCTCACACACAAGTGCATATAGGGATGCTTGCCTTATTCCCCGGTGATGCCATTGTAATGCAGTGCTGGCTCGAAAAGAGAGTAGTGACGACTGGAAGAAGTGCTCACTGCTGTTTACTGTTTTCCGAGTGGTGCGTTTTGGGAATTTCTGGCGATCGGGGTAAGTTCCAGGCTGAAGACTGGGCTGGCAGTGACACATGGAGGCTTCTCAGGATGCAGGAGAGACACATCACAGAGTCCCCACAGAGACGAGCTCAGGCCGAAACTAATACCAGTTATTGTAGCTGCGTGCCCTACTTTTCTGTGTGCTCTGTCCCATATATCCTTCTATTAACTGAGTGACATATCCATAAGAATGATGGACGGGCTTGGCTTTTTGCAAAGCCATTTCTTGTGCTGAATTGTAATGTCTGGGAAAGGGGAGCCACACAGTATGTTTGATCAAACATGCATGGATGTGATTGTGTGTTCCAGAGCCGACCATCATAACGACCCTGCCATCCACGCTGGACGTCACCGTGGGAGAGAGCGTGGTCCTGCCCTGTCAAGTGAGCCACGACCCATCTCTGGAGCTCAAATTCACCTGGTTCTTCAACGAGCAGCTCATCCACTTCGGGAGCCACGGTGGATTCTTTGAAAAAGTGGGAGGTGTAAGTCCATAATCCCTCAAAGTTTCTCAAAACTCTGATTTTTAAACTGGCTGTCATGTTGTGGGAGCTGCAAAGACGGGTGTCCCATTCACAAACAACTGAGGATGCACATGCAGCAGGGGATTAGAAGTCAAGTTGCCACAAAGTCACGATGCCGTAGCTGCTACAGTGACATCTCCACTGTTCAGAAATAAAGCAACCTGCTAAAAAACAAGTAAAATGAAGAGGTTAAGAGGTAACCTGTTCAGAGGCAGATTTTGCATTTATCCCTGAATTTCTAAAACTTTTTTTAATGCATGACACACTTTGATAGACATCTGCCAGATTTACCTAATTAACATGACAGTCAGAATCCCAGTAAGAGACAGCAGCTAGCAGCAGTGGTAACACCAACAGAGACTTAAAAGCGCACAGGCCCCTTCACACCAGTAACGTTAGCATAAGAAATAAAGGTAACATTAGCATATACAAAATAAAGAGCACAGAAGCTCCCTTATTAATAATGTATGAACTTCCTGCTGATCACCATCAAAACATGCTACACTAGACTTACGCCACACATGGAATACAGTTACAGATACCTGCAGCGTATACAGGCAAGCTTCACTCATGAAACTGTGTCAGTACAGGATTTGGTCTGTGTATTAAGGATGACACATCAGTCACACAGGATCAGGAAAAGATACTGTGCACAACTGAGACTTTTTTTTCCTTTGAAATATTATAAGCGTGAAAAGGTGATGCATTTTCTATCAAAAGCCACCAGTCTGCACCTCTATCAGCTGTCACCAAGTGCCGCACTGAAACACTGAACGCATGCCAAACCAATCCCCCAAACAGAGCCTTTCGTCTTCACCGGTTTCTGTTCAAAACTGCCTACCACCTTATTAAAATCCACGGCTCTGACCAGATCACCACTTGCAAATCTCTAATTCTGCACTCGCAGCGAGCATGTTTCCCTCTTGAGATACTGAGCATTTTCCACCCATTATTTTTGCGATTCAAGTAACACCTCATGTTGGTCTCCCCAAAAGTTTGTCTTTCCTGATGCCATTGTTCAGAGACATGTCCCAGCGTTTACACCATGCTTTCACATGACCCAGAATACACTAGGAATAATTAAGAAAGAAACCTTATTTTATCAGTGCGACCGCACTCCTCTGCTACACAAAGAAACGTCAATTTATTTTCAACCCCTTCAGAGATTTCACTGAATAAAGGTCAAGAGGTGACTGAAGATTCATTGGTACATCAATATTGTACTTCTTCTTTTAGCAGGGTCGTAATAAATTCAGCCGCAGTGCAGAGGGAATGTTTGTATCAAGTGTATTATTTATGGCCAGAAAATTGCTGCCTGTGGTTTATTTTAAAATGAAATTTACATACGCACCCTGCAACCAGTCTCAGTCAGCCGCTGCATACTTTTAAAGGTTTGCAGCTTGCATTTTAGCATGTGATACCCAGGCTTCTTTTTTTTTAATTGAAGGCTCCTTAAGAGACTGCAGGCGTAAATATAAAACTACAACACTGAGGAGTCTTTCCTGTTTCTTCCGTAATTTAGGTTATTTACAGCCTCCTCTCCATAATAAATTGTTGTATGTCTACACTTACATTGATTAAGTTACAAGCCCCTCCATAAAATTCATACTGCCTGACAATTACAGGACCTGCACTGCTCTACTCTGATGAAATGATAATGTAGGCGTGGGAATTGCACTTAGAGATGGAATAAAATACTCCTTTAAAGAACTTGACTAGCCACTAGGCTGCTCCTTAAGGCTGCAACTGCACTAGACCACGATCAAAATCAAGCCGTCTAAGTACATTTCTGTAATTATGTGTGCTCAATGGAGAGACATCCTTTTTAGGAAATAGAGGAAAAGGCTGCATGAGGAATTATGGATTCATTATTCAAGATACACCTACAGTACATAAGAATGAGCTTACTGTTTAGCCCATTCTGTTCCCATGTGGCTGGAAAGTCAGTATTGTTCTTGAATTACAATATCTGGAGACTTACCATGTTGCTTATGGAACTCTCTGTGCGTGTGTGTGTGTGTGTGTGTGTGTGTGTGTGTGTGTGTGTGTGTGTGTGTGTGTGTGCGCATGTGTTGAATGACAGCAGCATTCAGCAGGAGACATTATGATTCGAAATATCCAGCTGAGGCACGCTGGGAAGTACACGTGTGCTGTACAAACGAAGGTGGACAGCATTTCCATCGCTGTTGACTTGGTTGTCAGAGGTAAGTGGCAGCAGTGGCTGGTCATTCACGCTGCACTTCAAAATGACTACTGACCACATTCTTCAGCTTATTAGCGTTTAAGCTTTCAAAACATTTAAATGATTCAGCGTTCATCTACTGCGTTTGTTAGTGATTAATCTTTACTGTGACCGGTTGTGCCTCACTTATGAAAAATAAGGGGATAGAATGAAGAGGGAGGCAAATGGAAATTTCTCTCTTCAAGGTTTAAAGGAAATTTACTGTCTAATTAGACCAAATAGCTCCCAAAGGTTTCACAGTGAACTGATTTCGCTACAGTAGCCGCAGGTGCTAAAACCACCACGACTCTCTCTACCATCTTTCCATCTCTTCCTGATTTACATTTCCTCCCCCTCCCTCCTCTCCCCCCTCCTCCGTCTGTCTCTATCTCTCTCTCCCCTTTCCTGACTGGCTATGCCATCTATCAGGTCCCCCGGGGCCCCCCACCAGCATCCATGTTGAAGAAATCACTGATACCACAGCCTCTCTGTCCTGGAGGCCTGGTCCTGATAATCACAGTCCAATTACGGCATACACCATCCAGGCCAGGACACCATTTTCCCTCGGGTGGCAGGCTGTCACCACAGGTAAGCTCTCTCCAACCAGCCGTGGCCTCCTGCAAGCCGTTCTTCATTCTGCTTCGCCTGTGAGAATATTGGAGATGTAATTTTTTTTTTTTTTTTTACCTCAGCACCAAATGGTACGCAATCGTAGCATGACCATTGACCGCCATTTTATCTGACTCCTGGGAGTCCTGAAACACGGATCTCATCCTCATGATGAAGCTTGTTGCCAAGGCTGTAATTTGATCATGTAGTTAAGTGATAGCACAGGTGTCATTTTTCCCCACATCCTCTTTAATGGGGCCCTTAGCATTCATGCATGACTGGCATAATGTGCATTTATCCCATACTGTATACCTTGTTCTATTGATGTTTTTGTGAATTAAAGGGCACTTTGATCTAAGATAGTTTTACTGGCCTCATTGATTTACCACATCAGGATCATATATTTGAAATAGAACTATATTATGACCTTGCAGGTAGACAGAGCTCCTCCATCAACTGAAGAAATTGACTTCTTGTCATTTTTTTGTCACTGCTTTTTTTAATATTTTCTGCATTATGCTGATTTTAGTGCTTTGAGTCCAGCAACATACATGCATACATACTATATCACACATCTTACTATATCTCCATATTAAGTTATTAATCAGTATATCTCCCAATATGTGATCCCTCTGTATTGTTTTCTTTTTTTTGTTTTCCTCTTTCTTTGAGCTTGTGTGTGCATCATGTGACCTTGTGAGGGATTACACTTGTCCTATGTACCTGTGGTGGAGTCCTACCAGGCTTTTCAGCCAGGGGACAGTCTGCTGCTAATGCTAAGCTGACACACACAGAAAGTATCTTGATACTGAAGGGGGCACTGTGTTTTATGCCAGTTCCTGAAGTGGTGGGGGGCCACCGGCTGACAGCTACGGTAATAGACCTGAGCCCTTGGGTGGAGTATGAGTTTCGAGTCCTGGCAAGCAACACCATCGGGACCGGCGAGCCCAGCAAGCCATCTAAACAAGCAAGGACAAAGGGGACCTGTATGTACTGCATGAGCAGAAAAAAATGTCCTTATGCCTCTGTCTGAAATGTATGTCATGCTTGTTCTACCATTATTAGCTTAATGTCTTTATTTACTTCAAGCAATAGGAATAAAGGCTGGCTGGATGTATGCATGAAGGAATATTTTAATGCCAGAGGTCAGATGAGAAGATCTGTTCACATGTTGTCTGTGATATACGAAGAAAGGGCCAGGAAATGGTTAGCTTAGCCTAGCATAAAGACAGGAAACAGGGGAAAAAAACTAGCCTGACTCTGCCAAATGGTAATATACCCTAAGCAAGAAGACCGCTAAAGCTCAGTGGTTTGGAACTCCGTCTTAACTTTACAAGAATCAACATCTTAAATGTAAACTCTAGCACATAACCCCCCATGTAAAACCACAACTTGTCGTTTTTACACTTATTGCTTATTGTACCGATTAAATATACAAACATGAAAAGTTAATTAATGAGCTTTAGAGGTGAACCTTAACAAAAAAATACTCACCATCTCTATAAAGCAGCATCAGCAAAGTAACCAGAGAGTGCTTGATTCGCCAAGGTTCACAATTTCTGGATGTTGAAGTTTGAATATGTCAAAAAAAAAATCACCTTTCTCTGTCGTTTGGGAGTAGCAACATTAAAAATGGTTACATGTGCCTTTTTAGCATCATGTGAAGTCAACAGTGCTGAGCTGATCTGTCTTCTTCCTCCAGCTCCGAAGGTCACACCAGCTAATGTGAGCGGAGGCGGTGGCAGTCGCTCTGAATTAGTCATCACATGGGAGGTAAGCAAACTTGCTCAGGACCCCCTCACCCATGTAGGATGGAGCCAGACGTCATTATTCTCTGTGGATCTGGGCCGCCGTTTCATTAATAACGGCTGAATGGCTTAATGTATGGCATTTCATTTTTAAGAACAGAGAAGCAATAACTGTTGCTGTCACCCTAGGGGAGAGAAAAATGCTTTTGAGGTTTCAATAAGATAATTAAACTCAATGGTTCTTTCAAAGTCCCAACTTTGTTTCAGATTGTTTTCCCTTTCTTCCTTTTTTCCGTTCTCCTTTTTCTTGCTTTCCTACAAAGCCTCTGCATATCATTCCAGCTCCAAAAGCTTATATTTATTCAGGCTGCTCAAAATCACGAGGCACCACTGTGAAACGTTTGACAGAACCAGCGTTGATGTTTCAATATGCGAGAGTTCAATAAAGCCTTCAAATAAAGTCTAAACTGCTGCTTAGCAAAGCTGCTCAGTCCTGAAAATTCCATTTTCCTTGCTGTGATACTGTGATGGAAAATGACAATGAACTGCATTTATATAGCGCTTTTCTTGTCTATCGACCACTCAGAGTGCTTTATGACACATGACAACGTTCATCCATTCAGACACAGATTCATACACTGATGGCGGAGGCTCCCGTGCAAGGTGCCAACCTGCTCATCGGGAGTGATACAGCGCTTTCTATCCAAAACACCCTGCAACGATTCTATGCTCACCCATTCACACACAAACATGCGTGCACACACACACGCACACACACACACACACACACACACACACACACACACACACACACACAGTTGGCACAGTCATTAGTGTAAAGGAAGAACAAAAGGGGTCCTGGAATCGACTCCTGTGGGACATCACAAGTAATTCACACCATATAAATCCACCCATTTACATTAAGAAAATCTATCTGATTAGCAATATAACTTAAGCCTTATTGAACCCCTAATGCAATAACCTAATAAATGAAATTCTATGACCCACTGTATCAGTGGTTTTTGATATATCCAGAAATGCTCAAAGATACCAAAGTCATTTACCTTATATTTCCATGAATGTCCGTGCTGGCCCAGGGTTGTGATACCCCAAGCACAGTCTGAGTACCTGTAAGCTGTACCTCTAGCAGAGCTAAAACAGGAAGAAGTGCTTGAAATACAGTATGAGTGTCTATCGGTTAGTGGACCAGAGTGAAAAGGATGAGTTTATCCACTAGAATGAAGTCTGCAACTCTGACTGTATGAGGCATGTTATCAGTCTGGACAACATCTGCTGGTCCAGTATCATGCTGAGTGCACTGTACTGTGTAATGGATGTGTCCAGTAATAGCTCTTGTGTGTGCAGCATGTTATATTTGAGGCAAAGCATTGCCTCAAAAATTGAAAGCCATATCTTTCATTTTGGTTTCAGATTTTAGCACTACCACTAGAATTACCAGACTAATTCATGAACTAAAGGATGAATTGAGAGTTTTGAATGACTATTTAGAAATTTATTTCATGCACAAAATTCCATTAAACTGGGTTTTTTCTTGCAGCCGGTTCCAGAGGAGCTGCAGAATGGACCGGGGTTCGGCTATGTTGTGGCTTTTCGACCCCACGGGGCCACAGGATGGATGCAGGCTGCCGTACCATCCCCTGAAGCGTCCAGATATGTCTTTAAAAATGAGAGCATCCAGCCTTTCTCGCCTTTCCATGTGAAGGTCGGGGTTTACAACAATGAGGGGGAGGGACCGTTCGGACCTGTTACCACTATCTACTCTGCTGAGGAAGGTGTGTATGATCTCATGTCACTCTCAATATGTTATGGAACTTGCCCAGCCACTATTAAAACATGAGTAGATACATTCAGGGTCTAAACAGTGGCAGCAGTGATCTTGGATCCAGCATTCTTCTATCAGCACTTGCACACATCTTTCCCATATTCCCTCCCTCTGTTGTTTGGATGAAAGAAATAGCTTTAAAAAAAGTTTTGATGTTCCCACTTTGAGGGGTCATCAAAGCTCAGTGTTACTTCTAAAATCATACAGAGTCTTTATACATTAACTCCAGAGCCTGGCCGAGCGCCCACCAGGGTCCGTGCCAAGAGCCTCTCTGCATCCGAGATTGAGGTTTCGTGGAAAGCTCTGCCCTGGAATGCCAGCAAGAAAAGAGTGCTGGGCTATGAGGTGAGCTTCACTGAAATACCTTGTTTGTTCGTGCTTCCATGGGATGCAAATGTGTGCATGTGTGCACAAGCACATGGCAACTAATGCTGTTGAGTCTTGTTCTCTTCTATTATTGATGAGTGTTTCAGGCTCATGCACCTTGGGCATAGAAGATAATAGCTTGCTGCATGCATAATGGTCCAGCCTAGTCTAATGCTTGTGGGTTTAGTTGTGTTTCTCTTGTTGTTTACCTAAGTACTGTAACCACCCTGATTAGCGTACTGATGCAATACTCTAAGGGATAGAACGTTTAGCTTCTAATCCACACAACAAAGCAGTTTCAGACACCGGCTTTGTGCTCAGTTAGTTCTTGTCATTTTAATTCTGCTCATTATTGAAATCCAAGATGTGAACAAAGGTGCTGTTTTCATCCACGGATTGCATAAAGTGCCAGAATTATAAATTGTTGACCACTCAAAGTCAACAGAGGAGCAGGGCCTGAGCAAACCATTCCTGTGAGGAAAGACAAATTATATTTGTGCTGTCAAGCGTGCCAGCTATTTCAGCACTGACAACCAGGGTGACAAAGAAAATCTGTTATCAGTGGAAGTTGATGGCAGGGGATTTTTGAGGATTCTCTTTATTCTTCTTCTGTTTTGCTTTTTTTTCTTCTGCATATTAGACCTCACTCTTTACCACGTAACTTAAACCATGACTCGTGTCTGATGAGTACATCTGAGGCACGCAGCTCAGCGATGAGGTGACATGTTGTTTTCAGACCAGTTCACATCCTCTGTCCAGCTGAGTTCACACCTTCCCGTTTCTAGTTTGCACTTCATTGACAGGGTGTAACAGAAAGCTTTTAAGGTGTCTGGCATGTTTTCCACATTCACATCTGCGGTTCTGCCCTGTTGCTTTTCAGCTGAGGTACTGGAGTAGAAGTGAAAGAGAAGATACGGCGAGTGTGCAAAGGACTGTAGGAAATCAAACATCTACTATTATCCGCGGGATGAAAGGCAGCACCACATATTACATCTCAGTGAGGGCGTATAACACTGCTGGAACAGGGCCTCCCAGCACCACTGTCAACGTCACCACCAAAAAACCACGCAAGTATCCCATCTGATGATGACCGCTCTGGTTACTGGTCCGCTTTTGTGTGAGATGAATAATGTGTTTTTCTCCTCTCAGCACCCAGTCAGCCACCAGTCAAAGTGATGTGGAACACATCAAACTCCAAGATTATATTGAACTGGGAGCAGGTTAAAGCCCTGGAGAATGAGTCAGAGGTCACTGGTTACAAAGTAAGCACCCAGCCACTTGGTTTTATCACAAAACTGTTTTTGTTGCCGTGACTTCAGTGCCAGACTCTTAACATGACTTGCACCATTTGTCATCAGGTGCTCTACAAGAAGAATCGACACAGCCGCCCCAACGTCATGGAAACCAACACCACCTCTGTGGAGCTCGCCCTGCCCACTGATGAGGATTATATCATCCAGATAAAGCCATTTGGAGAGGGAGGGGAAGGCAGCAGTAGCAGGCAGATCACCATCCCAAGGTTACCAGGTCAGTGGAGAGATAGTTAGTGGCCTCCCTTGTGGCCGATCTGAATAATCCACTCCCCTGCTGCTGTCTTGCCAGAACAGATTAGCTATCATCATCTCCAAAGGAACAGAGAGAGTGGGAAAATAATGTGCTACATGAGACACTTTTGTAATTAAGGCCTCTACGTGACACCATAATGCAATCGCTGCATGAAAAGTTGAGCAATTTATTTAGAATACTTTCAGTGTCTCATTCGGCAGCTCCAGTAATAACTCTCAAGCAGTTTTGGAAATGAATGTTTTCAGCTTGTAATTACTAAAGCAGGCTAGAGAGGCAGCCGATTAAAGAAATGAAATGCCAAAAAGTCTGTCTGGGGTTTTCTTTCCCACAACAAACACACTAACAGCCTCCTTCTCTTCAATACCTTTTCAGGCCCCAACGCAGTTGGCTCAGCATCCAAGGTCTCCACTCTATCAGCCCTCAGTACAATAGCACTGTCTTTCACAGCGCGGACATCTTTATGACAAACAGCTCCCAGCAGACGTTGCATCTGATGTGCAGACAGCTCTACGGCAGAACGCAAACACAGCCCACTCTGGTGTAACTAGATCCATTCATTTAGATTTTAGAGGCAGAAGGAAAATGATGACGAAAAAATAAAAAAATATGCCATTGAGATGACAGGGAAGGAGTCCCCTTCAGCACCTAGGCTAAGTAAAGGAGATTGACCGATGTCGTGACTATGTTGTTACCAAAGCAGCTTTCATAAGAAAAAAATAGAGAGAAAATGTCTTATATGCATCTTTTTGTATGACATGTTGAGCTTTTATAGTTTTTGTTTTTTTTCTTAATCGATTTGAAGTCAGTCTGGGCTTACTGGGGCGAGAACAATTAAGTGCATGGCAAGCAACATGATCAGATTTTCAAGAATGTGATTTAACGCGGCACCTTTTGTCTTCTAAAATAAGATAAGACTTGTAACTTTGGTTCAAACAGACCAGAGAAGTTTTTTTTTTCCTTCAAGTGAATGAACTATTAACTGTTATCTGTTACATCTCTGCATTTCTGTTTCTGCAATCTCTCATAGGACTACATGGACATGTTGGGTGTTTGGCATTATTGGTCATCTTACCAAGTACTGTACATAAAGAGAGGATTACTATTTAAAATCATCTGCTTCTACACAGTACAAAGTGTTCGCATTGGAAAACTGGACAAAGTTAGCAGCTAAAGTTGATTCAAAAGGGATTTCACTAATGTGGTGGAAAGATTTTCTTTTAATATGTCGTCACTTTTGCTGAAAATGCAGACAAAAAAAAATAAAAATTTGGTTTACCCTCATACATCAGACAATGCTAACTGGCACTAATTACAAAACGGAAGGCTTGGGATTTTTGTCAAGTCTATGTTAATGCAGAACTCGCATGCCATATGGACTTTGAACTATGAGTCATTGTATTCATTCCTGTCCACACAGTGTAGTCACTGCATGACTACACTGCTAAGTTTTGTTGTTTCTCATAGGAAAATCCCCTCTGATTTTCTCCAACTGTCAGTGAGGGGCTCCTCCTAGGAGGAAGAAAGTAGATTACAATTGCACTCAGAGGGGATCACTTCACGGACAGCACAGACAGACGGAATGATCACAGCGACCAATAGCTTTGGCATATGGCATGAAAACTAAAAGAAAAACCCAAACCTTAACATGCTGGATGGTAACGTGCTAGCATGGCATGTTTTCGCTGCCAGTCCTCACTGGGAAGGTGACCAAGAACTCTCAAAAAGTCGATGGAGTCCGTAAAGCCATCCATGTGATAGTTACTCAGCTTGTTACCAGAAACAGCACCATACTGTTTTGGAGAGCACCTCCTCTGAGCTCCTCTACCTTGGCCATTGAACTGCACTGGTGACCGGACCACCCTCGTGGCCGTCTCATGCTCCTCTTTCTTTGAGTTAGCCCTGTGTCTAGAGCTATTCTTTGCCTTCTGTGTGCCTCATCATATGTTCAAAATCCTCAGGTCCTTAAAGAGCCTTAAATTATCATATGTACAGTATATCAAACACATTAGAAACAAACATAGAACTATGAAGCAGCCGTGGTGATGTTTACATGCTGCTGTGTTGATAGATACTGTATGCGGTCAGGATTGGAGGGGCCAGCATCCTTTTTGCAATTCTGAGGTTACTAAGATTAGTTTGAATGGCATTCGCTGTTTCGCATTGGGATATTGGCAATATATATGGGGGCCTGGTGCATTTTTATAGGTGTGTATTCTTAATAAAAGACGATGCTGCTGATCTTTTTCCTTTTCCCATAGTCTCCTGATGCCATGTGGGAGTGCTGTGCTGCAGAGGTACAGTGCAGTCTGTATGTAGCTTGTAATCCAGTTAAGTAGTTTGTACTTTGAAGGGAAGTGTACTGTAGGTTACTGGGTCTTGCTCAGAATTGTGCATCAAGAAATGTGTAATATACTGTTTTGTACACTTCAAATCATTTATATAAAAGAACCTTTCTAAAGAGATGATTTACTTGGTTTTTATGTAATGACTCTGTTTCATACTGTAGCTAACTGTTGCTCAGCATGACTGTACTTTGTCCTCTCTCTTCTGTCCATCTGCAAACCGACTGAATGGCTTTAGGAACATGCAAGATTCATGCATCTCATAGGTTTGTGTATACTGTATGTGTACCATGAATTCTGAACCATGGTCAACCCCATGTCACTAAGCTTCTGTCTCAGTCAGCCCCTCTGAGATGTACTGGGTCTACTGTCCATATATGCTCTAAATGAGGGTTTCCCCTGTTGCTGTTTGTTGTTTATACTGTGTTAATAAAGTTTATTGATTTATAGAACAATGGCAAGCTCTGTTGGTCCATCCATCAATACATATGGCCTATGTGAGAACTGACATAAGAGTATTCTTTCTCTGGCCTTGGCATTTGTTCAAAATACTCTGAACTGAATTAAACACAATATCTGGATTTAACATTTCCAGGAGTGTGATACATCCGTATTTATATATGTATATTTCATTTATCAATTCATTTCAGTTCAGATTTTGTTTGCAGACTAAAGAAGGACACCATCTCACACAAAAAGTTAAAAGTGCTTTATATGAAAAGAAAACATAAAAAAAAAAAGTGCTTATTGACAGAATCATCTAAGCTCACATTAACAGAAATACACCTAAACATACAAGCATACACACTGTACAAATATGGTGTGTTTACGAAAGCGCTCTACTCAAAAGGGAAGCCTTGCAGTTGTAAAGGAACACAATGCTGGAGGAAGTTTAAGATCAGCAGGCATGCTCTATTCCTTAGGTGCATAAACGCTGAATGCCATCTCACCAGACTTTGAAAATGCCCCAGGCGTGTGGAGAAGATTTCCACCTTGTAACTGAAGTGATCTGCAGGGATTGTAAGCTGACAGCATGTCTGCAATGTACTGTGGAGCCAGACCAGCAAGTGCTTTGTAAATTAAGAGGAGCATTGTGAATTGTGCTCTAAAAAGAAAGGAAAGTCAGTGAAGGTTTCAGAGGACTGGAGTTGAATGGTCTGATTTCTTTTCTTTTCTTTTCTGTCTGGCATTAGACTATGTCAGTGTTGTGTTTACAGCTTGGTGCACTACCCCAAAGTGGCAAAAATCAATTATCTCAGTGGACACTGATTACTGACAGCAACATCGAGTGAAGAGCATGTAGACTACCAAAGGCCCGTCCCCTGAGAAAGAAAGCCTCTGATTTTGAAGAAAGCAACTTTGGTGATGCTGCCGATATGATTATTAACACTGAGTTCACTGTCCATGTTTACTCATAAGATTTTAATCTGTTCACTTGTTCATAGTGATGTGGACTCCAGGTACTCATAGCTGTCTCCGAGGTTTAGCACTCACAACCAAGATATTGGAGAGATAGATACAGGTTTCTCACTATTCAGCTGAAGGAAGTTTGGCGCCATCCAGTGGTTTATTTCTTCCAAGTAGCTGACTTGCGAGTGAAGAGGTTGGAAATCAAGAAGCTGAGTGTCACCAGCATTATTATGGTAGTTAATGTCATATTTGCTGAAAATGTAGACAAGGGGATGCAGATGTAAGTTGATTTAATTGTTTATCAATTATTAACTGGCTAATTATTGACAGTGTTTTCCAGTTATTTAGGATTGCACTTGCCATATTTAAGTCCTCAGTATGGGTCAAGTTCCAGAAACACTGGATCCTACATTTCCCATAATGCAACACAATACCAGCTCTTCATTAGACTCTTCATGCCATTTTCAAACTGCACATCCCAAATTTGTAGTACGGGTTTTCTGTTAAAAAATTGTGATCAAATCCCAACTCAGGATGACATCATCAAGGGTTCTTTTCTCAGACCTGACAAAGCTCCTTCAGAGCCTCAGATGACATCATGCTTTGTCGTGCTCCTCATGACGACTGACCTTAATGTGTAAAATCTGTGCAATGCTCCTTTAAGGAGTAGAGTTTACAGCAGTTAATCCTTTTATGGCAGAACATTCATTTAATATCTAATTTATACTGAATCCTACATTTATGTCATTCTCTTTAAGTGTGTATATAAAGTTCTTTGATACAGTCGAAGTTTGTTGGATGCAAAAAAAAAAAACACACTAGATGGCACTAAGAACACACAAATAAATTGTGTGCCCCAGTACGTGTACTACATTTGGCCACAAGATGGCAATACAAAACAAGGTCATTGTCCATTTGCTCCACTATGATAAGAATATCACCCAGCCATCCATCAATAAATTACAGAAAAACAACCATTTATTACATATGATCAATTATTAAAGCATGAAAGCCATGTCATTAAGTTAAAAAAAGAATACATTTCCCAAGCTTCATTTGCTCATTAGGTAACTCATCAAAGTGAAATCCCTCTCCCCTCTTTTCAGAATCAGAGACAGTGATTGAATCATATGGAGACATTTATTTATGCATGTATGTTTTCCATTTAGACTGAATGCAAATACAGCAAATACACACCACCAAGCACTAGGGGAATGTAGAGCAAAAGGCAGTGGAGAATTGAAGGTGGAGGCAAAACAGCAGAGCCGTGTGATGCTCTTCACAGAAAAAAAAAAAAGCTCATATCCATATTCTGTACTATTCTGGCTTTTCTACGTAAGTGGGGCCACTAAATGTTTTCATCCCGCTGAGGACTAAGAGTCCAGATTCAGACAGACTTCTTTGCCACTGCACTCAATGTCACGTTCTTTACAAGACAGTAATTCACTTTCACGACAGCTCCACCTCACCTTGGACCGAGAGGAGAGGTCGTTTCTACATCTGTCTGGTGGTGATTAACAGCACTTTCGGCTCAGCACTGATAACTGCGGCTCCTGCTCCCGTAATCACACCTCCAAACATAAGGCACCCATTCACGGGACATTTCTGTCGCACTGCTGTCCTTCAGATTGTACTTACTGCCTCATCTCTTGAGATTAAGAGCCCATCCCTGCTCCTCTCAATTTCAACATAGTTTGCAGGATAATACACAAGAGTATGGATACTTATATATAAATACAGGACCTCCATCCTTCAACTCACCACCTGGCCCACAGTACACAACTTCTCTCCTATTGCCTACAGTTATTTCTCTTCCATCAGTAGTGTCTCCAATACTACAGCAAAGACAGGCCATTTTTCCCAACAGTTTACAGTATATGTGCTGCTATCACTGCAAGCAAGTGCCTTCACAACAGTCCAGTGTCATATGACCAAAAAATAAAATAAAACAGAGCAAAATAGAATATACAAATAATAAGTTGTTTCCTCAGACACATTAACAGCAGGTTGACAGTTTCAAGTCAGGGGATGGGAGGATTAGACAACGAGGGTGACAAAGCCATGGTCACAAGTGTTGGAAAAGCTCCTTTGAATATCATTAACTCTTTATTATCAGTTTTGGTTATGCTTCAGTACGCATGAGAGTTCACAGTTTTCTCCCTTTAGAGGACATAGAGGATAAGAATAATGGCTGCTTATTGCAAATCTCACAAGCAGTGCGCTTCACTGCTCCGGTTAACAGTAGCACAATGTTAACAATGACGGCAACACAGCTAACATGGGTCAGGCTCCTTCAGAGGGATTCTTATGTATGATAAGTGATGCATAGTATAGTATTAAAGGTCATCCAGGATATATGTTACGTGACAGCCAACAGGTCCTGTGGGTAGATGGTGCTTTGTGTATGTCACACTATGAGTCTCGGCTTTGTCAGTGAGGGGAATGGGGAGGAAAAGCACAGGCCTCACATTCAACACTCCTATAAATACAATAAACAACTCATACACCATAACTTAAAAGAGTTAATCCAACAGAAAACAAAAAAGTACCCATGTTAATCTTGTGGTTACGAACTTTTCAGGCAGTGTTTGTGGACATGCACATATGATTCAAAGCAGGAAAATCCATTTTTTAACTTTGAGGATACTGTTTAAAGCTCCTATGACAGATGTTTTCACTCTAATGTGAAATGTGCTGCTGATCGTAACAAACGATGAGAATTATCACCTGACTCTGTGGCTTCCCTCAGCTCAATGCAGAATGTGAGCCTCTTTTAGCTAATTGTTTTATTTTTTTATGGCACTCACCTGTATTGATTTGGCTCATTCCAGTACAAATCAAACTGCAGATGAACACAGCGGAGAATTTAACAGCTAAAAAGCCCGATATTTCCCTCATGAGAGTGAATTTTGGACAGACAGCCATCTGTGCAATGTTTAAATTGGGTTGTGTTTGCTAACATGTCTGGCATTAGACTATGTCAGTGTTGTGTTTACAGCTTGGTGTACTACCCCAAAGTGGCAAAAATCAATTATCTCAGTGGACTCAGTGGACACTGATTACTGACAGCAACATCGAGTGAAGAGCATGTAGACTACCAAAGGCCCGTCCCCAAATTCACTGCATTTCTCTTCATTGCATCATAACTTCATAATGCGGCAAAGTAGTTTCTGGTTTTGGGTGACATGTCTCTGATTCACATTGTAAGATCTTCAGTGAAACAGCATTGAGCAAATTAACAGTAAAAAAACGAAGCTCTTTCAGAGAGAGGTTTCAACATGTTCACACATGATGCCTGAAAGGTCCAAAAAAACAAGAATAACAAATACAGTCAGTAAAATCAAGTAAGAAAAAAGTGAAAACATATCATCACATCTCTGAAACATATTAGATAAAACATTATTTATATTAAAATTTCTCTAAAAATCCTATAACTGCGTCCAAAACATGTGACCAGCATTTCTTGATGCAGATGGCGAGCTGACACCAAAATGAAAACAGTAACAGTGAGCAGGGAAGTGGGACGAGGACGGTGACGTTTGTGTGTTGGACACTGGAACCAACGCAGAGTTCCAGCTGTCCACCGAAGTATTACTCAACTGTCCTTCTTCAGCAGAATCCATCAAGATCATTATGTGTCCACTACTCACAGGCCCAGTGATTTTTACAGTTTCTCCAGAGGTGCTCAGTCCCATCATCTCAGAGCTTCTTATGGATTTCAAATGTGGACATGTCCGTGTATTTTTTTTCTTTTTTCATTTCCTCAGCTATTTTGTAGTTGAATCATGCAGATTATAATCATCTGATATTATACATATTTCATAAACAAGCGAACACTGGACATAAATTAGACCCTCTATAGATAAAAATGTAAAAAGCTAATAAGACAGCTGTTGATTATACTGAAGGTGTCATAGCCAGGAGTGGCAACATCGAGCAAAGGCTGCCTCTTGCCACTTGACACCAACCATCCCACCCCCTCCACCCAGCATTGTCCCCATCCTTTCAAGCAAACCTTCCTCTGCTCTTACATTTCATATGTGGCAGTAGCACAGGGCAGATGTTTGGGATCTTCAAATAGAAAGAAGGAATTTGTGAAGGAAAGGAATTAGGCCTGGGTGATTTTAGGGTTGAAAACTCATTGATGCAAAATGATCCTCAGGGTTCAAACAAGCCAAACTGTAATCTATTAAATAATATGTCAATAAAGTTTCAGATAAATAACTCTGGGTTTCACTTTCAATCTTGCATCACTCCACTTGATTAAACCAAGTTGTAAATCATCCAACAGAAGCCGTTTCCTGTTCCATAAGGAGGTGGAGGGCTGGGACAGGCCAGGATAGGACGGGAGGCCGGGTTGGGTCAGAGGCCGAGTCACAGTTGGTTTGTCTAAAGGGAGAGGAGTGGAGGTCTACTGCTTCATGGAACGCAGTCTGTTCTTGTGTCGGTGTGTATACAGGCGGGTAGAGAGTCCTCATGTCCAGTTGGTGGCATACTGCAGGGCAGGGCAGGAGACACGCAGCTGGAGGATCCTCTCCTGTCCCCCTGTCTCAGGAGCCACCATAACCAATCAGGACTGCAACGAGACAGCAACACACACATCTGTCATCTCGCATGAACATGGTGATACAATGGAGAGCCTTTGTGTCTCCTTGTAGTAATTTTAAGTCTCTTTGTAGGTGCCTGAAATTTTAGCAGTCACTCCAAACAGAGCATCTGACCCCTTAGGCCACTGGGGCTGTGCGAGGTAGGTCTGATCAATGCACACAAAGGTCCGATAAACTTGCTACCTCTGCTCTGATCACATAATCAGCCTGTCAATACTATCAAAGTCACATACCTCTGCTTTCTGCTGCAGCTCCTCAGTAGGAGAGTCTGTTTCCCTGATAACCACCGCTTTTGTCACCAGCATATCGGGGTGCTGCTGCTTGGCCTCTTGGATCGCCATGGCGAGGGCCTGGGGACATCAACACATCTTTCACATTAGCTTCCTGTGGCTCATGACTTATTGGACATGCAGTTCAAGTGTTGCAGTATTTTTCTAACACTCCTCACTTGATGTTGGTCCACATCATCATCTCCCGTGATTATAATCCTTTTCTCAATCCTGGTCTCTGAGTAGCCTCCTTTCACAGTCTGCAGATTGTAGAAAAAGGTACATTTATTGAATCATGAACTCATTCCCAACAATTAAACATTCTCTTTTATGGATGACAAAAATAGTCAAATTAAAAGAACCATTGTTCTCCATCTATGTGGCAGAAATCTTGTCACTGTGCCGTTCTGTATCAGTTCTTTAGACATCCTCTTCATCATCAAATTCATCTTTTGTGCACTCAATAACTTTCCCAGTAAGGACACTTACTGATTACAATCATAAATATAAAATCTGTCATGAAGTGGAAATAGATTGAATCCTTATAGTGTTTAATTTGTAACAGAGATGTACTTAAAGGACCAGTGTGTAGTATTCATTGGCATCTAGTGGTGAGGTTTTAGATTGCAACTAACTGAATACCCCTCCCCTAACGCTCCCCTTCCAAGCATGTAGAACTGGGCTTCTCGAAGTCCAGACCCAGCTTATATCACGGGTTGCATCAGGCCTATCAAAGCTTCTCACCGAGCCTGCAGAATATATGTGAATTCAGAAAATGTAAAATGCACCTACAGTGCAGTCCTGAGATCTCTTCCCAGGCAATTTAACAGCCATTCACACCAGGACTCACATGACCCTACTGAGTCACATGATGGGTTCTCACCCATCAGCACCTGTTGTGCCAACCACACCTTGACTCAAGTGACTCTAACAACTCGTATGATGCTGGGCAAAGCTGTGATCCTGCAAGAGAACAAATGCCTGAGACACCAATCAGCTGTCGGATGTCATGGGGGATTCCAAACTCCAGTCATTATAGTGTGACCATGGGAGCAGATAAGGTGTTACCTTGGTAACTTGAGTTGTGGTTGCTGAGGTGACGTTGTCAGCCGTGATGGTCAGCGGGGATGCAACTGACTCCCTCTCTTGGGTGCCAGCTCTTACCTACAGCACAGTCATAAGAGGGTAGTCATTCACACATGGGGCGACACACACACCAGCACACACATGCTCATAGCACGACATGTTCAGTGTGTGTTTGTGTGTGTAAGCACAGCTCTTGAATGTTATCACTCAGTCTACCTGAGGCTCCAAACAACATCCTCATTCTGCTATATCAAACTTTTGAAATGACGCAAGATTAAAGCCCTGACTGACTCAAGTTCACATGAACACTAATCATATCTGTAAAGCAACATGTACTTTTCTGCATGCATAAAAACAACGTGTGTATACTAGTGTGCTGCTTTATTTGAAGTGCTTCAGGTTCTTATTGAATGCAGACCACAAACACACAGCCGATGTGTGGGAATGGGGAGATGAATAATGACTGCAGACATCTGCAGCTTAGGTTAGAGCAGATCAAGTCAAAGTATTCATCTACTCATCTAAATGTTAATTTCAAACATTCTCTGTTTCATAAAACTGAGTCATTACCTTGGCATCAAGTACCAGTATTGTGGCAAACATTTGGCTCACACACACAGATCACAATGCAGATATGTTCTGTCTTTTTCATTTTGACACTTACTCAGGAGGCTATGAAGAAAAGGTCAAGGATGCAAATGGCAACAGCACAGCTTACTCTGCCACCTCACACACACAAGCTGTCACACAGATGCATTTCTTTTGTAAAGATACTTACAGGGGAGCCATTTTCTTTAAGGGCAGCTGAGGCCTCCCGCGGGCTGATGACTTCATAGTTCTGAGGGAGAGAGAGAAACAGTCTGATTTACAGTAACGGTGAGACTTGCGGGCAGAGTCTTATTAACCTCCCAACATGAAGTCAAGCAACATCAAAGAAAAGCAATAAGAGAGCATATAAAAGAAGAATGACTTCAATCACCATATTAGAAATACACCAGTCGTTGGTAATAAGGGAGCCACAAAGAATGATATCCTATCTACTCGCAACAGGATTCATTTTTTTTAAGTCACATGATCCATTTTCTGTCTAAAACATGGATTACAACTGCTTCAAAGACATCATCATTAGGCAACCTGACTGTGTCCCAAATCCATACAACATACTCATTCTACACAGTTTGTACTGCATACTAATTGTCATAGTACATAGTACTGTTTTAGCAGATAGTATGCAAAAATATCAATATACTTTAGCAATATACTATTTTATATTCTTATATATATATCACGGAGTATTGGTGCCCCCAGATAATTTTCCCAGAGAAAATCTTGGGATGACACACCAAAACCAAAAAGGCCTACTCATATACTTATATTCTTAATTTATATTTAATATTAAAATATATATAATATAAATATTGATATATTATATTGATTGAAATGAATAGTGTAAAATATCTTTGCACTTGATTGAAGTATATTTTGCATATGCAGGCATGTGGGGAGCCAGAGGGGAGGCCAGTGATTATATCAGGGTGCCCGTGGCCTCCCCCTGGCCATCCCTTAGCAGTGCCATTGACAGGAAATGATATGTGACGTTGGAGGTCAATCAAACTTCACAGTTCAACTTCACAAAGAGACGATCAGAAAATACTTATTTGTTTTTCCGAGACTTTCACCTCCACCTGTATTTTTTTCCAGCTTTATGAGCATTTCCTTGGTGCATTGCATTGTGGGAGAATAGTGCGCATCAACAGCTCATAAATGGTCTGTGTATAGTATACGTACTGTCTTTGATTGTACTCTATTATTTCACCTTTCTAGTGTGAACACAGTATATACTGAAACCCTGCTTCAAATTAGTATGGAATTGGGACACGGTGCAAGTGCTGTAGACCTTTTTCACAGCAGATGTTCTAACAAGCTAAAGCAGGAAAATAATAGGTGTATATAATAACCTTAATCAACAATGTGCTGCAGTTACTCGTTAGGATTCCTGGGCCCTGGTTTATACCTTTAACACAACAGAAATTTTGGTGTGTGACTGCAGGAAAGGCACAGGTGTAATTGATAACATAAATAATGAGTGCTTTCCCTATGCGAGGACCAACAGAGTCTCATATTGTATCGTGTCAGGGGAGTGTTGGATTATTTAGCAGTGACCTCCCTTATTGCACTCTCTGTTCTTCAATAACAGTACGTGTCTTAGCGAGCTTAGCACCAGCACCGTTTTGGCCACATCCGCCAAGCACAAAATCCCCTAATGTAATTACACGATATAATGGGGCACACTCCATTAACTCAGTTTTCCCTGTCTACAAATCAACATTGCAAACAGGGTTTCTAAATGTCTTCACCCTGGAAGAAGCTTTCCAAAAGGTTGGTTTTCAGTGGCTGAAAACTGCTTTTGTGTGTGGATGAAAGGCAAAAACACATAGAAAAAGCTACTTAAAAGAAAAAAAAAACACGTACGTGTGGACAAGGCACGACACACTTAACAACTGAGCCGTTGTTAACAAAATTAGTTTCAGCTGTGCTTTTCAAGTGAAAATATCTGTCGTGACAAAGGTCTATGGCTCCTGCTTGCTCATTGACAGGCCTCACAGGAGCCTCTGTTAATGTCATTGGTTACACCTGTGGTGAAAATTCACAGAGTCTGCAGGGAAAATGCTCTTTGGAGCCACAAGTAACAAACATGGTGAGGTGTAGCCTGTCTACTTCTTGTCCTTCAGTACTCTTCCGATGAAACCACTGACATAGTCATAAGTAAAAAAAAATAAATGGAAAATATCTGTGACAGCGTGACAGGAAACAGATACAATAATGTCAGTTAACGTTTGCTAACATAGCTATAAGCTACTGGTCATGCCGAACCAAGTGACACTGAAGCATAATAAAAATGTTATTTCATCCTTCAAAAGCTACACCGTCTCACTTGCTTCTAATCTAGTATTTGACCTGTTACATCCACGTGTACTCTTACGTACATGTCACACAATGCAGGGACTTTAAAAACATGATATAATATCTCTATAGCTTGATGTTAGAAGAGTCCGTGCACATTTTTGCCTGAGCTGTGAAGGGTTTTGTTTTGACAACATATTTCATATCCATGAGTGACAGCCAAAACAATAACAGCATGTGTATACTTGATGAACTGTCTCTGAAGGCAATCATCAAGCTGAACAAATTCCTTTTACTAGTCTGGTGGCCCTGCTGCACACATTCAAAGCCTGTCAGTGATACGCAGACAGCTGGCAGCAGCCGAGCCTTTGTGCTGCTGTTCAGAAACTCCGCAGACGTGACATGGCTCCCTCTGCTGGCTGAATGTTGGTGCTGGAGATCTTAGTCTGCCTATCGATGACGTCATCTTCCATTTGCTGCAGACGCGCACGCACGCACACACATATAAACACACACACACACATACACACACACACACACACACACACACACACACACACACACACACACACACACACACACACACACACACACACACACTACATTGTGTCTTGCTCTGACATCTTAAAAAATTCGACTCAACACTGATCTGGCACTTCAAAGGCACCCTCTCTACATCATTGCCGAAGTTCATCCACACCATTAGCTGAATGGCTACAGAGCCCAGCAATGATTACATTTTAATAAGGCACCTGTGGGACAGCCAGCCAGCACTCAAATCTTTGCCTCCGGAGATGAATAGGATTCGCACCTGCTTTCATCATCCTTATTAATACACTGTCAATACTTTAATCACTCCATAATGATGCTATTATGTCATCCCTGTCAGGGGAATATGCCCTTCATATCATTGAAGCCCATAGAAATCGCTTCCTCCTCTAATCAAGACCAACTCCAGAGCTCTGCAAAAACATTAAATTCCTCATTGCAAGTATTTGTTGGGTGACTGATGGGATTGATTCTGATGTTTTCCTCACTTGCCCTTGCTTCCAACACTGCAGCTTAAAATGTATAAGCATTGATGTATAAAGTATGAAATTGAAAAAAGGAACAAAAGCAAAATAAAAAGTCTGCATGATAAATCCAAACAAAAAAGCTATGTATCAAAGATACAGCTGGAAAGCGCTTATTAATGCCAAGACTTAGTGGAGTAGATTGATACCAGTCTTGTGCCTATACAGTAAATATGAAGCTACCACAGCAGACATATACACTAGATGCCATTCAGGCTTGTGAGATGTATGTCTGTCGCTGCCATCTTGCTTCAAAAAGTAGAAACTGCCAGACTTCTGTGCTGTTTTTGGATGTTCTCAAGTGGGAATGCCACAACAAAGCAAAAGGAACAACATTTCACAGGTGTGTTTTTATAGTATGAAATTTGGAACAAACCAAACCACTTGAAAAGTGAGTTATGATGATTTTAATTGTAGATGGACACCTTGCCTTGATGGACGTGCATTAGGAGGCCCAGCATCCCCTCACCAATTTGGTGGCCTAGTTGACGCATCACTCCCATGAACAGCAGACGTCTGTGCATATATCTATGTGCTACCATTAGCAACTGGTTAGCTTAGCTTAGCATAAGGGATGGGCATCGAAAACCGGTTCTTGTTGAGAACTGGTTCCCAGTGTTTCCTTGGAATCATTTGCCAATTTTGCAAACGATTCCCTTATCGATTCCAGTGCATGTGAAAGACATCTCCACGCTTGAAAGCTTGGTTACATTTCACGAGAAAGGATGACAACAGGGCAACTTGCAATAATTGCAAAGTAGATATTTCATCAAAGGGAGGAAATACTACCAATATGCAGAAACATTTGCACACACAGCATGCGATAACTTTGAATGAATATCCACTCTGGAGTGAATCTCAACCCAACAGCAGCGGCAACGTTAGCACATCCTCTGCTGTTACTACTGCTAATAAATAATTTCCCATTATTGGGATCAGTAAAGAAGCAGTCTAAGTCTAAGCTTCTCCCTTCACCAAGTGGATCAGGAGATCCAGCTGTACAGAAGCCTGCCCCCCATCCCCTGCAAGGATAACACCACCCTATGGTGGTGGAGCAAGAGAGAGACTGGCTGAAAGCTTTCTGCGTGTGCAGGTGTCCTCCACCCCGTCTGAGAGGGTGTTCTCCACAGCTGGAGACACCTTAAGTCCAGAAAGATCACATATCCTTCCTGAAAGAGCAGATGCTTATTTTTCTGCAAAAGAATTGTTAATTCTTCATAGTTAATGTTTGCAGAATTGCACAATACACAAATCCATTGGACTTGATTGTATTTGTCATTGGCTGACATACTTTTATTTTTGAGTGCTCAGCTCATGTATCTTTTTAAAAAGGAGAATTTTAATTTCTATTAGAAAAATGTTGAACATGTTACTGGAGATTCTTAATGTAATCGCCACAGAATAATTTATGTTGTATTTTGCTAATTTCTACAGAAGAAATTTTATTATTATTATTATTTTTTTATATTTATTTTCAAAACAAATTAATTTTTCTGGGGACCCCCTATCACCCCATCGAGGAGCCATAGGCTGTGGGCCTCTTAAGACCTCCCTGTTGGGTGTTACTTCCAAACTAAACAAAGTTGATACTAATCGACCTGTTTGTTTTCCTTTTTTCCAAATGAGAATCGATAAGAGAATCAATAAAAAAGTGAATCGTTAAGCAGAATCAAAAACAGAATCGGAATCATACAAATCTTATCAATTCCCATCCCTACTTAGCATAAAGACTGGAAACAGGGGTAAACAGTCAGTTCTGTCCAAACGTAACAAAACCTGCCTACCTGCACCTCTACAGCTCGCTAATGTTCTTTTTGTTTAATACAAAAGTGATTTTATCCAGGAGGTCGTCAAGCAACCAATGGAGACTCAGCAAGTCAGTGCTCCCATCACGTAACCTCCTGTAAAACCATAACCATGGTATTTTTACACCGGTTTTTGCATGGATAATTAAAAAATTTGGATTGTGGATCATGGGTGGATTTTGTTACCATCTCCATTTTCATCCTTTACTGAAAGCTAAGCTAACAGGCTGCTGGCTGTAGCTTTATATTGAACACATATGAAAGTGATATTGATCATCTCATCTCATCTGGCTTTCAGCAAGAAAGCAAATATGTGTTTTTCCCCAAGTATCACACTTCATTCAAACATTCCTTTGACAAATGTTGGGTCTAAATAAAAGGAATCTGCTGTCAGTTACAATGTCACTCACTGGCTGAAACTGTGGAGCCGTAGTTGAGTATCATACAGAAATAAACAATGAAAGGGACAGAAAAAACAAAGGCAGCACCTGTGTGAAATTAAAGCAGCATATTGTACATGACAGTATAGTAAGATTTGTTCACACTTAAGTTCGTATTGTGGCTCTACCTGCGGTGACACATTCATGATGTTGGGGTGGATCTCTGAACCATTCGTATGTGTCTCCGTCTTTGTGTCGGACCTCCTCAGCATATGGGCCACACTCACAGCATTGGGGTCTTTCTTTGCCACAGGGGGCTGTGTGAAACAAACAATAAAGTCAGAGCACACAAGATAACACAGCAAGACTTCTGAAGACCTTGGAAAAAAATGCATTGCTTCTGAGCAGCATATATTTTAGATAAAAGCATGTGAACACTGTTAACTTAAAAGAAGACACACTGAAATACAATTCTTTTCTGGATTGCTCGGCTTGGTGACATGTAAATGATGATGCAGCAGCAGGGGAATTCAAAGAAACACTGACACAACTGACAAAAATAAAATGTGTGAAATATTCATACATTAATGCATCAAACAGAATAAGATATGAGTTTTGAACAGAATTAAACAGAAACAAAAGGTAACAAAAGTCAAACGATGAGAAAAGGTCCAAAAACAAAGACAAAGAAGATGCGTAACCGGGATTTTATGGTGCCAAGACCAGCCAGGCAGGGTGAGTCCAGTGGGTGATGATGACGAATGATGAAGAGATTCATCTGTCTACCTCATGATGTGTTCCCTCCTCAGGAAGTTTCTCCTCTATGGGAGACTTGTCCCGGGAGCCCATTAGACGGGCAGAGTAGAATCTGGAGGTCTCCTCAAAGTCCTCCCGGCCAACGTCGGGCTGTCGCTCCCTCTCTCCCGTCTCCGTCATGCCCTTAGAGAAGTCCTCCACGCCAGAGTGGAGGTCCATGATGACAGTGAAGTCGACCTCAGCCTCCAAGCTGGACGTGGAGCTGACTGTCATGCTGGAGCACTTGCGCTCGATGCCCAGGTGGGTCTCCCTCATGCAGGCCACTGTGTCCCGGTCCTGCTCCTCCTCTGAGGTTATGCTTGGCTGGGGCCTCCTATCCCCAACCTCCTTCTGGGGCAGGTACAGACACAGGATTACCACTCTGAGGTTACTTAACTGCAGACGGATGGATGGTAAAGATGGCATGGAATGGGACTGAGGATAGCGTGTTTGCTTGGATTCATGGAGTATCCAAATTCAATGAAATTAAACATGCAATGTATCCTGAGTATGCAGCAAAAAAAACAATCATGTCCCAACTGAAAAGTTGATGTCTAAATTAAAACGGGCTCTGAAACAAGGAGCTGGGACACTCAGAGGGGTCACAAGGTAAATAAAAGAAAGAAAAGGAATTATTTCTATGACAAACAAATTAGGACTTTTCTCTGACTTTGCAATTCTTGCATCTTTTCTTAACTGGAAAGGCTAAATGCAGTAATTACATATGTGGTCACAATTGAGTTAAGGGCAGAATCTGACTTACTTCTGTTGTCTTTCTATCAAAAACAAAAGTGATATAAATGCATGATTTCTGTGAAAACAGCTTTTTCATATTTACAATAAATGATGAATGAAATGAATGAAAAAAAAAAAAAAAAAAGGATAGAAACCAAGCCAAACTGTGGTAACTGCACTCTGGCTAGCTAACCACAGATACCTACAGCAAACACTAAGTGTACTAATTCATTTGTTTGTAGCTGAAATATATACATTTCATGGACTGATATATTTGCAATTCTGTTTATTGTTCCACATCACTCAATGAGGCAGCAGCTAAATCCAAAGATGATGGAGAAGGACCCTGCTAACGCTAAACTCCTGCTAATGTTAGCCAGCTTTGCAGATGTCAGCGGTTATCGAGTGGAATTCTTTTGATTTGTTGACTTTAATGTAGATTTAAATCACATATTTAATTGTTATCCATTTAAAATCAATTACATCTACTTCATTAAAAGTAGACAGGGGTTGAGAAGGAATGACAACCTTTCTATCTGTTTCACAGTTTCCCTGCTAGCCTGAAAACATTTTAGAACCTTTATTGTCAGTTTCATAGCTTACTGAAGTCACCACTCTCTGCCTTTGGAGGCAACACGTCCCTAAATAGAAGAAGGTTTGTGGAGCCACTGAATCATAATGAAGCTCCTGAGGCAGCCAATTTAAAGTAGGCCTAATGCCACTTACATTATTTACAAGTACACTAGCTAATTAGATCAGAGTAAAAACTACATAATACCAACAACAGTCATGCACAAGGGCTCCTGTTTACAACACAGACTCAGTTCAAACTCTGATCATGGTGATGGATGAGGGCATCTGAGTAGCCAGTGAAAAGTAACACACTTCATCATTTTTATAGATGACGAGAAACTGGTGCAGTCAGTTAGGAGGCATGCAGTTTACCCGCGAGGGGTGCTGAGAGGGGAAAGAAATGATGAGTGGAGCATATGAAGGTGGGTTTAAATACAAATGAATAACCTTGAAATCAGCAAATGGCTCCTCATAAATGGCAGGAGTAGAGACAGGCTCCTGCAGGGGGAAGCAGAGGAAAGAGCACAGAGAGCATCTGAAGGTTAGCACAAGCTGAAGCTAGACTGATACCGCACAAACACACATCCTACCAGCAGAGCTTGACTGGAGCCTGAAAATATGTGCTCTGTTTTCAGAGCACAGAGGTATTTCACTCCAAACCTAAACTGGGATCCTGGTGTTCTGCTCAGTGAGACTCCAAATCTGAATATAGCCACACATGTCAAAGTCGATAAGAATTCAGTGTTTTTAATGGCTTTTACATGACTCAAACCCAAGTTTAGGTGAGAAATTCAGCCAGACCCAATCTAAGCCCACTGGGTCTGCTCAGATCCAGGCAGGGCCAAATGGATTCAGGCACAAATTTCAAGCACTACTCCAGAGTAACACAGCATACAGCAATATAGTTTAGAGGGCAGAAAAGAGGTGAGCTTATTGCAACAAAAACATCTACAGCCAAGTTTATTTGTTAGAGTTAGCAGAGGCAGGCTAATAGAATCATGCAGTTTGTATAATGAGCAGGTTTTCAGCATAGCAGCAGCCACTCGTTGTCCAAGTGAGAAAGTGTTGCAAAACTACGCACCTTGAATTTCAACAAGGGAGTATTCAAATATTGTCAAATAAAATTGTTAAACGTCCAATAAATGGTGGTACATTTCACAGACTGTTGAAATGACTGTGCTAGTGGGTCCACATGTTTTGAGGAGTACCTATTATCTTATTTTTTAATATTTTCCCACTCTCCCCGGGTTCAATCTGATCTTGATATGATTGTCACTCGCCAGTGAGAGCTACGCAACACCTCTTCTCATGCCTATTTAATCCAATATATGCAAGAGCTCGGCTCAGATGAAAAGGTGGGAAATGATGAAAGCTGTCATGTCTATTCACTTCAAATTCCTTTCATTCCAGTGCCAAACGCGTGCAAGCTCCTAATGATACCAACAGTGAAATGAAAGCAGCAAATCTGACTGTGTCAGGCACTGAGCTGTGGTGTCTGGCTGCTCGCTGCCTGCTGGGGTTTCACAGTTGGAGGAACCGATGTGTTTATAACACCGCTTAGCTTTCTATCCAGGTGGGGTAGATGTGAATAATGCATATCACCAATCTAAAGGATTGACGGACATTTTGTAAATTCTCTTGATGTAAGTCAGTTCGATGTAGTTTCTCAATCATTTGTGCGCAAACCAATTCTATCCTCCATTTATCTCTAATTTTGGTAGGTAATAGCTGTCTGCAACAAAGTAATGGATGGCAGTACATTTCACCCTTTCTTTCTCAAATGAGTGATTTAATTTGTAAGATTAGTATACACAGTGATTTATCATTTGTTTCGTATCTGCAGTTTGAAAGTGGCACAGAGATGTGCAAAAATCACCAGAGCGATGATAATATGTGAGCCTCTCTTTTCTTGCCACCCTCTGACAGAGAGCAACGTGAGCTGGAAAGAAATTTGAGGCTCACAAGTTAGAGAAGGCGAAGACAAACCGACAACCAAAACAAGAGAGATTGATTTCTGTCTCTTTTTTGAAAAAACTTTCACAGCCAGTGGTGAGCTGTACAGATTTGCCAGACATTGTGGTGCATGTTGAGAGCAATGGGAGGGGATAATTTGGGTTGCCATATGGGAAAATGTCCAAACTTTTTGATTGGTTTTTGCCACAAGACGGAGCAAAAGTACCGCTCCGCCTGCTCTTCATACAGGCACGAACAGGTAAGATGGATGAGTGTTTCAAGTCACTGAAAACGTAGGAAAAAAGAAAAATGGCGTGCGAGTCTGTCTGAAGCTCATGCGATGCTTTATTTCCAATGACTGAATAGCAGATGCCAAGCAGAGTTACCGAGTGTCTCTTCTTGGCTGCGTCCAGGCTTGGCTCCCTGCCGGCATTTCGGCTGTTCCGCAGTATTAGCCCGGACTCCCTGGCCTTCTGTGTTTTCACTGGTGGGGCTGGGGGAGCCATTTTGGGAAGCGCTGGAATCTTTGAGCCGAACAACTGACTCTCTGTAGATCCTCTACCAGCTTGATAGCTGTTGTCGAGATGTTCTGGTTTAGCAATGCCCTCCAGATCTCCTGCAAAAGCTGGATGGAAGGTGGAGACGTCTGTCCAGTTAAGGTCTGAGGGTCCCTCTGGAGAGCCGACTGACCAGCGGTATTCTCTTCTGATGACCCGTGTGGGCTCGTCCTGTCCTGTCCTGTCCCTTTCGTCCTTACCTGCGACGCTCTTCGATCGCTCTGGTTTGAGGGGGACAATCCTGGTGATTTCCGATTGGTAGCTGCTGCCTGACAGTCGGTGGACAGACGTCCTCTGACCTCTGTCTCCCATGAAACCCTCGATATCCTCTCCCCCAGAACTACTGATCTTCCTCTCATGTGTCCTGACCTGTCGCAGTTTTACCTCAGCTAGCTCTTTGTTGTCAATAAGGCTCTTCGCTCGCATTTTCATCACACCCTCCCCTTTAACACCTGCTAATGAACTTTCATGTTCTATCTTTCCGGGTCCGTTCACTGAACCTAAATTAATATCTGCTGGCCCAACCTGACTCACTTTCCTCTTTACCTGCTCTGTTCCTTGAGTGGAAACCTCCCTGTTTTCTCCTAAAGATATATCCTCCTGTTTGTTGTCTTTATAGTCCCTGACAGACTGATCCTTTCCTGATCCCTGATCATCTTTCGCCATCACCAGTGGGGATGATCCACAATGATTTCCTCTTGTTGAGGTTTTTTCTGAACTGTTGTCCAAATCTGAGCCCTCATTTTCTTCTCCAGAAGAATCACTGTCTCCTTTCCTGTAGATGAGCTCGGCAGGCATTCCCAGGTTTAAGCTCTGGGGTCTCCGCTTTTTCCTTGGTTTAGAAGCTGTGCGTTCTTTGATCTGGTGAGAGCCCAGGGCCACGTCACTGTTTGCCTCAGGGCCTGAGGCCTCAGATGGTTTACTTTGAGATTTGTCTTGAAACAAGTCTGCATTCTCAGATAATTGAATCACAAAACGACTTTTGTTAGTTGGTCGAGGCTCAGAGCATGCATCTGGGTCTCTGGATGATTTTGTTGATGGAAATTCATCAATATGGCTTTTCATTTCTTTCCTGTCATACCCTGTAACCTCTTTATGTATCATCTTGGTAATGTCTATCTCTTTTTCCAGCACCTTTTTCTCCCACGAGGAATCAGACGTGAGAGATTTGTTCTTTTCTTCTGCCTTCCAGTCATGGTCCTGTTGATAAGTTTCTTGTTTTTCAATCAATACCCACTCCTCAGAGCCCTACATGTTGGTATAGATTAAACACAGTTAGACATGCCAAGCACAGCTACCTCAAATACCGAACTCTACACAATCATTTGAATCACAGAGTTTTGGTAAACATGCATTTGCATTTAGGGATTCATCGTACAATATTTGGTAGTATTGTCTTAAATAGACAACGTGTGAGTGATGATATGAGCAGTAGGCAGTGCATTTCACCAACCCACAAATGCTATAAATAGTAAACTGTATCAAGAAAGAGGAAGAGAGAGAGATGTGCAACCTCAGGTGAAGTGACCAGAGTCTTCTGGACGAAACCCTCAACAGACAGGCTGTTAACAGGGTCCTTTCCCACTGCTCGGCCCACCAACTGGTCGACACGAGGCAGAGGAGAGAGTTTAAAAGAGAAGGAAGAACAGCTGTTAGAGCTCCCACTTAAGACGAGGGAGTAAATTAGTGAGATGCACAATTAACCATTCCATGCAAAAGGCAGAAAATGGGAAAGGCAGAAGGAATCTGTGCAACCAGGACTTAACTGACTACAGAAACTTTTTAATGAACTTCAAACTCAAATCGTGCAATCCTGTGAACCTGACAGCCACCGAATTCACGTGATCAGCAAACATTTGCAAGACATTTGGAATGCAAATATTTTTGTTCTCTAACTACATCGAAGAGTTGAGTTCGTCTGAATCTCTTGGAAACCGTCAAGAGCACAGACACTTGCCCAGCCTTCGACTGTCAGTCAAACAGAATAATGCCCCCCGCCCACCCCACCATTTTACCTGGAACGAGATACACAGCAGATTACATTTTCTGCATCAGACACTGTTTGACATTCTATTGGCCTGATCTGATCATTCCAGACTGCAGATGAGAGATTGTCTGAAGACGACTTAGGCACCAGCAATGACATCCTTTCTGAAAACTACAATCTCAGTGCTCTATCTTCAAAAGCCTAATTACCAAAATGTGATCCAGGCTTGAGAGCTTTCATGATCCGGCATAAAGAAAACTGTGTCACTGTTAGGCAATCAAGGAAAAAAAAAGATAACTGCTAATTATTTCTCAAGTACCTCGCATTGAGTAAATCTCCACCAACATCTTGAAACTAATCTCATCAAGATGCTTCCTTCTCTGCTACTTGTCAGTCATCTTCAAGTACCTCTGAGATATTGTCAGAATTATTCTGGCACACCAGAGAGAGGCAGGACGCACTTCATTATCCACCTCTTAAAATAAACTGCAGATTTTGGGTTTGTTCCTCTGAGCAGTGGTGCCTTTGTGCAGGAGATACATGTTTGAACTGTTTATAGGAAAGAAATTTAACAGCCATAAATACATTCATTTTTTACAGTCATACAGTATATCCTCAGGCTTTAATTATTCAAAGGCAAAGAAAAGAGCATACAAAAAAACTTGCAAAACAAGTCACCACGTGTCAGAATATGGCCTGTTTTCCTTCAAGTCAGGCAGCAAGAAGAGGAATTCAACATGACAGCGTCCAGGTGGGAATATCAATGCCCCTTAATGGAATGTCAAGCATCAGAGGTCGCTGAATTAGAGATATTGACCATAGTGGACCTAAGAGTTCACACATCCCCCTCCCTCACGAGCCTAATCCCCTACTCACAGCCTTCTTCTCTGGCGTGCCTGTTGGGGAGGTGGATGACAGACGCTTCTCGCGGTTCATCAGCTTGCTGTTGGGTTCCCTCAGGGTTCTCTTCAGCTCGTTGATGCTGGCCTGGTGCTTCAGCAAGAAGTCCTGCGACTTATCCAGAAACTGGAGGAGAATGAGCAAAAGGAGGAAAACAAGACGGAGAGTGAAGAGGGAATGCCATAGCAGGACGTCAACTTCCTTTTCAGCAGCAACGCTCACATCAACACATCTGATATGCGTGACTGAAGGGGATGTGAGATAATACTGCATATATACAGGAGGCGACGGGATGTGAATGTGATATGAACACTTATGTAACTGGAGAATATGCTAGTGTTTTACTACTCTGGGATGTAGCACGTGGAGAGAAATGACTTTTCAGACGGCACTGAAGGTCACAGAAAGCAAAGGAACTCATTTTTAAGTGAACACAACAAAGAAAGTAGGTGAAAGAAGAAATTCTAATGTCACGTCTATCAACCTGGACAGCTAATTCAAATTCTGTCTTTATTTTATTTGGTGACAGTTGGTGGTGGAAAGTAACTTTGTACAGTTTACTGAAGGACAGTAAAAGTTTGAGTATTGCTGTTTTCTGCTACTTTAGACGACTACTACTACGACTCCACTACATTTCAGAGGGACATTTACATACTTTTCACTCAACTACATTTATCTTGTGACGGCTGTAGTTATTTGTTACTTTAAACCTGAAAGGATTGGTTCAAAATGTTCCAAGTCCATCTTAATACAACAGTTCTTGCTTCCTGTAATCATCCCTCATGCTCATACTGGTCAACAGATCCCTTCCTAATGGGTTCTGTGCCCAATGTAAGTGATGGGGGACAAAATATACCATGTATATTCAGTGTACTTCAGTGTAAAAATGTATTCCGAAGTTTATCTGAAGTTAATACAAGGTTTTCGCAGTCTGAGTTATTCAAATCAAGTTGGTATCTTTCAATGTTACTGTCTTTTTAGAGCACGATGCCCTTTTTGTGTCACTATCCCCCCACTGCAGCTCAACAAGGGGAAACAGAAAGAGGGAATCTTCTACTTAGAAGACTGTAACTTCAGAGGATACCCACTGGATTTGTCTAATACAGACTGCTGAAGCCTCAAATTAACTTAAGATAAACTTAACAATGTATTTTTGCACAATACCAGTACTGTGGATTTTGTCCTCCATCTATTGGGGAAATTTGGGGATTTTTCTATTCACAGTCAGTATGAAGAAGAGGAATGAATACAGCAAGAAAAACTGGTTTCACTTTGCATATGAACTGTGAACCTATCCTCTTTACTGACACAAACAAAAAAATAAAACATATGAGAAGCTTCTAAAATACATCAGTGGTTTCTGGCTTGTGACTATGAGGTGTGAGCAATTCCGCCAATCATTCGAAGACTTTTAGATAACAAGGCCCAGGGAGAAAGGAATATGCAGTGTTTAACGAATACAAATTTATGGACAGCCCTCCCGACTGATCTGGATCCACTGGATAACCTCATTGTAAACAAAGTGTTTAAACTAGCCCCACCTTCACCAGCTACAACAGTAAAATGCGACTTCAGCATTGATGCACCGGCACTAACAATCTAATAATGTTATATGTAAAATGACTTAAGTAGGGGAGGAACAATGCAGTCAACATGATTCTCTTCAGTTAATTACACTGTATGTTTTTTCTTTTTTGTCATAAATATGCATTGTTAATTGTTATAGTAGTTTTTCCATTAAGTATTTTCATAGTCTCATTTCACAGACAAATTCTTAATAATGAAAGACTAAAGAAAAGATCAAATAAAATTGTCACTTGTCCGTTGTTAAAATAAAGTGCAAATATATGAACTATCCATTATCTTGGTTGGTCAAGGTCATGCTTAGTTAGGCCGGTCTTTGTTGCAGATGAATACTGATGATGAATACTGATCAGTTCAGTTGCATTTTACATTTTGAAGTGGTGCCTCGCAGTCTGCATGAACGCTAGTAAAGTCAATGGAAAGAGCCAACCAGTGATGAATGATTACCTTTCAGTCACAGGGGCTATTTTTCTGCAGGCTTTTAGTATTTTGGTGTTTCAAATACATTCTGAGATTGACTTTAACTTGAACACTTTCAGTTAAGCATGGGATCTGATAGCTTCTTCCACCACCAAACAGGGAAGAACATTCCAAAAAAGTAAGGACTGATACTTGATAGGAACTATTAAGCAGGGAGAAGAGCTCATTTCTATCGATAAGGATGGAGAATTTCAAAGCTACAACCCGAAGTATTCTCACGGCTGACAGATGTTTCAAATCTCCATGACAATCCAAAACAAATATCAAAATATCCTTTGAACCAAGACGGCAGCTGCAGTCAAACCACAATCAGCAAAACCCCAAAAAACGGCTAGAGGTGCAGTGGAATAGCAGCAGCACACAAGACAAAATAGCACAAGGTCTGAAGACAGGAACCTGTACCTCCTGTTTGTGCCGAGGAGTGGCCTCCTGGTCCAACTGAGAGAGCTGAGTTGGGGCAGGAGAATGGGCGAGCACAAGGGGGGTCAGAGGTGAAGAGTGCAGGGTCAGAGAGTGCAGGAACAAGGTCAGATGCAGAGACAGGATGGGGCAAGTCAGTCAGAGGACAGGCAGGCAGACAGACTGGACGGCTAGATTTGGCAACTTCTTACCAAGCCAGGACAAACTTGGAAATGACTTGAAAATGCATCCCAGTAGACATTTTGAAATTGAGTTGATAGCAATATGGCACGGAAATATATTGTTAAAATAAAAGTGGAGGGGTTCTTGTGCATAGCAGGTAAAAAATCTTTCTTCATATCAGTGCAAACCACTTTCCAAAGCTTTTTTAACAGGTCGTATAATGAAAACTTTGTCTATAAAAATTGTCCATAAAGTAGCAACTGTACCAACTGTACCCACTGTCTGTCAAATGTGTGCTGGGATGCTTCACTATGACAAATAAGTCCAGACAACTTTTGCAGCATCTCTTGCTTATATGGTGCATTGCAGCACAGTTTGTTCTATGATAACAGTGGTGACTGCCACATGTAGACAGAGGAAGACAGGCAGACACGAGATATAATAAGACAGATATACTTGAAAAAGGAAACAATGATGGATGGATAAAGACAAGTATACAGACAGACTGAGACCAAATCACCAGACACAAAATACCTCCTGTTTACTGTCAACTGGTGAGCCAGCCTCCTCCTTATTGCCAGCAAGAGTTAAAAAAAGAGAAAGCATGTTAGCAACAGAGGGCAAAGCTTGCGTCTGCACATCTCAGCATAATGAGTAAGGGTTAAAAACTGTAAAGCTGTCAGCGGGATTTATGAGCAGTGCAGTGTAAGCATATAAGCCTGAGTGAATAGGAGTGAAAGGAGAAGAGTTAGTAAATGCTAAATCCACTAAAGCCACCACAGCGTTATGCCCCTGCTGGATAAGCCTGAGAAGCTTGTATTGCACCTATATACTGTACATCAGCACCTGCAGTCCATGGCATCGCTCTGCACCAAGGCTGGGGTCGTCTTCAAGTTGACTAAAGCTCTGTACATTTGGATCTTCCTTAATTCTATCATTGGCACAATGGCAATTCATAAAAAGTCTGTCAGGAAATCTTCAATACCATGATCTCCTTCTTTCTGCTCGGAGTGACATTGCCGTCATCGTCTTTGTCCTGCTCCGTCTTCTGGTCCTGCTCTTGGTCCTCATCCTGTTCCAAACTGGGCTCCAGCTCGGTCTCCTGCTCGTCCACAGAGGGGCTGTGGAGGCGACGCTGTTCACTGATGCTGCGGTGGGAGAGGCCATCGTGGTTCTCACACATGGCTGACACCGGCCGTGAGAACTCTGCTGGTAACAAGAGGTGAGTTATTACAAGAGACGAGACAGACCAACTGATATGGGGTTTTAAAGCTATACTTTGATATTTTGGGAAATATACTCAGTTCATTTGGTCTGGACCAAGGGAAAAAGAGTACATTCATATTCACACTGATTTACAACAAATGAACCATGAGAAGTAAACATGGTGTCAACGTGAAGCCCTGACGATGTACTAATGATCATCAGGACCAGTGTGGGGAAAGCAGATTAAGTGAGTGACAGCAAGTCCTGCAAACTTAATGCTTCCTATGTGTATAATTATGTTCCTTGGAGTCACAAAGATCTCATTAAAAAAAATAACATGAGCATTATCGGTATTACTAAACCATGAAGCGGTTGCATTTTATGCATAATGACAAACAGACTGAGACAGGATGAACTAGTGCATAGAAGTAGCAGCAATACACATAGCAGTTTCAAGTTCTCACTGTCTGATGTGTGAGGGAAAATCTCTGCACTCATGCAGACATGCATGACATTGTCTGCCTGTCAACATAAACGTAGTTATATGATTTGCATAAATATATGCATCCCTTATACAACTGGCTTCATATAAGATCAGAAACTGTTCACAATCAGCACGTGCATTTAGAGTAACAGTATTTGAGCTTTTCAAATGATGCTACAACCACATAAATACGATTACCAAAGGATCCGTTTCAGAGCCGAACCTGGCATACTCTGAAGAATCATATCGCCTGAAATAAAGCCCAGTCCCAGCATTTCACTAGTACATAGGAGTGAGCGTGTGAAAATGATCTGTATTTGGATTAAGTCGCTCATGAAAAATAAAGTGTGCCAAAGCTAGGCTACAGCTATTATTTCAGTGAGTCTGATACATATTTACCATAATCAGCATTTCATATCATCTGCTGCTTTGTAAATAACTGGATCAGACTTGTATCGGCAGATAACTAATATGAAAGGAATCTGTTAGGCATTGAGGCCAAAAAAACTTGGGAAAACAAATAACTGCTATCATGAAATGCACCAGAGTTTGTTTGAACCAAACTAAACAGACTTAGTGTGAAAGCTCCCTTATTTGCTTTCATGCCGAGATTCAGAACAGAGGACTGATACTACTCTCATATCTGTATCTGTATCATATCTGTTAAATATGAAGCTACATCCTGCAGGCAGTGGGAAACAGCCACTGGGACTATTTTTTGGCCTGGAGCAATGATGTCCTGAACCCCCATAAAACTGCCAGTTGTTGTTTTTACACCAATGACATATAATATGGAAAGTAGTGAACTTCAGAGGTGCTGGAAGCTGCATTTTCGCCTCTGGACTGAGCCAAGCTAAGTGTTTATTCCTGCTTCCGGGTTTTATGTAAATCTAAGCTAGCTATCTCCTAACTGCAGATAACTCTTGGCAAGAAAGCAAATAAAGTGTAATTCCCAAAATGCTCGACTCTTCCTTTAAAAGTCCATCTCAAAGTTGCAACGTATCATGACTAAATAAGTTCAAAAACACACTCTTCAAACCTTCCATAAACAGATTGATTATTGTGGCTCTCACCTCCATCCAAGCTCCTGGACAGCAGGTACCTCTTGCTGGTGGAGCGCTCAAAATGCGGAGCAGGTCGGTCTATAAGAGCGCTGGCCTGCCTGGTTTGAGCCTGCGTCCTTCCACTGTATCGAAACTTTGAACCCATCACCAAGAAGCCCTTTGGAGGAGGCTCTGGAGACACCAGCCTGTGAAAACAAAATCTCTGATCAGTGAACATTCTTTACCACATACTGTGCCATGTAATAAAAATCAGCTCGGCACAGACAGCAGGGTGAATGCTGGATTTGAAAGTAGTTTCAATTGTGTTGCACTGAAACTGACTTTCAAGCTAATTTCTGAGGGAATGATTTGTACCCGCTCCCAAAGGAAGCCATCACATTAGAACCCTCTTTGACCAACTATTTCTTGCTACATGACATGATGAAGGAGCAGCGATGTTCATCAGGTAGAAAAGTGCTGCATAATTTTCAGGCTAAAGCTGAATCATCTTTAAACTTTCTATTAAGATCTGTTAAGCCACATTTCTGCTGCATGGTACGGCTCAGCTCAACTCCACTCGCTCTTTTTTCTGTTTCCAGTGTGGATAGTACCTGGTACTTTTTTTGGTATCACCTCGGGCAAGGTTCAAAGCGAGCTGAGATAAAAGATGACATACACCATCCCTTCGATATCCTCTATTATAAGAGTAGCATAGCTCTTTTGTGTGCATAAGGAGTGTGTGGTTGAGCGAGTGAGAGAGACGGTGAAAGTAAAGTTGTTGGAGGAAAAAGTGAAGGGGGTGCAGTGCCGCTACGATGATCAGCAAAGGGAAACGAAGTAGAGAAAAGTACCTGGAAACTAAAGCGAGTACAGTCCAGTCGAGCTGTACCATGCTGTGGAAACGCAGCTTTAGTGTCAGTGCCTTTTGCATGCTAGCTACATAACAAGCTCTTCCTCATATGTGTGGATTGCTTCCTCATACCTCCTGCACACTCCTGCTAAGGTGTATCAGTGTTGATCACCAGTAAAGCTGGGGTGGCCATCAGAATCAGAATCAGAAAAAGCTTTATTGCCAAGTACGATTTTACACATACGAGGAATTTGCTTTGGTGAGGTTGGTGCATGACACATCTATCAAGAAGAAGCAATTAAAAAGTTAAAAATATGACAGTAAGTAAATAATATAAAAATAAGAAAATAAGTAACTGAGTGTGGCTGCACCTGATGAAGCTGCACACATGGACATGTTTTGTTTGCCTTGATAGGCACTGAACAGGAACCTTCTAACCACACCAGATCAATTCTTACCGGAAGAAGGTGTGATGCTCAATGCAGACCTTCCATAGCTTCTTGGCAGCTCTGTGGTTAGGAAGCTTAAAGCCAATTGTACTTTCAAACTGTTCATACTGGAGGGGAGAGAGGCAGGGAGACAGAGAGAAATGTGAAAGGAGCTGTAGGGGAAACAGAATCACGTGTATATCCTTTGTTTTGTTGAATGTAACCTCAGTACTTCTCAGCAGACTAAAGTTTCAAGCAACCTAACATATTCATTAATAAAAATCTGTAAATTTCTTACATCTCATATTTACATGAGCATCAAACCAAATCAGTAAAGCATGCTTTAATTTGTCTTAGCAAAACCACTGCTACTCCATAAGCAAACACATGGATTTTGCTGACCAGGCAGAAAGGAGCAGATCAAGACAGAGGGAGGATAATGTCCACTGTTCAGACATGGGGAGCAAAGGGAGGAAAACTATTTCATGGCTCTATATTTACACTCTTTATCCCTCTATTCTGGCTATGGCTGCAGCTGCAGCAGCTCTGTTAAAGGAGCTCTTTATTTGGCTCTACCACAGGCTCACTGTGTGGCTCTGTCACTTGACTGGGTCTGGCCCAGACAGCCTGTCACACTGAGTCTCAGCATGGAGGATAAGCTGCAGTGCTGCACAGCACAATGAGGAGGGCCAGAATATAGACCCTGACCATGCAGAGGAGCAAAACTGGAGGTATAAAGCTAAGGACTTTACAGTCATCTGCTCAGCACAACTGACCACTCATTCATTTCTGCAATGGCAGCTGTGACAGAACTTCAGCTGTTACTGTACTCAGAATCTGAGGTCATGGCTTAAAGGAATAGTTCAACATTCTGAGAAATAGACTTACTTTTTTCAGAAAATTACACATTAACAATCAATAACACTGTCCAATGGTAAAAAAGACTCAGCCTACCAGCACCTCTAAAGGTCACCATTTAACAGGTTATAGTTCGGTTGCTTAATCCAGACAAAACCTTAAGTGTAAAAACAGTGACTTTCATGAGTATTGTCATCACCAGGGATCAGCACCACATAATCCCCCTGAAACTGCAACTGTTTTCCAACAAATTAAACAAACAAAGTATAATGTGTTAATAATTACTGAACTTAAGAGGTGCTGGTAAGTTCAAATTGTTTTGCCTTTTTAAAGAGCCAGGCCAGCTGGTACCCTGTTTCCAGTCTTTATGCTAAGCTAGGCTAACTGACTGCTGACTTCAGCATTGTACTTAACGGACAGACATTATAGTAAAGCATATGCGTGCTTTCCAAAATATAAAACTATTCCTTTAAAGCAGTAATCCAGTGATTTAACATTGCATTTCAATAAATCTGGGGAACTTGTGAGAGACAAGCTAAGAAAAAAAGAAAATAAAAAATTGAAGCAACAATCCAAATATCCTGATTTTAAGATCCCAGTATGGGTTAAGTTCCAAAAACACTAAGACGTACATTTCCTATGATTCAACTCCAACCAAATCGTTCAAAAAAAATGGAATCATCAGGATTATTCTCTCAAATTTGACAAAGCTCCTCCAAAGCAAGAGAAGACATCACACAGCTATTTTGTTAAGCAGTACTAAACATGTTGAGTAAAAACTTTAATGTGTAATATGAATAAAGTACACCTTCAATATCCTTAACCACGCAGCATACCTCTCCAGGCCGAATCTTGATGTAGAAGTTGCTTCTCTTGTAGGAGATCTTGAGGATCTTTGGCCAGGCAAAGCGGTTGATCCTCAGCCTATCACGGTAAATCAGCAGGCCGTTGGCACAGACGCCCAACATTATGTCAATCCCTTCAGAATCCTGCAACAGACAACGGGCAGAAAAGAGGCAGCAATTATTAAAGAGCAACACTGTGCATCCTTGCACCTACTTTCATGCAACTTAAAATAACTTTGGAACCAGCAGACCTTAGCGTGATGTAGGTCCACCCCGTACATGGATAGTTTCTTGGCATTCTCCAAGAAGTTAATTTCAGCCTCTGCTGGAGTCATCCCCCTGTGGGCAGAATAATGGTGATATCTGTAACCAACAATAACAGGCCTTCTTAAGTAATAAAGCCATAATCTTGCACAGTGGGGGAAGAATTATCTTAATAATATCCTTGATATCTTCAACTCTAAATCCCTCCCATCCATCCCCCTGAGCATTTCATTCCACCGTATGCCAAAAAGCAATGCCAAATCAGAGCGTGGTGAAGACCTAACTGAGAAAGTGTTTTCACACTGGCAATACTCGCACATGTACATCTCACTGACAGATGGTGCAGTAATGTGACGGCATCTATCAGCCATATGCATGATGGAGCATCTCCACACAACGTTAAACTCATCAGCTGATCATCCCAGCTGATGAAATTCTGATTCAAACAACAGCACGTCCAGTACTTGTAGTTTCGATGGAGCTCCATCACCCTCTCCTCCAGCTCTCGAGTCTGATTGGGGGCAAAGCGGAAATCGCTGACGTAGTCGGAGCCGTGGTCATCGTGGTCGTAGTCCCCCAGCTCGGCTTGAACGGTGTAGGAGCCCAGGAGGGCGTGAGTGACGAATGAGCACGGCAGTCGACCTGACAGCATGTCATCCCTCAGCTGCAGACACAGGTAGTATCTGTCAGACAAGACAAAAAGGGAGGAGAGGAGGGTGTTGGCAGTCAAACAAGCCTGAGCCAAAGCAAGCTCCAACAAGTATTCAGCGTAGTTAATCCATGGCAGTTAGTAGCATTCCAGGTCTAATCCTCAAAAAGGATAGAGGGATTTGGGTTGCTTTGACACCGGGGCAAATATGCCATGTAAATTGTTACAATAGTTCTGTGAAAACAGACATCTTTACAAAAAAAAAAAAGGCAAATCACTTGCAGAACCAACCTGTGTAAGCTATTTCTCCTCTGATTAACACTGAAGAGCATGTGACAGCACAGCCAGAGGTGCAGTGTGTGTGGTAAAGGTGTATTCTACCTGGTTATATCCTCAGTGAGCTGGGAGGGATCTGGAGGGTAGAACTTGACAGCGAAGGCAAAGTGCCACGGAGAGTCTGAAGAGAAATGAGAATGAAAGATGGAAGGACAACCATGTCTGCTCAGGACAACTGTACAAAACTGTGATTAAAAATCTAGCACATTAACATGAAACTGTGCATTATTTCATATGGTAACAAATCCACTTTTATGAGTTACTAATTGAATATTAAAAGATTTATCATCTCAGCTACTTGGAAAAGACACTCACTGCGCATCTGCTTCTTGATCTCCTTGGAGGGGTCCAACCAGTTCTGAAAGACAGAAGGCAGAATTCACACAGGGCAGACTGGAAACATGGCTAATGCACACCCGGTGTCACATTTTGCTCTAATTGCCGTCAGTGCTCCTAATGAAAGCATTTCCATATGGTTAAATAAAGAAACTGAGCCCTCCCCTGCTGAGCCTCTCAAATGTGTGGAGAGCAGATTTAATTTAAGCATCTGTTTCTTCATTGTGTTGCAAAATCACTGCCAGCCAGTTACCTATCTGATCTCCTCACATCCCAACGTATCATGAGCCGCTTCGCCTGTAGGGGCACCATTTTTGATTTGGTTGCAACAGCATCTCATCAGTGGTGCAGTGCACACTGACTCAGTTGTAACAGTAGCTGTAAATCGTGCTCCTTAAGAGGCACAGCAACACAGAGATGGCAATGAAGAAAGTGATGCAATACCTCCCTTGAGTACTCTTAGCCTGCTAAACTTGGACACAGTTTGTAACAGTAAAAAATGTGAATGAAAAATCTACTTTTTGCTGGTTTTGTTGGCTTGTGGTGTTCCATGGAATCTCTCATTACATGTCCTCTTATAGCACTGTTTCCCTCATAGCCGTGTATCTGTACAAGATAATTTCCTCAAAAATGACAAACCTTCTGATAACAATAAAATGGCAACTGAATTTCTCCATCTAAAAATCTTTGTCATCAGCCCACTTAGAAAGTAATCTACAGATCTGATATCCTGTATCATACACTCCCTATCTGCATTCCCAAATGAATTCATTGGTTGACTGTTTATGTCGAGTGTGGTATTCAGGTGTGACCAGGTGACACGTGAAGAGAGAGACCACATTTCAGCTTGTGACCTTCATCAGGCTTATCTTTTTTAACAGATTTGCATATATGCTGATATAGAGCAGGTCTTAACCTTGAATACATCTTTAGTGTGTCATACTTTGAAAACACATTACATCGTTTTATGTATATTTATTACAGGAGTCTTAAAACATGAAAGATAAGATAAAATGAAGAGAAACAGCAATGTGATACATGATAAAAACACATACAGGTATATAGGGGATTTGGATATTACCTCATGACACATCTCTATAAAAACTAATTAGCTGAGATTACTGAGAAGTGCCCATCAGTCGAAAAAGATTGGACTCCTCAGAGGTTTTTTTCTCTTCTCTGTGCACCTTGAGCGTAGATGTGCCAGAAATCCATACATTGCCACTTAAGTTCTCTCAGAACTATTACACCTACAAAAGGAATCTTTTCTGCATTTCTAACTACTACTACGTCTGAATTAAAGGGGTGGCTTGATATCAGAAATAACCAGAAAGCACCAACAACGACTACATGATTTAACAAGACTCTGACTCTACAGTCGCCCTAACAGTTGTGTGACTTTGTGTTACATTTAGCTATGAGCTAAATGATAAGAACTAGCATGACAACATGCTCACAATGAAAACGCTAACATGCTGATGTTTTGCAGGTGCGTTTACCACATTCACCATCTCAGTTTAGTGGATTAGCATGCTAACTTAAAACTTAACTGACCAAACACGAAGTCTAAGAATGTCATTAGTTTTGCAGGTATTTGGTCATCAACCAAAGTAATGGACAGTTTTGATCTGGCACTGGATGAAAAGTTAAGGGTTGACCAAAGCTGCTATAATTCATTGTGAGGAGCATGCGGATGTCTCTATAAAATGTCATTGTAATCCATGAAATATTTGTTGAGATATATCACTCAAATCCACCCCTGTGAACGGTCATGGATCACCAAAGTCTGTACAAAATGTTACGCCAATCCATTCAGTCATTTTTTAAAATAATTTAATAAAAATAAATAGTCAGCCATACAGAGGCGCTCGAGGAAATGTCAGAGGATTACCAAAGTCAGTAGGCTCCATCCTTTGAGAACCATGATTATCTATACCAGTGTTTCTCAATTCCGATCCTTGAACCCCAAAGCCCTGCATGTTTTATGTTTCCTGCTGATTCAAATGAGTGGCTCGTTATCTGGCAGAGCTTGATGACGAGCTGATCATTTGAATCAGGTGTGGTGGAGGAGGGAAACATCTAAAACATGCAGGGCAGGGGGGCCCTAGGACCAAAACTGAGAAACACTGATCTAAACCAAGGGCTGCACGGTGGCGCAGCAGGTAGTGCGCGTGCCTTGCAGCAAGCCGGTTCGTTTCCCGGGTCGGGCCTTTCTGTGTGAAGTTTGCATGTTCTTCCCGTGTATGCGTGGGTTCTCTCCGGGTACTCCGGCTTCCTCCCACAGACCAAAAACATGCTCATTAGGTTAATTTGTGACTCTAAATTGCCCCTAGGTGTGAGTGTGAATGGTTGTCTGTCTGTGTGTAGCCCTGCGACCGGTTCAGGGTGTACCCCACCTCTCGCCCATTGACAGCTGGGATAGGCTCCAGCCCCCCCACAACCCCGAAAGGGATAAGCGGTATAGAAAATGGATGGATGGATGGATGGATGATCTAAACCAAATTCTATGGCAATCCACCGAGCATCTGTTAAGATATTTTGGTCAGGACCACAGTGGTGGACCAACTGGTCGACAGTGCCATCCAGTGAACCTGGTTGCTATTCCTTAAAGAAGTCAAAGCAGACAAGAAAATCTACTCTCTTACAGTAATGGGAGTTAATATAATTTGTTACTTTAAATTCTGCCACTTGCACACACATACATATAAACAGGTGTTTTCTCCATACAGCATAGTTCCATGCTGTCTGCAGCGCGGAGAGCTGACAGTGATCTTCTCTAACCTGAATACCACCCAGCAGCTGCTTATTACTGCTAACAGTCTTTTTGGCAGCTGGTATCACATCAGTCAGAGTGGAATCAGGGGCGTGAAAGGTTAATACAGCACAGCGCAGTCCTGTGGCCATTTTGGGAAAACTGCAAGCATCTCTGGCAATTCGAACTGTGCCTTCACATACACACTCAATACACCAGCATAAATACACATGCTCCTCCAGTGTTTAATCAGACTGCTAAAGACTTTAATGAGCCGCAGGCATTTACCGTCCCCCTGAATCTATCTTGTATCAGCCAAGGCCAAAGAGTGCTCAATTACTAAGGCAGTCCCTGCCGCTTTGGTTTTCTTTGCAGAAAAGCAGGAAGAACTTTTAATCACTGACTGTTCAAGGCTTCACTCTTCCCTTTGCAACCTTAGCTCATGAAGCAATCACACGGAATAAATGTTCTCCCAAATGGTGAAGATTATATCCTTGTTCCCCCAACGGAGACAGAGAAAGGGCATCTGAAATGACATTTCAATTCTCAGGCGTATTTGGTCTACCAATCAGCAATGACCCCAGACAGCAGGATCAAGCTGCGCTCTGATAAGCCTGTCTTTGATGAGCCTGTCATATTGATCCAAGCCATAGCCTTACCTTCACTCAGAGAGAGCCACATATTTTAACTTCAAGTCTGTTTACCTCTCTAACACCCCAGTTAACCTGTCTGTATGGGCCGACATCATGCTCCAAAGACTCAGCCGTCAGACACGCATCAAGTAGCAACATGTGAGCTGACAAAGCATGCGCAAGTTGATGATGAGGCTATGCTCCAGATGTTAAAAGGGACTTAGCCTTGTCATCTTTCCTATCTTCAAAAGGCAGCAGGTGCCTCTGCAGCTCTTTGCAAACACATACCGCCTTCAGGGAGGCTCATGTCAATCAACACCCAAAACCCACATCTGAGAAAAGAGCTCAGCGGACAGCTAGGGCCCATCAGCTCAGAGTCAATTACCTGATTATATGATAATAAGTCAACAAAGATCAGAGGAAAACATATTCAGACCTTCTACTTGAAATGTCAGAATGATCCATGAGCTGATTGAAGTTTAATGTATGTACACGTTTTACAGAAGCAGACATGTTAGTTGTTTTAATGGCTGAACTTAAAGTTAGACGATGTAACGTTTAAAAGAATTGAAATAAAATGAAAAATCACCAGCCTGTCGTGAGGTTTTGCTGCTCCAGACTGACCAGTAGCTCATGGGGGCTAATGTTAGTTCAAACTTCTCTATAGCTAAAGGCTAAAGGTAAGCTAGTAAGCTAGCCTGCTTATACTTCAATGTGCCATGGTTATGAAAGAAAGACAAAAAAAAGTCCCTGAAATCATTTCTACTGAACTTCTCTTCTTATCTATTCTGATAAACCTGATAAACTGTGGCTCTTGGAGGTTTAACTCAACCAATCAGTGACATTATTTCCACCTCCAGGGCATCTCTGCCTCTGCGAAATATTTGCATAACTAAAATTCATGTTTACATTTTGAAACGGGTAGATGAGGCATTTCATCTTCACTTCAACTGCACACATTTTACAACTGTCTGTTGTCCAGATTCAGACAGGGCATGGAAATTTCCATTTTCCATTCATCTTTGAATGATGGATAATGTGCCCCTGAGAGAGCCAACCCAGCCGACAAGTGAGGGGAATACAGATTGTTCTGTGAGCAACATGTTTATGCACTGAGACATCCCATGGGGTTATTGTGGCACACAATTCACTGACCTTCTGGGTGTCTGTGTCGGCAAAGGTCAGACCAAAATAGTCCTTCTCCAGCAAGTTGAGATGCTCACAGACCATGTCCATCAGGGTCTGTCCTTTGGAGTGTTTCTGCAGACAAACATAGATGACACAGCAGTGGTAAAAGGGTCAACAGCAATGCCAAAGAAAACAAAACAAAGATCCTCTACATTTCTGAAATGTCACGCGTGCATAAGCGTCTGCTGCTGGTATGGCTCCCTTTTATTGGGAAAAGCTTGGCTCACCGGTGTCAGACCCCATTCAACAGGTGTGCTTGTAAAGGCTGCTTTCCTGTTCTCTGGTTCTGCACACAATAAAACAGCTCAACCACTGGGCGTCGTGTCACAGTCAGTGTGCATCAAACACTTGACAGTGAAAATGGACTGTGAATTGCTGGGGAAGATTGGTCCTTGTACTGTAAGCAGAGAATTCATCTGCTCTTGACAGAGATCAAGGTGAACATTTCAGGAACGTTTCTTTTCAAATTCAAGTGAAAAGCTCATGTTTTTACATTGAAGGGCGTTTCGATGTGGATTTTTTTTTTTTTTTTTGACTAGGTAACATCAGGATGCACAAATAAAACTTTTTGCTTACAATCCTGAAGGAGCTTTAGACCAGATTTGGCAGAGATCAGTATATCCTTAGTGTATAGCCTGGATGCAAGAAGTGTATAAAAATAGAGAGGTGGGCAAAGAAAGTATTCCAAACAGACAAAATGTAGACACAAGCAACTCCATCAGTGTTGGTGAAATAAGTCATCAAAAGTGAGATTTTCACATTGTACATTGTTGAGACCAACAGTCTACAGCCATGCCAGCAGCTCTGTGAAGCTGTAAATTGAGCTAACGTGCACAAGGTTAACCATGGTTAACTATCTAACCATCAACTAGTTTAGATTCATAAACAAAAGTATTTGACAACTTGAAATTTGACCTTATGATGGTGCTAAATGAAAAGTCAGGAGAACACCAAAGTCTTTTCAATTTACCCTCTGGGGACCATGCATGTTTGAACCGAATCTCATAGTAATCCACTCAATAGTTGATAAGATATTTCAGTCTGGACCAAAGTAGTGGACCCAGTGATTGACACCAACACGATTATTGCAATGAACATTTCTAATAAGTGAGGTAATCATATATTTACAGTAGATTAAAAATCTACTTTTGTTTTGAGTATAGACTGGATCATCTAGTGACGGTCACATTTCAGTGATAGTCATACAATGAAAAAACTACCCAAATCAGCTGTCATGGCGATTCATTGGTTAGCACACATGCCTCCCAAACTGAAGGTCAAAAGCTGGTTGGTCAGACTGTATTTGCCAGTGTGAAGTTATGCTATCTACAAACAAGAGTAACACTAACCTTATTTGACTTAAATTGTTAGTACTGACTATTGATTGGTTTGTAACTGAACAAACATGATGCGGACACTTTCTCAGTGAGGATTCATTTTAAATGCCAACACAGCCGATCTCACAGCACAGCTTGAACATTTTTGTTCAATTTGTCAGACGATGCAGTGATCACATATTAATGATTTTATCTGCAGTGCGATAGCTTGGTAAAGACTGCTGGTGAAGGTAGTATTCATAAGCTGTGATCAAATCTCACAGAACTCTAACAACAAAAAAAACAGAAAAATATGTAAATGAGAACAACCACCAGAATCACTTGTGCTGATTAGCAGTGATCATAGCTGCGTGCAAACATGCCACTCCACCAGAAACATCTCCTGTAAATGCACAACATAGAGCAGATTTTATAGTTTATTTAGTTACTTTAAATTGAAAAAAAAAAAAAAAAAAAAATCAATGGCCGATCATCTCTTCAATCATCAATAGCCAATCTGATTAGCAATTGGCAAGAGCTTCCTGGACATAATGATCTTTTTAAAGAAATCTGATCAGCAATCACTTACTGAACTAGCATCCACATGTGAAGTAGACCTAACATTGAACCACACATCCACAGTATTTAACTCACACACACACTGTCCCTCCTCCCCTGAGGCTTACTTTGCGAAGTGACAGGGAGATGGAGCAAGCAGTTGCCAGGGAAACAGATGCAGTATTATTCCTCTGCTGTCTTGTTTCTTAATATCTCAAGGCTAGGACTTGAAAAAGAGTTTCGCCTTAGCCTCATTATGGGTGAAAGGATGGTGGATCAACACTTGGGAAGTTTTTACTAGCTCTCATCATGTCAGTGAGTCCCCAATGTAAAGCAAGAGGGTGCTGTATGACATCAGCACCTGCCACCAAAATTAAATAAACAAATCACCATGTGGAGCATGAAAAGACAACAAACCAGCATGAAAGACTCAGTTCCGCCCAAAATATCCCTGTTGTGCACATCGGGCCGGCTAGGCTTGACCATGCATAGTGAAGCAGATTACACCCCAGTGAGCAGAGGGGGGAGACTGGGTGAGAGAAGTGGGTGAGGGTGGGGTGCCTGCTCTCCTGCCTGAGGACCACGGGGAGTCTCAGCCATGCATCCATGACAAGAGACTTAATTAACCCATGAATGCGGCACCTCCTTCAGGGAGAGCGTTCGGAAAGCGTGGCCTGCTTTTTCGCAACACTGTTATTACCAGCTCCTGAAAGCATGAGGGAGGTTCGGATATGGCAGGCATGAAGTTCCACCCCAGCAATTAAAGACAGGAAGGGAGAGCAGGCCTGCCAATGACCCAGAGGTTGGAGGCTCACACCAAACTAGAACTTTAAAAATCATGGGCTGACAGCAAGCTGCTTTGTGACTCTCTGGCACTGATTGGCAGTGCTGCGAGGGCGGGAGAATATTCAGGAAGAGCACTTAAGACACAAAAGCTTTCATAACCATAATGTGAACTATTGTTGTGGTGTGGAAAAGCCCCAAAGGTATTTCTGAATGCTTTCACAGTGCTGAGAGAGAGGTTGGTGCAAGTGTAGCATTCCTGATATTCTTACCTCACACACACTCACACACAAAGTTTCATGCACTTGTGCATAAGTATCCTAAGGGGTGGCTCATAATAATAACATTGCTCTTCTATTTTCTCCTTGGCTGCACCTGGCTTGCAACCATGTAATAACTATAGATTTCCTAACACCCTTTTAACGACCTGTGCTGAAGGCTTTTATTGGACAAAAGCAACATCCTGTGAATCCTAGTATCTATCTAATGAAGGTTTTTTTCATATTAGTGCCAATAAGAAATCAGTATTTATTCAAATACAAAATATACAAATACAGAAGATCAATGAAATACTTGACCTATGAAAACAAAAGTAGAACGTTGTCTGTGGCTCTGAAATGTGAGAAAATAACCCTGATACCATCATGTTATCGCAGATTTGGGTTGAGAAATTGGTTAAGAATTTGGGTGATATATTTTGAAAGATACTAATGAAGCAGTGGTGAGTTGCATGCTGTGAAATATAGGATCCAGTGTTTTGGAGTGTGTGCTGGAGACTAAAATCTAGGACGTTCCAGCCTCGGTGGCTTAAATTTTGAACATTCATTTTTTATATCAGTCTCTATTGAGTCCTCATCAGAATGTGAGTGAGGTCTTAGAGAGTCACTGTACAGTGACTTCCTGACAGTCGCCACAGGGTGTCTGGCAACCTCATATTGAGAACAAGACTCCAGGGAGTCAAACCATTCCTTTAAAACAAGCTATATTTGTGTGACATGTTGTGACTGTGCAGATAATGACAGGACATGTACGAAGTAGCATGACGTTGTTACTATACAGACAACTCGCCAGGAGGGAGTCTGGATGAGGAGGCCTGCTGTGCATCTCTGACACTATAGGCTGCTGCTCGCATCAATGTTGGTTTATATTAACCTTCCCTAAACATAACCAAGTAGTTCTTGCTGTCTAAATGTGACCAAACGTGAACTCTAAAGGTGGCAGAAAACAGTCATAGGATTAACTCTCCAGTTGGAGACAAACATTGTTTTCCTATTGATAAGGGTGCCAGATCTTTAAAGGTAATGTTTGGAGGTCTTGTTGTTTTTTTTAGATATACTGAGGTTATGCCCAGCCATACCCATGAACATGCACAGTGTATCTCCAGTCCCAGTCCAGGCTGCATCAGACAGGAGTCTTGCTGAAGGAATGCAGAGGCAGGGTACTGAGCTGTGACACATGCTGGCTGCCACCAGCAGGGCCAGACAGAAGCCTGATTTAACTCCATCATCTCAGGCACAGAGGCTGCGGCGCCAGACAGACGCATCATATCCTCGATTTGGGTGACTAAATGAATTGACAGTTAGTTGAATCGAAAGTTTTAAGACAGAGCTTAAAATGTTGCTGCATAGTCACCTCCACAGTCAAGTAATTGGATATGAATTCCTTCAATCACAAAACTGTAAAAGACATTTCAGGAGGAATAACAGACTTATTCTGGCACAGGTGGATGTTGATGCTACCCATAAAAGCAAAGAAGTGGATTTATCTAAGGCAATGGACTTCCATCTATCTCTGCCCTTCTCTTTTATGCATGCCTTCAGTTTCCATCCACAGCAAGTGGGAAATCTCCTCACACTGCCGGACTAATGACAACACATATCTTGTGTGGAATGAGGATGTTCTTGTGTGCATTTATTTCTTTTGTGTGTATTACAGAAATGTGTAACATTGCTTTGGCTTCACCCCCCTGGTGAGCACTCAGCATGGCACCCTCTCTTTTATTCTCTTTGCCTGTTTTATCCGCTCTGTGCAGCACTGTAGAACGCACAAAACTGCCTACAGAGGAAAATAACAACAAAGGAAATAAAAAACATTGCTTTTCAACGGTTTGTTCAAAACACGTTAAGGCTAATTCGAGAAAACATGTTACCACAAATTGTTTTTCATCACGCATACCTCAATTTCTCCTTCGAACTCGGCGGAGTCCAGCAGGGTCACTTTGAAGGGGCTGGTTTTAAGTCGCTTGGAGCCTTTCTGGGGAGATTTGGGGTTTTTGTTCGGGGACATCTTCTCAGACATGTCGTCTGTTTCTCTGTGTTCCTCACGATGCTTAGAGTTCTGTTCCTTAACACAGAAATGTAGAAAAGGCAGTCAAATAACACAGTTCTAGGTTTCTTTTGTCATCCCTGACACCTGAGTGGACATTTGAAACAGTTCAAATACACTGAAGTACTGTATCAATATCAGGACAATGCCTTAGATTAAGATTAAGTTTTTTGATTATAATGGCATGAGGGAAAGTCAGCATTGAGGCTTAATGGATATTTGACTGTGTGCAATCTGAGCGAATCAGCTAATTCAAATATTGAAGAACATGAAGTAAAATGTAGAACTACTGGAAACTGCACTGACTCCCAGACTAATTATTGAATTGTAAGACGAAACAGATATCAGACATAAAATATAATCACAGCAGTCATCAGCGATGTTTTCCCCTTTATATAATCGACATATAGACTCTTTCAGCTCTGCTTCAGACTAGGCAGAACTGCTGCAATATCAAGAAATCATGTAAGTTAATGAATCCAGATAAAACTCCTTCATAATAAGTGTCATCTTCATTATCTACAAGACCCGAAGGAGGCAATATGAACAAATGAACCCATATTGCTGCCATGTAATGATATCCTCAGCTCACTGAAGCACGAGCTATTGCATCAGCTCTTTGCCCATTCAAACTTCGCTCAGTTTTAAGATCGTGTTTAGTTTTAAGTTTATTCTTATAGTGCAGTTGTCACACAGACATACCCGGTAACTGCCAGGTGGGGCTGGTGCTGACTGAACTTTAAAAGGTTGTACAGTTTAGACCTAAAAGAGGTGATATGGAATATGATCAACACATCTGATTAAATTATATTTCACAAAAATCATACAATATACCTCAAAATGTTAGACTAAAGTAGCATTTTAAACTGTACGAGTACTAGTCAGACTTGGACTGTCAGTTAAGTTTAATGTATCTTTCACCCTTTAAACTGTCACTTTTGGCAGTTGTCTTACGGCTTGTGATTATACAGGGGGTGCTTTTCATTACATTGAATTGTGCCTCCTCATCTCCTCCCCCCTTCGTCGACCCGGAAGTCGTTTCCCCTCCGCCATGATGAAGGATCTTCCAATTGCTTAAATGCACCTGAAGGAGACGAGGAGTGAGGAGAGAGGAGGCTTCTGAAGGAGATCAGAGTGAGGATACACCGGTGTAGCCTAAGCGGAAGTCTTTTATTATTTAAGGGGCGTGTCGTATGTGGCACACGTTTGAATCATGGTGGGAGCAGGTCTTCACAAATGTAATCTTGATTCTTGTTTCAACTGTGTCCTTTTAACAATTGTATCTGTCACCAAGAAATAAATGAAAATTCTTGGTATATATTTACGGTTTTTTAAAGCAAGGCTACAAGGCTGTTGGTTTAATCTACCACACACCCGTCCTCTGTTATGCCTCTAACGGCATATAATTGAAACCTCATCAATAGCAATCAGGAGTAGAACAGTCTGACTGCAGGTCTGACCATAATATCACGTTTTACAGCTTTTCCAGCTGTGCAAACGTCATCAGTAATTGACATCGCTTCGGACTGACGCTGTGGAGCGAGGATTTTTCATTTCGGAGTTTCGTTTCCTCCGTCCTCACGTCCCATCCTCGCATCCCTCTTTCATGTCCTCGCTGGGCGGAGCTAAGACGCGAGGAGAGGAAGCGAGTGGAGGAGACAAGGAGACCAATTTATGGAATGAAAAGCACCCGGTGAATTCCTGTTTACAAAGTGGATTGATTTGTAGTCTTGTTTGTTTGTATTATGTCCTCTATCTTTACTTTCACAACTACTGCTAAGCCTTCGGCTTCGGCTGTAATCCATTAGTGCAATTAGGGCCGCGCTGACCTGTTTGGCCATCTTGCTGTCCGAAGCGGAGTCCTGCATGCCTGCTGCTGCTCCCTGCTGGCTGGGAGGACTCCTGTCTGGCTCTCTTCACCTCCGACTCAGGGCCTGTCTCTGTCGCTTCACCAATGTAACACCAACCTGCACTGAGAGAAGATCACAGCAAAAATGTTCAAACAGCGTCTCAGGTGATTGGCGCCTTCTCTTCAAAATGCCCTGTCAACAGCATTTATGCATGCTTTCTGTCAGAATCAAAAGAGGCGAGATGACAGGTGCTGCAGCTGGAGACTGTGAAAAATTCTGAACACGGATGCATTCAACCCAAAACAATAACGACACTCGCGCCAGGATCACACGCTCATCACACATTCTGAAAGCTGTGGCTTCTCGATACAACACAATTTCCACAGACATAATTCACCTTGCCGTCAAGGACATTTACTTTAATTATAAAATCCTTCACTGAGCCAGATAATGATCATCTATTTAAGCAAGACAAGCTGCACCACTACGATGACGACAACCAAAAAAAATGAATTACAGAATTAGGCCGTGCTCCTGGCTATCAACAGTGCATTCCTTAAATCACAAAGGCGTTCAACCAAAAAACTGATAAAAGCACTGCCTCTGATCCATGAGAGGATATGGATGCTTGGGCAGCAGTAGGGTGTCATCATATAATGTCTTTGAATTGTCTAATACAAAACATATTCTGGCATTAATACTAATCAACACAGCAGAATATCAGAGTGCAGAGCACGCCATTTGTGTGAGTGTTTCTGTCATCATTTTTGAAGTGTTGTTACTGACACCTTCAGCTGCAGGTTATCAGGGTGGCTGGACTGTCAGTTTACATCGGTGGGTACTGTTAGCACGTCTAAACAGAGGCTCAATAGAGAGAATGTTAAAGATATCTGAGTAAATGAATTGTGACTTCTATCATTTACTATTATCAATTTCATCATCATCATTAATTTTCAAGAGTGTTACATTCGCAGTGCAGTGTGCAGTAGAGAGAGCAGAGTGGTAGCTTAGATGTGGGTAGCTGTTTTTGTAGTTGCGCACAGGCAGAGCTAACGCCATCTCCACACTTCACACCGCAGCACAAGCTCAGCTGGTTTTTCTGTCACAGGAAGGCCTCCTCTGCTGCGTGCAGCATCAGTATGTGTGTCTGTTAATGCTGTATGTAAATGTACTTCATAGATGTGCCTCGTAGTACACTGACTGACTGTTGCACTTACATAATACACTATGGGTTTTCCAGCAAAGTACATTATGTCAGTATGTGTGTGTAGTATGTGTGTGTGTCAGTGTTGGACAGTATAGGCGTTACTACTTTAACTGCATTTCTCAGTAGTGTGGTGGTTCAGGGTCTCTGTTGCAGGGGAATACAGACACGCAAGCTTGAGTTTTCTTGGAAATATGGCAGAGGGTGAGGACAGAGAGGGACTGATGCCGAGAGAGTCAGGATTTTTGACTTCTTCTATTGTGGTTTGAGCTGTTATTAAATTTAGAGTTTGTCCAGCAAATGTAGCAAAGGCTAGATTGAGCATACCCACGCAAGCACACAGGCACTCACACACACACAGGCACACAAACATAGATGAGCACACACTCTAGACACCTTGTTTTTTGTTATTACGTGGAGTTGTTGTTGCCATATTGGTTTTGGGGCAGTTAGAGCAGAGAGCAAAGCTTATTGTTTAATTAGCGATTGAACTTGAGTTTCTTCCTGTCGATCTGTTTGATTGACAGTTCTATTGATCACTGAGAGAGCGCTGAAGTTGTCTTCTAAGCCCATGTAGGCTGGGTACTTTTATGTGAAAGACACAGACAAAAAAATTTAAAAAATCACATTGTGTGCATTACATTGGTGCCTGTTCGGGATAAAGTTGCATCTCTCCCCCACAGTTGCCCACAGCTGCCTACCAACACCCTAAAATACAAGACAGCCTGTTTATAGATATTCTTGTGTTCGAGGGTGTGTTCAAGGTTTTTTTTTTTACACCACTCCACTGTGAATTGAAAAAGATGCTTATGACCCTGGAACATGCTCTTCCATGACCTTTTATCAAAGGAAGACAAGGCCCATAATGTGTGAAATATCCTCAGTGGGATCTACGTATACTACACAGTATATAGGAATAATGCCTATGTATTAAATAGTTCCCACGACATTTCGCGACCTCGTACATAATTCAATCTTTATATAACCCAGGAGGTCTCACTGCCTCACAAGCAGCAAATCATATCAACATAATGTACCAGGGGTTGATGACTGAGGCAGGAACACAACCGGTTCACACTGGTTCAGAGGAGAGACAATCCCCCTCCGACTCTCAACCAGGGAAGGTCTTGACATATTGCACGTGGTTAAAGGAGTGTGAAACCCTCCCCCCTCACTCCTCCTCTTCCTTCTCCTCCTGCTGCTCAGCCACGCTGTAACAACCGTCCCATTACTTACAATCACAGTGATTTGACAGAAATGAATTCCCTTCCTTGGGGACAAAAATGAAGCATGGAGTGGTATGTCCACTCAGGGCCTCATTTCGCTCTTGCTGTCTGATCCAGCTGGGCACTGAACTATAAGTTGCTAAATCAATTTTTCCCTCACTGGCTGAATCGTGGATATGACTGCCAAAGGAACTTCCTGATTGGAGAAGAAAAACTCCACCGGGCATCGTGTTCTGGTGGCGAAGGAAGCAAACACTCAGCTCCACCATTTCTTTCTGTTATCGCCTCCCAGTACGATTCAGTCAAGCTGAAAATAACGTCGCGCCTCCCCTGTGTGCATTACAGGCGCACATTTTCTCATTCTTTCCAAGTCAAACAGAAGCTGACGTCCCCCCCTCACTTAACATCCATCTGGGCTACATGACACAATGCATTCATCTACAGCCATCTGTATGAATATACCTGTCTGCTGCGCTGTGTTGTCTTCACAGCAACAAATTATCTGAACTCCAGTCGAACCATTTCTGTTCCCCACTGTGGACATTTTTCGCTTCTGTTCCGGACACATTACCGAGCACACAGCCAACCATGACACACTTACTTACCATACCTAAATTGATAGTTACTGCTGCTTTGAAGTGGCCGTAATAGATTTGTACAAAACATGTCAGCCAGTAATGAAAAAGCCCTTCGAGGACACATGCACACACGTACACACAATTGAGAATACAGATCACACAAATCGCATCCAAAGTTAGTTTGTGGTAAATGGGGTCCCTTATTGAGACATCTTCTCATGAAATCAGATTAATTGGCAAATTAATGCAGATTGATGTCATACAGCGAGGCAGTAGAGCCCTGCAAATGCCTTAATTTTCTGTAACAGACCATTACACACAATCACCTCGGTCAACCCAGCGACCGACACCTCTACAGAGGAGAGGAAAGCACCTTACAGTACAGGAATACACTGCGTGTTTCCTTTGTTGTGCACTGCGTGCAGTTCACTGACAATGTCTGTCTTTGATATCTGCCATCAGTAATAATGATTCATCACAGAGAAAAGCGCATTGTTTCCTTGGAGGGTTATGAAACGCCACTCTTCCCTAACAAGCGTAGCCTTTTCTCTTGTTTCTCCTGCCTCTATCTCTTTCTCTTCATTTTCATCAGAGGTGAGCTTTAATCTAAGTGAGGCAAGTGGAGGGAGAATGAGAGAGGGAGCGCGCATGTCTGTGGAAGAGTACTGGCTCAGCTCATGGATGCAGTTGCCATGGTAACAGCATAGAGTACTCTTTTTTTTTTTCACAGCCGATCGTCTCTCTCCTCAGAGGAGTGACAGAGAAACCGAGAGACGAACGGAACAAGGAGAGAAGATGAGAGGCCAGAAGATGAGGCGGCCAGAAAGACAGAGGGATCAAGGATAAACTGAAAAGATAAGAAATGACAAGAAGGAGAAAATAAGCTGATGTGGCATCGCGACTCACAGGAAATGTCAAGCAGCCTCCCCCTCTGGTTAGCAGTCGAGGGGCTGCACACAGCTGCACACAGGGACGGATGGGGAGTTTGAAGCAGGGATGCAGGCCGCTGCTGCTAACCTCCTTCTCCCATCCGCCAGCAAACATAACCTGCTCCTCATCTGAGCCTCGACAGTGCACAGTCATCACTATTTGGCTCAAACACAACTCTAATTCCATTGTACAATCCATGGCTCAGCTCTGTGGTCTTAATCACATTTATCCATTAGCATGCACTGAGCGCACAATGCAGTCAAGTAATCACAGAGCACTGAGACAGAACACAATAGCAAATACAATACGTCCCCTTACCAGCTTGCAAATTATTTGCATATGAATTCAACTGTTGCCATGTAGTCATGGAAGTGAACACACAGGTCTGCAGCTACAGATATAAGTTTCACTTTTAAAAGAGAGTCACAAGCACACTTCACAAGTCTTTTACTATGAGGAAGACTCAAATGCTGACCTTCCAGCTTCCACAGTCTGGACAACTGGTTGTAAATTAGAGTGAGACAAGCACAAAGAATTTACAGAATAACCGATAAATGATGAAACGACAGTGATGATATACTGATGATAAAAGTGATGTCTTGGATTACAGACACAGAGAGTTAAAGTCCTGTTCCAGTTCAGGGCTTGAGGTCAAATACAGCTGCAAAGTGGAAGAAGCTATTTCAATTGTCTGGGTTTATGTGACTGATAGTTAGAGCACCTGCACGGCTTCAATGGATATGAAACTCCCGTAGTTCAATCAAAACATCCGCCCACCAAGCTTGAAATTCTATTGTGATTTTTGTAGCAGCCTGATAATATATTCATTCAGTTTATATCTCAGTTGTAGAATTTGAATGAATTCAGAAACAACGGAGCTGTGTTTTGCTTCCAATTCCAAAAATAAAGCATTTGAGAGCCAACTGCCAAACCATGCTGATGGCTGATAGCCTAAGAGAATACATCCACACTAGTGGCCCTGTGAGGCTGTATTTATGCATAATGGTGCTTTGAGCTAAATGCTAACACCAGCTTGCTAACATCCCCACAACAACATCCTGATCTTTTATAATGTTAACCATTTTCACTATGTATTTTTAGCTTGCTTTCATGCTCACATTTTGCTGTGTTGCTGAGGTTGGATTATGGATGGACTGCCATGAACCAAATTTCATGGCAATCCATCCAACAGCTGTGGTGTCATTTCACCCAAAACCAGAAATCTCATGGTGGCACTCAAGGGAAAGTCATGGGATCACAAATGGAACTTTTCAGTTCATAACCAGTAACTCCCACTTTGCAACTCTTTGGTACTGGACTCACAAATGTAAAGCATTTCTTTCTTTGAAAGTGATCATCTCACCATGTCACCTACAACTCTGGCTCCTCTTCCTAGAAAGCAGCAGTGTTTCCATCTGACATGTCTCAGCCCCACTGATGCACGGCACACTGCAGTATGTCAGTGACAGTTCATGCAGTCACTCAGAGGCGAGGAAGGGAGGCTCAACGGCTCTCATTCACCAACATTACACATACGGCCTGTCACATACACTGACAACTACACTGAAAAACTGATGGAAGTCATCGCCCAGAGCACATTTTTACAAAGCACCATGTGTTAAGAGATGCAATGTGTTTTTCCACTCGAGTGGCGTTCCGTTCCTAACACGACGATGCCGCACAAACACCCTTCCTGCCCCCTCATTACTCTGCTACCTTTCCTGGGTGAGCTCCTGCCAATGGTTGGTGACAGATGAAGCCTGAGCGGAAAGACTGATGCTTAAGTAAAGTACAGCCACAACAACTGCATGAATCTTCAAGCTTCACATTCCTGCAGCAGCCTGGAATCACCCTCTGAGAAAAAAACAGAGCATGTTTCCTCCTTGCAGCTGTAGTAATAACACGTGCTTGCCTTCCTCTCAGCAGACTAGATGTCTGAACACAAAGTTTGCCACTCACTGAGCTAAATTAAAGGTGCTCACTCTCAGATGAATATCAACACACACAGTCGCAGATAGAGACCAGAATTAGCCAGAGCCAGAGGCAGGCTGGGTACAAATTGCTGCAGAGACATCATTCTGTCACAGTGTATCTAATGGAAGCTGACCTTTCTCATGCTGTGCTGGAGACCAGTGGTGCATGCACGAGGCAGGATGTCTCACCGCTGACGGGTCTGTCCCTGAAGCTGCCAGATGCCGTGCACCGCAGGGACTACAAATGCAGCTGATACTGGGATAAATGAGCAAGAGCAGTGACGCTAAAGGGAAATATAGCAATTTGAGAGCATGCTAATGGGAGTTTAGAGCTGAAATGAGGACATGGGTGTGGGAGCACATGGGCGGTTGTGTAGGCATCATCATGAACCTCGGGGGCAGGGAGACACATGGTTGCAAGACATAGCTTGTTGGCTTGTAAGTGCTCTGTCAAAAGCTGTGCCAAATTCTCAGAACCATGAATATGACATACAGATCCATGCTACTTAAAGGCATTACCCTTCAAATGCTTGCTTTTGAATTATTCCCTTTTGTCTTTTGCGAATGTTCAGGAAACAATTGTCAAAATCTCCCAAACCAAGTCTCGTAGCAGTTTTTATTTTTTTCACTACTGCTTTTTGCCTAAATAATTATTATTTCATGGCAAGGGTTCATATTCTCTTCACCAAATGTCAAAAATTTGAGAGTATTTTGTACTGGTAATGGAAAATCACTTTGTTCCATTTTATCCCATCAGATGCATACAATACATATCAATCAATCTCTAGTCCAACACTTTCAGATACAAACACGTGCGGCCTGTTTTATCAGTTCCTGTCAAAAAGTGCTGTCACACTCTCAAAGGCCACTGTGTAATTGTCTCGGCGTGAAGCCTCCGCTGCGCTCCAGTTAATGAGAGACTGTCACAATGGCTGCACATCCCAAACCAGATTCCCCACCACTGTAATCTGTGAGCGGCAAAATTCATTCCTTGCAACCACAATTACAGCTGGTTTTTGGCTTTGGTAAAGTGCTGATGACAAAAAAACAACAAACCGGTCAGAGCGGTTCCAATAATGTTGCACTCAGTCAGTTTAGCGCCTGGATGAAACAACTTGCAAGCATTTTTACTGTTTAGTGTAGCAGGGTTAAAGATAATTTGATCACAAACACAGATAAGCATTGTTAAGATGCTAACTATTAACATGTCACTTGCACACGTTTGTTAGCCTGGCGACTGTCAACAGGCAGTTTGATAAAGTACATTGCTTCTGAATACACAGATCAGTTTAAGTCCCTTGCCGTCCCACTTTAAAGCGCACTTTCTATGCAGTTCACAAATGCAAAACTACAGTATAATAAAAGATACTCCAGAGGCGTAAAACTCACCAGAATTGCAGGCAAGATGCTGTTTGTTCTCCATTAGATGAGGCAAACTCGACTGTGCCGCAGTTCAAGTCAAGCTGTCAATAAATCCACATCACTCAACAATTTCAAACAGGACTCGTCTGATGACCCAAACTGCTTGAAGATTTGCCTCAGCACGGCACACACACAGCTAGTCTCACCCCCATTTTCCCTTTCCCTTTGAAGAAATACACACACGCACACACACACGCACACACACACACACACACACACACACACACACACACACACACACACACACACACACATCCTCCCACGCAACACACTCTCCCTTTGATTTCGCTTTCTGCATTAGGTCTATATTAATTTAGTTTTCTTTTTGTTCTTATGTATAAATTTCATATTTATTTTCACACTTTTCATGTTTTTCTGATGTGTTTACAAGCCTCTAGCTTTTCTTCTGATTTGTACTGTCTACTGTAGCCTACCTTGTCATTATGTTTATTTTCATGCAGGAACAAATCAACTGCCTCGCAATCAGTTCGAAAGCAGTCATTGAATGCAGGAGCATTTGTTGACAAGCCCCTTTCAGACGTGCACCTTGATGTGATGAAATTTGACATGGTGGGCTCATGTCTGAATAATGTTTGAATAATGTTTTATTTACTTTTATGTAAAAGTCACTGCAGCAATCTTCCCGGGGGGGTAGTAAAATTTCCATTTCCAACACTGCATGAAGAATGCCAACTGCCACCTGATAATATTGAATAAGCCTACAAACTTCCCACAGTTTACCCTGTGTGTGTGTGTGTGTGTGTGTGTGTGTGTGTGTGTGTGTGTGTGTGTGTGTGTGTGTGTGTGTGTGTAGTTAACTTGTGCTGCCGTACCCTTTACATTACCTGGAATAAGTGATTTTCTTGGCGACTTCAGCGAAATGCAATAAACTGTTAACACTGACTTATCACCAGTGATGCTCCCCCAGATCCCCACTGGACCTTTTTAACACTAAACACACTACTGGTGGACTTTTGCTTGTCCCTCTCAAAACAATACAACACTAGATACAGTATAAATCTAATGTTTGTGCCATGATTTCTGCTTGTTTTTATTTGCTAGCGTAATATGCTCGCTCTAGATCTTCAGAGCTTGTGAGAATTTGTTGTTGTTGAGACAGAAAAACATCTCAAGCAAAGTTAGGTTTCTCCACATTTGCTGGCCTGAAAAATTACGTTTTAATGTCACAATGTTCAGATAAGTAGGGTGTGAAAAATGAGTCCAATGTTTACTGCGGTGACTATGGGCTATGGACTTCATCGTAATCAGTGCTTACATTCACTTCGCCCTTTGAAATCAACAGACTCAGGATCGTAATCCTCCCATAGTGGCATGTCAGTGGCGACACCCATGTGACACATACAGAAAATGATTCTTCGCTGGGTCGCCCAGTTCCTGCATCATCTCTGCTCTCACATTATAATAGTGATGTGGTGACTGTGCTAGCTAACAGTTGTCTATGTCCACATCCAGCAGACATGTAGCAACATTAGCATTCATTTGGAGTAGTGTTTCTGGCCAGCCATATCCTACCCTGTCACTAACTTCATCTGTTTGTTTTGGTGCTTGGCGGCGAGCATCCAGTGGGTTTATCAGAGCTTTAAATGGCTGAACTTAAAACATGTGTTTACTGCTGCTGGAAACAACGCTGATTACAGGTGTAGGAGTGAACCAAAACAGTAAAGCTGCGGGCCTCAACACCAAAACAATGAGCTGAGAGACACTGAACAGCTCCACAGGACGGAGGGAAACTGCTGAGTTGGGTAACAATTCTCTAGGAGATCGTCACTACAAGTGACCCTTTACACAATAAGCATCATCAATTGACCTTTTGCTTACATATAAACTTTGAGAGGTGCAGCTTTAATGTGAGCACATTCCATCAGGAACTATGAACCATCTTCTCCTTGATGTCATTATTTTCCAACACACCAACACTGTTCTTCATCATTGGTGCCACATACCGATCAAGCATTGGATCTTCCTCTAAGAGTCATGTCATGTCTGAATGAAGCCATAACAAACATTTATGTAAGAGACACCTACTGTATGTCTGAATGATGATAAGCCATTACTTTATCAGACAGATAAGTCAGCACAGTTATATATTCCATGTATGCGCTCCCTCCTTTCATTTCAGTTTTAAGTCTCACTGGGTTGGTCGAATTCACTGCTCAGAATTATAAATGTTTCACAGAGCACAGTCATGCACTGTTCTTGGATATATGTTTATAGACATCCATTTGCCTCTAGTAACAGTGAGATAAAATACCTAAGTCTGTTGTGAAATCCATGCTCTCCAACCGGGAAGTTGCAAGTCTTGCCTCATGACCCTGTTGTAAGCACTGACACAATACCTGCTTTGTTTCCCCCAGTGTTAGCCTGGCTGGCGCAAGGCTCAGATTAGCTTTCCTTTTTAGTGGAAAACTGATCTGCACACAGGCTTTCTTTAAAATGTACTCTGCTTTTTTTTTTGGTCAATTTCCAATGGCAAGGTGTGTTTCAGCAAGATGTGTTTCTCTGAAAAAAAAAAAAAACAAAACGATTTCATCTTTTGTCATGTTTTCTTTGTGCATTTGTGATTTGTTCAAGGTCAATCTATGTTCCCATTTCTTCTACTCAACTCACAAATATTGCTTTTATTTAGTGAGGATTTAAGTGCTGTGTCTGTCCCACACAAGAAAGTGACAATGAAGCCCCGGGTCAACCTGCATATGCATAATATTATGCTAATGGTCATGCTCAGCTGCATTTGCAAGCGCATGTCCTTGTAACAGAGTTCATCAGAAAGATATCTCCACTGTGGGAATAAATGGAGAGAGAGCCACAGGCCTCGGATATCTACCATAGGAAGGACACAAATAACTGCCTCCTAACACAGAGCTGCCACTTATATACACAGCTATCACCTCGAAGGTGGTTTTTCCAATTTCCTTTCACCCTTAGAAGTCATAAAGAATGCAATAAATCAACAGGAAAATGCTGGATGACAGGGAGGCGCTCACAGCAAGACTCATCACAGCACAGGTCGCGCTGAGTTATAGTCACACTCTTTTACTGTATTTATCTCAGGGGATCAAGATGGATCAGCTGGCAAAACACAGGAGGGATTGTTGGGATTCCCATGAGCACGCCTGGAGCAGTTTTTAAAAACCCCCTTGAATTTGGTATCAGTGCAGAATTTCTTAGAATTTACACCATAGGCTTACTACAGAGAATTTAAAAGTTTCACAGAAAGGTTGAATGCTCTTTACAGATATCTTTGTGTGGCAAGAGAGAGGTGAAGCAAAAGCTGCTGCTTTCATGCAGCATCTCTATGAATGTCAATGGCAGAAGGCGCTCAGGAAAAACTCATCAGAATGACATTGCAGTGTGCTCCGACGGGAACAATTCAGAAAACTTAAGAGGGTTGCTGGACGCAAGATATTTTGGCATAAATGGGCCTCCTGCTAGCTCCCAGTGGCAGCACTCTCTGCCAGCTAAACACATCCTGCTGCTGCCCAGCTAGCAGGAGCGGCACTCAACTGCTGTTGGCTAATGGACTGCTTAAAGTGAGAGGAGGCGGAGTGACTGTGGGCACGTGCATCAGCATGGCTGGCATGCTGCAGGTGCAGACTGAGGCAGCAGCTGGAGCGCATGAGTCAGTGTGTGTGTTTGTTTGCTTGCCTACGTTCCTACCCACCTTTTCTTGACACACACACATGCAAAACACACACACCCTAGGCCTAAGCTTTTCCATCATCCGAGGAAAGCGCCGCACACTCCAAAACATTTTGGCTACGGGCCGATTCACATTCTCCATGCCAGAATGCAGAGAATGAAGCTGTGGCATGGCTATCGAAGCTCTTCCATACGCGTGCAAAATACCGCAGTGCCACGACGGTGTGAGGAGAGGACACACAGGAAAGAGGGGAGAGGAGACAACATGTGCAATGTTTCTGTAACAAATTACTGGATTGATCCGTAACAAAGAGATTATTTCACACGAAATACTATGGCAACAGAGCCTGCAGCATCACCCACTGTCCCTGTCATGGCCCATTTAAAGCTTGTTCCCCTGTGCCCATGGGAGAAGGTGGCACAAGGCCATGCCATATGGTATTCTATGTGGCGGGCTGCAGCACCGCAGGAGAGCTGAGCTGTGAAAGGAAGGATCCTGTCCATTGGACTAATTAATGCCTCTGTGATCAGGAAGGTTTTCTTCATAACCAGGCCAGAGACCCTTCCACACACAGCACCTTTACCAGGCCGCTCAAACGAGCAAAACGGCATCTCGCTTTACATGTAAAACAGATGGTGGTTGGTGATCTTGACTGCAGATGAAGACATGAGGTCTAGAAAGGGGCATGTTTGAGGCAGTTACATTTTCTCTCTCTCTCTCTCTGTTTCTCCCCCGATGCCCTTTGTGATCTGATAGCCCTAGAATAATAAGCAGTTAGCGTGTTATCTGCTAACAGCTCCATTACAGCACGCCGATAAAGCTGCATGGATCTCAGCAGGTGCAATCCGGCTGTGGCACTCCGTAATAACAGTGGAAGCCGTCACAGTGACATGTAATTATCATGTGCTGAGGTTCAGACTAGCTTTAAAAAAATCATCAGTGTCAGGTCCTAATATTAGCTGCAGCAGGCTTCACATTTATTTAAAGGTTGTATTGATGAGGCATTCACTAGGTGACTGGCGCTCTGTCATCAACCGGTCAGACTGGATGTCGCGTATCATTTTGTTTTCAATGTCTGACATTATGTAATAAAACCAGGCCAGAAATGAAGCTGCTATAGGGTTATATGCTATATGCATTAGCTTTGCAAAAAGCAAAGCCTTCAGTCACTTGAACATTTACATAAGGCATTACAGTGTACCACAAAGCACACAGAGCTCCTCATATTCAGTTTTCATTTATCAATTGAAAACATAGATACAGTAAACAAATGAATCTGTAAATGCATCTGTGTTCATTTTAGTCATTATAAAATGTGTGGAAATTGGATTTCAAAAACACCATTTGGACTGCTACAGACGGACCAGATGTAACAAGCTTTTTCCAAGGTTTTCTGGTACACATGTGACACAATTGATTTTCTTTTTCTCACAGAAATCAAAATGTCAGCAGACAAAGAGTGAGACACATGTGACGAGGGAACTGGACTGAATCGGTTAACTAAAAATAAATGACTGAAAGAATGCAGGTTGAGGAGAAAATAAGAAGAAAATCAGCAAAAACAACAAATGACAAAGTCATATCAGGATACAGGATAGGTAGTGGTTCCTTAAAATGAAGCTTGAAAGTGATGCTCAGTGAGCTGTGACATCACTTCAGGGTATGATTGCACTCTAAAGATAAGACACTCTGCACTGGGCTACCTCTAGTGAGGCATATCAACAACATCTCCACCCTCCACCTGCTCCGCTCTGAGCCCTCTCTATCAGCTCTGCTGGTTTCATATCACTCACATCCTTTGTTTTTCTTTAAAGTTAGCATCTTTAAGATTTGCATAAGATTAAACAACATGTTTGATGGCCGGCACTTTCCTGCAAATTCCATTAAAAAGCATTTAAGTCCAATAATTCTGTCACAGCTCTTGGTAGTGGTCGAGTCCACCATTCCCATGCTGGATTCAGAATGCTTTCCTGAAATGAGGGTTTCACAGGAAGGATTTCACTCTCCTACAGAGCTGTTACTTCTAATGCAAACAGGACATCTTACCGCAGCTGCTTCACATCCAAAATGTTCAACTGAGGAAGTGGGGAGTGGCTTTCACTGAGGAGCTGACACAGAAAGCAGTTGTCAGAAATAAGATCACAGTTGCAAATATTATAAACTTTATTAAAACAACAGCAGTTTGTTTGGCTGCACTGTAAAGAGATACACCAGTTGCTCCTCTATTTTCGACAAAGCAGCTGCTCAGGGAGTGTTTGCTGTAGTATTAACCCGCCCTTGCTGTTACCACAGTAACCAGGGGTGTTGCCAAACCAACCAGGATCCCAATATCACAACTTTAAACTCATATAGACCAAACAGGCCTACAGATGGGGATTTACAAGAATTTTTGGAGTAGAGATTTTCTCCTAAATTCCCTCTTCGCTTTGTGCAACAAGTAGATTTTCTGAGACCAAAGATGTTTACTGTAAATGTGCTAATCGGTGTCTTCTCACAACAGGAAATGTTGAATGCTCAAGTGAATCTTTTAAAACATAAGCTGTGTCAAACTGATGTAATTTACAGATCTCCAGTCCTTAATTTGACACCTTTCTCTGTTGGTGGTTGGCTTTAGCCTCATGATGCCTTGCCCACCTTTTTAGTAAGCACTAGTTCATCGTTGCTGATGCTACAAACTGCACTGAAACAACAACAATATGAAGGTGTGCTCTTATCTACAGCACTCTGCTGGATAAGAGTGACTCAGGATAAACATTATCCAGGCCATATTCAGCAATCCATCCATCTGAACTGCATCAGATGAAATGATAAAATGAAGCACGGATAAGCATGTGCTTAGAAAAGGAGAGCAAAACATGTGTTTCAGTGTACCTGGGTGTATGAGTGACTCTATTACAAAGGTTTGCTCTCTGTGGTATGAGATTTGTCACAGCACACTCTTTGCTGCCATCGATCTGTCCTCCTCGAAGTGTCCTCTGCTGCCTGTCCTTGCAAAGCAACAAACAGTAGAGAGTGGGTACTGGGCGCCGGCAGCTCTGTCTAATATCAGTGGCACAATCTGCCAGTGGGCGCAGAGCTTTCATGCCACAAGGTTACACAGAAGCACACTGGAGTCAGTGTTATAGGTCATGGACAGTTAGATACAGAATATTTGATTACACAGAAGAATTTCTCTCCTTTTCACTTTACTTAAAATGAAAAGGTGAGTACATTTTTTTTTTTTTTAAAGTGATCTTTAATTTTTTTTGTTTTTTTTTTTCATTTAGGAGTTGTAATCAATGTGAACAAACATAGAAGACACTGTACACAAATAACGAATACATTATTTGAAAGGAAGTACAGGGTTTATTCAATTATGTGGCTATTAGCAGCTAATCCTGCTTTAAGGGTGCAAGTATTAAGACGATTCATAATCTATTTAGCTTTAGACAAATTGACTTAAATGTGAAAGAGAATGACAGAAGACAAGAAAAGCTGAAAATCCTAATGTTTGAGAGACAGTTGCAAAGCAGATGTTTGGTATTTTTAAACGATGAATGGCTTAAACAATTAGCTGATTAGCAAAATGATCATTCAGTTAATTTTCTGTTGCTGCAGGGATAGAGCAGCTGTGGTGCTGTTGTCTTTCACGGCTGACTAAACTCTGCATTTTGGGATTTTCCTCAACACATCCTCTGAGATGCAAAACAATGGGTGTTGTATAGAAAGGGGGCCAGCAGACTGTTCCACGTCTCATTAAGATGCTTCCTTGCATCTCTTTTTTCTTCCACCCCTGAAAAACCAAATTGAAGATGAGATTGACTCTAAAAGCCATTTATTTTCTTCTCCAAATATGCAGCCTGGTTAGAACAGAGAGAAAGACAGAGGCTGTTTTGTTTTCAGCCTTCTAATATTCAAAGTAAAAGCACCGTTGCTGCACTCAGGCTTGATTTCTTGCAATCAAGATTAGGAAGCTGAAGTCTCACTTCATTGCAAGTGCCTCAATAAATACTCTAATAAGGTCTATATTTATTTACACCAAGACAAACAAACAGCGAGTATCCAGCAAATTTTACTGATAATTTCAGTTCCTGTTGTCTGATTGAACTCTTTGCTTAAACTTCATTGTGTTAAAGGCAAAATCATACAAGGACTTCAAATATTAGACAGTCTGCTTGCACATTTTTAAGGAAACTGACCTCTTACAGTCTTCAGCTTACACATTCAAGTGGGATTCATCAGGACTGTGTAAAATGTGCACAGTACAAGAGACGTGTGGCTCATGGAGGGAAGGGCACGGCACAACAGAGCTGTTGTTATGACAGTGAGGAAGCGTTTTTACTCCTTCATGTTAAACACCAGCTCCTGCAGTTTCCACATTTAATATCTTCACATCTCAGCATCAGATTTTACAACCACGCTGACCTGAGAGCAGGTTCAGCCTCACTGCAACGATGTGCCACACGGCAGGAGCAGGATTCCTCTCCTGAAAGAAGTTCTTTCGTGCTGCTGAAAGGTGATTTTTGATGGCATGAAAGCCCAATTATTCACTTCAATCTGATTTATGGGATGTGAAAACAGTTAAAGTATTAAAATCTCACAGTATCTCACAGTCACTTTGATCATGATGAAAGCTAATAATCATAAGAGCTGGACTTTTCAGTGCAGAAAAAAAAAATCAAAGTGAGAAACACACAACGCTCCAGGGAACCCTTTAAATGTGCTGGATGGAAACAAAACATGAGCCAATCGTGGTGAAAGAACAAAGTATTTCTTTGTGTTTGGGGGCTAAGACTCTGACCCTAACCAAACATCAACATTTTGACATCTTAATTTGATATTGTTCCCGAGGACAATGTGCTTTAAAAAAAAAAAAGGCTCATGCATGCCTGCAAATGAAGCACAACACTACTGTGATTTCAGCTGCAGAATCAATTAAACTTAATACTTTGGCTGGCACTTGAATCTTCTTTTGTTCTGCTTTAAGTCTGAGTCATCCTTGATTCCACAAATAAAGGAAGAAACTGTCATTACTGCAGCAAATCCAAGAAGAGAGTCATCCTTGGGCGAGCTGTGGGACATTCACTGAGAGAACTGATTCTGCTTTTATTGACTCTCATGATCTGCGGTGTTAGACTTTCACACAGCGAACGCAACAGCTTGACAAGTTAAGACAGAACGGGGTGAATTCATCAATAACTCATATCTCAATCCATGTATGAAGGATTCAGGCCTCCTTAAGACTCTTTCCTGCATTCACCACTGAGACAGGCACAGCACGTACTTCTGACCAAGTGCCAGATAGCCATTTCCAAATAATCCTGCCCCACTCAGACCATGTTCCACACTGCCACTGCCATGTGTTATTTATACATTATACAAAGTAGTGTTCCATCGAGTCATACTGTACATTATCAGGAGGAGAGAAACACCATTCCAAGTGTAAATCCAGAGGGAGAAATAGTCCATGGGCTGACACATTGATGGAAAGTGAAGTTCTTCCTGAATTTGACTGGAGTCCACACTGGGACCCCTTGCACTCTCCTGACTCCTGCCTCCATGAACATGTATTCCTACTGGGAAATTATAGAGGAGTTTTTGAAGTACACACACACACACACACACACGTACATCAGTGAGGGCCCACACACTTGGACTAACATGATCTTGTTGCTGCAGATTGCACACACAGGCGGACACACACTCACACATCAGCTACTGCATTGTGTTTATATGAAGGCACGAATGCTCATCCAATCTCCGCTATCCTCCCACGAAGGGCACGCCAAGAGCCACTGCGGCACAGGAAACTCTGCATGAGTCTGTGTGTGTGTGTGTGTGTGTGTGTGTGTGTGTGTGTGTGTGTGTGTGTGTGTGTGTGTGTGTGTGTGCACGTTAGCCACGTTGTGGGGACATAAATCTGTTTACATGGTCACATTGTGGGGACCTGTCTTCCTGATGGGGACAAAATACAAGTCCCCATCATAAATCTGAAATTTTAGGTTGTAGACTTGGGTTAAGGTGAGGGTAAGTAAGGCTAGTAGGTCAAGCAAAGCAATGTTGTACGCGTGTGTGTGTGTGTGTGTGTGTGTGTGTGTGTGTGTGTGTGTGTGTGTGTGTGTGTGTGTGTCAGGATAACACCTGAAAGAGAAAGTACGTAAACATATTTTACACAAATGCCGTAAACTGCGGCATACAATGAGGTAGGGCTGATTGATCTAGAATAGATTAAACTAATTAAACTCCAGGCTTATTTTCATCATTTAAAATCACAAACGTATTGTTTCTGCATGAAAAGAATCAGACAGAAGTTGTGGAGAGCAAGTGAAAGTCAAATAAACTAAATAACTTAGCTAGTTTCCAACAGACAAATTGACAAATGCAGCTCACATTGAGGGAGATACTTCAGAACAAATAACTGAAGAATTTTAAATTACAATATGATGTACTCAAAAGCTGAACTGGGAGATTACAACTGCTGTTCCCAGCTGTTGGTCATTAACACTAGCTAACTGTCTGAAAATGATATGATGCTAACTCTAACAGCTAGGCTGTTTATGTAGAGAAAGACGCGTCCATCTGTTGAGCTTTTAAAACAGCGCAGACACTCCACTCCATCTTTTCAAGCTTGAAAATTATAACATCAACAGTGCATATTAACCAGACAGCAGCCAGACTTTCATTTTGTTCTTTAGTTAAGTCACATAAATCATGTTAACTCCCGACAGCCGATGAGATATTCTGGTCATGGCTGTCATTATCTTGCAAAATTGTTGGTGGCCAAATAAATATTCCACTTTGTCAGCTTGTTAAGACGTTGTTAATAATGTAAGGAATCATAAAATTGAGGCTCAAATTGCAATTAGAATAAAAAAAGAAAAAGTTCAAGCTTGCAATAAGACTTCAGTTCAACAGCTTGGAGAGGCTGTAATTGGTATTTTCATAACGATGTATCAGATGACGATGGGGAAACAATAGGATGAGGTGAAGTGCTGCTCGTAATGCTGAACCTCCACAGAATTATCTCCTGAATCTGCACACAGAGCTAATTTTTTCTTCTTTTCTTATTGACCGAAGGGTCTCCTTTAACTCCTAATAATGTACACCTACGAAGCAGTGCCAGTTCAAATGTCTGTTTAACATTATAAAATTAATGCACAGCCTGTATCGAAAATGAGTCACCATAGCAACAGGGTTGGAGTCAAAGCCTCCATTTATTTCAACAAGTTAACAAGCTAACATTTAATTACAATGAGTGTCTTGGAACATTTCGTTTAATCTATTTGGAGGAAATGACAACTCTGATGACCACGGAGGAAAGATACACTGAAAAGAAAAGGAAGTGGTGGCATAAGGAGTTAAACCTGGAGAATCACATCAAATAGGAGATGAAAAAGATCAAGAGGAGTCTTTTGGTGTAGTTGTCTCTTAAGATGCAATGAAAGATATTTCCCTCCGGGACCAAAAACAGAGCTTAAAAAGTGAGTGAATATTGGATTTACATTCGCAGGTGGCACAGAAATACAACTCCAAATGAATGATGCGGTTGTGCTGTAGCTGCTGGATGTGTAAATAGCAACTTAGACGGTGATGATATGTCAATGCTGTAGTCACAACTTCTTTCCACTGCCCCCAAGCAGGCAAAAAAATCAATTAATGCAGGTTTAAGGTCCTCAAGCAAGGCAGTGCAAAGCCAACAGGTCCAGTGGGTAAAAGGCAGGTCATCATTGGTCAAATATTCTAACTGGTTGTGCCCTGGTGAGTCCTTGCACTGCTTCAAGATCTTACACTGGTAGGAGACACTTTAACATGACCACATCAGCAACATCGCGCACAAAACTGTCAAACCTAATATTCTCAATCCTTGAGTCAGTCTGAGCAAGCTCACACACAGCTCGAGTTTTAGGTAAAACAAACATCACTTCTGAATTCTCAGCTCTTTTATAACATTAAAGAGCTCAGAGATACTCCTCGCGCACACGGCTCCGTACAAAAAGTCTAACACCCACAAGATCTGGGCTGGTGTCTGCTGAAACCTAAAATCACACTGTCCAATTAAGCTGACATGAAGGTGGGCAGTCGGTCTCCAATTCACCACAAATCATGTGTGTGTGTGTGTGTATGAGTGTGTGGCTCCCCCTGTTCTTCGAGCACTGTTTGTCACCTCAAAGACCCTTACGGAGAGATTGCAGAAAGCATTATACATAAGCTCCTGTTTAATATGCTTGTCCTTAGCCCGGGGTATAATTAGGGCCCTTAGTAAAAACCTGCTAGTTATAAAATCTATCAATCTGTGCTAAACCAAGGTTGACCTGGAACCTGAGTGGATGAATAATTGAGGAGGAGAGGGGGGTCTGAGAGAGGCAAGCACACTACTCATAATTCCTCTCGATCATCAAACCCTCTAAATTATCTACAAGATTACTCCACGGCACAAGCAGCTACTTATCATGTGATGCAACTTGTCGATGTTCACGTCCCTTATGTATGCAGTGATGTTCTACATTCATGCTGATGTTTGCTTCTATTTATTAGGAGTTATCAGAGGATATTCAGCTTCTTTGCTGGTTATGATTCCCCCTCCTTATTCCCGTGTGCACCCTCTTGAATAATGCATTCCTTTGCTTAAAGGCAACTTCTGTGTCCTCCTTAAGACATGAACAGCCACCCTGTGACACTTCTAAAGAATGCTAGAAGGCAAAAAATGTTATTAATGTTAGAGGATGGGGCTCTATTTGCCCTCATTTTACACAGCTTTAATGAAAACTGAGATTGTCTTCAGAAAAAGCCATATTGAAATTATAGTGTGTTCTGATTATTTCTATTGTAGTAAGCAACTAATGTCAGATACATGACTGCATGCACCAACTGTACCAATGCAACTATGCAATACTATTTGACCTCTTAACGTTAGCACTTGTTGGCATGTCTTTCAGGAGAGACATATGGCTGTGGAACTGAAGGCTTACTGCCAAGGGTGCCAAAACTGACACCTGTGTATGCTCAGATCCAAGAGGAGATACATGTTCTACATGCCTAAGAATATGAATGAATGAATTAATGAATGAATATATAAATAGGTATATAATGCAGATGCGTGGTTCACACAGAAGATACACAACAGACCTATGTTGCATGAGGGGAATTAATTTCATGTCGCTTGTGGCAAAGACAGGCTTTGGCCCCCAGGCCCCATCCTCAAATGGCTTTCCAGAAAACTGACCTGAGAAACTTTTTTAATTTGGAGATGGCATGAAGATTTCCTTTAATATTGCACTACTTTGTGCAAAGGGGTGTATTAAAGTTTGCATGATTGCACATACAATATTTAAGACATTTATAAGACGAGACGAAAATGTGTCCAACAAGCAGAAACAGGATAAAGTGTGCTACCTGGTGGAGCACACTTTCATGCTGGCTCAGTCCATGACCTTGTATTCATCTCCATATCTTTCTGCCCCTTTACAACTGCAGCAGCAGGCTGGACACCAGCGAACAGAACCCGACTGTAAGTCAGCTGAACATTTTAGTACTCGTACAGCGACAAGAGGCAGCGTCACACCAAAACAAAGGCACCTTTCAACTCTCTCCTTCTTCCTTTCATGGGATGACTGGCACCCTGCCGCCTTGAAATAAGAGAGGCTGAATGTGCTGACCCAGCACTCTGTAGGTAAATGGCTATCTGTCCTGTCAGGCTTGTCTGTGAGGGGATTGAGTGCTAGTGGACACTCTCACTCTCTCTTATACACAAACACACACTCTTTTGCAGACAAAACAATGCTCAATACTGAGTTCTTGAGTATTTGCAGTATTGAAACTGGCTGATGTAAATACAAATATAAAAACCGAACTAGACATTTTTCCCCAAACCATTTTTGCCAGACCTTTCTCCAGGCACTGTCTGCCACTGTGATGCAAAACAGTCTCAGCTGCATGACCAGTGTAGAAATTAGAGTTAGAGTTAGCTCATGTGTCAATATGACTGGTCTATTCATTTAAAATTAGATAGCGCTTTGTCATGTAATCTACCAGCAATAAAACTGTTTCTTCCTCATCAGCTAATGTAGTGAATCTTTATCATTCTAGCACATAAATATAGCCATGTACAGTATGTTGTTATTACAATGGCTTGTACCACAGATGGCTGACCAAGGTAATTATTATAATGTGATGAGGAGGGATTTTAAACCCAGTGAAAGGTTGGCAGTCTGTAAAACATGCAAAGAAACCAGATGCAATCCATCTGAAAGGCCAGCCAACCCATCATTTCCATTTTATTAGCTTAGAAGTCACATGACAGCTCTAATTCTGTTTCAGGAGATTTTCCAGCAAGACAAGAATAAGAGTCTGCAGTAAACACACAATCCTTGTTAGACAATAACCAGAATTTCAATACCACTTGGATAACAGAGGGAAAAACTCAATTCAATGTTGACTTTAAAGTTTAATCTGTGAACAAATAGTGGCCTGCAATCTTAAATTTCCTTTCAAAGTCACGTCCCAAGGCCTCAAGGTGAATATGTGCAGACCGGAACAGCTAAAGAAGATGTCAGTCAGGCTCTGGACAGAGCACTGCAATACTGAGGGCAAAAATGCAACAGGCAAGAGGCGAGGAGCAGAAAACATGAAATCAATAACTGTCCAGCACATCTTGAACTAAATTCTAGCTCAAAACTGGTTGACAAACTGATGTATGAAGCATGGAATAGAAGAATTACACCTACAGTGACAACAAAGATGAACAATCAACCGAAATATCAAAGGAAAGGTTAGTTGAAGCTGCAGTCCCATGGACGTCACCTATTCATATATTCATTTATTCGCTCGCACACTTAGCACAAATGTCAACAACCATGACTGAATGTTAAGGCAATGCGGAGGTGGTTATGATACTGTTCCTCTAATAATCATGACACAGACAATGGTAGCTACAGAAAGCTCTTGACTGCACTGGAATCAACTGAAAAATCCTCTACTCCTATCTAGAAATACTGTCAACACTGGTTCCAAGAGAATTCCAGTCCCCAGTAGATAGTTTTACAACATCCAGTGCATGTGTTGTCAATACTTTTTCCATTAAGAAGACATTAAAGCTTAACAGTAAAGTAAAGCAGTAATGATTTTGGTTTTCTTTTGCCACTTGGGGGCCAAAATTTGGGGCAAAATGTGTGTGTTGAACACAGGTGTGTGGAACCTCTGGCCATATAAGGCCCACAAGACCATTTCCCCCAGCCCGCGAGGCAATTCAGAAACACACACAAAAAAAAGTTTGTCTAATTCACAGAGATGAAGGAAAACCTGACGTGGAAACTCAGTGATAGCAAGTGTCTGTATGATTTGGCCTTCATGGTGGGCATTACCAAGAACTCACAGTGAGAGCTGAACCTCAAGCTCCAGCCAGTTTCTCAGCTCTCTGCTTTCAAATGTGAAATCATCTGAGGAAACACTGTGCATTTTCCTGCTCTGCAAGAACAAAAGCTGCTATGACATCTGAATATGCTGCTGAGAGTAAAAACTCCTTCAGGCATTTGGTGAGAGGTTTCAGGACATGCAAAGTAAACAAAAGGTATTGAGCATATTTGCTACCCTGTCTAATGTGGAGCCAGCTGATGTTCCTTTTGACTCATGCACAGACTCAGTTCCACTCAAGACTGACTGGCCCAAACCTGGGAAACCAGCAGCAAGTAGCATCATCATCATCTCTTACATCTGACATCAGACCCCTCAAAGAAGAGCAGTTCCAGCCATCTCAGAGGTTCGTGTGTTTAATAATTTAGTAAGGCCTTCAACGGATGTTATAAAAACTGAAATGGCCCTTGATAGGAAAAAGGTTACCCATCCCTGGTTTAACAGATCATGGCCTTATCAAGTTGATAATGCTAATTATAGTTGCTAATGTATCAAAGTATGTAGTCTAGTAGTACAGCAGTGCACCCCTTGCCCTTTTTACCCTTTTATTTACACATCCAACAGACACTGAGCGGCATTAGCATTCATTTGGAGTTGTCTTTCTGGCCACCTGAAAAATGTTCAATACTCACTCCTTCAGTTCTTTTTTGGTCTGCCAACTGCTAAGAAGTTGATGAGCACTGACACTGAACCAAAACAGTAAATGTGCAACTTTTAAAACCAAAACAGTGAGCTAAAAAATGCTAAAACACCAAAGAGCTGACTGGAACTCCGCATTCAGTAACAAATTTTGAGCATTTCTCTCCTCAAGTAAGTGCTTTTGCATTACGCATAGTCCTCTGAGCCATTGCTGATGGCTTGCTGAAATATTGATTGGTGAAGCTTTAATTTAATTGTTGAGTCTGTCTATTGCTTTCAAGCAGTGTATGGTATTTGCTGCTTGCTCACTCTAGACCTACTCCCACTGCACAAAGCCTCATTGCCCTCACTCTCCAATTTTCCATCAGATGTATCACATTGTATTTTCCATCAGAAACCTCAATGGGAGACATTACATAGACTATTTCCAAGTGTTTCTTGAGTGTCCATGTGAGCCTTTCTGTAATCTTATGAATCACGGTGATGCATACAGCAACACCAGATCTATGATGCAGTAAGTCCTTGTTATTTTGTGTTACCATAGGGAAACAGTTTCTACTGTTATTAGTGTTGGTATTGCATCTCCTTGCATCATTCTTGATATCTTCATGGTGTGGAAATTGTCAGACGTAGAGACATTGAGAATAACTAGCTTAGCGACCATGTTCCCATAGTAGTTAGCTGTTAAAAGGCCCTGGGTTAACATCTCAGCCCCCTTCCTGTCTGGAGTTGGCATGATTTTGCTGAGTCTGTGTGGGTTTCCTCTGGCTGCCCTGGTTTCCTCCCACAATCAAATATACTCCTGACATTGCTATTGGCTTAGGCATTGAATTAGACTTCATCCCCTGGCACTGGAGAGCTGATCTCTGCTACTAATAAGTTAGGGAGGGTCAAATGCAGAGGACAAATTCACCCACAGGGGTCAAAATAGTAAAAGTTAACTTTTTCCAACTGGCATAACATCAGCCATCAGCCTTGAGCTCAATCTGACCTTAATAAACAGCTCTGACATAAAAGATGCCACCAATGACTATTTGATGCAGTTTTAGATTTGGACTAGAAGCTCGCACACCCTTGGCTTTTGAAGAGGTATTGTAATAACCTTGAGGAGATGGTTAAATTGAGATTCTATCAAAGAAGTATGAAGGATGACTCACTGGCAGACACTTCTGATTGATGTGCCGTGATAAAAAGCCTTGCTCTGAATCTGACATTGATCTTCACTCTGCTTCCTGCTCTCGACTTCTGCTGAAGCCTGTTCAGCTGGGTAAACAAAAGAGATGGCTAATAACCTGTCGCCCAGTTTAATCAATGTTCCCTCCAAGTCTGGCCAAGATACCCACATCACATCAATACGAGAATCATGGAAGGTTGGAAGGGTGACTGAAGTGCAATGCTGAGGGCGTGAAGCGGAAAGACGGGAGGGAGGGACACATACTGAGAGACAGGAGAAACAAAAAGTGGCTAGATTAACTATTCTCCAGACAAATGAAGTGCAACTTGCCTGGTCTCCTTCAAACAGAGTAAGTGTCCTTTGGGTGGCAGTTGTTATTTCAGGCAGCAGCTGTTATTTTAGAGCCAAATCTCCAGCCCTAAAATAACAGCTTTTAATACTTTAATATTCAATCAGTCAATCAGACCTGGATATTGAGACTAAGTGACTAATTCAATTGATTATTTAATCATGCAAAAAAGTATGGAATTATGTCCGATGAGGTGTCCATTATCAGAAATTAATGGACAACGGGGAGGTCTACAGGGAGTGTGGCAAATAATATTCCACTTATACCATGGTCACAAGTCAGGTGACATTACTACTACTGCTACTTTAACTTCTGTATTAATGTAACAATGACAAACAAAGAAGGTCCTCTGACCTTAACAAAGTAGTCACCAAGTTGTTTTGGTGACTGAACCTAGCCAAACCTTAACCAAAACCTAGCATTGTAAAAGAAATTCCTTTTTCTACAGAGATTCATGAGGGCTCCAGCAGGAACAGACCAATTAAGTTGTCCTGCCAATAAGGGCATCAAATCAGAACACTGAGTTACTCTGAGGGCAGCTACAAACAACATATTTTGTCATTATATTTGGAGAACTTTTCACTCAAAACAGCTAATTTAGCCAGCTAACTTTCTGAGTAAAAATAATATGTTGTAATACTTTGAGTTCCACAATGTAACATTGGATGTTTGACACATTGTGCAGCTCATTTAACCACAGCCACACATAACATTTAGCACAAACATACACACACACTCCCTGAGAAAGAGGATCAGCCTCAGGATTTTAAGAATCTAGCTTCCATCAGTGATTGGAAAATTGTATTTCTTACCCAGCCCTATGATGGCATCTATGGATAACAAAACTTTTCTATGTTGAGTCACCGTTGCCTCACTGTCAGTCTCCCCTTGTGCTTTACACTCTAATGGAGCTAATGCTTAAAGTGAGTGTGGCAAAACAATGTACATATTGCACACCGTGTCGGAGAGACTCTCAGTCTGTCAGGGTCTGTCAGGCACAGCTTTAGTCTTTCAATTTTACTTCTTCTTGAAAAGTTGTCAGATAGAATTATAGACAGAAGGTGCTGAAGTGATGGCATACATGAATTATAGGGATTTTAGGTCATTGTGGCCCTGTAGTACTGCTGCCAAGTGAAAACCTTGTCACTCCAACTCAAACATTTTCTGTTTTACACTTGAATTATTTACAGATTTGCAAAGCTTACACGGTCCATTACTTGCACTTAGGTTTCAGGAAATTAATTCAAAATCAAAATATATTCCTTCATTTGCATTCTTATCAAACTGAAAGCGAGGCTGCTTTACTTCTTCAAAAATTAAAAGAAAAACACTTTTGGGGAACAATATCTTTGACAGCACACACTTGCAGCCACACACACATGCGTGCACCCGCGTGCACACACACACACACGTGCAGCGACTTTCTGCAAAACTTCTGAAGCAAGAAATTCCCCGATATAATTATATGAATTAGACGAATGGCTCGTCCTTAGTTCTGCACTGAACAACGCTCAAAGGCAAAAACAGAAGAAATCAGCACTAATAGAGTCCTGCTGTTTCCCTCATTCACTAATCATATGAATGACAACATTTAATGCGCTGAAGCCATGCATTTTCCATCTCCAGTTATTAAATATTCATACAAACACAACAAAACCACACTGGGCAGGAGTTGTTGAAAAATGGATAATCACCAGAAAAGCGTGAAATATGAAAAATCTGAAAGTATAATGGGCATGAATTCTAAATGTGGCCATGACGAGCATTGATAAAGAAATGAATGATGTACACCAGCAAACACAGACAGGTGGATGCCCTGCTGAGCTGATTCATTTTCCATGTTCCAAAGGTCCTGTGGCCACAGTGAGGCTGCACTGATGCAAGTGAAATGTCACGTAGCCCATCCAGATCGAACTACGGCCATTTAATTTGCTGTTTGTTTGTTCAACAACAGCAAAATCCAAATGACAGTTTGTTGCCATCTTGGCTCAGGCCAAGACTATGTGGCAGTTATAACTGGCAGCCAAAGGCTACAGAAAGGCGTCAGTCCAATAGCACCGCCACTTGCCATAGAAACCTTCTATGCACTAGAATAGCCTAGATTTTAATATCAGCAATGGATCGAATGATGTGTAATGTTAAAGGGGTTGCTCAAAGTGACAAACCCACAGAAAATGTTCAATGGACTCTGCAGATGTTCAGCTTCTTTTCACTCATGGTTTGGTTTGTGCGGCCCAAAACTTAAGTTGTGAATTGGTCTCACTGCTCTCATCAGCATCATGTACAGCAGGCAGCTGTTTCAGCAAAAAAGCTCTGATAAACCCATCCTGACCTACATGCCCAGCACCAAACAGCAGACAGACACAGTCAGTACTAGCTGCTGTTTGAACAGAGTTGAGCACTTATCTGCTAAAAAGCCAGATATTTCCCTCAGGAGATGGTAGAGACCAAAGCAGGGCTAACAGAGAGGGAAAATTGGGCGTCAGGTGGAAACAAATATGAGGCTAATGTTACTCCGAATATGCTTGAATGTGTAAAAAAAAGCAACTGTTTACTAACATGTTCGCCATAGCAACTTTATCATTTACTCATCATTTTTCAGTTTGCCTCGGTATGCTAGCAGAGTGATAAAAAAAAAAGAAATGTTTCATCATCACACAACTTCCTCCAGACGAGCTACAAACTGATGAAAATCAGAAAGTGGGGGCAAGAATTAAGAGAATTAGAACAGTGGGAGGCCACCAATGATATGCTACAGTTGCTCCGCTGGTGCCCCCCTATAAGGGAATACTGTCAAGACCTGTGGAAAAATCAAATCATGGGATTGCAGCAGAGTTGTACCACCTGTACCTGACCAGCCTGAGAATGAAGGTGACAAGTTAGCCGCAGTGTTTCAGCTTCCTTCTGGCAGCAGGTGCCCCAAATTAAAAACCAACCATGTAAAACATACATTTATTTACACAAATGAGATGTGGTAGCCCAAATATGTGTACGTATTGATGATTTTAGCATTTGGGTGGGTTGCAATTTAGATACTCATTTATTAACATTTTCAGCTTGGTTGGGGGTACTATGTGTACCTGGAACACAAATTGCCTCTCTGAGGACATTAAGTTTCATAAGGTACACAAAAAAATCCAACTATCCAACCCAGTAAGAAAAATCTGACATGCAACTAGCAGCACCAGAAAAAAAAAAAAGGGGGGGGGGGGGTGAAGACAAGCACACAATACGAGATAATAGTGGTTGGACTGAATGGTCTAGTGGTAGTCTGCTTGCTGCTCATCCTCTGGAGTAGTGTGTCGATTTCCAGTCTACTGTCCAGTTTGATGATGTGAATATGAATTAGGGTTGCATAAAAATTGGTCCTTCAAAAGTGGGCCTTCCTGATGAAACCCATCTCTGTGTGTTACCCAGCGTCCTTATGGTACGCTCTTTCTTGAGGAAGGGGCTAAATCTGAACACAGAAGGATTTCTTCAATAAGAGATAAATGGTACCCCAAACATAAAATATTAAAACATTAATGTAATACACCTGAATTATGAATGTGGTTTTCAGGCAGATTGTTGCAGGATTAAGTGATAACACAAAGCAACACAGAGAAGTGAATGATGATGGTGTTGCCCTGCTTCACCCGTCTCTATGTACATTTGTTTTTGTTGTAAGTGCTGTTGTTGTGGTAAGGGTATATCGATCCCAGAGAAATGTCAGATGTGTCATCGAGACATTGTTTGAGTTATCTAATTAGCTTTGTTTGTTTGTCTATTTGGAAATTCTAATGGCAGCCTGCAGCCCATCTTGGCAGAGACGATGTGGAGGTGGATGGAAGAGCAACTGCACAAAGTCTGCAGATTACTGACTAGATCCTCAATTTGCAAGAATAAACATTTACCCATTTACAGCTTCAAAAAACATTAAATAAACACATCTGTCACTTTCATCGGGTATTCTGAAAAGCTTTAGAGAATGAAAACAGAGAAGTGGCTGTAAAAAACAAAAAATCATGGCTGTGGAGTAAATATAAGGCTCCAGCTAGCAGCCGGTTAGCTTGGCGTAGCACAAAGACTGGAAACGAGGAAACAGGTAGCACAATCTACATACCTGCACTTTGGACACTCACACTAATTAAACACACTAATTACATATATTGTTTCTTTAATCTGCTCAAAAAGCAAAAGGTAAAAATCAGCCAGGCTAGCTATTCCCTCTATTTCCAGGCTTTATGCTAACTGGCTCCCAGCAGTAGTTTCATAATTATCCTACAATAATGACAGTGGTGTTGATCTCATCAACTTTTCAGGTTTCTTGTAATGTTGTGCAAATTTTAAACTAATTCACGGAAAACAGGCAGAATTAAATTCAAATTAGTAGTGTTTCCACCCACTACTGTTCTCCAGCTAATTGTTCAGACATTACAAACAGGTAGGTGGAAACACAAATATTGTCTGACAGAAAGCAAATGTATTTCACAAAGTGTCAAACTATTTCTTTAACCTCCAGTGTTGGAGTGAATCTCCTAGGCTGCCCTTCAGCTTAGGGTCGCAATCCAGAGTTTGGGGTGACTAAGATGTCTCTGCCTAAGCTATGCCTGCCTGCCTGCCTATGAGAAGACAGTGTGGTTGCAGGTCAGACAGGCCGTGAAAATAATCAGGAAAGCTCATAGACTGCCAGCAGCAGCAATAAGGGTGCTGTCAAAAACACTGTTTCTAAGCAAAATAAAATTCTTGAATGCGAGCAGCGATGACTCAGGTGTAGAGACAGAATCAGGCTTGCTCCGAGGCCAAACAGTATGTGACCAGAAAAGTCTATCAACATCAGTCTGGACGGCTTTCGTTAAGTGTGAAAGATGCTGTTAATATGAAGGTGTCATATTAAATGAAACACTTGATTTAGGTTTGTCACTGTTGAATCACAGTCAGCTGCAAGGAGTTTCATTCTGTTTCAACCTGGCCTGTGGGAGAGAGTTATTCTATTTTGGGGGGTAAAACTCACACGGTTTATTCTCTTTATGTACAATTAAAGCACCAAGTGTGCAGATATGCTGGAAAAACAACTTCAGCTTGCAACGAAGAACCAACAGAAAAATATATAATCCTAGCGATGTTGTGACAGTGCACCACTTCACTCCCACATTTTTTTGTTTTTTCTCTCTGTTACACAACATGTGCAAATGCAAACCACTTTATGTTGAGAGCATCCCACTCTCTGTGCAGGGAAATAAATAAGAGCGAAGACAATAACGTGAAGAATTCAGTCTTTTACTGGTCATGGATTTCATATTCCTCCACAAAAATTATTTCCAACAATGGTCTGTTGTCATCTCGTTGTATATTGCCAAGCAAGTACAAGGTTACAGTGAAACGCCCGCTAACTTGTACAAAATACTAGAATAAGGGTTGATGCTCTTTTCTTGCACTGTTCATCCTGACTCCACATTGTGCAAAATATTAGGAAGGCACTTAAAGTATGAACTAAAATGAATTAATATCATCCAGTTCTGTGATTTCATTTGCATAAAATTGACAAATCTGTATCATGACTGAATTACATAAATGCTTTTAGGAGCTTTCCTCCATTTCTTTCATAATAGTGGTTCTTAACATAGCCCTGTAATGTACATGAAGACAGCAGCAACACTTAACATCAAACTGACACTGGGTGTGAAAGTCCTCTGCTGATCATTTCCAAGTGTTAAAGGAGAGTTAAGGGGAGAAAAAAAACTCCTTTTTTACAGTCTTGCCTTCCTCCATGTGTGACAGTCCCCTAATAGCATTTTTAAAGCTCCAATCCACTACTGTAGCAGGGCCCCACACACCATGTCCACACATAGTAGAGTATCCCTATCCAATAAATTTTTCACATTTAATATAAACTCTATATTCTCTTTGTGACCATGTGGACCAGCGGTTGGCACAGAGTACACCATTTTGAGTTTTAAAGACACAGTGAAGTATCAAGACCTCTCTTTTCTGTTTTTGTCCAATATTAAAAGAGTTTTGATGACTCATCCTACACTAAGCGACGTACCGACAAATTTATCCAATTAAACAGGATTTGGCGCACCCAGCTAACCCCACCCATTGTATCAAAGCAGACTTATCCATTGTGCAGGCCTAGATTTATCATGGCTCTGTTGTGTCTGTATCAGTTGGCAAAAACTTTGTGTCAGCTACATTTCCCAGAGCACGTGGTTATTGTTGAATTTATTCATTTCACTCTCATTCGTCACTGACTTACGCTGACTTTTAAGTAATGAAATTAAATCTATGAATCCCTCTTGAAATTGCTCTCTGCTGCATGTTCTATTTCACATGGCATTAAGTCACATTACGGAAGCAAAAGACTGCCATTTCACTGGGACTTTAAATATCCAATCTGTAATCCCAGGAAGCATGACTTCCATGCAAGTATTCCCACAATGCTGTGTGTGGTTTTGAGTGAGCTAGATGGTGTTAATTGGCATCTTCAAGTAGAAAATAGATAAATCATGAGTATTTATGAATTTTCCTACTGTGAAAGTAACTATTATTATTCATTAATTATTAATTTCTGTCAAACTATCAACTATGTAATCGATTTTTATTTTCTGTGATGTCAAAAGGTTGCTATGGGTGGATGTGAGACCAGAAACGAAGCCTGTAGCAAGCAAGCTAGCAAATGTAGTTAGCTGTTCTTTTGTTTTAAGAGGCTCTTTTCTGTGACTTTAAGTACTGTCTCATATACTGTAAAAGAGCTTCAGTTACAAAGTGAAAATCTGCATGTTGTGCTTTCTGAACTAGGAAGTGAGTGTGTGTGTGCGTGTGTGCATGCTTGTGTGTCTTTTGATTTTCACTTAAAGCAAACTATTAGCTTTGCCTGATCCAGGAGCTGTGGGAGTTGTCCCCTCTGTCCACACCTGAACCGACCACTCACCAGGTCAACAGAGGAACAGAAGCAGATCAGAGTGGACTGAAACAGGCATTTCACCCTCAGCACACACAAAGAGAGAGGCAGTGGGCATACATCCAATCCCCAGCTTCACTCTACTGTTTGTATAGAGCCATTCATCTCCTTATTAGGATCAGTGCTGGGTCTGAAAGGAAGCTACAGGAGCTCTCTGTGTTATTGGTGTCAGTGTCAGAGGATTTGAAAAGATGCTGAACAAGGAGCTCAATGCTATTTGTTTAAGTATAGACAGGGACAGGCACAGAGAGACTGAGGCTGAAAAGCATTTCAAAACCGCTCGAGAACATTTTAGAGTTGTCTTGTAAACTTTTCTGTACACAGTCACTGGCTAAGAATTACGAGTATGTGGACAACAAAGAGTGGTTTGCTAAATGGCAGCTGAAAGCCAACACCAAGCATCTTAATCTGTGGACTGGAGTGTTTGGCAGTGCTGTATGCTGTTGGCGTAAAAGTGCCTGGTGAGACTGCAGCATGAAAACTGCTACCAGAGGGACATCAATCATGACATGAATTATAAAGGAGCCTCTCATTATCGCTGCCAACATAAAAACAAAAGCAAAAAAAAAAAAATAAAATCAATGCATGACAGAGAATCCATGAATGAACAGTATGTGCAGAGGCAAACAGTTTGTGCCGGCCAGCTAAAAAAGCTCTAAAAACCGTGGAACAACTAGAAAAAAAGCCTGCGGAGCTGCAGAGGGAGCTGCTGATGACAAAACAATGAGTGGCTTCTGTCGGTGAGGAGTGGTCTTACAACTCATGAGTGCAGGTGGGGAGGGGAAGTGAGAGCGTTGTGCAGGGTGCGATAACAACACAATCACATGAGTGATCAAACAACCGGTGAGCAGCAGTTTCAGGCAGGCTTGGACCACCCCAAAACATTACATTTCCTCTGCTGAATCAACCACTGCTGATTTTAGGATTTGTTGTAACTTTACTCTGGGCTTAGTATTGACACACTCCCAACAAGACCACCTAATGCTGCTGCTGCTGCAGCAAAATCAGCGTGTGATTTCACAGAGAAGCTCACTGCAGATGAAGGCACCTGCACTGATTATAAATCAACAACCTTATTAATGAGGTGAGAGGACGTTTATTGGTACACTGAGGAGCAAGGCAGTGAAGAGGAACAACAGAGCATGCAGCTGATTCAGCTATGATGGATACACTGTAAGAGCAAAATGAGGAGGAACTCATTCTTACAAGTAAAGGGATCGTACCAAAGCTTGTGCAATGTTTCGACCATTTACAACAAAACATGTAGTTTATATTCCTTATGGTGCTTTCAACTCGATTGTTGGTGTTACATTTGAATTTGGATGCAATTTGTCAGCATAGTGGTGTGGAGACTTGCTTTCTTTGAAAGTTGCTCGAGAAAGGCAATCCATCACCATGAAAATGTATATTTCTGTTCTGTTACGGTTGCATGACAATCCAGTTTAAAGTGTGTATTCATGGTGGTGAGCCATAATATCTGGACGGAGAGACAAATCCTAAAGAAACTGAACTACAATTTAACTATCAAGCAATGTCGTCAGATAATAAAACACAATAAATAACATTGAGTTAAAAAAGGGAGTTCTGTGTGTCAGTTAACTCTGTCATGTCAGATCTTCCCGACTGCACTTCACCCACCATAGAATTTTCAAAAGATTTTTCTAATCAGCCAATCATTCATCATGTAACCAAATGATATCTAACCAGCGCTCAAATGATTAGACAATTAACTGATTAGCCAATTATTAAACATTTAATTGCCAACTATGCTGATAATTGACTTACGGTTCAGATCGGTCCATCAGGCAAAAATAGCAAATATTTGCTGTGTTCAGCTTTTCATTTGTTTGGAAAAACTACTTTTCTCTTTTTATGAGTTTTGGACTGTGGGTCAAACAAAATAAGCCTCTGACCATTTCTGGTCACACGCTGGGATCTCGTGATAGGCATTTTGCCAGTTTCTGTTTAATACACTAAAAAGGTTGTTTAACTGATCGAAAAATAACAATAAGAAAATCAGTTGATAATGATAATGATCATCAGTTGCAGCCCTGTTATGGGTTTAAAGTGAAGACAAGCTGATTATATTTAACTGTATTAAATGAATGGTAGCCTGGGACTTCCTGTAAGGAACACATGTCCAGGACAGTAGGACATGTCCAATAACATGGTGGGCTTTGATAATGTACTGGCTACAACCCCCCTCACATTTTTCTGCTTTCCACAGTATCACAGTAACAGTGGTCTGTACATTCACGGGTACACTGCTGTCTTATGTTGAAAATACAGTATGATCCTTTAAACTCTGTTGGCACAGCCCAGTATGAAATGGTCAGCATGGATGACAACAGTCTGACCTCTGACAAAAGACACCATGTTCAGATATGTTTCACAGACGCTCTGTTAATATGACATGTTGCTGGGAAATGGTAGGGAGTGTACACAACGTGTGTGTGTGTGTGTGTGTGTGTGTGTGTGTGTGTGTGTGTGTGTGTGTGTGCGTGTGTGTGTGTGTGTGTGTGTGTGTATGTGTGTGTGTGTGTATGTGTGTGTGTGTGTGTGTGTGTGTACACTTGATTCTTCACTAGCCCGCAAACACAGCAACAATCAAGTCAACAAACCAAAATACATGAACCACACAGACAACACACAAGGCATGTGTCACGTGTGTCACTGAGAACAGTAAACACAGAGCAAGTGTGAGTGTACAAAGAGTGGAGTAATGACTGAGGCTGTGTCTGGATCTGCCTTCCGACCTGTCTGACCAGTTTAGAAGACACACGACAGGCCCAGAGGGACTGGGAGTAGTCTGTGTAAGTACTCCTGCGCAGACCACTGCAACAAACAAAGCCAGCACGACCCTCGACAAACACATTTCTCATCACTGAGTGGTGGGTGCTATCCAACAAGCGGGCAGCCAGCCACAGTCTGGATGCAGACTACACCCACCTGCTTCACTGGGTATTTGTGCGTAATCATATTTGAGTCTAATTACCAGTGAAATATAATGCAGAGGTCAGAGTGTATCCACCTGCCTCAGTGGAGCTGCATATCTCGTTGAACACACAGCAGCAGCAACCTTTTTTAATCAAAGTACAGTTACCATGGGACCACCGTCCTCAGAAATCAAATTCAGCCTGAGAAAGTTCACTTAACTATACCTGCAGCATGCAACTTAATCATGGTGTAAAAATAAATGTGCACAAATCCACTCTTCCTCAGTAACAAGCTGGTTACTGTTGTGAATGTTAACCTCTTTTCTGAAACTCCAATTTTTTCCTAGTCCTCTTTTTAGGCCTTGTTTTATGTATCTATAAATAGTTTGCACCAAGATCGACCTTAGCGCTATTTTCCTCGATTCACCAGCATTCCACAGTGTGCGAGACCCTGGCAATCACAGACTCTAATCATCAGGGAAATGAACACAGATCAACAATGGAATTAGCCTTCCTCCACAACTGTTGAATGCAAAAGCTCTAATTAATAAATGCCAAGTGTGAAGTGGCCAAAAGATAACAATGGCTGCTGGCTTGGTTTTGTTGGAAGAGGCCAAAATAGCTGGAGAAAAGTGTTTCTGCTGCAGACCACAATGAGGGCAGAATAAACAGTCCTAAAAGAGGTGGCAACTGTTCCCTTTCCCCACATGAACCAACTCTGCCTGAAATATGAATTCTGCTTTGCTGTGGGGAGACAAAAATGAGCAGCATTATGGGTATCGTTGCACCAGATCAAAGCCAGACAACAACATGATGAGTCTCATCCTTGAGAGGCAAGGGATTTGTTCAAAGAAGGCAGCAGTGGAGAGGGAGCGAGGGAGACAAGTGTAGGTATGCAAAGGAAGGGGAAAAAAGGGGAAAAAATGGAGAACCTGCTGACTCACTGTAATCATCAGGCTGAGGCAAGCTGAGCTGCTGCTGCTCAGGGTAAAGCTCGCTGCCTCCCCTTCAGAAGGACAATGTGATGCTTCTCATCAACTGTGAAGAGCGACATGACTGAAGGTGGGAAATAGAATGGTGAAATAAAGCTGTCTTACTGCATGAAGTAGCTTCTGTTTCTCTGCTCTCACATCCGAGTGCAGACAGAATGATGCAGATGTGAGTAAAAACAGCTAAAAATAAAGCCCTGATCAGACAGACAGCAACAGGATTGCAACTGGTTTCGGGGAGAGACCCTCAACAGAAGGATGAAGAAGGGATTTGACCACTGCAAATAACTGCAGACAGTGTAGCTCAAAACCCCCGGACACACTATTAAAGATGAGGCCGTGAAACAGTATGATGTTCAAGTCTGCACCCTAACAAGATTTAGACCGGACTGCAGTGGAAGCAGCATCCAGATGAAGCTTAATTCAATTCCCATAAAACAAAAGCGTGCAGCTACTGTCATTACTGGATTCAGCTGCGGTAATGTTGTTATCCTCTTTTGGTTATTCCAAACAAAGGTGATAAAAGAGCATGTAAAACAGTGATTTACGTCTAAGATTAGGTCTGTGCATATCGGGTAAACAAACACAAAGCTGCTGTGCACTGTACTACTGTAGTACTGCAATATCTGCCAACAATCAATAACCCAGTTATCAGGTATCAAGTATTATTTGCATGGTGTGTAAACAATGCTTGATTTGCATATAGAAGTAGTCATGTTAACACAGAATTTAAAGTGTACAGTTTTTCTGGTCACTGACCTCTGAATGTGCTCCTGTATAGAGAACCAAGGACAGCTTTAGGGTTAAAGTTATCAATCTTTAAGGAGCACTCCACTGATTTTGAACATGCAGGTCAGCTTGCTTGTAATGGAGAGCAGTATTCAGCCATGATAGCAGCTGTAAACTGTTTTCTGTGGCTCTGGAGAAGTCTGATGTAGGGTTGGGCGATATGACGGTTCAAACACCGTGCGACAATAAAAATGTGACCACTGGTAGAGATTTGGCTGCACCGTTTCCACTTGATGAGCTAACCCTTAAGCCATATTTACACACTGTCATTCACAGAGTATGCACTGCTGCACAGCGAACCAGTGGGTGTATTGATGATGTTGCACAGTGTAGCTGCTTTGTGCTCTTTTCTGCTTGTCTGTATGTTGTTTTCCACTTTTTGGTTGATGTTGCAGATATGTCCAAATATATGTAGTATTGATATCAATACAAAAACAGTCACGGTTATGGATGAGTCCTCCTCCTCCTGCATGCTATTAGACTCTTGGATTCTGTGGACATTGTCTGGAGTTTATGAGAAAACAGCTTTAGTGTCTCTGCTATATATTGAGGTATGTAGCCATCCAGGTGCCTCGCAAGGTCACATGATTTGGGCAACAGGACTGCTTACCATGTTGTCATGTGACCTGAGAGCAACAGTTTGTGGTGATAATGAGAGAAAATTTGTTTTACTGTTTAAAGTGTTGTCTCATGTGAGGCAGCTGTTTTTTGTTTTATTTTTGTTCCAAATAAAATAAAAAAATAATCAAATGTGATGAAGTATGGTACAGTATGGTTATTTCGTTGAATTTACTATACTATAATGTACCATGATATATGCCTTTACTGTGGTATAAAATGATATATACCATGATGGAAGATTATGGTCACATTGCCCCTTAAGTGTCTTAATATAACAGGTTCCTTCCAAAAATGACACATGTATGTACCCCCAGGGAAAAACAAGGGCTGAGAGGGTTTATTGTATGGCAGAAGAAGACATTCATGTCTTCCATTATGTATATATAAATATGTATGTCAAATGTTCCAAACTAGATGCACACAGCAGCTTTGGTCTTCTGCTTCACATCTGCTACATGCAAGCATTGTTTCCTGTGAATCCCCGTGTGTCTGGGTACGCAATTTGAATGTTGTGCAGGAAAAGAAGACTCTGTCATTATCAGTGAAAACAAGCGTAGAAAGAGGCGACAACACAACGCGAACACAATGAAAGGTTATTTCCATAAACAGAAATAGTATCAAAATGGGGTAAGGGTTAGATGAGATATGTAGCTTTAATGGATACAGTTATTGTTAAGAACTAGAATGATGTCAATAAGGGGTCTCACGAGCATAGAAGTCGAAAGTATGTTTGTGTTTCTCTGTGTGTGCACGTGTGATTAGTGACTGGTGTTCAGCAGGCAGGAAGAGACGTGACCACACCAAACTGCTGGCCCAGCTGAACAGTGGGTCGAAGAACATTCAGCGGGACCAACAGCAATGACAATCACACACACACACAGACAAGCATGCACATACAACCTGTTGCATGCCTTGGCATCATCACTGGTAACATCAAGGTGACCCCACACAATCATACAGCATTCCGAGCCTGTGCCAAGAGCTACAGTATATACAAAATAAACTATGACTCAGTGGCCACCTGAAAATATTCTGCCTGTGTTTCATACACAGGAGCCACTAACTGCTCGTTTTTTCCAAAGGAGAAGTCAATAAGAAATGGTTGAGTTAACTTGCAAGAGCAAGGAATGATTGTCTCCAATGAGACACAGAGGAGTCTCACTGGATGCCTCATACATGCTCATTTGAATTGCAAATGGTGAATGGCAGCATGCTGGGCTGTGAAATCCCAGCAGCACCCTCGGGCATCTGAACTCACGCACAAACACTGACATGCACACACTACAATAGCAGCGAGACTTTGCGCACATACACACCACTTTAAAGAGAAGAAGCCATACAGGGAATCTTTGAGTTTGACTCACTTTGATGTGTCTCAACTCTGTACGACCACAAATTCATGTTGGGGTACTGATGAGCAAAGAGGGGAGAAACTGGTGCTGGTGCTGAGATGAGGTAATGGCTCCCTGGCAATTGGGGGGGGGGGGGGGGGTGAAAAGGCATCAGGTGATACTCAGAGGAAGGCTGGCTGGCAGGCTGACACAGCAGGCGCAGGAGTGTGGCCGATGTTAACGACACGGATGCTGTGTGACAGCAGGTCTGCTAGAAGAGGCTGACAGTGTGTGCGGCCTGGAGGAAGAGTGTGACGAAGTATCATAAGCCCACCTGTACGGCGACAGGGAGCAGGCCTCAACACTGCGGAGGAACCGTGCTACACTTGGTCTGACTTGCACAAACACTGGGACATGACAAGCAAACATAATAAGAAATATGATATAATAAGTAGTCTTAATGTAGAACTTCCTGGAAATGTCATTTGCACAGCAGCCTTAGAGATTATCTAACTTGCCAGACATTAAGGTAGAAATATAAAAGTTCAAGCTAAGCATCAGGAAGGTGAAGCCAACCTGTGCAGAGCTGAAACATTCTTTTTCAGTACTGTATATAATTCCACAAAACCGGTGAAAGCCAGAGGGGGCAAAGGTGGGCTCATTTCCATACATGGACCTGCCTGAGCATGCAGGCAGAGTGCTGCTTCGCCTCTGCCAAATGTCTCCACAGCACTCAGCTGAAGCCTGCATTTGAAACCATTCACACATCACGAACATACTGTTACACTGTGAGTAACAAAAGGGGCCAAAATCAATTAACAAATTGATTTAAGTGTTTTGAAAGCAAACTCAACCACTTCGTCGGGGCAAAGCAGAGGTGTTGATGAGAGAGTGTGACAAAGGCAACACTGTGCAAGTCCCAAGCCTGTATGTGCAGCTGTCAATGTGGCTGTTGCATAATTAGTGCTGGGTGTGTTGGAGCATACACTGACTAAGCCAAATGCAGATCCAGTTTCTTCTGACAGGCTGAGACACAAACTGAGAGGAGCCGAAGACAGCTGATCTCTGAAGGCCAGCGCAACTTTGAAGGACATGAAAAATCCTAAATAAGAGTGAAGGCCGTGCTGCAGGTGAGAACAGCCGGTGAAGAGGCTGTCCAGGCAGCAGAGGAGGAGACACTAGAGGGGTCTCACTGCCGGGCCGCAGGTTTCAGGTTGGATGTCAACAGTGACTGGACCAGTGGGCACAAAACGACGTTACAACTTGCTCCTGCTTCATTCCCACTGTAACATTCACCCCCCCGGTGGAGGACAGCAAGCAAGCGGGCAAAGTCCATGCGCGTTATGAAATGATGGTTTTTTTTAACAGCTGCAGCTTTAAAAAAAAGACATTTACAATGCAGCAGCCAAAAGCACAAAGCGAATAAAACAAAGCATCGCAATCAATGACGAATTACGCGTAAAACGCACAAATACACGGGAAATATCTCGCAAGCCTTAAAGCCCGACATTCAACAAATCGTTTAACACAACCAAGCCCGGGCTTCCAACGACATGAGCAAACTGGCAGGAGGAAAATAGCAATATTTCAACCTACCCTCCTGTCAGACAGAGATCCAGGGGAGGACCATGAACGGTGCGCACCGGGGGAGGTCAATCCTGCTCCTGCCGCCGCTCCGCGTTTATTCCCCGGTTTCAGGGAAAGGGAGTGTGTCGGTGTTTTGCCGGTGCAAAGCCTAATGACAGAAGGAGGAGGAGGAGGAGGAGGAGAGAGAAAGAGGGAGGGACACTGTCAGATGCGGAGAGGCAGGAGGGAGGAAGACACACACACGCACGTATACAGTCAGGCTGTGTGCAGGCGGAATGCGTAAAGCCAAACAACGCTTGTGTCGTTCGAGCGAAAATGGTCCTTTCTGTCAACAAGTAGTCAAACCTCAATAAACACGCGGAAACATGCCAGCAAGGTGACATAAGCTCATATTGTTTCTGCAGCAGCTGCTTCCAGGGACCTGTCAGTGATTTGTTATGAAAAGGCAGCAATATGAGAGATGTATTTCTGGACTGTGTTGGCGAGTGAAGAGGTTTCATTTTCAGGCTTTTACTGAAATATTTAAAGTCCCAGCGCCACATCAGAGGGGTTGCTAACATTTCTTGCAGTGTCGTCAGGGTGGCACACAATCCCTTTGATTTCATCACTTCGTCCACTGCTGGCAACACGCAGCAGTGACTCCCTCACCTTTGCATACAGAGATGATGGAATTTATGAGCACAAAGGGCAGCGCGCCCTGACTCTCCCGCTGCTTAAACACAAAGAATGGGAAATGCGCATGTATCAGTTCCCCATTGTGCCTGGTTAATGAGCAACATCTTATTTTGAGGCTAACTGAGTTTGATGTAATTAATCACTGATGAGGGGGAATGTTGCTGATACACAATCACTGTCAGTCCCTTACAAAAGCAGGGCTAGCATGCTGTAGCTCGGGATATTGGGTGTAAAGCAATAGACACAACCATGACCCCATAAAACATACAAGGTCACTGCAAGCGCACTGCACGCTCTCAGAATTCTACTATAGAACAATGCAATTGTATTTATATGTAATATGTGATGTGCCAACGCTGATTTGTGTTCATTTGATTGAATTTTTATTTGGGAATAGAAGAAGAAGAAGAAGAAGAAGAAGAAGAAGAAGAAGAAGAAGAAGAAGAAGAAGAAGAAGAATTTGGACTGATTGTGGGTTGTATTCATTGTCTGAACACAAACAAAAGGTTTCAAATCGATGCAGCATAACTTCACACACCAAACCCTTCCAGGCATTCTTCTTCCTTGTCAAACTCTTGCGCCTACATTACCCACAGTGCAACTCGCCCGCGAACAGTTTCGCAGCTCCCTCTGAAGCCACAACGGGCTTCATATAGCCTTTTCACATGCCCAGCAGTACTCTCCAGGAGCTGTGAACGGGCTCTGGTGTGTAAAATGTGTGGAATCCCTCTCTCAAACTGCTTTTTTTGTCTACTCTAGAGTTCCTGTCTCAGGTCTCTGTGTCAAAATCTAGTTCAGAGACCTTCATTATTTCAGTTTTGTGCTTTGAATACTCTTAAATTTATGTGGTTAAATCAGGTAAATCAATGTTTTGAGATCCCCTCGACTCTGCAAAGCATTTTAGTGTCCTTCAGATGATTGTTTTGATTCTATAAGCAACTTTACTGATGCCAGATAATAATTGGGGCCTAGAGTTTATCTTCACCCTGAGGCCCCAGGCAGGTTAATCCAGCCACGTTTATTGCTCTTTATAACTTCTGATCTATAGATGGGTGACAACTTAAAGGAAAAACAAGCATCCGTTGACTGATTTATACATTTTGGAACATCTCATCTCTTTGTTCAATCAACACGTCATTGCATTTAAAAAAAGAAACCCAGGTTTCAAATCTCAACATGAAAACTACCGTATATGCACAGTTCTGAGGTTTCTGCTGTATGGGTGTCAAGGGCCACTTGCTTTTCACTCAGAGTGTGACACCTGTGTTACTGATAGTACTTCTACCTCAAGGACATGCAGTACAAGCATGAATTCAAAAGCCGTATGTGTTTTATTTATTCTGCCTTTGCTCTAGTTGTTGTTAAACCAGTGGACCTATAAGCAGAATACACTGTGCTTTACAGGCCAGCTCAAATGAAAATACTTCAAGTATTGACCTGCTGATCTATGCTTTAATGCTCCTTTAAAACACATATGATTGTTTAAATTGTGAACTGACACCTCAATCATAACTACTTTGAAGCCACTCTGGTCATTAATGAATAAATGAAATAAATGTACAGAGCACAGTAATAATGCATATTCATGTATAACCAGACATTAAAATGGAAATAAGCTGATCCTGGGTGTTAGTCCTCTGGTCACCATTTAATTGTCCACACCGGCTGAGTAAGCACAGACACGTGACTCAGTGCAGCTGTTTTGGGTTCAGCCAGAAAATTGAACTTTTCAAACATTGTGAGGTTGCAATTATACTTTGATATCACTGATGCCCTGCTCTGAAGCTCACAATCTATGGGGAAGCTGTCAAAATGTTGTCATTTCTAAAATAAAAAGGAACATTACCAAGATATTTCACTATATACAGATATATTACATTATCCATCTGTATGCTACACTTCCATTTCTACATCTTCTACTGTAGACTGTTAACAACTCTGAGCACACCTTTCATAGGTCCCGTGTTAAAGCCATTATGCATGGAGTCTTTATATGATTCAAATGATTGGAATTATATATTTTAACTTACACATGTCATCTATGATACTTTGAGCTAATGCCATCAGGAGAGCGTTGAAGGCTGTCTATATGTGAAGCAAACAAAGGGAACTTTATTTTTTCTGCAGAAGCTACTCAATTTGTGAACAGCTGTTTTAGGAGAGATTGTCAGTATACACTGTGTGTAGACTGATACAGTCAGTGATTTTGCATCATTTGTTACAACTTTGGATAGGGTACCCTTGTGGTGTTGAATAGACCTATTTTTGGCCACCTCCATTAACCCTTGTGTATTTCAGCCCTTTTCTTACATTATTGTGTTTTGTGTTTTTTGATTCTTTTAATTAGTGTGAATAAACAGTTCGCAAATTTGCTCACCTCAAATTGCCCCTTGAGGGATGAAGTATTTAAAATTGAAGTGAATTAAATAATTCTGATAATACAGAGGAAAAAATAGTAACTTTTATTGGGCTCCTCATCACTGCATTCATCTCCAGACGCACCGAGCAGCCTCCTTACAATCACACATGTATCAGAAAACATTTTTTTTTAAAGCCAGTGTTCATATATTCAACAAAAAGACCAATAAAACGCAATTTTTAAAAACCCACATGCAACCAATAAAACCAGTAAAACCAGGAAATTGCACATATCACACCTTGTACCCTGAATATTGCACCTTCAGCAGGAAAAGAAATCTGCTCTGTCCATGTAGACTTCCACCAGTACAGTATTTAACTGCTGCTGTTTAACACCATGGAAAAGGGAACAAATGAGTGTTTGTGACAGTTCAGTCTACATTTGGGAACTCTAAACTATTGTCCCAGGGGTAAGCAATTGGTGACGCCTTTCTGGATTCTACCACTGGGTGGTGCTGAGTTCGATGATTTGAAAATTCTATTTTTAGTGGCTATAAGTCTGAAGTACATACGCTTTTAAATCTTTAAAGCAACATTGTAATCCCTGAAAATCTTGTTTTTGTTTAAGTTCTCAACATAAGGTGTGGTAACAGGTGCCCTCACATACTTCTGACCACACCCAGCCACACCCAGCATCAATGCTAGAAGAGGTAAAACGTGGTGGAAACCAGACATAGCAGTGAAATACTGCTTTCCAACCAGCTCTTAAGCTGCCTGTACAATCATAATATTTTCATGTCACAAAACACACAAAGAATCAATGTTTCTGTCAATACTTTGTAACTGTCATTGTGGGAAAGCCTCTCACACAGCATTTAGACCATGATGAAACATTAAATGGCACTGAAACACATATCAGCTGAATTATTTGGTGACTAATTGTCAGCAGGGAGGCACACCACAAGATTTACTGCCTTTAAATAATGCTTCTGTGTAAACTAGTTGTCAGTTTCTGACTCCATGGAAGCAGGATTTTTTTTGGCTCTAGGCAAACACCCAATTGGCAGTACAGTGGAAGCACAGCAGACAACAAAAACATCTGAAACCACACAAATCCTGGTTAGACATCATCTACCTTTAATCCATCTTCGTCTGCACAGCTCCAGGGCAGTTTGGACTGGTGCTCCCCAAAATTAGAGCTCGGACAGGCTTTTAGAATTCTATTGGCATCAGCTATCAGCTGCAGATTGGCAATTAAAGAGAGGATGAATACTCCATGAGAAGCAATGACTTTGTATGTATTCTGAGATATGCTGCTTCCAATGACATTTTAAAATAGGACAGAACATCATAATTATTTCATTCACTTCTTCTCCCCTCTCACCTGCAGTTTTCTATCCCAGCACGCACTGGGTGGGAGGCAGGAAAACACAAGTAGGTAGTCCACCACGTGACTAACACAACGAGACAGATGCTCACATTCATACCGATGGGCACTGTAGAGTCTTCAGTCTGACTTTAAAGTGTTGAAAATAAACTGTCTGAAATTGCTATTGACTTTAAAGAACCAGCAAACTAAAAAAGTACACAGGTATCGCTTTGGCTGGCCAAGGGGATCATTTTCATTAGAAACATACATTTAACTCCTGTTTCCGACCTAGAATCACTTACTGTGGTTAGGGCAGGATAGAAAAGGTTTCTAGATTGTATAAAACTTTCTTGTTGAGTATACATCAGTATGTATAGTATTTTAGCCATTACATCATCCAGCCAGTGTCATGAGATGGCGATACAGTCTTTTTCCATCCATCCATTGTCTATGCCCCACTATCCCTTTTCGGGGTTGCGGGAGGCAGGGTACACCCTGAACCGGTCACCAGTCGATTGCAGGGCAACATATACACAGACAACCATTCACGCTCACTTTCACACCTAAGGACAATTTTAGAGTCACCAATTAACCTAATGTCTGTGGGAGGAAGCCGGAGCGCGCAGAGAGAACATGCAAACTTCACACAGAAAGGCCCCGCCCAACCCAGGGATCGAACCAGTGACCTTCTTGCTGTGAGGCACGCACCCTACCTGCCACTGTGCTGCCAGTCTTTTTCCATTTGAGGCAAATGAATAGACAAGCATGCAGTGTATAGAAGACCACAGCTTGGCTAGCTGTGATCTTTAGGACCACCCTGAATATGGAAGTGGTTAAGATTAACAACTGTGCCCAAAAACTGAGCAAAGTATTAAATACCACCATCCAAAAATCCTCCAGTCAGAGACAAGTCCAAAATACTGTATATGGCTGTGAGTGCATTACTCATCTACTCTTAAAAAAGTTTTAGCAATATGCGACTGGTCAGATGGAGCCAGTGACGTACTGCAGTAGCCCATGGATGGTGCATATTGATGACCAGGCTGATTGCTGTTTGTGAGCCAATTTCCTCTTCCAATTGTAGTGTAATGGAGCAGGGATGCAGCTACATGGCATATCAAATGGATAGGCCTACAACTTCTTTTCCAGTGGATCAATGTTCAAGCATTCTACTCGGTTTAGCCTTTTCAGGCAGTATTACTGGATATCCTTCTGAAGTCCAAAAATGAAAAGTTACATTACGGCAAATTTTCCTGACAACTTACATGCTTTAAATCAGTCCAACAATAGCCAATCAATGTTGCATGAGCAGGACCAGGAGGCAGACGACAGATGATGCTTTGGATTATCGCATCTGGAAGAATGATGCTGTGGTTACCAAAATGGAAGGGAACCAAGCGGCTACCTCCAGGCCTGAAAAATTAAGCTAACATGAAAATGCCAAAAACTGCAGTTCGTCAACTGGCCCCTTGAGGCTGGCTCTAACAGTGAGCCAATATCAAACTATTTACAGGGATGTTTACAGCCTGGTACAGAACATGGTTTTGGTCCCTACAGTTAATTTCCTTGTTCATGAGGAGGAGTAAATTTTTAAATAACTCTCTTGTTTAAATTATATTAAGGCTTAAAGTTATGCATAATAATGGCCATGGCTCTACCTCATGCTGCACCTCTTTGCAAATTTTTGGATTAGCTGGGAGTTTGGTGGAGTCAGGCACGGCCAAGATGGTCACAGCTGAAACCACTGTCACCAAGACTGCAGAGACTACATCCATGTCAATGATGGCAAAACTTCAGAAAAAATATAGGTTACAATGTATAGAGGCACACCTGATCAGTTTGATCATTAGAATTCATTTGAAAGAGCTAACTGGCTACACCTGGTAGCAGCTGAAATAAAAAGTGACACTGTTGTGTGTTTTGAAATAAAAATGTCCATAATGAAATAAAAATGATATCCAATAAAATCCGGTTTCTGGAACTGAATGATGAAATAGCTTTTCATAATAATGAGTTGAGTTTTATTGATTTCTTCTAATATTTCACAAATCTTCAGTTCATATTTATTTATTCATTTTAGTCATACAATAATTTATTTCATGATGTATTTTATTATTTTTTTAATAGTGAATAGGGAAGCTTTCTTAAATGTTAAGATGTCACCACTTTTCTCTCGAAGGTAAATTTAATTTGCTTTTTATCAGGTGTCCACACAGGCCAGGATCAAATGTGGGTCCTTCGTTCTGTGCACTTTCCCACTGAGCTACCGTGTCCTAGAATAGCATCATCTCTACAGCATATTAACTGCATTTGAATGGCGTCTATTTAGTTATGCAGAATACCCATAAAAGAGCTGTGTTTTGCACAGCACCTGGGAAAATATCCCATTTTTTTAATTATTCTTGCCGCTACCATTTATCTGTTTATGTGAAACAGTCACATCCCTTACAATATTCCCCCCATGTGATAAAGTCTGGCATGAAATGATAAAATGGGCCCATCCAAGTGATTTACAGTGTTTTTGAAAAGACTCAGAGGAGAGCTGTGGCATCCTGTCTCTTCACTGTCTGAACCCTCCCCCCCGCTATCTTTTGGCCAGGACACAGCTATTTCCTTCTCTTCATTTGTTCCATAACCACATGACCTTCTCCGTGGTGGTGGAACTGTGGCTAAAACACAAAGTTAAAAGGTGAATTTTCAAGCTCAGTCTCATTATCTGTCAGAATGAAGGAAAGACAAACAAGCCATTAATGGGACTACAGGGTTAACACATGGTTTACATCTGTCAAGGATTATTTGGTGAATGCTTTTTATGCTTGCACAGGTTTGAAGGGTTTCAAATATGCAACAAAACAAGGTGACACCCATACTTTGACAAGATGATTGATTACATAGACATTAAAACAACATTTTTTTAGCCATTCAAAGGAAGTCCTTAGCTGATAAGAATGATAACATTACACATCTTCTGCATTTCATGGCTAATAATTTTTTTTTAAAGGAGACCAAGAACATTTTCATATTCAAAGTCTTTTTTTAGGAAATTAGCATTTATCCTTGGCAGGGATTGTCTTGCCACCGGAGTGTTGATTTCCTATTTATTTTTGAGGCTAAACTTGCTGCCTTCTTATCCTTCTGCCATCTGTAGCCTCACCCCACGTGTCTGTGCAGCATCAGGGGTCAGAAGGGAACCCGCCTGTCATGCTCCACCATGCATGTGCACCTAGACAGACCTGATGATTGCAGACGGCAGCAGTTCCCTCACAGCTGCACAGGAAATCAGCATCCTGAACCTCGTGACCCCTGCCTACATATGGTCATCACAACAATAATAACAACAGCCTGCTGACAATGACTCCTGCTTTTCTTCACTCTCCAGAGACATCAACCCTGTACTGTATGACAGTACTTGTTTTGGCCTCTTTTTCAGATACTGGGTAACTCTTTAGTGTCATTTTTCAACGTGCAGGGTAGTCTGATTGACCTCTATAGACAGTGCGCTCTCACTCCCCATGCATTAAATGATGTAGTACAACAAGCAGGAAAAGTTAATTTAAGTTTAAGTTTGGAGGAAGATGGGTGGATGGGTCAAGAGCAAGACTTTCATGCAAACCAAAAGTGAAGGTTGATTTCTTTTGTCTTTCTTCACATAGCCCAGCTGAAAACTGAAACTGAAAAATGACACTAAAGGAGTACCCAGCACCTTAAAAAGTGACACCAAGTGGTCCTGGCCAAGTGGGCGTATGTGACGAGTTGAAGTGAGAGTGGTCCCACAGCTGCATGGTTTTCCCAGATTGTCTGACTCCTACACATACACATGAGCAGCCTTCACAGAAGTCTGGCTGACACGCCCCTCGTTATTGATCGGACACTGCTTACTGATCTGATACATCACAGCATCAGTGGAGTTTCATATCAAAGTGAAGACAGATAACAGACTAAATTCAAGTGTGTCACTCCAAAGTTTTAGATTTTGTTTTCTGATTGACCATCTAGTTGATCTGTGCTAATTGTAGGTCTGATCACCCAAAGGACCACAAACAAGTCATTTATGAGAAAGATTTTTCTGTTCACGTCTGTTATTTCCTCCATTAACTAACTTATAGATACAATTAGAGTTGTAGAGTCTGTCACTTGATTTATTCTTATTTCCATTCAGTCACATGTGAGGCTGATTAATGCGGGGGATACAGGTTACATAATTTCAATTTCTCTGAAACATTTCATCTAATAAGGGACTGGAAGTCACTTACCAGTAAATACAATAAATATCAATAAATACAGATCTGAATAATGGATTAATAATATAAAGACATTCTGTTGGTAGAAATGGTTCCTGTGCCTCTGAGCAGGATACAGTATAAGCACAGAATACAGGTTGGTATTCATGTGCAGGTGTTTGTTAAACAGGTAACAGGCTGCAGAGAGATAACACTGCTGCTCTGGCACCGATGGCCGTGTGCTTTTATGAGGACATGGCCTCCTCGCGGCGCCTATTAGCACATATGTGTGCAGACACAAACCATCAAAAGTCTCTACAGCTGACTGACAGCTGATCCAGCTGTGGTCAGCTGCAGAAACGGACATCGCTTCATGTCACGATGCCTCATTTTTAAAAAAAAAACGTTTTTCTTCTTTCTTCTCTCCTCACATGGTTTACTTGCAGCTCTCCATGCACGCTCGATGAGACGGACTGAGATGCAAGGAAAAGACACAAGCGACGGAAAGACGGATGCAATTTCAGAGACTTTGGATGCACCCATGTAAGCTGAGTGCTTTCAACATGGCTCCATCGCTCCCTTCCGCCTGCAGGGCTGGTGCCTTTCAGCCACTCTGCTTGGTTTGTTTGGTTTTGACTGTGTTTAGTTTAAGCCTTGGCTCATGTTACAGTGAGTTCAGCTGAGCACCGACATTTTCCTTGCACCTAACACACTTCACCACTGATTGCTGACTTGATACTTTATAGTTTGCTTATATTGAGTTACCCTTAATAAATTCCCTGTTTACTTAAATGGTTGCTGTGTGCACCTCCCTTGTTTGTTATGCTCCTGAATGAGCTGGGCAGCTTCTCAGTATGTCAGATTCATCAGCAATACAGGATGCTTCAAAAGAAAAGCAGACCAGGGTGCCCTGGTGGCTCACCTGATAGAGCGAGTACCATGCAGAGGCTCAGAGTCTTCACTCCAGCGGCCCGGGCTCCATTCGAGCTCCATTTGCTGCACGTCATCTCTGGTCCTCCTGTCACTATCATAATAAAGCAGAAAGTATTCTATAAAAAAGAAAAGCAATCAAAGCCAGAGCTCGGAGCTTTGGTTTGGTTTGATTCTGTCATAAAACAGCCTACACATGACACACTTTCCCACCAGAAAAAGAAAAACACGCACATTCAATCCAACATAAAACATGGAAGTGCTGAACCACAAAATGAGCAAAATAAAACAAACAATAAGTAGCAGACAAAACATACAAAGTTGTCACGCATAAAAGTGAGGCATGGCAAAGGATAAAAACACTACAAGTTCAAATAACTTATTTCTCTAGTGGTCCTAGAGGCATGACATCCAATACAAAGGTTTAAGACTACTAACTACAAGGTTATCACACAGAATAGCCTCCAACGTATTGCATAAAACTGATCATATAGTGTAAAAGTAAGCTCAACTGTAATCATGTTGGTACAATGAAAATATTAACGATATCTGAAACAATTTACCAAGTACACTTGAAAATGGGTTATCTAGTCAAAGTTATTTGAACAAAGATTCTGATTGGACAAACTTTGAAGTGTACTCTATGCTGCGAAATGTATAGACAACTCCACTCTGCTCATACACATGAGGATACTGTCGACTGAGTGGCTGATGGATAAATGTAAGTGGTCCGGTGATTCATGTATTCACACACACACAAATTCGGTTTGAATTCCTGCTGCATAAAAGCTGAACTGAACTGTGTGTCCCTCTAAGCATTTCCTCTCTCTCTCTCTCTCTCTCTCTCTCTCTCTCTCTCTCTCTCTCTCTCTCTCTCTCTCTCTCTCTCTCTCTCTCTCTCTCTCTCTCTCTCTCTCTCTCTCTCTCTCTCTCTCTCTCTCTCTCTCTCTGCGTTTGCGCCCACAGAGGCTGACTCATATTTAGAACTGACTGGTGACGTTGTAGGCCTGCATAATAATTGACATAATTATCCTCATATTTTAACTTTATTAGTCGCTTTCTCATTCGAATTTCAGTCAGACATGTGCTGGTTTAATACACTTGATTGAGGGGGGAAAGGCATATCCAGAATACTTTTTGCTGATAGTGTAATATGAGAATTTCAGTCTTCGTCTATATTCATACTTTTTGTGACTATTACAGGAGCACTCTGCTGATTTAGCATTGCACTCCTGTAACACTGTTGCACTCACGACGGACAGTTTAACAAATTAAAATTGTTGCAGCAGAGCCAGAGATATTGTCTTTCTTATTTCACACATTCTTCTTCCTTGTCAAAACGTGGCACCCACATTACCCACAGTGCAACTGGAGTTTGAAAGATGTGGGCGTTCACCAGGCAGGGAGGGTATAACAGTAAGATGTTATTGAGCTGCACTGTGGGAAACGCAGGATCAAGCATTTTTGGAGCTTGACCAACAGGGATTAAAAGTCTGCTGGCTCAATTTTTACTGTTTTTCATTTAGTCTATCTCGGAGTCCCCCAACACCATGGAGGTGTAATAGTACATCTCTGTGCTTCCCTTTAAGGGGCTCATTAAGTCAGTTTGTGTAAGCAGAAAGGCTTACGTTGAAGTTAGATTTGATGTCAGACTAACCATGCTTATATTTGTCTTGTCTCTAACAAGGAGCAGCTTTTATTTACATCTTTGTCAGAGTCATGCTGTAAACGGTTTTCACCCCATTGCACTAACATAGGAGATAAATAGGGTATAGCAGAGAATCTAATATCTAAGATCAAAACCCGGACATGTCCTGGAGTGGACTTAAGAGGCCTTATTGTGTGTGCTATTGAGCATGAAGGCCTGCGGTCACAAGAAAGCTCCTGCTCTGCCTGCCATTTCTGAAAAAATCCCATTTTGAAGATTTCAGGGATCATTGAACTTTCAAACACATGATAAACAGATGAAGCAACTGTAAAAATCTTGGATACAGGAATACATTTCCCACCCTCCACGTGCTGTTTCACTGGGCTCATGTAGCAGGCTTTGTAAAAACAGAAAACAGTAAGTCAAACACACGTTAGAAAGTTACTGACTCTGGCGACAGAAATCGACAGCATACACACATCTTAAAATGACATAAGAGCAGATGGATTTCCAGTGGACTCCTCTATGGAAATCATTTTACAGCTTGCAGTGTTTTGGCCATAGAGAGAGGACTAGCAGTGTATGCAGTAGAGGGCATGGATGGGTGCCCAGGTCCCACAGCTGCATGGTGCTGGGGCACAGACAGCCCTTCTCTCTGGGGCACATTGCGCCTTTTATGCCCAACACACTGAACCATTGATCTGAGGCTCCCTCGTCTCCGCTGCACCAACACAGCTCAGGTCAGCACAGGCTCCAGCAGGGCTCAGTGAACGCAATATCTGACAACATCTCACATGCAAACACTGGTTTGCTTAACGCCTGTCAAAGCATAGTAACTGGGGAAGTGAAAGTTTAAAACATTGTTGCTGGAACTTCTTAGATTTCAGAAACCACAAACACTTCAAGAGGTATTTAAGCAACCATGGTTAAATGAGGGGAAACTAATCTCACTGCTTAATTTGTGAGGTACAGATGATTTGCTGTCAGACAGAGATATTAAATCTTTGATATATAGACGTCTATAGATATCTGTTAAGGTGTGTTCAGACTGAACACAAAGCAAATTCCTCTTTACGTTATTCACAAGAATTTGACCAGTGTGGTCTCTTTGCAGTGTCTGCTATTTCACCCCACAATTCTGAATTTATCAACTCACTAGCAACATGCGCACCAATCTTGTATGTGTTTGTGTGACCCAAATCAATTCCCCTCTGCTCTGGTGAGCTTTTCAGAGTCTTTTGGTTTGGTTTTACCACCCGAGACTTTACTGTCTGGTTCAGTCTCATTTCTCTCATCAACCCTGTGTCCTGCAGTAGCTGTAAAAGAAAGAAAGAAAGAAAGAAAGAAAGAAAGAAAGAAAGAAAGAAAGAAAGAAAGAAAGAAAGAAAGAAAGAAAGAAAGAATATATTCGTGGTGTTGCTAAAGTTGCACCATATCTGCTGTATGTGTAAATATTAAACTGTTTGCTCACAAGTTGACCATATCAACGTTTTAAGGTCATAATGTCAATGTTGTGTTTGCTTGTTCCACTGTCTCCAAGTAGCCAAAACATCAGTGCAGCTTAGAGTGAGAAGTAAATACTTTGTCAGATACTTTGGATGTTTCAGATGGATACGTTGGGGTATTCCTTATTATTGGAGTGTTGCCCATTTTCCACTTCAGTTCACAATTTAATTGCATTATAGTGATAGTGAAAAGGCATTTCAGGACATTTTCACAGCCTATTTTCACCTCACTTTATATGCAGTCCCCCCACCTCTAAGATTTGCATCCAGTCTGAACACAATTTAAAGCCACAGCATGTAAAATTTGACCATTTTAGGCACCACGCAGTGGTATTAATGGGGTCAAGACAGGGAGCAATACAGTGTTCCTAATTTCAAAACTTATGCCTTCAGAGAAAGATTTAATAAAAGATTTAATAAAGTGAATTGTGATTTTGACCAACACTCTGGACAAAAATGTATTTTTTTTACAACAAACTCACTTGTTAATGTCAGTTAAACAGCTATGCAGTCCATAAACATGAGCTAACCTCTGCCATCAAAAGCTATTAGTCATAACAGACCAAGTGATGCTTTGTCAGTACAGCCTGACTGTACTGGGGAGCACATGAATCAATTTTTTGTTTGTAAGAGGAAGAATGGTTTATTTCTTCTTTCAAAACTTCCATAGTCTCACTTAAACTGTCAACCATCTGGCCTCATGTGCTGCATTGACGAACGCAGACAGATCAGCTGCTATTAAGTGTCTGTCCTGAACACTCCCTGGGTTAAATGATTAGAGATAAACTGAGGCAACATAAAGTGGAGCCTTGTAACACGTCAACGATTAAAAATAACAGTATAATTTACAACAGTTGTCCAGAAAATCCACATGAATTGACGTGTGCATAACAGTTTATAGGTCTGTGTGTTAGCTGTAAAGCTTTACATGGCAAACTGTCAAATCAGAAAGTTGGTCAATACTCGACGGGGCAGGGTTATTACAAACTGTTTCCGATTAAAAAAAAAATCAATCTACCCCCCCCATCAGCCTCTCTTTCTTTGTGTCTCCCTTTCTCTGTGTGGTCAGCTATCACTCTGCTGGCCTGGAGCTGCCTGCTTGATATTCAGTGCACTCTGCGCGGGCTAATGCACTGACCAGTTTACAACCTCAGTGGGAGGAAGCCTGTCAATACGCGGCTATTATGGCTTTGGAAAGCAACATTTTTAATTCTGCTATTTGCCACCCCTGTTATGTCCTTCACTACTGTGAGAGTGGTTGGAATTAGAAAGGTTTGATTTAGCTCAACAACTGAAATTTCCCTCTGATTCACACAATGTGCCATGATTTAAGATGATTAAACTGAGACCTAATCACATCTACTTATTCTAAATCTGAATCACTGCCAAGAGAAAAACACGCACAGGAAATGTGTCTTAGTTTCAGGTTAATGTGACATTATAACAAGTACAGCAAGTGATAAAATATTAACTGACCTATATGCAAGAGCATATTCAAGACAGAACAACATGCATTTAAAATATATGATTCACATACATTATAGAAAATATACTATTCAGCATTAGTACTCTTTAAAAAAGAACGCTGTCTTTTACCACTTTGACCTACACTGAAATATCTCCATCTCTATTGAATGGATTGCTGGGAAATTTTGGTACAGGCGTTCATGGTGCCGACAGTCTCTAATGATCCTCTGACTTTTCATAGTGCCACCAGCAATTCGAAGTTTTTATTTATCCAGTGAAACTCCTCAATAACCACTATGACTGGTTCAAAACATGTAAAGATATTTACCTGAGAGGATAAATCATGTTGACTTTGGCAACCCTGACTTTTCTTCTAGCACCATAAATTTGTGATTTTTGAGTAAAATGTCTTGACAGCTATTGGACAGGATTCCATAAAATTTGGTTCATACATTCATGTTTCCCGCAGGATGAATTATAATAACTATGGTGACCCCCCTGATGCTCCCTCGATCACTGTCAGGTCAAAACTAGAACTTGTCCATTACTTTTGGTTTATGACCAAATACCTGCAAAACAAATGACATTCTCAGAAGCCTCGGCTGTACTTTGTGTTTAGTGTGCAAATGTTAGCATGCTAACATGCTAAAGCGAGATGGTGAACATGGTAAACATCATTCCTGCTCATCACATTATCATTGTGAGCATGTTAGCATGGTAGCATTAGCAAGAGCCTCACAGGCAGCCATGCATATAAAAATACACTGGTCTCATTTTTATATAATCAGTGATAGGGCGTCTTTGACACACACCAGGAAGATTTGAAATATGAAATATCAGTCCAAACTGTCTCCTACACAGCAGTGAGCACACACTCTGTTTGGAGAAAGCCAGATTCATTCATGTTAAAACTGTCCCTTTGGCATCTTTTGGTGTTAAGCCATCAAAGACCTCGGTGGTAATCATGAGCATGCTGCGTGCCTTTTACTGATCCCCCACTGCATGATTTCAGAAAGCAGTTTAAATTAATTCTCGTTGCCATTTTGGAGCCATTAATTTAGGAGGTTACCAAAGGAGAGCAAGAGGAAACTGCTCATTTAAGCATTTCCCAGTGTTTACCTCTACCCATGAGTAATTGGATAACTCACACAACTCATTAAGCAGTGAAATTAAATGAAATTCTATCAACTGTCAGTTTCAGTGGCGTAATTGCTGCCGAGTGAATCTTGCAGCCCAACATGGAAATCATGGAAATATTCTTGCCGTGAATATGATGTTATGGTGTTCATCCAGGCAAACACTGACTGGTGATCTGACACACTTCCATCCATTTTAATGAGACAGGTTTTTGTTTTGGGGTTTTTTTTTTTAGGATTTTATGTGAATTTGTAGCCTGAACTGACTGTAAACACTCAACACACACAGATTGATTGTGTTTGAAAAGAAAAGCTTTTTTTTTTTTTTTTTGCTCTTTTGATATGAGTAGGATGTCCTTGAGGCCCTTCCATCCTGAAGGAAACAGTAATGGATATGCCCACAGTGTGACCACAGGGTGCCTAGGCCATCTGAGTCATCCCATTACTACACTGCTAGAGCATCTGCAATGTCTTCTGCCCTTGGTTTACCTTTAAGATAACGAGTTCATGGAAGAACGGTTTGTTCCAAGGGTGTGCAACACGACTTAAAAATGGAAAACAGCTCGTTCAAAATATGTCTAAGGTGCTGTTGTCAATATTTCTTTTTATAAACAGCCAAAGACATTTGCAGCTGGCTTGGCTGCACACTGCAGCTTGCAAATTTAAACAGACACTCATTTTTCAGTAGCTGCATTTTTTTTTTCCTCCGCAAATGTCAATATTTTAACTGGGTAAGCAAGAAATCAGGGAGTATAGAGCATCCAGTTTTGCATCCAGTCTCAGGTCAGCCCATTGCTATATATAAGACTACATTTGAGTATAAGCTCAACACGTGCTGGGTGCATAAAACAGTGTTCTTATTCTTTGTTTGCTCTGTAGCTTTGATGATATCATGTGTTTGAGGCCTGGACCAGCCATTCTTACATACTTCTTACTTTTTTCACATCTATAACATGATTATAATTATCATTACCTTTAAGGTCTGTGTGGAACGGCTTGTGTTCTGCAAGAGAGTAACTGAAAGGAGAGGAAAAGGTCAAATGTAAGTAAATGAATAATATGTTGTGAAATAAATAATCAGTTGAAAGAATGCAGGCAAAATATCCAACCACGAAATTCTCAAAATGATCCAGTAAAATTTAAAGCTGATTATTATGAAATGATATTCTATCATGCTTCTTCACAGTGAGGTCATTTTGTATCTCATTCTAGCTGTTTTCATTACAAAATATCCCCTTTGCCAAAATCTGTTTATTTCACAACAACATTCTCCCTTTATGTGTCAATCAAGACAAGTGCAGCAGATATGATTGGCTGTTCCTTTGGTCTAACTCATAATGTCTTATATAATTTTGAATGCTTTGGGTCTCTGTGCAAATGAAATGAGAACACCCACATACATACAGAAAGACCTCTCTTTGCATCCCCCTCTCTGATTAAAATATAATTCTGGTGTGAGTTTCACCTAATTTGCACAATCCTCTACGGTTTCAGCTCAGAGATATTTATTTTGCAATACTGAGAAATGAGTAATACTTTCTGGCAAACAGGTCATTTTAAGGTGAAAAGAGTACTTAAATGCTCTCACTGAGAGGGTTATCAAAATGAAAGGGATGCTTGTTTTAAGAACAGCGTGGAGGAGATTGGGGGAGATTTTCTCTGCAGATCCTCAAATAGCCGGCAGCACTTGTGATTGTTTTTTCCTGATAACACACCACATTAGAAACAGTCTGATATTAAAGGCCTTCCTCTGCTCCGTCAAGAAGTACATCTGAACTGATCCAGCAGGAAGGTCCTGGATTTCTATTGACACAGTTTGATGCCATACAACCTTTAGCCTAAAGGGGGCAGGAATGCACCACTAACATATGTTTGGGGGGAAAAAAACTCATTCAGGAGGAACAATCAGCTTGATCTTCATATGTGGCATTAAGTTGGAAACCCTGCATGACATGTTAGACATGTTAGATAATGGCAGTAGCAACAGTGCAAGAGTGACGTGGATTCTAAGTCTAAAAATGGACATACGTTTAAAATACTTTGATTCATCTGCAACAGAATATTCAAAAGGTCAGATCAGGATGACAACATTGAATTTCAACAATCTACAAATGCAGAACACATAGTTAAAATGTATTTACTGGCTAAATCAAACTCACTGGTGAAGACAGGAAGGTAAAGGCTCTCTGCTGTAGGTCTGTGTGTGGACAGCCTGCAGGCAGAGGAGAGCATGGCGCTGAATGTGAACTCTGCGTGAACTCCTCATGGACTGCACTTCCACCTCCTCTGTAGTGAGCTGCAGAACATCTTCAGCCTCTATTTCATCATCTGTCCTCCCCACGGAGCACAGAACGCTCTTTGTGTGTCGGCACACATCAGGCTTCACAATGCTGTGTGTCCAAATGGCCCGAACAATTAAGGGAGGTCTCTGAGTGTGTGAATTAACCGACTTAGTGTCCAGGCTCACTCACTCTGGACTGCAAACATCAGCCTTTTGTCATCAGCAAGTAAGTAAGTGGACCTAGAGTTAAGATTATTGTGTCAGACTATAAACCGTTCAAAGATCAAGAACAGGCACCCAAGCAAGGGGCAATATGTAAGAGTGTTTGTTTAAAACATTCAAGAATGAACCAAAATTATCAACAGAATGTGACGAAATAAGAGTTTTGATATCATATCAAAGGTGTCTATATATTGCGTTGCAGAGATATCTACTGGAGCATACTAACAAGCTAGTCCCTATCCGTCCTCTCTTGTAATACCATTTTGTACCTCAAGAGGCAACAGTGAGTCACTGTAGCATCCAGTCAGCCCTCAGTCCAACAACACTGAGGTGGTTTTTTTCTGCCAGGTTTGGCTCCTGGCACCTCGTAACGCAGGCTCAGCCCTCCGGAGGTGGGCTCTGAGCAATGCCCAACCTCCCCCTCTCTCCTGTCCCCACTGGAACCTGCTGTGTTTTCATCATCCAAAGAGTCAGAGTCCTGGTTGCAGCTGTTGTAAAACACCTCAGCACTGTATCCCCAGTCATAAAACTGGTTGGTCTCTGTTGCTCTCTTGGAGGTTTTGTTTGGTAACGGTCCGGCTATGTTCACTTGGAGGCTGCTGAGGCTGGTCCCGTTACCCACTTGCCCTGCTCCAGATCTGGTGCCCATTGTGGAGTCGCTCCCTGCCAGCATTCCCACTCTAGAGCCCCCCTGCCCAGGCCTGAAATCCTCCTTCTCTTGGTGGCCAATTCTTACACATTGCAGCTTTAAGATTACTCCACTGGTTCTATGGCAGCTTGAAATTATAGCAGACACAGCAACAGTTGCTGGGCATTTGGCCAACATTCACTCAACGTACTCATTAATGTTCTGTACAGTAATTAAGCTAATTCATTTTACAAACACGAAGAAGAATGGCTTAGTTTGACAGAAACACAGTCTGCTTTTCTTCTTCTGAGAGACAGAAGACCTTATTGTTAACAGAGATCAAAGTTGATGTTGATTTGTCATAAGTGAGAAATACACTGCAACAGTTTCAGCAGCAACTCGATCTGACTGTGATTAAAAACAGCTCCCACTTAAACTCCCACTTAAACTTCTCCCTCTTAAGATTTTCCATTGCTTTCACATCAAATGAGTTGATGAAGCACAAGCCTTAGAAAGCATGGAGCAAAGCTCTTTTACACTGCTGTATTTTAGGGAAGTACCACTGAAAACAATGTTGCGTTCTCGGTCATGCTCTGTTCACACTCACACAAACATTCACACCTGGCAGCTGCCAAGAACAACCACAGCAACCTCCGTTTGACCTACCAGCCACTGAGCAAACAGGGGTATGGGGCCTTGCTCAGGGGCACCTCAGTAGTATTTACAGCAGGACCAAGCACTGCTCTCAGCTTCCCCGCCCAGATGAATCAACCAGTCTGGGATCATCTGCATTTGAATAGAAACTAGATTCTGCAAGAAATTTTACTTGCTCATAAAACACAAGCTTAAGTGTGTTTGTCACGATGAAAGAATGAATGAAAAGAAACTGTGCAAGCCATAACTTGTTATTGCAATTCCATATTAGATGGAATAAGTTCATCAGCATCATATTGCATCATATAAATCATATGTCGAAGTCAAGACTAGTAATGACGATCCCAATTAAGCATTTATGTTTATAACAATACAGTTGCTTGACATTCAAAGAAGAAGAAGAAGAAGAAGAAGAAGAAGAGTATGACTGGATGTTTTATCACCGCTTTGTGTGTAATGATGGAAACCACTGAAATAGAAAAATTGTAAAATACTATAACACAACGCCCTGTGTTGTGCTTAGTTCCTCATGGATTACGAATGAGTGGAAATTCACTCAAGGAAGTGAAAAGCAAACCTATTAGCCACAACACAAGCCAGAACTTGTTCAAAACCATGTCAAGCTTTTAAAACTGTAGCTTTCAATTTATTTTTAACCAAACAACACTCAGAGAAGAACACTGTTAGCAGTTTGTGCTTTTGAAGAAATGATGAAAGTGCACGGCTGTGAAATCGTGAGGAAACTGATCAAAGAAATTGTTGCTTCATCCGGGACAATCCCCAAGCCAGCTTCAGTTCCTGATTGAGTGAATTAAAAGCCATGCGCCTGCCCTTCCCCTTTCACTCTGCCTTGTTGGTAGACAGACCGACACACCAGAAACCGCCTGGTCCCACTTCAGGTAAGAGTAGGCATACATTAACTGCACATAGCCAGATTTACACATAGTTTCAAGATTTTCTTAATCTTAAACTTCATCTTTATCACGATGGTCCAAATATTTACCACATTAACCTCAATATGTGAACCAGCCTTGAACTGTCATATCTGAAAATGCAGGTATGGAGAAGCTGTACTAAGGTGCCATTGATTGTGATGTGTTTGGTGGGAAGGATGTGCTTGTCCACCTCTGCTTCAGCTGTGGTGTTAAGTGTATTTAGTGAAGGTTATAACACTCTACTTGAATAGTTTTTGTTTACAATGCACGTCCAGACAGATTAGGTACATGTAGAAGTCAACAAGTATTACGCAATGAGAATTTGTGTCAAGCGGCTGCAACACGAATTAAGAAAATGTACCTAATGTTTTGTGCATCAGTGTTATGATCTGTACATTTAAATGAAAAGCTGATGTCTTGGTATGCACAGGAGAGCTTTCCACTGGCGGTCACGTGCCTCACATTTTGTCAATTCAGTCTGTTCTTAGACAAGTCCAGAGCCTAAATCTGTTCTTCGCACATGCAGCATACTGTTCAAGTTCAAGTAACATCACCAACAGAAAAAAGCAAAAGCTACAGCTGGTTAGATGTTTTTCATTCCTCAGCACCTGATGGAGCTCTTGATTGTGGGAAAATAGCAAAGGACAGCCAAAGTGTTGGCTGACCCTGAAATACTGTAATTATGCTTTGAAACGTAATGATTTGAACGTTTTCCGTCTGTAAAATCTTGAAGGTTTCTACTCAGATTCAGACATCCATATTGAAAATGGACTAGGCCTGAGCCTTTAATCTCAGCCTAATTGAATCATGTGGTCATGTGGTTTCTTCTACAGCACTGACAGTCACCTCTTTCACGAGCCTCCCCTGAAGAAGAATCCACAACCCAGGGACGTGGTGGAAAGTACACTTATTCAAGTACTGTGCTTCACTACAACTTTGAGGTTTGCACTTAACTTGAGAATTTCCATTTTATAATACTTTGTACTTCTACAGAGTTACTTTTCATATTAAAATCTTATATTTGAAAACACATGATAAGCTTATAAAATAACAATCTGTTGCTAAAGGTTAAACCAGTGGTTTTATGGATTCATGAAAAGTGATTTTACCTTTGATACTTCATGTACACCTTGTTAGTAGCATTGGAGTATTTTTGCAGAATATATTATTATATTTATTTAAGCAAAGAATCTGAGTAATTCTGAGCACACTGTGGCTCTTCAAGTCTTCATATTGTTTAGAAAAAATACTTTCAAAAACCTAAGCATGCAACTAAGATGCATGCATCCTCGATGGTCTTGATGATGGAGAGTAGTAAATGTGGACAATCAATAAAAAAGGAAGGGGCTGTTCTTCAAGGAGAAGGCCCTGACCTAAGTAATACACATGAAGGTATGCTTCTCATCCATGAATGGGATGCATCCATGAATAATAGGGAACCAGTCATTTGTGATAAAGAGGCAACACACTGCGATAGGTAAGGAGGCCTTGATCTCTTGCTTCCCAAGCATTCCTTGCTTAACAGCATGCATGCCAAGCACACAAACGTGGACACTTTGCCTGGCTTATGGAAAGAATTCAAAAAAAGCTGATGACTGCGTCCTTTTTATCTCTTCACAGTCAAGATGTTCCTGTGCTGGTGGGTGGCTCTGGTGGCTTTGATTCCTACAACCCTGAGCACCAATCCTGGGGTAAAGGTGAAACTAACAGCAAAGGGCCTTGAATATGGTAAGCATAACAGCACCAGGTTCCCCTTTGAGATGAATAATACTGATCACTCCAGTGTTTCATCGTCAAATGTTCTTGTCTTGTTCTAGGCAGACAACTGGGGATGGCTTCAATCCAGCAGAAACTCAAAAGCATCAAAGTCCCAGATATTTCAGGCAAACAGAGGGTGTCTCCCATTGGCAAGGTCCGGTACAGCCTGTCAAAGTAAGGCACCTGTTTATCAAACACTCCTGTCCATTTTGTTAGAAACTGCAATACTTAAGGTATTTTTCCCCCCAAGTGTCTTTACAAAGAAGCACGTTGTTTCTTCCAGTATGCAAATAGTGAATTTGGGATTGCCAGTGTCTGCAGTGGATCTGGTGCCTGGGACTGGTGTTAGACTGTCCATTCGCAACGCCTTCATCGGTCTGCATGGAAACTGGAGGGTCAAGTACCTCCGAGTAATGTGAGTGAGAAGACATTCCTTCCTCATATAGTACACTTAAATCCTTTTTTGGACATTTTTGCTGCAGCAGTGACCCCTCTGTCTTAACAGAAAGGACAGTGGCTCTTTTGATTTGAATGTGAACGGACTCACTATCGCTACAAGTATTGCCATCAAGAGTGATGAGACGGGCCGACCTGAGGTCAGTAGTGCCAACTGTGATGCCACTGTCAGCAGTGTGAGCATCAAATTCCACGGTGGAGCAAGGTAAAAGAAGCCCCGTGCACTACGTTTGAACCCATGGTGATTTTCTGTTTTACTTATCATGCTTGACGTACTGCATCATCTCCTAACAACAGTGCTTGGTTTTGTTTCAGCTGGCTGTACAATCTCTTCAGAAAATTCATCGAAAAGGCTTTACGTAATTCACTGCAGAAACAGGTGAGAGAAAAGCCTGACAGACCTGTTTTTCATGATCGCCTCTCCTCTCTGGGGTTGTATTCACAAAGTATTTTATTCTACCACAAGGAGGAAGTAAGGAAGTATTCATGTCCTTTATGTAAGTAAAGTAACAATGAAAAAATACTTATTTACAAGTTAAATTACTTACTCAAGCAAAGGTGCAGAATATTATCAAGTAAATGTGCTTAAAGTATCAAAAGTACTGGTTTTGAGAGTGTTATTCAATTGTTAATACTGATGCATTAATGCATGAGTAGCATTTTACTGCTCTAGCTGGTTGAGGTGGAGCTACTTTTAAATACTTTATAGACCGTTTGTTGGTTGAGTCCAGTGGTTCCCAGCCTCGAGGTTAGGCTGTCACATGATAAATGGTCTTGCGATGATTAAGAGGAGGGGAAAGGAGGAAATCAAAGTGCGACCACAAAAATTGTTTTCATTTTTTAGGCTTGTCAACAAACTTTCTTTTTGCAAAATGTTGGACAGTTTGGACAGTTTTACCTCTTTGGGCCTCGAACAGTTATTTCAAATGAACCCATCTGAGAAAGCTTAGGGGTGAAATCAGTACAAGGCAATGTATTGTATGTATGTAGTTTCTTAATGTACTGAGTGTATTTTGTAAGTAAGTACGAGTTAAAACTGTCAGATAAATGTAGTACAGTAAAAAGTACAATATTGAAAGAATTACTGAAAGAAACTTCTGGTCTGAAAATTAAAAATAACAAAATAGTGATAAGTGTGGATGAAGCATTCACTGACTCTGACGTGCTCTCTGTCCATTTTGGGACATCATTTAAGAATCATCTTCCCTGGTCAGAAATCACCTTGTAGCACAGTTTCTTGTGGAGTCTGGGTAAACAGCTTCTCTGTTCTTTATTGTTACAGATCTGCCCTCTGGTGGTTAATGCCATATCAGACTTGAACCCTGAACTGAAAACTCTGAATGGTAAAACACTGCCTTTCTATCAAGTATTGGGATGTTTCATTGATGCTGAATATCTGAGAGACTCTCTACCTTCCTGCAGTTGTAGCCAAGGTGGACCAGTATGCAGAGATTGAATATTCCATGGTGTCGTCGCCCACAGTTTCTAATTCTTCTATTGACTTCAGCTTGAAGGTAAAGAATTATCCTATTATACTGCACATTTGAAATATCTGACACCTCAGTCTGGTTATCAAAACAGACAGTTGTGGGTCACGACATAAACTTTTCTATCTCTGCTGTTTCTTTGTTACTTAGGGTGAATTCTACAACATTGGGAAGCATCAGGAGCCTCCGTTCTCCCCGGCAGCCTTTTCCCTGCCACCCCAGATCAACAACATGTTGTACATCGGCCTGTCCACCTTCACCACCGACTCTGCAGCCTTCGTCTACAACAAAGCTGGAGCCCTTAGCCTGTACATCACCGATGACATGGTGAGCTTCAACCTCCCTAATCAATCTGCTTTCATAGTCACACTGATCTAAAAGCTTCCTGGCTCTGTCACCACAGATTCCACAAAGCTCTCCCATCCGACTCAACACCAGGACGTTTGGAGCCTTCATCCCGCAGGTGACCAGACGTTCCACTGCTTTTAGAACAATCACTACCTTCATTGGCAACCTGTCAGTTATATCATCATGTGTTTTCAGATTGCCAAGCGTTTCCCAGGTCTGATGATGAAACTGATGGTGAAGACTGTGAAAAGTCCCGTCATCACTTTTGAACCCAACAATATGACAATTCAGGCAACTGGCACGGTGACGGCCTACGCTATCCAACCCAACACCACACTTACCCCTCTCTTTGTCCTAAACTTGGTAGGTAATGCAGCTGGCATGATGATAAAGCCATTTGTGTGGTTTTGAAAAACACTAAAAATTTCTCACCATCTTGTCTTTTACAGGAGGCCAGTGTCAGCGCCCGAGTGTTCGTCAGCGAAGCGAGGGTGGCTGGAGCCATCTCCCTAAACAAGTGAGTTCCTGAAAAATCACTACTTGCTCTCAGAAGAGAAAAATGGGGCCAAAAGGTCCTTGCAAAGATGAAAATCACAGTCTAATTTTACCTAATTTGCACAGAATGGATCTGACCCTGGGGACAAGTTATGTGGGAGAGTTTCAGGTGAGAGCTGCATTCTAACAATTATAATTACAATTTGTCACACGCTTTCATCCAACATGAGTCGCAATGTGTACCATCAGTACCAAGCTAACAGGCTAACCCTAACCCTAACCTGCAGGTCAGATACCTGGACAACATCCTCCAAACCGTCCTCAAACTGGTCGTGATACCTAAACTGAATGGTGAGTTCTGGCACTTTCAGTTTGTACTCTCTAACAACCTGATGCCACGTCACTAAATGCTCTATTGCCAGGCTTCAGCTGACTTAGAACTCTGAATCTGAAGACCGCTACCGAGTACCAAGGCTCCCACTTACATTCTGAGCTCTAAATGGCCTGGGACAAATCTACATTGTAGATTTATCATCATTTCATGTCTTACACCCCAACTACAACTGGGAATGTGGCTTTCTTTACAGCTGCTATAATCAATATATCACAACAATGTGTCAAATGACAATGTGAAACCAATGTGACAATGTGAAAGAGGGCATTAGTAGCGACAAACCTGCACAGAATTGTGATCTGAATCTACAGCTCCCCTCAGCTTTACAGAGTTTATGTGACTTTCAGCTCATTGTTTAGCTGTCAGGCAGCTGTTTTCAGCACAAAGCTCTAAAAACTGACTGTACACTACCTGCTCATCACCAATCAGCAGACAGACACAGTTAGAAACTAGCTGCTGAACACAGCATAGGAGTTTGTGGAGACAAAAAAAGCTAAAAGAGATTAAAATTGGACTTAGATTCTCCAGATGGCTAGAAACACAGCCCCAAGTGAATGATAATGTTAGCTGTAACTGCAGAATGTGTAAATAAGCAACTGTTTACCAAATCAAGTTAAAATTGATGATGTGTCAATTTTGGGTTTACAACTTCTTCCTGCACCCGAGTGGCCTAACAAAAACGTTAATTGCAGGATTTGACATTAGAAAGGCAAACTTGGTTGCCCCTTTTAAACAATTTTGCATCTATTCACATGATATTTATATATTTAAATAACCTCCACGCACATTGCTGGTGTCCATATTTCTCTATTACTCCCCTTTTTGTTTTTTCATTTTCATCGTCAAGAGATCGCACCAGTTTCAATTCCTCATTAATTCCTTTTAATGTTTATTATCTTGTGTGTTGAATTTGCTGTGTTTCTTGCTTCTATTTACCTATTATAGAATTATTTTTTTAGTTAAAATCTAACATGAAAGCACCACTAATAGTATCATTAGAATGTTTGCCTTGTTGGATTTTTGTGACTACTTTATCTAAATTCATGAATTTTGCTCCATAGTTCAACTTGAAAAGGGATACCCGCTTCCTGCACTTGGAAAGATGAAGCTTGTGAACACCCAGCTTCAGGTCCTGAAGGTCAGAGACTGGATATTTTCTATAAAACTGCATGTTTTTGAGTGAGCGACATTTATTGTCCGACATGGATTTTAATGAAGGCAGAGAACTTAGTCTTCTTAAATGTAATCATCTTAAATGTCTGGGTGATGAACGCTGTATTAACTGCTGCTGCTGTGCTGTGTTTTTCTCTAGGACTATATTCTGATTGGGACAGATGTTGAGTTCACGAATTGAATGGCATTTCTGGAAACTCCCAGGATTCATTTATGCACTAGAGGCATGGCACCATGAAGACATAGTCACAGCCAGAGCACAACTACCTGATAGAAATGTAAAAAAAATGAATCATGTACTTCTATAGGTCTGAGAAACATGTAAACAAACCTCCTGTTTGTTTCCTCCTCATATTTTTGTTATTTTGAAGTTTTATCCTACTTTTCTTTTCTTTTAAAAGTGAAAAAGGACAGGGTTTGCTGCGTGTCACCACAATCATCTTTTTGTAATAACATGCTCCTTCCAAAGCAGATCACAGCACTTTCTACTGCTGACTTTGAGCAAATTCTTTCTCAAACTTTTTGACTACAAATGTGCTGATCCATTGACATTTTTACTGCAGTTTGCAGAATCCCATAAAGAACGCCAAGACATCAATCAAGTACCACAGCTTCAGACAAAACAAATCAGTCACAGCAGTTTGTATTGGACACTATAATTTACATCATCCTTCCAGGGTTCCCAGTCTGAGGCTGTTCATTATGTACATGCACACAGTTAGTGCTGTGTATAAATAACACAGTGCAGTTTTCACAGCAGTCCAGTATGACTGTAAGATGACCGAAAATCCCGTAAAGCCGTCTCCATGTGCCTTCAAAGTCACTCAAGAGAAGACGAACGTGTGTGTGTTTCCTGTGGTGTCACCTGGGTCGCTCAAGGACATGTTTCAGTCATGGTCGAGCCTGAGGCCACATGTCCATCAAGCTGGTGCCTGGGCAGAGTCTCACGGTGCTGCACCGTGTCTCTGAGGGAGCTGTGACGGAGGGCTCGGCCTCTCAGGCTCTGGGAGTTGGCTGACAATATCTGGATCAAAGACACAAAACATCAGAGAATGAAAAGAACGAAGAAACCTCAGTTTCAGATAATGCCTTTAAGTACTTGGCTGTGATGATTCTGAAATGATGTCCTCCTGCTGAACCTCTGATTGGCAGGAAATTTTCACTTTTTTCATGCTTGAATCTTGTTACCTTGTTTGTGATGTGTGGTGTGTCACAGCTCAACGTGTGTTTTACTTGATGTTATTAAAGACGTGTCTACATCTGAACACCTCTGAGTCAAATGTTGTTATATGCTGATTGGTGCCTCGGCCATATAAACCAGAGAGAGAAAAAGAGAAAAGCAGAAATGTCTCCTGCGAAATGACAGACAACTTCTAACTTTGGCAGAATATTGTGTTCGTCTAGGACATATGATAAGAAGCTGACTGAGAAAACATGTTGTGCTGACACTGAGTGGGACATTTTACAGCTGAATAAACTTGTCAGTGCTCAGGGTTTCACAGTTTCTAAATTACCTTAAACACACCTTTGGCATATCTGCACTGATTGTATTTATCAGCCAAGCAATACCAATGTATCTGTAATACCTGATAGTCCATTCAGGCTCTGTTTTGACTCTTTAAAGAAGCACTACTCATGCGAACCAACCCTACCTTCACCAGGACATAGTCTCCAGTATTGACCGGTGCACTGTGGGACTCTGCAGGCTGAACAGCAACATCTTCTTTGGGGAAAATCACTTTGATATTGCCGTCAGTTCTCCCACACATGTCCTTGGCAGATCTTTTACTTTCCTGCATAAAAATGGAAACCAGAGATGAGCGGTGTTGCCTGGTAACAAGTTACAGGAACCCAGTAGGGGTACAGGACTATTACTTTTACCCATGGTGAGCAGTGTTACACATTCCTAATTCAATTTATGCATTTCTATAGGAGCCAGCCACTCTCCCTCAAACACTGGAATGAGGTTAAAGCATCAATCACAGTGTGCAGTCATGCCAGTGGCTCCGTGCGGCTGCGTCTGGGTAGAGCGATGCTTGAATTTAATGCTAATGCTACCGTGCTAACATGATGAGGCTAAGCAGGTGTAATGTTTGCCATGTTCGTCATCTTAGTTTAGCACGTTGGCGTGCTACCATATATTAATTAGCACAAAACACAAAGAGCAGCTAAGGCTGATGGGAGTGTCATTAGTTTTGCAGTGGGTGTACAGAGACAGCAGCACGTCTGCCTTTGAATCTGTATAGAGAGAAAAACTAATAAAATATGTGTTTGAGCCAATGTCCTATACTCGTGTTTAAGGTGATAAATATCCATGCATGCATTTTCTAAACCACACACCCTTTGAGGGGTGCGTCAGTCATGCGTGCAGTACTCACTCCCTCCACCAGAACGAGCTGTGTGCCGCCGATGAGAGCAGCGTTGACCCTCGCAGCCTCCTCTCTGAACACACTGATACATTCCTCCAGCCTCTGCTGCTTCACCTCTGTCGGCACGTCGTCTTGCAGCCGATGGAAGGCGTGGGTTTTCTGAGCGACGAAACAGCAGAGACATTTAAAGCTGAGCAGCTTGGATTCAGTTCTAAAACACAGAATGCTGTTGTGGTCCAGCATACATTACAAACACACCAGAGCTCACCTGTCTCATACTGTAGGCAAACAGGAATCCCACATTGTAGCCCACCTCTCTGATCAGAGACAGAGTCTGCTGGTGGTCGTCTTCTGTTTCACCACAGAAGCCTGAGATGAAGTCACTGCTGAGACTCACCTCTGACACACAGACATGTCATTCGTGTTAAACACAGACCACACACACAGTTCTACACAAACACTTTCACTTTTATCTTAGCAAGATATCTTTAAAGTAAGAGTACTTGTGAGTAAGATATTCTAGTACTCTTTCCATCAGTGTGAATTAAAGGAATACACTGAACTTAGTTTTTGGAGCCTACCTGGGATAATTCTCTTGATGTTCCTCACAAGATCAAGGTAGGCCTCTCTCGTGTAGCTGGAAATTTTACAAGAAAATATAATTTCTCATTTTTAAGACAGCTTTCCAAACTGAATTGCTTTGATGATTTAGACAGGAAAACAGTGCAGTGGTCCCTTACCCACGGCGCATTGCTTTTAGGACCTTGCTGCTCCCACTCTGGGCTGGAAGGTGGATTTGCTGACAAATGTTCTTTCGCTCCGCAATCAGATGCAAAACCTGTGAACAGCAGCACACAGACCAGGTCAGCAGGCCTCAATCAGCCGAGTTTAAACAGGGAATTCTACACGGACAAAAGGCAGACTGAACATCTGCATTTGGGAATCAACCTCGTCAGGGAAATCCTTGGGATGAGGGGAGGTGAACCTGATCCTCATGTCAGGATTGATGCGTGACACTCGGTCCAGCAGGTCAGAGAAGCGCAGACCTCCCTGTTTTGTCTTGTAGATGGTCTTGAAGCCCCGGCTGAGCTGGGTCAGGTCTGAGCCACAGAACTGTTCTTCAGACGTGTCTCTGTAGCTGTTCACATTTTGACCCAGCAAAGTCACCTCCTTCACACCCTGAACAAAACACACACCAGACACACACAAGTTAGAGACCGCTGGATGTATTCATTCACTAATACACACATTCATTTTCATAAAACATGATTAAAGACAGAATGCAATCATTTGTAAGCAAACTGTATTTACCAACAACAGTTTTAAGTGTCCCTTAGTCCATGTATTACTCTCCTTTATACAATCATGTGTTCACAAAGTGGTGAACCTCGCTCCATCCTTGCTTATGAACCACTGAGTGCCCCTTTCATACCCAATCATGATACTATCACCTCTTTACCTGTGGAATGTTCCAAACAGGTGTTTTTGGAGCATTCCACATCTTTCCCAGTCTTTAGTTGCTGCATCAAATTCAGAATAAGCAGATATTTACAAAAATCAGTGATGAGGTAAAACATTAAATATATTGTTTTTGTGCTTTATTTCTGTTTTACACAGAAATATTTTTGGGAGATATTTTTTGGAATCAGAGTTGTACATTGACTTCAACCACCACATGGGCAGAATGGTGGACAATGTAAAAGCCTTCCTTCCTACTCTAGTGTTGCCAGTGTTATCAGAGCATGTCCACTTGGTGTCCACCAGGTGTAGCAGTTGAACTGAGTAGTGTTGGAGGTTCTAACTTGCCTGCTCAGACAGCGCATGAACTTCCTCTAGTATGGAGCTGACAGGTCGACTCCGCTCTCTGCCTCGGGTGAATGGAACAATGCAGTAACTACACATGTTGTCGCAGCCTCGCATGATGGATCTGCCAGCGCAAGAGATGCACACAAAGTTGACAAAGGTTAAAATCTAAAGACACAGTCTTTAGACAATAGGAGGTGGTGAATAATTTTCTCCAAAAAAAACACAGCTGAGTGGTAAACAACTTCCACACTTACACAAAAGCACTGTGGCCCTGAGGAGCATGGTGGACAGGCATGACATCAGCATAGGTCTCCTCTAACGACAGCAGCACGTTGCTTGCCTGCTGACCACCGTCAGCTAAAGCCAAGAGGCGGGGGAGGTCCCTATAGGCGTCTGGACCAGCAAGAACATCCACCAGCTTCTCCCGCTCCAAAAGCTCCGTCTTCAGCCTCTCTGCCATGCAGCCTGGACAAACACGGCCATTACTATATCACTGTAGCCTCTGTTGAGTCAAAAGCATGCACATCAGTGGACTAACTTACCTAAAATCCCAATTTTCATTGGTGTGTGGGTCTTCAATCGCCTCTTCTTCAGAGCTGTTAGTTGTTGTAGTCTATTCCAAATTGTTTGTTCAGCTTTGTCTCTGGAAAGAGAAGAGGTGAAGTCTCTCCAACCTTGTAGTCCCAGTTTTAGTACTTTGGGTTAACAGCTGTTGCAGACTTTGCAGCTTTTCATGTTATTCCTGAGATATTTTGAGGACTTTGTAACGTGATCTTACCTGATAGAGCAGGTTACCAGGAGGACGACATCTGCCTGTCAGCACAATGGATCTTTTAGTGACTGTTTTGACATAAATGATGTAAAAGCTGCAGAAAGAAAAAGCTCTTCTGTACCTCACTGAGGTCTATGGTGCGCTGGTATCCCTTCCTCTGGAGTATGGACCAGGCTATCTCTGTGTCGTTCACGTTCATTTGACACCCATAAGTCTCAAAATACACTGGAGTGTTAAAACAAGACACCGGTTTAGCATTTGTCCCAAACAATCAGAATTAACTTGAAGGTTTTCAGAGATGCACACCAACCTTTCCGTGAATTCCCCATGTCCAGGTCCTCAGAAAGATAAGCATGTCTGTGGGAGGGCTCTCCATCTGCAGCAGACGTCTGACCAGCTGAAAGTCCTTTGATGAAATCCTGAAAACTTGGACCAGACGAAATCTGGGACTTGAACTTGTCTCTAGTTGTCCGCCTCTCTCTTGAAGTTACACTGCTGTTAGCTAGATTAGAACAAGATCTGGGTTTGATACACCTTATGGGTCTCCAATGTGGGGCAATGGTAAACAAGGGTTTGAAAGTCCTGAGATATTCCATGCTTCGGCAGCGACAAGACCAAACCCAGGCTGTCGGCTGTCGGCTTTGGCTCTAACTGTGCAAACCTACACCGTAGTTATCCGCTTTTAGCTTACTTAGTGGCCAACATGTTGTCCCTTGTTTGTCTTACTGAAGAAATTGCTGTTTAAGTACTAGCTACGTTGGGTAAATGACATTCTGCTACTCATGTCATATGGAGGCAAAGATGTGTTTATATCAAGAGCAGTATCTCCCCAGTCCAAGGTAACGTTATAGAAACCCGGAAAAGCCTTAAGCTGCCAAAAATATGAATATTGCGAGATAATATTAATAGTTTTGGAACAACGCTACAAATTCTACATTAAAGCAGCTACTGTATAACTGCCAAAACTACCATGAGGAATATTTGTGTTCGACATTAGCCTGAATTCATGTGCACGTGCGCAAAACACGTACAGCTGTCTGTTTCAATGATTTAAGGTTACAGATATGACGGAGCGTCACGAGCCAATTCATTATCTTACTCTGCTTTTATTTTTTGAACTGTTCGGTTAAATTCTGAAGACCATGACTGAAAAAAGAATGGGTAAGGATTAAACACTGTCCCAAGCAGCAAAGATGGACGTACACGACAGAGAATACTCTTGCATTCCGACTCTCCGTTTGAAAAAAAAAAAAAAAAAAAAAAGTCTTCCCGTTACGTCCAACTTCATGGTCCGTCTAACAACATTCTTCACGTAAAACAACGTTCCGGACATCGCCGACAGCTTCGAGGTGAAGCCGGACACCAATTTGGGAGAGTTAACACTTATTCGTCACGTTATGGTTCAAAATCCAGGTTCAGCCTTTAAAACAATGCAGCCCATAGCCTTGCAATTAATAATAGTTCGTGAAACAGAATGTCAGCTTTTAAACACACTGAATACTTTTGTCTATAAAGGTATTTGTTTCGTTTTTGTTGTTGTTTGTTGTTTGTTTTTGTTGTTTGTTTTCCCCACCATATTTCATTGAACACAATCCTTTGAAATGAAGGTCTGTAGATGTTTTCTATTCTTGACAAACAATAGTTGTAGACACTATTGTAGAGAATAATTAGCATAATGGCTGTATAAATTATATTACATTTATTTTTCTATACCATAAACTATATCTCATCCTATCATATATATTATGTTATTGTTTGTTTTTGATTATTCGTTTGCAGCAATTGTTTTTCTTTGGTTATACTATACTATGTAGGCCAGCAATATGTCCACCAGTTGCTGTCATTTTTTTCCTACATTCTGAATTATTATGCTTGCATTGCAAAACCTAATACAACACAGTTTGGCATGTCTGTGTTTAATTATGGCCATGCCGATATAGCAAACTTTTATTTGAGAAAGCCAGAGAATGACAAAAAGGAGGAGAGAGAATGCGGACAGCTGAGCTCGAGGAGAGAGAGAGAGGGAGACACACAGATCATGTGTGATGTGGGAGTGACTGGGAGCTACAGGTTCAGTATAAACTGACCATGCATGCAGGGATGACAAACACAACTGTTCCAGTGTCTCTTTGGTCCAGTCCTTTCCTGGCACTGAGAGATGATGAGAGTGGAGGGCTCCAAATAAAGAGGAACTGCAGGGACACTCAGAATTCTCACAACATATCTAGGTAACTCTTCCACCACATGTGCAAATATGAAGTGTATACTGACATTTCATATCTGTGCTTTGATCATTTTTAACATCTGGAATGAAATGTTGATGTTTTCCGTCATAGTATACATCTCTGCCTGCTGCAACTTCAGTGCCTTCTGCAGAGCGATGAGGCTGGTTGTGGGGAAGTGTGGTTTCAGCATTTTTTTTCTAATGTAATTTCTACTCCTGTCATTTATTCTAGCCGTCCATTCTTCTCCAGGACTAGCTGTGAGGATGGAGAGATCTGCATTGCTGCTGTTTTGTTGCCTGGTCATGTCTTTATCAGGCTCCCCCCTCTACCCATCCATTAGGTAAGTCCTGCCAGATTTACTAAAATTTCTTACATGGTCTTCATTTACATAGTGGTAGTTTTTAGTAGAATATTTTTAAAGTTATTTAAATGTTTAATGGCTGGTCAATTCATTTTTTCAGATCTGTACACGGCTGTCGATGGCAGCAGAAATACTGAAAAGTGGTTGACGATTGCTACTTTGAATAATAAGAATTTACATGGAATTCTGACAAATTAAAACTCACTGCATAGATCCTCTGTATCGTGAAATATTGCTGAAATGGTCAGAAAGCTTCACCAACTGAAATGGAAAGCATGAAGTTATTGTAACATTTACAAGCAGGACGTAACTCTGACTTGATTCACGTGTCGGGTGAAAAGAATGGCCACATCCTTGCACGTAGCCCACGATGTTTCAGACCTTTCACTGGTTGCTTTGCATGTCATAGCTGTGCCCTCTGCACTTGTTATGCTAAAAAGGGTCAAGATGTCTGCATTAGTCACCATGTTACATTTCCACTCAGTGCCTTCATCACAGTGTCCTCTGCCAAAGCATCAGAATATTTAATTTTACAAGAGCTTTTTGCAGTAAGATTGTGGATCATTTTTTCTTTTTTATCTAAAATCTATCTTCACCATCAGAACTCTGTGTAATAATTTAATCAGTTTGTGGTCGGGGCAGAAATTTGAATACATTTATATATCAGGATGGTATAATATGTGGAGATATTAGAATATGACATTCTATATTCATTGAGTTAACGGGGATACGGGGATTTTGCAGGTTTGGCCAGAGGGACACATCCATCCTGATGACATCTTCTATGAAGAATCCAGCCGAGCAGCTGGAGGAAGACACGAGTCCTCCCAGGGAGCTGGCAGAATTACGGTCAGTTACTTAATATGGACTGAGCCGCTGATCTCAAATGTTGCTTAAAGGATCAGTTTACTCCAAAAAAAAAACAAAACAAAACAAAAAACAAAACAATTTGTTTCTTCCCTCTAGCTGTATCTACCAATGCAGATAGATTTGATTTATGAGATATCAGCCTCCAAGATTTCTGCCTCCACCCCAACAAAGGAGAGGGGAGTAGAACTGCTCTTTATTTATTTGTGGGACAGTAAGCATTTCTCTACACCTGGACGATTAAGACCAAAACGATCACCACAGCTGCACTGTCAGTCTTGAGAAAAGAAATGTGCTTTTTTCTAATTCAGGTGAACTGAACCTTAAAGCTGGACAATTTTTTGAAAGCTACTACAGAGTACTGTTGTGTAATATCTGAACAGATGTAAATGGTCCACTTTCTGATTTTAGCTCAGGACGCCACGCTGATGCCATCTTTACAAACAGTTACAGGAAAGTCCTGGGCCAAATCTCTGCCAGGAAGTTCCTTCAGACGATCATGGGCAAGCGGCTGGGGTAGGTGACGCAAGAGGCGCAACGTTGCTTCAGTCTGCAAACCAGCAGCGCTGTGTGTTTGCAGGTTACCCACAGGAACGCACAGTGAGGGGTGAATTGTTGATGTTTTCTTCCCACAGAGAGGAAAGTGAGAGCTACGTGAAACGTCAGTCAGATATCTATGAAGGGATGTACAAAGAAGATCTCACATCCATCCAGAGCAACCAGAGATACAGAGGAGTGCACGGGAAGGTCCTGAGGCCAAGGTTAATCAATACCCTTCAGCCTGGTACATGGCACAGCTCTCATGGAAACACTCAGAAATAAGTGACTTTTCAAGTATAGTGATGTTAGTCTTTCACTGACCTGAACCTTTCCTCTTTACAGGCCGCTGAGTTGAGATTGTGGACATGTTGAAGCTCCTCGCCGCTGCACCATTCATAACATCACTGCTTTTTTTCTCCCACTTCCTCCTACCTGTTCTCTCCACATGAAAATGATCCTGTCATTTTTGTATTGCCATTAAAGCTGTGAAGAAAACCTGCAGCCCAGCTCATGATTTTGGAAAGAATGCCAATGGTTTTTACTCCCATACCAATATGAAACAATCTTCAGTCAAGACTCTGAAAAGCACCGTGGCCCTGCTGACCTGAGCAGTGGTGGAAAGTATCATGAATGACTTGAATGTTTCCATTTTATGGAAACTTAAACTTATTCTTCACCAACTTTCACATTTTTACAGCAATGTGTGTATTTGACAGCTAGTTATTACAAGTGTAAAAAGGTTGGGACACTGTGTACAAAATAAATAAAACAAAATGTGATCATCAGTGATAATTATCCAACAATATAAATGATAATAGAACAACGTATGGAAGAAACCATTCTGCATGAATATTTTCACACTAGATACATGGGTACATCCTGCTACGCACACACACACACACACACACACACACACACACACACACACACACACATACATACATATACATATATACATAATATGTGTATATATGTATATTATACATATATACATATTTATACATACGCATGCATATGTATGAATTTATGTGTGTGTGTGTATATACACATACATACATACATACATACATACATACACGTGTGTGTGTATATGTGTGTATGTATGTATATATGTGTATGTGTATATATATATATATACACACACACACACACACACACAAACGTATGTATGTGTGTGTGTATATATGTGAGTGTATATATGTGTGTGTGTGTGTGTGTGTGTGTGTGTGTGTGTGTGTGTGTGTGTGTGTGTGTGTGTGTGTGTGTGTACTTTTACAGTGTTTTCATGATTTTTTTAAGCCTCTGAAAACTTTGCTTCAAATCCGAAGTACTTGTTGTTAATATTACAATGTGTATATGTTTTTGAACAACATAAGCAGCAATCAAAAGATTAAAAAAAAAAAAAGAAAAAAGAAAAAAAGCATCTTTAGGTTCAAAAGCTAATCTGCTTCATCAGAAGTGTTTGGGTGTAGTTTGACCCACAGCGCACCCACAGTCAGCAGACTCTGATTTGCATGCTGTCAGTTCCTGATTGAAGCCCATGTGTGTGACATCACTTTCTCCAGCTGAGCCCCGCCCCCTTCTGGCCAGGACAGGACTCTCTATGTTAAATGATCCAAACTGTTCCAACCTCAACAGAAAACAGAGGAGCACATCAGCGACAGAAAGACGCTGACTGAGGAAGTGTTCAGGAGCTTTGCAGCTCCTACACACAGGTGTTTGTACTTACGTTGCTTCATTTGACCTCTTGTCAGGACTCTGAGCACTTTGAGAATGTGCTGCCCTGCTTGCACTTCTAAATGAAAAACTTTAGATCTCAATATTGCTGTCTAACAGGCATTATCAAGTCAGTTTGCTTACTTTATGACTCTTCTCTACATATGCTGCTGTTGCTCTGTGCTTTACTTGTTAACATTACCCTGTGATTGTCACTTCTGAGCAGTCATATGAGCAGGGATAAGTGTGGGTGTGCCCTGACACTTGTATTACATGTACACTGTTAGTGGTTGTCCATGCCACTCCATACAGGCCATAGATGCATCATTTCCTAATGTGACTTTGACACAGAGACAAAACAAGTCTCACTCAGTGAAAAAATGTATTCAAGTATAGATGAAGTTGACATGAAACTTCAGCAGTCTGGGTTCTCCAAATCAAGTGGCTCTTTAAAAGTTACGGTCTTTTTTTGTTTGTTTTTTTTTTAGTTAGCCCCTCACTGAGGAAACACAAAGAGGGAACTTCTACAGTTATTGGAATTTTTATTCAAGAGTCTCAATACGTATTCTCCTGCAGCTCAACCTTCACAGCTTCAGTCCCTTTAAAAGAAACACTCAGGATGTCATTAACCTTGGACAGAAAACATACTGGGTTCTTATTTTTCTCTACTTCAAAAAAAGACAAGAAACTTAAATTCACCTCAGATTCTTTATTTCCTCTCCTTCATTACAAAAACATCACACCCTCAAATTGCCCATATTTCATTATTAACAATCTTTCTTGGGGACACTAAATCTGTATCAAACAGGAGACTAATGCCTCCCTTACACATCTGATGCACCAAACAGGCAAACACACTGGCATAGTTAGTAACGATCAAGGTATCAGTGCTACCGCCAATGGTTTTTATCAGCTGAAACACGCTGACCAACAGCTTCTGTTATGAGGTGATATGGGCACTGAGTGACAACAGAGAGGAATGTACAAAAAAAGAGAACCACAAGTCAACGAAAAATCCATCAAGAGACCACAAATAAAAATCCCAGCTCACTTAGAAAACACTGGCATGTTGGACAATAAGAAAACAAATCTCACAGGAAGATGAAGTGCAATGATCAGTAGCTTTACAGCCCTCAGTAGGAGTATCTGTCAGTGAGCGCTTGTCCTCGGAGACGCTGTGATGTCTCGATTTCTTCCGTTTGGCAACAGACACACTGCGAGTTTAGACTGCCGATTGGATTCTTGAACTGCAACACCATGTTTAAAGTCTGATTTGATGCATTGTTGAATGACTCCTTGGAAACAAATAATGAGCTTTGTCAGTGTCCTCTTTTAATTTTCTTGCCCTTATTTTTTCTCAATTCTGTGGAGGACAGAAAAAAAGACAAACTTTAGTGACAACAGCAGATGAACGAAAACCTCTGTGTCTATATTTAACATCTGATCTTCGACATGTCATGTAAGGGATCGACCATGCATTTTAATGCGCACCCATCCAGACGAAACTGCACACGAGGAAAGTGTCATGACAAATGTCTCGGATCTGGACGATGCATAGCTTGACTCATGAACACAAAACATCACACTCAAATGTAATGGCACAGCCAGGACCACGGGTGTTAGACCACAATGGAGGGATTACCGAAGTGCTGGCATGGCTATGGCTGTAATGATCATGGTGAGATGAGTGAGAGGTAAACTGGGGGGAGGCGGCAAGTACATGTGAACACTCGGTGTTAGAATGAGTGAGCACCGCACAGCCATGCACGCTGCCAGCCAATATTGATATGCACTGTGGATGCAGTCTATGAGGGCGCCCTTACTTCAGCCTGGAAGCACGACCGACTCATTTGTTACAAATGAGGGCTTTATCGTAGGCTCCTATACTTTGCCAACCTACTACTTTGCTCTGCAGCAATCCTGAAAAAGGAATAAAGAGACAGCGAGGTGTGGATAGAGGGGTTAAAAAGACACTGGCACCAGCTGCACGGAGACAGAGATTAGCAGGACATAAGGGACAAAAAGTCCTCGCTGGCAAAATGACATTTGGGAAATCATTAATTGCAATATTCGACTTGCTTGAAAGGATTAAATGGGCTGTTGTAAAAGCAAGAAGTAAAAGCGAACAATTACAGAGTGACGTCGGGAGTCTCTGACAGAGGCTGCAAATTGCTCACTCTGGCTCTGTGAGGGCTCTACATATTGATGGTGAAGAAATTGCCCACTCAGATCATCACTCTTGCACATCCTGCTGCTGCACTTCTTTCCTGGTACAAGTACGCATGAGCTCTCCTGGCAGAGAGCCTGGCATTGAAATCAGTCTCTGGGGATCCACTGAGGAGCTGCCGATGTGGAATAGGCACTTTGACTCAGGTTTAAGGCTACAACGACCAAGAGGCCTCAAAGCACCAGAGTCCTCATCGTCTGAGAGGGGCCAGGCTGTCTCTCTGGGATTAAGACTTTCGAGGAACTACAGTTGTCAAAAGTACTGATACTTTTTCTGGTATGGTGACAACATCACAAGGAACTATTTGTGCCAGGCGCCATCGGGAGACATACCTCTTGACTGCTTTCTGGGCCAGCATGCGGTTCCCAGCGAGGAAGGTCACACCGCCAATAATCGCCAGGTACTTCAGAGTCTGGAACATGTTCAGGTGGGTCCAGTAGACGTACATCAGGCCGAGCATGGCTGAAAAGAAACAACCCAGCAAGCTTGAGCATGAACATCCAAACGAAACAGCTGCTGGAAAATAACTTTTTAATCATTTCTAGAATAAGCATAATGATTTGAATATGTATAGCGAACGGAAACATACATTAATTACATTTTTCTTTGGCAGATTTTCTGGAAATTCTGTGAAAATTTTTGCTAAATTTGGCTGAAAGCTCAGCTGTTTGTGAGAGGTTGCAGTTGGTGGGGACAATTCAGAACGAGACTTAATTTGTGGAATTTCATGAATAATGTATTTCTGAAATTAATTATGATAATGCACAATGTCAAACACGGTCATTACTGCAATTCATCACGTCTGTGATAAACACTTCATCTCAGAGATTGGGACTAACCTGCGTGTCCTACATGGAACAGAATGGTGCTGGGAGAGAAGCTGAAGTTGGAGATGTTGGCTCCGAGCTTAAACCACTACAGACGAGAGGGGGAATAAAAGACAATGTGATTTTCATCCCCTGCAAGGGCTGCAAACAAAAGGGCTGAAAAATTGTTTACCACCTAACACACAATGCACTGATCCACTGCAACAATTACTATTACTCAGCACTGCAAATGCCAGAGAAAAGAACACACCGTAGCTTTTGTGATTCCAAATTAAAACAAGCATTATATTCACACAGTACTGGAGCCTCATTCACTGCGTATGAAGGCTTCTGACTGAAGAGCTTTTCTGGGAACACAGTGCATACAACAGTAATAACAAAGCTTAACGCTCGATTAAAACAGCTTTTGATCAATAACGGAAGTAGGTTTGTTTTTAGGTGTGCCTCTAAATACAATTAATTTCTAAATAATGTCCATAAATAAGTTGCCCGACAGTTAACTAAAACAGGAAGCCACTGTGCACAAGATCTGCAATATTACCAGGATGAGCAGAAGCAGGAAGGGAGACAGGATGAGTGCAGTGAAGGTATTGGAAACCACCGTGGGAGGCTTCTTCTCTGGTTCTCTGAATAAGTGCTGCAGAGACAAGAGGAGACATTAAACTGCTGGACTGGGAGCTCCCGCATGCGGCTTGATTTCCCATCAGCATGCAGAAATTCTGATATAAAGGAGTATGTGAGTGTTACCTGGATCTCTGGTTTGGGTACATAAAGAGTCTTGGGCTGAACGGTAGCTGGAGCCTCTTCATCCACAAACTTCAGGACAACATCAGCCTTTTAAAAGATTACAACTCAATTTTAGAGCCAAACATCAGCCGCCTGATCCTCATTACCACCACCACGTCTGAACACACACTCACCACATTCCACAAGATGGGGTTCTCCAGGGTCGCGTCCCCAACGATGAGGTAGAGGGAATAGGTACCAGAGATGGAGTCAAACTCTGATTTCCGCTCTGCTGTGTCCAACTCAAACTTGTAGAGATTCTTGCTGTCGGGTTCAGCCACAAACACAACCTCTTGGCCAGTCTTCTGATTGTGCAGCCGGACAAAAGTCTGGGACAGAGACGATAAATAGGTCATAATCTGAAATAGAGCTCAATATTTCCTAACTGGTCACAGTGGTTTGCTGTTTTCATGATTGCTCTGGCCAACCGCGTGTAAAATAAAACAACTGCATGGAGGTAAAAGTGATTATGAAACCAAATGAAGTGCTGATGTCTGATGATGATAACACACCTGGTGAGGGGTAAGCTCCACTCCAGTGTTGACATCAACCAGCTGGAAGGACATAGCGAAGTTTTGGTGGCTGTCTGCTGTGAAGGAGCTCTTGGCTTTGGAGGGATAGTCCACCCTGAGTCATTGCAAAAAAGAAAAGCGTTTAATGTAATGTTTTCATGCTAAGCGGGGTCAGAGAGAAGGGCTTCACATGGAAAACTTGTCTCCTTACCTGCTGGTCTTTGTGCCGATACTCTGGTCTTTATCCACCACAGACAGGTCCATGTTAGTGACAGCCACCTCAGTGGACACCTTCACTTTAAGCTACAGGTGGACAGAGTCATGACACAAATTTAAAAAATTAAGTACATGACAGAGGCATAGAAATCCCTCAACAAAGACTGACTACAATGATTTTCAGGTTGACCGCCATTCTAGAATGGAATGCAGCCACAACCTCTGACCTGTGATGAATGGCATATTTTCATTTACATCATTTTCCACACAGAGGCAATTCAAACCAAAGACACTTTAAAAGGTAAGTATGACCACATACACAAAAAGCACTGTGTATCCAGTGAACCACTGGCTGAAAGATTCCACTTTACTTATTGTTATGTCTCTGATATCGACTGTCACCTCACCTCAACATGATTGGCAACCAGCCGACTATCTCCGGTCACTGCGACAGTAAACTGGTAATACCCACTGGCTGGCTGGTTGGACATGAAGTTCAGTTCAAAGATGCCACTGAAAATCAGGGAAAAAAAGAATAATAGTGTATGTTCTATTAAAACCAGGAAGTACTGATCAATGGTATATCTTGTAGTAACTGAATGTGGTTGGTTCAAAGGTATACTATGCTCCCCCCCCCCCCCGCCCCCTTTGGTAAATCCTGTACAATATACCTTTAAACATAATATACCTTTAAACATAATCTGAATGGATCAACAGTAACCTTTATGTGATGTGTGAACTCTGAGAACATTTTGTGGGCTGTGCAATGAGGTACAAATGGTCATGTGTGTATATTTCTTCATTTTTGGGATCATTTTCAGGGTAAATAGTGTAAAGCTAACAGCTGTCTCTCTAATGATACATACTCATTAAGTGTGAAAGGTGCTTGGCTGAGTATGACGCTCTTGGAGCCCACAGCGTACGCAGACTCCACCAGCACGTTGGCAGAGGCCAGAGGTTGAGACATGACATCAGTAACAAGGAGCTGTGAATGGGACAGAGAAAAGTGTCACTATGAGGTGATTAGAAACCATGCAGAGGACTGTCGCTAGGCCCAGATGCAACATCCGTACCTGCAGGGTTGGCTGGCTGTGGGACACTGTGGCTGGTCCCTGAGCACTGACGATGACCGGCACATGGAAGCGGTTGTTGGAGAGTGCAGCTGCAGCACTTGCCACACTGAAGGCCTCAGCCAGAGAGTCCCAGGATTTCTTGCTGAAGATAGAGTTCACCAGCTGGATGACCTGGTCCTGTGTGGAAAATACATCTTCTGTCAGTTTCAAAGAAAGAGAATACATGCAGAGAAAAGCCAAAACTTGAAGTAACATCTGATGAACAAATAACAAACCTCCTTCAGAGGGGGCTCCATATCCACATGATCTGACAGGGAATAAGCAGCAGTCACAAACAGGGCAGTCGCCTCAAGTCCTTCTTCAAACTGAAGGTAGATGCCACCAAGATCATCCAAACGAGCCGTCAGGTCCTGAGCAGAAAAATGCAAAAAATGTGTCAAAACTTGACTATGCTCAAAAAAAAAACAAAAAAAAACACCTCTGTACATAATTATCTTGCTGTAAATCAAAAAACAGTGACACAGCACCACCTGCTGGAATTTAAAGAGCTCACCTCAATTTCCTCCAGTATTCCTCCAAGTTCTGCCTGCTGGGAGAGACGGGCAGCTGTGTGCAGAGCCAAAGTGATACTGTCCAAAGAGAACATATAATTGTAAATTAAACTGCTCAGATTATTTGCTCGTGACCACTGCAGGACCCTCTACACAGAATGCTACTGCACTGCCTAACCAGCACCACTAACACTTACGCCATAACATTGTCCTCCTTGTTGATGCGACCCGTCAAGGCACCCACAACTTCCTGGGAGGCCAGAGGAAGACCGAGGGAGCTGATTGCGCTCACGGCCCGATGAATCTGAGTCATGGTCGAGTCTTCACTGACTGCTGCCAGGAGGATGTCACGGGTTTCATTGGACACAGGGATCTATGTGAACAAAAATCTCATTTCAAAGTTTGGCCCTTATGGGTTTGCAATATAGCACTGCACGTTCATGCCATGAAGCAATTACATATGAGAGCAAGGTCTTCTTAATATTGTGAAATGAAATTCTTCTATATTGCCCAAACCAAAGACTTATCTACACCAAAAAACACGTTTTAATATAATGAATGGCAGTGGGACAGATATGAAGGCCAAAGCAGGAACAATATGTTCATACCTCACATCCTGAAATGGCCTGACTGGTCTCAGCAGCAAAGAACAGAGAGTCAATACTAGTGGGGTCAAGCTGGGATTTGACGAACTGGCATACTCCCTACGAACAAAAACCACATATTTAAGGCAAAAAAGATCAACATTTCGTGTTATATGCATTAATGATACTATTGAATGGTGCCTTAGTGTTCATCTTAAGAGACCACGCTTCTATAATCAGAACTACTACCCGCATAATGGCGTGACTTTCTTACCTTGTGATCGGGAACAGTTGCTCCAAGCTTGGTCAGTCCAACAGCAGAGTAGTATGCGGACTCCAGGTCGGTGGACTGTTGGCTCAGGAGGTTCTGCAGTCGGGCCACATCAGACAGGGAGAGGTAGTGCGCCGGTGTGAGCGCCTGAGCTCCAGCAAGAGCCAGGCTGAGGAGGAACAACCCGAACAGCCCTGCGGTCACAGTTACACAGTTTAACTTTCGGGCTGGTCGAAAGGTGTATTTATCTATTACCACAGAGAAAAGGGAACAATAATGCATTTTTCTTTTGCACTCTCTTATTACGATATGTATTCATTCATTGAAATAACGATCGCCAGCTCATTGCAGGTTGAGCTAACTTGCGAGGCAAGCTAGCTACCGTCAGCAGGAGGCAACAGACTGCGCCGTGAGGGATATTGTCCACCAAATCTAAAAGTGGCAATTCCGTAATATCATATAATATCTAAATAGCACGACGAAAACGCCTATCTATCGTTATATTAAAAATTTAATAAATAATTCACTTACTAAACCGGTCCATGTCTTCCCGTCTTATGCAGCGTCACCAAAACCGACGATTGCTTCCGGTGTCTCACAGAGCGAGCTGTCACCAGAAGTGTAATATCCGGTTGTATATTTGACATTTCAAAATAAAAGCGATTTAAGTACACGTACACACAACATCAGGCTGTGCCATCTAAAAATAAGAATGATGATTTAATCGCAATTGTATTACCAATTTATTGCCATAATTATTATGATAATTAGATGGTAATAGCGTGAATCATTTGATAAACTGGCGTAATGTTTTATGTTAAGAACCATTTGTGATTAATTGTGATACATTAATTATATGTACTGTATAAAAAATCTCTCTGAAGAAAGTGTCTGTTGAATTCAAATCACATGTGGATGGAAAGTATGGACGGGTTCTGAAAAAAGCTGATTAAAAGCTGGAAAACTAGTCTTGTCAAAGACAATCCTGTTAGTCTTCATTCACCTGTTGAGCACATCATTTCACTTAGCTGAGCCTGTTATAACACAACCACTCAAATGTCAGATGGCAGGTTTACATTTAAAATGCAGTAATTATTAAGCTGCTCTGTGCTCATAATTAGGAGGGAAAATGTGTATTGGACATATTGGCATTTTATTAAAGTTTTTAACAAAATGTTGTAAGATCAAGTAAAAACATACAACGCTAGACACTTCCAAACAGTGACAAAGAACATAATACCCTCAAAATCAATACTGGCAGAGCAGGACTGACCAGATTGGGCCAGCGGGAAATATGTCATAAGGTTTGATTTGGCCTGCTAGATTTTTCTAGCAGAAAAAAACAACAAAAAACATAAAAATTAACTTAAAAATACAATATAAATTGCTGTTCATGCTGTTTTATTTTTTTGTGAGGTGCAATGCTCTTTATGTCAAATTCCTAATTATTAATGATTTTTCATAATGCCAGCACAGCGGGCAGTGACACTTTGCACAGGAAGTCGGTCAGTTAAGGGAACCACATAACATCATAACAATACAAGTGGAAAAGATTGGGCACCCCATTAATCAGGCTTTCATGCCTCCATTACATTTCAGCTACTTGGATACAGCAGAAAACTGTTCCCAGTATATTCATCACTGACCTCAATAATTAGAAAGCCACCTTGATGGATTATTGACGTGTGCTGCACTTACTATCTGGAGAAGATGTCTAATTTTCCCCATGTGAGGCTTTTGCTCCAAATGTATATTGAGACATATAAATCTATACACATGTTAAACTGCTGTTACAACAAGACAATGTTCACTTAACATTTTCAACATGGATCCCTTATCTCTAGACGCACTACTGATCAACCAGGCTGAACACACTCCATATTCTAGTTTTACAGCAGCACTTTAGATACAGAGGTGCAACCGGGGGGGTCTGTACTCTCCACACTTTAAAAAACTGTTACATTACAGACACATTATGCAATGTAAAAGCACGTCTTTTCAATGATAGCAAAAGTACATAACCGTGATTTTTCAATTTTACCGTCTCTTTTCAAACATGTTTAGGTGCCAACAATACCATGACCTGTGATTAACGTCTCACACGACGCCACAGGAATGAGACTAAACCTGAAAGCATCACTCTCTCTCTCTCTCTCAGTGGCAGAGCTTGATTGTTGATGACTTGTTCAAAAACTTTACTAAACCTACACATGGCATGTTCTTTTCTCCACCACAGATTACAACAGCAAACAGCAGGGAGACTAAACAACAAGATGAAGCTGTGTATGTGGAACATGTTGGTGTCTCAGGACAGAATCAGGGCCCGGTTGGGAGCGTGGGATTTTAGCGAGCGAAGGTAGCGTCTTGCTTTCTCCGTCATTATGAGCTGGTCTTTAGTTTGTCCACAAACGACTGTCTCCCATTCTTTTGACATCTGAGGAGAGAGAAAAAAAACACAGAATTAGGTTCAAGTAGAAAAGTCATGTTAAAATACTCCATTGATGAGGATTAGTCAAGGTTAAAGGTGGAACTTACCAGAATCGGGGGCCCCATGCTGGGAAATATGGCACTGTCACTTGGCCCCAAAAGAAAGCCCTGATCCAAAATATTCTCATGCTGCTTAGTGCAAAATGAGGAGGAGCTGAGGGATACTATCACAGGTTCTTCCTGTGGCCAAAGAAGTGGGACAAAAAAGAATTAGGCTGCATCCAACCTCGAGACAGACGAATAACACATTTCCACGCTGTTTACCTTGATGCTGTATTTGGCCTCAGTTTTGAGGGATTTGCGTTTGGATGTAGATGTCACCGGGCAGTCCACGACATCTAGGGCCAACGATTTACGCACTTTCTTCATAGGAGGCCGATGCTGGGGACAAAGATGGTGAAAAAACGGAGATATGAATAAACAGCTTAAGCAATACTAAGGTACAAATTCTGTCCAGGCAAAAATGGAGCAAGGCCACTGAGCTGTTCCCGTTAGCTTCATCAGTGTTCTGGTGTGGAAACTAACACATATTAGCTCAAAGCATTTGTGAATGGCTCTGGCAGCAGAGAGGTAGAAATATCTGGTTGGGTTAAGTGTGTGAAATCAGGATTTCACTGAGTTGCTCCCGTGTAGCCGCCTGCTGATCAGCAGTGGAAAACTGTCATTGTAATGTACAGCTCCAAGGTGTGAAGCTGTACAGAGCTGAAAATCAGCAAGCGCTCAAGGTTTCCAAGCAGTCAAACTTTCCGATTCAACATCTACAAACCGTCAACAGCATTAGTGAGAGATGATATTTCCATCTGCCCCTCCCCTGTCTCTCCTCGCCCTCCCCTTGTTCTGAACAAAAGCATGAACACCACCTGTTGCTGATTGGCTGAGATAGTGATGTGCAGCTCAGTCTGAACCACTTTGCTTGTTGTTAAGTGTTACAGTAGAGTCATAGTTACCGCTGTTTTGCGCCTTTGCTCAGGTGGAGTCGAGCGTACGACAACCAAGTCAATCCCAGCGTCTCTTAGGATGACCTCATTTATGTCGTCTTCAAGGTTCGGAGTCTGAGGCTACAATTACACAGAAAAACCATGTTAACGCAGGGTTGATGAAAACAAACTGAACTCGCTGCTCTTCACTGACGGTCGCAGGCACTCACCAGAGGCAGCAGAGCACCGTACTTCTCCATGGCGTTTTTGAATGGCGTTGGAGTTCGTGGGGTCGTACAGAGCTCGGACTTGTGGTTGGGTGTAACAAATCTACATGAAAACAAAATGTGAATCTTATTAGGTTCACCTTTAGACACTTGAAAGTAACTAATGTCCACAACCTGCATTACAACCTCAAAATGCAGCTTAATGTATGAAATGTATCCGACACGTTCAATGAGCAGCTGTAGCTTCCTGCACATCACAAGCAACACATCCTGATTCAGAAGTACGAAGCTGATCACATTCAGATGTTGATGTGATATGAAATACACTGGCATGAGATGTTCAGCTGATCTTTGCTAATAAAGAAGAATGAGAGGAGACCGGAGGTTTGATCAGAGATTTCAAAGTGGAATCAGGCCCTAGGTAGAGACCACTCACGCTGAGTTCTCCTTCTGAGTGAGCGGAGTCTTATCACGCTGTAGCGGTGTAGTAACAATAGCTTTCTGGCTGCACACTGGTGTGGATGTGAGGGACGGGTTCTCCAGGTCGTGCGTGTCCTGCTTGGTCCACATGTTGAGGAACTGAAAAAACACATTAGTTAGAGGACCATCTCCTGTGACATCATGAGCAATGAGTCAGTGCTACAGGATTAAAGGACTTACTTGAGATGGAGAAAAGGGCAAGATTTTGACAGGAGTGCTCTTGGGAGTCATGGAGTTATTGGCATCAGGAGACAGGGCGATGCGTCTTCGGCTCCGGTGGTTCAGTATGGAGGGCGGTGTGACCCCTCTCGGAGAGATGGGGATGAGTTCCCCCTTGCTGCCTTTGCTTAGCTCCTGCAAGGCGCTGCCCTCCAGGCGGAACTGGTGGCGCTCCGGGCTCGGACTGTCTTCAGGCAGGTCAAAGGCTGCTAGGTTGCACCAACCATCGAAGTCCTGAGAGCAGAGGAGACATTTTACTTGTGAGTTGGACTTTTGGTCACTATTCTGGAATATTACAGCTTTGTGTTTTAACATGTTTCCTGTGCTTAGATAAATGTGGGGAAGTAAAAGGTAAAAGGTCATAAAAGTTAATGTTCATCTTTTACAGTTTCAAATAAACAGAAAACTAAAGTATTGGCACCCTGCATGGCCAGTGCGCAGTAACACTGACACCAACAAAAGGTGTTCCTTTGAAGACATCTGCTGCTCAGTTTCGTGCTTCAGATGCAGGAAAGTTTTCTCCTGATGACTCTCCCACGAAGGACATACTCGTGCAGGTGTTGCCTCACAGAACAGTGCACCACCACTCCAGAGCAGGGGTCATGTTAACTGAATACATTCCACCAGTGATTCATTTTTCTAAAACAGCGACACAAAAACCTGACAGCCCTCCATCATTTTGACAGATTAGAACACTGAGGGCGATTTACCATAATGTTAAGTAACTCACAGCTAACTGTGAACAATCACATGTAACCCTCCTGCAGTAAACCCTCCAGTCCAGTTGGTGGTGAGAGTGGTCAGGGTGCTGGGCAGCGGCTTGGAGGGGCCGATGGCTGTTGAGTGCTGGGACAGAGTTTGAGGAGTAGGAGTATTTTTAAAGCCTCGAAATTTGCATCACTTGGCCTCTCCTGATGATGACTGTGACCAAAGCATAGAGGTTATGTTTCATCTTTAACTTTATGCTTTTCACCAGGAGTGCCCAAACTTTTTCATGCCACTGCATCTTGCAATAATGGCAATATATTAGCACAGCACAAACTAGTAAACAGTCCCTTTTTGTATCCGAGCACCATTTGTCATTGATGGGTAAAAAGAGGTTGCACTGCAGCAGCAACGATGAGTAGTATCAGCCACAGCATACATACTTAAATCATGTGCTATTGGTCGGTTATTAGGGATACTTACGCCATCCACCATCTCCAGCACTTCCTTCAGCGCTGGGCCAGTTGGGGAGAGAAAGCCGGAGCTGTCCACCGTCCAGCTGGAGCAGCTCATTTCGCCTGTGCTGTCCGTCTCATTCTTGGGGCTTAAACTGTCCTTTGGGGAGGACACAGACTTTGACGGTCCTGCCTCGCCTGGGTCGACTTTAACAGAGGCTGAGACCGGCGGCTCCTGCAACTGCTGGAAAAGGGTAGATATCTATTATAACACTGACATTAAAGACATGATCACTGTTGTGTAGCACAGGCAGTCTTTCTGTAGACTTCATTCAAACCAGCCTGTTGGCAGAGATGAAATGATCTAAACCCCGTGTATAAACTGAGATATTTTTCAAATTGCTGTGCTTGTTTGCTTACTGAAGGATGTGTTTGCTGCTCTGGGTCCTTCTCTGCTCCATCTTGAGAGCAACTGGGCATCTACATAAAAAAAAAGATTTTCTATCAGTACGTTTTAACAATGCATCCAATATTGGAGGAGAACATCGTGGAGAGACAGCTCACCTGCACGTCTTTATTAACACGGGCCAACAGCTCCTCGAGCTCATTTGGCCTGAAGACCTCACCGGCATAGAAGCCCATCTCTAACTTGCGTTTGATGGTGGAATTCCAGTGGTTCTTCACTGCATTATCAGTCCTGTGAATAAATATTGGAACATGAATCCTCTGCAGGAGGCGAGGCTTTTTTTTACACACACAAAACCATGGCAACGCCTCCACAGGCATCCTCTGAGCTGACCATAGCACCGATGAGGAGTTTTTACCTTCCAGGGAGCAGCTTGGCGATCTCAGCCCAGCGGTTTCCGAGCAGGCAGTGAGCCTTGTAGATGATGAGGTCCTCCTCTGCCGTCCACGATGACTTCTTCACACTGGGGTTGAGGTGGTTGTGCCAGCGCTCTCTACACTGCTTCCCCAGTCTGCCCTTCAGATGTTTGGCTACCATTGCCCACTGTTTGTTGCCATAAAGATTCACAAGCTCTATGACCTGAGGAATGAGGGGAAGACATCTGAGTCACAACTCCTGATGAATCGCGCTGGATCTGCTGTTCTCAGTCCGATTTTAAAAACCCGCACTGCTAAGCTAACATGTCACCTACCTTCTCATCCTCCTCTTTGGTCCAAGGACCTTTAATCAATTCTGGATCCAAGACCTTATACCAACGGTGCTGGCATTGGTGCTCAGTGTGACTCTGAGAAAAACAAATGGGATGGGATTAGAAAGTAGCTAAGCTATAAAGCTTACTATGAGCAACCACAAAAAGGCAATCAAACTCACTGGTATGTAGCTGGCAATATATTTCCAATCATTTGTTCCCAGTTTTTGAACCAGTGCCTTGAGCTTGTCATCCTGTAAACACAAACAAATGTGCATGTTTATGTCTGCTGTCCTACTGAGCCAGTACTTGCTTTGACAGGCATGCAAACGAGTGAGACAAGTAAATCACCTCCTCTTGTGTCCATTTCACCTTCACTTTCCCACCATCTCTCTGTTCTGCCACATCAGAGTCGGTGTCTTGATTCATGGCCTCCTCTCCATCCTCTCTGAGAAACACACAGCTGTGATGAGCCCGATAAAGCTGACAGTGAAAGCAGAGACTAGCCTGTGACCCGCCCTTGTGGTGCGGCGAGGAAAAGTTGACTATCAGGTTTATTTTTTAGCGGCGATCCCTGCCATGAACTTCCGTTTGACAAAGTAACGTGGTCATTGAGAAAACTGTAGTTAACACAAAGAGTGTCTGCGTTAAATCGGCCACTGAATCCTGCTGATCGTGACTCTCCGGAAAAGGGCGGCACAGTCCGTGAAGTCGTCAGAAGCTACAGGAACGGGTCAAAAAGCAAACCTTTCACCTGAGCCAACTGACTGCCACTAACACTGTGACATGAATTAACGTTAAACTCGTCTGTGGTAAAATAAACACTGCTCATGTTACTGTCAATTCGGATAACAAAGATCAACATCTTACCCGCGCGACCACCAAGACATTTCCCTCTGTTTCTGTTGTTTACGGTCAGACGGTAATTTGTCCTGCTGCCGTTACCCGTCATGTACATGTACATTCGGTATTATACCGTCGTATTCCTCGGGTTTCTCGTCTTTAAGAGGTCAGTGGTGGTGAAGGATTCTCGGAGCTGTGGTGTTGAATGGTAATGTTGCTGCTTGTACCCTGCTGGAGAGGAGCGCCCAGTTTGTCCGCGCTCCTGGATTCCTATCTCGCGCCCTTCTCTATCGTCGAAACCGGATAGTGACGTCGATGCGCACTAGATGTGCGCGTAGGGTCAAGCAGCTGTACAGAGAACTTCCGGTACGAGCTTCAAAATAAAATCTTCACTAAAAAATGCTCGTCCTATTGTCCTGACAAAAAAGTTAAATTTCCAAGGACTACTCGGCAGGGTTATGCTGCGTCATAGCTCTACTTTTGCTTTTACGACATATTGACATGCTCAGTCCTATACATTTCCATGTATAACGCCCCCCCCATACACACACACACACACACACACACACACACACACACACACACACACACACACACACACACACACACTAAATAAAAACTAGGTAAAATGAGCAAAATGGAAAACAATTTAAAGAAACAATTAAATGTTTATAATATCAGTTAGGATTACGAAAAATCAGTAATCTCATTTATTGATAATGTTATATAAATTGTTGTCCTGAGTCCCAGATTTATTTACTTGAGTGCTCAGCCAAAAGTTTAGGTTTATTAGAACAACAAAAAATTAAAAACGTAACATATATAATCCAAATACCTTTTTTATTTAAAATGTTAATCAAAAAAACATGAAAACAAAAAGTGATCACAAATGAAATGTGGCAGCTCCACCAGGCTGAATGCTTCCACTCCTCCTCCAGTCTGATGACCTGCTCAGCCTCCAGCTGGGTCAATTAACAAGCAGCTTCTGCAGTTTAAAACCCACCTGGAGTTCAGCCGACACTCACAGACCCAAAGGAAACAATGGAGCAAGCTTTTGCTATTAAAGGTAAGAAAACTGGTTTTATTCCCGAAATGTATTTATTCATTCTTATAGTCTTATCAAATGATCTAATTCCAACTGGTATGAAACATTTTACCTCCCAGATATGAAAAGTTTTGAGTTTTCATCTCCATCAGTGCTTGACAGAAGGTTTTTTGAGGAACAGAGTTTGCTGTCTGCTTTGTCACTGGAACAACTGTCCACCACAAGAGCAGCAAATGATACCGTGGCTGATGGATCTGACGGCAGACAGTCCATCCTGGCTTCTCTCTGCCTGTCATCAGACGCCATTTCTCCCTCTCAGGCCTTTTCAATGAGCAGCTTCAACGCTCAAGAGATGAACAACTGTCTCCTGGCTGTGCCTTCACAGGGAAAGTCCTCCACTCCCTTCATGCTCCTTCAAAAGCAGAAAAATGCTGCTTGTTTTGACCAGCTGTACAGTGATGTCCCGGCTTTTCAAATGCCATGGGATGTGTCTTTGATCAAACCGGAGAGCAACAGCCCCAAACCCTACATGGAGTCCAGCGCTGTGGAGCTAACCTCAAGTCCAAAACCCCAGTCTTCACAGCATTCAGTCGCTGAAGTTTCTCCCTGACGTGGCCAAGAATGTCCCTCTACACAACCCTCAACATGGAAGAATTCCAAGGTTTGGAAGGAAGACGTAGGAGGTTATCAGGCGTACATGATTGTCTGCCTCTGCAGCCACCATACTTGAGGATAATCTGACATGGATTTTAAAACTCTGCATGTACACATGAAGCTAAGATGCTCTGTTTAGTTGACAACAAAGATTCATGTAAATGTCTTTAGCAAAGCAAGCAATAATAAAAGTATTATTTTATTTAAATGTATTTTACAATTTCTTTCCAAAATGGAATACAACAGAAGATATAAAGATGAACTTATATACAGCTCCTAATCTGCACAGTGCCATGTTGATACACAGTCCTCAATTACTACTACTACAACAACAGTCTTTTTACCTCCTCTACTAAAAAATATAGTCATCTGCTTGGTCATGGTACACTGTATTGAAAGGCAGAGTTGAAAATCATGTTTCATGAATCCAATCACAACGGAGTGAATCGTGCCTCTGTGTCAACGTCATGTTCCTGCAGGGGGGAAATTTACATTTAGAGGAGGCCTTCAATACAAGATACAATTTAATGGCAGGAGTTTTCAGAATGTCTCACCTGATTGAGTTTCTTGAACTCTACAACCTGGAAGAAAACATGTTCCAAGATGTGCTTGGCATCCCTCTGATCTTTATCCAACTTTGGTGTCACCCCCAGAATTTCCCCACATTTTCGCACATAGAATTCTAGATCATCGTCTGTACCTGTGAATGGAACCGATTTTAAAAAAAAAAAAAAAAAAAAGGAAACCGATATATGTAGTAGGACCTTCTATCATCTGTTTAAATCTAACCAGTGAATCATTTTGCTAAGTAAAACATTGAACTTACATTTATTGGTGAGCTGTGCCAGTCGCACTTTCTCAGAAGAGAACGTTTCATCTAGATCAAACAGATCCAGCATGGGTGGAGGCAAATCACTCAAGGCTGGTGGAAAGACCTAAAAGACGACACCCACTTCTTGTGTTTAAAGTTTTTGGACTTAAGAGCAAAATGTTTACTTCCTTAACATTTCAGCTGCATATGACTGGAGAAATGGATGTTAACGATGGGACTGAAACTTACAGCAGGTTGAAGCTGAGGCAGAGGGGTCTCAAACTGTGGTGTGATCAGCTGAAGTGGCTCATTTTTGACATTAAGCTGCTTATAAGCACTGCAGAAAACATTTTAAAAATGTTTCAGTGTTAAAGAATCAGAGAGCAGCGACATGCTCAGGTGTATTTTGCATTCTCACCTGATGACCTGGGGTAAGGTGTCAGTTGACAAATTGAACAGAGACATATCAAAGAGAGAGGTGAAGTCCCTGGGGTTTTCATCACCCTCTTGTAAACACACTCTGAGCTGTTCCGACAAGCACCCGGTGTCTGGCAACATGGTGTAATCTGCAATCTAAGGGGCAAAAGGACAAGATGGGTGTTGGCTTATTTAAAAGACAATATTAGTGATGCTTTCTCCTCTCAAGAACACTTCCTTACCTCTGGGTCTTCAGCATCAATCTGATTGAGCTGAATATTCTCAGTCATGAGCCACTGGAGCACAACATCCTGGAATGTAAAAGCACATTTACGCTTGACAAGCTCCACAACAGAGCAGAATACTCTTCTACCTGTCTGATATATTAGTGGACCAAGCATATTTAAATGTTAACTGCACTCACCATGATTTTACTGTTCTCCTCTTTGTCTATGTATTGGTCACTGAACATGTGGCAGGAACCCAACACTGCCAGCTTGCCAGCACCCTTCATAAGAGATAAAACATCTTCCAACATCACGTCCTAAGTAGTATTATACAGTCTGGGAATGAATATAAAAACAACATTGTGCCTCTGACCTTTCCTTGATGGAAGGCCAGGACGGGCCTGTTGAGGGGGAAGCAAACTGAGCCAGTCGAAAGAACAGCCACAGCAGGCTTCATCACGCTCAGTGTGGCACCATATGGGTACACAAATGTAAGAGCCCTACACAAAGACCACAGTTTGCATTCAAAGCTTCTGCAAAACACTAGCTGCAGTACATCACATAGAAGACAGGAATGAAAGCAAATCTCTTACTGTGCATTGTTTCCAACATTTTCATCTTCAATGATTCCTGTGACCACTTTACCAGCAGCCCGGCTAATCTCTCTGAAGAAAAAAAAGGCAGAACATTGTGACTTTAAGTGAAGTATGTTAATTAGACTAAATTTGAATGCATATTTATAGGCACAAACACTCAGAGGCATACTGGAATATTCAGTACAAAATGGGTGTGTTGTAAAAAGAAAACATGCTGTGATAACAAACCTGTTCAACACACCATTGGACACAAGCGCCTCCTTAGGATGGAAGTATTTGTAATACACATTCCTCACAACAGCATCTGCAGCAGCGATGGAGAGAAAGAAATCCAACAGCACAGAATTCAATACACAAACACCAAAGTGCACAGATGATGTCAACTGTCATTTCAACAAATCCCAATATGCACCATTGTTGACCATTATTCCAAACTCCTCCAAGAGAAAGTTGATATTGGTGTCATATTTCATTTCTCCTCCTTCACCGAGCATGACCAGGACATTTCCTCCTCCGTCCAGGTAGTGCTTCAGTACCTCCAGCTGAGAGAAAGCGGGACAACAGTGTGGAAATGTGCAGAATTTAAAAGCAGCACAGTAAAAGTTCATTTTGCTGTGGCTGGTAAGCTAACCATGTCTACCATCTCCCATGTCAATTGCTGTTAAAAAGAAATTAACAACATGTATTTTAGCACATTTATGATATTACTTTTAACTGTAAAATGCCATTTTGTTTCTCTTTTGATACATCACCTCTGATGCTGTGAACTTCTCCCTCGGGCCTGCAGTTATCCACAACTTGACACCCTTCAGCTTCTCCAAAGACAGCTCTTCCTTCATACTGGGTAAGATAGCTATAATTAGCCACTGAGGGGTTCCTCAAAAGTACTGTAAAACTATGGAAAATTATGTCAATTAAGTCAAAGAAAGTTGCCCGAGAGAGTAGAGACAGGGTAGAGTTATACCCCAAACATCATACCTTTGTATTTTCCATTGAGCTCTTAGTCTTTTCTGCAGGGATTTGTATCCATTGTTCGTAGAAAAGAGCTCTCTTTTCGAAAAATTGAAGACAACAGACGTGTACTGCTCCTTCTCCATTCTTTGATTGGATTCACTTACCAACGTTCGCTCTTATTTGCATCCATGCACCCTGAAACAGGTTGTGACATTAAGTTAAAGTCAAAGTCATTTGCTAAGTATAGTCTTCAGTACTTTAAAACTACTTTAACTAATTTGTGATCGAGTTAGCATGGTGACATTCCCATGAATATTCGAACAGTATTGACTCACAAACGAGCTAATTCTTGGGCACTGAAGTAACGGCTTGCGTTCATCGACGCTAGCTAGCCATGTAGCTAATAGCTAGGCGTCGTTAACTTCCGTCGGAGGTGGAGGCTTACTGATAATGTTTCTCTTTTCTGTGCATTTAATAAAGTGGATAGTAGAAAGCTACGCTGACTGTTCACCTATAACATTAATTTCCACCAATTCCGCTGTGTTGTCTTATTTTAACAGGTTGACGTTGCCCAAGTTACCTTTCAAAGCTCTCCCAGCAGTGGTGCATGATGGGTGAAAAGTGGTAACCAAGGGCGCTAACCGCTTAACAACCACACAGCTCGTGCAGCACTGTGGCAAAACCAGGAACGTCAGGGATGGGTGAAGACATGGATTCACACAAGGACGGCAGTTATCCACAATTCTAAACTGATTCAGAAATGCTGAAAACCGATATTTGTAATGACGTTAGATAGTTATTGACGTTATGTTGACGGAACGATAAAGAGCGGAACTCAACTGCGAGGGCACCGTGCTACATCCGGACGGTGTATAGCGAGCACACAGAAAAGGACTTAAAGGAGAACTATTGGGCGCATTTTTAATTTAGTGACTGATTATATAATGAGCTTTGCAAAACAAATGTAAACTATTTTGTAACTCATCACCTATAGACTAACATTAGTAGAGCGGACTGACATGTAGGTTTTCACATGCAGAAATCTGCCATAGTGTTAGACACAGTAAAATGGAAAGAAAAAAAAAAAAAGCTAAAATTAAAAAAAAAGGCAAGTAGCCTACTGCAAAGGTCCATAGAAACATATCTGATGTGTAAGACAGAAACCCCCCCCCCCCCCCCCCCCCCCCCCAAAAAAAAAGTAGATATCCGTGATTGGAGCTACAGCATTTATAACACAAATTTATACTGTATAAATTAGGGAATTAAAGTAAATACAGTATGGCCATTAAGTGTTAAAACAAATGCAATGTCAATTAACAGAAAGAATTTACTGTGGCATGCGGTCAAAATTACTACAATACCATGCCACTACTACTGATACATTATGTTAGTAATTATTACAGTGCATAAGGTATCAAACTTCAAATTGCCACATTGAAGAATGGACTTTCACTTAATGCTACATGATTGTTATTCAGTTCATATGTTGGTGGCAGGGTTAAGTGCTAGATTTAGATGAGAAGTGGGAAAAACATTATTATTATAATAATTATTAGGATTATTAATTATTGTTATCATTATCATGGGGAACCCATTCATTTCTTGAGTGTAGGGCTTTTAATCTGACAGGCGAAAGAGACTTATGATGTATGTTTATATCTAGTCAGTTAGATGACTGATCAATAGTTTTTCTTTGACTGATTATCACATCATCCTAGAAATATGTCTGATATCGACACATGCTTTAATTGGTTGCTGTACTGGTTATAAGTGGCCAGAGAATAATTAGTCTCTTACTGAAGTTAGAGAATAAAAATTCTCTCATATGTGGTAGATGTGATGTTCCAAATATGTGATTCTATTGAGTTGCTGAGTGCATCCACGAGGTGGTAGGTCAAAACCAAACTCAGGCCTCTGAGTGCAGTGATATGGTCTTTTTTATTTACTTCTGCAAATTGTGCTCCTATTTATGAAATTAAGAGGAAGCAGACTTTTCTTAAAATGTATTAATTGAATCCAGTATGACATTAGAAATAAATAATGCTGACTGCTTCAAAACGTCATTCCACAGGATCAGATTTAAAAAGGCAGACAGGTAAAAAGAATTGCCACAGAAGATGTGAATTTGGCAGATTAATATAGGCTTTCTGTGTGGGATGGTCTTGACAGAGCGCATTGCTAAACTGTGACCATCTCTTGTGCGTTCCACCTGATACAACACTGGAATCTTGGGATCCCCTGAAACACACCCACAAGACCACATTCACTGGGACTGACTGAGGCCACATCAAATTGTTAAACTGTATTGGTTTGCACTTTTACATCCTACTATCTGGACTGACTATGCATACACAAAACTTCTTCCTCTCATGTCAGCTGCTGGACTGAAATGGCATGAAAACAAACAAAAGAAATATTGCTGCCCAAAGAAAAAATATATTTAAATATATATTTAATGACCTCCCACTTCTGAAAGGTTAACATGCTTTTTGATCTGTAAACATTTTTGTTGTTGTTGTTGTTGTCAGTAATACTGTGTCTTATTGTAAACAAAGGAAAGGAAAGGAAAGGAAAGGAAAGGAAAGGAAAGGAAAGGAAAGGAAAGGAAAGGAAAGGAAAGGAAAGGAAAGGAATTAATGTCAGTTGAAGAAAAAGAGATTGTACGTGTTGAAAGCAGTATTGTCATTTGAAGAGTGAGAGAAGAGGGCAGTTGAAAGGTCATTTTGCATTTGACAAGTGAAAGCAGTTAAGTAGAGATTAGTCAGTTGAAGCGTCAATCACACCGACTGCGAGACCTGGAACAGAACAGCTTGGAGCTCCAAACTCTGAAGACATTGGAGATGGCTGCGAGTTTCAGTTAGAGCGCAGCCCCACCACCCTGTTTGACTCTCCAGTAGACACTGAGAGTGGGAGCTTCAGGTCAGCTGAACATCAACAAAAATGTTTCACTGTGACGTCCCTGTATGACACCTGAACAGCTCCAGCGTTCTGTTTGTATGTCCATGTGTTCTTTATGTCTTTCCTCGTTAGTATAGTGGACAGTATCTCCGCCTGTCACGCGGAAGACCGGGGTTCGATTCCCCGACGGGGAGTTCTTTGTTTTCTGCTGTTATTTAATCACTGAGAAAGAGGAGCAGCTGAAGAAAAAACGACGTACAGTTATTTCTCACTGCTACCAGGATTGCGTCAAAAAGTTGCAGCGATTTACTGTACAGGACATATCCGTCTGTTATACGCTTAGTTGGTGAATTATATCAGAACAAGAGGATGTTTCCGCCCGGTTTCGAACCGGGGACCTTTCGCGTGTTAGGCGAACGTGATAACCACTACACTACGGAAACTTATGACAGGGTATACAACGCAGCAGGAAAAATCTGCACAAAAACGATCGATGTACATTAGAGAGAGGTCTGAAAATGACGACAATTCTACAGAACCTCGCATCAGAAAAAAGTTGGGAACCCCTGCTCTAGGCTGCAGCGTGAAGGGGCCCTCTGATTGGTCAGACTATTTTCGGAAATTTAAATATACTAAATTTAAAAAATTAAATTTAAATATATTCAATGGAAAATTGGATTGGCCTCTATTGGTCCGTAAGGTCAGACACAAAAAATTAAGCACCTGATTGGGCAGACATGGGTCACTCTTATCCAGTCAATAGGTGCTAGCGCTCAACGATTTGTTTACTTGTGTCACCAGCGGCCGTTGATGCTGTCACTCACAGTCCTACAGCGGCAAAATGTAACATAAAATAAAATATAAAATATAGCGGGGCCCAAAAGAGGAAAGCGCAGCGGGAGAAAGAAAAAAGAGAGGAACAATTACTGAAGAAGTTAGTTTGTAATACCTGTATACGCAGGTATTTTTAAGACATTGTATGTAGCCCTTCCCCTCATTCATGTGTCATCCCTCTTAAGTTTTCAGTTTCTACACTGCTATTTCTATCTTGAAGATTCACCAATAATTAAATCTCTCTCTCTCTCTCTCTCTCTTTCTCTCTCAAACATACATACACAGAATTCAAAGTTCATTCAGGAGTTCAGCTACATTCATCCTTTTGGACTGGGTCACTTCACAATTTATTGAGTACTACTCTTGGTTGCTATTTATTCACCGAGAAAGAAAAGTAGCTGAAGAAAAGACGACATATTGTCAGTGTACAATACTGCTTTTACCACGATTGTGTCAAGTGCAAACAAGTTGCAGCGATCTACAGTACAGTGAAGTCCGTGTGTTACACAGTTCAAAGAAGTTGTTTCCGCCCGGTTTCGAACCGGGGACCTTTCGCGTGTGAGGCGAACGTGATAACCACTACACTACGGAAACCTTAAAAGATGGGAAAAATGCGGCAGAAAAAATCTACAAAGGAGAAATGAGTTAAGAGAAGTCTGACAACGAAAACGGATGTCGCCTACAGAATGTTGTATCAGATCTTTGTTATGTCTTCTTTCCTCTTTCTGGAAAAACAGACTGTGATGTGTTTGTGAAAACTGTGTTTTCCAAAAAAGAAAAGAAAAAAAAAAAAACTTGACTTGTGTATATATATTTATATTGCTATTTTTTTTTTTTTCACTACTTTAACAGCTTTTTTTTTTTTACTAGATGTTTCATGCACCAACTTCACCAAAGCAAATTCCTCGTATGTGTAAAACTGTACTTGGCAATAAAGGATTCTCTGATTCAGCGAGTTGCAGCGATCTACAGTACAGTAAAGTCTGTTTGTTACGCGCTTAATTGGTGAGTTGAATCACGACTGTAACATTTAAGATCAAAGAAGATGTTTCCGCCCGGTTTCGAACCGGGGACCTTTCGCGTGTTAGGCGAACGTGATAACCACTACACTACGGAAACTTCAAATAGCGCACAATATGCAACAGAAAAAAACTGCAAAGGAGAAATGATCCATACTGACAAATTTAGGAAAAGGAGAAAAGTCTGCAAATGGAAACAAATGCACAGAACATTGGATCAGAACTTTGCTTTTTCTTTCCTCTTCCGTGAATCATCTCAGGACCCCTCAGATTTGTCTTGTAACCCTGAACTGAACTGCATAAAGCAGTTAAAACACGCTCCAACTCAGCTACAGCAATACTTTTTACACGAAATAATGTTTACTGATACATCTCATAATGTCATATTTACATCGGTCAGATTGGAATTGTTTTGTGAAACAAGTGTCTTCCACCACTGACACCAACAGGTTTTTATGTCATCACTTCCTGCATGGTGTACTGTATGAAAACACACATTTAAATTGAACACATTTTGGAGGGTTCAAAGCCTTGATAAATCTGACAATGATAAAACGTCAATAACATATTTTTGGCTAATGTTCTATGGCCAAGTTAGTTTGTAATACCTGTATACGCAGGTATTTTTAAGACATTGTATGTAGCCCTTCCCCTCATTCATGTGTCATCCCTCTTAAGTTTTCAGTTTCTACACTGCTATTTCTATCTTGAAGATTCACCAATAATTAAATCTCTCTCTCTCTCTCTCTTTCTCTCTCAAACATACATACACAGAATTCAAAGTTCATTCAGGAGTTCAGCTACATTCATCCTTTTGGACTGGGTCACTTCACAATTTATTGAGTACTACTCTTGGTTGCTATTTATTCACCGAGAAAGAAAAGTAGCTGAAGAAAAGACGACATATTGTCAGTGTACAATACTGCTTTTACCACGATTGTGTCAAGTGCAAACAAGTTGCAGCGATCTACAGTACAGTGAAGTCCGTGTGTTACACAGTTCAAAGAAGTTGTTTCCGCCTGGTTTCGAACCGGGGACCTTTCGCGTGTGAGGCGAACGTGATAACCACTACACTACGGAAACTTCAGAAGGTCCAAAATATGCAGCAGAAAAAAATCTGCAAAGGAGAAATGATCCATGTACTGACAAAAATTAAGAAAAGTCTGCAAATGATGTGCTTTTGATGTGGTGCTGCAGGGGGCTCTCCTGTTGCATGTGGAAGGACATTTGGCAGATTAATATAGGCTTTCTGTGTGGGATGGCCTTGACAGAGCGCATTGCTAAACTGTGACCATCTCTTGTGCGTTCCACCTGATACAACACTGGAATCTTGGGATCCCCTGAAACACACCCACAAGACCACATTCACCGGGACTGACTGAGGCCACATCAAATTGTTAAACTGTATTAATTTGCACATTTTCATCCTTCTATTTAGACTGACTACGCATATAAGAAACTTCTTCCTCTCATGTCAACTGCTGGACTGCAATGGCATGAAAACAAACAAGAGAAATATTGCTGCCCAAAGACAATATATATTTAAATATATATTTAATGACCTTCCACTCAGTTCCGATAGGTAAGCAGGCTTTTTGATCTCTAAACATTTTTGTTGTTGTTGTCAGTAATATTGTGTCAGTAAATCTTATTGTCAGCATTGAAAGGAACTGAAATGTCAGTTGAAGAGAAAGAGATTAATGCATCTTTACAGATCATAATCCTTTAACTTTCCTCAGTTCTTTGCAGACTCCTAACCAAAGGCTCGTCCGTTGGGCTCTGTTCCTCCAGTCATACAGCCTGGACATTCGCCACATCAAGGGATAGGACAATGTGGTGGCGGATGCCTTGTCCCGGGCTCCTTTTTAGTCGTGTTGTGTAGTGTTGTTTATGTGCTCTCTGTAGTGTTCCATCCTCCTAGGTTTCCTTCCTTCTCCTTAAAAGCTTCACGGATCCAGTTGCAGGGGATGGAGTGGAAGCTGAGGGGGTTGTGGGGAACATAAGCGGTGAGGTGTTTTGATTGCTTTTGCATTATATTATGTTAAGAGTTTGGATTCTGTTATTTTGTTTATATTCAGGGTTTATTTAAAAGGCAGTTATGGTTATGGTTGTAATTATGGAGTATAGCTGTAATGATAGTAGTGGACTGGTCTGTGCCAGGGTTCCCTTTGGGACCCTGACTTTATGGGGGGGGGGTGTGTGACGGCCCCAGGGCCTTAGTCCTTTGAGGGTACTGTGTGTGCTCTGTCTTGCAGGTACTCATCTGGGTGGAGCTAGGAAGACATCAAGTAACTGGGAACACCTGGCCAGTGTTCCCAGGGTACTTAAGCCGCCTGCCCAGTCCGCGTGGGGGTGGGGGTTCGTGCTCGTCAACCGCAGCAGCAGCAGCGGGCTGCTGCCACGCTCTTGTCGGTCTCCACCACGCCATGCTGCCTTTTGCGTTTTGAGTTATTGTCTTTTGGTTTTGCACTGACAACATGCACCACATACCATACAACACATCCATGCACCCTCACACACCACTGATACTGATTTCCACACCCCATCGCATTATCTATTGTTTGCAGTATTTAATAAACTTTTGTTAATTTTTGGAGCCGCCTGTCTGCATCTCCCTTATTTGTTGCGGCCTATGAGCCGGCCGTAACAGTCATTAATTAAACATTTGGCAGAATCTTGAAGCTTGACTCCACTAAGAAGGTACATGTAAACTTGATTTCATTCATGTTTATTAACGTGCTTAATAATTTTTGAGATGTATGTTAATTTTGTCTGTAGATCACCAAAATCTTGCAGGTGGCATTGAGAACCCAGCCACATGGATGACCAATGTTGGGAATGAATTTGGCCAAGTTCTCAACTCTGTCCTAACCACTGGTGAGGGGGCTGGCCTTGATGCTGGTGAGCCAGAGCTGGTGAGCCAGAGCCAGATGCTGTTTATGTGGACTGAGACTGCTGCAGTGAGACAGGTGTGTTGCCTTCAATTTGTGTTGTGATGTTTCTTATGAATTTGCAACATTTGACAAATGACGACAAATCTACATAACGTGTCATGGAATGTGAAGGCCAAATGCACAAACCACAATCAGGCCCAAACACTCAAAAACAGCCGTCCAATTGCTTTCAGAGAAATCTTCTTTTTTTTTTTTAAAGAAATGTCCAATAAAGATAAAAATTGCAAAAATCCAATAAAGATAAAGGGAGTTGAATAAAAATAGAGGATGTCCAATAAAAAGTGTCAAATAGACTAAAAAGGTGTCCGATAAGAATAAAACTCTGCGGGAGTCAGAAGTCCGAGGCGCAAATTACTTTATTGTCAACAACAAAGGGGAACCTGTCCAGAAACACACAAAGTGCAGTCCTGACGAACTCCGAAGTACAATGGTCAGTGCTCTATTTTTATACACTTCAGCTAGGTGTTTACCATGCCTTGAGGGCAGCTTTTGTTTTTTGTGAGTTGCTTCTCATCTTACACCGTAAGGTCATCTCAGGGCTGCCGCTCTGACCTTAAAATCCCCTGTTTTTCCCAGATTTGCATGGTTACATCAAAGGTGCATCCCAAGGATGCAGTCCATTTATTTTCTCTCTATTCTTTCCAAATTACATCATGACCTTTTGGTATTTTTCCATACTAAAGTAAGAAAAAGGTTTACAACTTTTAAGCACACAGTTATAAAGAATACATGCTTTAAGGTTACTTCAGGACAGCGAGGTTATATTAGGTCACACAGAGTAGCAGAGGTTATGTTAGGTCACACAGAGTAGCAGCTGCCCGAACACCTGCAAGGCCACGAAGGGGGGTTTCAAGATCTCAGACTACGAGCACTCTCTTGTCATATCTTCATGATCCTCAAAATCTCAGACCATGAGCATTCTCCTTCTGTCATATCCATGATCACTCCGCCTTCTGTCACAGTGTATCACAGATTCACACACAGTATATCAGCTGTGGCCAGGTGTCATTCTGAGGACAGTGCATCACAATAACACACTTCATCAGAGCTACTATAAGGCTCAACAAATCTATCTTCTTCAGTCATTTGCTACCATTGATTATAACACTATATTCTATTTCTCCAGTGAGTACATGACATCATCACATATCTGTTAGAAAAATTTACACTACAAATGCTGGGTCAGAATTTTGTTTTTTCTTCTTTCCTCTCCCATGAATCATCTCAGGACCGCTCAGATTTGTCTTGTGACCCTGAACTGAACTGAACTGCATAAAGCAGTTAAAACACGCTCCACCTCCACCAGCTGCAGCAATTATTGCCTTGATCTGTTGCATGTGGAAGGAAATTTGGCAGATAAATTGTCCGTGCTGGATGGCCTTGACAGAGCGCACTGACTGGGAACAGCCAACAGCTTGGAGCTCCAAGCTCTGAAGACATTGGAGATGGCTGTGAGTTTCAGAAAGAGCACAGCCCCACCACCCTGTTTGACTCCTCAGCAGACACTGTGAGTCCTTCTGCTACCTGAGCATCATCATCGCCACGCAGAATCTCAAGTGGGAGCTTCAGGTCAGCTGAACATCAACAAAAATATTTCATCGTGACCTCCCTGTATGCTGGAACAGCTCCAGCGTTCGTGGTGGATGTCCATTTTTCTCACCATGTCTTTCCTCGTTAGTATAGTGGACAGTATCTCCGCCTGTCACGCGGAAGACCGGGTTTCGATTCCCCGACGGGGAGTTCTTTTCTCCTGCTGCTATTTATTCACTGAGAAAGAAAAAGTAGCTGAAGAAAAGACGACGTAAGGTCACTGTTCAAATGATAATACTGCGCAAACATGTTGCAGCGATCTACAATACACTTCATTAGCTCACCAATTAGCCTATTACGCGCTTAATTGGTGAGTTATGTCACAAAAGCAACGTTTAAGATCAAAGAAGATGTTTCCGCCCGGTTTCGAACCGGGGACCTTTCGCGTGTTAGGCGAACGTGATAACCACTACACTACGGAAACTGCAAGTAGTGCAAATTACAGTAGAAAAAAACCCGCAAATGAGAAATGATCAAGTTAAGAGAAGTCTGACAACGAAAACAGATGTCTCCTACAGAACGTTGTATCAGATCTTTGTTATGTCTTCTTTCCTCTCCCTTTACTTTTTACAAGAAATAATGTTTACTGATACATCTCATAATGTCATATTTACATCTGTCAGATTGGAATTGTTTTGCGAAACAAGTGTCTTCCACCACTGACACCAACAGGTTTTATGTCATCACTTCCTGCATGGTGTACTGTATGAAAACACACATTCAAATTGAACACATTTTGGAGGGTTCAAAGCCTTGATAAATCTGACAATGATAAAACGTCAATAACATATTTTTGGCTAATGTTCTATGGCCAAGTTAGTTTGTAATACCTGTATACGCAGGTATTTTTAAGACATTGTATGTAGCGCTCCCCCTCATTCATGTGTCATCCCTCTTAAGTTTTCAGTTTCTACACTGCTATGGTCAGTGTACAATACTGCTTTTACCACGATTGCGTCAAGTGGAAACAAGTTGCAGCGATCTAAGGTACAGTAAAGTCTGGGTGTGAAACGCTTAATTGGTAAGTTATATCTGTAACATTTAAGATCAAAGAAGATGTTTCCGCCCGGTCTCGAACCGGGGACCTTTCGCGTGTTAGGCGAACGTGATAACCACTACACTACGGAAACTTCAAATGGCATAAAATATGCAGCAGAAAAAATCTGCGAAGGAGAAATGATCCATGTACTGACAAAAATTGAGAAAAGAAGAAAAGTCTGCAAATGGAAACAAATGCACAGAACATTGGATCAGAACTTTGCTTTTTCTTTTCTCTTCCATGAATCATCTCAGGACCCCTCAGATTTGTCTTGTGACCCTGAACTGAACTGCATAAAGCAGTTAAAACACGCTCCAACTCCACCAGCTACAGCAGTTATTGCCTTGATCACATTAAAAGATGTGCTTTTGATGTGGTGCTGCAGGGGGCTCTCCTGTTGCATGTGGAAGGACACTTGACAGATTAATATAGGCTTTCTGTGTGGGATGGCCTTGACAGAGCGCATTGCAAAACTGCGACCATCTCTTGTGCGTTCCACCTGATACAACTTGCCTTGTTTACATTAAAAGATGTACTTTTATGAACATTTCATTGTCATGGATAAGAAATTGAGGAGCAAAGTGAGGTAAATTCACGTCAGCTAAAACTCAACAAAATTATTCTACTGTGACGTCCCTGTATGCCGGAACAGCTCCAGCGTTCTGTTTGTATGTCCATGTGTTCTTTATGTCTCTCCTCGTTAGTATAGTGGACAGTATCTCCGCCTGTCACGCGGAAGACCGGGGTTCGATTCCCCGACGGGGAGTTCTTTTCTTCTCTTCCTTCACAGAGAAAGAGAGAGCTGAACAACAGACGACCTAGTCACTGTTGAGATGACAACACTGCTTTTAACACTTGAGTCAAGTGGAAACAAGTTGCAGTGATCATCAGTACATAAGTCTGTCTGTTATGAGTCTAACTGGTGAGTTTTATCACGACTGCAACATTTAAGATCAAAGAAGATGTTTCCGCCCGGTTTCGAACCGGGGACCTTTCGCGTGTGAGGCGAACGTGATAACCACTACACTACGGAAACTACAATTAATGTCGAATATATAGCAAAAACATTGCAGAGAAATGATCGATGCACTGACGAATTCAGAGAAGTCTGAAAATCAAACAGATGTACAGAACGTCGCATCAGAACTTTATTTTTTCTTCTTTCCTCTCGCATGAATCACCTCAAGACATCAATGGGGGATGACTTCCTCACCTTAGGCCAGCCTTAAACAACGACTTGCTGCAGTCGTGCCAGTTCAGTACAGTCCTCACATTCAGCTTTGAAATCTGCAAGTGGCAGCGTGAAAAAAGAAAAGTGGCAACACAGAAATAATCAATGTACTGTAAATTACAGAGAAACAGAAAATTAAAAAGCAATTCAAACCATGACTGGTCATGTATATGATGATAACTACAAATAATTTAAAGAAAAACGTGAGGAATGTGCTTATAGTAGTCTGCTGGGCTTTGTGACAGGTGTCACTCTCAGGACACCCTCCTGGGAACATGAGGCAGCCAGCACCCCATCTCTTCTCCACAGTCGCCCTTGAACCAGCCCCCTGCTGCCCCCTATGGGACACAACGCAAAGCACACGTTAGGGAGCAGAATATTCTAGAGATTGTTCATTATGAAACAAATACAGGTCAAGGCTCAATAATATGTTTCAAAGCTTGAACCTGTTGTTGAATGCATCCATACTAACAACTGAAAATATGTATTTCTACATTAATATTCTGATAGTAAATGTGACACACGAAACACACAAGCTTCCTGAACCTTACATTCTTAAGGTTGTTGTTGTTGAACTGCAGGTGTGGTTAAAAACACACATGATGAAATCACATTGAAATGCATCAAAACGAGCAGAGTACAACAGCACGGTGAAAGAATCAGTGTCTGGACAAATCAACAACCAAAACACTGTGGAGTGACATTTCATTTTATGTGGATCCTTTTTCTCCTACAGGACCTGAACGACCCTTCAGGAGCGGCCACAGTCACACTTTCTGCTTTTGTTTCCACTGTCTCCCCCCACTCTGAACCTGCAGAACAGCTTGGAGCTCCAAACTCTGAAGACATTGGAGATGGCTGTGAGTTTCAGAAAGAGCACAGCCCCACCACCCTGTTTGACTCCTCAGCAGACACTGTGAGTCCTTCTGCTACCTGAGCATCATCATCGCCACGCAGAATCTCAAGTGGGAGCTTCAGGTCAGCTGAACATCAACAAAAATATTTCACCGTGACGTCCCTGTATGCTGGAACAGCTCCAGCGTTCTGTTTGGATGTCCATATGTTTTTTTTGTCTTTCCTCGTTAGTATAGTGGACAGTATCTCCGCCTGTCACGCGGAAGACCGGGGTTCGATTCCCCGACGGGGAGTTTTTTTCTCCTGCTGCTATTTATTCAGTGAGAAAGAAAAAGTAGCTGAAGAAAAGACGACGTAAGGTTACTGTTCAAATGACAACACTGCTTTTAACACGATAGCGCAAACAAGTTGCAGCGATCTACGGTACAGTACATAAGTCTGTCTGTTCTGAGCCTAATTGGTGAGTTTTATCACGACTGCAGCATTTAAGATCAAAGAAGATGTTTCCGCCCGGTTTCGAACCGGGGACCTTTCGCGTGTGAGGCGAACGTGATAACCACTACACTACGGAAACTGCAAACAGTGCAAAATATGCAGCAAAAAAAATCTGCAGAGAAATGATCGATGCACTCATAGATTGTACAGACACTCTCCATCTCCACCAGCTACGGCAGTTAAATACTGTTTACCCGAAATAATGTTTACTGATACACCAGTATTAACCTCTGCATGTCATATTTAATACTACATCAGCCAGATTGGAATTGTTTTGTGAAACAAGTACTTCAGAGTACGTCTTCCACCACTGACACCAACAGGTTTTTATGTCATCACTTCCAGCATGGTGTACTGTATGAAAACACACATTCAAATTGAACACATTTTGGAGGGTTCAAAATAGAGTTTACCCTCTCACACTAAACCAAGATTATTTACTCAAGTGCCGTACTTAAGTACAACATTGAGGTATTTGTATTTTACCTAAAAATGTCCATTTCATTCATTTTAGGAATATTCTCGAATATGATGCAGTGCAGTATATCTACATAGAGCTGAAAGGTTTAGTCCATCAGTCAGTAAGTTAACTGACAGAAACATTAACTCTTAATATGTTGATCAGTATTTTAAATCATTTTTGCAGAAAAATGACAAACATTTCATGTTTCTTAAATTCAATTCAATTCAATTCAATTTTATTTGTATAGTGCCAAATCACAACAGAAGTTGTCTCAGGACACTTTCCATATAGAGCTGGTACAGACCAAGCTCTTTTATCTACAAAGAAACCAACAATTCCCCCATGAGCAAGCACTTGGCGACAGTGGCGAGGAAAAACTTCCTTTTAACAGGCAGAAACCTCGAGCAGAACCAGACTCTGGGTGGGCGGCCATCTGCCTCGACCGGTTGGTTGAGAGAGGAAGAGCAAGAGAGGGAGAGTGAGACAGACAGACAGAAATGCAGTCAGAGAGAGAGAGAGAGACAGAGACAGAGACAGAGAGACAGACATGCAGTCACAGTAACAGTGACAAATGTGAATGTGAGGATTTACAGCTTTTTCTTTTCGTAATTTTAATTTATTTAATTGATATTTTTGAAAGTATTTTTAAAATATCAAAACATGTTTTTCTTTCAACGTGCCAAACTTAAAGTGAACACTGAATACCCACCTGCTCCATTCTAACCACATCTGACCTTTGGACAAGAGTATGTGGGTGCTAAAAGGAAAGATGCTGGAGAAGCACAGAAGCCCTGAATTATTTTGGGGAAACTACAGCAAAGAACTTGAATGAAGATTGAAAGATGAAGAAGCATCATAGTGATGAAGAATCACAGGAGTCAAATTCCAGCGGTTTTATTCTGAATGTGTGTGTGTGTGTGTGTGTGTGTGTGTGTGTATATACATATATAGTCCTATGGTCACATTATTGGTTGGTCATGTTGTGGGTGACACAGATTAATTTAACCTAAACTGCCTTGATCACATTAATAGATGTACTTTCATAAAGATTTCCATTGTCATGGATAAGAGATTGAGGAGCAAAGTGAGGTCAATTCTACATACATGTGTTCTGTTGGTGAGTTATCAAAGCAGACAAACAAACACTTAATCAACTTACTCAACTCTCAGCAGCAGCTCACACCAGTCATGTACACGGCTTCTTCTTTTAGTTTTTCTCGACTCTCCCGCTCGCACTCTACTCGTCCCACCTCTCCTCTCCTGCCTTACAGCAGTCTCTCTCTGCTACCCACAGTCTCTTACTGTCTCTCTCCCATCCCCACATTGAAGGCCTGCGTACACAAACATTCTGATGTGCTTGATGTCCCAGTTTCTCAGGAACTCAGCGAAGGCACAGGAAGTAATGGCAAAGATGGAGGCCAGGAACATCATGACTGTAGCTACAGTTGCCATCGAAGGCTACTTCGAAGGGCCCCTGGAAACGCAACAGGCTGCAGTGGGGCAGGAACAGTCTCTTTTGCCACATGACTGACAGACATGAGCTGAGTGTACTCAGTGGCGACTCGACAGCAAGTTAATGTTGCACCAACAGATATGGCTGTACATCACTTGACTTCCTCACCTTAGGCCAGCCTTAAACAATGACTTGCTGCAGTCGTGCCAGTTCAGTACAGTCCTCACATTCGGCTTTGAAATCTGCAAGTGGCAGCATGACAAAAGAAAAGTGGCAACACAGAAATAATCAATGTACTGTAAATTACAGAGAAACAGAAAATTGAAAAGCAATTCAAACCATGACTGAGTGAAGTTGCTAGTCCCTGTCTGTTGATGTCAGTGTACTTCATTGTTCACACTCCTCTATAAATTATTCACACTGTTTCCTTGTGTTTTGTAAAGTGCAAGCTCACCAGCCAGACACTGTGTGTAACGGCTGTGGTTTTAAGAAATGTTAAGTCATCCATGAACTCCTCAAATACAGTTCATGAAATGCCCGAGCAGAGAGATCTTTGTTACTCTACAACCAGCAGCGCCTGTCACTGAGCAAGGAGAGCCTACAGGCCCTCAAATTCAGCTCTATTGCAACAATTTCATTCATTAATTACTGGAAACACAATTGATTTTTGCATGTCCTTCATAAGACAATCCTGAATTTGTTATCATATTAACAAATTCAATCCCTCGGAAGACCGGGGTTCGATTCCCCGACGGGGAGTTCTTTTCTCCTGCTGCTATTTATTCACTGAGAAAGAAAAAGTAGCTGAAGAAAAGACGACGTAAGGTCACTGTTCAAATGACAACACTGCTTTTACCACGATAGCGCAAACAAGTTGCAGCGATCTACGGTACAGTACATAAGTCTGTCTGTTCTGAGCCTAATTGGTGAGTTTTATCACGACTGCAACATTTCATTAGCTCACCAATTAGCCTATTACGCGCTTAATTGGTGAGTTATGTCACAAAAGCAACGTTTAAGATCAAAGAAGATGTTTCCGCCCGGTTTCGAACCGGGGACCTTTCGCGTGTGAGGCGAACGTGATAACCACTACACTACGGAAACTGCAAACAGTGCAAAATATGCAGCAAAAAAAAATCTGCAGAGAAATGATCGATGATCGATGCTCGATAGATTGTACAGACACTCTCCATCTCCACCAGCTACAGCAGTTAAATACTGTTTACCCAAAATAATGTTTACTGATACATCAGTATTAACCTCTGCATGTCATATTTAATACTACATCAGTCAGATTGGAATTGTTTTGTGAAACAAGTACTTCAGAGTACGTCTTCCACCACTGACACCAACAGGTTTTTATGTCATCACTTCCAGCATGGTGTACTGTATGAAAACACACATTCAAATTGAACACATTTTGGAGGGCTCAAAATAGAGTTTACCCTCTCACACTAAACCAAGATTATTTACTCAAGTGCCGTACTTAAGTACAACATTGAGGTATTTGTATTTTACCTAAAAATGTCCATTTCATTCATTTTAGGAATATTCTCGAATATGATGCAGTGCAGTATATCTACGTAGAGCTGAAAGGATTAGTCCATCAGTCAGTAAGTTAACTGACAGAAACATTAACTCTTAATATGTTGATCAGTATTTTAAATCATTTTTGCAGAAAAATGACAAACATTTCATGTTTCTTAAATGTGAGGATTTACAGCTTTTTTTTTCGTAATTTTAATTTATTTAATTGATATTTTTGAAAGTATTTTTAAAATATCAAAACGTTTTTCTTTCAACGTGTCAAACTTAAAGTGAACACTGAATACCCACCTGCTCCATTCTAACCACATCTGACCTTTGGACAAGAGTATGTGGGTGCTAAAAGGAAAGATGCTGGAGAAGCACAGAAGCCCTGAATTATTTTGGGGAAACTACAGCAAAGAACTTGAATGAAGATTGAAAGATGAAGAAGCATCATAGTGACGAAGAATCACAGGAGTCAAATTGCAGCAGTTTTATTCTGAATGTGTGTGTATACATATAAAGTCCTATGGTCACAGAGCCAGATTAATTTAACCTAAACTGCCTTGATCACATTAAAAGATATACTTTCATAAGAGATTGAGGAGCAAAGTGAGGTCAATTCTACATACATGTGTTCTGTTTATGATTTATCAAAGCAGACAAACGAACATTTAATCAACTTTGCTGAACTCTCAGCAGCAGCTCACACCAGTCACGTACACGGCTTCTTCTTTTAGTTTTTCTCGACTCTCCCGCTCGCACTCTACTCGTCCCACCTCTCCTCTCCTGCCTTACAGCAGTCTCTCTCTGCTACCCACAGTCTCATGTCTCAGTAATGGTAAAGATGGAGGCCAGGAACGTTATGACTGTAGCTGTTGTTGCCATTGAAGGCTACTTCTGACCATTTGCTGAAATAGTCAGTGATGGTGATGGCAATTCTGCAGTCACAGTCCCCATGTTCAAACTGACCCACAATGTCAACGGCCACATGCTGGAAAGGGCCCCTGGAAACGCAACAGGCTGCAGTGGGGCAGGAACAGTCTCTTTTGCCACATGACTGACAGACATGAGCTGAGTGTACTCAGTGGCGACTCAACAGCAAGTTAATGTTGCACCAACAGATATGGCTGTACATCACTTGACTTCCTCACCTTAGGCCAGCCTTAAACAATGACTTGCTGCAGTCGTGCCAGTTCAGTACAGTCCTCACATTCGGCTTTGAAATCTGCAAGTGGCAGCATGACAAAAGAAAAGTGGCAACACAGAAATAATCAATGTACTGTAAATTACAGAGAAACAGAAAATTAAAAAGCAATTCAAACCATGACTGAGTGAAGTTGCTAGTCCCTGTCTGTTGATGTCAGTGTACTTCATTGTTCACACTCCTCTATAAATTATTCACACTGTTTCCTTGTGTTTTGTAAAGTGCAAGCTCACCAGGCAGACACTGTGTGTAACGGCTGTGGTTTTAAGAAATGTTAAGTCATCCATGAACTCCTCAAATACAGTTCATGAAATGCCCGAGCAGAGAGATCTTTGTTACTCTACAACCAGCAGCGCCTGTCACTGAGCAAGGAGAGCCTACAGGCCCTCAAAATCAGCTCTATTACAACAATTTCATTCATTAATTACTGGAAAAACAATTGATTTTTGCATGTCTGCAAATAATTAAAAGAAAAAGAAAAATTTGAGAAATGTGCTTATAGTCTGCTGGGCTTTGTGACAGGTGTCACTCTCAGGACACCCTCCTGGGAACATGAAGCAGCCAGCACCCCATCTCTTCTCCACAGTCGGCCTTGAACCAGCCCTCTGCTGCCCCCTATGGGACACAACGCAAAGCACACGTTAGGGAGCAGAATATTCTAGAGATTGTTCATTATGAAACAAATACAGGTCAAGGCTCAAAAATATGTTTCAAAGCTTGAACCTGTTGTTGAATGCATCCATACTAACAACTGAAAATATGTATTTCTACATAAATATTCTGATAGTAAATGTGACACACGAAACACACAAGCTTCCTGAACCTTACATTCTTAAGGTTGTTGTTGTTGAACTGCAGGTGTGGTTAAAAACACACATGATGAAATCACATTGAGATGCATCAAAACGAGCAGAGTACAACAGCACGGTGAAAGAATCAGTGTCTGGACAAATCAACAACCAAAACACTGTGGAGCGACATTTCATTTTATGTGGATCCTTTTTCTCCTACAGGGCCTGAACGACCCTTCAGGTGCAGCCACAGTCACACTTTCTGCTTTTGTTTCCACTGTCTCCCCCCACTCTGAACCTACATTTCAGCACTGCTTAGGGTGTCGTACTAAATCCAAGTTCCAGCCACTCTCAGGGGAAGGAATGAAACAGCTGGTTTGCAACACAGCAAACAGCACAATTATTAACAAAGGACAAGTGTTTGGATAAACACTGAATGAAGTTTGTTTCAAATTACAGGCGAGATTACCCAACATGTGTGTTTTGCTGCAATGTTCTGCATTTGTCTGTGTAAACTGCAGATTCAGCGCTCAGTGTCAGGCGTGTCAGGAAGTAAATTAAAAATCTTATTTGGACACAAAGACAACCTCATAGGTCCAGTTAAGGGTTAAGGGTGAGGAAAGGCGAGGAAGCGGAGCACAGTTGGGGAGGCAAGAAACAGAGAGATTCTCCTGTACTGTTACCTCCACTCACATAAAACCTCAAGGTCCTCTGAACCTTCTTCAGTCTGGAGTTCACCAGCTCAAGATTTCTTTGATAGGATACTTGGCAGACAGAATATATAAAGAACAGCAGACAGGAAGCAAACGTGCTGACCTGCCCACGGGCTCTCGCACTCGTACAACATCCACTCGTCACTGCGGAAAGTGCTGTGGAACCACATGGCGTGGTCCAGGGAGGCCACGAACTTGGCCCTGTAGTTGGGATAAGGCAGCAGCGCTGTGTCCAGGAAGGAATAGTCTGACACGTAAGCAGCGACGCAGCAATGCAGCTTCATGTTGCCTTCACCTGCAGACACACACACATGAAATGTACAAACACATACCGCTCTGATTGTATATACATTTACATTTTCAGCTATTTTCATATTACAGAATATTTTTGGCTGCATTTTACCAATATATCCTCGTGCTCGCACCCAGAACAGCTTCTTGGGCTCAACTGCGGCAAGTCTGTAAAAGTGCGGTGGGTTGACTGGCTTTATCTCAATGGGGACCTCATTGGCCAGCAGTTTGTTGAGGCCTTGTTTTGCACTCTCTGCTAGATCTGGTGTACTGTGAAATGACAGGAGGAAATACAGATCGTGGCTGAGCACACCCGTCTGCAAAGCACTTCATGGTCATTCGTGGAAAACTGGATTTACAGCGTGAGTCGACATGTTTGCTGCAGGTGGAACTGCAGACTGTGACTGATTGATCAGTTGACTAATGGTAGCAGCTTTACCTGAGATAAAGCTGAATGAGCTCCTCTACAGTGAGGAGTTCTTCAGGCTGAGGGACCACCGGCATGGTGAAGTGGTGCTCCAGGGGGCTCTCCTGTTGCATGTGGAAGGACATTTGGCAGATAAATATAGGCTGTCCGTGCTGGATGGCCTTGACAGAGCGCACTGCGAAACTGCGACCATCTCTTGTGCGTTCCACCTGATACAACACTGGAATCTTGGGATCCCCTGAAACACACCCACAAGACCACATTCACTGGGACTGACTGAGGCCACATCAGATCACTGATTCTGATCACAGCATTGATTATGGCAGGCTCATCATTTTTGAATATTTCAGCTGCAGCATCCACGACCTTTAAACTGATGCAACATCTTACCTATTTGTACAAAGTAGCAGTGGAGAGAATGGGCATAGAACTTATCGCTGACAGATTTGGCTGCTGCTACGAGGGCCTGCCCAATTATTTGACCCCCAAACAAACGCTGGGTGCGGGGCACCCAGTGGTGCGTCCCTCTAGGGAAAAATGGAGAAACAATTGAAACATATGCAATGCAGTCTCATCGATGATGCTTATGTAGCTTTGACTGAATGGATGGTCTTTTACACTGAGTTGTGATCAAACGTAGTAGCCATATAATAGATCCAACCTTTGTGAAATGAATAATGTTCAGTTTTTCTTCACCACAAAGGTGCTGTCTGCTTTTTTGAGGCTGTGTATAATTAGACATTATAGCGATGGGAGTTTCTAATATGGTTTTACCCTCATGTGTAAATATGAGAACAAAAACTGAACAATAAGCTTCCTAAACTTCCAGTGGAAGCAGAAATAACTGGACAGGCACTCTTTTTTTATTTTGAAATGAAAGAATAAGCATACTGGTAAGTACTACTTACATACTGCAGGCAAACACAGCAGCACCACAGCTTCATCAAAAGTTTTTTCACAACATACAGCTCAGGAACAAGTAGATTCTTTTATATTGGATGTAATTCTTGATGAGTTTCTGTTTTACTCGCCACCCTTGAGGTCTAACAGGTACATTTATTGCAATGTAGATCTGTTGACAGTCCTATGTGGACATGTACAGACTGGGCTGGACCAGCATCTCCCAGTCTCTTTTTGTTTTTTTATTCCTTTTGGTGCCACGCAAATCCCAGCATATCTTTGCCCAATTTCAGCTGAAAGTGCCTGTGTTTGTGTTCAGTGCCTTTGATCAATAAGAACGCATCATATTTTAGATACTGATCATAGGTTTCACATGGAAAATCAAACAGAAACTATAGCAGCTACATAAACAGTTAAAAAATAAGAATAGTTTCCCTCTGAAATATATTAAATAGAAGTACAAAACACGATAAAATGAAAAACAAACAATTTAAATATTCAGTTCAATGCATAATAAAAAAAATGTTGAAGTTATTGAATTTAGAGGACAATATTTTTATATTTCCAGTAAAGTCCTTCACACCATGTGTATATTACAATGATACGTGCAATCGTTCTGTGCCAGTATCCATCATGGTTATATCTGATGTTTATCAGATCTACTTATCAGTCTCTTCCTCCACCTTTGACTTATGAGCTGCTTGTGAATTTCCAAGTGGGGATTAATAAACTTTATCTATCTTACCTTTGAGTACAAGTACCTCAGAGTTTGGCACACTGCATGCAGGAGAAATGTACTGTAAATGTGACACAGTGGAAGAGCTACAGTTTGCTAATTTTCTTTTATTTAATCTGTGTAATTAGATGCACCAACTGTTAAACTAAAATAGCTGGAGCTAACCAGCCCAGTGGCTCCATTGTCTCAGAAAACACTGAGCCCTGAGGAGCCTGTCAAAAACAAACACACAGCACCTGAAGCAGCTGAGCTGAGCTCAACCACACTGGGATGGGTGGGGAATATTTCCGTATTGTACTTTTTTAGCGATAGTAAGTAAACAATACTTTGTTGGTGATGACTTTTTTCCTGTATTTGTAACGGATAGCACCTTGGCATTGTCCAGTGTGCTGCAGGAACTACAAATCTGTGATGTGTTGCGTGACTTTTCTCTCCCCTCGACCAGCAGCCTCTGTGTTAAGACACATCCTGTTCGAGCAGTTATGAATTGTTAGGTCATCTCTAACTTAGCTCCTTCAAAATATCTCTGTTTCCCAGTCGTGGTGGCGACCTTAGCGGTGACGTCAGCGCGAGTTGGGAAACGGCGATTGCCAAATGCGAAGTGAAAGTGTCAAACTCCAAACGTTACCTGTACAGGTCTATGTCGAGCTTCTCCAGGTTTAAAACGCTGGTGACCAGGACGCTTTTGAGGTCCTGAGCATAGTGAGACGCAGGACTCTCCGAGCTTCCACCATCAGGTGATTTCAGTGACTCAGTCCCTGCTGAATTATCACCATTATCTGTCAACCCGCTGGCATCACCGTGGTCATTCGCCTCCTTCTCCGCCATGCTTGTTTAACAGTGTGATCTCTCTGTTTCAAAGGCTGCCTACCCAATGTTTACGCTCATTACTGCCACCTGCTGTTCGGACAAAATACATAAAACAAAAGTGGCTGTCCTTATTTAAACCGCTTCAGTTTTCTCAGTCTGTAACAGTTGTATGTTTAAGCTCTTCAGTTACATTTATTCTTCACATGACATTGTCACGTATCTGTGACACACATGTGTGTTCTGGCTGTACTCCATTTGACTGCTCTGTGCCGCCTCATGTTACGAAGCAGAAGAGGCACCGTTATGTTGTTGAATATCTGATGTTCCAACAGCAGCAGTTTGTTCAACAGATGTTGTTGTAATGCTGCTTGTTGACACTTATTTACAGACATACTAAACTGTAATAGGAAAAAACACATTAAATATGTGAAATCATTTTTAATGCAACTTTTATAGCAACAGTTTACAAGGATGGCAAAGTCACCATTCTGTCAGTCATGCTGAGCAAAGTAACTCATAGTCAGAGTTAGTCAGCAGCTGGTACACATCATCTTGTTTACATGCTACACAATCTGTTCATTATCAATAATTATCATTGGTTGTTCCCAGTACTGCTTCCTATGTGTAGTTCAAAGTGTGCTGCTAACTGCACTGTCATGTTTTTGAACCCACTCATGTATTTTGTGTCATAACGTAACACAATTCATTGTTTTTTACAGACAGGGTTGGCACATGGCATCAAGGAAGCCTTCATAGAATTTCAGGGACAAGACATGATGTATGAAACAAAGTAAAACGAATAGGAATAAGAAGTGAGAGATTCAGTCCACCATGAAACACTGGAAATTGTTGGCTATGCGTGAAAGCCAAGTAGGCACTTCACTGATCTTTAGCAGGTCCAAAAAAGGTCTCAGGAGGACGTCCCATCCTCCAAACAACCTTTTAATCGACTGAGCATTGAGTCAGAAGATCTGGATTTAGCTAGTCTTTTATATGTGGAGCTTTAGCTGTTTTCCAATGCCTCACATTAAATCTGCAGGCTGTTCACTCTGACCATAATAACTGAAAATGCACATTTCGATTTATGAGATATTTGGTATATGAGATCTGTCTCCTATTTAACATAATGCAGGAGTCAAAGGGACTGTAGAACCAGCAGCTCTTCACTAACTTTGACTGCATTCTCGAAGGCGATGTAGGAAGCTTCCCCCTTTGATCCTGCACTTCCACCACAAATCATCCTTCATCAGCTTCATTCTGTCTTACTGGAGCTTAAACTTCTCTTTTTCTTCCTTTACATATTTATCCACAGTCTGGCGAACATATTAAGCCATTTCTCATGTGCCAGATCTCTTCTTGGATCTCTCTGCCATGACAGCTTCACATGAGTCATTTCTTATTTGTCAAAGAACTGCAGCTGTGCAACATATCCAAATATTCCACAGTGTGCTTGTCTGTAACGTAGATGTTACACAATTTCTCATTTGTAGCCTTTTCCACATTTTTCCTCACCTTTAACACAGAATTGACAGATTAAATCTCCAAGGGACATCAATACATACAGAGCTCCAGTCTGTACGCTGTTAGAATGCCAATGCGTCCAGCATGCAGTTGTATCACAGCTTATACATTTTGTGGATTTTGGGCCGTACCTCCCTAGAATAAGTAAGAATGGGATTTTGTGTCACCTGACATTGAGATAATCTCTCACTTAAGAACTAAGATGAGTCACTCCATAGAAACTGTGTGACTGTGACAAAAATGTAGTATCACACCGAAGAAATACAGTATTTTGCAAGCTCATAGATGGATTTTTGTCTTTATTTTGTATCCCCTCCATCTGGTGTTTCGGTGTTCTGTGATTTGACTTTTAGTATTTTATAGATAGATAGATAAAGTTTATTAATCCCCCATCCTGACCCTGGATGGTGGAGCAAGGCCCTCAGTCCTCTGATGCATTTTTTCCATTTTACTAGCAACTCATCATTTTTGGCAGTGTCATGACAGAGGGCCACTGATTTTTTCAGAGTATCTGCATGCCTTACCAGGACCACCAGGTCCAGTGTATTCAGACCGGCTACAGCGTTAAAATACTTTTTGTAGGTTAGGATTCACAGAAGATGCAATTTTCTCCCACTCAAAATCATTCAAGGTGAATGTCACAGAGACTGCTCAGCTGGGGGAAGGAGCACTTTGTACTACGCAGTCAAAATTTTATACTGTGAAAGGACAGTTAGTACTTTGAAATCCTGTATTCCTGCAAACAATACTATACTTTTACTTAATGAAATTAAATAAGATTTACCTCTGATGGAACATTATTCTGTTGTGACTTTGACACTTCAGGTCCTTGCACTAAACTACAGTATATCTAGGTTAAACACATTGACGTTCCTTTCTTCACGCTGGTGGGTGTAAGAGCAGATGAACAGGAAAGTCTTGTTGTCCTTTGTAAACCACATTCATTGTACAAATAGCAGTGAAGAGTATTTGACCTTTACATTTTAGACAGGCAAATTTAGACAAATACCTAAACTAGTATTTTAGGTGGCGATTTGATGTGAGAAAGAAGCAGTTTCTCAAAACAAAAGCTCCTTTTCATAGTGTTTATCCACCATGCTGAAGTGAAGTTACACCACATTGGATAGGTTGAGACTAGATGGGTCGTGACAGTGTTCAGGTGACAGCTGGTATCTTCCAGAAATGGCTGATTTGCTGTTGATGATGCCACCTTCCCTGTTGCATCTCTATGTTAATTCACACACAAAGTTGCATCTTGTTGCACCTTTCCACTGACTTTCTCTGCAATTATGCCACCTCTACAATTCACTTTGGGGTGTGTCTTAAAACACAGTAGGTGTTAAGCAAAGATGGTTACATGTAACACCACAGATGTGATCATTACATTTATATTTGTTTAACAAAACTACAGAGTATTTGTTTTTGATTGCTTTATTCTACTGTATTAATTTTTCCTGCTGTTTTTATGACTCTACAATCCACAGGGGCAGTTTCTTTATAGCTGCAGAATAACTGCAGGTTTTGATTGGGAAATCATTGAGAAATGTCAACCATGATAAGACCTAATCAAATTATCCTTTCCCATCATGGACAAGGATAAATGGAGACTGATTTTTTTCAGAATCTGTCCCTGAGGCATTAAAGTAAGGTTTCCGAATCTCCTAGTCACATGCCGGTTTGTAAACTCAAGATGACTTGATTATATTCCACCCTCCGAGTTACAGTTCCTGTGCCTACCCCTTGGAAACCAACACCAGCCTGAAAGCTGTAATCAGACCACAAATGATATGAATCATTCATTATGACTAAACACTTAATAGAAGTACATTACTGTCACTCTTGACATCTATGAAGTGACCTCAAGGGGTCAGGTACCAAAGCCACAGTCTGTATGCATCTTTTCTATCCAGCTGTGCACACAGCTGCCCAGAGGGCTGAGTCAGCCTGCATGTAGGAGTGTTTGTGGCTGAGAGTGATCCAAGCTCTGCAGTTGTTCTGGTAGACTGCTATACCAAACCCCTTACTTACTCCAGACAATCAATTAGTAATCAATGCTTTGTAGTCAAACACTGGATATAGGTCTCATCATTCCACCCTCTCTTACTTCAGCTTTGCAGAGGAGGGCACATCGCTCTTTAGAGATGATTTCTTCTGGAAGCATACTGACGGTAAAGGACTTCAGAGAGCACAAAACTAATTCTGACACTACTCAGTGTGCAAGTCAACATATGAGAGCGAGCAGGTACAGATTCTGCATTCATCTCATTCTACGTTGATTTTCTCCAGTTGTTTTGGCAGCTGCTTAACACGAGGTCGCAAGGTCGCAAAAGGTTGCATGCCAACCATTTTTGACAAGAAAGCTGCAGCAGGACACACTCACATCTGAACATCGGGTACATGTCTCTTTCATAGGAAAAAGGTGAAAAAAAGTCAGATTTTGTATAGATTGTTCTTTTTAATTACTGATTGGCAACCAAGACTATTTCGGACAACATGAGATCTACATGTTTTATGCCTATACATCTTACCATTTAGCTTACAGTTTTAATTATTGTGGGCAAAATTCTGGAAATCCATCTAATCTGCTTATAGTCACCTTGTTTATCCATATCAGTATGTCGAATTTGTGCCACACTTATTCTGAAAATGCTGTCATTCTAAATGTAGCCACATTAATTTAAATCACTCATGGAGTCAGATCAGATCAAAGTAAACCCAACCACCCCAGATCATATTCTGAGGGCAGCATTTTATTCAGTGACAATGAACCTCATTCATAAATGTTTTTTTAATAATGCTCTCAGAAATTTATTGAAATTATTCTTAAAAGCAGAATAAGAGGGGAAAAACCTACATCTATGCCTTCAGGGGATTCAGACTGCCAAAAGTGAGCACAAGCAGCTTTGATCATTACCATGAGAATCCCTGTTACTGGCTCAAATGTAGTTACACAATCACTCTTGCATGCTCAAATCATCTGTTAGGCTCCTGAGTCTGTCCTTACTCGTGCACAAATCTAATTCTGTCCTTACAAATCCATGCCTGTGCACTCTCACTTCCATGATGTCTCAGCACTACGAACTGTATTGAAATTACAGTATAACAATGTTTCATTTTCCATCCATCTCGATCTTTGGGGCAGAGGTGACATGTTCATGAAGTGAGCTGGTTAACAACGGTGAGTGATTTAAATTAAATGGGATCAGCCTTTCCTGCCACTACATTTATCAGACATGTGTCACGGACAAACAAGGGATTGAACCCAAATGCAAACCAAGAGGCAGAGCTGGTGCAGTTCAATAAATGTATTAAGATGATCAATAACAAAAAAAACAGGCTTACAGGCAGGTCGAGAATCAAAACCACAGACAAAGTCCAACAAAATCCAAACCAAGGAAACAGAAGTCCAAAAGTCACAGAATCACTGGAAAAAGATTCAAGGTGGAAACACTTGACACAAGACGAACAAAGACGAAAACTAAGAGAAACATACAGACTTCGGCTATGTTTACACTTAGGGAAAATGCATATGTTTTCATGCGGTTTGGCCTCTCGTTTACAAGCAAACAGAGTTTTTTTCACAGAAAACGATCACTTTTAAAAACTCCAGCCAAAGTGGAGATTTCTGAAATTGCCAGCTATGTGTTGGCGTTTAAACAGGGTTAAAGGCCGTTTTGGTGGTGGTGCACATTATGATACAGTGGCTATGCGCTCTGTTATCCCTCTAAGGTGGACCATCTGTGACAGAGCAAAAGAAAGAAAATCAGATCATATACAGTGCTGACAGGTCCGTCACAGAAGACTGGAAGCTGATGAGTCGAGTGATTTCCACTTCAGAGTTTGATGCCACAATTAACTGCCACGAACAAATCATCAAGGAAGTTTTAGAGGTGACAGCTGTTGACGGGTCTATTAGCTGAAGGCACAACAGAAGTTGTTTGTAAGTGATGAGGGTCTCAGTATCAAAGCTGCTCTATTTACTGTGTGCAGTGCACGCCATCAATACGGCAGACTTCATGTGGGAGGTGACTGACCAAATAGTTAAGTGCAAAAACCTGGTCGGATGCAACATACTTGTAGAAGTCTGTTAGCACATTCAGCCTTCCACATGCTGCTTTACAAGAAAGCGAAACTAGATGGAACAGCAAGGCAGCAATGCTGAGCTCGTATGCCAAGCATCATAGGAAGATCCTGGATAAAGGTCAGTGCATGGAGGGCATCCAGGTGGAGGTCCTTAACACAGCTGCAGAGTTCCTGTTCCCCCTGCATCAGAAGGTATGGAGGGTGTCTGCTACCCAACAATCAACACAGTCCTGTTGTTGCACCATAGGCTAAAAAGACATTGTGAGCCCCGGTACGGAGATCCAGGCTACGTGCAACACATCTGCAGCCATGCAGGACTGTTCTTCAATGAGACGTTTATGATCACCTTTCCCATAAAATTGCCACTGTCCTCTCTCCATATTTCAAGACACTGACAATGCGTCCCCCAAATGAAAGGTTGGCAGTCCGAGCCAAAGCTCAAAGAGTGAAAGAAGACCCCATCTCTCACTTTTTCTATGGTGGCTTGCACATACTTTTCCTGTTTCACTGCATGATTTAGTTTCCTTAGGTCTGCACAGCATCTGACCTCTTTTCTGTTAAGCTTGAGGAGCGGGACCACAGCGGCACACCACTCTGTGGGCTGTGTCATCTTGTTCATGAGGCCTTCCTCTTCCAGCTCCTTCCTTACTCAAGGCATAGATGGCAGTGGTACGCATGTAGCAGCAAAGCAAAATACTGCTGTTTCCTTTAATCACATACACAGGAAATGCACGTTCTCTGTAGACAGTCCTTTTTAGTCTCTTCCACACCAACATCTCATACCCTGATGTAAAACGAAATGAATTACAAATTGCAAAATGTGTCCTGATGCCTTCAAAGTGCCATGTCTATAGGAAGTCTCAGTTATCACACCACACTTAGCATGCAGGTAAATGAAAAAAACATGTTTTATAGTAATACATTTTAGAAATGTTTTTTAAAAAGTCTTTTTTTTCCTTTTCGTTTTTGTAGTTATATTCCGATATGTTATGCTTGGCAGAGGACTTCTTGAAAGAAATATGTACTAAAAGATCTCACAAAGTAAATCATGCCATTTGATTGACACCTTTCCCACAAGGGCGATGTGTCCATGCCTCTAAAAAGCACAAGATGCATTTAGCTTAATCAGTGTTATCTCACACAAGAATGGGAGAAATGGTCAGAATGGACACGAGATAGTGACTATAGTTTAACAGAAAACAGTTCAAAATATGGCCTTGTGGTTTTATTATGCAGTGGGAAAATGTCATTAACAAAGTCTTCATTTTCTGCCTATCCCAAGTGGTCATGAATCCTGCGCTGCCTTCATGTGCTGTAGGACTTCTCGCCTTTAAAATTTGGCCTAATATATGAGCCACTAGAAAGCGAAATTGCACATCTAGCTTACACGGAAAAAACACGAGCTGTGCAGTTCAGTAAAAAGCAGATTGCTTTAGCCCGAACATTGTTGTCTTTACGTCGAAGTAAATCACTATTGCGTCCAGTTTTCTGTAGACAGAGTACCTTTAATAAATGTATCTTTGTAATTATTCTAAATTATTTTTATCTTTATTTGTTTCGCAGACTTGAAGAATCCATGCAATATCTTTTTAAACTAAAAGAAACCGTCAAGTCGAATTCGGATGTGTAAAAGTAGTGATTTACGAGCACCACCTGAAGGAGGCATGATGCTGCGCGCGTAATGGATTTCCCCAGCACTGCTCCTTATCGGGGACCAGGAGCTGCAGCTGCAGCAGACCAACCACATTAAATCTGCTCCACCGGTGACCTTGGCTGACGGTGGTTACGCCTTTCAGTCTTGCGCTTCTCTGTGCACCATGGCATCATCGGACGGGCTGGATGAGGATTGCGTGCTACAGCGGGGGAGATCTCAGAGTGACCCGAGCAGCATCACCGAGGTCCGCTTGGGTGAAGCGCACAGAGCAGGTAAGAGGGGAAGGGGGCCTTAACCCATGTTGGACATCTGTCATCTGCTCATTGGTTTGTGCATTTGGCAGGTGGCTGACAGCAAACACATCACGGTGTCGGGGCTCGCCCGCAGCCGATCATGTCCGCGGTGATCCCATTGAATTTGTATGCAACAAGCGTAGGTTGTGTTGTAAACGTGCGTCATTTACTATCCCCTACATGTAGTCACTGCTGTGCTGTAGGCCTTATATGTGAAATTGCTCTAATAATGTCATTCTCAATGACATCATGAATCAGGAACATTTGTGTCATGCAACATACGAGACCAACTGGTGTCATAGTTTGGTTTATTTCAGCTCTATATGCATTTTGGGTTAATAATATCGTTCATTGATTTTCTGATTTTGGTCATTTGCATATCCATATGCTTACTGGGAGATTGCCACCCACTCATTGCCCAGAAACCTAGGCAATGAGTGGGTGGCAGTGATTGACATCCCTAAACAAACATTATTGTTGTTGATTACTTGCAGGTGATGCCATTAGTGCAGTGAGACTCAGCACGTCAAACCTGAATGCCGTCTCTGTATTTATGGTCCTTTTTTTTGTATTTGTGAAATATGTTTATTTTGTTATTTTATTATTATTTATTTTGCAGCATTGGAAGACAGAATGTACAACTTGCCATTACACATGGACTGCAGCAGGCTATGCTGAGTCGAAGCTGATGAGAGTGCTGGTTGTGTATTTGGCTGTTTCCATGGTGATCCAAATGGCAGAAGGCAGCGCTTGGCTCTCCAACTGTGAGCCGACATGGTGTTTGTCTGCTCCACTTACTGGTCGTTTTTTTGCCCAACACACTCGGTGATGTACAGCAGCCAGCCACATAAAGTGAAATGCCACTTAGACTGTGAATCGTGTTTATCCGTGAGGTGGGATTCACATTTCCACTGGGAATGGCTGGGCAGGCATTCACTGTTGCTCAACAGCTACCAAGCAGCAGTTGTGAGATACAGCGTTTTGAAAGGTGTTGATTTGTGGATTGATATGAAAACATGATAAATCACTCATTGTAAGTCGCAGGCCCTCGACGACGCTGTTCGCCAGCCGTCATCGCCCACGCACTGTAGATTCAACTGGTTTCATGACAGAGTGGCAGCAGAGAAAGTGACGAGTTGAACAGAGAAGTTGATACTCTACAGCTGTTGTATCTGTACAGATGAGGGGCTCAGTTACTGGATCATAGTCAGATGTGCATGGGGGCTGCAGTGGAATATATGATACAAGATCCCTGGCTTGGCCCTGCAATCGGCTGGCGACCGGCTCAGGGTGTACCCCGCCTCTCGCCCATTGTAGCTGGGATAGGCTTCAGCCCCCCGCAACCCCGAAAGGGATAGGCGGTATAGATAATGGATGGATGGATGGATCCCTGGCTTCATATTATAGCACACACACTGCACTATACTTTCATTTTCACTTGTATGTGATGTTCCATTCTGTTTGAGCATCAGATCATTTCACAGGTCCTGTTCTCTTTAGATATGAGAGCCACAGCAATACTACAGACAGGATCTTCAAGTTGTCTTGCCGACAGCTGATATCGTTGCATTCATGCCCTCTGTTTCGAATCCAGTGCTTGTCACGTTGTCGTGGTTGTTATGGTTACGTAACAGCGTTGGTGTGAGTGCAACTCCGAGACAACACTGGCAGGATTGTCCTGTGATGTGCCGTTCTTTACCGTTTTAAACTCCACGTCAGATTCACCCAGATCCTCCTAAAGCGCGGTGGCAGATTTCATCCAAAGCTGACGTTTGCCGTGCAGCATCAGGCAGGCAGGCCTCGGGCAATGCAGCAGCAAAAACCCGCCTGCCCTCCCCCACCCCTCCATCCCCTCCGCTTGGCGCTAACCCTTTCGTAGCTCTGGCACCCCTACTGCGGCTTTGATCCTGGCACTTGAAGAACCATCTCCATTAAAGAGGAGAAACGAGGGATTGACAGATTTCTGATGGTGGCATTATCATGGCACCCAGCTGGACAATGTCACAGTTAATCAGCTGCACAATGCACTCAATTTACAGAGGACGTCTTCGTCCATCGTCATGTTTTGATAAGGATGTTGGAACAAGTAGAAGTATTTTCGGTGCAGCACGTGGCCAGAACCAAAACAGTAAAATTGTCATTTGTGCTGAGGACTGAGCACTTGCTGACTGCTTTCAAATCAGATTCTCGTGCTGCTCATTTTGATGCCATATAAAGCACACAGTGCACAGAGGACTCTGATTTAACCTGAATACATGTTTCACAGAACTTACCACCTGACAGCCTGGTCGACAGTGGTTTGCTCTACCAGCTAGGGACGGCAGAGTGAGAGCAAAACACTGCTGTGGATTAAAATCTCTTTCATTTGGTGCTGGTGGGAAGCAGCCACCTTGTACAGCACATGCAGGTTACATTACTGGCTCTGTTAGAGATGATGCTGAACAGTAAGTGCAGCCAAAATGTTGTAGCCCAAAGGTGGAACTCATGCTGCACTCAAATGTTGGCATATGCAGTTGCCGGCAAACCGGATATTTTTTACTTTCATCAGGAGAAGGATGGCTCAGGTGCACTGTGACACTTAACGTGCTTGCAAACAGAACTTGGCAGAATGACTCCAAGTCTTCCAACCGTTACAGTCTGCTGGCAGTGAAGACAAAGTGTGATTTTTAAAAATGAAGCCAAATGAGTATATCCACGTTAGTTCTTTAATCAAGCAGTAACTACAGCATGTAATATAATAACCATACAACAAACACCCAATTAATGGGAAACACTGTTTCAGTGTCTTTCAGCTCATTGTTTTGATTTTATAGCCTCTCTCTTTAGCATTGTTTCCAACTGCAGCAAGCAGCTGTTTTTAATGAAAAAGCTCTGATAAACCTGCCACGCTACATGCTCCAACAAACAGCAGACAAACAAAAAGCACAGCTATAGCTGGTGGAGACCAAAATGAGGATTAAAGGATTGTGAATGTTGGGCTCATATTTTCAATGCAGAGAGAAACATGAATCCAAGTGGTCCGTATCTGCAGCAAATAGGCAACTGTTTGCTAGCAAAGTAAACCGTAACATCAGGGTTGTCAGGGTTGTGTTTACAGCTTGTTGCATTCCACCCAAGTGGCAAAATATAATACATTAATACAGGCATAAAGGCCAACTATGGTTTATTGCAAGAGCTTATGATAATATTGTACTCACAAGTTAATTTCTAACATCAGGGAGTGCATCGACATTGCAAGAAGAAGTCCAATGGGGCAAGAGTGGCAGTAAGCCAATTAGACAGGCTTATCTGGCAGTGATAACAAAGGTGAATGATAACGCTATCACCCAAACTTCTTAGTTCAGCCTATACTTACTGTACTCAAGTGCAAGTTCCTTATTGTCATATTCACAACAGTTACAGTGAAGTAGTTGTTGACAATTAACCTTTGAGATCTCAGGCTCCCTCCAACAATGCTCATACAAATACGTATGAAAAAGTCGTGTACATAAAATCTAATTAGAAAAATTAGACAACTAATAACGCTGCAGCTAAAATAAAGGAATACACATGAAATAAATTAGAAAATAAAATGGAATATAATACTGTGGCACATTGTGTATGTGTCAGTGTCCTGAAACACGTGCCAGTCTGTAGTGCTAAAGCTGTTAAATAGGGCTGACCCTGATTGGTCGGACCAGCACTGTCATCAGTCTGTCTTACTTGAATGTCTGCCCATAGGCATAGGAAGTAGAAGTGATACATGATCTGATTTGCTGGAGGGGAGTGTTAACATGGTCAAGAGTGTTACCACCTTACCACCTGATGCGTTGGTGGTATGTCAGGACTTTCCTCAGATCAGCGCTGTTAAAATCCCAGGCCACAACAGCAAACTCTGGCAATGAGGTCTACGTCCTGTTGATAACTCCATACAGCTTCTCCAGGGCTTCAGAACAACTGACGCGGGAGATGATGAGGTCATGGATCAAGACATGGATGTTCCTTGTTGTTTGTTGATTGTGATCACAGTGTTGTCCAAGAACAGTCTTTTTTACCAAAAAACAACAAAATCAATAATGAAAATGAAACAAGGAACATTTACAGCGGTTGTGTGGACACAGTTTTCTTGTGCAATGGGAGATTATTAGCAGCATTTCAGGTGCACTCGCTTTTACAGCACATCCAAAACAAGTGGTTTCGATAAACTGACTTACCTGTTATAACTTGGTGTAATTGTCTGACTGCCAACGTGTTTTGCACCGTCTGACTTGGTTGTCGAGTCGTTTGTTGTTATTAACCTGAATTTTCCTTCTGCATTGCCTTTATGAGAGCATGTTTGTCTAAGGTGCTTGAATTGCGAAGCTGACTGACATCCTGATGGTACTGAAGCGTTGTGGCCTCAGTTGAGGCTGCAGCTTGAACGCAACATCAAACTGTGGGTATCTTTTTTGATGCATCAATAGAAGTGATGGAGGTGTCTTGTCAGTCCCTGGTGTTGCCTCGAGCCCCTCATCTTCCTATTTGAGCAGGTGCCCCCCCCCCCCAGTCAGAGGGGGCCTGATGAGGATATTAGTATTCCTTTTATTTGAATCAGGGTGCGTCATCTTTTATTAATCAGGAAGCCTATACATAAGCCTGTTTGTCTCATTCCATATTCAGAGCTGTGATTGAACGGCGAGAATAGCTAAGCTGGCACCTGGCAGCTCACTCCTACATGCATGTTCATCTTAGCGTGGAACATGTGCTAAATCTCCTAACAGCCACGAGTCATTTCACAGCAACTGCAGTTAGAGATGAGATGGGAGGAAAGGTGGGCATAGCTGGCAATAGAATAATTGTATAGAGTCTCTATGGAAATGTCAGCTTTAATTGTTGTGTCATGGCACATAGTAAATCCATGCCGTGGACTGGGAGCAAAACACAACACAGTGCAGCTGAGGCTGATCAGCTGTCAGTAGCTTTACATGTATTTGATCATGAAGCACAAATTAAAAATTTGATCTGACGGTCAAGAGGAGAACCTCTATAGAAATCCATTTTATAAGAAAGCCACACAGAAATGTAAGATATAACTTTATCCTCAGCCCCTTATGAAGACTGTGTGAAAAAAACATAGGATTCAACTTAATGCTGACATTACATGTTGGCTATTATGCGGTTAGCTTGTTATATATGGTGATATTGTTTGTCACTGGAGTTATGGTACCATTAACGTATTATCCTGAGTGGAAAAGAGTTAAAGATTCTGGAAAATATGTTTATAATTTTGTAATTTAACTGTATGTTCTGAAGGCAGTTTGAGTGTAAGAACACAGTATTTCACTAAAATTAACACCTGATATTAAAAACACGAGAGAAGTTGTGTTTTACCTGGTTGTTCAATTGCAGAGGAACTACTAGAATCAGTTTCACATGGTTTTATAGGACTAACAGAAATGTTAGATGTGAGGTCTGCAGTTGAACCCTCTTGAAAACACCAAGCAAGCGAGAATTGAGAATTGTTGAGAGGCATTTTTAACGTCTGTGTGGTGGGAGAGGTCCAAAAATGCTGTTAAGTGGGGTCAAGAGCAGTTGAAAGTGAATCAGTAGGTGAAAGTGCCACAAGAGGGCTCTATGTGGCAGATGGATAAATGTTGCATAAATGAGGTAAGCTGTCACTGTCACAAGGAGTCCAGCACTGCAGTCACAAGGAATAGGGACAAACGGTTTGTCCAAGGTCATGCTGCATATAGAGCAGGAATAGACAGACACTTACCTTGGATTACCCAGCACTATACTGCAATGATCAGATGAGTTGGAATTGTGCTTGAAATGAACATTCACTTTATGCCAAATCAACTCTCAGCCTGTGAGACAGGGATGAACACTGTGCAGGCAGCATGAGAAGGAATCTTTTGAAATTCAATCATAGGACATTAAAACAGAACAGTCCACTTAGAAAACCGAACTTTGCTTCACTTCATGCCCCTCTGTGGGTATTTTTAGAGCTGGTGCAACTCCTCAGTGTTTTTTGGATCTCATGTCTATTTCAAAAGTGGAACATCTGAAAGCAGCGACCAAGGATTTAGCATGTACAGCATGGTGATGATTAATGTGGAGCATTGCAGAAGTGATGTGATGCTAATCTAGGACTACAAATGAAAATGTGACTTTGCTGAGATGGTAATAGGTTGTTCCATGGCTGAGTTTACCCTTGAGTCTTTGGTGCAACAATGATTCTTTTTTATTAGTCGGCCAAGACACAGTGGGACAGTGGCTAATTCAAAAGCACCTCTTTTTTTGTGCCAACTCATCTCTCATGCCATTATGCACTATGCAGAGCCGTCCCTGGGTCCCACTGACTACAGGGCCCCGCGGAGCAGCGCAGAGGCAGTACAAAACATGACATCACCCTCCACCAACATAATGAAAGGACAGAAGCGCAACTCTGTAGGTGACTTTCAGACTGTAGATACAGAGCTGCCGCAAGAATTTTAGAAATATTGAGGTCCTGACTCCAAATTATCTCAGCAGAGCCCCACTGAATGACAGATATTTTAAGAACCGTCAAACTCTGCAGGGCACTGATTGTCTCTTCGAAACGTGTTTTCTGATCTGGGGGGGTACTACAGCAAGCGTGAAAGAAGGTTTATAAAGCCTTTTGTGGCGCTGTGACAATTGCTCAGTGCTGATCAGTGGTGTAATTCCATTACTTTGTCAGTAACTTGAAATGTAACTAATTACTTTTCCAAATTAAACAGTGACTGGAATGTTTCTAATATCACCTGAAGAAAGTTGGGTTCATCAAATGGATTAATTACTGTAGTAAAACTCGGTTAATGAACAGTACATGCGGCATCATTTCAGTGTTCTTCTATTAAATCCTACGGTCTAATCAAGATGATACAAATGTAGCTTGTTGCCCTCTGGTGGTCAGGAGTGTAAGTAACTCCTACCGCTGCAGTGATCAAATTTAACAGTTGTCCCACACTGTGCAACAGCGAAACTAAAATGATATCGCTAAGTGTATTAATAAGAAGAGAATTGACGCAGGCATTTAAAAGTAAATCTAAAGGCACCAAATACTTAATTATGCAGAAATTGGTAATGTAATTCAATTACTTTTGAGAGAAGTAACTAGCAATTGTAAGTAATTAATTTTCATCAACTTGCAAAATGCTGCTGCTGACCTCAACCTTAAACTTACATTAATTGATTTTTGCACACCTGGTTGTGATTTGTAGTTTGAAATTGAAATCATGAGATTTGGATTACTTGGATGGTGGCAGAGCGTCCTGAAAATGCTCGCAGTGATTTGACCATCTGCATGAATCGGGAGTGAGCTGTCTGATATCACAGGATGTAATTAACATCAAAGCAGTAACATGTAATAATGTGCTAATTCTGTTCCAAGGCGGGTTTGCCCTTTCGGAGAATAGAGAAAAAAATGAATATAGATAGTCTTTGTCTGCCTGCACTGACTTGATTGAATGGCATCACAAACAAACAAAAACAGTGAACTGTACTAACCCCTCCCCCACTACACACAAACACATGCATGCAGTACACACACCCCTCCCCCAACAACTAAACATGGGATCTCTAAACAACAAGGATGTCACACTTAGAGTAGGACTTAAAAAATGCAGCTCTGGTGTGTTCAAGTTCCCAATAATCCTGGCAAAATTAAAAAGAGAGTGGTGTTGAAGCCGTGGCCAAAGAGATGAACGGCCTGTGGTCTGCACTGCATGTTATCCACAGCCAACTTACTGTTTTCTCTCCCAGCAGAGCTTTGCTTTCATGCTCCATTGCTCTATGTCTGTGATTTGTATTGGGCCACGCAGCCTTTATGGGTTTGAATGGATGCATGTGTACCCTTTTGCGTCCTTATGGGGTTTAATATGCTGAATTTGTAGTCACATGTTTGTAGTTACAGTGTGTGCTCCTGTGGATGCGCACATACCATAATATGATTTGTTTTAAGAAAGGAAGACTGTGTGCAGCGGAGGCAGAGATCAACCCACTGACTGGGTTAGGCATGTTGGGGGGGGGGGCTACGTGACTTAAGCTGTCAGCCATTTACACATAATGTATCTTTTATGAATGTTTCATGTGCTGACCTAATTCCTTTCAGAGCCAAGTAAAAGCAATATGTTGCACATGAGAACACAACAGAGCATCCAGCTGATCCCTTTGACATCCTCATCCCACAACAAGGGGATAGGAAGGGCCAAGAGCCGTGATATGACCACTTGGAAGCGCTGAGAAGGCGAGAATAAAAGCTCTAGACCACCCTGGTCATTTGTGTTTACAAAAAGCTTTATTAAAAAGGAAATACTTTGCTCTCTGCGGCAGCTGAAATTAAAGGAAACACTTAAGCCCAGAGTAGGAGTGGAGACACTGATCAGATTTGAATCCATCAGCAGTGTAAACAAAGCAAGAGGAGGAGGGTTGGTGGCAGCAGCTGCAAAAATCTGTCTGCTGAAACTGGTTGCTGGATTTGAAGCCCTAAAAAGTAAAAATGAATGTTGCTACGCTGGACTGATGTTCTGATGTGACTCAGGCTAACCTCATGAAGTGCATGCCCTTAAAAAGTATGGCCGATCGAAGGGAGCCACAAGATTCTGGTGTGCACTTTGGAGGAAAATTGATTCCTATCCCTTCCCATCAATGAATCCTTTTTAAATCATTTAAATAAATTGCTGGTTTGAGCCTTTCAGATGTGAGGATTTGCTGCTGTTCTCTGGTTTATACGATTGCACACTGATTGTCTTTGGGTATTTGATTGCTGGTTAGACAAAACAAGAAATCCGAGGATGTCACCTTGGGCTATGGGAAATAGTGATTTTTCACAGTTTTCTGACATAAACAGAATGATGAAATGATCAATGAAAAAGCATCCAGGGAGCAACAAGTCCAACCCGAGGAACCTGGCCTCCTCCCAACCTTGAACTGTCCCCTTCAGTGGAATCCCAGAGACTGTTCTGTTTGCAGCTCACACAGTCAGTGGAGGCTGTGTCTTCCCCACTGCTACAGTCTGTGTCACTGTGACGCTGCATGGGCTCGCAGGCTGCACAGGCTGTGGCTGTACCTGATGAATGATTCAGCAGATTTAAAGGGAACAGCGCTGGAGCGGAGCAGCAGCTGGGTTTTATGAATGTAAGATTTATGCTTTTAAACTACCACAGTACAATGTCTGTGTAGGAGTTAAATTTGAAACATGTCATGAACACACAGTCACTCTCCCTCTTGCTGCCTGTTGAGTAGCTCTTAGCCTTACGTGACATCCTTGGGCTGGTTGAAGCAAAGTTGGTCGTAACCTGACGTTCTAAATCTGATCTCTGGTTGCTAATAGTTACACTGGCTGCACCATCCAGGCTGAAAGATTCTTCTTGCTACCATATGGGCATAATGTCTAATGTCAGGAGCACATGTAAAATGTCAAAATCTAGGCTGTGCGTTGCACTCATACATGTATGTGCAGCTAATCAGCTGTTAAAAAGGTTTGTCATTTATGCAGTCACAGAGCCGCGCACTGCAACTGTGGTTTTCTAAGGGAGTCTGTTATTACGTTGAATTGCTTGGCAGTCAGTGTTTTCTTGAGCTGGCCTTTTCTTTGTCATTGATCCTCCATAACATTGCATAAAAAATTAGAAATGATTAGCAACACATTAACAAGACAGCAGGAGATTGTTAACGATGCATGCTGGCAACGCAAGCTGCTGGGCAAGAGCCACATTTGCGTGGTCATTAACATGTGTCTGCACTGCAGAGACAGAGCGTAGTTAAGACTTACCTTATGTTCAGCTGGTGCAGCCCACGTGAAGTCCATTCTAAAGACTAGTCTTAACAAAGATTGACCTATCAGTTAGGACCAAGCTTAGTAGAGACCAGTTGGTGCAGCCAATCCCTGTGATCCCAGCTTTAATACTCTTTTCAATGTCACCAGTTACACATTTTGCTGTTGTGTCCTGAGGCACAAATTTATTGATAGAACACAGCAGACATTCAGCGCATTCATGCTGTACATATTTTGATGATGCAACATCTGCTGTCTAGCACATGGGTTCTTAAACAGAACAATGGTTGGTAGCATGAACAGTGGTCATCACCATGATGGATGAACAGCTACAGAGAGTGCCACCCTACAGTTCATCACGGAGCAGACACGGTACCATTGATGACAGAACATAATTGCTGCAATACTTGCAAGGTGCCACTAGTTGCCATGCAGCAGTAACATCATACCAACATTGAATATGAATCCGACATCACAGACAGTAAAGCAACATGGATGACAATATGCTGTGGCAGCAAAGGCAAACAGACACAGAGGACAAGCAAGCGAATGCAGATTTAAACACACAGTAACTTGGAGACAACATGATGAAACAAAGGCAAGATCTTGCAATCAGACACAGAACAGCAATCGTGTGTGTGTGTGTGTGTGTGTGTGTGTGTGTGTGTGTGTGTGTGTGTGTGTGTGTGTGTTACAAGGGAACATAAAGAGATATACTGCAATTTTAGCCACCACTGCAGAGCTACTGAGTTCCAGTATGCCTTATATTAATGAACCATTGCTTGTCAATTCAGAACTTTATGTCAGGATATCAGCAATTCTCCTGTGATTCAGCTACTTCGAGGCTAATCTGAGCCACACAGCCGGGCTCTGCGCCATCACTGAGAATGCGAATGACTGCTTTGTGATTGAGTTTCGCAATCAATTGTAAAATGCTTTGGAACAAATTTTTCCACAAATGGACTCTCTGTAACTGCAGGTTTGAGCTGCTGATGCGGAGCATTTTCTGTCCTCTCCCTTGTGACTGCACAACACTTAAATGAATAAAGCTTCAGCTGCCTCACTTAATCAAATGAACTGTCTAATTTCAAGAGTTGCAGAACTCAGTTTTACTCATTTCAAATCATCCATACAGAACTACACAAAGCTGCCAAGAGATAGGTAGCTGGTGTGCTCTTTGAGGATGTCTCGCTGAACTGATTTTGTTGTGTTAAAATGGGATTTGATTAAGCTGCCAGCGATGGTCTCTTTGCAGCCATGTTGCCAGCGGTTTGTTGACACCTCTTGTTTTTTTTTTTGTGTGTGGGAGATGTTGTAGCTGTCTGAAAGACGGCGCATCTTTGATTCAGAGATGCAAGGGGCTGCTCATAATTATGGTCTAAATGATATGAGGTGAACAAGTCAATAGCAGGGAAAGCAGAGGAGTAACTAATAACATTACTGACTGAGTTCCAGAGTCATTTAGATTAGTGTCCCGCTGATCCATGGCAGTGAGCCAGCACGCAGGTTCTGACTCAACCTACGTGGGACGCAGCCATCATTAATGTTATGGACTACAGCTGTGTTTCTCATGCTAGAAGAAGTGTTTGCAAAGAAAACGGTGCCTTTGGTTGATGTGAATACCAAAGACTTCGCCTGTGTGGCTCTAGCCACTGAGGCTCTGCCTGCTTACATTAACCATTAACGTGAACCATGCATGACTGCAGCCACATTTCTTCATCTTGGAGTTGGCAAGCTTCAGGTCATGTGTGATTTTTTAATGAACTAATCATAGCTTGTGCGCACACCCTTTTGGCACGCCCTCCATCGTCTGCCTTTTAAATACTGAATGAGATTCATGTCCACTCAGTGGCCTATACCATTGTTTATATTCTTTGCTTACTGCTTGTGTCCCTGAGGAGATATCCAGCCATTGACTTTCATCATCTCTCATGCAGCTCAGCCCTTCCTGCTGTTAATGTATGAGTGGCCCTCCAGAAAATCGATCTGAAACCACAAAGGCTTTGTTTACACACTCAGTGATGTTGTCTGAATAATTGATAATTAGTCTCCTGTGGCCATGAAGTGTATGCAAGCAGAGGAAAAAAGAGATTTAAAATAGTTTTAAACAAGTGCATTTTTGGTTGAAATAATGATAACATTGCACCAAATTAAAAACAGAAAGCAGCATTCCTGTATTATTGTAATAGTGTCTGTGGTATATGTGGAATAGTGAGTAGGAAGTTTGCACTGACCTCAGTGTGTGAGTGTACTTCTTCTTGTATCACCTGTGGTATTTTCTGTGGTATAATTTTCTGACCTTAAGTAGCAGTCTGTCTGCCCACTTTGGTCCAGACTGAGAAATCGAGCCAAGCCTATTGATGGATATACCTTAAGGTATCCAGTTATCAAAGAATTATGATCAGATATGTACTGAGTGGAACATTTCAGAGTGGAAAAATAAACTGGCCAGTGTGGACAAACTGTGTAATATATGGTAATGGTCATATATCTGCGATAAGCTTATATTGGCCTATATACTGCCCCCGATAATTTGTCTGTATGTAATGCTGATCCACAAACCCACATGTGCCTTTGTGAAAGCTTTAGTGTCCAGTTTGATTGAGGCATCATGCGAGTAAGAGCTTGAAGAGGACATAAAACAACATGTCCTATAATATATGGAAATCTTTGTGGAATTTTTATCCCTGCTACATATCTGACATTATTCATTTCTTATCTAGCACTCAATAGACTGTTTCATAAAGAATATATCCACATATGCTAAGAAATATAGAGATATTTTTTAAGTGGACTGGATTAAAATGACAAGATTTTAGCTCAAGATAATTTTTTGTCTATATTAAAATGATGATTCTTATCTATGCAGTTGATCTTACTTTCCAAGTATATTCATATATACACTTGGCAGTTTATTAGGTACACCAAGCTAAAACTGAAGCAGATTAATACAGCTGAGTTCATGTTCCAGTCGGTCATTTTCGGAGGCTGTATGTTGTGGTTTGTTGTGCCTTTGAGATGAAAGGATTAGTTCATTAATCCATTGGACAATCAGCAAAAAATAACAACAACAACAAAAAAAAAATTTACAACAACAAACAAACTAGCAACCATTTAATTTGTTTATTTATTTGGGTCATTTTTCAAGGAATGCCAGACATGGTTTGGTTACATCAATTGGAATCCAAGCCTTGAATGGCTTGGATTCCACTCTCTGTCCTGATAACTTTCTTTCCTTCTTCCACTCCACTTGCACTGGGATTCTGGACTCCATTGCCCCTTTCAGGGAAAAATCTGCCAAGCTAAGAACGGATCCCTGGTTGAACGACACCACTCGCACTATTAGGCAACGCTGCAGGCAGGCCGAACGTAGATGGAAGAAGGACAAACTGCATGTGTCACTGGAAATGTTAAGGAGTTCCCTTACTGACTATCAGAGGGCTGTACAGGAAGCAAAATCCCAGTACCCCTCTAATATTATTTCTAGCAGCAATCATTGTCCCAGGGTTTTATTCAATACTATTAATGCTGTTGTTAATCCATCCATTTCTGCTGTGACTGATGTCTCAACCGCCACTTGCGAGATATTTCTGCGTTATTTTGTTGACAAAGTGGACTCTGTCAGACAAGACACTAGTAAAAGTTTTAACATGAGTGTTAATAAGGACTTGCTTGTTGCCCCAACTCACTCTGTTGTACTCGACCAGTTTGAGTTGGTTTCTCTTTCTTCTTTAGGTGACGTAGTGAAATCCTTAAAACCCACAAATTGCCCATTGGATATTGTCCCTCCCAAAGTGCTAAAATCTGTTTTTAATACTGTGGGGCCAAGCCTTCTGGTTCTTATTAACACCTGCCTTAAGTTGGGAACCTTCCCGGCTGCTTTTAAACATGCTGTGGTCAGGCCCCTTCTTAAAAAGCCTAATCTTGACCCCTCAGTTTTATCAAATTTTAGACCTGTTTCTCATCTGCCCTTCCTTTCTAAGGTCCTAGAAAAGGTTGTTTTTAAACAATTACAGTCCTTTCTGGAAAACAATGCTGTGCTTGAAAAGTTTCAATCTGGGTTCAGGTCTCGACACAGCACTGAGTCTGCACTGTTAAAGGTGCACAACGATATTGCGCTGTCTGTGGATGCCAAATGCCCTGTTGTCCTAGTACTGCTTGACCTTACGACAGCCTTCGACACGGTGGACCACTCAGTCCTCCTGTCACGCCTGAGCAATTATGTTGGTATCCACGGCACTGCTCTGCAGTGGTTCATATCGTATCTATCCAGCAGAACCTACTCTGTTATGGTTGGTGACTTGTCCTCTTCCAGTGCTTCCCTCTCCTGCGGGGTCCCACAAGGCTCTATTCTTGGCCCTATTCTCTTTTCCCTATACATGTTACCACTTGGGTCAATTATTGCAAGGCACAACCTTTCTTTTCACTGTTATGCAGATGATCTACAAATCTATCTGCCCATGAAGCCTAACAGTCACATTGCAAAGAATTGCTTGTGAATTGTTTGCTTGTGTCGCTGATATTAAGCACTGGCTAGCACAAAACTTTCTTCACTTAAACGATGATAAGACAGAATGCATTGTGTTTGGGGATATCGTGACGGCTGGCTTTGGCACCTTGTCTTCAAAACTCAGTCCAACCGTCAGAAATCTAGGAGTGGTTTTCGACAGTCTTCTGAAGTTCGACAAACAAATTGACAATGTTGTCAGGACTAGTTTCTTCCAGCTACGTCTACTGGCCAAAGTTAAAATGTTTTTAAGCCGCCACGACTTAGAGAAAGCCATCCATGCACTAATCAGTTCAAGATTAGACTATTGCAATGCACTTTATGTCGGCGTCTCCCAGTCTTCTCTCAGTCGCCTTCAACTTGTGCAAAATGCTGCGGCCCGTCTTTTAACCAACACAAACAGACGAGAGCATATCACTCCTGTTCTTAAATCCCTTCATTGGCTTCCTGTCCAATACAGAATTGATTTTAAACTTTTAATGTTTGTTTTTAAAGCTCTTAATGGCCCCCACCACCTTATTTATCTGAGCTTTTAACTGTTCGTGAGCCTGGTTGAGCCTTGAGGTCATCCAACCAACTCTTGCTGGAAGTGCCCAGGTCAAAATACAAACACTGGGGTGACCGAGCCTTCTCCATTGCTGCTCCCAGGCTCTGGAATAAGCTCCCCGCTGAAATACGTCTGGCTTCTGATCTGGGCCTCTTCAAATCTAGATTAAAAACCTATTTATTCAGGATGGCTTTCACAACCCAATAAGCATGATGACATTAACTTTGTTTTATTGTATGTTATTTATTGTATTTCATTCTGTTTGGTTTTATTGTTTTATTGTCTCTCATTGTTTTTACTCATTTTATTGTAAAGCACTTTGGTTCACCGAAAGGTTGTTGTAAAGGGCTGTATAAATAAAGCACATTTACATTTACATCGGCTTCTCAAATGTGGATTTTTGCTGCTCTTCTTTGTCTTATATGATAATACATTTCACATGTTTGGGTTTGGGAATGTTGATCGGACAAAATAAACGATTTAAAGATGTCAAATTGGCCATTCCTGATTGTGATGGACATTTTTCACCACTTGCTAAAATTTTATAGAAGAAGTGATACATTAAATAATTGTGAAAATAACATTCAGAATGAAAACAATGGTTAACAGCAGCCCTAAATTATATTGCATTATGTTGAGAGGTCTAGAAACCCTTTTCCGTATATGTATATGGGCCTACAATTCAACTATACTGTGAGGCAAAATGCACAGCCCCAGAAATGGCCAACAATTCGAATCATCCTCTCTAATCCTTCATGGAGGGAGGATGTTGCTGTAGACGGCACTAACACCTAATAAACTGCTTTAGATGTGCATGTTTTTATATGATATGATATTTATGTAAAATACTACAGCAATAAGAGCGTGCGTGCGTGAATAGTAACCTACGGCAGGCAGCTGTAATACTATGTTTTGCAGCGGAGGATGAGTGTGTGTGCCAGTTTATTTGCCCTCCTCCTACCGTCCAGAGGGGCGGGGTCCACATGGCACATCAACACTAGCAGCTATCCGCAGATGGAGCCCGGCCGCCCACACTTTGTTTGCGCTCGCTCGGGCCGCTCCCGCCGTCGATAAACTCACATTTGACAGCTTTTTCTACTCGCTAATTGTTAGCCAGAGTGTCTGATTCGTGTGTTTGTTTCGGAAAGTGCGCCGCGGCTGGGACTCGTCAGTCTCCGCTCAGCGCGAGCCCGTCGGCGTTGCTTGGAACATATGATGTGAACACGCAGAGCTGGAGGAGGAGCGGAGAGCGCCGAGTCTATGATATGTGAGTGTTATCCTGACACGTTAGCTTTGGCCTCAGCACGGCGCTGATTTTAGAGTCCATTTGCGGCGAAGCATCCCAAATATTTACCCTCAACATTATATTGTTGACGTTATGTGTCTGTTGGGACTTGTAGTGTTTGACTTTATGAGCGTGGACTAGGCCTACTTAGCGGTGCTTTTTCCATCAAGGATAGCACTATAATATTCCTTTAATATTCCCACAGTGACTTGTGGTGTTCAGCAGAGAGTTTGTTGAGAGGAATATTTCTTCTTAGTGGTGATATAAACCTATAATGTTCCCTTGGGGGCTTCAATCATGGATATTTTATCAGATCCTTTAAACTTTCTCCTTATGATATAAACGTCTTTTATTTTATTCCAAAAACACTCAAGAGCAGTGAAGTCCTGAGAGCAGGCTATGGGAAATGTGAGTGATGAGGATGTTGGGACATTTCCAGGTGCTGTGTTTGCCATGCTCAGCTGCCTCATGATGTGCAGTATTAGACCTCTGCCTCAGGCCACAGCACACTGTTTAGTATCCGACTTGGACTTTTTTGTTCCTGCTTCAAAAGATAACTCTTTCACCTGCAAACCAGACATCTTAATGCTCACCCACACCCTAACACGCCAATAAATATTTCAGCATAACTTGCAAATTAAAAATACAGCAGCTCCCTGACTTGCATTATGCATCGTTACATGCTTGGCCGCGATTGGCTGCAGATCTCCGTCTCTCTGTGTGGCAACAGTCTTCCCATCCACCCAGCAACTCCCTATTCCTCATGCCGTGGTGGTTCTCTCGCCTCTGAGGGCCTTTTCTGCAGCATCCAGCGTGGTAACCATGGCAACGGCGGCCTGACCCTGGGTATGCTGCTGCAGCTGCTACAGGCTTGACCTGAATTCCTCGCTGCATCCAAGGCAGGCACACATGACTTGGGCAACTGACCTGCTTCTCATTGTTGCCGTTCAACAAGCTTTGGGTGTCAGTGAAAGCCAAGGTGCTGATGCCCTACTGTGCATGTGCCAGTAAACTCTGTTCTGATTGGTTCAGGGGTTTAAGCGAAGGCTATGTGTTTATTATGTAAATTCTTGAGCATCACTCAAGGGTCTGCTCACATGCATTTGTACATGCAGTGAAAATGTTTGGTGAAAATACGCTGCAGGCAGACGAGGCAGCTGGAACTGGGTCTCTGGATTGCTTCTATGAAAAGTAGAGCTTTTCAAGCCAAAATACCCAGAATTCTCTGGTTTTAGCCTCTCCAGTGTGAAGATTTGCTGCTTTTCTTTGTCTTTGGTGCTGTTACATTGAATATCTTTTGGTTTTAGACTTTTGAAGACATCACTTGAGCATTTTGATGGCTATTTTTCACTGTCTTCTAACATTTTATTGACTAAACAAATAATTGATTAATCAACTTATAAATAAATAAATCTGCAGATTAATTGATAAAGGAAATCCTCCCTGTGAACTTCTTGACAGTATGGTTTGTATCTGTGCTGAAAGTCTACTTGAAAGTTTAGATCTCTGGCTGCACCCTGCATCACTTTGTGGAACTGGACAATAGTTTTCTGAGATTTTGACCTTGTTTTTAATGTCACTCTGTGAATATGTTGCCTTTTTGCTTGGGTTGCTATTAACTCGGCCACCTTCCGCATGCCAACACCATCACCATCAAATCCCTGCCAAATCCTTCCTCACCTGTGGAGTATCTCACCATGAATCACAATCCACTTCCTGCTGTATTCTCGTTATGTGACTGGGGCAGGAAGTAAGTGTATCCAGTTAGTTTCTTGAGGGACATAAATGAGCAGATGTTGTGGATTTAGACGCTGCTGACAGAAAATGAAAGCGTTGATGGAATGATCCCTGCACAGCCCACGGCTCAGCTGTAGGCTCCCTGAGGTGTCAGCTTGTTGTTGGAGCCAGACTGTGTGGGAGTGTCTATTTCTGTCCTTTCTCCAAGGAATGCCCCCCCCCCCCCCCCCCGCTCCATGCAGATGTCAGCCTCTGTGGTTCTTCTGCCTGCCTGTCTGTCATTGTGCCTCCTTTACAGCTTAGCCTGCAGCTTAGCGATTTGACTGACAGTATTTGAGAAAAGCTTCTGCACACGATTAGTTGAGTAGTCGATAAACACTGAAAGACCAGTGTGTGGGATTTAGTGGCATCTAGTGGTGAGGTTGCAGATTGCAACCAACTGAATACCTCTCGCCTCACCAGCCAGTGTTTGACTTGTGTGCTCTGGGCTACTCCACTGAAGAGGACGTGCACAGAATTAGCACCTGAATCTGCAGCTCCCCTGGCTTTAACAAGCTTTGTAGTGAGTTTCAGCTCAGTGTTCACTCTCACTGCTCTCATAGCATCATTTTAGACCTCAACAGGCAGCAGTGTTCAAGTGGCCAAAAAATCACTTACTGCACATTTAAAGTTGAAACTTTCTGCCACGTGAAACATACACAAAAGAGCCATAACTAATGATTATTTTTAGCATTGATTATTTTATTGATTATTCTTTTGATTAATTAATTGTTTAGTGTATAAAATCTGTGAGTTAAATGCTGTTTTTTTCTGCAGAGTTCAAGGTGACATCTTTGAATTCTTTCCTTTGTCTGAGTCACAGTCTAATCTAGTGTTATGAAAGGGGGACAGCAGTAATCCTGATGGAACCAGAGACTGTTTTGCATGTTTTCTTTTGAAAAATCCTGATAATTTATGCTGTCAACTGATTAATGTTGTGCTTTGACAGTAAGTTGATTCATTTTTGTCTCAGAAAGAAAAAAAATGTTTGTGTAAATGATCTGAAAACACTTTTTAATATTTCTTTTAAAAAAATATTGTCAAGCGAGATGTGAAAATGCTAAAATGTTAACCTCAAGACACCTTCCCCCCAATAAATAGCCCTTCCAAAACATTGGAATAAATTCATTTCAGTACTCAAAAGTAATGACGAACACGAGACAACAAAAACAACCAGTCTGTCAGTAGCATCGTGTAAGATTCTGTCTCTGCTGTGTGATGTCAGACAGTGCTGTAGATTCCTTCATAGAGAAATCAGTGGTGATTGCAGTCTGCAGATGTCTGCACCGACCTTTGAAAAGGCAGTTGTGCTGAAGCTGATGTTATTTATTCTCTGTGTGTCTTTGAAGAGGTCTTTTAAAAGCCCTCTATTGTCTGTGTGTTTGGGGCCAGGGAGGTCTGGCTGCCCTGAAACCATGTGAGTCACCCACAAACAATGCAATTCTCTGTCTTCTCCCCACCGCTCGCTTCTCCTCAGAAATGAGACTGGAATCAATAAGGCATTTACAGCAAGTGACCCACATTTGCTCCTCTCACATGATGATGTGGGGTGTTAGTAGTATTCAGCCAGTTGTGTTAGAACTTCCCTCTGTCCTCACGCCGCTGGAGCACTGATTGATGGCACTGCCGCCCATGTTCAGGGTGGATGTTGTTGCCTGCAGCCTGTTTTAAGACATCTGTTTGTTTTGTGCTGTAGATGTGATGGACCAGCAGAGGGTGCTGCATTCAGGTTACTTGGTCTCAGGGGTCCGTACGCCCCCCGTCCGCCGCAACAGCAAGCTGGCCAGCCTGGGGCGCATCTTCAAGCCCTGGAAATGGAGGAAAAAGAAAAACGAGAAGCTGAAGCCCTCGACAAGTGAGTGTGACGTGAGACTCGAGCTCCCATCGGTGGCGGTAAACACCGGCTGGTGTGGGAGTAGACACGTGGAGGCTGTATTTGCAAATAGATTCATGTTTCATGGTTTCATTTTGAGTGAATGGGATTCATAGATGTTTGTGTTGTTTAGCTGTGGAGAAGAAGGCGGCTGTACGGCAGAAGAAAGATGACCTCGTCAGGAGGAACCTCGGGGAGGCGGAGACAGGTGCGAAACGAGAGATGAACACACACACACACGCACGCACAGATATGACTCCAGGCTGATCTCAGTTGTTCAGCCAATGCTATGCAGACTCACTCCTGCCCCCGTCCTGTGTGCACTGTATGCAGAGTCAGATCTTGCCTGTGGGGGTAACAGTGAAGATCCCGACACCCCGACTCACTCTGATGGTGAGGACAGAGACGAGGAGCCCGTGGCACCTCTGGCCAGCACCAGTGAAGACCTGGGCAGTGATTTAGAAGCCTCAACAGGTAGAGTGCAGAACTGTGGTGTGAGAAAAGATGCTCACTTTTTAAGGGTTGAAGCTGCCTTGTGAATTTGACAGTATAAAGAAATAGTAAAGGAACCTGCTTGACTTAAAGCTGCTCTCATCAATATTTACAGTGTATATGAGCAGCAGATTACTGTGTTTGTTCAAAAAGAATTATCATGTGACTCAGCTACTGTTTTGGTTCACTCTCTCAACTCTCACCAACCTCGTTTCCGGCTGCAACAAGCAACTGTCATCAGAGAAAAGGCTCTAAAACCCACTGTTCACTGCCTGCTCAGCACCAAATGGGGGACAGACGAAGTTAGTGACTAGCTCCTCAACATAGTGGAACATTTAGCAGCTAAAACGTTAGATGTGTAAATAAGCAACTCTTTCCTAAAATGCTCAAGCAAGCGTTGAGCTAGGCCATTAAATCAATACTTTTTATTCTACCATCTCACACACTGTCAAGGCCTAGTGTGTGGTGAATGGTGAAGGAATAAATCATTTTAGACGGAGCCTTGTCTGTCGCTGGAAACGCCTCTTCTCTATGTCTAGAAGTGACAGGTTTTTTGGTTCTGTTTATGGATGTGCATTAAATATTGTATGCATACACAATGAACACAATCAAAGGAGCAAATTAAATTAGAAAAATAATGAAAGTATGTTAAATAAATCTCTGAGCACTCATATTTAATAAATTTGTTTTTTAAAAGCCTGTTTTATTTGTTGTATATCAAGATGAAATACTCTTTATTTACTTATTTTGTTTAATTTTATAAAAGTTCCTGTTTGTGGTTTAAGCTGATATAATGATTGATTACTAATAATAAAATGAGTGATTGTGGTCAATTAAACTGGTCAAACTTTTACATAAAAATCTTTTACTGCTGCAGCTATAATGGTGCAGGTCGTTCGAGGTGCCATGTCTCGGATTGTCCACTAGGTGGAGACAGAGACTTCCAACTCAAACCAAACCGTTGCTGATGTTTCATTTCAGTGCAAGATATGACTGAAGATTCAAAGACAGTGGGAGATCCCAGCCATAGTGAAGATGGAGAAGATGAAAACACCTCACTAAGCGACCCCAGTGACGAGCAGTCGATGGGGAAGCCGGAGGCTGTTGAAGGGAAACAGGAGGTGACGGTGGCCCAGCCTCCGAGACGAGCCAGCACCTCTTCTCCACCCAAACTGCCCGTCAAACTGCTCACCAGACTGGGCAGCCTAGATGGTGAGTTAACCAGGAGATCCCTGATGTAAAGCTGCACCACTTTGCAGCAGTGTCTCACCTTGATGATTCTCCTTCCAGCTGCTCCTCCAGTGCCCGTTAAGAAGTCCCCAGCCACCTTACCCAGGAACTTCACTCTCCCCAAAGACCCCCATGGCTCCCTGCTAAGAGGCAGGATCTCCACACCTACTGGGTCCCCCCACCTTGGGGCACTACACCCACAGCTGCCCCCTAGCTGCATCATTGAGGAATTGCACCGTGCCCTGGCCACCAAACATAGACAGGACAGGTCAGACACAAGATGTGCAGCGTCTCTAATACGTGTACTGAGTTGTCTTTGTTGTATCGATTCTATATTGTCGATATCATCACATGAGATATATGAAATAAAAACAATTAATAATAATAAATACATGATATACCATTAGCCCTGTTGGACTATTAAAAGACCATTTTAGCAGAATGTAAACACCCACTCCAAAGACCAACATTTGGTCAATGGACAGTGTGCACCAAAAGCAGTTTGTTGTCCTCAAACAGCAGCACAAGTGTAAAAAGACGACTGTTGCCCATTGGCTTTTGTATTAATCCATGAATTGTTCTAACAAATGTCAACAAATAATGAAAAATGGCTTTCAAACATTTTCATTTACATTTCAGATTCCTTGTTTTGTCTGAGTAACAGGCCAGAACTCACAGAAATTCACTTTAAAACTATATGAAACATAGAAAAGCAGCAAACTTCCAATTTGAGAGGCTTGAACCTCAGAATATTTACCATTATTACGGTGACTAATTAACTAATCGATTAATTGTTTACATCTGGTAATTTCTACCTTTATTGATAACAAAAGCACTGCAATAGGACTGTTCATGTAGAAGTTGTATTGCTGTTGAGGACCAAAGAGAAGCAGCCACGGTTTAATAAACTGACAGGTTTGTTTCGTGATGTCTGATCTCAGTTTCCAGGCGAAGGAGACACGCTCATCTCTGAAGCGCCGGCTGGACGGCCGTCTGTCACGCACATCCAGCACAGAGAAGGAGCCTGCCGGCGAGTCAGAGAGCAAGAAGGAGTCTGATGAGAACAAAGAGAACTGGCGTCTGGATGAATACTTGAGCGACCAGGACAGCTGGAACGAGTCTGTGATCTCTGGTAGGTCTGCTGACAGTAGGCACGTGGTGCAATATTTGCTTTACTGTTATCTGCCTCTTAATGTACAAAGCCAACAAAATCTGGGCACCCTGTCAGTGGATAATGAAGCAGCATAATCTCTGCTCATATTTGTTTACAGTCAGAGCATGACAGGGAGATTTACAGCTATGACGAATAGCAGACTTACTGGTGTTAAGTTTGAGCGGCCCGTCAACATCTGCTCTGGTGGCCTAATTCTTGGCCATTCATGTGGGTCAGTGGTGCACACTCATCTACAGTTGACATGTCTGGGATTCTGGGGAAAAAGCGACTAAAAGGTAGACTGTGATGACGGACATGACAGACGTGCACGCCACTGGCACGAGGGTGACGTCATGCATATATCTGATGGCTGTAAATGAGAGGCGGCAGGAAAAAAAAGCAGATTTACCAAACAGTTCCAAACTGAATTCAGCCAAAACTGAACCAGAATCCAGAAGAAAATTGATTTGAGCTGCTTCCATCTGCTGTTAGCTGTTAGCATCTAATGGAATTTTAAGCTTGGTGATTGGATTCTTCTGGCCAAAATGCACCCTAGGAGTCCAAGTTAACTTCTCGCAAGAAACATTTATGTACAGAAGCTTGTACCTTTGTGATCAAAGAACCATATATTTACTAATGTAGTTGTTATTGTGTCTTGATTTGTGCTCAACAACCACAGGGACCCTCCCTCGCAGGATGAGGAAGGAGCTGCTAGCCGTGAAGCTCCGGAACCGGCCCAGCAAGCAGGAGCTGGAGGACCGCAATATCTTCCCCGTCCGCAGCGACCAGGAGCGGCAGGAAATCCGCCAGCAGATCGAGATGAAGCTCGCCAAGTGAGTCGCTCTGTGTGGACCACCATTAGCCAATGTTCCGCATCCCCCGGTCTATAGCCCGCCATGCAGTGCAGTGATTCACCTCACAAAATCTGAGTTGACTCAGGGTCTTCTCACCTGACGTTGTCTTGGGGTTAGCCCTCGGACGTGGGAAGCTTCCCATCAGCCACTGTGACCACCTTTTTGACCAAATATTATTCAAGCACAAAACTGCCCATAAAGCAAATTGTTTCCTTTATGTTTCTGTTCATTAGTGGGTTAAACAGACAAGCACATGGCATGTCAGTCACTTTGGTGCTCAGCATGTAGCGCACAAGTGGTTTATCAGAGCCTTTTCACTGAGACACTGCTGCTGCTCGAAAAGGAGCATTTGCAGAGAGTGAATCTAAATATTAAAGCTGCAGCAATAAAAGCAAAATAATGAGCTGAGGGATGCTGAAATGACCTGAGGTGAACTGCAGCGTTGGCAATAATCACATGTGGGTTTGTGACTGGAAGCAGCCTCTTTCACATCACACACAGGCATTTAATTCATTGTCGATATTAAGGTATAGATTAAAGCAGCTTTAAACTATTCTTTTACATTTTAAAAGCTCATTTGATTTTCATTTCTCCCCTTTAAAAGTCCTGTCTACGTAGAACTTCCATCACATTGACACTTTTTTGACCTCCAGTTGTTCTGTGGATGGAGTGGGTCCCTGTTTCGTTTGACTCATTTAGGCGCACTAGGATGCACATGGGTGAAACAGTACACATTCCTGCCAATCTTGTTAGGTTATTCCACTGATCGACAGATGGTGGTAACACAGCAAGATTCAGTATTCTGCAATGCATCAACAGGGCAGAAAAGAATGAGAAAGAATTGAAATACTTCTGCAAATGTGTCATGAGGAAGGAAATGCATTCAACGCGTTTGGTGGACGAGTCGAGTAACGTTGACTGTAAAAACATAACTTTTGTTTGTTGACAAGAAACCTCCACAGGAGACCTTTAGTCCGTACTTTATTTTTCAGTTTTGGTTGAGCCTTGAAGCGTTGTGGATTCAGCCTGTAGTCTGTGGCACTGAAATGTATTTGCTTTATATTGATGCAGGCTGTGTGTTAGCACACCTATTGATACACAGCACAGTTAGTGCACTGCATGATGGGAAGTTATGCCAGCATAAGAAAGGTGCCACAAAGCATCTGTAGGTCTTACACCTGTCATGTCAGTGGATCATTCTCTGTCTCACTGAACGTCATGCTTGATGTAAACCCTCCATGCACGACATGTTGCATTGTCTCTTACTCTCTAACTCAGATTTTGACGCACACTGTCAGAGAAACAAAATCACGTGTTGACAACAGCCTCGAGTAATAAGCGAGAAACCGCAGAAAATGCTATCATGAATCAGTTCGGCGAAAACAGTCACAACAAAGGGTTTTTTTAAACCGTTGTTCCTCTTCCTTGGATGTAGCTTTTCTGGGTCAAGCAGTCTGATTTGTGCAGTGTGGAACAGGATTTTCTGAAAGGCAGAGGAGGAATGCAACACAGAACATAATCGTATTTGTCTTGTTATGTAAAAGGCCATAGGCTGTTCTGGTGGTGACTTTAATAGGATTAAGAGTCAAATCAGGTTCCTTTTTTAGTGAATAATACAGTGGCACAGTGTGCTGGTAGGCTCATGCAAAGCTCAGAGTGGGAGGACGAGAATACAGACACAACACCAGACCTTGTTTGAATGTATAGTAACTTTATACTAAAGCAATGTGGCTGCCTTCAGGGGCATGTCAGGTGTGGCTGCTCTCTTGACTTTTTAGACTCACAGAGAGCTGAAACTGCTTTTGTTGCTTTTTCCTCCGTACTCTATTAACACATGGAGTTGTTTTTCATACCTTTGTGAAAACAGGCAGATGTGATAATAGCCTCTTAGTGAAACAGTCACACTTGACTGTGTGCTGAATGCTGCTGAGTGCTTTAACTGGAGCTCGACCCGCTTTCAGCTGCCAGTTTCCGTTCAAACGGGAGGTAGTCTTCTCAGTGAGTGACGAACAAATTGCAAACTTCTAATAAGCATTTTCAAATGCATCATTGCCCTCAGTGACTCATGGCTCCAAATAGCAGGTAAGCCTTGAGAATTAAGGCATCTTGAAGACAGAAGGCATCACACTTGCACCTGCTAACATCTGTTTATACACCAGTTTATATCATAAGAACGCATTGAGCACATTTTAACTGCATCAGGAAACATCATACTATTACACAACATTAATCATAACTGTGGCATGAGTGCATTATGATACATGTTTGTGCATTTGTATATGTATTATGTAATTGATAAACTAGTTTGACTGCTGAAATAAGATAAAGGATGCATTTGCTGAGCTCATGTAACACAGTAAATATTGCGCTTGTCAAATTCATGACGCATTACAGCGTGTCGTGACATTTCCTCGTATGATATCCTAGTGTTCGTACGTTGTACAGGTGATGTCTACTATTTTGCTATAACCACCACTTGTTATATTAATTTACCTGAACTTCATGCAGGTGGCACTGCTTTAAAGCTGCAGTTACTGCATATTTAAGTTGGCTGTAGAGTGAAAACAGTAAGCAGGCAGCCACAGAATATAACCTAATATTAGATGACGTAACTTTGCAAAGCAACTGCAGGATAGTACACTCAGTGGCTTGTCAGGAGTTTACATAAAACTTTCACTGTCAGGCTGCAGCATGTGATTCAGCATGAGGCTTGAAGTTTTTAAAGCGGCCCAAAAGAAACGTTGTGTTTGCTGCTTGCATGCTGTTCAGGTGATTTAGTCAAATTTTGCCAAGTCAATCTCAAATGTCAGATAAACAGAGTAGTGCATTCAGTGCCTCGTAAAGTGTTCGCTTCAGGATGTTGTCTTCCCTCGAGTCAAAGACAGATCCACGAAATGCTCACATAAGAGATGGATACAAGGGTGGGAATAGCCTCTCTTTGTTCCCATGTTTTTCTTTTCTCCTGGTAATGGGATGAAATGCTTTCTTCCTGCATGGACTGTGTTTACCATATTGTTTGTGTGTTTTTTACTATTTCTAATGAGACACAGATGAAGAGCCATCAGGCTAAATGTAGTATGGTATATAGAAAATGTGCAGCACTTCTTGTGAAAGCAAAACAGCACACTCATTTCTTTCTATTTAGAAAGCTTTATAAACATTGATGAATCTCCCCCGTCCGCTTTTAGAAACACTTGATGTTCCTTTTCCCAATGTTCCATGTTTTCATCCCATTTAATTGATCCCAGGCCCATTTTCTCTGCTCCAGGCTACCTACACATGCCATCCTCAGAGGGCATCCAGGGAAGACAGTGTGCTGATGTTTACAATAGAGTCTGTCTGTGAAGCCAGTGCACCCAGTGACAGTGAATAGGAGACTTTGCAGTGGATCCCTGTGTGTTTTTTCCCTGCAGTGTGCCATCGTGGGTGCTTTTGTGTCATCTGCAAAATCAAAGTAATTTGATTGTAAGAAGTCAAACAGGCTTAAGTCAGTGTGTCTTTCGTCATCCCTGGAGCAGCTCCAGAAAGTGACAGAACATCAATGATGGTTTCCTTCATCGGGTCCCTCCTGCTCACATATATCTATTTTACGCTCAATCAAATCTTAAACCGAGAGAGCCTGTAGAGTTAATGCCTGCAGTGTATTAAAAAGTAAAAGTAGCAATACCACAATATAAAAACTGTCTATTAGAAGTAAAAGGCTGGCATTTAAAATCTTACTTTAGTAAAATTAAAGAAGTATTGTCAGTTAGATTTGTTAAAATATCAAATTCCAAGGCTGTCAGGTAAATGCGCCTGAGTAAAAAGCAGAAGTATCAAGTTGCAGAAAATGGAACTACCTCAAATCTGTTAAGTACGGTACTACAGTACAGTTACTGCCACCACTGCATGTGTAAAGCTTGTTGAAATGATAGGGTAGTAATACATGATTCTTCAGTTAGACCACAAAAATACTTTGAAGTCCTTGTTCAAAGAAAAATATGGAAATTTAATGTTTTTAATATGAATATTAGTGTATCATTTAAATGCAAATGTAATTAATCACTTTTATTTATTTATTTATTATAATAAATCGCTATAAAACCATGTGTGCCATATTTGTGGGATAAAGGTCACCACTGAGTTGTCGAGCTGCAGGGAGGTTGGCCCCCTGTGCTGGGTCCTGGGTGTGGTCTCTGTACGCACCCAGAGCCATCACAGGTCAGAGCAGCTCATTAGAGAGATGAAGAGTTTGAGATGAGAGAGAAACAGAGCTGGTTTCCATGGCTGCCTGACCACACTGAGATTTTGATGAAGCCTAATTAATTTACAGCCAAGCCGTTTGCTTTGTAACTTAACTGTGAGAGATGACTAAGGCAGGCTGACATTCAGACAGGCTAAATAATACTGCTCATGAGCTTCTTTGGGCCTCGCGTCACGCTTCTCCATGTGTCTTTTCCCTGCGCCTTCACCCGAGGCATTTCACAGCTGCGTGTCAATCTGGGTAGGCGGGCTCTGCGTGCTTCTGATCTATGTGACGTTAGCATAAACCAAAGCTGTTCCAAACACACCTCGCTCCATGTGAGCTTCTCTATGTACACATGGACATATTCCAGCAGGTAAATGCAGACCAGCAAAGGGCATTATGCAGCATGAACTTAAAAACTGTGCATGCCGGAGAGGATGCAGAAAACACTTTGGCCTGTGGTCTGCAGGGGGCAGTCTTGCGAGACTGAACTCCGCCCCAAACACTCCAAATTGCTTATGTAAACTGAACTCCTGATTACTGTTGCATAATAAAAACAGGAAGTGATCAATTATGTGTCATAAGGGGTGTGTGTGACAGTGGGATGCTGGGGTATGAACAATATGTACGCAGTGCTTGTTAAGGACAGAGGTCAGAGCAGCAGGTCTGTTGTGAGCCAAGCTCCCCGCTGGTTGCACAGTTCACTGTGTGTTACATTAGTGCAGTCTCAATCTCTGAGCGTTTGGAACATCTGTGCCTACGCTGCATGTCAGTAATGAGAGGTCAGTGAGACATGAAGATCAAATATTCTTCTTAATGTCTACAGATCCCATGAGAAGACCAAAGCCAACAATGAAGTGACCCTCCGAACAAGATTTGTGTGTGTATCAAAGCCTGGTGTACTGTATCACATTCCTCTGTGCCATAGAGGTCCACTGTTGTACAAAGACTATAAAAAGACATCAGTGAGCCACACTGTTGCACTGGGTGACATGTCCCTTGATTCGCACGAACACACTCTGTAGTGTATTTTGAGTCAATCCCACATACACCATACTGCTGCTGAAAATACTCACGAGAGTGCCAAACGTATTAATCCACTGCTGAAAATAGTCCGCAACCAATGTGCTGAAAACTGCAGTGCCCAGCTGGTTTCGAAAATTACAGAGCCTGTTTTTAAGCGTTGATAGACAGACGAGCACGGTTTTGGTCTTTTCATGGGATTTGTTGACAATAAGAATGAACTAGCCTCAACCTTTAAACAATCCTTTTAAGCAATTTGTGATTATTGATAATCGGCCAGATGTGAAGACAGAAGTATTTGTGAATGAGAGAAAGTCTGACAGTGAGGGAAGGCACGTGTGACCGAGAACTGAAGGCAGGAGTGGGATAAGATATCAGTAATGCATTCATGGAGGAGTACAAACAAAACATTATGAGCTGTCAGAGCAGGAATTCACGACAGTGTGGCAGTGAGCACATCACACCTGAAACTGAAGCAGCAATATAGAATTCCACTATCATTGATTTCATTATTTACAGTGTGTTTCACCACTGTGACATGAAAACGTCTCACTGGCCTCCTGCTCTCTCGCTTCATGTAAATTGAATGATAGAGCTGTGTGCTTATTTTAGAGAGAAATCCTCACAAGTTTACAACAGTGCAACATAATTCTTCTGTACTTCTCACGGTCTGGAAGAGAGAGGATGAAAGAAATGCAGTGTGCTGATGACTGTCCGCTGAGACCGGGAAAGTTTTTACAGCAGCAGACCATCGTCCAGTTCAGACTATTCAATTTCAGGTGTCTGGTAGCGTCTTCTCAGGAAATGTCCCAGGACACACAGAAAGGGATGGGTTTTATGTTCTTAATAGCGAAAGACTAAGAAATAGATAGTTAGCATTAGCAGTGAGAGCCACCATGGGTGAACTGAAAAGAGAACCACCTACAGAAACTTAAACGTCCAAGTCCACGTAGGAGACATCACACCAGTGGACATAGTTTCCAGGGATCTGTGTGAAGTTTAACAAAACTGCAGCAATTAGCACTCAAGATGGAGACAAACAGCATGCTACATCCACACTGCAGATGAATTGTTTTCATGTAAAACATCTTGTGCTTGAATCAGACATTGAAAGGGAACACATAGACACAACAGATGTTTCCTGTTTACAGAAGCTTTTCCAAAGTGTTTGTAGCCCACAGAGGAATGGACAGTTGACGATCCCGTGCAACAAGTTAACAGTAAGAGCTGTGGCAGAGTTTTGTCACCCAGACGCTGTGTTTGCAGCCTGGCTCCGCTCTCTCAGGTGCCGCAGTGCTCAGCTCTGACTGTGACTGACGGCAGGACTGGCCGGTCTGCACGGACTGACTCAGAGCTGTGGACAGCTGAGACATGCCATTGTTCGGGATGACGGCACCATGTGCTCGTCTGCCAGCGTCTCTGTCTTGCTGACCACATGGTCTGCCACAGGGCATGACCGGCCCCTTCTGGCAGCTCGCACAGCAACAACAAAAGCTGAAGGGACCCTCTTTAAACTCTGCTCTCTAAACAGCCATCCTGCTCCAGCGATTGTGTGCACGCCGGATGAATCATACTGAATCTGTCGCATTGAAGGATTCCTGTTGAATGGAACAGAGCAGTGTTTGTGGAGGTGGCTAGCATGCTGCGTCCTGCCTGAAGCACTCGTGGCAGTGTTTGTGCTGTGAAGGGCCTTGGGTGGCGCAGCTGTTTGTACAACATCAGGAACAGGACAACCTCCATCACAAACTGAGAACAAGCAGTCATTTTCACCTTGACTCAACAGCAAACATGCCAGGCAACGTGATGCTGAGGCATTCACCTGAGTTACCCTGTGCAGCCAACACAAATACAGCCTTTATGTTGTCATGTTACTTTGACTGTTATGATTCCTTAGGCCACTGTATCGATAATTGCAATAAGTTTATAAAACCCTTGAAATTAATCTAGCGGAAAAATGACCCCAATGCCAATTTTTAAAAAAAATCTACGCACAAGTGCTGCAAAAGAAAAAGACATGGAACCGTTTGTACGTTGAATTAATAAAGCAAGGTACTGGAGCATTGTCAGGATATAGATTTTAATGTGAATGCAGTTGTGGAGCTCCTACAGACGAATCTGATGACTGATTTCTCTCTATGTGGAGCTGAACACATTTCCACTGACAGCGAGGCGAGAGATGTTTGGGTTTGTCACAGTCATTACTCGCCCCCTCCAACAAATGAATGCTGTCTGCGCTATTGTGGAAGTTATAAAGACTCTAAACACTAGTCTGAAATATAACGCAGGTTTTGGGAAGAAACATTAACCTACCGCCTCAGTCACATGATGCTGAAAAACTGGAATTTTGGCCTGGAAATGTTGAACCAAGAGATATGCAGGGTAGTTAGTGGCTCACCATTATCCTCAGGCAGGCAGATGGCTCTGACATTAGCTGCTGGTGGCTTTGAAGTAGATCACAATATGAGAATTTCATAAAAATTTCTTACAGTAAAATTGATTTCATGAAGCAGAGACATGTGGCTTTTACTTTCCATTTTTTGAGATATTGGAGCAGCTGATAAGAGCACAGAACAGAAAGGCTGCTTTGAAAATGCTTGTTTTGTAGATTATAGCATTATAAATCAGAATTACATGTGATAACTCTTGCCTGCTATTAAATTACCCTCGTTAAAACTTACAGTTTCTCCTCTTCAGAGCCATGTTAAGTGTAAATTTCTGCATTGCTGCACAGCAGCGGCATTGGACACAAAGATACAGAAAGCCACAGTGACCCTAACCTTGTAAAATCACCACTTTAATCATCACATGCTAAAAACACATTTTGTTTTCTCACAAACTCACATTTGAGTATTTTTAAAATACTTTTAAAAAATACTTTCAAAATAGGCCTTAATCATACATTTAATTCTCCCAAAACATCATTATGCCATGCTATTTTCATCCGTGCTGTGATGTAACACGTCCGCTGATTGAAGAGCACATGGCATGTTGCATTGATTTACGGTACTTTAGCGTGGCGCTCTGCAGCAGAATGCAGAGCAGTGGGCCGGCCCAGGATAGCAGAAGGGAACCCTCTCTTTCTAAATTTAGCTCTCACTGGTGAAATGCTGCAGCAGCAGCCATAATCAATGTCCTATCTACGTCACAGCCCAGCTTGCCCGCTCTCCTCCCCGGCCTCTGCTGATAGAGAGATTGCATTTTCCTCCCACATTCCCCTCTGATTGAACCGTCCCTGCTTCCCTGCAGGGCTCTTCTGAAGAGCTGGACGTTGTTTACTGCAATGATCTACATCTCCATCTTTGTCCTCTGTCCCATGCAGGCATCTTCAGCTCATGCCCTTAGCTGAGGACAGTGTTACATAAAAATGACCTAGTGAAGATCTTCCTTTATAGCCCTGCTGAGATTTCCCGCAGCCCGCCTGATCCTCTGGGAAGTTGTGAGAGTGATCATGTGTCTGGTGATTTCTTAAAAATCCCTGAAGCATCAACGCCTTGAATTCCCAGCAGAAATGTGTGGTTTGTGTTTGTAGAAAAGCAACTTTTTCAGTCCTTTGGTTGTTACCGTGGGCCTGTCGTGTGGTGGCTCTGTGGGAGACCACGCAGGGGAGCGAAGGAGGAGAGGAGCTCCTGAGTCACTTTTACCTAAGCGGTCTGACCAGATTGGACCAAGCAAGATTTCTCTAACACTTTGAACTAATTTCTTATGTTTTCATGACAGATCAGTTTGCAAAAAGGATTTTTCTTCTTTCAGCATTAGCTGCATAAATACATGGAAGCAGATGGTTCAACACAGCCAGTGAGCTCTGAAAATGTCCCCTATTTTTGACCCTCCAGGTTTCGGTTCCCTCAAAACATCAGCTTTGTCATGTGGCTTGCTATTGATGAACGCCATGAATTCACTTTCACGTGAAAAAATCACAGATTTACTTTGTGAGCAAATCCAGTAATCACAGCAGTTCCATTGGAATGGACTGATCTCAATGCAAAATGCTGTCATGTTAAATGCTGGACCGACCACGCCTTTAGACAGCAGGAGTTCCCATCACACAACTGGTTAAACTAACGAGTGGTAAAATAAGTTTTACGGTCCATCACTGGTGCAGTCTGTGAAAGAACTGAGAGTGACCTCTCTGTACTTTCTGTTCCCTCTGGTGCACCAGGTGCCAGATAGCGTGCAGGCATTGTGGATCTTCCTGTAAATGTCCTATCATGCCTGAATAAAGCCATAGCGAACATTATGACTACATTTAAAAAGCCATCTTTCAAAGAATACTCCAACAATTTAGCATTGCACTCTGTCTGTTTGTTACCTTGACTGACAATGGACAGTTTAAAAAAGTGTAAAAAGAGTTATCCTCTTCTTTATTCTGCACATTCTGCCTCCTTGTCATAACCTTGAGCCTACATTATCCACAATGCAATGTTTGGTCAGAGTTTTTGAGTGCTTTATGGTAGTAGCAGCTAATGCTGCATGGGAGATGTTGCCAAGAAGAGATGAGGAGCGGGCTACAGAGGTCTGGTAACCCTGCTTCTCTCTAACTCCACATTTCTTGAGGACATTTACACACAGCTCCCTCTATAAGCACAAAAGAGATGTGATGTGTAAAATTGGGAGAGTTCTCCTTTAACAGATAGATGAAGCCAATGATGGTTCCTATTCCATGTCTGATAAGGGCATATAAGCTTAAAGCTTTCAATCATGACAACCACTGGTGATATACTGACACGGATGTCCAAAGGTTCAAGAGGCAAAAAACACTATTTAACAGAAATAACTGAACCCAGCCGAGTTGGTGGTTCCTTTTGTGAAATAGGTTTAACTGGATTAGTTTGTCTGGCCTTCCGAGTTCAGTCTAGACATATAGCATACACCTACCAACATAAGCTATTTACAGTAGCTGACTGACACAACAAGATTATGAGAATCATGTTTGTGAATTCATGAATTCAACTTATATTATTGCTGCAATTATATTTTATTTAATTTTGTACTCGAACAGTAAAAAACCCGTTTGGCCATGCTCATGAAAGTGTAGCTCCTCTAACAACACTAACTGCTGCCAGGCCTGCCTCAGTGAAGCGTCTCTGTATGACCGAGGGACTAGATAGCGACAGGAGCTATGCTAAAGGAAGGGAGAGGCGCAGCAGTGACTGTGATGATGACAGGAGCCTGCTCAGTATTTGCCACCGTCTACTGAGTGATTGTGGAACCAATAATTGGATATTTGTGGCACAGAGACCAGTTTCTGCTGACACCACAACTTATGACGTGAAGCAGGACAAAGCAGCTCACCACAGCTGCTGTCCAGCACTGCTATAAATAACTCAACATTGTACTGACCACTCAGCATCTGACCAAAAGACAGCAATATTCTCATTTAGGAATCCCAATACTTTATTTAGATTTAGTGGAAAATAATTTGTGCTGAGACAGATTTTCCTCTTCCAGCCAATGAGCAACGAGCAAAGAAAGATATATAAAAAACTGAAAGAGGCTGAAGCTGTATTGATCATTTCACTGTCTCCCTGCGTGTTGTTGATGCATGATCTGTAATCCCCTTTTCATTCACTTCCTTTAAAATGATATTTCTGTGAATGCGATTCAACACAATAGCAGTTTCCAGGCAACCGAGGCTGTCAGATGGCAGCTGGCTGCTCTTCTTGTGGAGAATATTTTCAGTTTCATAATCCCTTTCACCCCAGATGAAATATTAATATATGCTCTGCACAGGCTTCCCTCCTTGTTTTTTTCCCTCCTGCAGGCAAGAAAACTCAGCTCAGCAAGTGATCGCTTTCAGAAAATCCAGAGATGCTGCGTCTGAGTGTCTGAGTGCTCGGCTCTCACAGCAGCGAAGAGCACAGTCATGTCTGTGACAACAAAGACTTGGCCTACATGGGCCAGAAAATGTCATTAACTAAAGAGGATACACTGTGTAATTGATGCAGAGAGCAGGTCCAGCAGTGCCAGACCAGCAGTCCAGACTGCGCCACCTATGGGCGAGAACAGTAACATCAGCATCTTAAAGAAGTTATAACTGCTGCTTTTTGGCCCTTTAGTGCTTTGTATCTTTTCTATAATGCTGCTTGCATGTTTGTGTGTGTTTGACCTGCAGAAGGTTGGGCTTCTGTTAACTGGAGCATATTTTCTGCTTAAGGGTGCGGAGAGTGTCCTCTGTCCACTTGGCTAGTTTGGAGAGAGATGGAAGCTGTTAAGAAATGCTTGGTTTCTTGTAACAGAAAAATGTTTAAACAAGATCTGTTTCACAACATAACAAGATATTTTTCAAGTTCTGACATATTTTTCTTGTTAATATTCTATATAAAATGAGTCACTTTGAATAAGAAACCACTTTATCTTGTCATACACAACATATTTAGTTAAAATAAGAAACATTTCTCATTATAATATCAGCTGGTATGTTGTTATAACATGAAACTTCCATATATTGTTTTGTTGAGAGGAGATCCAGTCAAAGCCTAAAAAGAGCACACTGTGGCCCAAGGTTCATGACATTTTTCACAATTTTTATATAACTCATTAGTTTAAATGATATATCATGTCAAAGTTACACATAATTAAGGGCATGGCCGCTTTGAGTGACAGCTAACCACTATGTTTCAGCAACCAGGCTTCATTTGGCTTGCCTCGGCTCCACCCACGCTCCACCTCTTTGCCCATTAGCTGGGAGTTTGGTGGAGTCAGGCACTGCCAAGATGAAAATGGCTGAAGCCACTGTCACTGAGCTTCACAATGGCTTGACACAGAGACTATGTTTATGTTTTATGCAGTTTTTGGCTCATGTCTGCATCTCTGGACTGCTACTGTTTCTTACTTCTCCTAGAGGTAGCTCAGTTTGGTGGGGACTGTTCTCACAATGACCAAAACAGAGAATCTGCTGCCTGCTAAATGAGAGTCAGTATTTCTGCTATTTATTTTATCATTTAGACATTTGTTTTTGTGCAACGAATATGTTGCCGCAACACTAACGATTGCCACAGTCGGGTGCTGCTCTTGGTTAGGAACTGAATTTATTGAAGTCCCTTTTTCGGGAGCAGTGCTCAGTATTGCTGAATGTTAGTGCTGTAGGTGAGAGCCCGTCTGTAGTCAGCTGAGGGTTCAAATAATGAAGACAGTGTGTAGTTTTTGTCTCTGTGGTTTCACACAAGGAACGTTCCTCTCAGGATGTGCCTCTCCGGTTTCTATTTGTGCCTTTATAGAGAGCAGCATCACAGCCGGGCATCAATCCAATTACAGGACTGGAGTTGGCAGATATTGTGAAGCAGTTGGAGAGACGTAAGCACCGGATGACACAGCCTGCACATATATGGCATGAAGCGAAATCGTCAAATTACATGTTGTCACCACTGTAGACCATCCCTGTCCTACATGCAGTAATTAACGTTATACAATGGCTTTTTTCGAGGGATCTAGCTGTGAGTACCCTCTAATTGAAATGTCAGAAGTCTCAAAGCCTCTGCACCCACTCACTGGCTGTTTGTCTCTCCTTTCTAACCTCATGCAGAATTAGGGTTAGATCTCCAGTGATCAGAGACATGACCTGTGACATGTGTGGCTAATTTTGCTTGCTTTTCTCCCACTGCTACATTTCTCAGGCTATAAATAAACAGACATGGTAGAGTGTACATTTGTTCTCCCCCTCTGGACATTGTCCATCTCCAGCATTGATTCTGGCTTCCCAGTTGAATGTAACAGTGTTCATTATGCAAACAGAATCAAATGGATTTTTAAATAGGTTACATCTGCCATGATGGCTAATGGATGTCCATTGTTTTCAGAAATCAATGTTTGTTCAGTTGTTTCAGTACACTTAGTGTACTTTGAAATGATCAAACACTCAGATTTTAAGCCATGCTGCCTGACTCAGGGGATGGCAATGTTGGTGTGTTGGTCCATTCATCCGTCTGTCTGTAGTCAGTCCATCGCTTTGGTCTAGACTTAAATATGTCTGTCGTATGAGTTACAGTTTCATTTTGATCAAACATTAAGATAAGATAAGATAAAATAGGACTTTATTGATCCCACACCGGCGAAATTTAGTCGTTACAGCCAGCAAGTTACAAAAAGCAAGCACAGTGGCATAAAGAGGTCAAAATAAAAAAATCTAAAAGTATTCATGTTTTTAGTGATATGTAATGACATATTTATTAACTATTTGATTATTTTATTATAGAGTGGCACAAAATTTGATTCATGACCTCAAATGATGAATGCTGATGACTTTTCCTCTCGTGCCATTATGATCAAGCATGCTAAAATGCTGAATATGGTAACATCATATGGTATGGTGACATCAGATTGTGCATTGTAAATATGAGCATGTTAGCGTGCTGACATTGACATTTACCTCAAAGCACCACTGTGCTAGAATACAGCCTCACAGAGCTGCGAGCATGGCTGTCATAATGGATATGTGCTTTAGCTTACAGAGCCACCTGAAGTTTGTTTAGTGTGAAAGTTTATGGCTTACGTAAAGTAGCCTATAGTATTTGAAGCGGGACCATGCTATTTGAAGTTGCCTCCTCCACACTGTGCTCCCAGCGGGGTTGTTCTAGAGCCAGACACGATCCCCCACATGATCTGTGGACCTGTGCTAAAGGGCAAAGCCTCGGAGACGAACAGCTGCCTGGATGAAGAATTGATTCTTGGTTTCATGTCTGAGTCTTTGAATGTGTCCCATTCATCTGTCATCAATAGCACAGTGAGCCTTTGAACAGAGGGACTTTTAAAAGGTAGTTGGAAGGCTCTTAAGTGATTTACTGGGCCTTTTCACAACTATATATCTAAATATATATGAATATATATCCAAGCAGCATTGTCCTCATAGCCACATTCTTTGATATTCATATGACCTAGTGACAGTAGGAGACATCCAGGTCGACACTTCAAGCCACAACTAAGTTACATAAACATCAAGCTTCTGGTAGGTAATGATTAAGAAGAGTTCCTTTAATTATTCCTGGCAAGTACCCCCCAACTGCCTCCCTGCACCCCTCGCCCCCCGGGCCGTCCTGGGCTCACTCAGACCTCCGCATCCGACTGTGGCACTCCTGTCCTCGGGCTCTGTCACTGAGGGGAAGGAGCCAGGAATTAGGACACACCTCCGTGGGCAGTAGCAGGCCGCCGCCCGGCCCGTGGCGCCTGACTCATCCCATTCTCCTCCACTTTTCATGGGCTGACATTCCCATCAGCCCCTGCTCTTACAGGCAGCTCATTGCTTTGACATGCTGGTGAGTTCTCCAACAAACGAGGAACTTTTACCTCTGACCAAGAAGAGTGGGTGAGTACTTGTGAAGAGCAAATCGCTGCAGGAGGCTGTGACTAAAGGCCCAATAGGATTGTTTGGCAAAATAGAAACAGGCTGACTCACTCTGGCTTTTATGGTATTTGGATTTTTGTTTTTGAGGTAAATCCACAGCACTTACATTTTCAAATGTAAAACACATCTGATGCAGCCCTGTTGGGTTTAAGAGTGTTGCTGCAGCAGATTTGATTCACTCTGTGAAGTGAGGCAAAGGCTATTGACCTGAAATGTTTTCCGCTGCAGACCACACACCCTACTATAGCTCTGCTCCATTTAGCACATCGACTCCCCTCAGCTTTCAATATTGCCAAGTCTGTGGTCCTGTTTTGTAAGTCCTCCGTGGGTCCCAGTTACAGCTGAAGCTGTCACAGGGCAGGAGGCTTATTTTAGATCTGCGCTCGAGGTGCCATCCACCCTGTCATTATTTTCAGGGCTGTGGACAAAATGTTGCAGCTTCTAAAAAGGCTTTCCAAGATTTTGTCTTTGTCATAGTCTGAGCTCAGCTGATTTGAAGTTCAGTACAAATTGGGTTATCATGTCTGTCAGCAAAATTATTTATCATGGCATATTATAAAATGTTTAAAACTCAGAGGGGTAATGAAAGCCAGAAAGGCATCTCTAAGAATCATGCTTTTGCTGGACATCCAGTGCTAATGTTCTGGATGCCAACACCTGACTTTCATGCAAGAGAGCAGAGCTCACCTCCTGTAACAGACCCGCAATTAAAGGTACTTTACAACTAGCAGTAAGGATGTCCCAATCAGTTTTTCTTTTCCTTTTGGTATTGAGCATCTGCTCATACAGAGTCTGACCTGATACTTTTTCTACCTAGAGGACACACAGAATACTACCTGAAAATGCGAGAACACCCTCAAACCTGACAACATTTGTTACCTGACCTTACTTTAGGAAGAGACACTGAGCTGTTACCTGAATGTTTCGTATGCTGCTCTTTGCTCATAAGACAGACTGATTTGTTAGCACCAGGGACTCCTTGTATTTTATCAATCCCAATGTCAGAACTCGGAGTCACTTGCCATGCTGACCCCAGATCATTTTTCACAGTCACATGCTTCAGCTTTCACTCACATACAGTATGTGGATGTAATGCTGGCACTGTACGCTGTCATTAAGGGGAGAAGCTGGCTGCGGTGGACAAAACACAATAGACAGGTTTTAAGCTGTCCTGCCATTCAGTAGATGAGGTTGGTAACATGCCAAGAAATGCAGCAGGTCTCCAGCAAAGGCAGCGAGAAAGACGACCACAAGCTGAAACATGAATGTTGAAGCTGCTCTGCAGTTTCTGTTTTTCAATGTTTCTCACCAAAACACACTGTGTGTATGCTTGAGCTCTGACAAATGTGTTGAACACATTTCTTTCCTCATAAAACATTTGAAAAGCTGATTTTTGGAATTTGACATTTTAAAACAGGTCTCAACACTTGATGTGTTTTTTGCTGAATTGTCCAATATACATTGTGACAATATAACGTTGTCTGTTATTGTCTGTAAGGCTGATGCAAATAAAAGTGATCGACCTAAATAAAGATTGTTCCAATAATACATAGAACATAGTCAAAATAAGTATCTGTGAGTGGTTTTTCAGGCTTTAAAGATTATATTTAATTACCTGTCCAGTGATCATTTCTGTCACATTTATTCTAACTAGACTTGTAAAGAGCAAATTCAGGGTACAGAAAGTACTTCAGGGATCATTTTGACAATCTAAAGTTGATGACATCTTGCCCTGCTGTGAACCCAGACTTAAAAACTGTGTGTTCACCTTAATAATTTGGAAGATGGGGGGCTGTCCTGCTCCTAAAAAGACACTGTGTTCCCAGTAAATGTAATGTCCCTTTCTCGGTCAGCACTTTAAGCTCCCGTGCTGGTCAGAACAACATCTGATCTCAATTTCTGCTCGCCCAGTCTGCCGTGCATCGTCCCTGCTGCTGCTGTGAATCATAGTTTCAGCTCCCAACAGTTAGTGTGAATACATTGTGGTCTGACCCCTTTCTGGTTGATTATAAAAGTGTTTTTATTATAAGCTAGCATCTTTTTCCTCAAGTGAGTCGTGACTAATTATCTTTATTCAACCTATTCAGAGAAAGGTTGTTCCGCGCACTCACACTGTGATCAGCAACACTTTGCATCACTGTAGTGAATGTGGTTTCATCAGGGAGATGCCCAGTAAGGCTACGTGTTTTTGTCTTTGGGCAACTGGACAGTTTATGATTAATTCTGCCCTCCAAAGACAAACAGCAGTAGTTGAGAAAAATATAGTTTAAAGCTTTCAGGCTGGCTGGCAACCTACATAACAGTTAGAGAGGTTGCGATGCCTTATTTTCGTGGCTTTTTGAAATTTTACCACAAAAATCATTGTAATAAAAACCCACATAATAATCAAAAACTGCCGACACTGCACTCTGACCGTGGATAATCTTGATAGAATACTCTTAGAAACTGCAGTAGGAGCCATTTTAATTAATTCCAATTATTTCATGTCCAGAGCTGAATTCAATGTCCCTAATTAGCTATATAGACTCAAAAGCTACAGTGGCTGCTACTGAGATCTGCTGAGCTAATTATCTTTACCAGTAGTTGTTCTGTCTTCATCATCATTGAATGTACAGTAGCCACTGTCTCATTAAACTTTGTAGCATAACTGACTATCACTAAGATGTTGGTTCATCAAAATGATATTGTTACCAGATAACAACTTAAAAAACAGTAGTTTAGTGTTTAGAAAGCTAGCAGTGCTGTTTCTTTTCTTTCTTTTGGCTGGCAAATTCCTAGAAATGACACATTTTTGTGTCATAATATTTCTTACAGTAAAAAGTCAGACTCAGTAATATTACTGTGTTTTGCCTTTGTAGGGCAGAATTGTCACACGTCTTACTCAGTCTGACATCATTTTGCCTGGTTATGTTTTCCTACATAGTCCAGTGTCTTAAAGTAGAGATCTCCAACATACATTTGCCATTCTAAGTCAGCGCTATCAGTTTTGTCCATATCACACATATGATCTGAGAAACAAGAAAAGGGATATTTACTTTTTATGAAATACACGGGGCCTATGTTTGGGTACGATCTAAGCATGAAGCTCAAGATACGTTTCCTATGAGGCAATAGAAGAAGTTTCTTTTCGGAGTCCAGCGCTGTCTCGACAGGTGTGTGGCAAATTTAGTGGCAGTGGGTGTGTCGGGGGTGGGGTGGAGATTTATCTTTGAAAGTCATGTGAAGAATCCTAAAATTCAGGTGATGTGGAATGCTGAGAACTAACAGGCTAAATCTGGAGTTGCCAAACCTCTCTATCTTGTTAAACATGTAGGCTGCGTTCAATGAACATATAAATACAAATGCTAGTATCAGCAGCTGTGTCTCTGCTTTCATTTCATCTCCGCCCACATGACTGCATTTAGACCACGAGCACATTACAGTCCTTATCAGTGCGGAAATGATGAACTGATTAATCGATAAGTCATCGTAATTGATTAACCACTGGAGCCATTTATCCAACAAAAATGCCAGATGCTGGTTTGAGGTTCTCTTATGGGAGGATTATTTGTAAATTAAATTTCACTGGGTTTGGGACTGTTAGACACAGTTTTCTGACAGTTTTTTAAAGATGCTAACTTGTCTGGTCTGGGAAACTGTGATTGGTATTTTTTTTAACCTTTTTAAGACATTTATGCTGAGAACTTGGGAAAAGAAAATAACTAACTGACAGATGATAATAAGCTGTAATCCCACTCTATACAGAGCAGCCATTCAGTATTTAGGCTACCTGTCCTGCTGATGCCCAGCTCATCATCCTGTGATCAGCTAATCAATAACACAGATATTGTACTTACGTTTTACTTTTAAAGCATCATCCGTTCATCATAGCATATTACTACATCCCATTCCACACTGTGCCTGTGCTTTATGAATGAATGAAAAAGGTGAATTTAGATGGGTTTACTTTTCCTATAAGCCTGCTTCTACTCTCTGATATCAGTAGTATTACATAGAGGCAGCACAGCTCTCGGTGCTGCAGCCCGTTTGTGTGTGCACGCGTGAGTGTGCGCGCACGGGGAATCTCCTCCTCTGTCCCACCCCTTCACATTAGTAGTTTGCATGTGGTGAAAAGCTGTGCTGCACCTCTCACTGCACTCAGAGAACAGCTCAGAGCGCTCAGCATCCTCCACACCGCCGCCGCTCCGCCGGGACTCCAACCAGCGCGCCTCTCTCTCAACTTCCATCTCACCGCTTCTGGAGCAGTAAAACAACCAAGCCTGCCTTTGTTCCTTCACTGAACTGGCTCTGACGCGTGAGATTCAACGCGCAGCCTGACTTTTTTCCCGATGTGGAGCCTTACATGTTATAATACCAAAATCAGCCGCTTTTTGGACTCGAGGTGGGACGCGGTGTTTGCGTTTTGGATGTGCGGATCTTGGCGCTCTGCGCACCGGCCCAAGCACCCAAAGTGCTAGTAGTGGTGAAAAGACTGAAAAGACTTTGTGCCGACGGGGTTGAGGAGAGAAACCCCAGCGCAGGAAATATGGTCCAGAACGTAATTCTGGTGTTTTTCCGCAGGAGACTGAGCCAGAGGCCGGCCGTGGAGGAGCTGGAGAGCCGGAACATCTTGAAGCGTGAGTAGATCAACCAGAGAGGCTGCATGACGTCCGGAATGATGTGGATCATCTCTCTAGCTTTGTTCTGTTTGCGCCGCTTTGCCGACATTTAGATGTCGATAAAAACTTGTAAAAGGCTTGATTTAAGTTTATTTTGACTTTCTAGTTCAGGCCTCTGGTTAAAAAAGTGGTTGTAGACTATTGTGATGTGGCCTGCGACGGTACTGCAAAATAAGACGCTCAAACGTTTTCATATTTTTATTTGAACTCAGGATTATTATGTCATTTTTAAATGTTTTACAGGTGAAATAATTAGAATCAAAATGGCCTTTTTGGCCAAGTATGTGTGCACATACAAGGAATTTGACTCTGGCTTAAACATTGCATTCAGTGTACTTGCACAGGAAATAAGGACATACAGCTGAACGAGGACAAGACAAGACAAGAAAGGGCTAAATAATGAGTTAATAGTGCAAAAATACAAATTAAACAATATATACCAAGAATGATGAGGCAATAAACAACATATACAGTTAAATTCACAATGTGCAGATGTGTATGCTCGTCAATAAATCAATCAGTGGATGACAGAAAATGATCAACCATTTGAATGTCAGTTAATTTGAGCCGACAAGCAAAAGCCCCCAAAATTCCTCCAGCTTCACAGATGTGAGGATGGACTTCTCTCTTTCTTTTACAGAATTGTAAAATGAATATCTTTGGAGTCAACTGCAGACGTCACTTTTGGCTGTGGAGTGTTTTCTGAAATTATGAATACATAAAGAAAATAATCCGCAAATTAATCAGCAATACAATTAATTGTTAGTCAGAGTCCTACATTTCATTTTTACATATTTGCAGAAGAATGTTCACACGAGTGGATTTGACCTCCTATTTGAATCCTTAATGACTTAAACTCCCTGTTGCAGCGGCGCCACTGTTTTATTCAGAGGAATAGCTTTGTGCCTGCGGGGAGAAGGTGTCAGATCGTAGCACTTCAGTCTGTGAAACTAGTCTGTGAAACTGCTCGAACTGTCCTGACAGTACAGAGCATTTATGAAAGAGTCACGTGAGGAATGAAGTCCCACATTTGTAGTGAACTGTGTCTCCCAGCGGAGACTGGCCACCTGTGAGCTCTGAGCAGCTGTCTGTTTCGTCACTGACCTCGTCTCTCTCAGCACAGGCACATGTGTTCACGCTAAACACACCCCTTTGCAACCAGGACAGCAGCTCCTGGACCACAACACACTCACCCCCCCCCGTCTCATAACCACTAACTTAAAGAAAATGCAAATAATCCAGTCATGTGCTCGTGCTGCAGTGCGTTCACCCAGAGAGTGAAATACACTCAGACTGTGACAGGTGCCAACCTCGTTTTTAGGCTGCCAGAAAAAAAAAAAAAAAAACTTGTCATGAAAAAAGGAGAGAGATTAAAAATAAATGAAGTGATCTCTCTGCTATATCTAATAAAGATAAATCCTGTTAGCGCTCTAATCTGCCCACGCCTTGCTCTCAAACTCACATTCAGCACTGATCCACAGTTACAGTCAGTCCATGAGTCCTGTCCTCAGCACAGTTGCACACCGGCTCATGTAGGAGTATTGATTGTGAGGAGGATCAGACGTATTTGCTCTGTTAATCACAGACTTCATCAACTGTCCAGTCCCATGATATAAACACTGACAGCGTGTTTACTTTCGTGCAATGACTGAGCGTTTCCGAAAAGCCTTGATAGTCCTGCTTCAAGTGATTCCCATTTGAGCTCCATCATCATGCAACTGTGGTCAGTGTAATTAAATGATTTGGACTTTGGCTTTTTGGTTACAATAGTTGTCTTTTTTTTGCTTCATCAGAAAGAAATGACCAGACAGAACAGGAGGAGAGGAGGGAAATCAAACAGCGGCTCAACAGAAAGGTAGGTGGCTGATCTGAGCAGTTTCCTTGGATTTCGTCCCTTTTAATATCATTTGGGCGACACACCAGCCCTGACAGGGACTGTCAACGAGCCAAAACAGAACCCTAATACCCAACCTGCTGTTGTTTTTAATATTTGCTTTCTATCTCTAGTCTCAGTAAGCTGATGCGCTGACAGCTATCTTTATTTTCCAGCTGAACCAGCGGCCGACAGTGGACGAGCTGCGGGACAGAAAGATCCTCATTCGTTTCAGTGACTATGTGGAAGTGGCCAAAGCTCAGGACTACGACAGGCGAGCTGACAAGCCCTGGACCAGGCTGTCAGCTGCAGACAAGGTAGCTATCTCAGATCAGCAACACTGGCTTTTCTATATTAAAATAGTGCAGTAGTTTGATTCTGTGGCCACACTGTGTTCTGACATTGACCTGTGTCAGCCTCTCTCCAGGGTTTCTGCAGGTTTTCAAAAGTCTTACATTCAGTTTCCTGTAAGGAGACGTTCCACTGTTATGAAACTAAAAGTGGGATTGTTGATTTTTCAGTCAGCACCATCTCACCTACATACTAGCTAGGAAGTTCCTCATCTCATAACGGGGAATTAAAGATTTTAGCCAGACTGTCAATGAACTTAATAAATTAGTCTTTTTTCATTGGTTATCATTCATCCATCTTCTGTTACTTATCTGAGTCCAGTTAGCAGTCATTCATATGATTACATCAGTAGGAATTATTGTTATCTACTGCTCAGAAGGACTGAAACTGTGATATCATTTCATCATACTCTAATGATCATGAAACAGGTATTCAATTTAATTCTATGTGATATTAAAAATGCCTTAAATGTAACTTGGGGAACCCTGCAGAAACCCTGTCTGTCACTCTGAACATTTCCCTGTGTCAACGCCGCCTTTTCTTTGACATTAAACCCAGCTAAGCTTACATAAACTGCACCTGAACGACAGATGTTTCTCCATTTTCAAAACGTCTGCCACCTGAGCGACTGCATCGATGTGTGAGGGGCACACGTGGGCTTACGCTTGTTGTTGCCTTTGTTCCGCAGGCAGCGATACGGAAGGAGCTGAACGAGTTCAAAAGCAATGAGATGGAAGTTCATTCTTCGAGCAAGCATCTGACAAGGTCAGTTTGAGCGTGAATTATTATCTCCTTTTTGCTCTTTTTGTCTGCTTTATTGTTTGCAGATGATGTCTAAAAGGTCAGTCTGACATTGTGCAAAGACTCAAAGGTGCACTATCCAACAGTCTCACACCAATGAGTGCACACCCTGCAGAGTAGGGCTTAAATTTAGCTGCAAGCAGGCCCCTTGAGATGAGAAAGGTGCACCCTTTTTCGCCACCTCCCCCCTATAATAAATGTCCGCATATATTTAGCTTACGTTTTACCTATGCTGAGACTGTCTTTAGCTATAAAAATCCCTGAATTAGCCAGGGTAGTGCTTACGCAAGACCCCGTTTTTGAGGCAAGGCCATTGGCTGCTTTTAAGAGCACTGTCCATTGAGCTAATAATAGGACTTTTGATTGATGAAACTAGTGTGCGGATATTTTAGCCCACGCTCACACTTTCCCCTCTTTCCCTCCTTGCAGGTTCCACCGGCCTTAGAAAGGTTTCTTCTGTGAAGAGTTGCTGATAATCTGGTTCTGTCAGTGAAGACCTTGCACGGAGTCTTCCAGCGCCCTGGCCCACAGTCAGTGGGTGTCCTGGTATTTGTGTCCAGCGAACCTTGGAGGCTATGTCTCTAGAAATGGAGCTGCCGGTAGATGGGGACGCATGCAGCAAGCTCCACTTCTGCTCAGAGGAACATGACCTTAACCCTCACTTCACCTTGTCAGAGGGGCAGGAAGAATCAAGGTCATGTATACGCCATAGACAAGCAGAGACTTTTTTTGTAAACAGACTCTTTTGAATGACGTACTTTTTGATGCCACAGAGGGGGAACGTGCATGTGACCGAGTCGACTAGTCCCACTCCAGTATCAGTAGTCACATCCCCAAGCTGTGTCTGAGTCTCTCTGATTCAGTTGATGATGTTTCATATCAACAGTGTAAACAGAAACCTTGTCTGTGTAAAAGACAAAAATCCCTTTGTAAGCACTATTTATTGTCTGCACAATACAGGTTTTCAATTTGTAACAAACTGTTTGCTTGTCTTGTGTACAGCGTGATGTTGATGTGTTCTTCAAATCCTATTTTGATATCATAGCGCAGCAGAAATGTGTGATATTTAAAAATGTCTCACACAGGTCAGAATTTAGCTGATGACACTCCTGAATAACAACACATAAATGGGTTGTAATCTGAGATTTCTCTCATCCTGTTTGTGCTTTAGATAATAAAGGTGCAGTGAAGCAGCAGTCAGTTTAACAAATACAAGCAGTGACCCGTTTCTTCTCATCACGCCGTGTTATTCTCCGACAAATGAGAACAGGCATCATTTTATGGTATTAAGAAGATTAGTTAATCCCATCATGAAAACAAGTTCACCTGACTGCATTTGTCCAATTTGGAGCCAGTTGCTGATCTGATCAGTGTTTGCGCTGCTGCGCCACGCTGGCAGAGGAACAAGAATGAGAGAAACAAGCCATTGTGTCTGACTTACTATGTCGCGTCAAACTTATCCCTGAGCTTGTTATACCTGCACAAACTCGTTAAAATGATAAGTACTGTAGGGGCACGTGAGGTCACTGCAAAGCCTCTTTCAGAGGGTAGAAACCTCTTACCTGATATTAAATTTGAAAAAATAAAAGCAGCCCTGGGGTGGTGACGTCTCTGCCGGGCACGTTGAGATTAGCAGAGCAGTTTTTAGCTTCTTTCCTGACATCAACATGCATGTTATGTGAGTCACAACGTCCGTCCTGGCATTAGTGGAGGAGCAGATGGCAGCTCCAGTTTAAATTGTACTAGACTGCAGGACCGCTTGCTGTCTATAGTAATGACACGAGCTGCTATTGGCTGAGAGCTAACAGTGGTCAGTCCGGTCCAGCACCATCCAGTAACCTGTGGCGCTGCGTAGGAGGAACAAGGGATGCTCTCATAGGTGTGAGGGGGATGTCCTGACTTCAGGGTATCCCTCAGATGGATGAAGGCCAACACACACGCTGAACATATGTTCAACAGTTTTTAGCCAACTGTAAGCGTGATGACCTTCTGGTTCAAAAATAGGCTTTGGATTATAAATCCTGTCATATTTTGGACCATTTTCTTTTTTCCATATATTCCTGAAAGACACTTTGCCAGTAATTTAGCACCATTGCATAAGAGCAATACACAACGTCACTGTTAGTCCCTGAGCACACAGCACTCTTATTTGGACCACATGTTAGCTTTATATGAACAAAATGTTGCTTCTACAAATAAATCCTCATTTGAGGAAATCAGTCACACCCTTGAGACTAACAATGAACAAATATCACAAGCGACACAGTTCTTTCATCCCAAAACACACAGGCCATAATGGTGTGTTAATGATGCAACTCATAATCGCTGGGACTCTTAATGTTGCATCAATTTTTGCATTTTACTCCCAGCCAGTCCCCAGAGCAAACGTCACTATTGAGCATCATGTTGACTCCTAATATGGTGGCTTCTTATATAACTACCGGCAAAAAGCACAAGATGACAGACCCAAATAAAGACACAGTGCTATGAGGCAGCATGGATGTGTGTCCCAACAACACACTGGCATGACAGCCAAGACTGCTGAAGAACATCCATACAAACGAGCACCATGTAAGAGCAGTGAAACCCCAGCAGCCCTGAAGAACAGAGGGGACGTTTGACCTTGTTTCTGGTGTAACTGTAAAAGGAGAAACAAGCACAGAGGACATACTAAAGACCAGTTTTGCAGTTTATTGTGATATACATGCTTTTATTTACTGCACCTCACAATAGGGACAAGTGCAAGTGACCACAACAAAGGGCTGCCAGGTTATGAAGAGCCCTCTGAGAGCCCTGAATACAACATACGTTTCTCTGAGGAGTGTGACTGTAGAACATAGTGTGTTACTTCTAAACAGATTGATTACAAATGTTTCTAAATGCAGATGGAGTTTTGCAGAACACTCAGTAATGTATTCATAAGCTCTGAAATAAGAGGAAAAATTGTGAAAACAAACCACATTTATATTGCATGGATCTCAAATAGCGGGAGTTTTAGACACAAAGAGCTGTAAGGTTACAAAGTACATTTGCTCAAGTACTGCAGTTTAAATATTTGAGGTACTTGTACTTCATTTAAGTGTTGCTATGACAGGTTGCTTCTCACTTTGTCTTAACTGTGCCAAAGTGACTGTTACTTTTTACTTCGCTACATTTATTTGACAGCTATAGTTATTAATTATGGAACTTTACACATTAAGATTTTACATGCAAAATATATTTTCATCTTATAGAATATGATGCATTGTTACAGATCAAACACCAACAATATTAAACTACTTTTTTACATGTTTATACATCAGTCCAATAACATAATAACCTGTCACAGGAGCTGTTCTATTGTGCATGTATTTTTACAGTGTTGCATGGCTACTTTATAGTATAGAATCTGAATACTTCTTCCATGTCTGGAAACAAGAATCAAATACACCTCGACATCTGCTGTATTTTGGATGGAACATGGAGGGTCTTAGATTTCAGCAATGGTGCCATCTACTGTCTTATCAGTGCAACATCTGACTGCTTCAAATAACGGACCTGTCAGCATACCTGGAGTGACTGGTAGATGAGTGTATGGTGCTGCAGCACAGTAACACTTCAGTCACATGCATGCATGGACATTTTATAGCATCTCATAGGATTCTTCAAACCCCAAACAATTTTCCCTAATTTATTAATTCTAAATATAGCCACATTCCTTTGTAAGGACAACGTGTTGTTTCTCATGAGATCATAATAGAAAATAGTTTGCAGGCCTGTGTTTATTACTGATTTAAGCAAATCATTAATAAGTCTGCAGAAAAGTTCATTTTAGTTGTATTTAAGGACCTTTTTTTTTTTTTTTTGCAGGTAAGGCCAACCTTTTGTTCATCACAGAGTGCGCCTTTAATCAGCAGCTTTCTTTCAGTTTCTCAGATGGATGCATGATGGATTAAGGTTTGACAAGCTCAGTAATGTTGTGGGTGGCCAGATAGCAGCTATCATGTTTAAAGCATCCAAACAGGTTCAGTGACTAAAGCAGATGGAAGAATGCCTTCCTATGAGCCAAACGTTGCAGCCTGCCAGAAAGTTCTGTGGAATCTGGCCTCTCATATCAGTGGAAAATTTTTTGCGAAAGGTCAGTGCTGTTGGTGATCTAAGGGAGCTGGTCACAGTGCAGCAGAAAGGGTCCCACAGCTCCCTGTAATCCCCCTGTAAAAACAAAACAAGCTCCAGAAGAATGAGGTCAAGCCCTGTTGATCATAGCAGAAAAGTACACAGTAACAGCAGCAGATCATTAAGTCGCCTCCATTTGTGTGAAATCAGCAAAGAATATGGATTTGTAATCATGTGTAAATCCTTTGTTAAGATACCACAATATTGTCTGAAACAGACTGTCAATCATTAAATGAGGTCACCAGACTTGCTGAAGTGCAAAGTGAGCAAATTCTTAGGTCTGTACAGAGGTGGCAGGGACTTAATCTAAATAAAAGCCCAGTAGGAATGCAGGAATCCTTCCAGGACTTGGAGCAGACTGGAGTATTTTAAAGGGGCGCTCCACCCATGCATTTTTAAGACAAGAAATACACAAAACTCTCAATTTTAGAAGTACAGTATCTCAGATTTAATAACGTCTCTGTGTGGCTGTCTGTAACTCCTCTTTGACAGCAGTTTTCATTTACTGACAACTAAATTCTAATGTTTCCCAAAGTATATACTAATCCAATGATTGGGAAGTATTCAAATCCCTTACTTAATTAATGACCACAATAATGCACAGTAATACTTTATTACAAGTAAAACCTGCATTCAAATTGTTACTTAATAAAAGTGTAGAAGTATGATAAACTAAATGCACTTACAGTAAATGTGCATTAACATTTTAACATTGGGTTGGTGAAGGTGCAGTTCATTTTAACTAGGTTATACATTTTGGGGTTGTTTACACTTAATAATACAAATTTTATAAACTGATCAGATATTTTGCATGTAAAATTTTAATCTGAACAGTAACGACAGACAAATGTAATGGAGTAGAAATACAGTATGATGTGGTAAAGTGCCCCAAAACTGTAGAAACATAGAAACTTTATGTATTTAGTTATGTTCCACCACTGCTAGCTGGTCAAGGGAAACTTAAGTATATTTCCGGTTGTGCAGGTGTTCCAGCTCCCCCATGTGGACACTCATGTAAAATGCAGCATACTGTCCTCACACTCCCTCGGCACAGTCACCTTGTAGCTGTGGCATGACAATTTGTAATTGTGTCCATTGTTGTTGTCCCAGTAATTAGATCCTTTTACGTGGTAGCAGATGGCAAATTCTAAAATGGCTCCTGGCTGCAGAATGAAGGGTGGGACAGGCAGACGAAATCTGAAGACATCTGTCTCTGGAGCTTCAGACTCGGCATGGCACCCCCTTGATACCCAGGATGCTGTTGTTTGTGTGAGTGTTCTCCAGTTGGTGAAAGAGTAGCGAACTATGACCTCTTTCTCATAAGCTAAATTAAGCACTTGTATCGTGCCTGTTATCCCCTGCTCTGAACACAGGACCTGCTCCAAACACACACTCTGAGTGCAGAGACGCGTCAGGAAGTCTGGCTGAGCTCCCACATTCTCAGGGAAACAAGGTTTGAAGTAAGGCATGGACAGCTCCAATGACTTCCCAAATGCCAGTTCAGAGCTCATCAGTAGTCTGAATAGAACATGCTGTGGTATCAGGGGGTGCTCTTGAACCCTGAAGACTTTAACTTCCTCTAACTCGAGGCCCAATGAGTCCACGAAGCGTACCTGCAGGCTCCTCAATTCCTTCTTCCTCTCTGTTGATGGAAGAGACTGAGCTCGTCTCCTCATGATCGCCTTGGTTGGAGGGTCACTTGGCAAGCTGTGCTTTAAATAAAGTTCCTTTACTGAGGGAGCTCTCGGACCTGGAGGGCGGATCCGGACTGGGGCTTTTGGGGGCTGAGGCTTGGGATCATAAATGTCCCGAAGGCGGATGGTGGTGTTTTTAGCGGTGGATGCATTACTGGAGCCACCGATGAACTGTGACTGGGTCCCACTCCCCTCGACAGAACCTTTCTGCTGCCTTTTCTCACAAGCCCCAGCCATGTTCATCACATTAAACACACCTTGAGAAACAGACCAACCAATGCATAATCTAATCAAACTGTACATGCAAATATCCTGTCACTAATTTTCAAAGCAAAACTGTACTCATTTAACAACACCATCAGTCAAACACTTCAAATTGAAAATGCAATCTTGCTGCATGCTAAACATATTGTAGGAGGTTCAAACCTTTTGTGTTCTGGCGTTGGGCTGGCCTCTTGCATTGATCTTGTTCGCTGTCTGTAAGCTGCTAAAAACCCAACTGCCACCAGATGACAGACAAGAGCCTGCCTTTGCCAACAAATGCCAGGAACACTCCACAGGAAACCAAACACAACATGTTGAGCAAAAACTAATTACAAGCCACCGACAGCAGATGATCTAGAATGAAGACTTAATAAATAACACATGAATCCATCAGTGACTGCAACGAAACCCAGATCCGGAGAGTAAACTGTAATCTGTGACTCCCACTGTCTGAGCTCAGTCCTTGACATATAACATGAGACCGTCAGTGGGGATGGGAGGTGTAGGGTGAATATTTATAGCAGGTAGTGGTGGGCAGTGTCTGTTCTCTGAAGATGCATTTCTCGCTGTTTCACAGTTACTGACATGAAACTGACATGCTGTCAGACCAGCTATTTAAATGATCAGATTCCTGTAAATTTACTTTGACTGAGAGCTATATGTTACAGGGAAGGGCTCACAGATTGATATGTACTGAGTTACAAAAGACTAAAAACATTTTGACTTAATACTGGATTTCAAAAAGGTCACGTTAACAGAATGTTTTATGTCAAGCTTAAAAACTAGTAAAATGTTCTTTGTTGTTGTTTGGTGTGAACGAGACACAATGCTACTTAAAAGTACCACAAGGTTGACATTACCTGCTGGACAAGCTAACATTTAGGTTCCATTAGCTCTATAAAACCATATGAAACAGACTGCATATAGAATAAACCTGAAAACATAAACCTCTCTTGTGTTGCTTAATATCCCAGAAGTATCTCGTATTCTATTATTTATTTAGTCAAAAATGTGGATTTAGTGTTTCATAATAATTTGGATTTTGTACCCGGTAATTTCACTTAAATTCTATTAATCTTGATTTATTATGTTGATTTTTGGACTTCTGAAATTGGAAATTGAATTCCAGCCTCATACCTTCCCAACTTAAACCAGAAAGTTAGCAACTAGCCAGTGAGGAAAGTGGGCTAAAAGGAGAGAAAAGTGTTGGACTTTCGGTTGTATTCATCGGATGAAAGTGGTGAATGATTATGACATTATACAACTTCTCTTACCTTCTGTCTTAATTTTGAACACTTGGTTTTATTCATGTTTGAACATTAGCATATAATTTCCATTATGATAGCATTAGCTCAGAGCTAACTTTAGAGCAACGTTATTTGTTACAGCAGAGTGGGTGCCCTTCACTGTCTGCTCCACTTGTATTGAGTAACTGCATCCTGCATGGAAGGAATATTGTAACCATAGAAGTGGAATGGAGTATGTGTATGTCTGTTGCTCCCAATTCATTTGTGCTTGATTACAGCTCATGTGTATCTGTGATAAAAGTGGAGTTTAAACTACATGCTCATTTAAATCAGCCAGATAGGCCTGCATAGGTCAGAGTCATTTTAAATCTATCTAAATGATTAAATAGGGTTTAGCTGGTGTTACAGGTCTTCTAACTTCCTGTTCATATCAAGGGAGTAGTATTTCTGTTTTTTGTGAAACTGAGGTGTACTTATGCCCTCTACTGGCTGACAAAGAGTCATTATTCATGTACCCACAGCAAAATTTTTCTTCATCTTATATTAATCAACACTGCAGTCATAGTGTTGCTACAGCTCTAAATGACTAAAGTGACCCCATTAAGTGCTGGAATAACCATTTATTTGGTCTTAATACTGATAAAATGTTGAATCAGTGGTGTAAAGTAGTTCATTCTGTTAAACAGTAAAAAAAGAGAAATATTTAAATTCATTCAATGGAGTCGTCCATCCATTTATTTTATATACTGACTATCCATTTTCGGGGTTGCGGGGGGGCTGGAGCCTATCCCAGCTGTCAACGGGAGGCGGGGTACACCCTGAACCAGTCGCCAGTCAATCGCAGGGCAACATATAGAGACAGACAACCATTCACGCTCACACTCACACCTAAGGACAATTTAGAATCACCAATTAACCTAATGAGCATGTTTTTGGTCTGTGGGAGGAAGCCGGAGTGCCCGGAGAGAACCCATGCATGCACGGGAAGAACATGCAAACTTGACACAGAAGGGCCCTGCCTGACCCGGGGATCAAACTGGCAACCTTCTTGCTGTGAGGCACGCAAACTACCGTGCCGCTCAATGGAGTCATGAACTGTCTAATCAAAATATATAAAAGAGGTAATAGCTTTTGTATGTGATGTTAAGTATGTGAGTGACCACGGAGGTAGATAGAACAGGGCAGGGCAGGCTGACAGGCTGACAGGCTGACAGGCTGAAAGACAAACAACAGTGGGCTCTCCTAGTTGGCAGCACTTTGCTTTGAATGAGCACAGAAAGTTGGCAGCTCTTCAGACCAGACATGAATCTCAGCGGCAGTAGTTGTGCTGACAGGATGGAGGAGAAGCTCCATACTTCCTCCTCCTCCAGAGAGTCATCCAGGGTGATCTGCCTCCAGGTGCTACCCTCATACCTGCTGGCTGGGCTGGGCATGGTGACAGCCGGCATGCTGCTGGACCAGGTGCAGGTCAGTGACAGTTGAATAATACAGCTCAGTGTGTAGTCTACAGTACTACAGGACTACAGTACGACAGGTCCAAGGTTATCTGCATTAAATGTCTCGTTCAAAGTCAAAAATATGGAAATTTTTGATTTAGTTATTTCGTTGCATTAATTTTAGTATATCTGATGCAGAGAGAAAGAGTTTCTGTTCAGTTATTTCCTAAGTGTCCAACTAGGAAAGAGCTCATGATCACAGAAATATGATCACATAATTATGCCACCTGGAAGTAAATCTGCCGACAACGTATATCTGTCCATCCGTGTCTTCTCTGACTCATGATGTCTCTCCACTCTGAGGTGAACAGACTGAGCTGTGAGCTGCTGTTGACAGTTGGGTCACAGTGACCTAATAGGGCTGTAAAGTGACTTTGACCCACAGGGAAAAAATGAACAGGTCTTGGCAATAAGGCACATTTACACATGAATTTACCAATCAATTTAGAAGAAGTATGTGAATATACATAAACTGGCCAACAAGGCCACATAAATATATTAATAATGAGTCACAACAGAAGTAATTGTGAATTTAGGCACAGTGAATAGAAGCAAGTACTTAACTTGTTATAGCAACCTTCAATTTTGTATCAGATTCTAGATTTCATATCAAACTCTGTCTGTTGAACCACTGTGGTCAATATTGAACAGGGCCTAAATAATCATATGAATAAACTGTGAAAAATGTAAGTGAAATGAGGAAATTGTTAAAACTCTACTCTCTAATATTATTTCTTCATTTGCGTTTTCATAATAGAACATTTTATCTCTTGACTAATTTAGCTAGTCAGCTCCCAACTGTTGGCCTCATGCTGATGGGGGGAGCAACACTCAGCCTACTTTTTATTTTACTGGATTTCAAAAAGGTCACGTTAACAGAATGTTTTACGTCAAGCTTAAAAACTAGTAAAATGTTCTTTGTTGTTGTTTGGTGTGAACGAGACACAATGCTACTTAAAAGTACCACAAGGTTGACATTACCTGCTGGACAAGCTACAGTAACATTTAGGTTCCATTAGCTCTATAAAACCATATGAAACAGACTGCATATAGAATAAACCTGAAAACATAAACCTCTTTTGTGTTGCTTAATATCCCAGAAGTATCTCGTATTCTATTATTTATTTAGTCAAAAATGTGGATTTAGTGTTTCATAATAATTTTGACTTTGTACCTGATAATTTCCCTTAATTTCTATTAATCATGATTTAGTATGTTGAGATATGTATGTAGAGATTAGATATGTTGTATGTCCCACTGGCTCTCAGACCTGGGTGCCCAGACCTGTGGAGCCACTAGCATGTGCAGCCTTGTTTAGCTAAATGAATGAACAGAAATGTTTGTGTCTGTGTATTGTGTTTATTTACAGCAGCAGCTTGATGGTTCAGGCTTTCAGACAGCGAACATTGTTGTTGCTCCAGCCAACAGAAGCTGACTGGCTCATGTTAAATCTAGTAGCAGTTGTTTAGCTTGATGGATTGACTCGCAGTTGGCCCTTTTTCACCAAAAACATTTGTTTCCACTGAAGTGTTATTGTTGGTATGGTGGTACATTAAATGTCCCATCAACAACTGGACTGTAACTTTACACAAACCTGGAGAGTGGAATAAGGTCATAATGTATGGGCTATTTGCTAGCTAATACAACAAATGTACAGTATGTATGCTAGCTAGCTAACATTCTGACAGGAATTTAGCATAACATTGTGACACAATATTTATTGGCTTTAACTACCACAATCGATAGTATTGTAGCCAACATTAACACTCACACAAGATCCACACAAGATAACATTTCCATTCTAGTTTTCCATTGTTTATTATTTTTTGGAATATTTGCAAGTTAATGGCAATTTATTTAGTTTAATTGTGATGATGCATGATACATTTGCTAAAGTTTACTTCAGATGGCTGTGCATGGTTTCCTGTGTAGCATGGCATTATTGGGAGGGACAATTGGATCACATTTGAATATTAGTGTATATTATTGTTATGGCTGTGAGCTGCATTATGTCTAATGAAAAGAGAGAAAGCAAGGAACTTGAATCAAAAAGCGATCGCACCTCCTTTTGTGTTGTGTCTCATTCACTGCTCACCACAGAGAGCTTCAGTGAATCACTGACAGAAGCAGTGTTGACAGAAGCAGTTGCCACTGCTTCCACATTTGGACAGAGGCCAGTGTGTTATATGAAAAGTAATGACAGGTTCAGGAATTCCAAAAAGCTGTGAAGGTTGTCTCACTGTGGTGGCCTGAGTTCAGTTCTACCAGCAAACGTTGATGCATATCAGACCTTCTCATCCCTGTTTTTTTTTATTTATTTTTTTTTTTTTTTACATTACCTATTTGACAAAAGTTGATCTTCAAAAAGATGAAAGACAATTCTAATACTGAGTGATATGACTCCTCAGTATATGAGTACAAACACCATAAACCATCATTAACCGATCTTTAGCAGCTGTTGCTTCACAATTCAAATTACATCCAGAAGTCAGAGGGGGGAGCTGCAGACACTGGAGTGCCCATTCCAAGCCATGTCTCAAGGACACTTTTCAGCTGAGTCACTGCCCTTGTGGGTGTGTAGGTGTGCGTGTGTGTGTTTATGTGTGTGTGAGGACATGTTCTTGACACATACAGGCATATATTCCTCCCACGTGTTACATTGTATAGTGTGAACAAAGGAGTGAGCGGAGACCCAAAACTAAGAATTAGAATTTGTTTTGTTTTTGTCTTTCTTTTACACCTAAATAGCAGTTCATGTGTAGGATCGGAGATATTGGTTTTTATCTATGCCAGACCATGGCAAATATTTATGTAATATGGAATAGCAAATTACGTAACAGAGACAGAAAGATCGAAACAGACTTGGGTGACGTAAGGAAGTCTGGAAAAAGACCAGGGGGATGACAGTTAGTGGAAGCCTGTGTGTTTTCTCCAATCAAAGAGGGTAAACTGTGTCCTTCCCAGGCAGCAGCAGCACCACGTGTTGGTGACAGGTACAGCACCTGCTGCTGCTCAGAGTGCGTCATCCACTTACAGTGAGGACATCGAAGAGCAGGGACAGGAGGAGCAGAGCACAACTGCAGTATCCTCTGGACTGGTCTAAAAGAAAGCAGGAGAAGAGGGAAACTGAAGAGAGAAGAGTCCTGATACAGTCGGGTCACCTTGTTTATACTCAGACGTCTGCAGCATCATCTACCCTCACACACACACACACACACACACACACACACACACACACACACACACACACACACACACACACACACACACACACACTCACACACACTGTCCTCCGTCTTGTCCCTCCCTCCACCACGGAGTGCTGTCACGACTCATCTATCTGTCTGGAAGCAGAGGGAAGCCCTGGCAGAGACACGACGGTTTCCGTGCCTCTTCAGACGAACCTCCGACGTCACACTGTCCGTCAGTGTCCCTTCACACAGATTGCAGCCTGGACGGACGTCCCGGTGTTCCCCTGATCAACATGAGGAAAGGGCTCCAGAGTGGTCAAGTTCACACAGGGCATCAGCACAGCGGCGAGGAGAAAGAGAAGGAGGTGTGGAGGGAGAAGGAGGAGAAGGAACGACAGCATAGGAGGGCTGAGAAGAAATTGCTGGCCTTCTGGATGTCCTTGTCCCACAGGACCTGGACCTTCTTCAGGCCCCGCGAGAGACCGGGATTCCAACGCTCTGCCTCGGCTGCCCGGCTGCTGAAGAGTGAGGCATGAGGAGAGGAAGAGTGTGTGAGTGGCTGTAGCGTCTGCATGTGTGTGTGGGTGTGTGTGTCTGTGTCTGTGTGTGGAAGTCTGTCAGTAGCAGAGTGTCATAAGAGGCCTCACAGACCTGCAGTCAAGTGGACCCGTGCGTGTGTGTGTGCATGTGTGTGTGCTCCATTCAAGTGGATGAAAGCAGCTTCCTCTGTCGAGTCCACCATTTGCAAAAGTCCTTTGTGTTGCTGCCCCACCAGTGCTGGAGTGACAGGTGAAGGGCAAAACAAGCTTGTCGAATCCCTCTTTGTTGCAGTTTTTTTTTTTTTTTTGCAAAGCTACTTCAAGAAGAACAGTTTTCAGGAAAAATAAAGGAAGAAAGCATTTCCTGTGACTTTTGAACGAGTCTGGGGTGAGGTGAAGACGGCAGATCTTCTTTTCTGCCTGGTTATTGCTCCCTGTGGATCACTGCGTCCTTCTCAAATCAGCCTGACTGATTGAACAAAACGTGTGGAAGCTGTTTTTTGTGGTGCAGAAGAGCTACCCCTCCTTACCAGCACTTTCCAGGCAGGGATGGGTTAACAGCAATCGACCATGGTGGTGACCCATCTGGCTCTGGAGCTGCGTTTCCAGGGGAAGAAGCTGAGGGGCTTCTCATGCAAACTAACCCGCTCTGCCTGCGGTGTCCTGCCAGAGAGCTCATGGATCATTGCATCCCAGGTCCTGCTACCGTACCTGTTGTCCGGCCTGGGCATGGTGGCAGCTGGGATTGTCATGGACATAGTGCAAGTATGGAAAAAAAAAGTGTTTCTGTGCATGCGAGATGACATGATTCACCTGATAACAGTTTGTTAGGACACTAATTTCTAAACAGTATATTTGATTCTTAACACCTAGCATAGCTAATATGATGAAGCTTTCATGAGCACCACACATTCATGAATTAAATTTTTTTTTGATGTTCAGAAGACATGACTGATGCTGCACCTGTGCAATTGTACAAACAAACAGCAGAACATACAGGACACAGTGAAGCAGACAGCAGCATGAGAAACCCAGTCAGATGGAAGTGAGCCACCTAAGAGCTCTTTCCCTGTTTAACCTTTTGTAAATACCTCACCAGCAACAATGGCATGACTGACACCCTGAATTATGCAGCAGACCAGCCAGCTGCTAGCTGAAGCATGAAGAGCTGATGCATTACATGGAAATACAGGCATTTATCAGTCATTGAACACTCACTGGTCAAACAGTTGAGTTTGGAGCATGTTAAATTCATAGCACCTATGTATGCATCATAGCATGGCTAATAAGTGTCTTAAAGGCCCTGTTTCTCTCAAATATTCATGACTAAAGCAACAAAGTTTTGAAAAAAATCTAGTCTGGTTCATCAGGACCGTGTAGGTGTGGCTTGATCAAATATGATTGACAGATATGACTGTGTGCTCTGAACTCAGGCAAACAACACCTGTCATTACATTTTGATTTAAATGTAGCTAAATTTGTACTGATGGAGAAAAGTACCTGACATTACTTTTTTTTTTGCGAGGGAGTCCACTCGCCCACTTCAAAAAGAAATGATGTGAAATAATGTATGACCACATCACTCAAGAGTGAGACGTTGAGTGAGAAAATAGATTCTCAGGGCCTTGAAAAAAGTGGAAACATGATGTGTTTTGACAGAATAATTGACACTGGTGGTGCACTGAACATAAGAAACACTGACCTCCATTTTCAGGTTCTTTAGACTTCTTTAAAGATGATAAGACTTCAATCTTTCTAACAACAATATATGAAATGGCAGTGCGAAACAATGTGAAAGGGTTTGCTGAACCTACACTGCCTGAATCTGCAGCTCCCGTGCGCTTTACAGAGCCTTGTAATGAGTTTCAGCTGACAACCAGCAAACATTTCAACACTGAAAAAAGTTGAAAGTTGAACAGATCTCAGGTGGCAATGTCTCATCTGCAGTCTTTAACGTCTCAATGACATTCGGTCACAAGTGCAGTCTTCAAATTTTAAAAGTGAGTCAGTTTCTATATTCTGACATGTTTTATGAATAACTGTTATGCAAGAATTTCACCAATATACTGACATCAAAGCGAAGCACACAATATTCAAAAATTCCTGCGCACATCTGTTCACATTAACTTTTTCATGTAAAATAAGTAATTACAACATCCCAGGGATTTTACAAGTTAATATACTCTATTTTAATTATAATACATATTCATGAATGAATTAAAAATACAATTTCAAGTCCAACAGTCACAAAACAGGGCCGTACGTCGCATCCCAAGCAAAAGCTGTTATCTAAAAAACAAACTTGATGGGAGAATGTGTGCACGTAAAAGTAAACTTTGAAATTATACTCATGAACATTTCAGTTCAGTTCAGTTGAACTTACATTCAACAGGTGCCCAGAAACATGACTCAACTGTTTGCTAACAAGTTTGATATGTCAATGCTATGTATAATTACTGCTACCTCCAAGTGCCAAAATTGTTTATTGCAGGTGTAATTCATGACTAAACATCCGGTAGTTTCACTGCAATGTATGTACGAGCTTGTTGGCAGCAGAAGGTGCATTCAAAGACCACTGTGGTGTGTTTCAGCACTGGGAGGTGTTTAAGGAGATCTCGGAGGTGTTTATCTTGGTGCCAGCCCTAGTGGGGCTGAAGGGGAATCTGGAGATGACATTGGCATCCAGACTGTCAACAGCAGTGAGTGGAAACACACTCACACACAAAAAGAACACACACGCAGACAATGGAGCTCTTAATGTAGGACGTGTGGCACTGCTCACACAGTCGGCACCAACTTCCAAAACAAGCTGACTAATTGTGTAGGTAACACTTCCTCTGTACTCTTACTCTCCTAACATCAGCAAATTTCAGCCAGTTCCACACAAACCACAGAGAACTATATGCGTTGGCAGCAGGAGTCATAACTTCAGCATCCATAGATAATAACTGATTATCAAAGCATGTGACTGTCACACAGTAAGCAGCCTGACCACAGAGTGATAATCATTAGCTATGCACACTGTAGAGAAATCAGAACATTTGTCAGGGTAATTGCAAGATGCTGTTGACAATTAGTGGCCATTAAATTTCTGAACACCATGTGACTGAGAATTGTGATGACATGAACCCATTTCCATCCGCAGGCCAACACAGGGCAGATGGATGAGGCACAGCAGCAGTGGAGGATGGTGCTCTGTAATCTGGCCCTCATTCAGGTGACACACTGCTCCACCGCACACTCACCGTTCTATTAATAAGACACTCCATCACTTTGGTCCATCTGTGCTGGCTTCAAGACAATTCCCATTTAACTCAAGAAGCTTTGCTGGCATGATAAGTTCGTCCTCCCATTCAAAACACTTCACTAATGCATCACAGCCAATTAAACACACAAGACAAGAGTTGGAGATGCTTTCCAAGTGGTAGTTATGACAGGATATTGGAGCATAAATCCAAAATTGCTCTGATTCTTCCATTGCAGCTATGACATTCTTTGTATTAGGTTGTACTCACAGCAGGCTACATACATACTGTATCAGTGTTTACCTTTAAGACTTTTCACTGAGTTCATCCTGTGAGTGATGGTGGTTGTCAAAGTTTGATACACAAAATATTATGAGCCAGAGCTGAATTTAAAGGTGAAGAAGAAAAAAAATGCATGATAGCTATAACTAATGCTAAGCTATTACCATTCCTAATGTCTTCGTTTTAGTTCCCTGTGTAATTTATTGGCTGGCCTTGCAGCTCAGTTGTGAAGTGGCCAGTAGAATATGATTAATATGTGAATACACATACCCATTAACAGGCAAAGTGCTAGTGAGTTTATATTAACAAGTATATGTGAAGTGGCAAAATCACTGCTAAAAATGAAACAAAGAACGCTTAGAGAAAGAAATCATTTTCAGATAAAGAGCTTAATAGGTCAGCTCATTCTCTATGATAACATGTATTTTTCATTCATATCACATTAGCATAACTGAAATTAGGAGAAAAGATTGTCTTACTTTATCTAGTAGTTTATACAGTATTTCAGTGTGTAGGTATAATGCTGCCCTCGCCGGATAATGGCCTCTGGGATCTCCATGTTGGATCCTGCCAACCAAACTCCTTAGGCAGCAACAAGATTTGCCTTTCTGGAGGCCCAAAGTGTTCAATATTGAATAAATAAATAAAATAAGAACTTGAGGAAAAATTGTAAAAGATATAAATGAAACAATGCATGAAATAATTGTTAAAAAGTACCAATTATTAGAACGTAGCATTAGAATGATCATTCTAAGGAATTATTAAAACTCAACTCATTATTATGAAATGTTATATTCAGAATAGCAGTTTTATATTATACCCATTTTTATTTCATTATGTCACTCACCACCCTCTTCTTTCATCCAATCAAATGTGCTTTCACAGCAACTGCTACCAGAATTAGCCAGTTAGCTACTGTTAGCTTGTGCAGTAACAATGTCAAAGCAATTCTGAATCAACTAACTAGCTACTGCTGTAAATAAACTCAGACAGAAACAAACTTCTTTTATTTCGTTTGTTTAACAAGGCTGATGCTGCGTTCAAGTCCTATTATTTAAACTGTAATTAAGAGCAGCCAAGAGTGGAAAAACTGTTCATGTCAGACTCTGTTGTGGAATGTTGAAATCAAGTTTACAAACCACAAAGGGCCAAAAAAAAAACCCCACTCAAATTCAGCTGTCCAATTGTTCAGGAAAAATCCTCTTGAAGGTATTCTATAAAGATCTGCAAGAGTCAGAAGTCCGAGGAGCAAAATACTTTATTGTCGACAATATAGGGGAATATGTTCAGAAATGCACAGCATGCAAGCCTGAAGGACTCTGACCTACAGTGGTCTGTGTTCTGTCTTATATACTGCTCACCACACAAAGACGAAGCAGCTGCCAAGACACCTGCAAGGTCATGGGGGAGTCTCAGAAAGCAGCTGATAAGAGTGCTCTATGATTTCATGATTTCTCCATTTCTCTATTTCTACTACAGTGTCACACTCAGCAAATCAGCTACTATCCGCCACTATTGTTAACAGTGTTTTCTTCTCAAGTCGTCACATATCTGTCAGGAAAAAGCTATACATCTGTTTCTCAAGTCATCACATGTCTGTGTAAGAACAATTACACTACAACTCCTTCAAGAATTTCTGATGTCTCCCACACATATAAGGAAGGAAACTAATACAATGGATTCTGCTCTCTATATAGAAATGTCTGTTGTGAAATAGAAATCATATTTATGAAAATTATGTCATTAGAAAAATTAATGATGAATTAGCTTTTCGTAACAATGAGGTGATTAATCATTTCTTCAATTATTTAAGAAAATGTTGATTCATTTATATATTCCACACAGTTTATTCACACAATTGTTTATTTGTGGTGTTTTGTTTTTGGGATTCCATATGGTTGTGTCTTGCACTGCATTTTGTCTACTTTTCTAGTTGTCACACATTCTCCACACATACAGTGCTTCTCTTACAGTGTCTTCCTGTAAATATTTTGTCCTTTTGTGTTCTCTTCTCACTGAGACAGACAGAGGAGGAAACAGATGAGTGGATAGACATATAATGAGATATGTGCTATGGATGATTAAGCCTCATGTCTCTTTTCCCCGTCCTTCATCCCCAGGTCCAGGCCACAGTTGTGGGCTTCCTGGCAGCGGTTGCTGCAGTGGGTCTTGGCGATCTGACCAGGGGGAGAGTGGATGTTACCCAGGCTGCTGTCCTGTGTGCCAGCAGCGTCACCACTGCTTTCATTGCTGCACTGTCTCTAGGTCAGACAAAGGCACAAACTGCTGCAGAGCGATGAATGGCTGAGAATGCAGTAGATACACAGAATAGAGCGTAGAGCACAGTGGAATTTATGAGCTCACTGTATTTCACTTCCATGTCTCCATCTTGTGCTCTGTCAGGTCTGGTGATGGTGGCAGTGATTATTGGATCCAGGAAAGTGGGCATCAACCCAGATAATGTAGCCACGCCCATCGCCGCCAGCCTTGGAGACCTCATCACTCTGTCTCTGCTTGCTGGGGTCAGCAGCCTGTTTTTCTGTTACAGAGGTCAGAGGTCACACGTTACATCAAGAAAGCTCCATGAGTCACTTTCAGTACACTGTCTGCACCTGCGACATGTATGGAGACTAGTCCCCTCTCAGCCAGAAGAGGGCAGCATAGTCCACCTTTGATGCCAGACAGCAGCACTGAAACTCCTGCTCTGCATGAAGAGAGAAGCACTATATAATTTCCTGTTGTCTTTTTTCATTTCTGTCATGGTCAGAATCTGATATCTCAGTCAATGTTTCTCCCCTTCTCAAAAACAAAACAAAACAAAACAAATTAAATCTATACACACCAATGTCTGTATCATATGAAGAGGGTAATCAAAGGTTTTGACAGGTGTTTCCTGCGCTATGTTGCTCTCCAGACATGTGGTACCTGCCCCCTGTGGTGTGTGGCTTCTTCCTGCTCCTTATCCCAGTGTGGGTTATCGTTGCCAGGCGCTCTCCACCAATCAGAGAGGTCCTAAAGTCAGGTTGGCAACCTGTTATTTTGGCCATGTCCATCAGCAGGTGAGCCGAGCTTCTCTGATCACTACTGTTTTGAAATATTCAGATAAATGTTTATGTCATTTAAATAAATCAATAATGTTAGGAGAGTAATAGATTTTTACACAGGCCTCCCACTCAGACATATTTATGTTGTCTTCTTCCCAGTATTGGTGGTCTGATTCTGGATAAGACAGTGAGCAATCCAAACTATGAAGGTATGGCAGTTTTCACACCAGTCATCAATGGTGAGTGGATGAAGATGAACTCCATGCAAAAATAATCTCATCCATCAGACTTAATGGTAAAACTTTAAGTCTAATGTTAACCACTATTTAACATTCACAAGTAATACATAAAAAAAAAACAGTATATAAATAAATGCTCTTTATACTCATGTACAAATCATTCACTGGTGCTTTAAAAATGTTTAAAACCATGAAGATTCTGAGCTTCAAGGTTTATTCTTCATGTTGTAAATAGTAGCTTGAGAGAGAGAGAGAAAAAAAAAACACTCAAGTCTTAAGTGAAGCTCCATTACATAGATTTCTACCAGTTTTAATTTGAGCACTTGAATTTTCTATCTGAATTTGTCAGCCCCCCCAACAAAGTTTTTGAAAGTGCACAACTTGACATTGATCACTGGAAATTTTAGTGAATGGGAGAAAGGGAAGAATAGGTGGTGGTCGGTGATGAAGGCACAGGTGGAGCAAGGCGGTGGTGGTGGTTGAGGGTTGGAGGCTTAAGGCAGGTGGAGGTACTAAGAATATACAATGAAGAACAAACACTCGATGATAACTAACACTCATAACTGGCAAGCAATAGCACAGAGTTGCGGAAACAATTTGGCGACAAGACTAGTCCACAGTCCTTACACTGTGCTGATTGTGATGAGTCCCAGCTGAGTAGGGACCAGCTCGCAGCCACCTGGAGAAACACACCCAGCCTCTGCCAAAAAAGGAAGCACAGGAAACAAAGCCCCACACCTCTCCACAGCACATAGTGAAGCCCAGGTTTTCCTGACCACACACCACACAGTGATTATATGCTGCCCTCGCAGCGCGTGCTCTTGTGCGTAGCTAGACAGCTAGTTAACGTCCAAAAAGGGGTCTTCAAATAAACACACAGGGCTTGCTTTTCCCGTATTTTACTTGAGTCTTTACCTCTTTCTTTCATGTAAAACTGAAACATTACAGAGAAAATAAAAAAGGATCAGTATATAAGCACTGACATATTCACATTGACGGTAAGTATACACACGTAACTATGGCAACCGAGCATAAAGTTTTTACCGACATACAAATCTGCAATATACTACATAAGACACAACTTCACTACTTATCAAAACATTGTGTTTATGTACACATTTTACTTACAGACTAATGATCTCCAAGGCAGAAGCGTATCATAAAAACATTTGCAACATCGTGAATTCGGCTCTGACCGACTTGGCTGTCTGCTCGACGTGAGAGATGAAGCTAGCTAGCAAGAAACACGGTAACGTCAAAGATAGGTTGTGAGGTAAGAGCGCTCACTCTGTGGCTAATTCCGAAAACCAAACAACAAAACAGAGCGCTCACTCCGACGCTGTTTTCAAATCCAACTGGCAATAGCTTTTTAACATTTTAAATCATTTTAACTAACTTATTTAACTTATCAATTTATTTATCTAACTTCAAAGACAGCACACTCCCCGCTTGATATAATAGCATTATATCACTACAAATAAATGTCAATACAGATACAATCAAATTTAAGGGGGAATGTTCTTTGGCAATAACATCAACACAAGTCTTTTTGTTGAGACTCAGAAAGAAGGACTACAATCTCGGACACCGGCCTTAGAAACAACTTGGCTGTCCCATCCTTCACAGTCCGTACCTCCACCTTGCGGACCCTCTCGTCACTGCTTGGCAAGGTCTTAACAACCAGTCCCATTGGCCATTCGTTCCTGTGGGCCTGGCTGTCTTTCAATAAGACAACATCTCCTTCTTTTACATTTGGCTTATCTGTCGTCCACTTCCTGCGGCTCTGTAGAGTAGACAGATACTCTCCTTTCCATCTCTTCCAGAATGTGTCGGCAAGACACTGCACTCGCTTCCACTGCTTTCCATACAACTGCATCGAGTCAAAGTTTCCAGCTGGGGCTGAAATAGCACTCATCTTCTGAGTAAGAAGCATAGCTGGGGTGAGTATTGCAGGATTGTCTGGGTCAGTGGATATGGGCACAAGGGGTCTTGAGTTCATGATCGCTGTCACCTCCGCCATGAAGGTGCTCAGGACTTCATGTGTGAGTCGTGTTGGTCCTGTTTGAAGCAGCATTGCGTCCAGAATGCGCCTGGCAACCCCAATAAGCCGCTCCCAGGAGCCACCCATGTGGGACGCGTGAGGAGGATTAAACACCCAGGAGCATCCTTTCTCTTGTAGGTAGTTCTTGATTACTGTGCCATCTGTGTTCATACCTAAATCCTTGCAAGCTCCTACAAAGTTTGTCCCTCTGTCGGAACGCAGAAGTTTTGCTGGACCCCGAATTGAGAAGAACCTCCTCAGAGCATTGATAAAACTGTCAGTTGACATGGTTTCAATCAGTTCAATGTGCACTGCTCTGGTTGACATGCACGTAAAGAGCACAGCCCATCGCTTGCTCTCCGCACTTCCTCCTCTTGTGCGGCGTGTCATGATGGTCCATGGCCCGAAGACATCAAGGCCTCCAATTATCCAGTATCCAGCACCTCGGATAGCTCCTTCAGTAACGTGTCGCCCTTGGTGAGCCACTTGTTCATGGAAATGCCTGATAAGCAACGTAGCAATATGATGGCCGTGTGGAATGATCAATGGGTGCTTTTCCTCTTCTGTCAGCTCGGCAGAGGAGAGACGACCTCCGACACGCAACAGGCCATCTTTATCCACTGCTGGATTGAGCTTCTTGAGTGTGCTTCGCTTCATAATTGTCTGTCTGCCTTCTTTAAGACATTTGAATTCCTCCTTAAAGGCTGTGTGCTGGACAGACTGAATGATTAGCACCTTGGCTCGTGAAAGTTCACATATGCTGGGCATTTCTTTGAAACATTTCCATCCTTTCATTTCTCCGTCATCTGTTTTTCCTTTGAAGGATGCTGCAACGTGAATGAGCCTGGCCAAGGTACGACAGAGTGTGCTCCACCTCGAGCACTGCTCAAGGTGTTGTGAGTTCAATAGGGGCTCTGACACATTGGTTGCCAGAGTAACAACCTCAGGACGAACCTCGTCGTCAGCTTCAGGCTCGATGAGGTCGTAAAGACTTGCTTCAGGTGTCTCTGCTGCTTTGTTGGAAAACAAGAAGGCAGGGCCTGTGAACCAGTTACTGTGTTGGAGTTGAGCTGCTGATGTAAACCTGGTAGCATGGTCTGCCGGGTTCAGGTTTGTAGGCACGTAATACCATTGGTTTGGGTGTGTGGATCCTCTAATCCGTGTTACCCGATTGGAAACATACATATAGAACCTTCTTGTGGAGTTGTGTATGTACCCAAGCACAATTCTACTGTCCGTGAAAAACTTTACAGTACTCACTTTAATGTCCATCTCATCTCTGATCAGCTCAAATACCTCAACAGCAAGAACAGCCGCGCAGAGTTCCAAACGTGGAACGGTGTGGGCAGGACGAGGAGCCAGTTTTGACTTCCCGATGACAAATCCGACATGATACTGTCCTCCAATGTCAGCAGCTCTCAAGTAGGCTACAGCTCCAATAGCTACTGTGGAGGCATCTGAAAAGATGCACAGTTCTTTCTCTTGTGTTAAAGACAGTGAGATTGGAATGTAGCACCGCTGGATCTGCAGATCTTCAAGAGCCTTCAGAGAGTCCTTCCATAGGATCCACTCTGCTTCCTTTTCTGGGGGGAGAGGATCATCCCACTCTCTTTGTTCAGATGACAGTTCGCGGACCAGGGCTTTCCCTTGCATTATTATTGGAGCTACAAAGCCCAAGGGGTCGTACAAACTGTTAACTGTCGACAACACACCTCTTCGTGTGAATGGCTTCTTTTCCTGGGACACCAGGTAAGTAAAGCTGTCAGTCTCTAGGTTCCAGGAAAGCCCCAAGCTCCTCTGAAGAGGGAGAGGATCCATTCCAAGGTCGAGATCCTTTAGATCCTTTGCTCGGTCCTCTGCTGGGAAGGCTTCCATTACCTGGCTGCTGTTTGATGCCACTTTGTGAAGTCGCAGGTTGGATTCTGCTAACATCTGTCTGGTCCGTGTGAGAAGATCTATTGCCTCTTCAGGTGTGGCAACTGACATGAGACCGTCATCAACGTAAAACTGTCTTTCAACAAATTGTCTTGCATCACAACCATGTTCTCGTTCACCCTCTTGAGCTGCTCGTCTCATGCAGTAGATAGCAACGGCAGGTGAGGGGCTATTTCCAAACACATGGACCTTCATCCTGTATTCTACCACTGCTTTGTTGATGTCGTTGTCCTCATACCAGAGGTACCGAAGGAAATCTCTATGGTCTTCTTGGACAACAAAACAATAGAACATTTGCTCGACATCTGTTGTAAAAGCCACAGGTTCTTTCCTGAACCGCAAGAGGACGCCCAACAGAGTGTTGTTCAAATCTGGCCCACTAAGGAGAACATCATTAAGAGACGTCCCATCACATGCAGCACTCGAGTCGAACACGACCCGTATCTGGTTTGGCTTTTGCGGGTGGTACACACCGAATGTGGGCAAGTACCAATGTTCTTTGTCTTTGTCCAAAGGTGGAGCAGACTCAGCTTGATCACTGTCCAACATCTTCTGCATGAACTTAATGTAATGATCTTTCATCTCTGGGTTTTTCACCAAAGTCCTCCGTAGTGAACAGAGACGTTTTAAAGCTTGCTCCCTGTTGCTCGGAAGCTGTCTTCTTGGACAGCGAAAGGGTAAAGGAGCCACCCAGCTGTTCCCTTCGTTTTGATGGACCTTTGCATCCATGATGGTAAGGAAATGTTTGTCATCCATGGACAGTGCTGGTTTGTTGTCATCTTTAGACCTGTCAAACACTGAACACCCCAGATTGTCTGCACTGAGGGTGGGCCTTGTATTCTTGTCACAAGCAGGAAAGACTGAACCATGATATTGTGTTATGTACCCGTAGTCATCTTTCACATGGATGCTGTTTGGACATGGTTTTAGAAAGGATGTACGACCATTGTTCAGCATGTTAGTCTTGTAAACACTGACCTCTGATGGCTTGTGAACTGTTCCCAAGCACACTTCTCCAACGATGACCCAGCCGAGGTCTAGCCGCTGAGCGTAAGGTGCATTATGGGGCCCATTTATTTGCTCACGCACTTTATGCACCCGTAGGATGTCTCTCCCTAAGAGCAGAAGGATCGGAGCATCTAGGTCTACAGGTTGAATCTTATCAGCAACTGAGAGCAGGTGGGGGTGGTGGCGTGCGACCTCTGGAGAGGGAATTTCTGACCTGTCATCCGGCACCATGTCACACTCTATCAAGGGGGGTAAGGGAAGCTGGAGTTTCCCATCAGTGGACTCGATAGAGAAATTAACGGCTCTCCTTCCTGAAGTCTCCATTTTCCCAGAACATGTTTTTAGGGTGTATGGGGTGTGGCTGGCTTTTACTTTGAAAAGGTCAAAGAATTCTGTTTTGGCGAGGGACTTGTTACTTTGTTCATCCAGCACCGCATACATTCTAATTGCCTTCTCTTTTTTCCCTGTTGGAAAAGCTCTCACTAAACAGATTTTGGAACACGAGCGTAGACTGTCGGCCTGGCCACAAATCTCTGTACACTTAGAGGTTACTGAAGATGAGCATTCACCGTGCTCCCCGCTGTTGCTTCCTTCAGCTACAGCACTCTGTGTGGGTGTGAGAGGGGGATCTGGATGCAGTGCGGCGATGTGCTTCTCACTGTTGCACTCTAAACACTTGATGGTTACCTTACAGTCTCTTGCCATGTGTTGAACAGAACCACAACATCTATAACAGATGCGATTCTCTTTTAGGTAGGCTTTGCGCTCTTCCAGGGGTTTGCCTCTGAAGAGCTTGCACTTTTTCAATGGGTGCGGTTTTTTGTGTATTGGACACTGACGATCGGGCTCCTCTAATTTCTTCAGAACAGGATCGGTTTGGATGCTTGATTGCTCTGCAGGGATATCTACTTTGTGTACAGTCACAGAGGTTTTACGATGAGGCTGTACAAGCTTTTCTGGTCTACAAGACACATGACTGCTGGGGGTGGATAGAAAGAAGCTTGGGTCATTTCTTATTTTTGCTTGCCGTTGAATGAAATTGGAGAAGACACAAAAGGGAGGAAAAGCCACTCTGTAATCCTCTTTGTAGTTGCTTCCAACAGCTGTCCACTTTTCTTGGAGGTTAAAGGGGAGTTTTTCTACTATTTGTTTTATCCCACGAGGTGTATCCAGATATGCGAGCCCTGGTAGGGTGCCGTCCTGCTTAGCACACTCCAGTTCGAGGAGGATGTCACCTAGCTCTCTCAGCTTGACATTGTCTTTGTTAGTCAACCTTGGAAAGTGTTCAATCTTTTTTAGCAGTGCGTCCTCGATGACCTCAGGTGTTCCATAACTCTCCTCGAGACGTTGCCACACCATATTGACACCTGCTGCAGGATTGAGGGCATGCACCGCACGAATTCTCTTTGCCTGCTCTGATGAGTCGGTTCCCAACCATCTTATTAACAGGTCTAGCTCCTCCCTGGTAGAGAGATTCAAATCCTTTGTTGCACTTAGAAAAGAGGCCTTCCATGACCAATAATTTTCAGGTTTATCATCAAATTGCAGAAGCCCAGTGCTTATCATTTCTCTCCGAATGAGATATCTTGCAAAGTCCTCATGAGCACCTTTTGGCTCAGGTAAGTATTCTCTTTCTGGATTGGTTGTGTATTTTGGAGTACTGTGAGGCTGAATATTGTCTGTGTTCATTGTAGGCTCTTTCTTTATGTCTTTGTTCACAGCCTGTGTGTTTATTTTACTCTCATCAGACTCCACTGTTACACGTTTTGAGGGCAGTTCTGCAAAATGCTGCTGGATGTACTCACATGTGCGTTGTACAGGACTGATGGGCTTGTCTGTGTCACAGGGTTCTTGTGTGAGCTCCCCGCTTTCCACTTCAGCTTCCTCATAGGCTTCCATTTCAGCTTCAGCTGCAGCAACAGCTCTTTCACACTTCAGAAGATGGAGATTTGCATCCAGTTCTGCTCTCTGTTTCATCATGTTAGCTTCTCTTTCGGCGTAAACTAATTGTGCTTTTGTGGCTGTTGATGATGAACGCTGAGAGAGTCTAGTGGATGCTCTGGATGACTGTGACTTAGCATCGAATGACTGAGGAAGCATCTGCTCTTCGGTTTCTTCACCTCCACTAGCTTCATTTTGCTGCACAGTGGTGTGCTCCTTATGGTAACTTTTCCCTGAGCGTAGACTCATGCTTGCTGAATAATGTTTTGTAGTGCTTGAGCCCGCCGTAGATTAGTCTTTTTACTATGCTGCCCTCGCAGCGCGTGCTCTTGTGCGTAGCTAGACAGCTAGTTAACGTCCAAAAAGGGGTCTTCAAATAAACACACAGGGCTTGCTTTTCCCGTATTTTACTTGAGTCTTTACCTCTTTCTTTCATGTAAAACTGAAACATTACAGAGAAAATAAAAAAGGATCAGTATATAAGCACTGACATATTCACATTGACGGTAAGTATACACACGTAACTATGGCAACCGAGCATAAAGTTTTTACCGACATACAAATCTGCAATATACTACATAAGACACAACTTCACTACTTATCAAAACATTGTGTTTATGTACACATTTTACTTACAGACTAATGATCTCCAAGGCAGAAGCGTATCATAAAAACATTTGCAACATCGTGAATTCGGCTCTGACCGACTTGGCTGTCTGCTCGACGTGAGAGATGAAGCTAGCTAGCAAGAAACACGGTAACGTCAAAGATAGGTTGTGAGGTAAGAGCGCTCACTCTGTGGCTAATTCCGAAAACCAAACAACAAAACAGAGCGCTCACTCCGACGCTGTTTTCAAATCCAACTGGCAATAGCTTTTTAACATTTTAAATCATTTTAACTAACTTATTTAACTTATCAATTTATTTATCTAACTTCAAAGACAGCACAGATTAAATCTAACAAATTTGGTATTGAATTCTTATGAGGTTAAAATCTTTTTCAGTCATTTTGCTTCCATGCCATTTGTCATGAGAGAGAAATGGAAGCATTTATAAATAAATACATGCAGACAAGTAATGGGTTACTATAATTGATATACTGTAAATGATAAATACATTCTTCATATTCAAATACAACCCAGATTCCAAAAGGATAGGACGCCATGTAAAACATATAAAACAGAATCTGATAACCTATTCATCATTTTCAACATAATCTTAATTGAAAACAGCACAAACACAAAACATTTAATGTTCGACCTCATCTGCTTCATTGATTTTTGTAAATATTTGCTTATTCTGAAGTTGATGCAGTTTCAAACAAGTTGGGTCAGGAGCAGCTAAAGACTGGGAAAGTTGTGGAATGCTCCAAAAACACCTGTTTGGAACATTCCACAGGTCAACAGGTTCGTTGGTGACAGGCGATAGTATCACGGCAGGGTACTTTTTCAACACATGACTGTAGACAGGATATTAGGCGATCAGGAAGACTTTAGAAAAACTGTTTTTTGGAACTTGTTTTGTAAAATATTAATCCAATCTTATGATCACAACTGTGCTATATGACACTGTTACTGTAAGTATTCCTTCACTGTTTATACATCATAAGGCATACAGTACTGTTGACGATGAATGATGACAAATATCATTACAACTACAATACAGAGTTATCATGTGGTAGGTATTTACTGCTTAGAAACTGAAGGTTCAAATAATGTGAGTGACTTCTTCTCCGTCTTGGCAGTCTGTCCAGCGTCCTTTTGCTGACAAACAATACAAAGAGTCTTTTTGCAAGCAAGTCTGTGATGGTGTACTTAGCATAGTGTTGCCATCTTAGTTTAGCATAAACCAAAGCACTGGACAAATTGAAATTTTGACCTGATATTGAAAAATGAAATTCCTCAAATTGCCACTTGAGACTGGCTCCAACAGCAAGCCATAGACCTCCATATTACAATGCCCAATTTTACAGCAGAAATAAACGTTTCCAGTCTGGTACAAAAAACAGCTCTGGTCTTTATGTTTATTTATTTCCCCTTTCATTATATTAATATAATTCGCTCTTTTAAATTATATTAAGGGTTAAAGTTATGCATAATTGTGGGCATGGCTGCTTTGAGTGACAGCTAACCACTAGATCTCAGCAACCAAGCTTCACTGGGCCCACCTCAGCTCCACCTCTTTGCCCTTTTTTGCATTAGTCAGGAGCTGGAGCCACGGTCATTGAGCAATGGCTCTTCAGAAACCTAAGGGTGACGTACAGTTTTTATACAGCCTACGCTCAGATGTTCACTACAGTCAGTACATTTTTTGACGGCTAAAGTCACTGGTTACTCTGTAAATTAAAAGTGCAGAGTTGTTGTCAAGTATTGTAGGTCATCAGACCTCTGTTCAGGTGTCAGTTCAGTGAAGCTGTGCAGGGATTTTTGTGATTTCATCAAACTCTATCCACTAATAAGAATGATAACAGGTTAAGTTGCCACATAAAACCAACAACAAAAGGGTGAGGCAGATCAAAGGTCAATCAAGCACAGCACTAATTAGACAGAATAATTGAAAATACCTGTGTGGTTGAACTGTGGGCGTGCACAGCCTTTAAGATTTTCCATTCAAATTACAAGATGCATGTATACTAAGTAGCATTAGCTTCATCTTGAATAGCTTCAACATTAAAAAGCTGCATATTCTTGTACACGTTTATTCATATATCACTGACCGGGTCCACTCTTTATGTCTTTATGTCCACTTTTTATGATAAGACTTACATAGTGTTACTTTAATAATATCTTGAAAGCAGAACTTCCACGACTAGTAGAAGTAGTTTTGCTGTGATATCACTACTTTTGTACAAGTCATACATCTAAATACTTCCTCTGCCACTGATTTTTAGCAGCACTGAATGTGCTTGAGCAACATTGAGAGGATCCTCATTTTAAAGACCTTGTGTGGCGAAACTTGGATGATAACTTTGATTGGTTTTGTCTAAAAAAGATATTATTGTGGATATAATCCCCTTCATTGAAGCTGAAACAGTTTCTGACAGTTCCTCCACATGCTTTAAGCAAAGAAATTAACACTGACATATTTTCCCGAGGGAGTAAGCAGAGCTGAGATTTGGGGTCATGGTGTTTCAACAGTTATAATCTCTGAAGAATGGCATTTAAGCTTCATTATTAGCTTCATTATTATCAATAAAAAAAAGCCTCATTCCAACTGACGTCATGTGGAAAATGTTGGAGCATGCAGACGCCCAGCAGCTAATCCCATTATTATTTAAAAGGGCCTCAAATTTGAGCTATTAATCAATCATGAAGTATTTAAAGTGCTGTAGTTGACTAGTCTCCTCCCTGTCAAAGGAACCTCAGAGAGGCATATAGGGCCAGATCTTCACTGACTGAAGTTTGTTGCCCACAAAGCAGCATACTAAGTAGAGAGGGATAACAATGGTCTTTACATAAACCACAAGCCTGATCAGAATGCTAACTATGCATTCACTGGCTCCCGTTTGTGCAGCATCTCTGCCAGCCTCAGTGCTACCAAAAGACTCTGACATGTATTGCAATCCAAGTACAGGAAATGCATTTGCATTCCAATTCAGTGCTCTTCCTAAAACAGTGGCGGGGGAAGTTTTCACATCTTCTACTGAATTAAAAGTAGAAATACTATAGTTTAATAAAGAACTGAATGTCCTGAATTCAAAATGTGACTTAAAACTACATAAGTAATGTCAGTAAAATGTACTTAAGGTGTCAAAAGTAAAAATACTCATGTGGCAGAAGCCCTCCTCAAGCATAACGTGTTACGATATTATACTATATTCTATTCTGGAGTTTTTGTTACTAAATAGACGAAGCTGTGCAGTCTCGTTACTGCACTGACAACCTTCTCTGATCCATGTGTTGAACATTTTTTAGTTTTATTTTTTTGTCTGAACACAAAACATCCATAATAACTAACAGAAACTATGGAAAGTAAAATGAAAATTGGCATACTTTATAAGGCAAAACTTATAGGGAGGGAAGTAAACGTCAATGCAGTTGTGATAATTACTACCTAGACTATGCACACACACATGCACAGAAATGACAGCTAATCTTTAACTCACAGCTAAGAGAAAGGAAACACCAGAGAAACTGTTGAAGTGGCAGAGTTTTAGCAGGTCAGAAATGTGTTCATGTTGGTACTGTTAACCTAAGATTCGCAGTACTTTACATAGTAATGTACTTAGTTACATTCCACCACTGCCAGAAACACTCCTGTTTAGTCTAAATGATCCATGTGCTCCAAAACTCTGCAAGCCAAGAGGTTTTGTTTCACTCCAAAGGAAATCAGCCAGCAGTGTTACAATGTGCATGACACAACATCCAGGCCTTCAGAGAAAAAAGTCCTGTGGGAACCTGCGAGTCAGGAATAACTGCTGAATAGATTTCAAGCATAATTACTCTTTGGATGGTCAATCGTTTTTCCAAGAGTGTTTACTCTTATATTCTATAGTAGCCTCTCAGCCTCTCGTATGGCTGACTTACTGTAAAAGTGAAGAAAACATGATTTTATTTGAGTATGAAGTTCTGGAACTTATTTTGTTTTTGTCTCAGAGAACAAACACATCTCCACCGTCACACTGCCACGTTCAGTCTAATCTTGAAATCCAGCTGTAATTATCATTGTCTTATTCCTACTTTTATTAAATGTTTGAAATGGAATTGACATGCACTGTACTCATCCACACCCATGTAGGTGTAGGGGGAAATCTGGTGGCCATCCAAGCCAGCAGGATGTCCACCTATCTCCACTACTGGAGTGTACCTGGAGCACTTCCATTTAAAATGAATGGGAACTGTCCTGGACCCTGTGCTACCTTCTGCTCCTCAGGTGAGATTAGAAAAAAATACATGATTTAAATCCCTCGATCAAGAAATAATTACCAAATCAAACATGTATCAACAATATATTTTACTCATGAATGAATCAGATAAATACATGTGAAGTGCAGTGACATCACAATACGGCTTTAACTTGTTGGCAACACTGCGTATAGTTCTACTGAGCTTTTCAGTCTGTTTAAGATAGTCAGTTTGGTTTTGTGATATATTTACTGTTTAGTGATGTTTCAAGGAGCAAACTTCAGCAAACTAGCTCCATCAAACCAACTGTACACTGCTTGACCAGGACTAACTGACAGATAGAGGAAGCTAGCTGTGAATATTACAATGAAGAAATACAGCTGATGCAGTAGCTCACCTAAGCAGCCACTGGAGACAAAACCAGAGGCAAACAGAGTGAATTAGAAACTTATTCACCAAGGGTCCAGAAACACAACTCCATATGAATGCTGTTCTGTGTTTGTGAGATGTGTATGTCAGCATTTGTTTGCTCAATTAAACCACAACAACTTGAAAGGCCAATAATAGCAATGCCAGCTCCTTTCAGATTTCTTCTGGCCCCAAGGTGTCAAAAATGATATTACTTTAATGTAAAATAGAGACAAGAAAACTGTTCAGTTCAGTTTTATTTTTGTAGTGCCAAATCACAACAAAAGTTATCTCATGACACTTTCTGTATAGAGCAGGTCTAGATCATACTCATTAATTTACTGAGACAAAAAATTCCCCCATGGACAAGCAGTTGGTGACGGCAGCCAGGAAAAACTTCCCTCTAACAGGCAGACACTCGAACAGAACCAGGCTCTGGGTGGGCGGCCATCTGCCTCAATCAGTTGGGCTTAGACAGAGAGAGAGAGAGAGAGAGAGAGAGAGAGAGAGAGAGAGATGCACAGCAATCACAATACTACTAATAATAGCTAGAATAATAATAGAAATATGACTATTTGTATGACTATTTTAATATATGATAGTATACATGCGTATAATGATCTTGATATATCTATAATAATAATAGACATATGACTAATAGTAATAACAGTAGCAGTGGGCAGTAGATGCAAACATGATACACAATCCAAGCGCAGCCACCAGCCAGCTCCATGGGAGCCTTTGAGACAAGAAAGCACAAAGACTCCGGGGAAGAAGCCAAGTTAGTAACGTGTTAATGGGACATGAATGTGTACAGATGGAGAGCAAGAGGGGAAGAGAAGAGCTCAGCCTAACATGGGAAGCTCTCCGGCAGTCTAAGCCTATAGCGGCATAACTAGGGGATAGTCCAAAGCAAGCCTGAACCAGCTCTAACTATAAGCCTCATCACAAAGGGAAGTTTTAAGCCTACTCTTAAACATAGAGAGGGTGTCTGCATCCCCGACCAAGGCTGGAAGATGGTTCCACAGGAGAGAAACGTAGCACCTATCTTTGACCTCTACAGAGTGGGCCTCATGTACCTTCAGGTTCTTGTAGAGAATCTCCTGTACTGCTAATTGCATAAAATAAGAAGATGTGGTTCATCTGAATTAAATGGAGATTAATCTGTCAAAGCCTCTAGCAGGAGGAGAGGAGTAAAGAAAGGAGTAAAAATTAGTAACATTTATCCTCTTTAGTAAATAATGGGAGAAAAGACTGGAAGAAAAGAATAGTTTGACATGTTGGGAAATGCGCTCGTTCACTTTCTTGCTGAGAGTTTGGTGACAATAACTGTCTGGAAAATATGAAGCTGCAGCCAGCATTAGCTCATCTTATCATTAATATTGGAAACCAAAGGAAACAGTTATCAGCCCATGGCTCTGTCCAAAGGTAACAGTTTGTTAGTTTGTTTAAGCCGTACAAAAACTGAAGTGTGAAAATGCCACTTTGAAAAGGAGATATAACATGTAAATTAGTGAGCTTTTTGCTGGTAGGCAGATTATGTTACCGTGGGAGAGAGACAGGCTACCTGTTTCCCGGTTTTCCAGTCTTTATGCTAAGCTAACAGCTGCTGGTTAGACCTTACAGACCTTACAGACTTTGTAAGAAGCAGATGAGTTTATTTCCAAACTGTCAAACTATTCTAGCCTGTACTGCTTCCAAGAAAGACGAGAACAAATCTTTGGAAGTTTTCTGAAAGTGGACATACTGGCTTGATACCGCTCATTCATGTTTCTCCAGATGTGAACTCCAAATCAGCCAGAGTCCTGGTTATCCTTGTAGTTCCGGGTCACCTCCTCTTCTTGTACACCATCCACCTCCTGCAGGGAGGCCATACTGCCATGACACCCACTTTCATCATCTGCTACCTGTCTGCAGCTCTGCTTCAGGTCAGATAAACTGATAACAGCTCTGTGTACTCTTACAAGACTTCATTTGTGTTTTGTAAGAGTCTGCTTCACACCAACCTGAGATACATGTGCAACTAATGTCATTATCCAGGTGGTGATTTTGCTCTATGTGGCCAGCCTGATGGTGCAATGGCTGTGGCGAAGGGGCCTGGATCCAGACAACTTCTCCATCCCGTACCTCACAGCTCTAGGTGACCTGTTGGGGACTGGCTTCTTGGCTCTGAGCTTCAGACTCATTCTGATGTTCACTTCTACTGGGACTGGAGCTTGACATAGACATGTAGTCCTGTACACATTGAATGTACTGTTCACTATTATGCAAGTGGCTGAAACACACTACAAAGTGCAAAGAATGTAAGAAGGAAAGTGAGGATGAAAGAACACAGGAGCCAAGTATGATGTCATATTTGCGTCTCAATACTATGCTTGCAATGGCACACAAGACATTTTTTTTTGGAAGCATACCAATTTTAATTTGTAGAGAAATTATTATGCAATGGACACTTTGAGAAAATGTATGGTGTGCTCAATAAATGCATTTGATTGTTTGCTATTATTAAAATGTTAGTCTCTATCTAGCTATCTTTGCAGGTACAGGTTCAATGTAGTTAGCTGATGGATTGTCAACAAATAAGCAGTAGCTTCTAAAGCTAGCGGGCTAACTTGATAAACAGTAGTTCCTGTTTATTTATTAATGAATACTAACCACCTCGTAGCATACTTTTAAATGCCTTGCCCACTAGCTTACTTATTTATCTAGCAGAGTAGCAGAGTAAAACCAAGGGACAGATGTTATTATTGTGTGCTTACGTAGATACTCGAACAGCAAAGACACAGTTATTGAGCACAGAATAGATTTTTGTTTGCACAAATTAAATTACTGATAGTGTGATAATAATTTCTCCACAACATAACAGCTTATGTGCTTCAAAAATATTGTTTTGTTTTCTCTGATAAAAACTGTAAAGATTGAGGCACAAATGTATCACCATATAAGGGACTGAAAAACATAAGCAACCTGAAACAACCTGGCTCAAAATAGAAAGGATAAGATGAGGACGTGGACACACTTTGCACTTTGGTCTCCATATTTGCCAGCTCACTGTGGTCAGTAGTTTCACATTGTTCCCTGGAGCTGCACATATCTCAATACCAACACCACCCAGCTTGGCTCTGTAGAAACAACATCCATCTAAAATGGATGCAAGTGGGAATACTGTAGAACCACTGTATTGTTAACTGTTGACACATCTGTATACCTATTGTCAGCTCTTAAATGTTAGATGGCAAATGACTGTATTAAGGCAATAATAATATATAATTGAGTGTAAATGTATATTAACATAAATCAGATGCTGCACTGTCTGGATGAATGTTAGATTTTATTGTTTTAATTTTATGTAGATTTGTGCCTTTAAACCGTGATAAGCCTTCAGTTCTCTGATGTGTTCTTATGTATGACCTCTGAGTTCGTTGTTGCCAAATTTCTACAGGACATTTTCTTTTTTTGTGTGTAGCACAGTGCCACTGAATATAGCCTGATGTACTTAACTGTCTCTATGTTGGTATATGTTCCAGGTATTGACAAGATCCAGATATTTCTTTCTGCTATTTTTGTGAACAAATTATTGAGTATGGATCTCTCTGTCTGGGGCCTTTTCAATTGTTCGATATGCACAGTCTTTACTGATCTGAAAGTAGCACCCAAAGATGGTCATAATCATATTTTCATGGTGACATCAAGCTTGACTGGACTTTGTAGATGACATATTTGCAAACCATGATTTGCTATTGAAATAAAATACTGACATGTAAGTCACCATTGCTGTATTGTGAAGGAAATTGAATAGCAGTGTGTCAAGTATCAGGACTGCTGCCTTCAACACTTCTAAACATTAATAACTCCAGTATTCAAATCAATAAACAAATTCTTGTTGAAATGCATTTATTTGAAAATTGTGAGAGAAACTATATCTATTTTGGTTTGTCTGACTTTGTAGAGTCCAAAATAACATAATAAATTAAGACAATATCATAGTTACACAAAAATCTCTTCCTACAGCACAAAATAAACAGTCACAGTTACAAAAGTTGTCATTGTCTGCAGGGGTAAAAAAAAAAGGCCCATGTTCAAAGGCACATACGTTTGGAGACATTCACTGTCTAAATAAGATTTTAATACTTTAATTGTTCTTCTGCACCTTGAAGAGATTACATCTGTCGTGCAGCAGACAACAACCAAAATTAACCCAAAGGTTGAATGACATTTCACACATTCAAAGGCAGTGTTGACATCCACTTATCACTGTTTACAGCAAAATATCAGTTACCTTCTTTAGGCAAAAATTTTGTGATGAAATGTCCTCTCTTACTTTTTACTCTATTCTTTGTGTGCACAAGTTCTGCGGCCTGATGTTCAGTTTGTAAAAATAATTCGTTTAACGTCGAACTCTAATCAGGAAACACATTCAACAGGATTCGCAGTGCCTGGAAGGCCTACAGCAAGAGAAACATCCCAAAAAAAACTGCACGTTTACAAGAGTCCAGGCTCCACAAGTTCAAGTCGAGTCCATGGATGTGGATGAGTGACGTCCCAGCCTCATCTAAACTTGAGGTAGGCTGGTATAGAGTAGTTGAAGAGCAGGAAGTCCATTCGATAGAGGTTGTACAGCTTCTTCTGGTAGAAGGGACTGATGTTGTGGAAGAACTGGGCTGCCATGTCTCCTGTAGTCCTGGTGCTCTTGGATGAGGACGGGAAGCTGACCTGGTCCTCCACCCCTGCCAGCTGTAGCACGTAGCGGGAGTCCTGCTCCAGCGTCTCGTATTTACCCACCACATCGTAGTGGATGAGGCAGGGGTGGCACAGCGAGTGCACCCGCTCCCAGTGCTCATTGAAGGGCTCCTCTCGCTGGGTGGCTGGGTCCACGAGGTAATACACAAACTCCTCAAAGGAGACATCGTTTCCTCTCTCCAGGGCTTCCGGCTGTGGGTCCATTCTGTGCCGCCGCACTATCTTTGTGCCATATCGTTTATGAAAAGCTGTGTTGTAGCTCCGTGTAAATTTATTGCGGTATGCAGACACCAGCCGCTCGAAGGGCTCACGTACAAAGACAAACTTCAGGTAGGAGCGCAAGCGCTGGTTAATTTGGGAGGTGGAGTATTCTGACAGAGTGCGGAGGTTTCCTGGGACATGGGCCTCATTAGCGGGGATTGCCAGTGGGTCTCGGAGGGACCCGGCGACCCCTGTGAGAACCATGAGCACCCTCTTCCAGTTGGTGCAGGCCACTTTGGGCACGTAACAGTACAGCAAGCTGTGCTGATCGTCCACGATTACATGTTTGAGGTCCTCAGGGATGAGGACTCTGCGTTTGCGGGTGTAGGAGTGGCAGGCTTCTTCTAACACCTCCCGTCGGCCCTGATGGATTGCCTGGACTGGTGACTCAACCTGCACCAAAAAGGAAAAGAGGAATTAACAAGAGGAACTATTGATCAGAAATAAAACCTAGAGCTTAAAATTTTGGCCATTATTAATAAGGTTACATGAACATCGTACTCTCCATGTTTAGTTTCTGAGATTTGGGAGCACGGCATGGAAGAGGAAGTCAGATTAAGCAAGAACCACCCGCAGGCAGCAGCGTCAGCAAGGTTTTAAACAAACCCCTTGGTTAGTGAAAGAAAACAATGATGAATGGTAAGACTATCAGCCAAAGTGCCCGTAAACATCCCTCTGACTTCCTGTCTAATCTTTGAACTACCACACTTGTGTGCACAAGGCCATACAGCTGCATTTTAGTAGTCATCAACTACTCCCAAAAAGTAGTTGACTCATCAATTGATCAATTGTTGTCAAAGAGGGGTCAAATACAGTGAGTACAGGGTTAACTAATGTAGGCAGGACCAACCTGGTGGTAAGGTAAAATAGCAGTCCTTGATTGGCTCTAAGAGGCTGCTTACAATCTGATTGGACTAAACCCCTGTTCACTTGTCCGAGCTGGCAATACTGTCTGACTGCAGTAACAACACGACTGCTTTCTTGTACTGACAGCAGGAGTCCTTTTCTTTAGATACCTTAAAAATCTATTTATTTAGCACGCCATTAAACATAGAAAGTAATTGAAAGCTTATGTCATTTCTGTGTCAGCCATACTGGGGCCATACCGAGAAAATCAGAAAATAGAAAACAGAATGTATAAAATAAAAGTTTACCAAGTGGAGCCAATATCCTGTGCCAAGATCTACTAAGTTCTCTGTGTGCGAGAAAGTAGATATTTCTCCTCAGGAGGTCTTAATCATGGTCAGATACTGCCTTGATAAAATCACGGGTCAGCCAGTTCAGCTTGGCCTCCGCGTGGCACAAATGCCTTATTTACTTCTTTCATTTACTCAGCCTGGCTCACCAATGCAGCGGTTGGAGCCTCGAGTCTCTCGGTTTGACTCGGTGCCTGACACTATGTGTGGCTCTCTGTGTTTACTGGCAGACACATTAAGGATACACCGGACTGGCCAAAGACTCTTGAGCCAACACTGACCCTTCTCTCAGCAGAAGTTTGTGTACTATGTGTGTACAACACTGTCTTTCCACCTCAGATTTGAATCCCTTCATGTGAGCCATAAGCACCATTTAGTAGCATTTTCTGAGGATCTTTAAAAAGCAACCAGTATGCGCACATATACATTTCAGCCAAGATTCAGTGGGTAACCAAATCCATGCATTGCACTTTCCACCAAGCCTAAGGCAACCTTATCTATGCAAGATCTTTTTGAAAGCAGTGTAAAAACAGAAGCCCCCCCCCCCCAAAAAAAAACAAAAAAAACAACCTCAAATGATAATGTGAACACGGGGTTTGTAGTACAGAACCACAGGGAAGTTTCACCCAACTCTGTAATTCCCCTCAGCTCTGTGCGCCACATTATAGAGTCTTTCAACACATTTTTTTCCTTTTTTTTAGATTTATGGCTCCAGATTTTTCTATTTTGGTTCTTTTTCATTACTCTCATGATCATTTTCAGGTGCAGCAGGTACGTGTAATAAACCTGCCCAGCACCAAACAGCACACAGACATATTTAGCGACTTGCTGGTGAACACAGTAGAACATGTAGCAGCCAAAGAGTCAGATATTTTCCTCAGGAGTTGGAGATTACAACCAAGGACAGCGAACATTGGACTTAATGTAATTTCTTCAGGTGGCCGGAAACACGACTCCAAATGAATGCTAATGTTGCTTCCTGTCCACCTGAAGTAGAAATAGGCAGGTTGCTGACATGACCTATAAGGTGAGGTGAGTGTGGTATTTACAGCTTGTTCCACTGCCCCAAAGTAGCCAAAAATAAAAAGTGAAAATGAATAGATGTCTGACTGTATATGGTCTTCTTACTGTGTGTCAGATGGTTTAGGCTGCAGGTCTAAATTATCTTTAAGAAGCCAATCACTTTTGACATTTCTTCATCACGCTGTAATCCTTAGAGGTTAAAGCAATGATATAGATGTGTTCAGTGGTCTATACAGCTGGATTTATTCTGTCATCTGCACAGGATGCTGGTCTGCAGGCCATTATCCTTTTCCTTTCACGTAATTTCCTGCTGCACATCAGAAAAATGCAACAAGCATAAAGAAATGAAGATGAAAGCATTCACATACTGTCTTTACGTATGTCAATACAACAAGCAATTTTGAATTGATCCTCCTCACTTCCCGTTTCCATTCTGACAGCTTAGCGGCTTCCTCTCACCGGGGAAGCGTTTAAGTGGAAAGGAACAAAGGAAATATCACAAGCAATTAAAAGTAAATGATGTCCGCTGGAGCTGCTTTATTTTCTGGCATGTACACATTCCTCTTCCTCACAGGGAGATTTAACTGGAAGCAGCTGCTACAGAGCCGCTTTTACTGCACTGAGTCTCCAAGAGCAGCTCTGACATAGATGCATATGTGAAAATATGTATGGATTTATAGAGAGATGAAATGGCTGTTAAGAGCCCCACTCAGGGGTGTTTATATTAGAGAAAATCCTCTTTTTTAAAAAGGCATGTTGAGTTTTCTGTGTAATCAATATGACATTTTTTTCCAAAACACAACAGGGGCTGACTAGGGAAATTTAACATCCAAATACAGCGTGTCATCACCCAGTGATGCATCCATCCATCCATCTATTGTTGCTGTTATTAAAGGGAGAAATGCAGGCGCGCAGAAATGAAGTGAAATGGGATAATAAATTCAGGCTGGAGAAACTCCCGACAACAATGGATATAAAGACTGCTTGTGGTCAGATATCAGTGTAATTATAAGCTCCAAACACATCTCACACTTTTCACTGCTTTTCCCTCGAGCATTCAGTGCACATCCACTGGTAGACGCCGGGTAAGCTGGACTAATAATTAAAGAACGCTCTCATATATTGCATTACCTCACAGATAAGTGTAATGTCTAGTGCCATGGAGGACAGCTGTTCAACATCAGCACTCAGACATGAGGTACTAAAAGAAGATCGGAGGCTACAAATGATGGAAGAAAGGCTTTTCATAAAAAACATTTTGTTGTTGCATAAGATATGTTATCGTGATAAAAAAAAATACAATGAAATAATGTGTAGTGTACCATGTTTACTGTCTTAGTTTAGCATGTTAGCTTGCTAATAATTACTAATTAGCACAAGCAAACACAAGTAGCTGAGGCTTGGATAAATGGACAAATTGAAATATTGACTTTTACAGCATACAAAGTTGAAGAATGACCAACATTATCACAATTCATCCTGAAGGGAACATGAAATGAAAATCCATTCAATAGCTCTTGAGACATTTCACTAAAAAAGTTAACGTCATGCTGGTGCTAGCAGAAAGTCAGTGGGATTTATCCTCTGAGGACCTTAAGTGTCTGTACAAAATGTCACAGCAACCCATCTGACAGCTGCTGAGATTCCAGACTGAACCACAGCGATGGTCTGATCAACACTGCCATCCCAGAGTCCTGTTAGGAGCTTGGATAAAAAGCAGTTGTGATAGCACTAGCGTCCCTCACACAGCCAAAACAAATCTAAATTTTATGCAGTTGTAATGCCCGCTGAGTTCGCTAGTTAATTCACTCCTTATGTGCCTACAGTAGACAAATTGTTCATGTGTTTTTATGATACTGCCTCATATTGTATGTAATCAACACATGGGAAAAAAAAAAAAAGTCAAATGCCTGCGTACACATACTGTTTCTCTCGCTCTCATCAAATGCAGCTCTACAGTTAATGAGCTCTTACTTGTCAGCAGTCTGACAGTGCTGGTACAAAGCCATGAATCCTCCTCAATAAATGTCACTGGCGTAATTCAAGAAAGATGGCTGACCTTCTCTGCAAGGTTAAAACAAAGTCAAAGCAGCTGCACCTGAAAAGTATCATCAAGACTTCACAAGGATAAGAGGCTATGTGAACTGTGCATCAGCCGCTTAGTTACTCAGAACAGGAGACACTTCCCTGAAGGTTCAATGAGACAGGTCTATAAGGGCTGCTGCAAGACAGATGGAAGTCACAGGACTGGATTTAAGAGGCTGATGGCTGGAAGTTATGCATTTATTCCTCTTACATGCCTCTGTGCAGTCTGACTGAGGTTCCTACATGAAGACTGAGCTTATTCTACACACAGTGACCTGGACAGACGTTTAAAGACCAGTGGCTTGATGACTCACATCATCATGCTTACATGCTCACAATGACATGTTTAGTAATTGTAATATTTACCATCTTATCTTAGTGTGTTAACTTGCTGACATTTGCTAATCACCACTAAACACAAAGCACAGCTGAGGCTGACGGGAATGTCAACTGATGACCTGATGATGGCGCCAAATGAAATGTCAGGGGATCAATGTTTTTTAACAATTCATCCCCTGGGGACCATGAATGAGTGTACCACATTTTACAGCAATTGAATGGGGACTGCTAATGGGGACAAGAGGAAAAGTCAGGGGATCGCCACAGAATACACAAGAACACATCCAAGGGAACCAGCTCACAGCAATCTGTCCCATCATTGCCGAGATGCTTCAGTCTGGAACAAAGCAGCACACTGTCATCTCTGTAAAACACATCCCATCATTTGACTTGTTATACTGTCCACTGCCCTTAATGGCAAAAATGATCACTACAGCAAAAATACACATATTCCACAAACTATAGTCACACTAGAATGAGTCACTTTTAACCAAAGACCAGAGTTTGAGTGTGTCACCTGGTTTCTGGACATTTCATTCATGATTCACCTGCTTTAATGACCACTTTTTTACAGTTCCTCCTCAGCAGCTTCTTCTCTCGCTCTCCCTCTGCTATTCCTACTCTCTTTAGACTGTAAATGCGGTGTAACACCCGAAACCTCATAAAAGCCGTTTCAATGTCAGCTTACCGCACTCACCAGTTAGCGATTAAATGTTTAGACAAACATGAAGGAACCATCAAGAAGTCTGAATAAAACCACAAAATAACATTTCCACAGCAACAAGCTTGTGAACTGACCTTCTAAAGAAATTATGTATATGCAGAAAATTTCTCTAAACCATAAAGGTTTGGTTCAAATTACACCTTGTGTACTCTGCCATTTTTTTTTTTCTGCTTTTTCAGGTGAGATTTTTACATATCCGTCTCAAACCTCTGCTGAAAGCTTGTCTCAGTAACATCGATGGTAATGGAAGTTCTGGTAATGGAATATGGGAAAATTCCATCTGAAAAACACAACAGCAATGTGTTTTTCCAGAAAAAAAGTCCCAGCTACAAAAAGATAATGCACAGACCTCACTGTGAACAGCTTTTATTGCTCTGCACTAAACTCTACCCAGAGATCAGTCCCGATGCGAACCGTCCACAGACATGATGTCATCACTCGTTAAACAGGACCATGGTGGGCTTTCTCACAATACCAATTACCAGAATAACAGCAAGCAGTAATAATACACGTAATAATTATAGTAGGCATGGATTTATTTGGCCCTAAAACTACATTTAAATGTCAATTAGGGCTATAAAAAAATCACTTTACACAACTGGACATTGTTCATTGGAATACTTTGTTTTTAATACTGCGTTCATAGTTCACCCCATGCAATTTAAATTTGTTTTAAATTACTTTTTCACAAATATTGAACGGATACAAGGTCGTGCTGCCAGGAGCGAAAGGTGCATGGGATAAGCTGGAGGTGCTGCAGCGACTGCTACACACTGTGTGCCCTTTCTACCCACCTCAGCCTCTACCGGCACCGATACATCCACTGTGAAACTGAAACACTTGAAGTGACTGCATTAACAGCTGCTGCAGCCATCAGCCCGTCACACTTCCTTTGGTTTCTAACCCTGCTGCTGTTCCTCCCAACTGAAAAATATGTACACCAATATTCATGAGGGCTTTGCATTGATGCTTGATTGTGGGAGTGTCGTGGAATATGACACTCAGACACTCAGACACCATTTCTGTCTTCAAAAACCTTTGGTACAGATCCTGAAGCCCAAGGACCCCCCGTGGTAAAGGGAAGATGTCATCAGGCTGGGAAAAAAAACTGCAGGAACAGCTAGAAATTAACCCAGTCGTGCACACACTAATGATAGCAAACAGTGTGTGTTTGTTCATGAGCTGACAGCAAAGAAATATTTCCAGTTTCTCCACAGATGTTAGCCTCGGTGTCTCTTGTGAGTTGATCACACTGTAGATGGAATGTTATGGGCTGTTAAACACTCAAACAAGTCTTATAATGCAGACACAGTATCCAGCAGGTAGGCTGGGAAACAATGACACACTTGGCCGTGAATGCAACATAGAGGATTGACAAAACAATGTAGGGCTCATGAAAAAGGGAGAAAACTTCATTAATTTTAAAATAACTTTGAAAGAAGTCCCACAAAGAAGGGTTACATTTGTGTTCATGGCGGTTAGCAGCATTTATCACCCACCTGTGCACTGAAACCTGAGCTCATTCGGCCTCTTTTATGTTTTAAATCATGGCAACATCTGATAAAGCTGATATGGTATTAGAGATTTGAAATATGATCTGAATCAGGATTTAAAGCATCTGTTTGTCTGTCATCATTAAGTCACTGTGTCAGCTTATTGAATATGACAAAAAAAAACAGTAAAAAGTATGTTTTAGTTCATGACATGTTCTGAAGTGAGCTCAACCTGGAAGGTCACCTGATGCAGCTGGTTATGACTGAATTTTTGCCTCTATACACTGCAGCAATCTAATCTCAGTTTTTGCATTCATGTATCTGTTAATGTGTGCTATATTTGAGGAAACAGAATGATTTTCATACAGGCTGACATGAATGTAATATCCAGAATAAGGGAGGTTCTGTGGTCTTGTGCAGCACACAACACACTTTAGTGCTGTTGATCCGGGCAGCCAGTTGATGTTTTGGGCCACTCACAATTAAATTCTCACTACCCGTAGACCTAATTTTGTGTGTCTGTTAGCATTAACATTGCTATGACATATGATGCCGGCTGTGAACATTTATTAAAACCTCTGTGAAGGGATGAAAGGACGGCATTGTAGGTGGGAGGTAAGTGCTGTCATAGACCTCCTCTGTCGAGGGACGGCTTCTCGATTTTTACGAAAAAAGCCTCTGTGGCCAAAATATGTACGTTCTTGTGGCTCCAATTAGGGTGTCCACAAGCTTTAAGAGTATCCCTCAGATGCTTGTGCTCTGTCTCTTGGGCTTGGGCACCCAGAGAAGCAAATTACTCTTGTGGGGTCTGTCCAAGATCGTACAATGGACGACAATCATGTAAAATCTGCATCAGACTCTTCTATACTATTAAACATATGGGGATGCTTGCCTGTGGTTAGTGCTGTCTGCCAGTTATGGTCTGGCCTCTCCAAGCACCGTCCTTAGATACCAGAGACCAGTGCCAGGAATACATATGGAGTCAGGATCATAAACTGTCCATCCATCATTTCCTTTGCCAAGAGTGCTTGTCTGAATTTATCAATCCCAGCTCAAATTGAGTTTGTATTCCAAAATATGTACAGAAAGTGTTTTACCAAAAAATGTTTGACAAGCCTGAATCAATACTTATAAATAAATATTTAACATTTGCAAAAAGAGTCCAGGCTAGGCTTTAATAAGGAGTCACACTGCGGTGTGTTTGCAGTAAAGCTGGGGGTCGTGGTAGGAGAGGACTGACCTGGTCGCCATCATAAAGCGTCTGCAGAGGACTCCTCCTCGTCTTCTGCCCACTGCTTCTTTCACTGACCGGCTCCGAGGCTGAGGAAGAACAACACATTTGTCATGAAATCTGACTGAAAGAGTCTCCAGAGCACAGATGTGTTCAGTCACAGCAGCGATTAGATGAGTGCATATTCAACAACAATAATTATTTGTGGCATATCCTCGAGTACAAATCAGCCCTTTTGTCTGTCATAGAAAATATATAAAAGTACAGTTTTTGAATTAAAAAAAAAAAGACTAATTTGTTCTTCACAAGTTTTCTTCCATCTCTTGAGTATCTGACACGCCTGTAGGTTTGAAAGATGACTGTAATAAGCGTGCGCCTATTAATACTAAACACGACAGGGTCACATGTGAAGAAGCAAGTTGCTCATTTCGCCTTGTTTCAGTACAATCATGACTGGAACATATTGATCATAGATGAACAGTGGAGAATGAGCAGTGGTTACGCTACTTTTTTCCACAGTAAATGTAGGTCATGACAAGAATCCAAGTGACAAGCGTCCAAAGTGACCACAGCCTCTGTTCTTTAAAAAGGAGAAAACCTTTTTGTATCCACTAATCAGTCCGAAGGCCTCAAAGATAGATACTGTGTGGTGTTCCACTTTAAAGACTAGAAAAGACTATGTTATAGATGTAAAACAGTAGAAACTGTAACAATACAAAAGAAAAGGTTGTGTCTGAACAAGAATGTTCATTTTCTTGGTCTGTTATTGCAGAAGTCCAAAATACAGTGCGGGTAGCTAAGGTGCATTGTTGAGTACAAGCTTGAGCTCTTGTTTGCCAGCATGAGCTTTCACCTCAGCATCAGATTACACAGCTACACAGAGTTAGAGCCACAGTACAGTTTCACTAAAAGAGCCTTGGATTTCAATTAGGCAAACACGTCTAAGAGGCCTCTAAGGAGAAATGTGGCACTTCAGCTGTGTAATCTAAAGTTAGGTTCACCTCAAACCTGCAGAATAGATCTTTTGTCTCCCTGCTGCAGATGTGCTTATGACTTCACAGGCTCCACTACACTCCTAGCTGCTATAACTTGCCTCATCACTATGGTCTCTGGTAAACCAGTCATTTCGGGTTGACAGTAAATCCATTGATAGCACTCTCATATGGGCCAATTAAATATGGAGCTACAGCCAGGAGACGGTTATCTTAGCTTAGCATAAAGACTGGAAAGAGGGGAAAACAACAAAATCATGTTGCAAGCACCTCTAAAGCTCAGTAACTATCACTTCACACCTTGTTTGTTTAATCTGTACAAAAATTACAATCTAAAATTACAATTTATGCATTTTAGAGGGAGTTATGTGACACACATCCTGGAATATTGATGCTGAGCTCAGCTAACTGTCTCCTGGCTGTAGATTCATATTTGGTAGACAGATATGAGAGTGGTACCAGTCTTAAGATGTAACCTCCTCTGCAAGGAAGCACATAAGCATATTTCTCAAAATGTTGAACTATTCCTTTGTGAGACAGAAATGGTTATTATTTCTACTGATTCTCTGATATTTCCTCGCTTTCCTCTCAAATATTCTGCAGTAACACTTGGAGCTGTCACTCTAACTGCAGATGAGCACAGGCAGCAGGTACTGACTGGTCCTGATACACTGATTTTCAAACATTGCCAAGACACTATGAACATCTCCACTCCTCCATGTCTTTTTTCTTTAAACAATTCCTCATCCTTAAAGGCATCACATTGTGGGCATGCCAGCCACATGTGATCTATGTGATGCTGAATCAGCACACACAGGAAGCTGTGTTGTTCAGAGAGAGGCTTGCAGCAGATCTGTGCCACGTGATGTAGCCCTGTGGATACGGCTGGTTTTCAGCTCTAGATACTATGTGTGATAACTGAATGATAAAAGCAGGCTGGCAGCCTATATCACATGGCAATAATTGCATTCAACATAGTTATGGTCCCTGACTAAAAGGACTTAATAGAGAAAAAAATTAAAAAGATCCAAATATGCTGGTGCTGGTTAGTTTAGCTTGAAAGTTCAATATTTTTAGGAATGTGCTTGTTCTTTTTCTTGCCCAGAGTTAGGTGAGAAGATCTAAACCACTCTCAAAACTGTCTGTTAAACATGAAGCTAATGCAGTGGACAGCTTAGGTTAGCTAAAAGACTAGTAACAGTTAGCCTGGATTGGATCTGAATGAACACCCAAGGACAAGATGGTAACTTGTCAATTGCAAGGCAGCCACGCCCTAAAGCATACCCTGTTTTATCATCTATTTTACTCTAAATTTACAACATGAACATCATGCTGAATTTAAGAAGACTTGAGCTTTAGTAGTGACTGAGACCATAAATTCATTAGGAAAATGTCTACTGAGGTAATAAATCAAGAGAGAAGTAGGATCAATTTCTTATACGCTTACACGCAATCAGACCTCTTTTTGCAGCCAGTGGAGTCGCCCCCTGCTGGCCATTCCAAAGAACACAGGTTTAAGGCACTCCCACATTGGCTTCACTACTCAGACCTGCAAGCTTCATCCACTTGCATGTCTGGCACAATGCCCGCTTCAGCACTTTGTTCTGTATTAAAAACATCCATTTAAAGCAAAATCCACAGAGAGTAAAAACATACAAGTTCCTCCTGTATGTCTTGCCAATGCTTAAACAATAAAACAACACCTGCTTCCTCACTGAGAGGAAAAGCTAGTTTTCACTGGAGTAAACATCTGTAGACAGAGGCTGCGAGCCCGACATCAGCAATCCAACTCAGTGTGGTGTCAAAGACGTGTGCACTCTACAGATCTTCTGACCGCTGCTCTGCATTGCCATCATTCAAACTAATGTAAAAGTACCATTAATTTCAGCACGTTTTATTGCTTTCAAAGAGCATTATTAAATAATCCATATCTTCCCTGCAAGCAGTCATTAAGCTCCAGAGTTGCTGAGACAGCAATAACATTTGTCATCTGTATAACTCAATTTACAAGAACACAGGATTTGATGCTATTTAGCGCCATTCACACAAGAGCCCAATTATGCCAAGAGAATGATGCACTGACAGTTTTGAGACTGCAGGGAGACTCAGCTGACTGACCGGGTATGTGTGTGTGTGTGTGTGTGTGTGTGTGTGTGTGTGTGTGTGTGTGTGTGTGTGTGTGTGTGTGTGTGTGTGTGTGTGTGTGTGTGTGTGTGTGTGTGTGTGTGTGTGTGTGTGTGTGTGTGTGTGTGTGTGCCTCTTTCCACACTGTGGTGTGATTGGGCCGGTCACGGGTGCCAAGCAGCTTATGAGCTGTAAAGCCACCGACACACTCGAGGTGTAGACAGCCAGTGAGACATGTACAGTACTGAATGTGTAGTTATGACAAAACTACGACAATGAATCGAGGATACAGGGTTCTCAGTGTTACAGGACTGGACCTGTATCTTGTAAACATTAGCCACCAACTACAGATCACATACTGTGGCCAGCTCAAAACTACTGCCAACTGCTTTCCATCCATCACAGTGAACTTGGTGTCAAGGGAACTCTGTCTTGGCAGCTGAACTGCAATCAGCTTTATGCACAAAACAACAAAAGTCGCAGTATTGAATCCTTTTTAGAGTCTGTGCTCATTGCTTTTATTCCAGGCTGAGTTTCTGACACCACAGCTTGTGAATGCAAAGTTTTTCAGCTGTCCACTCTCACTCTTTCAAGTTCAGTGTTTCCTGAAACCAACAGAGGGATGCCTTTCAAAAGCATTTCAGCATGCAACTGCATTACCAAGAGACGACAAAGTAACAACAAAGGGTTTAAGTGTAAACGAGTGTACTGAATTAAAATGACACCAACAAGTGTTTCGAATGTAAGACATGAATAAAAAACTGTGAGGTGTATTACAATAAAGGCCTGGTCCCACCAGAAAAAGGCTCAGTGAAATTAATCCATGCAAGACTTTGCAAAATATTTCCTCCGAGAAGTCTGGTGATGTAGTGACTGTAGTAGCATGTGCAGGGCTGGGCAGTGCGACACATAAGTCACACATGCTGTTAAAAAAACTGGTCTGTGCAATGAATGAAATAGCCACAGTAGTAGTTGGGAGACAGTCTGAGGTGGTGCTTTAACACTTGTCAGGACGAAGCTCAGTTTGAGTGTGGTTGTTGCCAAAGCCCAAACAAGTGGCTGTGAGGTGAATCAGTGGAGCATCGCTATTCTGCTCGGTAGTTGTAGTCAACTGTGCACTTAAAAATGATATCCCCGGCTGTGCAGAGTACAGGGAGGCTGCAGCTGCCAATGCACCTACTCAGTCCTTTTAATAAGCGACATCTACTCACAGATGTTAGTCATGGCCAGTGATGTGCATCTGCTGTATTCTGTTAAAAACACAAAAATCTTTTGGATTCTAGTTTTGAGTCATTACACTACTTCCTGTGTTTATACTGAATAATCAATATGAATTTAATATAAAATGATATTGCATGTATGTTGATAGAGATTAACTGAGATTTATACTACTTTTTTGAAGCCTTATACATTGTTGTTTTGCAAAGAAAGAGGTGTTACGTTGCTGCAATTTACTGTACGGGCAAATGAAGAAGACGCCTGTGTCTGCTTGCTAAGGCTTGGATGGTGCCCTCTATGCATCATAAATGTCCTCCAGTCACATGCCTGTTTGAGTGATGAACTGTGCTACTTGCAGTGTGTTGTTATTTGTGTTAGAGATGGTAACAATGTTTTATACTTGTGCTATAATTTGTGGTTTGTGCTACAAAACTTTTAACCTCTGTAGCATCAGTGCTGGGTGCAAAAGAAAGTTAACATACAGGCCTGATGGTCACGAGCTGGATAACAAGTTCACACACTTTATTCAACACGTATTCCACTGAAATAAGGTTAAATAAACATGAATGGCGCAGCACAGCTGATAAGCTACCAAACTTCCTCTATGTTGGACCCTTCTGCTCTCTGTCCCCTCAAACTTCAGCACTGTTCGGACAGCTTGCTATTGGTCAGTGTCACAAATTTGCAGGTGAAAGTTCACAGATCTTTAATTGGATGTGGAAAAAAACAGCCCCGAAAGCTGGTGTGTCCAGGCCTTCATGTTAATCATTGCACATTTTGGTGAAATTAATCAATAACTTACTTACTGAGTAAATACTTGAACCACGGTAAAATGTCTATTATGATAAGAAGAAAACATGACAGCATGGTCATTTGCTGCCAGACAGCTGCTCAACTGTCTATCCTACACAGAAAGAGCCAGTTTCATTGTAATCAAAGCTAATTCTTGAAACACATCCATAATCCCCACTCAGTGGACTCACTTCTGCCACAATGCCAAGCTATGGCTCCTTACTGGATGCTGCTGATGCTGCTGAAGGAAGATTTTGTCCTTTGTGTTGAGTGACTCAGGTGAGCTGTGCACTCTGCTTCCTAACACCACTTCCTTATGGAAAGTACCAGCGACTGAGGAACACACTTCCAACATGACCGCACCCAAAGCCTTCTTTCTGAGCACACTTAAATGAAACACCAGTCAGAAGAGGTAACATCAAGCTGAGATGGCACTGACTGGGCTGAAAGGGCGCATTGTGTGGCATCACTGCTAATGTAGCATTAATCAGCAAGAGAGGAAATCCACAATCCACATTTTGTCAGGAGGTATTTCACAAAGAGCCAGATAAAGACGTCAGGGTATTAAGTGACTGAATTGTTCGAGCTGAGCAGCTGGATATCAGGTGAAGCAGATAATGGGAAACTGTGCACATTGTCAAGAAGAAGACTTTTTTAAAATGAGTCTGGAAAAGTGAAAAATACTCCAAAGACATGCACAGCTTCTCAAGCTATGCACTCAATCCATATGCTATGCTAACTAAACACTGTCTCAGCAGTCAGCTGAAATTCCACCCCTGAGGAGATTCACCAACCCCACCTAAGGCCTATTCAAAGAAAGGAGCCGTCCTGTTGGTTTAACCCTGTCTGGACCCAACGCTGCAGCATTCCTCCTGGCTCGTATTGAAGTGAGCGAGGGCTCAGGAAATGCAAAATATAGAAAGGCTGATGTGTGTTCCTCCTGTCCAGGCCATAAACGGAGCTCTGTGTTTAGGTTCCACTGGGAAAACTGGGGCCCCCTCCCCCCTCCTGGGCCTCTCCTGCCAAAGAGCAGCTTTTACTGAGAGACACACTGTCCCAGGGAAAGCCTGATCCTTTAGGCCACAAATGTGTGTGTAAAGGGTGTTAGTGCAAAAACAGAGGGATGTGGGTGGTGTAGTGTCTGTTTATTTAGCCTTAGAAGAATGTATGCAGATGTGTGATATGAGTCTTTCTGATCCGAGGGTCCATGGGGCCAAAAGGGTCTGATGTGCACTTGTGGGCTGGCACGTTAGTTGGTGTGCTGGTTATCCAGTTGCCTGTTGCAGCACACTGAACACTGCATTCAAACAGTTACAAGTGCAAAAGTCTGCAAATTAATAGGGTGATGAGGAGAATCACATGTTGTGCTCTGACACATGGAGCTGTTGCATAAGCAGATGTCACAAGTAGGGTTGGGCTTCTTTCCCACACCGATGCTAAAACAATACCTTTAAAACAGTATTGGTGAGTAAGCCTGAGCTGATAGTGATTTAGAAAAATGCCTAAATCTGCAGATAAAGAATGGCTTTATGTTATCGCAAAAGCAAATTTGAACTTGAAATTGAACAACATATTAAGATTAGCAAAATCAGCGTTACATTACTAACCTGAGGAATGGCTGCTATGATCGTCATCAATGGTCCCCTCACGCTGCATCCCATTTATCCCATCTGTCACAACATGCTTCATGACGTTTGATGGGTTTCCTCCTTTACATGCAATTGTTCTTAAACATTTGTTGCACAAAACAATGTTTGAATCCTTTCGAGTGAAATAAAGTCACGGTAGACCATTTGGCTTCAGGCATTTTAACCGTGTTTAAGCTAGCTACTAGCTAACAGTAGATACCTGCAACCAGGAGGGAGTGCACCAGTGCAACTACTCCTATAGACAGCACAAAAATGAGAAATGTGCATTGTGAGTTGGTCCAGTGAAGATCTGCAGCAAATTTTGTGCCAATGCATTAAGTAGACATAGAAATATTTGGCTGGATAATTGAGTACTTTGACCTGATTATGTGGCTACAATGAAAGGTCAGTGGGATTCATCCCCTCGGGACGTCGACTGTCTGTACCAAATGGCAATCCATCCAACACTGACATTATTGTCAAAATATTTCAGGCTAGACCAAAGTGGTGGACTGACAGCTAAAAACTTTTTCGGTGCCACACAGCAGCCCTTCAGTAAAACAATAGAATTACATAGAGTGAAGGTCTTATTGAGCGATATCAACGCTGAGAGAACAAACGTGCATATCGAATCACTTGAGGACTCCGGCTCTGAAAGCAGATGGTCTTAATGGAATAAAGAAACACGCTCCAGAGTACTCGCTGAATCATCGGCTCCTGCGGCTCTGTGTCATGAATACGCAGCTGGCTGGAGCAGAACAGGCTGGAACAGCAGGGCCACCCTGACCTGTCGTAAGATGGGCCCGGGTGGCCAGGAATCTGACAGCAGCCGGAATGATTTCCACTGGCAACTGCGGGACATCACATGAAGATTAGGTCATGCACTGTTCCGTTGTGGATGTTTTGTTCTGCTTTTAATTGGATAGTGTCACATCAATAGGTCTTCACAAGGCTTAGGTCCAAAGCAGCCCTGGAGCAACGTAGTTTCTTGTGCTGCAGGTGTTCCAATGAAACTGGAGTGCAGAGCAGTTCATCTTTACGACTGTCATGGCCTCAAGTCAAGCCCAGACAAGGAAGGTATGCGGTGGGGTACCTCTCCAGTGATAACGACAGCAGCCCCAAGCCCCGAGCCATCATCTCAGGATCTCCTTGTAATTAAATAGCTAGAACCAGCACCTGATAACCATCAACTCACATCTGTATCTGCAAATGTTGCTGGTAACATATAGATCAGAGTTCCTGAGTTTTATTTGCAGGGGGACGTACAGAACAAGACACTGACTATAAAACTCAACATACTGCATTCCAGGGCATGCTGCACCACAGACTTCCACCTCAGTCCTTGTTTCTGTGCAGACTTTGTGGAGAATCCACAGCTGCGCTTGTCGTAAAGCCCCACACTCCTGAAGAAATGCCCATCTAAATGCTTCATTTCTTCAGGAACAAAGTCAGAATTTCCTGTAATCCTCAAAAGATTGACAAAAATCTGCCAGAGCTGAGACAGCTTGAGATTTGTAAAACACAGTTTTCTCGCAAGAAATATCTAAATATCAAGGTGCATCGCCTGGAGTGAAGATAATGCATAAAACATGTTGATCTGTATTGGAAAGGAGTGACATAATGTCAGACCAGCAGGCCCAGTTTTCACTTTTTAAGAAAAACTGAGATGTGGGGTAAAAAAACAGATGTCATGACTGACTAAAATGGTCCATTTTTCCATGTGGGAGGTAATTCATGTTCAGCAAAACTACTATTTCCATCCTCTGTGTCTATAAGAGTGCAGCATACACGACATGTACAGTAAACGCACTCTGCAACTATGTTATTATCCTAAATTTAGATGAGTGCTGTGAATCCTGTCTGCAAGCAGAAGCCAATTTAAAAACAAGGCAACGTTATAGCGTGGAACTCTGACTTGGCAGCTCATTGCTTTGTTATGTGGCTGCTCTCTTGCAGCTTTATATAGTCTTTGAACAAACACTATGACCTTTACCCCAGATGGAGCAAGAGAAGGCAGGTGAAGGTGTTTGAAATGCAAATAGGACAGAGCGGCTGCATAATTAAAACCAATTTAAACTGATTTAAAGCTGACAGACAGAAAAAAAATTACCCAGATGATTCACCATTCATTGACACAGTGCTGGTAGACCTGCTTTTATCTATGCATTTGATGACTATGATGACTTCCTCATGCGTCTGGTTTTGCTCATCGTCAAAAATGTACCCCCAAAGTCTGTAAAATGCAATTAAGCACATGAAGAGAGTGCGGGCAGTGTATCTGGATGTGAAGCAAAGTCAGCAGGAGACCAAGCAAACGTGGCTGAACGTTTTAAACAGAAACTAACAGAGGCTGCCACTTCTGTTGATTTTAGTATTAACAATAACCTCCTCATGTGTTGTGCTGTTGTTCAATCACAGCTTCTCCAGGAAGAAACTCTGCTGTCAGTCAGGGGTGATTTGGCCCTAGTTTCCCCCTCGGTGGACACACTCTTTTATCCTCCAGGTACATCTAAAGAACAACTTATCTTGAGAGTGTTAAACTGTGATGTGCATCACAATTTGCATCAACAGTCAAAGTCAGTTTTTACTGCTTTGAATTATCGCGTTTCTCCGTCACAGTCAAAGGGAAAGTGATGCAGAGGAGGGCAATTCAGGGGGACAAGGCACATCAAAGCTCCTGAAAATGAAGCATCACCACAGAAAGAACTCCTGGAATGCATCAAACATCAAACTGATGCGCCGTGCACAACCATCCAAGGAACTCAAGGTATTTTCTTTAACCTTGACTGCTTCAAATAGCCACAAAACTTCACTCACAAGTGGTGTAACAGAACACGTCAAGTGGACTTTTCAGGAGTATGATGGTGTGGAATCCTTCTGGCCTCCTCAATAGGCCGTTTTTCACGGATTCCTAATAACCCCGAACAGCCTTCGCCCCATGCCACACATCACACACATCCAGAACTGACTGACCTCTCTCTTAAAAGCCCTGGGTCCTCACAGTATGGCCTATACATGCTTATTTGGTCCATGATATAGCTGGGCATGTCTGAATGAGGCCATTGTATGTGGCAGAGTGGGACCTGGAAGAGGAGGAAACCGATCTCAGCGAGGGCCAACGCCGCTCCCAGCCAGCTGCAGCTTCACCCAGCCTTCCTCCACGTAGCAGAGGAAGCAAACCACTAATCAGTATTGCAATGAGACTGTTCCTCAACCGAGATCTGGGGTTCTCAGGGAAATCCAGACACTGGGAGGGATGAACATCATGTTAGGGAGGGAGGACACAGTGGAACAGGTCAAAGACACACACACACACACACACACACACACACACACACACACACACACACACACACACACACACACACACACACACACACACACACACACACACACACACACACACACACTGGAGAGGTGGAAATGAAGAGACAGAATGGGACCACAGCTGAGATCAAACCAGAAGCCCATCCTGTTAGACAAGCTAGACATCACATAAAAAACATATTTCTAATGACCATAATGTTTTAAATGCATGAAATCTACGTGCAAATATATATGAACTGTTGAGGAACAAAAAATTCTGTCTTACGGGACTTTCATTTTCTAGATCCAACTACATTTTTTAAATACTTTCATAGTTTCCAGTTTTAGTGTTGCTGAGATCAGTCCAGTGTGAACACGTCTCTACATCCTGAGACACAGATCTTATCAGTAAATTCTCATATTGTTGAATGTATTTTGTTGCCAATAGATGGGAAAACTTAGACTTAAAGACTGAATCTTATTGGCAGAGGAGTGGTGAGGAACTGATTGAATCAGCTGTGATATCTGACATACTTGAATGTATTTTGGTGGAGGCGTGCTTTCCTTTTCTTCACTACTACTGAGGCATTGTTATTATTATTATTAGTGATACAGTGCTGAGCACTGAACACTATTGTTCTTCTGTGCGCTTCTTCTTCTTCTTATTATTTTTTTTCATCTTCCGTACTTTTTTTGCCGCGCTACTAGTCTAAAACGATAGCGAGCACCCAGGCGAATTATATATCAAAACGTGCGGCTCGATCGGGAATGGTGTGCTATTATTTTTCTCTACAGAATACGCGTTTTTCGCGTCGTAAGACGCGAAAAACGCACGAAAAAATCCCATAAGAAATGAATGGGACGAGCCGAAAAATGCGAAAAAATCTCCCCCTTTTTCAAAGGGTTACTGCTCGGGCATACTTTTACCTAGAGACGCCGTTCCAACTTTAAAACGTAGACACAAGTCTCGTGTATGGGTGTAGTAATTCTCGTTTGGATGGGTCATATAGTTTTCGAGCAGTCGCAGTTCAATGACCATGAGCGTTTTGGGAGAAATTCTGAGTTTATAATGGGTGTGTATTGCACGGAATGTTCGCGCTAGAGTGGAGGGGATTAACTGCCAGAGTGGAGAGAAGCACTGAAAATTGTGTGAAACTTTTGTCTTTCCACGCTCCCCCAAAGCACAAATTTCGCTCTACGTGCGCGAAACTTTCCAAGTTTGTAGTGCCACTTGCGCTGATTCTCACGATGTGCCTGGCTAAGCGACAGGACTTACGGTTTTTGAGTTGTGAGCCTCTGAGCGAGGAGAGCGCCTCTAACCTCGCCCATAAGGTCCAATACAAATGAAAAATGGGAGAGACAGAAACCAGCCGTTTTTTAACTCGCTCTAAAATCCGCATTTTTCAGCCCAGCGAAAAAAGAAAGTGATCAGAGTGTACAGCAAAGCCTTGTGGCTCTCACGGTGAAGAAATTTCGGCAATAGGAGTTTCGGTGTCGGCGTGAGAAGCGTTTGTTCGGAGGGTGCGCAGAGGCCAAATTCAGACGTTTCTCAGAGTCTCGCAGACCCGCAGGTGGCCTGATCTCAAGTTGCCATGGCAACCTCTGAGCCTAATTGCCTCTCCCACACACACACATATGTAGCATGAGCTGCAGCTGTGCAGCTCAGTCAAATGATCAGTTCTCCATTAAGCTCTATAGTGACATGCTAACCAGCCACAGCCAAGCTACCTACTGGTGAGTTGTATGTGTTAGTGATGTAATGAGTGATGTTGGCCTGTTAGCGTTAGCCACAATGCTAACATGCTAATGCTAACATGAGGTCCTATGAACTTGTTGGTGCCTGGAGGTATACCTGTTGATGTCGGTTTGGCGTGCTAACATGCTAATGTTAGCATGCTAATGCTAATATGCTAACATACGTTAAAATGAATGTTCATCGCATTCTAATGGGGGTTCAGAGGTTTTTAATGTGATATTTGACATGCTAATTTTAGCATGCTAATGCTAACATGCTAACCTTGGCTAAAATGATTGGTAAGGCATTATAATGATGTTTGAGACCTTCTCAATGTGTTTTTTGATATGCTAATGTTAGCTTTGCGTTGTGTTTTTAGTACTGGACACTGACCTCTGTCAGCAACACGGCCCGGCGTTTGCGCACTGTATCACTCTCCAAATTTCCCGCCGAGGGGAATTTGTCTAGTTGGCATTATTATTGTGATGAGTAAATATTTGTAATTGAGGCTGAGTATATTTGTCGTGAGGTCATAAATGACAGAAAAAATGGATTTTGAATGACTCGTAGACTTTCAGCTCACCTGGCCTCAGACTGCAGTTGAAGTAGAGGATGACCATGATGAAACATCCCAGACACAAGGCAAAAACCATCCGAGTGACTTTGGGTTTCCTCATCCTGAGTCTCTGGAGACGACCCACAAACCGCGCAGCTCATGCGAAGAAGACGCTCTATTTGTTCTCGCGGCGGTGTCTACTTTATCCCCGATAAAAGCATCGATCCGGCGCGCTGACCTTTGCTGCTCCTTTTCTTCCTGTACATCCTCGGATGTCCAGTGAGGGAGACGCAGCGGTGATGGAGGACAGGACGGAAGCAAACGGGCCAGGCTGCTGTGATGGCTGCTCTGTCTCCCGGTCAGTGTCACATAGTGTGCTGCTTCACGCAGACCAGAGCAGACTGCAGGTCTGTCCGCGGGCAGAGGCCACCGCTCTGTTTGTGTAAGGGGTGACTGTTAACCCCCCTCTCCCACTGCAGCGCCTCAACGAATCAGAGAGGAGCTCGAGACAGCAGCTTGTTACTACACCGTTTCCGCTTCGACCTTTCAAAGTAAAATTCCTCCCCAGCAGAACAGTGTTAGCCTAAGACAAGTGAATTAGATATGTTTGTGAGGATGTGCCACTAAATGACACTATTAATACAAACGTGGCCATTTAAAGATGTTCTGCATCACTTCCTGTGTTTTCATATTTTCAGTATATTCCACTGTATTGTGCTCACTCAGTGAATATCTCTGTATCTGCTTCATTTGCTTTGAGAAGGCAGACTACACATGATGAAAGAGGTGTAGTGGTGGGATTCATAAGAGTCATAACAAATTTACCAGAACTAGCTGTGAGGAACCAATGAACCCTCTGTTTATTGTTTACTGGCCTTAAAACAGTACAGATTAGTAAGTAGAAAATACGTAACTAAAATGACTCAAAAGCTGTTTAAAATGAGAGAAACCAAACTCCAGAGGAATATAGGCCAACGTGTTAAACAAACAAGCAGATTCATGTAAATGAAATTGTATTAAAGTTAAAGATGAGCTGAAGATGTGTAGTAAAAAGTACGAATGTTTGAAACTAATTTGATGAACAAATTTTTTACGTAATGTTAAAAGGCCCAGTAAGCTGCAGATTGAAAAGCTTTATGTCATTATATCATTTTACTACAGGCTGGATGGAATTTTTTTCTCTCTTTTGTCCCAAATTGTTTGTGTGATTATAGTATTCATGGACTGAAATAGATAAACTTAAAATCTGATGATCGTTGGGACGGTATCACTGAGATCTACATCTCCAGCAGATTAACACAGTCATGGCCATAGACCTCTGTGGGGGCGTGACTCCCGTCCTCTGTTTGTGGGTATTTTATTTTATGAATTAAATCAAGCATTGGACAGTTGTGTACATTGGCACAGGTAGTGTGGTTGTGAACTTGTGCATTTTCCTGCTTTTATTTTGAAGCCAAAATGAGCACATTTCCGCCGTCATTCTGTTTGACTCTGGCTGTCTTTATACAGCTTTAGTGTTGCAGACATGCACTTTAGTCCAACATATGACAAACTGATGGATTGTTCTGTTATGAGTCATCTGTTGTTGATTTCTCCACTCATCTTCTTAACATCACTTCATCACTCACCATTAAATCAATGTCTCAGATTAATTGCTTTATTATTATTTTTGTATATCTAATCATTTATATTTCGTCCTCCTGAGTTTAATTATAGGCTGGATTATCCAATAAAAGTATGACAGTGGTTCACTCAACACAACCAAAAACAAAAGGTCAGACAGTGGTCAGGTCACTATAACCCATCATTAGCCACACTGACCTGAACTGTCAGTCCAGGAAAACACAGCAAATCCTGGTCGTTCACTCTTGCCAGAGTAAAGAAAGAGGATCATTTCATGGGGTAAGTCAAATGGAACAAATGTCATCCAAACCTTAATCTCTTGATACACTTGTGAGCTTTGACTCTTGCAACATAGTCGAGCAACAGTAAATATGAGTCTAAGATGAAAAAAGTAACTCATAAAATGCAGCCATGTGTTTGACAAGCAACCTGTCTGATGGAGGCATCTTTGGCAGCTTAACCTCCACAGGAGAGAGCACATGACTGCAGCAAGTGTGACTTTAATCTGACGTGTGATACGACTGCTCCCATTCTGAACCTTCAGGCTTACGGCACCTTGTAGCTCCATCCACTGCAGGGCAGGAACTCGAGCTTAGCTTATTAGAACAGGGAGGACGTCGTGCAGAGCTGCTTTTGACCTCTGATCTTTACCACATTCCTCATGTCCATCTTTCCAGACATCATGGATCAAATCCCCGGGAGAAGTCAGGATGGGTTAGGAACCACACGACTGATCAAACCCCAGACCTGACGGTACGACAGTGTGAAGCCTGTCAGTGTTTACTGTCCGAGAATGGAATGATGAATGTGGGTTACGGCTGGTCAGGCGTCAGCACACATCCCCTCAGCAGCGGACCAATCAGACAAGAGGTGTCGAGCAGAATCAATACATGGTCAAAGGTTACAGAGGCGCTGGCTGTAGGCTTAGAGGAAAGTCATAAATGAGGGGAACCGACTTTCTCTCCCTCTAAGCATGGATGAATTACAAATGGGCTCACAGGGGTCAGGAGGCCCCCTGGTATTACCTGCAAAATGTTACTCAAAGAGAGGCAAAATGACTACAAAGAAATGCAAATTGATCATAAATAGATTAAAAAAACACACAAAAAAACACACAGAGATGTGAAACAACTAAAAAGAAAAGCAAAACAACCACAAAGAGATGCAAAACAACTAAAAAGAAACGCAAAACAGCCAAAAAAAGATGCAAAACAGGCAAAGAGACACAAAACAACAACAATTGGCCTCAAAATGACCACCAAGAGAGGCAAAACAACCACCACAGATATGCAAAACAACTGCAAAAAGATGCAAAGGAACCGTAAAAAGATGAAAAGTGACTACAAAGAGATGAAAAATGATCCAGAGATGTAAAACAACCACAAAGCGCTGCAAAATGGCAACAAAAAGATGCAAAGTGACCATAAGGAGGTGCAAAATGATGAGATGCAGAACAACCAGGGACATGGGATATAAAATGACTACAAAGGGGAACATAATGACCACAAAGAAAAGCAAAAAGAGATGCAAAATGAGTGCAGAACGATGCTTTTACATGTCTGTGCCCAGCTGCCATTATCTAATAATCCATCCATATCTCCAAAGCTACTGTTAATGAGAAACACAACACAGTCCTAACTGCTTATCAGGGGAACAGAGCGTGGAGCTCAGCTCATATTCTCCTGACAGTTAATGAGGGCGTAAAATTTTATGACACTCAACATAATCCTCCATTTGACCAAGTCATGAAATGTTGCTTGTATTTGGGAAACAAAAGTAGTACCCGAGTTCATTCAGCTTCATCAGTAGTAACTGGACTCAGGAAGCAGCAGAATGATTTCTGAATACAATAATTCTCCCTCAAATTTGTTTGACTACTGCATTATAGTTTATTAAGATATTAGTATTGGCTGCTTTGTGTTCCTGCTCTGTGTATTTTAGCCACACGTGGCTCTCTGGATGACAGTGTCAGTCAGCTGGTCCTTCAGACTGAAATACAGGGGTTTTATTTACCTTGAACTGGTGGTGCTGGTAGTTTTGAAGCTACTTTGACACTCACTGTGTTGACGCTCTGCGATTTTTTCCGCCAAATAGGAGATATCACAGCACTCAAAAATTCCCAACATCTTCAACCCAGAGTTGGAAGTGGAAAGTTGACATTTTGTCCCACCTGGGTTCTTCTATTGTGCATTGTGTTTATACACCTCTGCAGAAGTAATGATGTTCCCATCATTTTAAACTGTACTGTATGTTATGTGCTAATTAGCAAATGCTAGCATGCTAACATGCTTTACTGGTGGTGAATGTGGTCGACATCAGCCTGTTAGATTTGTCAGCATGCTGACGTTAGCATTTAGCTCAACAAACTGCTCCAAAGTACAGCCTTCCAGACCCAATAGCAGGACTGTGAACTCTTTCAGCCTCCTTTTATCTATGCCTGTACGCATGTGTCATTTGCTTTACCGCGTCGTCTTATCTACTGTTCTAAAGTTAGGATTCTACATGTCAGTGTGCTGCAGATCTGCTCAGCTCACTTCTTTCGAAATCCACACATCCAGATTTTTTTCTCTGTCAGACTTGTAGTCTTCACACCCAACCAACGCTGACATCACTTGAATGCATTTATCAGACTGTGCTCAGGTCCCTGTGGAGCCACAAAGGGCGTTACACAAGTTTTTTTTCACATACAGCAGAACCACAGGACCACAGACTTTGATGTGAAAAATGGATGCAGTTCTCCTTTAATATGCACAGTCCCTGATCAATAAACACTCACTGTAGATAAAGTAAAAGTAAGTAGCAGTAAATAACAGAGCAGCACTGAGAATATAAGAACACAGGAGTACTGTCTGTCCATCAGTGTGCTGGTGTGTGTGTGAGTTGAGAATCCAGTGACATAATGCAGAGAGAGTCGAGGTGTGTTCCCTCTGTCAGTGTCTGACGAGTCCACGGCTCAGCTCACAGGTGGAGAGACACCCCACAGTACATGCTGAAAGTCATCCTCTCCCTCTGTTAAGCCTACCCTGAAGATTCATTACACATTTTCTGCAGCAGAGGAGGAGGAGGAGGCACAGGAGGAGGAGGAGGCACACACTAGTTAATGGGGAACATCATGTACAAAAGGAGCAGAGTGTAGCAATGCAAAAGAAAAGAGACTCTAAAATAATTGATGATGTCTTGTTCGTGTGCAATGTGTGTGAAAGAATAGAATAATATGTACTTTACTCATTTAAAGTCATTGTGATGTAAATAAGTTCATGACAGCAGAAAGCATTTCTACTGTCTCCATTGTTAGGTGTCTCACTGTTTGAGGTCATAATGGACTTGGGCAAATTATGGTGTAAAGTCTAACATGCTGTAATGTATATAGCAGTATAATATATGTAGTACATATAAATATGGTGTTCAGCCCAGAGAAAGGCGCCCTCTAAAGGCTTGCAAGGTCACAAGAAGATGCAGACATTTGTGAGACTGGGCTGCCCCCTACAGGCCAATGACTGCACGGCCACAGTGTGTCAATCAAAGCAGCTGTAGATCATCTACATCAGTCACAAGTGAACCTGAAATCAGACTTAGTTTGTCTAATCTGCCTTTTGTTAAATGAACACAATGCATCATCTTAAATTGCAGGAGCCCATGTCGACCACAAGGAGAGGAGGCGTGTACTTGTTCAGGGATTGTTTTCTAAGGGTCAGATTCAAAGTGGATCACACAGATCTTGTTTCCAGTGAAGTAACACGCCACAGTTTGTAACTCCTGGAGCTCATACCCTTTGTTCCTGTGTTAAATGATACTAAAGTGTTGATCAAAATGAATGACCCAGCTATGTCATCCACCTTTGACATGATGGAACTCAATATTTAATTTTTTTTTAATTGTGATTGCTTAAATGCTTAATGGATCCAGAATTGAACCGTGGACCATCTGTCTTTACAAAGCTGTCTGTGATTTAGATTTATTTATTTTTGCCCTGTAATTGTGTGAAAGGCAGAGAGCCTCCAGCTCTGTAGACTTATCTGATTCTTACAGGAAATTAACACAGAAATGTTTCCAGGTAAAACCACGACTGGCTGCATGACTCCTTTTCAGATAAGTTCATATCTTATCAGTCAATAACATTACACAGCTGTTAAACTAGTAGAGCAGAAACTGTCAGCCCAACTTGAACTAATTTCATTTCACTGGGTTAATCATTTCAATCAAACACAACAACAATGATTTATGTATCCACAGTTGTAATGGATGTGGGATTTCATTACAATTGCTCCTGCTGGCAACTGATGATAAGGAGTGTGTTGTGAAAATAGCAAGTCATTGTGAGACAGGGATGGCTTTTGACTCCTGAGTGATCACACGGCGTCGCAGAGTGAGCAAAGGGTTGAGTTTCCTTCTGGCAACTACAAGCTTTTCCAGGACACTTTATCCCGAACTACATCTGCAGCAGGAGCCAAAGGGAGCTGCCTGCTCGCTCAAATGAGGCTTACATTAGTGTCAATTTAAAACAGCATTACAAAGCTCTTTCTACAGACAGATAATATCTGCCCCGAGGCCAGAATGGAGTCCACTGTGTGCTTCAGTGCCAACATGAGCTGTTGCAAATGTCACTTCCTTATTGGAGGGTGGTTGAGTAAAAAATGTAGTTTTTGCAACAGTAGCAGGTTGATTGTTGCGAGATATTCAATCCATCCCACTGCACGATTCCTGCTGCTTCTTTGCAATGTTACTCATCTCAGACAAAAAACAAACTTACCTGAAACACACGCACAGATGTTGTGTTTTTATCACTTGTGGGGACATTACACAGACTTACATTCATTTCCTGGAGCCTTACCCTGACCCTAACCATAACCACTATTTACCTATTCCTAACCCTGTACCCAACCTAACCTTACCTAACCCTGCACCCAGGTCTCTCTCTCTCTCTCTCTCTCTCTCTCTCTCACACACACACACACACACACACACACACACACACACACACACACACACACACACACACACACACACACACACACACACAGTCTCGATATGAACAACAGCGCCATCACATGCTTGTCCTCACAATAGCAAATAACAGAGACAAGCGTAAAAAGGACTACATCTGTATGTTTCTGTGTCGTGCTGGCTGTGAAAACAAATCTCCCTCTGAGACAATGAATCTGAATCTTCCTATAGTCTAAGAAATAGAGTCAAAGAGTACTAACTGGGCTACAAGGCAAATAACTTTGAAGAACATTGTCACCGCAAGAGGCACAAAACAACCAGACACAGTATTTGTGTTCATTAGTTTGACACTGAAACCTGGGAATAAAAAGAACACAAAAGAAGCCCAGATACACTGATGATGCACTACTGAGGCCATGAGGGGACAGTGAGACCCCATAGCATTTGCTCTTTTTGATTACACCAGAGTGGAAAAAAACTGTTCTGCACAACTGATTTTGCTTTACGAAAGGGAGCCAAATGAACTGTGGCTGTAAATTCATTGTAAGTGTAGGTCACATGGACGCATAAGTTGCTGTTAAACCGAGTGGTTGTAGAGACGTGCAATAAATTCAGTGGTTGATATCTGTCTTTAAAAACCAGCGTTGTCATGATCAGTTGGCAAAATGAGTTACTTCTTCCTAATTCCTTTGGTTGTGTGAGGATGTAATGAAACTTTACATAAAGTGAGTTGAACAAGCGTTACATAAGTGGCCGGAGCTCGGGCGCCTCTCAGCTTTGAACCCCTCAGCGCAGCCTCACAAATGTTTAAACAGGCCTCTGCTTTGTGTGCTCATCGAATAACAAACACCAGTGAATCAATTAGCTTATATCACTGATAGAAAATGGGTTTCCGCTAAAAAAAACCCCCCATCAAAGCCTGAGTTGTCATGGCAGCCTGTGCAGGTGACAGTGTTTTCAGATGCGAGCTGTTGAATCCAACAAAGGCTTCACACCAGTCCAGACGCTATTGATCAAAACCGCCACTTGTGGAGGCTGAATAGTCCGACGGAAACAAAGACACCCAGAGGAAATGATGCTATTATTTCCCAACAGCACTCTGATGTACAGGACATGAATAGGCGACGGGATGATTTTGATCCACTGTACCTGTGAACGAATGTCCAAACGCCTTGTCTCTTTGTTACTTCTTACTTTGCACACAGACATCAGTAGCGTACGGCCTAAAGTGTTTAATATGAAATAAATAAAACGTTATGGGGTAAACAATGTCAAAAATCCAATGAACCAACTATTTAGTGGATTCATCATAGCGACAGTTCATTTCTTTAAACTATGGCATTCCTTCATTCTTATGACCTCTTTTCAGTACATTAGTGATGTCGAGCTGTCAAACAGGCTCACAGCCAGCTGGACAGGAGCAAGCACTCAGACTGTCCTTTGGTTCTTCTTTCTCTAAGAAACATCTTTAATCATCGTAACAATGCTGCCAAAATACCTCAATCACCCAGATAGCTGCTGCCAAAAACACTGGCTCTTCACTTTGATCAGCAGTAATGATGGAGGTTCGGCCAGCTAAGTGGTGTTTTCTAGCATGGAAACAGCCTTTAGACACTAGGAGAGGTCAGGAGTGGTGTGTAGAGAGTGAATCCACAATCATTTTAATATTGCTGTTGCTTTAGCTAAAAGGAGCTAGGTAGCAGTTGCTGAGCCTGCCACTGGAGGCAGGAGCATGTGATGGGCTGAAAGGTGAGAGCCAGTGACTAGTGATGCCTTCACTGTCACAGAAAGTAATGCTATGAAATAAAACATTTTGAAATAACAGGGAAAATGCCTAAAGGAAATTAAAAGAGGGCATTTTGAAGCTTTGTGTCAGTAAATTTAAATAATTTCTTAAATCATTTCACAACATATTGGTTTATTGATATATTTTCCACAAAGCATTAGTCTTATTATCAAACACTTCAATATTAGGCTACATACCGGACAATACAGACAACGGGGGGGGGGGGGGGGGGGGGGGGGGGAATGTAAATTTAAATATTTGTAATGTAAAAATATATTAAAAACTTACCATATAACCAGTTTATACAAATAGTCCCAAATTAAATGTCTCAAAACCCACAGTTACAGAAATCTTTGTTGTTGTAAATCAGAAAATTTTAGCCGCGCAGGTGGTGCAATAAAACCCACAGAGCAACACAGGTTCCATTATAAAAACGAGATAACCTCTATAGCTAAATGGAATACGTATGGCTCGTTTAAATCCATGGATCCACCTTTTGTACTGTTGCACTTGCAGAACAGGACACATTTCACTGATTGTATCAGTTTTTATTGAGGAAAGTGGTGAGTCGGTTTCTAAGAACAATGACTCAGCAGAAAATGTATGAAAGGAAAGTCAGAGTTTATGGCTTCAGGTCAATCTGAAAGTGAAAAAATCTGACAAAACCGATGGTGAACTCATCCTTTATTAAATCTTGAGAGAGAAGTAATCTACAGTGGTTTGACACCAACAGAGTCCTTTATACAGATGACCAATGCCACTCACTGACAGCAGCCAGAAGAATGATACATTTTACATACACATAATGCAGAGGCAAACAGCAAGATCCAACAAACAAGCATTAAATTAACTGAATAAAAGCTTGGGATGTTCTTTAATAAAAGACAACATCCAGTACAATTCTGGCTGTATTTTCCATTCAACTCTATCCTATAGTGTTGCAGCACATCAGGGTTTGAAAGGCATGCGTCTGTCGGCTCCATATCTCTGCAGACTTGTTTGGATGAACGCTTTGGTAGAGAGTTCTCTTTAAGGCAGAAAACTCTGATGCCTCTACACAGCAAAGACAAATATTGACAGTAACATGTATACACCTGTTTCACCGTAAAGACCTGGTACGAGAAATGTGTGGATGAGGAAGGCTCAACAGAGGAGACATGATGGCATTTAATCCACACACACACGCACACACACACCAGATTAAATAATGTTTCCATCACAAGCTGGATCAGAGTTCAGAGCCATGCGGCCAATCAAACCCTGACTGTGTGCCTACTTAAATCCATCAATTTCAGTCTGTATGTCGTCTGTACACTTGGGGAGAATAAGAAGTGTTTGAAGTTGGGGGCTGGACGAAAAATTAGGACCACCACCGGGTACTTCTGCAGAGGGACATCGATCCTAGCCCACCTCAGTATTTCAGGTTACGGGCCAGGACGTCACAAACAGCCCAAACACACACGCGTACTCAACGGCAGCGTGCGTGTGTTGGTGCTCCTCTGAGAAGGACACACAGGTGGAGCCCGGAAAAAAATATCAGCAGAGTAACCCCGCTGTTCAGCAGGCTGCGCTCATATCAAACCACCTCAGCCAGAGCCGGACTCACATCCTCTGCTCTGGCTTCAGTCAGTCACCTCTCAGCTCCCAGCCAGCCTCAACAAGGGTCTTCGCCGGCCATGTTCAGACGCCGGCCATGGTGTTAGCTTTGTCCTGAGAAACGACTGCCCTGAAGAATGAGCGGGTGGAGGTGAGGCTGAGCTTAAAGACTGACTGGGAACTGAGATGACAGGGGATGGTAGGACAGTCTAACATGAGAGCAGCCCGCTAAACGAGCAGGGTTTAACCTCAGCAGCCGGCCTGAGTGATGTTTCCACCGGAGCTCTTGGTCACGCCCAAAGTGGTAAAGATCTGAAGGATAAAGGGGAGAACGCACATCAGGCAGTGCAGCTTTTACAGGTTTTAGGAGTTTTTAAGGCTGACAGGAATTTCACAATTCAAAAATACACAACTCACTGGTTGAAATGAGGTAGTTTCTAGGTGAAAAATGCTGTTTGGTGTTTATGGTTCAATAAAGGAATCTCAAACTTGGCCTAGGGCATAACCTGGTTAAATTAAGTGTCCTGCATTAATATGAAAAGATGATATGCGACCACACTTTGCTCAAAAATGGAAATTCATGTGAACATCAAACAAGAGGCAATTGAGCAGCTTAACGTGCTGCAATTATCTACCACTACATTAACATAATGAATGTATAATGCTGAGATCTTTAATTAAGCTAATTAATGCAAAGCACAGAGAGAAGATATCCATGATGATTCATCTTAAGATCAGCAAAAAAACAAACATGAGTAACACACCCTTCTTCAACATGACAAAAAGAAACTCAGGCCTGTTGAGACTGTGGCTGCCATGTTTTAGGTTTTATGTTCGCCAAAACAAAGGTTTGTTTTGGACAACATGCTAAATATTTAAAGCGAAAAATCTACACACACAGTTCTCTGTTTGAGTTCGAGCTGCATTCTGCTACTGCCAAAATCTATTTTGCTGTGCAGAATTTGGCAATTTCCTGCTCGTTCTTCCTGGTTACGCAACAGGACACTAATGCAACATGCTGAAAAATTTGAATTACCTCTCTTGCTCTTAGATTACTATTTTAAGGCTAAAAGTTAGCCATGCTAACCTCAGGCAAACAAATGAACTAGGAGCCCTGTTTCCATGGCAACAAGCAGTGAGTGTTTACATGCAGACTAGTATCCACGTTTCAAGCCTGATCTGGATCATATTCAGGATATGATGTTTATACAGAGCATAAGACACCAGGCTAGTTATCTCCCTGTGAACGTGACAGTTAGATGCTTACATTTGCAACACATAACCAGGATATGCCAAAATCATAGTAACCAAGATACTAATGTGCATGTCAGCACAGTCAGGGATACCTGTTGATCAGGCAAAAAAAGGAAAGAAACAAGTAATTTGTGGTTTTCTAACAATATTGTGGAGCAAGTAATGAGGAGAGTTTTAGAGAGTGCAGTGACCTGCTGGAAATACAGAGGAGTGAGGACGTCCTCAGTCATTTTGGTTTGCAAAAAGAAACCATTCAGAGCCTGATGAGTTAGCACAAGAAATTAGTACTGCCACATTCAGAAGCACTGATTTTATGCTTCTGTCCTTATATCCTTATAAATAATTGTGGAATTCTCATAGTAAAATGTCCCAGAAGGCAAACATTTTCCAGTCAGCCACAGCCAAAGCCTCACAACTTAATTGGACTCATTTTACTGTACACTAGAATTTGACAGAAATCTACATCAGATCTGGCACGTAATGACAGAGTTGACTTCTTACCTCAGCACAGGTTGGGTGGATGCCGATGGTGCTGTCAAACTGCTCCTTGGTGGCACCACATTTCATTGCTGCACCAAAGCCCTGCGTCACCTCTCCAGCATTTGGACCCAGATAGTGGAACCCGATGACTCGATCCTAGAGGGCGGCCGTAACAACACAACACCATCATGCATGGGACGTTCAGAGCTGATGAAACACTGTAAAAATAGAACTAATCTTACGCTGTCCAGTTTATTGCAGATGAGCTTGGCGTAGCACTTGTTGTTGTCTCTGCCGGGCACAGTGAACTCCAGAGGCCACAGCAGACTGTGGAACACCTGAACATAGAGACCACACATACGCATTACATACGCAATGAATAATATTGATAATAACTACTAAGTACTTATGCAGGTTTTTTAATATTTCCTAATGAAACGTCCAATAACACACACACACAAAAAAAAGACAAGTTTTGCTGTTCAACTACATCTGCAGCTTAAGTCTGTCTGGACATACTGACGAGCTCAGATTACTGTAAAATTGGCACGCTGACCTTGCCTGCACAAACAAGTAGAAGTGACGATGGCTAAACTGTAACAGGCACATTCAAGCTGCAAGCAGCAACTAGACGGAAACCGCAGACAGAAACTAATCTGATTGGACAAATTCTTTAACCGTTCAAAGGCAAACTCAGATAAATCCAACAAGAAGACAATCATTTGTTGCAGTCCCATACAAAACAGTTTAAAATTTGTTCCACCGCAACCAACTATAAACAGTAAAATCTTGCTTTTACATGCATGGGTAAAAATAATGATAATAATAATAAAACAAAGGGTACATTTTCTTGATTATTTATATAATTTTACTTAGGTAATATTTTCAATGCAGGACTTTTAATTACAAATTTGAATACTTTTTGATCATTGAACACACCCCAGCTTGCATGACAGCTTAAAGGTTTACAAACACGACCAGCTGAGTCAGCGAAGTGAGAAGTTTTATATTAAAGAGAAATACTGCAACCATCTTTCTAGGCTACTCGTGTATTACGGTATTACAATGTATAACTCTCGAGCCAGTCACAAGGTTCGCAGTCAGCTGAACCGGATGGTCAATAAATTATTTAGATGACTGTGTCCCTGTGTGTGTGTGTGTGTGTGTGTGTGTGTGTGTGTGTGTGTGCGCGCGTGTGTGTGTGTGTTACCTCGATGTTGTCCTGCCCATAGAGCTCAGTGGCTCTCTCCTCCGACAGACCGCAGGCTCCGTACTCCAGTGGGGTGAAGACAGTGGTGGGAACGTTGATGTAGTCACACTGCACAAACACAGAATATTAATTCCCGTTTGGTATATGAAGCCGCCTGCTGTCACAGGTCACACAAAAGTTCCAACTTTTCCGAACACTACTGCCTATAAATTTAACATCACATCAGAATTTGAGACTCCACGCCAGAAACAGAGTCATTTCAAACTAAAAAACTAATTCTACAATCTAAATTAAGTACAAATAAAAGCCACAACCATGGTAAGATATTCACCTCTTTTACTGTGACAATCCTACATCATCACTAATGCAGCCAATTGTTTTTAAACGGAGAACGACTGTGTGACAAGTTGGACCGGGAATTTCTCTGTGCTTCACTATTTAAACTTATATTCAGGATGCAACAATTCCATTTTACACATCAACTCTCCATCTACTTTGATGCACCATTTTTTTTTTTTTTCATTTCCACACATTTTATCACTGGATGACCATATTGTGTGTTTTGCTGTTAATGCAAAGTGTCATTGTGATGGTTTGTTGTACAGAGTACACAGCTCTAAGTTTCAAGTTTCCTCTTATTGTTATTATGTTTAAAATGGAACATGCTAACAGCAAATCAGAGAATTTGCAGGTCTAAAGCGTTTAGTGTCCATCCATCCATCCATTTTCTATGCCGCTTATCCCTTTCGGGGTCGCGGGGGGGCCAAAGCCTATCTCGGCTGTCAACGGGCGGGAGGCAGGGTACACCCTGGACCCTCACACTCACACCTAGGGGCAATTTAGAGTCACCAATTAACCTAATGAGCATGTTTTTGGTCTGTGGGAGGAAGCCGGAGCACCCGGAGAGAACCCACGCATGCACGGGAAGAACATGCAAACTTCACACAGAAAGGCCTGACCCGGGAATTGAACCTGCTGCGCCACCGTGCAGCGTGTTAAGTGTCTTTTATGCCAATGTACCTTTAATTTTGAGCCCCCGAAGAGGCGTCTAGCCAGCAGCTTGCCAGCCTGGATGGCTACAGGTGTCAGCTCCCACTTGCCCTCCAGAATGTCTCCAATGGCGTAGATGTGGGACACATTGGTCTGCTCCTCATCGTTCACGGGAACTTTTCCATTCCTGGAGGATGGCACAGAGAGGTCAGTGAGGAAGGAACAACGCAAACTTCATTTCAATTTTAATGCCTTGTTGGGAGAGTGAAATTACATCCTTTTCCACTACTAAATAAAAAAACATTTGGATTCTCATTATTTTTATTCACTATCTATTCCAATTTATTCTAATTATTTTGGGCAATTAAATGATATTTGGCACAACACAGCACCTCTATCAGTACACCTCCTATCACAGGGCAGAAATCAAATTAATTAAATGAATTGGGTCTGAAGTCACGTCAGCCAGAATGGGCAAACACAACTGTAGTAGTATTTTTATAAGTCACGCTATATTCTAGTGCACAGAAGCACAACAATCAACCCTGCTATCGGCCCCTGAACCCAGTGGTCCTCTGACTGTGTGTCGACTTTAGCTGAATACTACTTAGGTCATAAGACTGGGGCATATGACTCACCCAGTGCTCTTTTAAGCTGGCCTCATGCAGTCTTAATCTCTGTCGGCCTCATAGGCTGAGCCATTCAGTCATTCACAAAATAGTGGAAAGACAACGCCCTCAGAGAAAAGGCTACACTTTCTAGGTGCTTATGATTGGAATAAATAATCAATAATCAAAACATACAAATTAAAAAGATTGTTTTAACTCTAGTTTTCTAACTTTACATCTGAAATTAAAAATGGGCAGGAAAAAGGAACAACAAGAAATGCATTGGGGGTTGACATTAACCCGACTGAGTCTAATCAAAATCAGAGCATATAACACAACATGACAACACCAGCGTGAGAAGTTCTTACACTGAGATAACTGACTTTACGCGTCCGATACACTGTACAGAGACAAACAAGACACCCCTCCTCTCCCTCTACCAAATCCCCAAACGCACTCACACACCACCCCTGCAGAGAGCCATGGGGTGGCAAGAACTGCTGAATCACCATGACTGTACTGCGAGTCTTAAAGGCACAGGCCGCCCCATCTAGTGGGACAAAACTTACTGAGTGGGGAAAAAAAAAACAGACAATATCAGACAATAAACTATAAACTTACTTGGGGTTGACTTTGACCCCTGCCTTGTCCAGGCCAATCTTGTCTGTGCATGCGTCTCGGCCCACCGCTATCAGCACCTGAAAAACAAAGAAATGGGTGGTTGCGTTTAAAGGAAGTCCGCAGGTCATTTCCCACAGGGAAGCTGCTGGTGTGTTATTTACACAGGAATGGCTAAATGTAGGCTGGGGACAAAAAACAAGGAGTGGAAACATGAGAAAAGAAAAAGCTACGGGAAGATATCAATTTCTAAATTGATTAAAAAGGATAATTCCACTCTTAAATCCTTTCACACTGTTTGGTAATAACCCCATGTGGCAGCTGAACATTAGAACATAGCAGCTCACTTGCTTTTTGATACTGGCACCAAAACCTGGTGCTTAACTTTTATAACTTTTATTTTTAAAGATCAAATTACATCAAAGTCCAAATCAAAATCAAATCATGAACCAACAAAAATCAACTCATTATTATTAAACATTATTTCATCACTTATCCTCACAGTAATATAGTTTTCTAAAAGTTAATTGGTGTTTCATATTACAAGCTTCGATTTCAAAAGACCCTTTCTTCAAAAGTCTGTTTTCACATCAGCATTTTCCCAAAGACACTTTTGTCATGCTACTTTCGATATCATAGTGTCACTTTTCAGTCAATCATACTGCCTCTGAAGCATGCAAGCTCGACAAAATGCTACCAAATTTAGCCAGTTAGCTCCTGTCAGCTAGAACAACAATGGCAAAGTAGTTCTGAGTCAACCAAACTGGCTAACTAGGTCGGCAGGGAAGAGACCACATTAACCTTTATGATACTTTTTATAATGGCCAGCAATGACTGGTCTGTCAGCAAAGTGGGGAGCAACCGTAGCGATGGAGTAGACGACATGGAGAGCCTATGGTGGAAAAACATAAGAAGCATACAAGAAAAGTTTCTGATGCTCCAGATAACAAAGAAAGAGGAAGATTGGGAGAATTCGCTCCAGCAGGTGTGGGAGATGAGGGCGAGCTCACCTGTAGGCATGCGTCATAATCGCATGTCCACAGTGTTTGTAGAGGGGGCAGACAAAAGTAATGAACTGCAGGTTTAAGAGAGCCAGGGGGGAAATGTGATTGGCTGAAAGGTGAGAGGGCAGTGACAACGGCATCATCAAGAAAAGTGACATGAAATAAAAAGTGACATTATGATATCGACCATTATGAAATAAAAACTTATATAATGAAAGCACAGCTATTAAAAAATCTGAAACATTCCCAAATATTTTTTCAGTTATTTCAAAATTTGTTGGCCAATATATCGATGATTATTTACATCATGTCTTTTTCTATTTATTTAATATTGAACATCATAGAAAGCTGGCCCACAGCATCACAGACAGGAGAATGACAGGAAGAACAAACTGATCAGTACATACCGTGTTGTACTCTCCCTCGATGATCTCATCAGTTTCTGTTGACTTGGCTGTCACCTTCAGCCTGCCAGGAGTGCCTGCCTCCAGCTCCTCCACCTGACACACACAGACGCAGGGACGTCACAGAAAAGAAAATTTTTGTGCTTCTGTCACATGTCTATCTGATAATGCCAGGTACAACAACAAATCTGATAGCGTGCAATGACACACATATCAAAAAGCCTGCTGACAACATATTGCCTGAGCACAATGTGGTTTAATTCTGCATCAGTTAAAAGGCTGTGAGACAGAGAGTCACTGGGAGCATATTTACTCCATGACCAAAGTGCGCATGTTGTGGTTGTATCTCAGAAACTGAATGTGTTGGTCATCAACCATAGAGTTTCTCTGTGAGGTGACCAGGTTGCCTCTCTGACCAAAGACACGCTGGACAGGGGCTGTGGACTGCAGGGTGGTGCTGTATTTCTTTAAATTGTCCAATTAAAAAATTTGAAACAACGCATATGCTGTAATTTTGAAGGGCCACACCCACTGCACTCCACTGCAGCTCAACATATTGAAATGAGCACCACACAGGACTTGAGTCAACACTCACCTTTATAGGGACATATTTGCGGAGGAACTTTACACCGTGCTCCTCCATGTGCTCTCCAGCACGGTTGGCCATGTCCTGGTCGAAGCCCCTGAGCAGGATGGACCGGACCATGATGGTGACATCGAGACCCAGGCCAGCTAGGAAACCCCCGCACTCCAGAGCCACGTACGACGCCCCGATCACCAGGGTCTTTCCCGGACAGTAAGACAACGAGAAGAGGTCGTCACTGGTGGACAAACACAGACAGACACACAGGGGATCAAAGAGAGCAAGGGTAAAACATGAAGCCTGAGTGCTCTCCAGTTACTGACGTCTCAAATGGCCATTTGCCTCTCGGCGATTATGGCAAGCTAAGATTAATAACATCGTCCACATAATTCCACAACGGCATTCCCCTTTCCAGACTAGATGGCCTATCCTGAAAACAGCTAACATGCCTACATACAGTACACTGTGAGTACGTATGTACTATTAAGTGCTCAGGCTGGGGTTCTGCCTTGTGTCACACAACAACCTTTGGTTTGAGGCTTTGAGCAGTATGAAACCATGTGTGGGTTGCCAAAACAGCATCGTAATCACCAAAGACACCTGAGGATAATCTTACACAACATTTATACAGCTGGGAGATTAGTGCATGTCCTGAGGCACAGCCACCTGCGGAGGATACAAGCAGCCAGATCATTAAAGGGTGTGTTTGTGCTTTCAGACATCAAACACTATGGCATGAGACACCTCTTTAGACACCTGCTGAACCCATTTTCTGGTCTAAAAATGAGCTCTGGACGGGGCTTCCACTAACACAGCATGTCATTAGGTGGGGCTCGTGGTGTCCGAGCCACCGTGCAGCTGGCACTGTGCTCTCACCTGGTGATGCAGTACTCCTTGTCTCCAGGAATGCCCAGGTAGCGAGGCCTCTCGCCTGTGGCTAAGACAAACTTAGCTGATGTGTAAAATGTCTCTTTCCCACGTTTGTTTGTTGCCTGTAAAAAAAACAAAACCAAAAACTTGATGTATCAGGCGCTACAAGGAACACACAGCTAACAATATGCATTTTGACTGACTCTTATCATTCATCAGTCATGTGCAGCATGTTTTTAAACATCTCCCATTTGCTTTGGTTGCGGCTAGATCTATTGATAAGTAAAAAAGCTGACAACAACAATGACAAAACAAAGAAAACAAAAAGATCAGCTGCCTAAACAGGCTAGACACCATTTGAGAGCAGAGAGCTTATCAAGATTAGTGACGAGTAGATACAGAAAACAGTCTGTTAAGTCTCCTAAAACTGGATCCAAACAAAGCAATCCCAATTCAAGATCTGTACAAGTACACTGAAGGTCCCTTGACATCATAAACACTCACCTTGATTTTGTGTGGTTCAATGAACTCTGCATAGGCATTGACATATGTGACATTCTTGTCTCTCAGTGCCACCCGGTAGCCCCAGTTCAGTGAGCCAATGTAGTTGTTCACTGCCGTCTTCATCGTGTCCCAGTTGTGTTTCACTGTGTGTAGACAGATGGCCATCAGTGGAATCAGTGAAAAGAAAGCAAGTGACTAGCGACAAAGCTTGCCTCTGATTTACCACAGCAAGCTGGTCCGATGTCCCCCCTTCGTGACCTTCTGGGTCTGTGCCCGGAGCCCTCACCTGTCTCTTCAAACTCCCAGCCGAACTTGCGTGCGTCTTGCATGGCTGTACCCAGCAAGGCAGTCTGGTGCATCAGCTTCTTGGGAATGCAGCCCACATTCACACATGTTCCACCGAGACCTGATCACCACAGCAGAACTCATTAACGACTGAATGAGATTCAAATAAATACTGCATCACAGGTATCTGAAAGTGGAGGATTCATACCCCAGGAGGTTCCCTTTGGTGTAGGCACCACATAGTCCAGCACCATGACCTTCTTCCCCAACACAGCAGCTTCCTATTGTCAACAGAGCCAACGTCATTGCAACATTACACAAATCTGTACTTTACCAATAAGTGTCTGAAGTCTGTAAGCAAGTGGAAACGGTTAATGGCTCAAACATAACTGCAGTTACTGATTACAGTATTTCGACATTTACTTTAGTTTCACTCTGATTCTGTTCAAACCACACAATTGCACAACAGAGCAGCATCCACTGCAATTAAGTTTCAAAAGGTAACGCTGTGAATGTGTTACTTGATTCTGTCACCTTTGAGCAGGCGAGACCTCCAGATCCTCCTCCAATGACGATCAGGTCATAGTCATAGGCTTCATTTTCTCCACTTAATAGCTGCTGCAGGCTGCCGTCTTTATGAGCCTGACAGAAACATTAACACAACGATGCATCAATATAACACTTCTATACGTTGATTGTGTAGTGAGTGTCTCAGGTGTGGCCACAGTCACACTTTCTGCTTTTGTTTGCACAGTATTCAGCCAACTCTGAACCCACGTTTCAGCACTTCTAAGGATGTCGTACTAAATCCAAGTTCCAGCCACTTTCAGGGGAAGGAATGACACAGCTCATTTGCAACACAGCAAACAGCACAATTATGAACACAGGACAAGTGTTTGGATAAACAATGAAGTTTGCTTCATCACAGGAAAGTTCCCAATAACTTTCAAGTAGTGTTGGCATTTTCAAAATAACACTTGCAGTAGTGAGCTATTTTTTTACTCTTTGTAGCTGGAGAGCTGGTCAGTGGTGTGGAAGTGCCTCTGGTGCCGGCTCATACACACTATTTTTGCTCAGAATTTGTCCCAGTGTTCTGGTTTATAAAACACAATGGAAAACTAAGCAAAACCTAAAACCCAGACCTTAAGGGTTCTACAGATTCAGGTTATGAAAGCTCTAGACTACGGATTGGGAAGTTCTCGTAATGGAAAAGAGCCAATAGCTTGCAACGGATAAGTTCAAATGAAAAAGTTACTGTACTGTCCCCATCAACACTTCAACTCTGTGAAAAGGTGAAACTACAATTGACCACAGTGCACGCGGGAACTGCTGATATTTGATTGATTTTAATTGATTTGATTTGATGAGTTCCCTGCATTATAATTAAGTCATTTTTAAGCAAATTAAACACTAGTGGGCTGAGCTTCAAATGTGACATGAACCAAACAGGCTCTTTTGTACAGTCTCTGGCCTCTGACCAAGCCACTTGATTGAGTAATAATCGTGTAATGAGGAGATTGGCAACATTTACAATGATGTATAACACAAAACCTTGAGCACCAAAGAATAAAATCCCTTGAAAACAGTCTCTTGACACAAATTTGTTCCTCACCTGCATTGTTTTGTCACAGCCTCCAATGTGCATCTTGTTGATGAAGACATTAGGAACAGTTTTCTGTCCACTCATCTCGAGCAGCATCTCCTGGTAGTTACTTCCATCCTCTGGACAGAAGGGATAATGTGTTATGTATAATACATGATGTACATGTATTTGTTTTGAATGCTTGCCCATTGTAACACCTTACTGACAAACTGAAAATGACATATGCAAATAAAAGGGAAGCATGGCATGAGATGAAATATTCAGACATCACTCATCATTTTCAGTATCAGCAAATCTCAAAGTCTGTCTCTGTGCTAATACCACAGACACTTACAGTACAAGCACAGAGGTCGTGTTCAAACAGTCGGCTACTTTTCAAAAGGTCATATGAAGTCAGTTTAACCAGTAGGAGTTTATTAATAATGCAAAGCTGCTGCTATGTTTACTTGCAGTTTAATAGTCCCACTAATTAAGTGGATCTTTGCTCGAGGTGTCTGGTTATATGATTTTAGTGGACATCAGCCAATCAATTTTCCACAGCTGTGGTGTAAATCAAGACTATTATCTGTAGTAATAACAGGAAGTGTGATATTGTATCAGTTCTGGCCACCAGCTGTGATGCAACAGGTTGGTCAAAATCATACACTGCACAGTGGAAATACTCTTTTCTGTCTTAGCAGCAAGCCATAACCGTCTTAAAGATGATTAATCCTAAACATCCCTCCATACTCCCTTCAACATACAGCTGAGACTCTGAAAGAAAGAAAGCTGGAGCACAGAGGTTGGAGTTTGCTGAGATATGGCACAAGGCCAAGATATCTTCGGTGAGTGACTCAGCAGGTTTTGTGTTGCTGCAAAGGAAGCCTGCTGCACAGTCTGGGATAAAACAACATCCCCGCTACGCCATGCAGGACGATCATCTTAAATGTGTTTGCAGAAAATTGTGTGTGGTTTATACCACACTATAATTAAGTTGTAAGTAGATACGAGGACGTTTCTGTTTGTTGATGTACAGTATTCATCAACTTGCTCTATAAAATCAAGAAAACTGTACCAAAGACGAAATCTTGTACAACATACGGACAGTACACCATTGGGTGCACAGCCCAGTTTCTGAGTTTGAAAGTGCTGACCTGCTTCTCCAAGAAAGCTGTATCTCCAACCTGCCACTGAACTTGAGAAAGCAACATGACCTGTAGCTTTGTACTGATCACCTCCATCTTACCTAAGAGGTCCAGCTCCACCACGTTACACTCGACTTTCAGCTCTTTGAACAAGTCTTTCACCTACAAAAGACACAGATTGGACAAAGGTTTCCTCAGTTAGGGGGTGCATATACTCCTAATACACAAGACACCAATTTAAGCCGAAAAACCTCCCGTTAGCAAAAAGTCACTTAAAATTCGCAGAGATACTCCATATTCATAATTTACATTAGTTACGTTTACATTAGTTGTTTCAGTAAAATCCTGTAACCACGTTGTTACCTAAGCTCCTCTGTGCGTAACATATGCTGGCGATAGATAGACTTGAGTAACAAGAAACCAAATTATAAAAGCGATAACTTTCCAGAAACAAGTGCTGCTTTGTAAACATCGCGCGTGCCGACAGAGCGTCGTGTAACTTTATTACGTATGGATGTAACCACCTGTAAGGACGTGCGTGCACATTAATCGGGTAAAACGTTTCTGATTTAACGTGATATAACGTGTCAACCTACTAAGGTGAATTCTGCTGAAAGGCTCGCCGTTAAATGTTTTGTGTGATTTGGCTAACGTAAAACCTTGTACAGTATTCAGCCGCTGACCGACTTCACACTGCAAGGGCAGACCAGCAATTAGACCAAGCCCGTGTACTTGGCGATGGAAGATGGAAGTTTTCGGCCGGCATCAGTAAAGTCCCCCCGCTTCGACAAACACCTTACCTTGACACAATACGGACAGTAACTTTTGCTGAAAACAATCACTTGATTGGAGTCAATAAGCTGCTGTATTCGAGATTTGAGTTCCTTCTTCCCGGTGTCATTTTCGATGGGAGGCATTTTGAAGGTATTTCCGTCTGCCTGGGCTGGGCAAGCTTCGATAGACGGCTGTATAGAGAATGAGGGGGAAAAAACAAATGAAACCGCACCAAGTCTCTCTTAGTAAATGTATGACTGTCCCTCGGTACTTCCTGCAAGAGAAAATACCAGAAAGCAGATGAACGGCGGTTCTAACCTCGGTTCCTCTCCTTCTGCTGTCAGCGGCTCCTCTCCCGACCGCGCCAAACGTCGCTTACCATTTCTTGTCTCACTGCTTTAGGTGCACTCGATTACGGTCACCTTCTTCACCGCATTATCGGTTGCTCATCATTGACAACAGGGAGAACTCCGCCCGCACGGCCAATCCCGTGTTTCAAAACGTATCTTCCTACAAAAAACGTCAAAGGGTTGCCTATTTACATGCCGTAAAAGCACAAAAACTATTATTCCCCAGAAATAATCGTATTTAAACAAAGGTATTTACTTTGACTCGTATTTACATAAAAAAACATAGACCTCATACTAGTCGGGGCGATGATAATGGAAATACGTGGGCCTACAGGCGCCTGTGTAAGACAGCTAATCCTAAATTAACAAAGAAGAAGAAAGATCATGCATGTGTTATTGTTTAATATTGATAGCAGCATAATATAAAGCCGATCACTGATCATGTGATTCTGATTTCACATTTCTGACCCTACGTACCTCTACTTGTGCTGGTCCATGAGCTAATAGTCTGTTATATAGCGCCATCTGCCGGTGAAAATAGATCATGGCAAGTCACAGGTGCTCTGCATCCCCATAATAATATAGGCTGTCTCATAAGGGGTCTCCTCCTCATCTCCTCATATTTATATTTTCTTAATAACTGTTCCCATGATCTTCTCAGTGTTTTCTTATACAGACAACGGGCCTGATCTTGAAACACTGTAATTAGCCGATGAGTGAAACCACTTATTAACTCATTTTATTAAATAGTGATGGGAAATGTTATTAAATCATAGACTTATACTGTACAATATACCACTATACTTATGCATATACTTTCCAATCAGATGGTCAGTGTACTGTGGCATAAAATTTTCTGTTCCGTGTCAATGGTGTCACTCAAAATTGTAGAATAAGACAAAGAGCAAACATTAAAAAGAAAGAAGAAGACAAAGGGCTCTCCAGCGATTTCGTGCTACACTTTCATAATGTTGAGGGACTCACAAAAGACAGGTTAATAAAAAGAATGATAAAAATTAAAGCAGCAGCAGAAGAAACTATCAGATTTTTAGTCCCAAATATGAGCCAAGATCCAAAAACCTGGGTCCACTTCCCATAAAACAACCTGATAGCATATTTCGTTAGACCCCATAGGGCCAGTGACTGTCTGTTAAAAATTTCAAGTCTCAGGCCCAAACCGAGATAACACTGATGACATCATCAAGTTATGTTTTTTATAATTCCCATAATAATTCATAATTCCCTTCAGAGGCAGAGAAGACATTATCTAACTCTTTTACAGACTGAGAAGCACTCTTCCTGACAAGTAAACAATAAATGTTTAGAATGAGTGGAGTGTCCATTTAAGAAGATCACAAATAAAATAATTGCAGTGACATATGAACTAATCTTTACCTCTTGGTTGTATTTGTTATTTGAATCATTAAAGTTGGGGACATTACATAGACTAAGATTATTTTCCTGGAGACTTACACTAACCTTAATCTAACTCTAACCTTACACTGACCTTAGGCCTTATGCTGTGGAAGGCAAGTCCCCAGAATGAATTATTTTTACATATCTGCAATCTTTTTTTTAGAACAAATGATGAGTGGCTTCCCCATACATGTTTACATTTACACATTTTTAACCCACATAATAAATGAACTGTAGGTTAGCAGGAGGTTTGGACACTATAGTTCAGTCAGTGTAGTTGTAATTTCTATGGTACATCACTGAAAATGTCCATTCTTAATATGAAGTGGCCTCAGGCACACTGGGTTGGGACATATGTTACTCATATTACAATTAAGAGAAACAAATGTGTCGACAGCGGCCCACTCAGCAAACAACGCTCAGGTCACCAACAAGAAAATAAATCGGTTTCAGTTATGAAATACGGGAAATTAATGTTAGAGAAGGCATGTATGTCAAAACGTCATACAGATATTTTACAACAAACTACAGTTGAGTTGAAAACCCGTGGTTGCCATATAAAGCCATGTATAAATATTTATTTCTGATTAATGATAAAAAAAAAAACAACAACTGTGTTTTTGAGGAACATTTAAAGGCAGCATGTCAAGGCAGCCACTGCCGCTAACGCGCGGCTCCCCCTGATTACGTCACACTGCTGAATCAGGTAGGTGTCATCAGAGAAACGTAATCTGCACGCATAATTTCCAGGTGAGTTGGATGACTTCCACCTTTCGCGGAGAGCAGCTGGGGGCGATTTCAACACAGTTCACGATGATTATTCAACAGATGAAGACACACAGAGACACTCCTCAGTCATTCCTTTAACGAGTTTGAACAAGAGCAGATGATGATGGTGGTGGTGGTGGTGGTGGGGGTGTGACGGACCTCGTTCTCAGCTGTGTTTAACAGCGCCTGTTTGTGTGTGGGGGTGTGTATTTATCGGTCCCTGCCTGTGTCTTGACACTTGCACTGTTGCTCCACCTCCATCGCCTTGAGCTGAAGCCTCAGCTGAGCCGCAGTGAAGCACTTTCTGAGGAAGGAGCAGACAGGAGGCGGACTGGTGAGGACAAACCGAGAGACATTTGACGATGGCAGAGAATAAGATGGGCCCTAACCTCCAGGCTGGAGCTGGATTCCTCGCCAAACGGGTCCAGAAGTCTTTGAATCGAGCTCAGGAGAAGGTGAGGCAGGGGAATCAACTTTGTAAAGTGACATTTGGGTGTATTAAACTTCAAAACCGTACACTAGAGGCACTGTCATCAGTTTGGTAAACCACGAGACAAATTTATTTAAGATTGTTTTGTCATCCAGCCTCATATCCTGCGGGGATATAATCTCAGTAGGAGCCCAGCTGTAATGTGAAACAGACTTTTCTTCAGAATGACTCTAATCAGGTTTTCTTTAGCAGCAGACCTGAAGCATATCTGAAGGGGACGTAGCTTAGTATAAGATTTCCAAGAAGGCTCCTAAACAGGGACAAGTAGCTCCCTCAGAGGGCGAATGCAGCCGCTGTGGCTTTAGTAGAAAATGACAAATGAGAGAATTGAAGAATATCTTTATTGCTTATGAAATGTGTTGCTCTGCAGCTGCAGTCCTGGTACTTTTCCAGTCTCTAGTTCCGTTATCTATCCGAGTACCAAATTGTAACTCATGATGAAATACTCCCAGGTGAGAGGATAAAATCAGGTCAAGCCTATTTGCTGGACCTCATCATAACAAAGAATCAGTGATACTGACTGTAAGAGGAAAGGAAATGCTCTCTACGCAGACTATAAACCACATACTCAGGCTTTGTGTGCTATGTGTATCTACTTCTGAGTGATTTGAGTGTGAGGCATTAATAAAACAGAAACGTGGACTTTCCCACTCTGAGCATCGTGGTGTTGTTCAGCGCTCTACAGCTGTGTGCGGACACAAAAGCTGCCACTTCCTGACTGTGCACTTCCTCTTGCTTGCTGAGGCTTTCTCACTTAGTTGGTGGTTGATTTCGCTGCTCCACTTCAAAACAGCAGCTACAGAAGTTTGCATATAGTCTGATGCAAGACAAAGCCTATTTTGGGGATTCAGGGCTTTTTTTATCATGGAAAATGGCAGGACAGACATGATAATGACAGCCTTTGTTGCAGATTCATAGTTGAAGGTCATTCAGTGTGGGATTAAGGCTTTCAAACAGCTGCAAGCAGTGGACTGTGAAGGACACTGTAATAGTTGGCCATGTGTGTCTTGTTTAGAGGAGGCGTAGCAGAATGTGGTACTAATGTGTCCTGACATTATCTTATTGTAGATTCAGTGTCTGCAGTACATAAACTGTATGTTGACCAATAAGAAACAAGGCACTGCAGTGCAGGGATGCCCAAGATGTGTTTGAGGTGATTTAGAGAGCACAGAGAAGTTCGTTTTTTTGAGAGAATGAGTTGTTCAGTACATATTGTCATCACAATTCTTAAAAAATGAATGTATGGGATCCTTTATGGATTGCAAATGTCAAAGTTGGTTAGCCAGACCGATATTGGATTCTTGTGGCTGATACAGATTTTGACATTTTTGAGAGTTTAAAAAAATCTGATGACAATAATTTATCACAATACAATGTCATGAGAAGGATGTCTTACTGTTGGAAAACTCAACTTGTCAGTGCTCTGTATTGCAGTTTCTTGTTTTTGGCTGACATTTACATCAGTACCGACATGTCTGCACTAATCTGATATGAACCCATATTAGACCTCTGTAACACTCTCGAACTGACAATGTGCAGTTTCAGATATGGGATCAAAATAGATGCAGCAGAACCAGAGATATCAACTTTTTTATTCGATGCATTCTACTTCCTCGTCAAAAACCTGGCACCCACATTACCCACAATGCAACTCAGCTGCTGACAGTTCAGTCAGGTTCAGTTCAGGTGTGTTCTGCTAGTTGCAGCTAATGTAGTCATGACGAGTGGGTTCCAGAGGTCTGATAACTCCTCACCTCCAGGTTTTATGACATTTACAAAAGTAGTCTTCAGATGCTGACTCAAGTGACATCACTTGAGGATGTTTGTCAAACTTCACACAGCCGCCTCTGGAGGTGTATACGGCTTTATACAATTTTTCCCACATATGCAGTAGTACTCCCCAACACCTATAAGTAGAATTTGATGAGTAAAATCAGTTGAGTTATATATTAACTAGTTAAGCTTGAGTTATCAATAATGCTTGAAACTTTGGTCTGTCTAATGTTGAAATTTGCTTTATTGTCCTCTCTCAGGTTCTTCAAAAACTGGGCAAAACCATGGAGACCAAGGATGAACAGTTTGAGCTATGTTTCCAAAGCCTCAACAAACAACAGGTACACCAACATGGAACCTTTTTAACGTGATAGTCCTTGCTATTTACTGTCAGTGTCATAGAAAGGTCCTTTAAAGTTTTTGCTTCAATCCTTATTTAGAGTTAAACAGCTCAGTTCTTTCCCCTTAGCAGAAATCTCCAGTTAAATGGAGCACTGCACAGTCGAGGAAAAAGAATAGTGTTTTGTTTTTGCTTTTGAGATGCCAGCCCACAAGTTCACACAATCAGCTTGGCCTTGAAAACAGGAAATACTTGAAACAAGATGGAGCTCTTTATCATTTTCTCATCCATTCTGCATGATTACTGCTTTATCTGTCTTTTCTAGATACCTAAACACAAACATTACCCTTGATACTAAAAGATCCATCCATCCATTTTCTATACCGCCTATCCCTTTCGGGGTTGCGGGGAAACTAAAAGATATGCAATGGATATAAAGCTATCTTATCCATATTACCATGAACTCATTGCTTGGGCCAGTTTTTGAAAGCATATATAGTGATATTATGTAACATTTGAAAGAGGAAATAAAACAATCTTCCTTTTACAAATGAAATGTTGAAATTTTGAATGTGTTGAAAAGCACTAAAATGCACCCTTGTCCAGTGTCATACACTCAGGGGTTTTGTTGCCGCAGCCTCACTTGGTCTGGTATGACCATTAGCTTGTGGGCTTATGTTAGCAAACTTTCAATAAATATTGCTTTACAATGGAAATGACTGAATCAGCACGCCTATTTTCTTCTTGTGCTTCTCTTACACTATGTTTTAGCATTCATCATTATTCTGTAACACGTAAGGCCACAACTTCAGCTGTTAAACAAAAGCTACATTTGTTAACTTTTAAGTTGCTCAAACCTTAGTCAGTGTTGAATGCAACAACTACAGTACATATTGGAGGGAAACTGACAGGGAGCAACAGGAAGGAAGTCTATGAGCTGACAAGACATGCTGCTTTCACTTCACCACTACTATCACCACAATGCTGGGATTGGAGCTGGTATTGCGGGTCATATGAAGCAAGTTGGAGCAGAAAGAGTTAGACTGCAAACAGAAGCACACTGATTTCATCTCTTTAGGTTGTTAAGGAAATGACGAAGCATAAATGGCTCAGATCTGACATAGAGATACTGTTACTGGGTGTAACTGGTGTAACTTTTTTTCCTTCGTATTTTGCTTGCTTTGCACCCAGATCGATGGAAACAGGCTGTTTAAAGATGTCAAAGCCTACCATACGGCAGTGAAAGGTAGGTTCTGAAAGCATATACAGATCCACAACACAGCGTTCACAGAATGCCACTCATTGCTCAGGAGAGTTGAATAATAGGGAAGTGACTTTCCTCTATTCTTGGATCCTGTGTCGACTTTTGCAATTCTGTCTGTGTTGCTATGTTGTACGAGAACAAATAAAAATCCTGCAGTGAAAAAAGCAGACTCAGCATTGAATATGTGACTCATGTGCAAGAAACTGTTGTTTTTCTAGTGCTGTCAGCTATTGCTCCTGCATCGTGAGCTCCAGTCAGGAAACCAGTGTTGTTCTGACCTTCTCGTTGTGGGTGTAGCAACAGCGCCGCAAACCCTAGAAACAATACCACCACAATGTGCTGTGCTGCTGATGTTAGATGATAAGTTGATCCTTAAGGAGTCATGGTATATTTTAAGATTAGTTTTTTTTTTTTATTGTCCTCCCACAATTTCCTGTTCCTTTGCACAGCCGTGCATGAGACGTCCAAGCGGCTGTCCCAGACTTTGCGAGACATCTACGAATCAGACTGGAACGGAGCGGAGGACCTCTCTGTCATTACAGGGGTATGTTCATCGTGTGTTTGTGAACGTCTGCTCGAACAGTAATCTGAGGGCTACTCATTTGATAAGATCGGTTTGAGTTCAGCAGGGCGGACTTATTTTCAGGAAATTCAGTTTCATCAAGCAGGTTTGTAGAAGCTTTATCTCAGACACCATGAAAATATATGCATCCAGTATAGAGTGGTCCACATTTCGCCACATTTCACCATGTACTTATAGTACAAGTCAAAGGAGCACCAATCTGATTTTTATTTATTTATTTATTGGCCACTTGAACTTCAGAACAAGCTGAACGTCACACATGTCTGACAAATAATGGCCTTATAAAGTAATGTTAGCAGTCAGATACGTATTTACAGATCCAGCTGCAACATAAGCGTTCATTTAGCATCATATATCTGAGTCCATTATTTACTGTCTTTTATCTCTGCGAGAATACTAGCTTACTAGATACTAGTACTGATTCCAGAGAACTTTCTCTCTGACTCTGCTCTCTGCTGGACTGTTACAGTACATGGTCATCATCTCTGTTTCTCACAGCAGCAGGATTTACGTTGCTACAAAGGAGTCTGTGATCACAGGCACAGCCCTCTGAAAAAGCAGATTTGGGAGCCAATAGTCTGGTCTCAGCTAAATTTATATACGACAGGCAATGAAGAAACCCCAACACTCGATCGACCAATGGTCAGTCAGTTAGAGAGTTTTGCGTTTATAGTGCTGGCCCTTGCTTTGCTGCAGTCCAGCTGTTCAGCTGCAGCACATTAAGCAGCATGTAAACGTACCTGCAAATCTCCCTTGGGTCTGTGTAGATACTGATTTGCTCCTTACTCTTCAATACCACTAATGCTGTGGTTGCGTTGCATTGATATGGTACCAACTGTGTCTCTTAGAGTGAGGACTTGCTGTGGAACGACTATGAAGAGAAACTAAGTGACCAGGTTGTCCGCACCATGGAGAACTATACAAGCCAGTTCCCTGAGGTCAAGGTAACGTGATGCTTTTTAACTTGAATCAGTTCCTATTAAACTGCATGCAATGCTAGGCTAAACTGGCTTTCAGTCCTCTTAGATACCACCAGTCTGATTCTGATGACTCACGAAGAGATCATGCATTGTCTTTCTGATGGACACCATGTTTGCTTGTTCTGTGTTTCAGGAACGAGTAGCCAAACGCGGCCGCAAACTGGTGGACTACGATTCAGCACGACACCACCTGGAGGCTCTACAAAGTGCCAAGAAAAAGGATGAAGCCAAAATAGCGAAGGTAGCATTAGTTTCACAGTACACATAGCACAGAAATGATAGGAGCGGTTTCAGTTGTAATTTTTTTTTTTTTTTTTAATCTATTTTCAAATCGTCATTAACAGGCAGACGAAGAATTCAACAAAGCCCAGAATGTCTTTGAAGAAATAAATAAGGAGCTGAGGGAGGAGTTGCCCGTTCTCTATCAGAGGTACGTTTGACCGGTCACAGCTTCAAATGAACGTGGTTTTAAATAATAGAGGAATCTCATAGCGGAGTCTCGGATCATGACAAGATAAGTAAAGGGTCAATATCTGTGCATGAATAAACAGGTTAGAGGCTGACATACAGGTGTACTGTTGGGTGTTCAAGACTGACAAGACATACTTGGGCTATTTGGAACACACAGTATGGGAGAAGTGTATGCAGAGAAACTTAAGTTGTTGTATTACAAAACATGTACATTTTCAGAAATGTGTACAAGTTCCAGCTTTTCTAAACCTTTCAGGTAAGGGTTCAGATTTTGAGTGGGAATAACTCTGAAATCCCACACATATGCATTCCTTAATGTTAATGTTAAACTTGACTTGTAAGGTCATATGGATGAAGTGAAAGAAACAAACTGAGAGCTGTCTTTGTCTCTGTAGCCGGATAGGTTGCTATGTGACGGTGTTCCAAAACATATCCAACCTGAGAGATGTCTTCTATAAGGAAATGAGCGTGGTAAGATATGGCACAGGTCATTTTATTTCCTCGCTCTCATACCACTAATGTAAAGTGTTTAAATATGTGGAAAAAATAAAAGAAAAACTCCTACAACTTCATCTTTGAATAATGCAGTATAGAGGTTCTTGTATTTGTGTTGCAAGTCAGTTTATGTGCTTATGTGTGACTTCATCTTGAAGCTGAACCGTGAGCTGTACAACGTGATGAAGAAACTGGAGACTCAACACTCGGGAAAGGCTTTCATCATCAAGGGTCTGAACAGGTAAGGCTCTTCATCAGGAGTTCGTGTTGCAACATGAATGTCTTGTTTAGTAAGTAAATAACACACATACCTAATGCTGTCTATCTGCCAATTATGTTCAGTATGATGCAATATAAATATTACGATGCTGTATGCAAGGCCAAAAATGAAACAACATACTTTTTCTTCAAACAGCACATCAAGCAAGTCAAAGAAGAGAAAGTCCATAGTTATCTCCAACCCCATCCCTTGTAACACAGCTTTCCCGGCTGACCATGTCTCCATCCATTCTTCCACTGAAAACGGAAAGGACACCATCCCTTCTTCCCCTATCCACCGCACTCAAAGCATTTCTGAAGACACCAGCCTACCCAAAGAGAGTGGTGTCTCATCCAAAGATGTCAACTCGTCAGACTCCGATCTCAGCTCCAGCGGCACCAACACCCCGAAGAGGCAGTCAGTATGCGACAATGAGAGCGGCGACAGGAGCACAGGCAGTCAAACTCCAGAGGAGGTGACGGCGGAGGCAGTGGCCGAGGCGGAGGCGGAGGCAGAAGCAGAAGCAGAGGCAGAACTTGCTACAAACCAATCGGATGACTCCGGGGTGGGAGTACCAAAGTCAGAGGCTGCAAGCCAGGAAGTGTCCAATCCGTCTGATTCTGCAGATAGTGACGCCCCACAGAGTCCAGAGCAGGACAATGTGAGTGATCCACCATCAGAGGAGGCCAAGCCCAAACCTGCACCAGTTCCCGCCCCTCGCGTCTCCTTCCGCTGCAAAGATAGACACCCCCTCTTAAGGGCTGAGGAGCAGGAGGAGATAGAGGAAGCATCAGTGAAACAAGAGACAGCTGACTCAGGAGATGACTCCAGTCATGACAGTCCTCCAGGCTTCCTTTACAAGGTACACTCAACTGTGATTTAAAGACTAACATTTTGGTGAATAGAATTGTTCGCTCTCTTTCTGAGGGTGGGATGAGAAACAATCAGTCACATGTTTTGTCTTAACAGAGTACTCTGAACATACCATATCTTATTTCTTTAATCCATACACACAGAAATGTAAAAATGATTAGTTTTATTTTATATGGCTTTATAGCTCGGCTTTGCTTGTGTCCCCCAGCTTCCATGGAGACTTACCATGTTCCAACTCCAGCTCTGTACTCAGCCAACATGAGACTGATACTGACTTTCTCCAAACATATTTCTCAGAATGTTTAAGTTTTCCTTCAAAGTAAAGTTACGTAACAGTGACCACAAGTGTCGATTACAGGATAATGGTAAATGCTAAAGCCCAGTATAGCAACAGCATAAGTACAAAGGAGTCATGAAGTCAGTGAACTGATTGAGTCAATGACACAAATATTTATCTAAAGTCATAAGCTACTGGTCATACCAAACCAAGTGAGACTGTAGCTGGAAAACCCCTGAACACGTTGAACTCAGAGAGTGTGTTTTATTGCCTTCTGACAAGATGAAGTAGCTTTCTTTAAAAGTTGCAAAGCCTCACTGAAACAGACTGATTACATTTACATTGGCCCATTTGGACCAACAGTTAAATAAAGCTGCATACAAGTGTGTAAATCATATGAATTCATTTAGCTTGAGGACCTCTCATACACAACCAGTGTTCTGAAAGAAGAGTTCTTCTGTCCGCTCAGAGGCTGCAGATGGAAAGTATTCAGTACCTCAATCTAGTACAAATCCAATCAATGGACTCAGACTTCCTTAAAAAGTTGTTGTCAAACATCAGACTGCACTCATCTGCACTCAAACGCATCAGATAATATTATCTGTTCAGTTAATTTTGCTCAGATTATCATTGGTGAAGCCAATATATGGATCTGGCTACTAATGAATGCATTATTAACATTCACATATAAAAATCTGCTTTTTTCTTTAAAAACATAAAGTGAAAGAAACATTTAAACCCTTTTTGTTGTTATATGCAGTGTTTTTGCACGCAGTGGTATCTAGAGTTTTTGACCCAGAACAGTCATAACGTGAAGTTCATTTCAAGGATTGGTTCACCCAAATGACAGAATTAGCTCTAGAGGCATCTAGCTTTGCACATGGCTGTGGTTTAATCTGTCAAGCTCCTAAAATATCTGCCTCTGAGATTTCTGCCTCCTCTGCAGTACAAAAGAGGTGAATACAAATCTGTTTGTGGTTGCACACAACGTTTAGAAGAACTGCTGTTGAAAACTGAAATGTAATCTTTCATCTATGTGAGCACCACAAACAACCAAACAAAATATGTTTACCTTCGTTGTATTGGGGAAATGAACTGGCCGTCAGAGGTCAAAGTAGTGATGTTCAGTATAAAGCTTGCATTAATGTGACCTGTGCTGTACACCAGGGGGTGGCATTGGAGAGCCAAGCAGCTTCTGATGACGGCCTGCTCCAGTTTGACGAGGGAGACGTCATCCTGGTGCTCGCTGACACTCTAGAGGTTAGTGTGTTTTTGTAAAGCCTGGAATAATCCACATTTCCTGTAAGGTGTGCTCATTTTTGTTTTTCTTTTTCTAAATCCCAATGTGTAGTTCAGACCAATTTGAGCCATATGTGCATCCTCTTGGTGATGTATTTTTAATCACATCTTTTTTTTTTTCTTCTTTTTTTTTTTTTTGCTAAATGATGTTTTTTTTTTGTTTTGTTTTGTTTATTTTCCTGTAGGTAACTGGCCAAACAGATTTCCTGCAGTAGAAATATCTCAGTTGCATGTTTTCACAATCTCTCCTAAACACCAGCAGCTATATTCTCAAAACATTTGAAGGCTGAATATCTAGTCAAAGCGTCTGAGTGCTTAAAGCCTCATCAGTGTTTGGGAAAAAAGATAATGAATTTTTAAAAGCAGATTTTGATGATGGTTGAATATGAATAAGGATCTAATGAGCTCAGCAACACCAGAGATGACTGATTGCTTTTGACACTGGAAAAATGCTCTTGGCAGTGCTGGTGAACTTGGAATATCTCAGCTGTCTGTGAGAATTATTCATCAAACCAAAAACGCACTCTTCAGTTCCACATTTGTTTGACAGTTCATTAAGTGTGTACAGTAAATAAACAGCAAAGTAAATGAATAAAACAAATTTTCTGGCCACTGATGAATTAACTGGAGAATAAGTGAGAATCATCCCATCAGTGAAGAGTTAAGTTAAAAAAACAAGTCCATGTTTGAGTTAGTGTCATATATTAAATCAGATTTGATCTTTAACAAATGGTTTGATGTAATTTAATGCAATTTTAACATAGTTTATTCTTTAATTAGATTTACTTCTTAATCAAGATTTCAGTATAACACATTTTTTTGAGTCTTATTAAGAATTTAATTTGATTTTTAATTTAAATTTATAATGTAATAAAATAAGTTGAAATTTTAATTTAATTTAGCATTTAATTTTAAAATGTTTCATCTAATCTAATCTGATCAAGTTCTCTCAGCAGCTTTGTGATTCTTACTAATGCTAACTTAAGACAGTTTGTGAATACAGCCCCAGATTCTTTTTCTCGCTGCCTACAAAGCAGGAAGTCACATTAAAAGTCAATTCTAACACTCACACACAGAGTATCTGATCACAGGGTGGATTTGTTTTCTTGAGATCTTACATGCGTTACATGTGTGTGTGTCTCGCAGCAGGAAGGCCTGCTGAGGGGGATCAGGGAGGAGAGCTGGACCCAGCACCGGGACCTAGAAAATCACTCTGGGATCTTCTTGGAAAAATTCATCCAGCCTGTTCAGCCAGAGTGAGGCAATAGTCCCTCCTTAATCCGTAATACTTTCTCCCTCCATCGAGCAGTTGGTGACTCACACACACACACACACACACACACGTTAACACACACACACACACACACACACACACACACACACACACACACACACACACACACACACACACACACACACACACACACACACATTAACACACACCCACGCACAGAGGGAGTGAACCCATATGTTTTGGGTGCAGAAGCTGTACAAACAGATGACGTGACAAACACGTGGTTATTCGCATGCTCCGATGTTGCAACTTGTGGCACAAAAGTGAACATTTTAGAACATTTTGTGAGATGTTTGGATTGTGGAATGTTACAGTATTTTGCTCTTTTTGTATCTTCAAAGTCTTTATGTGAAACACTGTGAAACCAAAAATTTTTTTATACTGATGATATGAGCTTGTGTAAAATTTCCTAATAAAGATGTAAATAAAAGAGAGATGGTTGTCGTTCTCGTATGAACAGGTTCCATATCACGCCGTTTAGGCAGCTGATCTGGGAGTTTCCAGGCTAAAAGAAACGGATAACATAAGTAAATTTGATTTGCATTTTGTAAATAAAGGAAATCGGTACTCCATGAGTCCAGATAAGCAGCCCGAGCTTGAGAGAGGACTACGATGATTCACCAGAATGGAATGTGAAAATATTGTCGAGACCTGGAAACTGAGACACGCTGACTGATTGAATGTGAGTTTATGAAAGAAAGGTCTGTCTTGTATAAGAGCCTACTGAGCTGGTGCTCACTTCCCCTTGTTTAGCAGTTCTGCTGTGTGGAAATGAGAAACTGAAGGGTTTTGGAGTTTCTGCATATCAGCAGATTATACACAGACATAACCAGTTTGTTAATGAGCTCGCACCAAAAGGGGGAGTTAAAGGACAGGATACAGGAAACTGCAGCTGCATGGCAGCCCTGCATCATGGCTTTTTCATGGGTCTTCAGACAGCTTGCTGTGATTTGCCAGTTGGGTTTTAGGCCAGGGTTTGGTGTGGTTACAATCAAGCCAAATGGCGGGGACAGTCAACATGCCCCCACTCCACCAACCTCAATTTCCCACGTATCAAAAGGACTGACACAAGGAAGAATCAAACATTTAGTCTGAAAACAAGACCAAGAAGAGTGGGCCGCCATTCCTGTGGTGCTTTGCACCACTGGGCTTTTGAGGGAACACTCTTTTCAAACAGCATTCAGGGTGTTCGAGCAAGGCAAGGTGGCAGAGCATTCCTATACTGCAAATAAAAAATTGATGATTTCTGCATAGATATTTGCCATTGCAGGTAGTTGTCATTTCAAGGCAGCTTGGCCAAGTTTCATGCACTGATTATTAAGTTGTAGATCACTGCTGTGAGACTAATCACCTTTTTGTAAAGAGTCTACAGCCATGCTAGCAGCTCTCTGATGACCCGTGTAGGCATTGGTGCTTTGTGCTATATGCTGATGTCAGCATGCTAACATGCTGATGTTAAACTGGTATAACATTTACCATCTTCACCATCATAGCTTGGTGAGTTAGCATGCTAACCTTTGCTAAGTGGGTCTAAATTACAGCTAAGGCTGAATGTCATCACTTAAGCAAGTATTTAGTCTATAAACAAATGTTTATAGGGGGTGAACTTTGAACCTCAATCAACACAAAATAAAGCATTTTTTATGCACAACTGCACAGAGCATTTTGAGGAACAAGGTGAAGGTAACTTTGTACCAATGATCTTGTGAAATGACTTCAGGTTATCAATGAGGCAAACTTCTGCAGTGTGGGACCAGTCCTTCAAAATGTGTGTTTCAAAGTAATCAGTAACTAAATGCAAGAGCTGCAGTTGATGTCGTGGAGGCCGGAATAAAGGCTGGAGTGAAAGTGTGCCTGGGGACTCTTCTGTTCCAGAAGAGAATATACTGCTGCATGACTGTCAAAGTCTCTATCATTGGAGTAAACTTAATTCTTCTCCATTCCTGCTAAATGAAGTCACCACAGTGACACAGGGACTTGCTGTAATTCTGGCCTGACTTGAATTAGATCATAATTCCTGGAAGAAGAGCATGAGAGCAGTTAAAGTAGCAAAGTTTGTTTTGTGATTTTCTAATAAAATAACATCTGGACATTTAGTATCTTATAACTTACACGGCTTCTAATTTACAGTGGTTGTTTTTGCCAGTGATATGGAGAAAGCATTTTCCTTCTCTGGAACACTTTCCTGAACACAGTGCTAAGATATTTACCACAATTAATGGTGCTTTTACCGTACAGGAAGTCTTTTCAGATGGATGTAGGCATGACTCCCAGTTGATAAAATAATCCTTTCTGAATGCCACAGCAAGGAAATTTGCAACTAAGATGTTACTGAAAAAACAATTTTTAAAGAGGTGAGATCAACAGGCAGATTTTGTTGAGGGCTCATCCAGGACGTCTCACAATCTAAGCAAGAATCATACCCCTGGGTTGACAAGCCACACAGCAGCTGCTTTTAAATTTCCTTGGTACTTCTCAACAAAAACAGAGTAATGAAGTATTTATGTTGCATGTCCTCTCTGAGCGTACTCCTTCCTCAGCTTCTTTAACAAAAACATTCTAATCTTGGTTTCATTCTTTCTGTTGCAGTGAAAATGTGCCTGTGATTGAGGGACGGACAGAAATTACTGCAGATTACTGTAGACACTCCTCAGTGGAATATTTTTAAGGCAACTTGTGGGAATACACACTGAGAGATTAGGACAAAAGACAACGACATGCAAGGCCTCTCTGAATGAAGTCCAACTGAGATTCTGTTATTTATAGAGTTGCTCATTCACTGAGAGGTTAATATTGAAAGGTGATATTCACAGTGGAAGACTCTGGGCTTTGCTCCAATATGAATATAATGCATTGTTACTTCTCCTTTTCTCAACGAGGGGCCTTTATCTGGGTGAGAACATGTCAAAGATCTGTTTCTTCTCCACCAGCCTCGTGCTGGTCTGCTTGTTTGCGGTGTGAGTTTTCCTCATGCTCCTCTGGGGAATAGGTGTGTAGGTCAGACGGGGCTAACTGCTGTATTAGTTTGGGTCCATTAACAAGTAGTGTTGTGTTGACATGGGAGATGATAGATAAACTTGTGCAAGGTCTCCGGGAGAGCTTTGAAGTTTCAACCACTGCTCGGTCACATTCATACAGATGCATGCATTTCAGGGTTCTACAGTTCAACTTGACACTGCTGTGTATTTCCGAATATTTTCAACAAAATGAAAAGTTTCACTCAGATAGTGTAAAGACTGCAGAGACTCACTTATGAAGAGTGAAAAAGCATGAATGAGTTACTCTGTGGACAAGACCTTTGACCTTTATTCCTTCCTGTAATGATATCATTTTTCCTCTTCCCATGTACTAAAAAAGATTAGAGGTCAGGGAAAGGTCAGAGGTCACGCTTAGCAACACAAAAGCATCCCTGGAGCTGGTTGTGACTCTACATTTCAGCAGGGTGGAGGCTTGCTCACACAGGAAATTTTGATCACACATGAGGTTGATGGGGGAAATTTTGTTGGCGTGCACAAAGCTGTTCTATATGTTCTACCCCTTTTGAAAATGTTTTTAATGGAAGTATTAGTTGAGGATCTTCAAACCTGCATTAATTGTGTTTTGCCACTTGGGGGCAGCACAACAAGATGTACAACACTGACATACTGTGTGCTAAATTGTCAGCTAACTTACGACTTACTTGCTACTTGCAACAGAACAGCATATGCTTTGATTTGGAATTGTGTCTGTGTCCACCTGATGGACGCAAGACCAATATTCACTTTTCTTTTAGCTCTACTTTGGTATCTACCAACTCCTGAGTTAAATACAGTCATGGAAAAAATTATTAGACCACCCTTGTTTTCTTCAATTTCTTGTCCATTTTAATGCCTGATACCACTAAAGGAATATTACCTGAAGAAGAGAATGAACACAACAAAAAATGCAGCTGATTCCATAATATTTTATGTCCTATTTGACATGCTTAAGCTAAATTGTATTCCCAGGGTATATAAGAGGCCATTTCATGTCATAAGCAGCACTGCACATGCAAAGGCCTAGAGTGGTTTCCTGCTTACATTCAAGCGGTAGCACAACTCAGCAGTTGTCAGCTCTCACATAATGCCTAAAACAAAAGAATTATGTGAAGCCACAAAGGCAGCCATCTTGGCACTGCTGGAAATTGGCATGAGTGAGAGACAGGTAGCCAAAAAACTGAAGATCTCCAAGACAGCCGTTCATTACACCAAGAAAAAGCAAGCCGAACATGGTACTACCAAATTGCTAGCTGGTCGAGGCAGGAAACGTCTTTCTACTCTACGAGAGGACCGTGCTCTCATCCGTTCCTGTGTCAGGAATCATCGTCAGACCTCCAGGGACCTTAAAAATGAGTGGGCACTGTCGACAACTGTGACTTGTTCAGCAAGGACAGTTTGAAAACCGACTTCTTGAAGCTGGCCTGAAGTCACACAGGGCACAGAAGAAGCCCTTCATCAACGAAAGGCAGAGGAAGGCCCAGTCACTCTTTGCTAGGGATGACAAGGATTGGACAGTTGATGATTGGGCTAAGGTTCTCTTCAGTGATGAATCCAGTTTTGTGTTGATGCCCACGACAGCCAACTTACTGGTTAGGAGGAAGCCCGGAGAAGCTTACAAACCAGACTGTCTTGCCCCTACAGTAAAACATGGGAGTGGATCGGTGATGATCTGGGGTTGTTTCAGTATGGGTGGACGGGTGAATGAACCAGGTCACGTACAGGGCTACTCTTGAAAACAGTCTTCTTCCATCAGCTGATAAACTCTTCCCTGCCTCGAATGACTGGATTTTCCAACAAGACAATGCCCCTTGCCACACGGCAAGGTCAGTTAAAGCCTGAATGGAGAACCAGAACATTCGAACCATGCCTTGGCCTGCTCAATCAGCGGATCTAAATCCAATTGAAAACCTGTGGAACATCATCAAACTCAAAATGGAGAACCACAAGCCCAAAAACAGAGCAAGTTTGTTTGAATTTTTGCAACAGGAATGGGCTGCTGTGACAGCAGAACAATGTCAGAAGCTGGTGGAGACTGCTGGTGCAGTCATCAAAAACAATGGTTATGCAATCAAGTACTAACTCCTGTGTGTATCATATGACTAAGAGACAGAGGAGAAAACATGGAATGCCTAAAAGCACTGTTTTTTGCAGTACAATGCCATAGCTATTGATGTAAGAACTTAAGTGATTTTGGTTATTATCAAGAAAACCATGGAAAATGGCTAGATATCAGCTCTTAAATTTAACTCTTATGAGCTATTTTTGTTGTTATCATTATATTTGTCCAAACAAATGTACCTTTATTTGTACCAGGCATTAAAATGAACAAGAAATTGAAGAAAACAAGGGTGGTCTAAGAATTTTTTCCATGACTATAGCTTAGCTAGCTGCTAACTTTGTCAGATATGTGATGTTGGAAAGGTAGGCTACAGTGGATTTATTATTTAGTATGTTTCCTGAAAAAAGCTGCCTTCTGCTGCTGGAAATTAGATTGATGATGATGGCGAAAGTGAGCCACCACATTTAAGTTGGGGGCAGTAAAATCAAACAATGGGTTGAAATACTGATGATTCCCTTTAAGTTTATCCATAAGAGTGACACCTTTCACATGCAAGTCATTTGATCCATTGTCAATGTAAAAATATTGATTATCACAGCGTTAAGGGTTGCCTGTACAGTTTTTGACATCTGGTAGCACCATGGAGCTATTTTTCTGTGACAGAGTCCCTGTTTTGTTTATCTCATGTACATGTGCGGGTGATGAAACAAGTTCAGTGGTTTCAAAGTATACCACTGATTTACAGATGGCAGTAACATGACAAGATATGTTACAACACTCCAAAAAAGATGGGGAGAAAAACACTACAAGCTGCATTCAGGGGTGTAAACAACGCTCGATTTAAAATACTTCTCAAAAATTGGCTTTGCAAATGTTTTATAGGAAGGAAATGCACTCAGTAGGCTTGTTAGACCTCACAGATGTTTTACAGAATAACACTGAAGATAAACACAGCTAGTTTGTTTACAAGAAAACTACACAGGGCACCTTTTTACACTTGTTTTGTCATCCATGATGGCGAACACAAAACCTAGTATACCATATATACACACAGGGGAAAGCTTTCATGAATTAGATATACTGTAGGTTGATATTAAGTAGATCAGCTGAAAACAGAAAGCTGCATGAAGGGTATAACCTTAGTATACTGTGGCTCTGTAGTGATACAATAATTCCTTTGGCACTGATCCCTTATCTGCTTTAGCAAATACAGTTGCATAAAATCATGATGCTTGGTGTCTGAACCTCTGGAGGCACACATTAGGAGCCTTGCTATTGTTTTAATTGTGGTAATCATGTGGCTTCCTGTGTGTGTAGGTGGCCTTGTGCATGCATGTGTGTGCAGGGAAGAGTGCTCTTTCCTTCATCTTTCAGTGCTTCAGACAACATGCAGACACTCCTAGTAGGTGTGTGTTATGTCTCTTATCACCTTTACTCTGACATAATGCAGACAGTCATGTGTGTGTGTGTGTGTGTGTGTGTGTGTGTGTGTGTGTGTGTGTGTGTGTGTGTGTGAGAGAGAGAGAGAGAGAGAGAGAGAGAGAGAGAGAGAGAGAGAAAGGGAGAGAGAGAGAGAGAGAGAAACAGTGTGCACTGGGGGGAGTCGGGAGGTAATTTTGGCTCTGAAAAGACATAAATAAAATCCCCCACATGGCTGGCAAGTTGACCAGTGGAAAATGAAACCCTTTAAACTTTACAAGCATCCACATAGCAAAATAATTGCAGAAACAGTGAAATAGGTGTTCCAGTTTGCTCCTTTTCTCAGGCTTTTCCAATTAGCCTGCAGATGTAACTAGCGCAGCAGGTCTTTGAGCTTTTGCAGCTTCAGTGTGCTCCTTGTAGCTTGGAACATGCTCTTTTTCCAGATTCTTGAGCCAAATTACTAAAGGTCACACATGTTCACTTTTCCTCTCTTTGAAAATAAGGTAAAACAACACACTGTCCACACTGAGGTAGGGAGTCCAGACATCAGACAGCCAACACTGCACAGACGTCAACTCCACTGTTTGTCCTCTGTCAGTTGCAGCTGTCATTCATACCAATCAAAGCTAAATCTGCCTGTGATGCAAGTCTCCATTTCATATTTGAAACCCTCTAAAATATAAATCTGATGCTTGATTTGGACCAGGGAAAGTATTTATACCTGATCAGTAAGCTTAAATACACAGCCAGGGATTTGATGTTTGAAGGAAACAGCACTTGAACGTACTGTTACTGTAATTTGACATATTTCAGGATGTTGACATATAAAGAAGAAGAAATGGTTCAAAAGGCTCAGCGCCATCAAAAGTTCTCATGAAGAACATGTTAGCAAGGAGCCAGGAGATGCAGCAGAGTATTGGCGTCCATTTGAAGCCTTGTTTCAGGCCACATGATGAATAAATAGTCACTTTTTATCTTTGGTTGGGTCTGTGCCAACTTCCAAGAGAGATAGATGCTAGATGCTCCACAAATTAGCTATTTTTTTTTGCTAACTTTGTCTGTCACTTGCCACTGGAGCTGTGCCAGTCGTGTACAATGGGCTTCTCTAAGCTTTATGCTAAGAACAGCTGCCTGCCGGTTGATGAGAGCAATGAGAGTGAACCAAAACAGTTGCAGGCCATAAAACCAAAACATTGAGCAAAAAGATGGCAACACACTGCAGACCTGATGGAAGTCCGTAGGTTTGTAACTATGAGAGACACATTTCACATTGTGAACCATTGTGTATATGAAAATATTGATTAGTGCAGAATTAAATTGTGTTTATTTTAAAGGTCCAGTGTGTAGGATTGAGGGGGATTCATGAGTAGAATGGGAATATACTATTCATAAACCTGATTTCATTAGTGTTTAATCACCAAAAAATCAGGAGCTTTTATTATCTTAGAATGAGGTCTTTATATCTAAAGAGGGAGCGAGTCCTCTTCTATGAAGTCCACCATATTGCACTACTGAGTTTTCTACAGTAACCCAGAGTGGACAAACCAATCACTGTCCCTACAGAGCACCTTTCATGTTTTCAGTGGGCACTGAAGGGGAGGGTGAGGTGAGGTATATGCAATCTGCAACCTCACCACTAGTTGCCACTAAATCCTGCACACTGGTACTTTAAGTAACAGCGTTTTCCAAAGTTTTCTAATATTTTTCTCTTAAAATAATAAGCATATTTTCTCATCTTCCATGCAAAATGGGAAAGAGTTAAGTTCTCTTGTAACAAGCTAGTATGTTCAATATGCAGTTCCCATTCAGGAACCATGTTAGAGTTTCCCACAGCACTTGAATGCACCAACACAAAAGCTGTTTCAGAGTGGGCTGCTCTTTTTCATGTTTTGCCTTGCAGCAAATTACACAACTATGACAAAAAACAAATTGAACCCATTATTTATGTCTTTGTAGGTGGAGTTTCGAAGTGGACAAAAATGTGGCTGCCTAGGCAAAAGGAAAAACACCATCAGTCAATGGTATGCCTTGGCACTGTTTACAGTAATGCTAACTGTACGAGGTACAGTAAAAGGATAACATAAACATCTCCTTTAGAGGGACACTACATGTTATTTACTGGCGGGGAGTATAGGATTGCTCATTGTAAGGATTTTGATCAATACAAAATCAGCTGTTGCTTCAAGAGGTAGCTATCAAGACATCAACTTCACCTCAGAACTAAACTTCAGAGTTTCTCTTACAGGTGTATATTATGAAAATGTCTGTGAATGCAGCTATTGAGCATCTTTAAAACCTGTACTAGGAACTATAGATGGTTGCTAAATGTTGTGCCATGGAATATTGCAGTTCACACTTCATACCAATAGAGGTCAATAAAGGTCATAAACTGGCTGATCTCTTCTTAATCACAAATGGGCAATCCTGTATAATATTTTATAACTTATAACTTGCAAGGTATTGTCTCACAACCATGGCTCTGACTGTAATTTTAATCATTAAGAACCTGTTTTACAGCCTGATTTTACAGTGAACTGTAGGGCAGCTAACAAATAATAGTTTAATGACTCCCATGCTGTTTCTAATAACTTGTCAAAATGTGAGGAAGTGCATTTAAATTCCATATTTTTATAGTTAGAAATGTGGCTATTTAAACCTTTTCATGCTATTAACTGCTGGATAAAGTAACATGCAGCACCCAGCCCATTATCACATCCACTGGCATCTAATTGTTGTATTATCATTTTGCTACAAGTCACAGTGTACTGCCTCTGTGCCATGTGAAAATGTCTTTCTACAGAGAGAAAACTCTCTTTGTCCAAGCTCTATTGCCTTTGGCAGCAAATGTTTCTTGACTCACAGTTCCTCAAATGTGGGGCCCTCTTTTCCTATAGGCTTCACACACACACACACACACACACACACACACACACACACACACACACACACACACACACACACACACACACACACACACACGAGGAGACCTACAAATAATCACGTACTGTATGCTTGCCTGCCTGTCAGTCTGCCATGATAGCAAGTTCAGTTCCAACCAAGTGATGAGAGACAGAGCTGGAGATTGATGTCTGTGTGTTTTCCAGGTTTAGTCACACTGGATTGTGTCTCGACATGTAGAGTTTGTTAGCACAAAAACAGAATTTTCTGACAGTAAGCGCCCTGAGAAGATTTCCGATGTTTGACCTTATGTCTTAATCGTTACATTCATGTCTTTCTTAACAAACTCCTTGTTATTCAGTTTACATCAGATGGACTCAGATGTAAAACACTCACACCTATATGACATTAATGCGGACTGTTTTGAGTATCAAAAGTAAAACAGGGACAAAGTCACAAAAAAGCCTTGACTGTGAAGTCCAGAGTGAAGTCCTGAGTCAAGTCTCCATTTTTATATTTCAAGTCACAGCAATGATAAGTGCTTTTCAAAATTTGTGTTTAGTACTTTCAATTTATGTAACATTTAAATGTGTACCTTGGTATATTATTATTGTAACACGATTCCAATTATTTGCCATGCTTCAAATTCATCATCATCATGTTGATTCTTTGTATAAATTGGTACAGATTGTTACTTTAAAACAGCTAAAATGTTTTTTTTTTTTTTTTAAATAATAATATATGGAATGACAAAGGGCGGCACAGTAGCGCAGCAGGTAGTGCGCATGCCTCACAGCAAGAAGGTTGCCGATTCGATCCCTGGGTACCCTGGGCAGGGCCCTTCTGTGTGAAGCTTGCATGTTCTTCCCGTGCATGCGTGGGTTCTCTCCGGGCACTCCGGCTTCCTCTCACAGACCAAAAACATGCTCATTAGGTTAATTGGTGACTTGTCCTTAGGTGTAAGTGTGAGCGTGAGTGGTTGTTCGTCTGTATAGGTTGCAATCGGCTGGCGACCGGGCTGCGCGTCTCTGGGGGATAGGCTCCAGCCCCCCCACAACCCCGAAAGGGACAGTCGGGTATAGACGATGGATGGATGGAATGTGAGGGGTGTTGCTCATTGTTCAGCCTGCTGTTGTGGTTGTATAAATGTAGCAATTTTGTAGCAAGCTAACTTCAAAGCTGCTGTAGTTAATGTCATTACATTATACAACGCTGAATGTAATAACGGCTTATAATGAAAGAGGTTGAAAGTGACAAACTTGCAGAATTATCACCTGAAACTGCAGCTCCTCTAAGCTTTACTGAGCTTTTTATTGAGCTATACCTCATTGTTTACCTTTCTGACTGCAACTTTATTGTTTTGGTTCACTCTCACAGCATCCTTTTTGGTAAGAAAGCTTTAAAAGCCCACTGTACACCTGTTCAGCACCAAACAGCACACAGACATATTTAGCAACTTGCTGGTGAACATCGAGCAGCAGTTAAGAGCACATTTCCCTCAGCAGTTGGAGGAAACCCAAAAACAGAGCTAAAAGATGGCTAAAAGAGGCAGACAGAAACAAGAGTGGAAATAAATGATAATGTTGCTCTGTAACTGCAGGGTGTGTGAATAAGCTCACCATGTCAACTGAAAAGGTGATGATATGTCAATACTGTAGTCACAACTTGTTTCTACTTCCCCCAACGGCCTCCAAAAATCAGTTATTGTAGGTTAAATGAAACGTCATTGTAAGACTGATGAAACAAAATGTTTTCACAGCACAGTTTGACTCATAGTAACAAAAGGAGTAGCCCATGTTAATGTGAAGGAGGCTCAGTTCTATTCGGAGTCCCAGAGAGACTCAGAGTCCTGGAACTGACGAGCATTGTTCCTGATGTTAGTTATAATATCTGCCATGGAAACCACTGGAAATGTCTTATTCTGTAATACAGGTCATTCACTCTGGGCTGTAATCAATACAATCAGAAGAAGCTGCATACATGTCTCAGTGTGTGTTATCATAGTGTATCTAACAAGCTGACCTCAATGTGTTTGGAATACTTGATGAGTTTGTATTGACTATCATTTTCCATTGTCTGTCTCCTTTGACATTAGTCTGTTTTTGAGATTGTTTGTCTTGGCGTCTTTTACAGAATTATCATTATTTTTTTTTTTCTTTTTCATTGGGGACCAGACAGCCTGTTAATGTATAAAGCTCCACCCCAATGAGGCTGCAATCATTCCCCCTCCCTCCCTCCCTCCCTCCCTCCCTCCCTTCTGGCTGACTCTGTCCTGCCTTTCTTTGCGTTTCACCATTCACTCCGGATCAGTCCACCGGACCTGTTGGAGTCGAACGGAGTATTCAAGACACCAATTTATGATCGCGACCCAATCTGTCCTCCATAAGGAACAGCACGGATGACGCGTGTTGCGCTTCAGCTATTCAATGAAAGAAGAGACGCGCAAAAGAAGAGATGGGCACTGCTCTTGGACTTTCACCTACGCCGTCATGGGGAAAATGTTGCGAGTCCACCGTGTGGGTTGTACCTGTAGTGGCGGTTTTGGTCCAGCTTTGCGCTGCTTTTAACTTGGACACGGAGACACGCGTCGTTTTCAGCGGCGCACCGGGCAGTTACTTCGGCTACTCAGTGGAGTTCTTCAGTAACTCATCCAGGTAAAAGTCTTTCTACATCATCACAAAGCCTGATGGTCTGCCTCACTGTTAATCAGTGGGAGAGAGTTTACAGCAGTTCAAAATCACCACTTTATAACAGCCTGCACTGTAATATACTGCACGGAGTGTATGAATTAAGGAACTAGCCTCTGCAGTGGTACTGACTTATTACCTTAAAGTCTTCTCCCTTATACATTACATTGTACTGTGGCCTTTACATTTCGCCTCTGTGATGGCATTCTTCCAATATTCCTACAATATTCTGGTTGTGTCTGTGCTTCTGCAGACATGCAGAATATTTTTTATATTCTACAATGTATCCTATCCGTACAGTAGCTTTGGATATTCATGTAGTGTTTTATGTTGTCAGCTTTCAGAGTAAAGTGATCTCAGCAGGCAGTTTGGATAAACTGATGATAATATACATTCATTCTACATTTTGTTTGTAATTCTACTACAAACTTTTGGACACAGTGATACAGTGGTGGAAATGTTAGGGTGTAAACTGTAAACTGTCACTAATATACCATCCATCTCTCTCTCTCTCTCTCTCTCTCTCTCTCTCTCACACACACACACACACACACACACACACACACACACACACACACACACACACACACACACACACACACACACACACACTCACACACACACACACACACACACACACACACACACACTCACACACACACACACACACACACACACACACACACACACACACACACACACACACAGTCTCTGGAATCCAGCCCATGTATGATTGGAAACAGAAAGTCTGTGTGTGATTCAGAGAGGAGGGGGTTAACCTACAGCTAAGTAAGAAATATGCTAATCTGAACATGCTAAGGGGACAGTGGGGGTTTCCTTCTGGTGTTTTTGGTGACAGATGAAAAACTGCCCAGTGAGATGAAGTCAAACATCGCACATCTTCTTTTTCACCTCCAGACACAGCGTGTGCCATCACCTGTGTTTGCTCGCCGAGTGAACTCTATCTGTCCACAAGTGTGGAACACACACAGTCCTAATCCACAAGTATCTAGAGTATGAATGATGTGTGAAGTATATTAACAGAGGCTGATGGTGCTCCGTCCATGAGCTGCACACAGACAGTTTGTGCTCCTCATGTGTTACCATTAGATTTCACAGAGCCATGCATCAGACCACCTGGTGATTTTGGAAAAAGCCAGAAGGTCTTTTGATAACACTTAGGGCTGCTGCTGTTCTGAAGGTATTTCCACTTAAGTGACTCGTCTAAACATCTGATGGAAGAAATATTTCGTCTACTGCTTGTTACATAAATGAAAAAAAGATTTCAACCTGTTTGCCAAGTTCTGCTTCATTTTCCCTCATCCAAACAGAGATGGTAGCCGGAAATGATGGAGGCCTATCTCTTTGCCTTGTGATTGTCATTTATGCCATTACATATCGATGTTATGTTCTAGTATCTTGTGTTCTAATATAAAAGGACATGTTCCAAATTTGTTTGTGTTCGAAGAAATGACATCCAGATGTTTAGAAGAGTCTTTGGACTTTGGAAATAGCATTAAGTTTTGTCAAACAAACCTCTGGGTCTTTCAAAGATCACAGGGTGTTTATTTTCACTTGAATGTAATGGTAACACATGAGAGGCACAATATGGGACGGCACACTGAGACCAAGTCTAAAGACAATATTCAAAAAATACCTGACGATGGATGATGGTGCCTTAGCAGTCATAACTAATAAGTAATAACTTACGGGCTCTTTGTAGTTAGATAAATCTGTTTCAGTGGATTTGTTTTTAAATGCTACTGTGATGGAGACTGGCTGTGCTTCAAAGTCTCCACTCAGCTGAAACTTAGAGAAAACCACTACTGACTACTGACTGACTACTACGAGTGCTGAAGCTGTTTTACTGTTTGCCATCATCCCATAATCATCACTTGTTGCCACAGTGACCATTGTTCAGCCATTACATCAGTATCACTTTAAAGTACGCAAACTGTTTTGTAGCTAGCCAGCAGGCTTAATTAGCAGACAGCCTCCAGTAAATCTACATGAACGGCACTCTGTTAGCATAAATCACACGTAGGCACACCAAGCATTTATTCATACACAATTTTGAAATACTGGTCCTTTACATTTTAAGATGAATTTTTAACTCCAGTTAGAGATAAGCTCATAAAATACGTTTGCTGTAGCTGAATCCATCAGTATAATGGAGTGGTTAGAGCGTCACTTGGATATTAATGTAGCTTCTTTCTTCATCACTTCAAGACATAATGGCTTACTGACCAGATACAGTATCCCTCTATTAACCAGCTAACTGATTGAAACATAGAACAATCTGATTGATCACCTTCAGTGTATTTAAAGTCTGTTGAGACAGTCAAGCACATTTCGGCTTGTCCAGCCAAAACACCCTCTCAGCCAGCTGTTCACAGCTGCTGTCGCTGAAGAGCTGATGGCCTCTAGGATGTGTTACATCCTGAAAACTCTTTCTAAATAGTAACAGAAATGTAGTTCATATCTGTTTCATTTCTTTATCTTTCTGTGTGATAAGCTTCTGGAGCTGAGTGAATAATATTTGGCACAGCTGCTCCTGTAAAACGTTAAACTGCTCAGATCTTTGCCGTATAAATCCCAGTCACACCTTATCAGCTCTCTGAGTCTCAGTTTTCCCTCACTAATATCCTCGAGGGCTCACCAAGTAAAAGCAATGTTGGTTTAATGAATGTAGATATTTTCCTGTGAGGAAATTGGTTAAGATTCTGTCCGTTTGCTTAACTAAGCTCCTGGCAGTTGGAGGGCATGTTGTCAGGTAATTACTGAGATGTTGATTTAGACCAATTTGAACAGACTAAGCCCCCCTCTGCCTGCCATAACTGCTGACTCTGAACAATACCACATTCTGTTTTTGGCCAAATTCGTGTATTGAGACAGCCCGAGATTGCTGTTGAACATCTGCATGCGGATTGAACAGTTCTTGTTTTGTGGTGGATAAACAGCACAGCAGGAAAAGGATGCTTTCTTGAATGGAGGACATGTTTTCTTCTCTGCTGATGGGATTGTTTCCGCTGGTTGTCATGCATTCTGATAATTACGGGGCTGTTGTTAAGAGTGGCTCCTGTTGCTTACCATGCCATCTCTGTCTTCAGCGTCTCAGGACATTTTAAATCAGCAGTTTAGGAGGCAGGCATCAATGTGTCGGCGCTGTTTCACTTTCAGAAATGACTGAGGTTCTGAATGTTTCAGCACATTAACTGGACCGGGAATAAGGCACTGAGGATTTGTACTGAACTGAAAACAGTGTGATATAATACATGTGCTGACATCAATCAAACTGCAATGTTAGAATTTCACTGCCAAAGAGAAATCTACAGATTATTACTTATTTCTTTGATTTCTGAGATCTTCCTCAGGCTGGTTGACCACTAAATGTTTTTTATTTCAGTTCTTGGCAGCTTTGAGGAGCCTTTAATCTATGCATTGCATTGTGGGACAACAGTGTACATCAACAATAAAGTCCAAAATCTTTTTTAGCATGCATAAATGGACTTTTCAGCCATGCTAGTGTCATGACTCTAGAGATGAAGATGTCGGTCACTCGGTCCACCACTGAAATGTTCAGAGCATTATTGGATGGATTGCTGTGAAATTTGGTACAGACGTTCAGGCCGCCCTCAGGCTGAATCCTACTGACGTTGATGATCTCCTGACTTTTCCTCTGGTCCCACTATGAGGTTGACATTTTTGTTTTTTATTAAAATATCTCCACAAGTATGAGATGGATTGTCATGAAATACATTATACATACATTTATGGTCCCCAGATGGATTTTAAAAACTTTGATCCTCTGACTGTAGCACCAAAGTCAGGCAAAGGTTTCTGTTTGCCTGATACTGCTGTACTTGGTTCAGTCATCTTCTCATAATTGAGACAACAGTAAAGAAAACACACTGAGTATTGTGTCAGATTATTCTGGGCCACCCACATATTATGTATGAGTTTAATGAATGTATTTACATGCTGACCAAACAAAGCAGATATTCGGGTTGGGGGTCTGGCTCATATAAGAATCATATCCTGTTTATTACAACAACCCAGATAAAATCTTGAGAAACCTGAACAGGGTTAGTGGGGATTCAGAGACTCTGTTGCTTTCCAGAGACATGTGTTGTGTTCATTACTGAATTTAATTGTACTGAAGATTATATCATTATTCCTCAGTGGTTCCCATACTTTTTGCCTTGTGCCCCTTAAAATGAAGCAATGTCTACATGGGGCCCCTTCTTACATGTTTAATATAACTATACACAATGAGCAGTCAAACCAAAGCCACTGTTCCTTCTTAGATAGTTTTATTTTGAAGGGATTTAAGTGTTCAGAATTTAGAGAAAATGAGATGAGTTATAAGAGAAAGGAAAAATAGTGAGGAAGAAATGTTTTGAGTAGGTTATCACGCATATGAGCAGTTCAATTGAGTAAGACCTATCATTAGGATATGACTTGTTTCAGAATAATGTGGCTATGTAAATGCATTCATTGGAGCTCATAAATCCTTTAGTAAAAATTACATGTTGCATCCTTGACCTCGCCATGCCTCTCGGCCATTTCCCTGTTTGCAGATGTTCCCATTGAACGTGAGTTAAAGGAAAGGAATTCTTATTTCAAGTCTCAAGGGAATATCCATCATCCCACTGATATTGTCATGGAGGCTGTTGTTGGCTATTAAGATTTCATTACAAGTGCTTCTTTAATTGGCTCAAAGGTATATCTTACAAATCCACATGTGCAGCCCTCACAGGGGTGGTAGTGGGTTAAAAGTCCTGTACCTTTGAAAGAGAAGGCCATTGAAAGCCTGCACCCTCGTCAGCTGAGTGGCTGTGGAGTGAGTGGTTTATAAGGAAAGCTCATCCAGCCATGTAAATATTCCTCTTGTGCTCTCCAGACAATTTGGGGGATGGGGGGGGGGAGTCTGTCTGATCTCTGCTAATGTCATCAGTCACCAATGTCTTAAGTTGTGCCATTTGCTCTGGGCCAGGCCTTTTTAGCAGGGCTGTCTGAAAACCTTGACAGTGTAATACACACTCACATACACTACACACACTTGCACATGTGTGTTTCCATGTGGTAGCGTGTGCATGATAGTCACACATGCATCCATGCAAACAAATGCAGCGATAATGTTTAGCATGTGTTTTGCTGCGTCTCTCTTGAATGTTGCAGTTTTATTCATTTCCAGACAGTCATCCAGTGAAAATATGCAGCGATATCTCCGGATACTTCTTGTTTAGTCTCCCAGTCTTCATTTCCTTACACACTTTCTTTTGAAACCTTTTGGAGGTAAAATGCTTTAAACCACCTTCCTAGCTAACTTGCAGACAGTCTCAGCAAGAATGGCAATAGCAGTTATTGTATTGTTATATGTATTTTTGAAAAACCTGAGAAGTTTGGTAGTGCAGTGGCAGAACTAAGTTTCATTTGAAATAGCCTCCCTTCATTGCTAGAACAATAAAAATGATCTCTGTGTGGATCACAGTGTAAACTCAACAGAAACCAACACCAAACAAGCAGTTCCAATGAGAGACTGCGATTCATTATGCTATAAAGAGCTACAATAATTGCACTCAAGTCACTACCACTCAAGTTTCGTAAGGGCCCCTGATGACATGTAATCATTCAGTCAACTGTTGTAGGTGCTTCAATACAGTAACTTTGTAGCAAGATTTGCTGCTCTAGTCAATATGTTATAACAATGAATTACATAATTTCTTTCTTTCTGATGCACCTGTAAACCTGCTCAGCACCAAACAGCAGTCAAAGTGAGCCAAAGCGAGTCAAAGTGATACTTCTCTGAGAAGATGGCCCAAGACACCAAACACAGAGCGAAATGGAGAGTGAATATGGAACTTATTCTGGCTTTATGGCCTTGGCCTGCTAATGCTGTTCCATGGCAGCTGGCTGTATAAACAAGTTACTGTTTGCTAACACTGGATCTACTTTGTGAGGTGACAATATGCCAGTGCCCTGTTTACAACTGAGGTAATGGCTGCAAACTGATCTTTTAATGTACTTTAAACATCCATGCAAAACATTTGAGGGCCGCCTTTAAAGGCGCCATAAACAGGAACTCAGGACGATGAGAGAAGTCAGCCTTGGTTTGACTTCTTTATGGTCGTGCTTAGTGCTGTTTGTCTGTTGTTGTAGCCTGTTGTTAGTATGTTCATGACACACACAGGACTGAAATACACACACAAGCACAAACACTGTACCTAGACATGCATTAGTGGAGGATGTCAGAGTGACATAATCGGTGCCCCATCAGTTAGGGGTTTGGTGCCTTGCTCAAGTCAGGCTAGATGACAATATGAACACCAGTCTGATGCCTGTATGGCAAGAATGAAGCTACAGCCAGGAGACAGGAAGCAAGAAGGCAAAAAAATATTTTTCTTTTGACAAATTCGAGACATATGTATGAAAACTTGTAGGTATCAAGAATCAAACCAATCACTGCTGGCACATTTACCTTTCAGCCCGTTTTTACCCTTCAAAGTCTTTGTCCAGATTCCTACTCATTTCATCCGCTGTGTGTATGACATGTTTATAAGACAAGTTAAGTCCATATGATTTTAGAGGAAAGCAATTGTGTCTTGGTGTAATGTCAGACTTTTCCTGGACTCAGTTCTTTACCACAATGTAACATTTTGTTTTCCTTTCTGCTGTCTAGTATCAGTATTTTGATCGGCGCTCCAAAAGCCAACACCAGCCAACCAGGCATCACTGAAGGAGGAGCTGTGTACTTGTGCCCCTGGAGGCAAGCGAACTGCAGCATGATCGATTTTGACAAGCAAGGTAGGGTGCGTTGTTAAATCGAAATTGATGGTTGGCTTTCTTTGTACCCACACAGATAAAAATAGGATCTGTGAAAAAACAAGCTCAATATTCAAAATCCAAGGGTGAGAATTTTCCCTACATCATAAGCACAGCAGTAGTTGGTAACTCACATTGTTCCAGGATATAAAAATGTCACTTTCCCTAACAGCACTGTTAAACAGTGGAGACAGGCTTGTGTGGTAAACTCTTAGCTGTCTCTTACTAGCCATAAAAGTAACTGAGAGAAGCTGTAGGTAGCATCCTGAGTTAAGCACCACTGGTTTGACCCTGAGGTCAGAAGTGCAGCTCCCTAGCGCGCCTTGGTAACCAATTTTTGTGGCATGTTCCCCTCTCTGCCTCTTCACTATTACGGTCCAATTTTGAAAACAAACAAACAAACAAACAAACAAACAAACAAACAAACAAACAAACAAACAAACCTCTTTACCCAACACTTCTCTGTTTTGATTTAGACCAGCTCTGATTTCTCTCCTGTGTTTTAATGGTGACTGATGATGCTAAGGTCTCCAATTTGGGACATGGGCAATGTTTGCATTGCTTTTGCAGAGCTTTGATTTCCTGCTGGACTCAGGCCCAGTGTTGTGAGCACTCTTTAATTAGGCTAGAGTCATCATGGGGACAAGGACCCCAGAGGACCTGGGCTGCCCCCAGCTCTGCCAGAAAAATAATCACCTCCATCAGAAATACAGGAAGTGATAAGGACCACTGTTTGAGGATCACAGGGTCTCACTTATCGCACCCTCTCACATGCTGATACCAAATGGCGGTTTACACAGATTGAGAGCTGCGGCTGCACAAACTCTGCTATACATAAATACACACCTACAAACTGTTTATAAACTGTCTCTGCAGACAGCCTCTGAAACACGATACATCACAGAAAAACATGCAAAAACCACACTTATGTTCACACACACTCATATCTGCACACACATGCTCACAATTTTACACTCAACAGTCTTGCTTCTCCCATTGCAGGCCCCAGGATTCATGGTGTGTTTGAGGACACAGCCCAGACTCCATTAACCTAACAGGCACGCTGAGTCGTAGTCAGGAGAGTTTAATGTCACCACTCTGCGGACAGAAAGCGCATTTATCAGAAAATACGCCACAGTAAAGCTTACACACTTACAGGCACATTCAAGTATGATTTCTTTTTTGTCTTTAAACTGGGACGTTGAAGGCATCACGCTTAGTTAAATCACTTTTTAAGGACGATGAATGGCAAAAGTATTTAATGATTACTGGTTTTACTGTCGACATCAAAAAAATCCTGCATGTAGAAGAAATTAGGAACTGACAGCCAACCCCAACATCACAGACTTTTATTTAGTACCTGGACGAGAATGTAAACTGGTTTTCCAAGTCAGCAATGTGTTTTCACAGCGTTCCATAGGACATAAATGTAACCTGGCTCACCTATCTGGCTCAGATGTGAAGTTTGGTGGACCAGGAATAGCAATTCAAGTAGAATTATTACTGCTTTATTTTTCAAAATTAATTCTTATAGCAGCATGTTGTTGAAAGCAAGAATCATGGAGGTGTAATGCTGCTGAAGTTGCAAAAGTAAAAACCTTTGGCAGGCAATGATACACAAACACACATGCACGCACACACACACACACATGCTCACACACCTCTAGTACTCCACCCCCTCCCTCATCACTGTTCCTTGCCTTCGTACTGCCAGGGCCTCTTCTTAAAACAGTTCCTGAAGATGAAGTACAGCCGTTTGGGTTACAGTAAAAACAAGGTCCAAGTCCCTTTGAGCTGTTTGATGTCTGCCATAGCATGGAGGATGGATTAAGACTGCAGACCCCAGGAACAAGGCCATAAAATATCCATGTAAAAAGCCAAGAACATGTGGGGAAGCCTTTCAAATGAAGCCCTGACAGCACAAAAATCAAACACTGATGACTGGGGGATCTTTGACTCAGTTAAAATAGCAACTCCTGACATCACTGAAGTTTCTTGTAGGTCCCCATTTCTGTGGAAAGTACAGCAGCTATAAGTTATTCAGTCACAGAACTCTGTGTAAATACGCTCTTAAATGTGTTTTTCTCCTCTATGTTCTCGTAGGTGATCGATATTTTTATATAAATGATGTGAACACTCAGGTCGAGTTCAAGTCCCATCAGTGGTTTGGAGCTACTGTGCGGTCCCATGGTAACAGCATCCTGGTAAGAATGAATCTACTGTTGACAGATGTGTTTCAGTTCGCATTGTCATCAAACAACAGAGTTTCATTGTTGCTCTAGTTTTGGGACTCCTTGTGGGGTCGCTTTATGTGCTGCACAGAACAGGCAGCAGAATATTTCTCTGACTGAATCCTGTGTGCTTTGAAAATGCAAAACAAAATCAAACTCTGACAACTCTCTTACCATATATTTTGGTAGTAAGAATATCACTGTCCAGGAGAAGTCAGTGACAGTAACAGTAACCCTGCAAAAGCATCCACAGTTTGCACATGGTGGCTGCATTCATGACATCATGCTAAGGCCAAGTCAACAGCTGTCATCCTCACTAGTTGATAATTCTTTTAGAAGACGTGGAAATAAAGGAACAGTATTGCAGGGTAGATGAGTTGGCACTGCTAGCATAATCTTGCCTCAGTTAACACTTGTTTTGCATTTATTGTAATAACTTTCAAACAATATGCCTGACTTGTACAAAATAAACACCAACCCATGAGTAAGGCATATTACAGATATATTTCCACAAATCAGATACAGAGCAGCACACAGCTGCTGTTTACAAGTTGGCTAATGTACAGTAAACATCTGATATGTCATTCTTGAGCAGGGATATTTCTAACAACCTGTTATCCCACAGAGTCTAGTTGGCTCATGCTGTGCTACCCCCAGGTCATCAACATAGGTACTTCAAAACACGCATTGTTTCATCCGTAACTTCCTGGTTGGACAGCTTCAGCATGTTTAGAAGTTAGTTGTTCAGCAATGATTGCAGAATCCATGTTTGAGGGAGGAGTTTAGCGAAGGGTTCATTTAACTCTTGTGAGCTCGAAGATGTGGTCAGGTTCTTTTGTCATGGGCCTGTCTCTCTGTGCTTTCCAGGCTTGTGCTCCCAGGTATTACTGGAGAACTGAGCATGACACACCCCTGGCCGATGTCACAGGAACCTGCTACCTCTCTGTAGACAGCCTCAAAACGTTTGTGGAGTACGCCCCCTGCAGAACAGGTGAGTTACTGCAACGACAGCTAGCCTCCTGTGGAGGTCTGGCCAACGAGTTAGCAAATTTAGCATTCAGTCATATCATGAGTCTGCCCACCTGATCAGTGTAAGTTATTGACTCTTCTTTTAGCCAGACTGTAAACAATTATAGGCTGAAAAAACAGCTGTGGGCTAATTTGGGCTAGTCCTGCTGATATTTCTGTTGCTTTGGAAGTGTTAATGTCTTTGTTATCTTGCTTCAGTCAAAATGGGTGACTTTTCATAAAACTTGCTAACTGATGGCATTTTTGTTCATGTTAATGCCCATGCTGGTTTGGTCATATTGTGAATCAGTGTTGTGCCTGAATGTGTTTATTGAACGATAGTTCATAAACTCGTTCATATTTTGGGCGAACGTGAACTGAACGTACTGTGTTACTGCCTGATGAACGTTACTGTGAACTCGTTTATTCTGGTGTCAGTGAACGGCACGCTCTCTCAGTTTAACTTTGTTCAACAGGGTGCCAGATATCTACAGAGCCCTCCAGGTGAAAACCCGGCTAAAACACACCGTAAACAGGCCTTAATATGTAGCGAGGAAAAAGCCCAATCTGGCAACACCAGCCACCAGTGTCGCATCGCGTCATCACAACAAAAAAGCAGCATGTAGGCGACAAAGCAGCAAGGAGGCGTCGTATGATCATTTAAACAAGTTTTATGACAAGGTCGGTGAGGATGGGAAAAATCTTACATTTCTGTGCAAACTTTGCCTACTGGCTTTCAAAAAGAAAATCCACACTTCAGTCACATGGGGTGAAAGCTGCAGCTGCTACTAGTGTGGACTGAATGGACAGAAACAAAGTGTTAGAGCAGCAATGGGGAAATGCTGTCCCCTCAATGCTAATGTAAAAAAAAATGTTGGATAAGGATTCAAAATTAGATATGAAGATGAAATCTGACACATAGTTATAGTGTTAAAACTGATAAAATAATTGCTGTCTGTGGTTCTATATGGGCTGTGGCAATAATTCTGAAAAATAATAGCTCGCAGCAACATATGGAAAAAAAAAAGAACTATGAACTAGTTCATTTTTGGAACGGTGAACTTAAAATTCAAAATTTTAAATTATGAACTATGAACTGAACTAGTTCTTTTTAAAATTTGTGAACTGAACTTTGAACTAGTTCATGTAGAAAGTGAACTTTCCCAACACTGTTGTGAATATTCCCCCTCGGTAATACCCGCGTAATTTCAATAAAATATGTCATGTAATGAGAGAATAACAGCAGTATGAATTTTAAAAATTTCTCTCAGTTGTGGGCCTAGCTGTCCTCTGCCGTGTTGGCTGCAGTGGTCTGTGTGACTGTGGGGTAAACAGGGTCTGTGAGCGTAACTGCACTTCTGGCTAACTAGCTACCCCCGTAGGGGCTTATGGAGCTTCTGAAATCCATTTGGGACACGTTTTTGGTTTGTCATCAGTTTTCACAAAACTGCCAATATTTGAAATCTATACATTTGATTTTTCGCCTCAGAAATTGTCAGAAGCAAATTTATTGCTGAAAACGTTATACACTTCCAGCTTTGCTCAGCTCTTTAGACTTATCAGCAGAAACACATTGAATATTAAAATAAAACTGTTAGTGAGAGAATGACAGTACATCTTTCACCCTGATGCTTTGCTGTGTTCTTCTGTTGTTTTCAAAGGGTTGGCCTGGAATTCAGTTTTGGGTCAATGAACAATTGACATGTGACAAAAATTACGCTGGAGATTGTTGCCTGTTCAACAGAACAGAACGTTTTGCTGTTTTAGTTTTCATGAAACAGGAACATTTATTAGTGTTGCCCATGTTTTGTGCTGTTCATTGCAGAAAGACATGGACCTGCTGGACAGGGCTATTGTCAGGGGGGATTTAGTGCAGACTTCACCAAGGTAAGAGAAATATTTTGAGTTTTTCCTGGTTTTTACATAATCGCATGGTAACTGTTTCTCAGTGGAGATTTCGCTGTGTACACCAGATTTACAGAGTTTGTTTGAAATTCATGATGACTGGTGGCACACAGACTCCTCAGCTCTGGCTACTGTTGTGTGTGTTACAGGATGGAAAGGTTGTACTTGGAGGACCAGGCAGCTTTTACTGGCAAGGTGAGCTCACAAGAATGTGGAACAGCATGGATTTTTAGGAGATATCTTCCAGCAGATTTTTCCTTTGAACAAATCATTGTAGTTTGTTGTTGACCGAACTGCAGTGGAGCAACTCAGGAGCCACAATTCAAAAGTCACATATCTTATACCTAAGTCACTTATCTTAACCTCTGACCTTTAACCCTTTGTTACCCATCCTTCCTACAGGTCAGCTGATCTCAGCCACCACAGAGGAGATTGTGAAGGCCTATTACCCCTCGTACTTTCTGCTGTCAGTCGCCGGGCAGATTCAGACTCGACAGGTGCAGGGAAGCTATGATGACAGTTATCTAGGTGAGGAAGCACACTTGAGTCAAATAGGATTATTACAATTAGATGTATTATTAATGTACATGTACTGCTACAATTGTGACCAACACTACTTGTACTACTACTGCCTGTAAGCAACGGGATCTGATGATCCATGTCGGTTGGTTTTTCTGTCAGTCTTAACTGTTTGGTTCAGAGCAACATATTTCAACAGCAGAATGTCATGAAATTTGATATGGATGTTCATTGTTCCCAGAGGTTAACAATGTAAATGAGGAATTAACAACCCCTGACCTTTTTCTAGTACCACCATAAGGTTTTCTTTAGAAGTAATGGTTGGATTTTCATTCAGTTTGGATTGGATATCTGTGGTCTTGAATGCAAGAAATATAAGAAATTTTACTGGCTTTTCCTAAAATTCTCTCATAACGTTCACGTTGCCTGAAGGAGGAATTATTTCCATTTTGTACACTCACCACTAACACCACCCTCATATCAAATTGTCATCTTTGTGCAGAGAAAATTGAAAAATGAGTTGGATTCAATTTCTTGACCTTTCCCTCTTGTTCCTCTGTCAGACCAAAATATCAGCGTACACATGACTCATGACATCACTCAAGATACTGAGTGATCTAATAGGCAGATTGCCAGTTGATATCCTGAGCGCAGGATATATATTGGGAAATATTGCAATTTGATGATTCTTTCCATAGTTATCCTCGGGACAACCTTTTGCATTTATTTTTAAGTATCAAAATAAATAGTGCGTCATTAACATCTTCTAAGCATTCATACTGTAAGGCTTAATGAACTTTTTAGCATCTGGGGACCGCTAGAAGAAGAGTTGGGGCCACACTGTAAGCAAGTATTGTAGCGTTGCTGAAGTATACAAATATGCGTCAGCCACCGTGACGGGGGTGGGACAGATTGGGGTGTGTCATGCTAGCAGTGACTAATGTAGCTTGTCGCCTCTAACTGAGTTACAAAGTCTGCACATTTCTGTCTGCACATCTTTAGATTTTTTCATTTTCAAACTTCAGACCCAACCGATGCTGACTTAGTTGACATCACTTTAGGCAGCTTAGCTCCCTCCAGAGCCATAAAAAGCTTTATAGAACTTTTTTCACATTTGCGGCAGAACTTCAAAAGACTGGAACTCTTCAAATGGAGGCTAGCGACTTGAAACAGCATCCGTCAATGATAGCGTAGCATACTTGAATCTCTGACAGAGCTCTTGCTGGTTGAGTTGTGTTGTGGTTAATGTTGGCACCAGCTTTTGAGAAGCAAGATGAATGGACAGAATAAAAAAGATGATTCAATTTTAATCTGTCCATTGTGATTTGCTGTAGAGGCGCAATGCTAAATTGGTGGAGTACTGTCTTAATATCGTCAGTTCATGCTCATCAAATGATGAAATGCTTTGCGACACTGCCGGTGCGCATGTTGTTGCATGTTGCAACAACATGCAAGGCTGCATGTTGTTTTGACTTTTAACAATAAGCATTATAACCCAATGGACATTCAAAGAGATTCGGGTGAGTTGTAAGTTCAGTGATGCATGATGTATCATAAAACTTTTCATTGTATCTACTTTCAACCTCATCTTTAGTCTTCATTCTTCCTGCAGGTTACACTGTGGCTGGTGGCGAGTTCAGTGGGGATGATGAGGAAGGTGAGGGTCATATTTACAGTACAGAGAGCCAAAATACATGGCTGAGTACAGGCTGTGCTGATCCCCCTCCCCGAGCTCTGTCGAGTATATAACTGCTCAGTCTCCACACACACGATCGTATTGTGACGGAAAGGGATTATTAAGTCTTTCAGGAAGCAAGAACGTTTAGAGACACAAAGAATGAAAAAAACAAATCTCATCACTGTGTAAACAGTGTTTTTGTTTATCGGTCACAGGCTTTGTTCAGTTTTTAATTATCAGTCTTGTTTTGAAATGAGCCCTCCTAACTTTTTGCTCTTTGCTTTTCTTGCTGCAGATTTCATCGCAGGAGTTCCAAAAGGACTCATGCTGTATGGTGTAGTAAGGAGTCCCCACATTTTTACTTCACACCATTTTACCACAAATAGTCTAGAAACCACAGAGCTGAATAAACCTTAGTAGAGTCATTCAGTATGCATTTTGGAGTTTTGAACCACAAGTTATAGTTGATAGTGACTTTTGTCTGTCTCAATGTAGGTGTCCATATTAGATGGGAGGGATCTGAAGTCTGTGCTCAACGTGACAGGGGAACAGGTATGCGCACATCTGGCTGGAGATTTTCTGGCCCTATTTTCATATGTGGGTACACATTTAAAATGGCATGTCTTAAGGGGGTTTGACGATGAAGGAATTTGCCCCATGGAGAGGAGGCCTATACCAGGGTCAGAGGTCGGGTTTACAGTATGCACAGCTCATGGTCTCTACAAGCTGTAAATCAAACCCAGAAACAGCAGAATAGGATAGAGTTCATGTTGTCACTGTACTGATTCAGCCTGTGCTTTTAAAATGGACAGACACTCGCCGAGTTTCAAGTCATATTGCTTTAAATATAACCCACAGATAAATCACCTTTAAGCAAAACATTAACTATTCAATAAGTCAGTTTAGCAATTTTTAACATTTTCAAAATTTTCACCTCTCATTTTAATAATACCTCATTATTGAAAATCATTTTTATTTCATGGCACTTTTCATAATGTTACTTTGTTTCACTTTTCAAAAGTGACATTATGAAATAAAATGTGGAATGAAATACAAGTGTTATTGGGGAAATGTAAGCAGCCTGTGGATTATATGTCAAAATGAGACCAGATGTATGTAGGAATGTTTGAAAAAACACTCATGCATTTAAGGGTTAAAGGATAAGTTTGCATTTTCTGAAGTCTATTTTAGAGTACTGACATACCCATATGAACTTTAAAAGGGTCATTGGTAAATGTGGTAATTATTCCTCCTGCTCATACTAGACACAAATGGATCCCTCTGCCTAGTGATTTCAGTGGGAGCCAGCCACGTCATGGGGGAACTTACTGTCTTATGTAATTTAACAAGGCATGACTCTGTACAGATTGCAAGATGTAAGAGCATGTGAGTATGCACACGTGGGAAAGCAGGGTCTGTGTGTGTTTTCAGTGTGGGAGGTCATCAGCGACTGCTCAGAGGTGTCAGTGTCAGGGTGGAGGGTGATGAGTAAACTGTTAAGTCATGGTGAGAGTGATCTGAGGTAAACTCCAGGCTAATGGACTCTCTGCTCTCTGTGGGTGAATGGTGGTCCCTCTGTGGGTGCTTGGACTATGTTGTCAAGAGTCAGCTGCGAAAACACACCAGAGGGTCTTGAGCAAGAGGCCCCGTTCATTTGGTGAATGAAAACTCAACTATTATCACTTGTTAAACTATATATTGATCCATTCAGCCAAGCATCATTGGCTTAACAACTCATTTTGAGTTCAAATTGCACACTTAATACGAGGATCAGGCAATTTGATGTGATAATGAAATGAAATGTGTCGAGCATCATAGATTTTACCAGACTGTTTATACCAAGGTAGCCTTTATCTAATATCTCTGGTGGCATCAGAACATTGTCGGCAAAGTTGCAAATCAATCAGCTTGACAACTCTGCTCTTGAGTTTTCAGGTATCTCATTTCCATTTGGTTATTTTAACTATGCATTGTTTCTCAGGAAAAAAAAAGAAAAAAGAAAATCCTGTTAATTATAAAATGATTCATTTCTTGTATATTAACCAAAATGGTATTTTCTTTGTAGGCTATATATTGTATACTTACCAGAGGTTGTATATAATATGAAATTCAGACACAATGACATTTTAATGAGCAAATGATTGCATTGCATTTTTATTTATGTTTGACACAGCGTCCCAGCTTTTTGGGGTTTGAGGTTGGATATGGACAAAGTTGCACCTGAATTGTGGCCAGTTTTGGAATGTGGAATTTTTTACTGCTTTAATAGTGTTAGTGGGTTCTGTTAGTGAGGGAGCACAATTAGGTAAAAGTAAATCTGCTTTAATTACATTTTAAAGCACCACACTGACATATCTTCACCCCATAAGGCTGATATGGGGAGCAAAAAATATTTGCTTATATGCTGTATTGAAGAAGACTTGAAACTAATGACTGAGCCCATAAACCCATTAAGAAACTGTTTACAGAGGTAGTAATTCAAGTGAGAAGTAGAGTCATTTTCACAAAAGCTAACATACAGTAAGACTTTTTATGGCCAGTAGAGTCTCCCCCAGCTGGTCATTAGAAAAAATGCAAGTTTAAGGCACTTTCGCATCGGACAGACCCAAAACCAAATGTCCAACAAAATGTCCACTTATTTTATACAGTCTATGGCTAAAACTTCTTAAAGTGGCAATAATGGAAATTTTCCTAATAGCAAAATCAAATGATTGTGAAAATGTGAAATGAGTCGCTTGTAGTGATGAACGTACAGAGAATGATCACCTCAATTTGCAGCTCTGCTAAGCTTCACTGAGCTGTATAGTTACTTTCAGCTCATTGTTTAGCTTTACAGCCTCAACTTAACTGTTTTGGTTCATTCTCATTGCTCTCATAGTGTCTTTCTTAACTACAGTAGGCAACAGTTTTCAGAGAAAAAGCCCTAAAAAGCCGCTGTATACTACCTGTTCAGCACTTAAACAACACACAGTGACTATCTGGTCAACATAGTGCAGTGTTTAGCAGCTAAAGAGCCAGGTATTTCCCTCAGGTGGAAGAGACCAAAAACAGAGCTAAAAGAGAAGGAATGATGGACTTACATTTGCCATGAGTGGTGACAAACACAGCTCCAAGCGAATTACTCTGTAACTGCTGGATGTGGAAATAAGCAAACATTTGCTAAACTGTTCACCATAGCAATTTAAAAGGTGATGATGTGTCGATGTTTTGTTCACAACTTATCTCCACTGCCTCCAGGCAGCCAGAAAAAAACTAATTTATTGCAGGTTTAACCAGTCCTGCCACTACTTTCATAAAAATTTCAGAAACATCCGAAATACGAGAATCAGATTGATCTGTGGTCAGCTTTTCTCCGCCTGCTGATCACCTCTCCTCAGATGAACATTCCTGGTGGTTCGGCTCTACGGGAAGTGTTGATCATATTTCTAAGAGTGTGAATATATCTGGCAAAGCAGTGCTCCTACCACGGTAAATTTGAACTTTGTTCTGAGCGAGTTTGATTGATGTTGATATGAGCTGTTTTACATGTGCGATACAGGAAAATAACCCCAATATTCAGTCTTGATTTTCACAAAGATCTCCAAACACACTGCTGTGTGTCTACACTACAAATCACTTTGAAGTGAGAGTCACCCAAAAATGTAACGTGAGCCTAATTTATCATACATGGTATGAAATTAAACCGGAAAAACCCAAGCCCCAGGAGAATTCTCTCAGAGTGAGTTTTAAAGTAGTTTGAGTCCACAATCCCTGGACCCCCTACCTCTTCTCAAGCTTACAGAAGCTCTAGCACTGAGCTCCATGAAAAGGGAGAGGAGGAGACCCCAGGGGACTGCTGGATTCAGAGATTGAGGAGGAAGGAAAGGAAAGCCTCTGGAGGTGGTGGTGGTGGTGAACGGTATGAAAAAGAAAAAGACATAGAGAAAGAAAAGATGGGGATCAATGCACCATGATATGATTACAGGCTAACTGGCTCTTGTTTGTAATGCCTTCCAGATGGGGTCCTACTTTGGCTATGCAGTGGCAGCCACTGACATCAACAACGACGGGTGAGTGACTGGAGGGATGGTGAGACAGATGATGGCAAAAGAATGGTTAAGTGAGGCAAAATGGGGACAGAAAGGGGAGAGAACTGTAAGCTAAAACAAGAGACTAAAAGTGAAGGGTGAGGTCACTGAAACAGAGACAGCAGTGTGACTTTTGGAAGTTTCCCACGCTTCAGTCACCCTGTCGCTGTTAAATGTGTCATGAAAAATACCCTGCACTCTTATTCTGTGAATAGTTGCTCTGAGTGTAAAGTTCTCCATTGGTCAATTTCACTTCCTCACTGCCGTCAGATGCACACCCTTTGACCCGTCCTATAATACATTTTTTAAGTTTCAGTGTAGCCTTTAAACTACTGTTTGTAACCCTGACCCCTTTGAACTGATTCTGCAGTTTGGTTTATAATTGGAGCCGATATTTAGTCTTCTTATATTGCTATTAGTGTAAGTGTTAGTATAAGTGAGTCAGAGGGACACATGATTTTTAGCCACTTTCATCATTCCAACATACATGTCTTTCAATAGGAAATATTCCCTTTTCTTTAATCACTAAACTTTCCTTACTTTCCTGTTTCAACCATACTATGAGATTCAGTGTTAACTTCTCAAATCCCACTGTCATGCTGGCGGTTTATACTGACTCATGTTATGCAACATTGTTTAAATGAATAGAACTTTATTTTACAGTAAACACTAGTGGAGATCCTTAAGTTTTCACCAACAATGTCTGCCTGAATCAAGGGGAAACTTGTATAACATGCTGCACAAGCAATTGAGAAGATATCCTTTTGATGAGTCTTTGTTTTCACTCAGTGAAATATCATGTAGCTTCACTGAAGATCTGGGGCAAACTAGTATACTATGATACAGCCAGACACAGTGGAACAAGATGATTGTTCCAACCTTAAATCTGCTTAAGGGGAAATACTGAGAGGGGAAAACTGAATGTTAGATCACTGTTAGATAAGACACTTAAATCCTAAAATCCCCCCCCCTTTTTTTATGTCCGTATCAATAACTCCTCTTTTCCTTCTTCTGCCATTGCTTGGGTCCCTAGTTTGGACGACCTGGTGGTGGGAGCTCCAATGTTCATGCGTAGAGGGGCCAATGGGCGTCTGGAGGAGCTGGGTAAGGTGTACGTGTACCTCCAGAGAGGCCCTCTGCTGCTGGAGCCAAGCCAGTCTCACCTCCTCGGTCGGCAGGCCTTCAGCCGGTTCGGCACCTCGCTGGCTCCACTTGGTGATCTCAACCAGGATGGATTCAATGGTAGGTGTGCTACATACAGCATACAAAAGAGTTTTGCTGACCCATGAAGGTTTAAATTAGGGGTGCAACTAACGATGACTTTTATTAGCAATGAATTTGTTAATAGTAAAGCTGCAACAATTAGTGGGTCAATCAATTAGTTCATTGACAAAAAAATAATCAGCAGCTATATTGTGCACTATTTGTACTTTGTCATACAAGACAGTAAACAGAGTATCTTTGGGTGTTATACTCTTGGTTGGACAATAAAAGATATTTGAAGTCATCACTTTGAACCATGGGAAATTACAATGAGAATGTTCACTATTTTCTGACATTTTATAGACAAAATGCTTCATAGAGTGATCAAGAGGATATCCAGCAGATGAATCAATAATGAAAATTATTGTTATTTGCAGCACTAATTGGTTGTTTATTCTATAACAAACTTACTTACGGCTACCTTTGTGGGGAAATTAAGAGAGAAAAATATCAGATTCAGATTGCTTCTTTTGTCTGACCAACAGTGTAAAAGACAAATGTGTTCCATTTACAATGTTATAAAGCAGGGGAAAGCAAATCCTCACATTTGAGAAGCTGGAACTCACAAAAGTTTGGCTTTTTGAAAATTTGATAAATGAAGTAATCAGCGATCAAAATGGTTTTCAATTTTCAGTCAATCTGCTGATCAATTTAATGTTTCAGCACTGCTTTAAACTAGCTCAGATACAATTCCAAATGTGAAAGATATTTTGGCAGCACTAACTGGTTTACTGGCTGAGTCTGAGTTTTATTCAATCAGGATTCAGCCAAAGTCTAAAGAAGTAAATCAAAATAAACAAAGGAAATCACCACAAAACAATAACTCAGGAACCATCAATAACTTCTTAACTGACCCACCAAACCGCTATGATTTGTCCATGTTCAGTTGTGTATACTATGCTATAAGCTGCTCTGCATGTAAGCTTCAGCTACATACACTGAATCTAGAAGTACATACAGTACATGTATGGGCTGATTTTACAGAGTGTGAGAAGACATGGGATTCCTCACATGTGTGTTTTTGCTGTTTATAATCAGACATGGCCATCGGAAGTCCCTATGGAGGAGACGACCAACATGGATTGGTTCTCATTTATAACGGTCATGCTGGAGGACTGATGGACACGCCCACTCAGACTCTCTCTGGCCAATGGGCTTCCAGCTCTTTTCCAGCCAGTTTTGGCTTTGCTGTGCGAGGCAACAGAGATCTGGATCAAAATGGCTACCCAGGTACTGCAGAAAGTAGTCCACCACCAGGCGTTTATGAACACTTTATCTTCTTCTTCAATATCTTCACTTAACTCACTTTGCCTTCTTGCAGATCTGATTGTTGGTGCTTTTGGGGTTGATAAAGCAGTACTGTACAGGTATGTTAAAACACACCAGAATACAATAACAAATACGAAGACAGTTCTTTTCATTCTTATCATTTCACGGTCTGTGTCTTCAATCAGGGCTCGGCCAATAGTGAGTGCCAGTGCGACTCTCACAGTGCAGCCTACCATGTTCAACCAGGAGGAGAAGACCTGTGAGGTTTTCACAGGGAATGAAACCATTGCTGTGTCTTGGTATGGACATCAACTATTTTCCTTAAAGCATTTCAGCTCCACAAGTATCTCAAAGGGAAGATTGCACAAGGTTTAATCCAAAATACAGTTTTTGTCATTGCTACTTAATGAATTAACAAAAGAGCTTAAGAGTAGTTGAAGAGCTCTGTGACAAGAACAGAACATGGAAAGTCTTGCAAATGTTATGTAACACACATCTTAGTTCAATTTCAGCTTTCCAAACTTTACCTCACGAGAATGTCAAATGACTTCATGTTTGCCAATTTCCTGTCCAAGCTGCTGTGAACTACACACTCAGTATTCTTAGATCCAGTGAAAAAAAGGGAAAATTCACCCTACTTTCAATGTCAATGAAGCTCTTTCCACAAGGTCAGTTTAACCATGGTATTAAATGTGGAACATTTTTAGACTGCTGTTAGAGGCATTTGCCAAACTGGCGGGCGTTTTAGTATCTGCCCTGTAGGTTGATAAAAGTAAGTCTTGTTTTCGTGTTTATTGGTGTTTTTGCTGCCATGGAAACAAAAACAAGATGGAGGGAGCAGAGGAGAGGAAGTGGGAGAAAGGTGGAGTAGTTGTATGGAAAGATGAGTGCAGTTATTAACATTGAAAAGGTTGGAAAAGGGTTGTAACTTTCTGGAAATGTATGAGATATTGTTTGGCATTAATAATACTCCACTTAGTACAAGGTTACCCTCCCTTCCTGTAAACATTTATATGACCACAAGCATATCAACATCTATTTGTTTATTGTAGTGCTGTCAATCAATTAAAATATTTAAGTGCGATTAATCGCACAAATGTCATAGTTAACTTGCGATTAATCGCAAATTAATCGCACATTTTTATCTATTCTAAATGTCCCATTAATTATCATTTTAATACTGTTATCAACCTGGAAAAGTGGATAGGCTTGCTTTGTGCAAAGGTTTTTTATTGAAAACAACAATGTGTAGTGTTATATTTCACACTAACATTCTCACTTTGAGCAGTCATTCACATTTGAATGAATCAAATCTCACACAGTTTAACACTGTCAATAAACAGATGACAAAAAAATAAATGCTTGGTTACAAAAAAGCCCCTTCAACAACCCTTTCTAAGGGATCAAAACAGGGTGATCCAAAATAAAGTTACAAAGAGCACATCATTGTAAACTAGGACTCAGCCTGTAGTGCAGTTAAACCATGGCTGAAACTTTCCTTTCTTAAGTTTCCTCTGAACATACAAGCAGTCAGACTATGATGCTCTTCTGTTCATTCACCAGAGGCTGATCAACCCAGCCTCTTATTTCTGTCCAGAGAGAATGAACATTACTTGGCTATGGCTGCAGTAAGCTTCTTTTTAGTTGCGGTATCCATATGCCTCTGTCCAAACTTTGGTCTTGTCAGTCGACCCATCGAGCAACTTTTTGAAACTAAACTTTCTATTCAGACTCTTGTTCACATCCATTTCGGCGTTTCACACTTGACATCCGCCTACACTTTCACAGCTAGTGAGCAGGTGAGACCAAAACATGCATGGGGCGTGCCTATTGTTTTGTTTCCGGTTTACAATCGGATCCCCTAGTTTTTGTAACATTACTAGCAGTGGCCACAGCTTATAAAAAACTACAAGTTCACTAGGTCACAAAGAACTTTAATCGCGCGATAAAAAAAATGATGCCGTTAAAATTGATTTGCGTTAACGCCTTAATAACGCGATATTTTCGACAGCACTAGTTTATTGTTTTTTGTTTTTTTAAAGTTGCAATACTTAAGATTTCAGCCCTGACTTCAGTTTAATTTAATGTCATAGCAAACACTCCTTGAGCAGCTGCTTTGTCAGAAGATGTATTTCCTGTGGCTCTTTCACATTTGTAATGTAAAGCAGCCACAGTTAGTACAGATGGTATATTTACATTAGCAGTAACAGCTTTGATATGATGTATGAGGCCAATTCATGCTTGTTGCATCCCTGTGGCTGCAAGGGTCAGTGTGGGTACTGCAGACAAATTTAGTCATGTCTGAGCAGGTCCTCACATGGACTGTATGCGCTGTGAGCATCAACAGCTGTGAGCGCCAACAGCCCATTTAATTCAGTCGAATTTGACAAAGATGCTCTTCTTGCCATGGGTTGCCCATCTTGTTTTATGTGCACGTGTGGAATGCAGCCTCAGCCGTCCCCATTTGTGTTCATTTAGTGCACATGTGTCAGTATGGAGAAAGCTTTAAAGAGTGCACAGTGAACAGCGAGGCTCATATCAGTGAGTTAACATTACAAAGAGTAATGCAGGATTACATGCCACATAATGTGAATCCCTTGATCTTAGGAAAGCAGTTTGAATCCAGCATGGGAATGGAGGACCACCACTACCACTACAGCCACTACCAATAAAAACTGCTATTTAGAGCGATATTTACTGAATGAATGATTGACTGAATGGGCCAGCCATAAATAGTATCAAACATGGGGGTTAAGTTCATGAAAATCTTCAAGATTATATCTTTAAATCAAAAGGACTTACAAAAGTACCCAAAATCAGTGGAAGCACAGCTCGATAAGCTCAGTCTTCATTGTTTTTCCTCATATTTTTGTCTGTTCAACCTCCAGTGTCAGCATCGGTTTCTGCCTGCTGGCTAATGGGAAGCACCTCCCCGCTCATCTAGGTGAGGCATGCGCGCGCGCGCGCACACACACACACACACACACACACACACACACACACACACACACACAGATGGTCTCTATTACCTTGCTTTCTTTGTGTAGCCACAAGTATGCTGGACCTCACTGTGGTCAATTTGGCAGTTAAGATCAAGATAAAAGAACAATCATTTAAATACAGGGTAACTTGGTGGGCTCCAGCAGTTTAGAGAAGTGTGTGTGTGTTTATTATAATTGCGTGGGTGTGTATTGTCTGTTCTCTCTGCATAGTTTATGTCATGTGAGCCACAGCAATACCCCTCAGTGACTCACAAAAATAGAGCAAAATGGCCCTTAAAGACACTTTACCATAATAATGTTTACCACTGTATGCGTGTGTGTGTGTGTGTGTGTGTGTGTGTGTGTGTGTGTGTGTGTGTGTAGTGAGGCATGCATGTAATATGTCTGTGCAAATACGTTTGTGTGCCTATGCATACATTAACATGCATTTTTGTGTTTAATACAGGCGCATACTGAATGTACAGACTATGCATATTCAGTGTTTCTTGCTTCGTGTGTGTGAGTATTTATATGTATATATTTTAAAAGGCTTTGTGGTGGAGGTTCAGTTGGACAGTGTGAAGCAGAACCAGAAGGAGTCCATCAGGAGGACTCTGTTCCTGGACAGCCAGCAGCCCTTTTTGGTGAAGACCTTCAGCCTCGCCAACGGAGAACGCTCGTGCCATGACACCAAGCTGTATCTACGGGTCAGTCACACTGGTTGTTTTTCCACCTTAAGGTCAGCAGGTTGGATGTACATTTTTGAAATGCGTCAAATAATAAATAACTATTTACACATACTTCTTTGAGGTAAATTGACAAGAATGAACCTTAAATACCTCCAGTAGCTCTGTGAGGCTGTACTCAGGCATGGTGGTGCTTTTACCTAAATGCTAATGCTAGCAAGCTAACATGCTGATGGTTCTCAGGTATGTTCACCATCTTAGTTAAGTGTGTTAGCAATACTGTTGATAACAGGGCTCCTGGTACCCTGTGGATTTTTTGACCACTTGTAGTACTATGGAGTAATGTTTGGGTCCCCATTTATTTGTTTGTATCTTGTGCGTGGTCATAAGCACACACATGCACATTGACAACCTTTTTACATAATGCACCAAGAAACATAGAAACCCATCAGAAAAAACAGGGACAAGAACACTGCACATAGTATCTGTGTGGACTGTTTGAAGGCATGTGTTTGCATGGACTCCATCATACAGCTCCTTCCAGATGACCACCTGTGTAGTAACATTGCACATGAGCAGTCTGATAGATAAACAGATTTTTCCTTTAATGTCAGTCATTTTGTGTCGTCTCATGATGATGAAAACAAAGAAAGGGGCTATGCACTGAATATTTCTTAAGCCAGTCATCTCAAGTCTATGCCTTTATATTTTAACAAATTTTCCGGTTCTTAATCCTGCCCCTCAGGAGCCGGTGCCCTGCTGGTTTGCATTTGAGCCATCTAATCAGAGACTATTTTGCACCTGTGACACCAGGTGAATGTTATTAGCTTGTTGGTAGGACAGAGGTTAACGTCATTTCCTTATAGACAGGGTTTGAAGTTGCTGTTTGAAGTGCTATTTGAGGTGAATGAGGTGAAACTACCACAGTATCAATCTTCTCATCACTTAGTGGTGACCTGATCAAAGTGAAGGCCTGCCAAAAACACATAAAGTCAAATGTGTAGATGTTCCCTCTAAGGACATAATGATCAGAGCACTTTGCTCTTTGACAGGATAAGGTATGGTTTGAGCAGAAACTGCCAACCATGCACTCACCTGTCAGTCAACACATGTGTTTGTATGCGATTTCTTCCTTTAGCTCTTTCTTTAAAGGGGCCACATCATTGTGGCTGGTCGAACAGAATTCATGTCATGTCTCAGAGAAATTTAAAGCAGACTAAATCATTTAGGCTGCATGTAGGTTGCTGTAACATCTGCTTTTGATTTTGTGACTTTCTTCCTCTACATTTACTTGGAACATGGTTTCACAGTAATCTGCACTAAAAGGCTGGAAATGACTACCCTGATGACAAATTTTTAATTACCTTTTGCTGAAGTGTCAGTTTGTTTCAGCAAAAACTAGCAAAACAGCGCATAAATACACCAGACAAAGGTTTCTCAGTCCATGGAGACAGCAGACAACATGTGGATTTGTGCCATTCACATTAGTTCCTCACATAGTTGCATCTCTCTCTCTCTCTTTCTCTGTTGCAGGCTGAAGAGGAGTTTCGGGATAAACTCTCTCCCATTTACATCAGCCTCAACTTCAGTCTAGATCCTCATGCCCCAGTGGACCAGCATGGCCTCAGACCAGTCCTGAATTATCAGACAGTTCAGCATATAGAGCAGAAGGTGTGTATATTAACTCATACTACAAAATCACTCATAAAACCAGAGACAAATAAAGGGTCTCACAGCACTGCACTGTAGATTGGTGGGTTCCAAACTTTTTTTTTTTCAAACCAGGCACCCTTTCATAGAGACTGTTTTTCATTATTATTTTTTTTTACAGTTTTGTTAAATTTTGCACATGGTGGCCACCATTTATTTAGCCGGTAGTGTAATCATCAGAAGTATATTGTGTGATTTGTGTACTCAGCTTGCTTCAGTATTGGCAATACGGACCATAATGTGAACTTATTTACACCTTATCAGCATGTATACAGTGACAAATATTCCATCACGTGAGCTAACTGGTCTTCATTTTACCTGCTGTGAACCTGAGAAACAGTACGTTGTATTACTATGAAAATTGGCAAATGTGAGACATTATGTCACTAACCTTAACTGTGGTATAACTGCTTATTTAAAAGGATTTTCCCTGAAAATCCAACCTGGAAATCCATGACGCACTACTCTATTTCAGTTCTTCTTGGAAGTTCTGCTTCCAAAGCTACAAAGAATATCTCTGTGTAGTGTAGTAAACTGTATCTATATATAACATTACCACACTGAACAAGCCCGCACCACTTAAATGGCCACAAGCCTTGCATTTTATGAATTAAACAGATACCAATGAAAGGAGCAGAACAGATGGTGTGATGAACATTTTCACAAAACTTGATCAAATTATCTAAAATCATGTACAAATAGCTGTTACAGAGTGGCTCTCTGAACTATACGAGTTGAACTTCACCCTGCATACCACAGCACATCTTCCACACTTCACGTTTTGCATGCAGGGGATTTATTTGACCGTCAAAGATGGATGTTACAGGCCACCATTTTGAAACTGAAATCAAATGTAAGGCCCCTCTATATGGTTAGAGAGTGAGGGTCTGCCCTGATAGAGCAAGAGCTGATTGCTGCACTCTGGTCTCCATTGGTAGTGTTTTTAGTTTCCTATATGAAGTGATGGAAGGTTTGTGGAAGACTAGCGAGTCATGGCTCTGCAAAAACACAGAGAGATGGCTGACAGCTCTGTTTGGGTGGGGCGGCACTCAGCTCTCACACATCTGGTTGTGGTTTGTTTATGTATGTTGCCAGTGGTCTCGTCCACCAGGGCAGAGCCACAGCCTGAAAACGTGCACATGTTTCTGTGAGTGATATAAGGTGAAGGGAGTGGGTGATGTGGATGTGTGAGTGTGTACATCATGTACTTGTAACTGGATGTTTTTAACAGAATACACCAACTTTTTTTGGCATAAAGGCCTTGAAGGCAACACTGTGAGTTTCATCTGTTGTTCTAGCTTCTCATTATGTGAAAGGAATCAATTAGCTTTTCATCCATTGATCAGTTGGCTAGAAGGATGAGATCATCACTGAGAAATACCAGCCATGTTTCCACTGGACTCTCCGGTGGACTAACCCTTCTGTTTACACTGTGTGGAGTGACACAGGGCTCCATGCTGACAGTTTAGCATACACTATGTTGAGTGAAAGTATAGTTGTGGACATCCTTGCTGCTGTGTCTCTCCAGTCGTATGCATTTGAGTGACTAACCCACCGCAGTGCAATGCTACATCACTGCTGGGTGTGGTCACGGTGCAACAGGCCACAGTTCTAACCACACATTTAGCTAAAATTATACTGTGTAAAGATTTTCTTGATGTCAAACCCTATTATACACACAATTTCTCAATAATAATCATATAATGTTATGAATAATTAGATTGGGATTTTAAGAAATACCAGGATCTCTATTCCTTGCACTTCACTCAAGCAGAGGTTTGACAAGAAAACGTAATGTCCATGTACATGATGAAAAAGACAATTAATGCTTGTACACGTCATGTGATGCAGAACACAATAATTCACTGCCAGTTTTATTTAAACAATATAAAGTGCTGAATCCTCTCAGTCCACAGTTGCTCTTTTGTTCCATTTCTGAGGGCCTAGTGCCCCTAGTGGTTGATGCATGCAGTACTACCAATTTGGCACCTAGCAATAAATGCAGTGACTTTGGACAGACCCTATGTTTCCAAGTGAAAAGGCGCCCATGTGGCTGTGTTCAGTGAGTGCGAGGCATGGTTGTATACTGGACCTAAAGATGGCATCCTTTCACTCGAATGAAAATTGCTTACCAGTCACATTAGTCAAAAAAGATCTGTAGCTTCCAGATTTACTTCCATGTTGTGTGGCCCACTATACGTGCTTGTTAGTGTTTCAGCCACACCGAAACATGAATGAGCTCTGAATCTGCCAAGTGACCAATCACCCATTAATCCCCATTGTATTTTTCAGGGAAAACAAACAAACAAACAAGCAAACCTAAAATAGCGATATATATCACTAATGAAACTAGTTTAGTTTGACTACATTTTTCAAACTTTCTTTTTTTAAATCTTTCATATAAAATGTCTAAAATACAAGATGTAACAGTATAAACTACAAGGGATTATTTAATCTGCATTGCAGGAGAAGGTAGTGAGGTAGTCCAGTGCTCAGTAGACACATGATTTCACACAGTGCACTACAGGAACTTTATTAATTTCATGTTGCTTCTCTTTAGAAATGTACAGCAGATACCGTTTAACAAAAACATTTCCAAATGGATATCATTAATAATAACTATTACAATAATTCTTAATTGTATTGTATTATTTATTAAGCTTATTGCGCCCCACAGTCACTAAGCATAGTCTTAGCATGCAGTGCCATAGTGCTCTACCAGGTATGATTCCTGTGTTCTGTTATCGGTCCACCTCTTGAAGTTGACCAACACACCAACAGTGTGCTCTGCTCCTTTAAGAGCTGGAGGGAAACATAGGTCAAATGGATCAAACATATGGAAAGATGCAGAGATGAAAGCAAAAAAGAGATGAAAGTGGTTGGAAGAGAGGGAAGATAAGTTGGGACTCATCACTTGATCTCAGTAAGTCTATTACAGAGTGTGTGTGCTCCTGTCTGTTTGGTGTTAAATGACAGATAGCCTCTTGAGTCTGGAGTAAATGTAAAACCAGGGACTTGAATGAGGAATCTCCACTGAGACACTGTTAACTATTCCCAGGCTGAGTCTTTGCTCTCTGTAGCCCTCCGAAGCATTCTTTTGGAATCTAATATTTCCCATATGTTGGAGAGAAGAGAGTATGGCAACAATGACATTATCGAGCTCAATGGAAGAAATGGTGGAGACAGAAAAGGAGAAGAGAGAATAACGCAAAAAGCTCCAGAGACCCACTGGAAAAGACAATACCGTCAAATCAAATCACATTTATCTTTTACTGTGGTTTTCACCGAGTCATCTGTCACGTAAGACTAATGACTAGATTAAGCTCTTTTCTCTTTTAAATGTGAGGTTTTCGCTCCTTTTGATCGAGCTTTTCCACAAAAATGTCATACTTATTTCGATGGAATTTGTCATCCTTTCATTCTCCTAAACGTCCACCATGTTTTCTCTATTCTTTCTTTTCTTCTTTTCCCACATGTAAAACACATATTCCTTTCATCCTGCAAACATGAAAGGATACTGCTTTCACACAGCTTCTCGGTATCTGGTTGTTGCAAATACTGTTACAATTTTGTGCATATATGGAGGATATGTACAGTCTATATCCTCTCTTATCCTCTCATTAAATCATGAGTCCAGTGTGCTGGCTTCTGTAAACATCCACTTCCTCGAGAGCTCTCCTCTCTCCATACCTTTGGGCTCTGTTCCCTGGATACCTCTCTCTCTTTCACCCATCATAACCATCCCTTACTCCTCCCCCTTCCTCCATTTATCTCTACCCTTCTGTCTTTCTCAGGCCCAGATTCAACTTGATTGCGGAGAGGACAACATCTGTGTCCCTGACCTCAAACTGGCTGTTTATGGGTGAGAGCAAAGCACCTTTCTATTGCTTTACCTGATTCAACAAACAAAACTTAAACCCTCCAGTCATGCAAAGCTAATCTGCCACAGTTTGCGCATCTGTGACAGATAACACACAATAGAGATTTTAACCTATACCAAGGAAAATTCTTATGTTTGCCATGCCAAACAAGTGGGTCTGGCGGGTCTTTCCTCTGCTGAATTTGAAGTGATGCATTTTATGTTTCTCGTTAGTGTGGAATGAATGCAAGAAGAACTGCAGTGTTAGCATAAGCAGTCCTGGATGAACAGACAAAGTAAACAAAACCACTTACAGGAACCACACACACACACACACACACACACACACACACACACACACACACACACACACACACACACACACACACACACACACACACACACACACACACACACAAAAAAAAAAAGCCACAGCACAGGCTCACAGTTTAAAGCAGTTGTAGTTTAGTTTTCTGGCCACTTGAGGGAATCAGAACAAGCTGTGAACACAACATTAGCATAAAGCTGATGTGGCTGTCAGCAAACAGTTGGCCAAACCTTCAGCAGACACAGAGCAGCATCAGCATTCATTAGGAGTTTCTCTTTCTGCTCTGTTTTGGTCTCCACCAGCCAGTACAGTTAGTGAGAGAGGAAACATGGGGACAGAGAAAGGTATGACATACCACAGCCAGTGTCCCTGACCAGTATCAAACCGTGGACTTTGCGGTCATGTGGTACGAGCATGAAGTGTCAGACTTCCAGATCACCCCAGTTATCCATGATTTTAAAGGTCTCATAAGTAAATGATATTTCACGATGCACACAATGAAAAAAATGGCAATTAGTTCTTCACATTGCGGCGTCTGCTCCTCATAGTCCTTTATTTTCAGTGTTGGTTTAGTGTTTTATCACACATATCTTGGCCAGTTAACAGACTGCATGTAAATCTTCAAAGGTTGTTTTGTAGTCCGTTAATGGCACTCTGTGAAGCTTTTGACCACTAGAAGTGCTGTGGAGCATTGTTTTTATTAGTGGTTCCTAGTTAATGTATCACATGCACACGCATTAGGAAGTACATGCATGCACATTAGCACATGAGAAACTCAATAAACATTTCTGTGGAGGGTTTCATGTATTCCACTGATCATTATGGCTTGCACGATAAATTACTGCAGACAAAAAAAATCAGCTTTCCAAGTCTTTTATGTTCAAGTAAATGCATTCAAAGATAATTTTTAGGCCTCGAGGACACACATTATGTCTTAAAACTGAATGTAAAGGTTCCTGTCTTCCAGAGAGTACATTTAAACCTGGGGTTAGTTTCTCCAGTGAGTCAACTAGTGATAATCAGTGGTACATAAATATTGTTGCCATGGTTAGCTGAAGAGTTTACTTTATCGGCAGGGAGGGACCGTGAGTTTGGTCAAAGATAATCAAAGAGAGGAAGCTTGGGAATAATATTCAAAGTAATAAACATGATTCTGGGAAACAGATCAACACAAATGATAAGACTCTGTTAACAACTCTTAACACTGTCCACTGTAGGCATTGTCGAGTACAGATATGAAGGAAAGATTTCTGACCCTTGGCACACTTATTATCGTTAATTAATCATGTAGCCTTGTCTGTGAATGGACATCAGCCAAAGATTTGGCAACGTCTCAGTCCATTCACAAAGTGAACACATGCTCAGACTCGCTCCTCCCAGTCAGCTCTGTTATGAGGAGTGTTTTGCATTACATGGACATGTGATTTCTCTTAGCTGCAGAAATACAATCAGTGCAAAAAAAGTCTCCCACGAAAACTCACAGATCTGCATTTGTAGTTGCATCGGGACCAAACTGGAATGATTCAGCACTTTCACTGAACAGAATTTCCCTTCACCAACATACCATGAGACACAGCACTTTTCTCTTACTAGCCAAGAATTTGCTAAGAGTGGGATGTTTAACATTCACAACCAAAGGTCTGTCACTGGTGTTTGAGTTGTAACCTCTGGCTTCAATTATGATTTTATTAGCTTCATGATCCACAGTTACATTTTCCCAACACATGAAACTCAGTGTAGTTAACATCTCAACAGCACGCTGCAGACTTTTGCCTCAGCATCTGCTTGGTGTTGGTGTTAAGGTATCAGTGTTGCTTCCTCTGCTTTCACTAAACTTGCCTGGGCCTAATTAAATTCATCTGGTGGCTGTCTTACCTAGCGAGGGGTCACTGCGTCCAGAGCCTCTGAAGACGGGGGGGAGGGGAGGAGGAGGAAATGGGGAATGAAAGAAGAACCCTGATTCTGACTTTCAACCAGACTCCTTTCTCCTCTCTCTGCTCAATAGAAACATGAATTTACTGCCACAAAGTGTAGCAGTTGGGGGAGGGCTGGAGTCGGAGGGTGTCGAGAGGATTTATCACTACACCACTGAAAGCGTGTTTGCACACAGGGGTGTCACTGTGAACATGCGGAATAAGGTGGGGGTCGGTTTCCTGAGACAAATCACAGTGATCAGATTTGGGTCATTTCCCAGGTCAGTCACAGACAGATATGCAGGAGAAAATGGCCTTTGGGGACTTTCTAAAACAGAGATGTATTGTCTGGAAAGACTTCACGTCCCTGCTTTTCATTATGTTTTACTTGCTTCTTGGGCATGTTGGTCAAGTTTCAAATGAAGACAGCAGCAGAGGTAGCACAAAGTAAACCGTGCCAGAGAATGGAGTCTGAAAGTGGAAGCTGCTGTTTTCAGTCAGTAGATAAAAAGGCTTTTCAAGACCGACAAAAAATAAAGGTCGGGTAATAGATACTCATGGGAAATACCTCTTTTAAAAAAAGAGCATACAGCCATGCCAGTGGCACCGAGGCACGGCTTTGAGCTAAATTCTAACATCAGCATGCTAATATGCTTACTATGCGAACATACTGAGGTTTACTGGGTATATTTATGATGTTCACCTTCTTAGTTTAGCGTATTAGAAGACTAACTTTTTGACTTTGGAGACTCCTAGTGGACAACACAACGAACAGCATAAACATTCAAGCACACACTCAAACAAATATGGAAAAGGGACTCTGAGAAACATCGACCAAACCCCCACCGCTGCACCTCCAGGATTCCCTCTTCTTCAGAAACCAAACCCAGCTGTCAGAATTATTTGTAGGATGTTACAGTCGCATGGAGAATACATACATAAGGGCTTTAAGATAGGATTACAGTAAAATTGTGCAAGCTGATTTATGACTCCTGGTTGTTGCTGTGACGAAGGAGGTTACTATCTTTTGCCATTAAAAATGTTTCTGAAGTTCTTTGCTCAAAGGGATGTGAAGTAAGTTAAAGGGCACAAAATGGTCATTATGTACATTAGAGGTGTTGATAAAGTTCCTCAAGCATTAACTTTTTAATTCTGCTTTTAAAACTCACTTTCCCACTTGCTGTGTTTGGTGCAAACTGTCCACGTCCATCTGAACGCCTTCCCCACATTTTTCAGTAGCTTTAAAGCTGCACTCATCAATCAGTTTATATCAGCCATGGATCATGTGTAACAGGAAAGGGGTGTCTTGCAGTGATGAACCCACAGACACTTAACAATCACCAGTAAGATAATTATCACCCTGCTCTGCAGTTTCCTTGTAGCATTTTGTCATCTTCCAGCTCATTGTTTTGTTTTTATGGTCTTCGATTTCGCTCTTTGGGCTCAGTCTCACTGGTCTCAACCTGTAGAGAACGGATCAGTTCTGACTGACTGTAAAATATTCAGAAGTGTCGTGATGGTGTTGTGGTTCTCCTCCCAGCGACCGAGCAGAGGTTTACCTGGGCGATGAAAACTCCTTGAGCCTGACCTTCAACGCCAGGAACGAGGGAGAGGGAGGGGCGTACGAGGCTGAGCTCTATGTGGTGCTCCCCCCAGAGGCCGACTACAGCGGGATAGCACGCAGCAATCTGGTGAGCAGACAGCTGTCACTGTTACTTTACCTGAAACTACAGATAAATATTATTTTTTCTTTATTGCTGGATTATTGTTATTTTCCAATTGAAGTAAATATCAAAGCAAATGTCTGGCTTTCATAACAATCTGCAGCATGTTTGCTTATTTTTTTATTTTTGTTTGATTTTTCAACAAAGCAGCACTTGAATGCAGCATGAATGTGCAGCAACTGATGTGGAAAACCCACAGTGTGTATATTCCCACCAACATCAGAGCAGAATAGAAACACAGCATCAAGGGAAAAAAAAAAACAAAACTGGACTGATGGCAGAAAACACATCATAAATCTCGTCATAAAATCTGTATAAAACATATTGGGATGCCTTATTCAAAGAAAGATCTAGTAATTGTATTATCAGAGTGAAGAGTTGAAGTATTTGTGTTTTCGTGTCCTGCAGAGCTTGACTCAGCTGACATGCAGCTACGAGGCAGAAAACCAGACCCGCTATCTCGTGTGTGATCTGGGAAACCCCATGAAGTCCGGTGCCAGCGTAAGAGCCAACAACACCCACATGTTGTCTTTGGACTTTCTTGTCTCAGTACAATTTAGTCAAGTCAAGCTGTTCTTGCGTGGTGTAATTCATACACAAAGTCAAAACGTGTCTACAGGCTCTGTTTATGACTGTTTACTATGTGTTGTGAGAAAATGTTTCTGTTTGGAACTTGACAAGCAAAAGCTGCTTGTCAGCTTTTCGTTACCACCAATAGAATCAATTGCACGTGCATGGTTAAAAGAAAATGAAATACAGGACATCTCTTTCATTTTTATGTGATTCATTGCATGAATTCAATACATTTTCTGTGGGCTATTTCCAGTTATGGGCAGGCCTTCGCTTCACTGTGCCCAGACTGAAGGACACTCACAATACTGTAGAGTTTGAGCTCCAAATACGAAGGTAGGTCTATTTTCAGTGAGTTCTGTACTGTATGGTTCATGTGTGGTGTCTGCAAGTCCTTAAATGTCAGAAAATGCATTGAAGTTAGAAAATGTTAGCAACCTTGACAAGACATTTTACGCTGTTCCATCAGGCGATGAGTGAATGTTGTTTCTGTCTTTCCACTCCAGTAAAAATGCGAATAACTCAGAGAGCGAGGTGGTGCTGTATGAGCTGGAGGTGGCTGCGATGGCTGATGTCATTCTGCAGGGGTGAGGCTACATTGCCAAGTCTTCCACTGCATCATTACATTCTCAACATATCATCATTCTTATCATAGTGGTTCCTGCCAAGATAATGTTCAAACTCTGTGTCTTTCTGATGCAGCGTGTCTCGCCCAGACAAAGTCGTCTTTCCCCCTCCTAACTGGAGTGTTAGGCAGAGCCTGAGGGAAGAGCAGGACGTAGGCCCTGAGCTTCAGCAGGTCTATGAAGTACGCCAAGATTTCCTACAAACCCTCCTTGCATGATGTGAAATTTTATGCATTTTTACAATACCTGCTGCTCTCCTGTAGCTGCCTGTTTTCAGTTATGTGTTAAATTAAAGGGTGGTTAGACAAAAATTGTGGTCTAGTGGTTATTTAGGGACTGTATGAAAAATATTATATTGATAAATTCTGTAAAATATATAATTGGTCCAATAATTGAAAGTTATTTAATCATTTTTATTAAGGTAACATTTACATTAAACATATTTTACACAATTCCTTAATATAAATATGCTTTTGAGATATCGAGGTGGAAGGCAAACACAAATCCATTATACTGTAAGAAAAATAATCAAGTAATCTTTATATAACCTGCATCAGATGTGCATTGCAGCTGATTTATTTCACCTCCTCAGGCCCTTTGTGCTCAGCAGCTAAGTTCAAACTGTCTCTCTGTCCAGTTGGTGAATAATGGTCCCAGTGTGGTCAGCCAGTCGACGATAGAGGTGAGATGTCCTCTCAGGGCTCACGGCCATGAGCTGCTCTACCCTGTGGAGGTGATCACAGAGGGGCCGCTCAGCTGCTCCTCCAAACACACCTTCAATGCACTGAAACTAAAGGTGAGGAGACACACGCACACACACACACACACAAACAGCGTGGTTGACATGGAGAGGCCATTAGCCTGTGTCTATTCCTGGCCTCATTTGATTGTGTTTGTTAATGACAGCTCCAGCCTCCAGCAGCAGCGGGTCCCACGTCACTGAAATCCAACACTGAGCATCAAATCCGGAGGAGGGACCTGTACAGAGACCTTCTGGCTGAACAAGGAAACCTGGTGAGACAACACGCAAAGAAAAGGAAATCCAGTTGTAATAAGTGAAAGAGAAAATGTATTCCACCAAGCAGTTGTAACATTGGTCCTTGTGTACAGTATCCATGGACACAACCCATTTACAGATGCACATACATATACATGATACATTTCTATTGTCTACAGTAAATGAGTGCTCCACTGATTTAGCATTGCACTCTCATAACATTGTGACATAATCGCAGGGGCAGTGGAAAAAAGATGGAGCAGAACTGATGGAGATATCTGTTTACTCTAAGCATTCGTCTTTCTTATCAAAACCTGACTCAACATCACTTTAGACATTTATCAGACATCACACGACTCCATCTGTCAACACAACAGGCTTCATGCAACATTTTCACAGATTCAGTATTACTCCTCAACACTGAGAAACAGACATTGACGTGTAAAATTGGTGGAATTCCCCTTCAGTTCCATAAACCTAACCACCCACTGAACCACAGTTGTACTTGCCTAAACTTTAGTGTATCTGAAAGTAGTATCCAGTGTTGTGCATGTTCACACTTCGCTAGAGTCCAGCTCAAAGTTCACTTCACACAGACTAAAATATATTACTTCACATTCATTTCTTTCTTTCTTTCTTTCTTTCTTTCTTTCTTTCTTTCTTTCTTTCTTTCTTTCTTTCTTTCTTTCTTTCTTTCTTTCCCCATGAGCTGCAACAGCTGCAGATCCCCAACAGTGTGGTCTAGTACAAGTCTGTATACTTGTTATTGGTGGTGACTTTTCAGAGATATTGTGTTCTCACAGGACGGAGACGTTACAAACATATGATGATTTTACTTGCAGTGGAGTATTGTCACAGTTTGATATGAGTATTTAAGCGAAGGATGTGAATGATTGCTCCACCACTGTTACTTATTGGAAAACAAAGGTAACCGGTTCTTTACAAAATGCTGAGTTTGACTTGGGTGGAGAAACTTTGTGGCTGTTGGCCAGGGATGCTGGAAGTCAGCCATAGCTGTGGTTGCTGATAGAAGGTCATTCTGTGTAATGACATCAGACTACATGCTGTGTGATATTCATGTTTTTTGAGAACGATTTCCACCATAGCAAACAGCAAACTTGAACACACTTTATATCAAAGCAGCCAAAGCAGCTACACAGTCAGCAGCACAGAACTACATGGGAACTGCGAGGAGATGAAGCGGATACGTTCCTTTGTTAATTGTGATCATTGCAGATATTTCGAATTACTGCTTCAACTCGATTCGTTGTTTCAAATTGGCTGTTGATATGACTGATGTTGGTTTTTCAGACAAGGTGAGCACAATGTGCATAAGAGTGTGAGTACTGATTTGTTCATCAAACTCCTTCAGAGTCATAGCTGTCTGAATTGCCAGTTGCAAGCCAAGCTGGCATGCTAGGTGCCGTGAAACAATGTGTGAGTGAGCAGAATTACGTTAATTAGTTGCAAACTACACTTTTAGTTCATCTTTCACCAAAAGCATGAACAGATTCAGTGAAACTGCTCATGTTTCTTGCATGTTCACTGCGGATATCAATTTCATATTTGTGTCTGAAATTGTTGGGTTTAGTCAAGTTTAGCACAAAGACAGAGCGAGGTGAAACTGTTAACCCTAGCTCCGTCGACGGTAAAAACGTGCTTTCTCAAAAAGTCTATTTTTGATGGGTTTACCTCTTCTCTTTTAGCTGCATGAGAACATTTGCTCCTCATCAGGTTTGTGCTGTTACCTTCATGTGTCCCGTAAAGACCCCAGGAGGTGTTTGTTTTTCTCCTTCTCTTTCCTGCTTGACTCAGCATGTGGAGGGAATCATGGTGACGCAAGTCTGTGGAGCTGTTCACTCCACAGCACACCACAACAGAGGCTCTTACATAAAGTCAATGGCTCTTGTGTTGGGTGTTCTTATGGGAGCGTATTTTCATTAGTGTGTGGCTCTTTACTGAAGTGTACTGTGCCTGTCAGTGGGCTTTGGACACTCATGTAGTGCACTCAAACCAAATATACAGTCCAATCAGATTGTAGGAGGAGGTAGCTCTGGCCTCTGAACACGAAAAAGATTTAAATTGTGATGAGATTATTTCTTTCAATGGAGGAAATAGATCTACAGTAATGAGCTCTGGACAACATCTCCTGCTGCTTGCTGTAATTGTTGGTGAGATGAAGTTAATTAGGTTTGTGATTTATGGGGTTGCTTTTGTGTGGCTTGCGTCACTTTCTGTAATGTTTGCCAGCTAATCTCTAATGGCATTCATATGAGCTATCTCCAAATTGAAGAATCTAACCACATGTTGAAGATGTTTCCAAACCTCCATGCTCCACTGTTTGAAAGCTGATGGGTAGAAAATACTTTGAGTTAGTACCAACCTAAAGGGACTGACTCTTGACAGACTCTCAGGTTTAACGCCAGAGCCTATTATGCATAATAAACATTCAAAATGTGTTATCTGGGTTTATTTCTTTGAAACAGTTCCAGTGTTAATAGAGTGCTATTCTAGCCTGGGATACCATTAACAGAAAGTCCTATGAAGAGATCCTGCCCAAACTAGCTAGTGAGTTCTGAAAGATATAGTGCAAAACACCATATGAATTAATGCTTACTGCTGTAACAAAGACAGCCACAGCTCACAAAAATGTAAAAGTGATCACTTCCTGTGTGGCGGAGGTCCCTCTGTGTTTTGAACATCCATTGCAAAAGCTTTTACTGGGTGAAAGTTAAAACGCTGCAGGGTGGCAGCCTCTAGAAATACAGAGTAGCAAACAATAAGATGTTTATGTTGCTTTAAAAAAAGTTGCTGATATTTGTCATAGAGCATAAGTTGTTAGTTTGCCTTTTTATATTGCGATTTCTTTGCTATTTATTGGCTGACACATACACCAATACCAATATATCTGCCGTACACAAACTGCTTGGTCAGTAGCTCTAACATCCGCCACGTGTACTGTCTATCCATTTACTACATCCTTTTTTAAAATGGATACCACACTAGTTTCCCTATATTTACCATACATTTTAATAATGAAGGTGCAGTGTGGACTCGTTTTAAATGGATAGGACTGTATAGTGCTTTCAAACACATACGTAGGCAGTGAATTGTAACATGTATGTGAAGAATTCTGATATTTCTGCAGAGTCCTGCAGAAGAAGCTACACCAAATCACATTTTGGTGTGAGACTTTGTGGCCAATATCTGCCAGACCAATCACTAACGAAACAAAATGGTTCTGAATTAGCGCTGTGCCATGTGTTTGACTGTGGCTCTGTCCCCCCTCAGACCTGCTCTGCAGTGGAGTGCTGGCAGCTGCGGTGTAACGCTGGGCTGCTGGAGAGAGGAGCCAGTGTCATCCTGACTGTTCGCTCCAGACTCTGGGCTGAAACCTTCATTGAGGTGAGAATACAGGGCACACTGACCTGCTCATAACTATTAGTACAGGAGACTCAAATCTAGAGGAAAACACAGGGCAGATGAAAAAAACAACATAAAGTCAGGCAATATGTGCTCTCATACTGCCCTCTGCTGGCTGCCTCTGTTGGGCAGGTCACCAAACAGCAATTACAGCTGTGTGTAATACTGCATGCTAATTCTATACAGTGTATACCACTACAATCGAGAAATGAATGTACCTTCAGGTTCTACTAACAGCAAATGATATAGCATGTCCAAGTCTGTATTAACCTTAAGAAACGCCAAGCAAAATAGTCTCCAACCAACATCTTCCTGGAGCCTTCTCACTACCATCAACTAATTTTTAAATTTGTTTTCCAGCTGTGGGCAGATCCTCACCTTCCTCTGTGCATTGCACTGGGAAGCAACGGTGCCCATCAAATGATGCTAACAATCAAACTCACATTTTCATGCATACTCCTTAGACAGGATGATTAAACATGATACAGTTTAATTAGTTACATATCTTTTGTATGACTAATAAATTCTATTCTATTGTGGTGGGGAAGGTATCAGTGTGAATTTGATCTGATTTGACACTTGTACATTAGTAGTAGTAGCGTTAATAGTTGCAGCAATAGTGGCATTCTGGGTTTCCAGGATTTCAGGACAGTGTCTTAATGTCACAAAGTCTAAATAATACATTATGTGATTTAAAATTCAGGGGAAGCAGTGAATATCTGTAATTTCAGGGGACTTTTTGGCTGTTAAGGGCAACCTTCAACCCTTCAGTCCAGCCTTTATTAAGATATTTGTCTTTCCAATTGTCTTTTGCTTGTCCACAGAGGGCCTATAAGCAGTATGTTTTGGAGTGCTCTGTTCAGTACAAGGTGGACAGGATGCCTTATTCTATTCCTCCCAAATTCAAACCATCGGGATCCAAAAAGGTAACTTTATGAGATTTTTCATTGGATCTTTACAATGTAATGAGCTTGTAAACTTCGGCTTATTATAATGTCAGTGTGAGTGAGAGCTGAAAGCTACGTAAGCTCGTCTGAATGCTGTGGCTTCCTGTTGTTCAGGTGGTGACGGCTGTGATGTGGAACAAGCCGGACAGTCTGTTCTTTGTTCCAGTGTGGATCATCATCCTGGCTATTCTAGCTGGATTGCTATTACTCTCCCTGCTCATATATCTACTATACAAGGTAACAAGCTGACAAATATTGAGGGGACTGTTAACATTTCTTGTTAGAATGGCCACTAAAAGACACAAAAATAGTACAAAACACTCAAAACCCATACAAACAGATCTAAAATGAATACAAGGAGACAGAGAGCGACCACAGACACCAAAACAGCTAGAAAGGGAAGAAAAGTTACAACAAGGAGACACAACAGGACTACTCAGAGACTCAAAACCACTACAAAGGGATGAAACATGAATATAATAAGATGCAAATTGACTACAAAGAGACACAACAAGACTACAAAGAGATGTAAAGTGACAACAAAAAGGCAACTGATCAGAGATGCAAAAAATGACCACAAAGAAACAATCACAAAGGGACACAAAAGCATCATGAAGAGACAATAAATGTACATAAAGAACGAAATGTCAACTCGCTCACAGTGAATTCTGTGGACAATGACCTGTTCTATTCACACATGGGCTCAGTTGGACATTACTCAGGCTTTGTACTAGGGAGCTGGCAGAGTTAAGTCCAGTTAATATCTCGTTCGGGCTTCTGTAAACATGAAACCTCAGTGAGTTAAACCCATTAAACAGATAGGGAACATTAATTTCTACAGATTATGTGAAATTGATCTGTATGTGATCTTCCTCTCTCTGTGCTTCCCTCCAGATGGGCTTCTTTAAAAGGTCAGATCCATATGGTACAACCATGGAGAAGGCCCAGCTGAAACCCCAGGCTTCCTCTGAAGCTTAGATCCATGAAGGAGCCTCAACTGCAGCTGTTCCAAAGAACTGGAATTATTGTCACATTTGCAAACAAATAATGAAACTTGCTATTGATAAGCAGGCCACCCATGTATGAAGGGACACTTATGGGTGCTGTATCACTGGAATACACTATATCTGGTGCTGCACTAAAATGCCAAAGCAGGAAAGACTACAGGGGTCATGCAGTTGAATGTGCACTGCTGTTTTGGACATGAATTTGTATTTGCATGAAATCAGAGCACGATTTATGGATCTTCTGTAGAAAAAGCAGCAACATGGATTTGCTACTTAGAAGCTCATCCCCATGGAGAAATGTTTTGTTGGAAAATACTTTTCATTCTTGATATGCTGACCAGGAACATGTTTGAACTTTGCCCATATTGATACAGGGGAAAAAAAATGCACCTCCAACAAAAGGCACTAAAGTTACAGTATTCCTTCATTCCAAAAAGGCGTATTTTAAGCCATGTTTGCAATCCTAGTGTTTGATATTTCTTGAAATTCCTGCTTTTGTATGATTTATACACCACTTTTTATTTATGGCACAATGTTTTTCCTATTGATTGTCGAATGTTGTACTGTACTGTCTGCAGGACAATCCTGATGAAACTGCAATGTCAACTTGAATTATTCATCTCCCATATTGGGAGGTATTTTGTGTTGTAATGTATGTAATGTATTCATTGTGTTATGACCCATTGGTGTTATGGCCCAGAATAAAGCCTAATTTTGTATACCCACCAAAAATAATGATATGAGTTGTAAGTAAACAAAATAAAACAGAAACCATTGCTACTGAAATTAGATACTGTACTATACTGTTTGACATTAAAGGCACAATGACCAATGAAAAATCAGTAACATGTAGATTCAGCTTTTTTTTCTTTCTGTTTTGAAAACTTTTTTTTTTTTTTTTTTTACTATTTGACAATGGAATAGGTCTGGAATGAACATTCCAGACTTTTTCTCACACTTAATCTCATGATTTGAGTTGGCAGACAATGAATTTGCATTTTATGTTTTTTTTTTTTATCAGTTTTTCATATTTAGTAAGCTAAAAATGAATCATGCTACTCAGTCAAATGTGTGAGCTGTCCATTACTCCCTCTGCAGGTTCGAGATGTTACAACAAGAATCCAGAGCTTGTCTTGTGACGCCATAAGAGTGCTTTCAGAAGCATCAGTAGTTTAAGCTGACTGCCAACAATAGCCCAGGAAAGTGATGAAAACGACCCAGATGTCAAGATGAGACATTTAGAATCTTATTCAGTTCAAATCTGTATATAGAAAATCAATGAGGCTTCCCTCATTTGAAATTATGTTGACATACAGAGAAATTTGCCATCTAAAAACAAAAAAAATTGCACACTGAGATGAGGTGGTATGAGATCATTGTCTTAAACTGTGCAGGGCTATTGCAAATGTCGGTTTTGAAAATATGTTGTAGATAATTCCATGTGTTTGGTGCTAAAAAGATTAAACTCTCAAGAATTCAAGCATAAGGGAGTTGACAGAGATAATAATAGGGTCCTGTGGTCCAGTTCAACATAGATATTATATAAGGTTGCAAATGTCCAATAAAGGATTTATGTATGAAAAGATGTTTATCATGTCTCTGTGACAGAAAGGGCAAACCAACTTTGTTGTACAGAATACAATAGTGAAAATAAAAATCTCTGCGAATGAACCTGAGAGCAGAATGATAAACTGAGTCCTGGAAGCAGCAGCATATCTGTAGATAATATCATCATAATCAAGGACTGATAGAAAGACTACCATGGCAAAGAGTGAAATAACTATTCTGGACAGAAAGTGAACGTTATTCATGAAAGGGCTAATTTTTTGGGCGCATGACAATTTTTAATTTCCAGGATAAACTAGTCATCAAGATTCTAGACAAGGAATAGGAAAAGCTACATTTGACAGTGGACCTAACACTGGGAAGATCACGAGGAAAGACTAAGCATTCTACAGATCCTGAACAGTGTGGACTTAAAGCTCAATGAAAAAGTAGCTGAACTACCTGGGGTACTGAATCAAAGGAGGTTGGATACCTGACCTTTGAAAAGTGAAGGCCATTACAGAGCGACAGCCTGTATTTGACATACCGAACCTGTAGAGATTCCTTGGTATGGCCCATAACTTGAGGAGGTACCTGCCCAACTTGTCAGAAGGTAAAACCTGTCAATGGTCTGTTGAAATGTGAGGCTGTGTGGACCTGGAATGCAGTAAGAGCCGATCCATTTAACTAGGTAAACTATATTTGTCTCCTACACACCCATTCTTGCATTCCATGATGTAAAGAAAGCCACAATAGTGAGCGCAAATACAAATAGTTATGGACTGGTTGGCGTACTGTTGCAGCAACATGTTCATGGATCGAAACCACTTGTATTCTTCTCAAGAACACTGCACGAACAAAGACAGAATGCCGAGCAGCAGGTTAGGCCTGTACTGGCAATTTTGTGATAAAAAACACAAAGTCGTTCGTTGTCCTTCTGGGCGTTTATTCTTGCAGACATACTCATCCTTGCCATCTCGAGTGAGATGGCAAGATGTGAGCCCAGAACAGGGAAAGTTGTCAGGTTAAATGCAATACATTATCTTGTAAATAGGATGACATTACCATTGGAGCAATGTCAGCACAATAGGTACGTCATAATGTGTTGTTTAATCAGGACAATGGTCAATCAGCTGCTTTGAATGCAGGATGTTCCCTTAACCCAGTGTTTCACTATCTGCTTTAAGATAGTGAATACTTATGACTGAATAAAGAGAAGATGAAATCATTTGGTTCACGATTGAGGGTCAGAGAAGATGAATAACAAGAAATCCCATTACAGGCCCATGATTTCCTCATGGTAGACCAGCGGTTCGCAACTAGTCTGGCTTTGGGACCCACCATCATCCCTTATTGACAAGCCACGACCCAAATTGAGGAAAAAAGATGGTACTCTGCTGCATAAAAAATCCCTTTCAAAATAAAAGCACTGGATTTTTTTTTTTCTTAACATTTGTTTGCCCATGTAAAGGCCCGCGACCCACTGAAAATGGGTCCACGACCCAAAAGTGGGAGTGCAGCTTGTCATTAAGGGATGATGGTGGGACCCGAAGCCAGACCAGTGGAAGAGTCATTGGTCTAGATAACTTAACAATTCACACAGACCACAAGCCTCTGGTCCATCTGATCAACAACAAAGACCCCAATATGGTTCATCAGAGGTGCCAGTGCCTGCTCATGCATGGGATGAGGTACAACCCCACTGCAGTATGAGTAAGAGAAAACACTGATAGTACCCGACACACTATCCAGGCAGCTTTTATCAGTAATGCAGAGTGAAGTGTCTTACCTGTGAGGTTTCTGTGTTTGAAGCCCTGAATACATACAGACCATACCAAGTATCAGATGACAACACTGCTACCTTCAAGCCCCTGGCAAAAGATCAGAGTAGACATCTGTGAATATGCAAAGCAGAACTACTTGACTATTTTTGAACAGTTCAACATCCACATCCAGCCCTGAGGTCCTATCTGATCTAGATGGATTGTGGAACCCTCGCACCACCTATGGCCAATTTTCATTCCTGTATGACAACTGAGTGAGACAGAGTGTACACAGGCGAGCAAACAACCATCACCACCCCAGCCCTCACCCCAAAATTCACCTGTCAGAGACACAGTTCACACAGAGATTTGGGGCATCTCCCTGATTGAGCTTATCTGGCATCCAAGGGAAGAGTCATCCATCTCCTGGAAAGATTTAAGCACTTTGTATTTGCTTGATACATAGCTCACTAAAACTCTGAGGGCAATGGAGATGACTGGGCAGGCTACCCCATCACCTCAGGTTAGGGACAAGTATGAAAGAAAAATGTTGATGTATGTTGTTTAAAGTCCTACCTTGTTCCTAAGTTGCCTGCTTATGAAGCATCATTGAATATGTTATATTAGTTGCTGAATGGTCTTTGAACCTAGACTGTTTGGACTATGGTCATTTACCTGTCCATGTGGCTCAGTTGATGAAGAGACACTATAAGAGACGTATTATTATCTGCATGCATGTGTTATAATGTCTGTGACTCAAAGGAGGGGAGATGTTTTGTGAGTGGACCATCCAGGGACTTTTTCTGGTGTATGTCTACATGCACAGTGATTAGGCTACCATGTATGTCTATGTAACATAGAGTGTCTCATAGGACGTAGTCAATCATGTTCCAGTCAAGCTGTATCACTGGTTCAGCAGCTGTCATGATAAAAAGATGTTAAGTATGGAATAATGTAGTCCATACTAAAGAAGAGTGGTGAATGTTTTTGGTTGGTGTTGATGTGTTGTGCTGAGTATGTGCATGTGTGGTTATGCTGAGTTCTGCTGGATGGATGCTCCCTCCCAACCTGCAGATGGGGTGTTTTGTGTCCCTCCTCCTTCTCTTCTCCCTCCCTGCCCCGTTCCCTCTCTCTCTCACTGTTTGTGTGTGCTATAAAAGCCACACTGTCACGAGGTCACTATCTTGCAGAGGAGCTCAAGAAGAAGACTGCACTTGCTTTTCCGTTGCTGTGAGTAACATTTGCTTTCCTTATGTATTGACACAGAGCAGAAGGTATACAGTAGAGCATGACATTAATGTGCATGTACTGCATCTTTTATGACGGTGACTTTGAGTCTGCAGAGGCAGATGACTCAGCCGTTTCAGTCTGAAGTCTCAGTGAGCTGTGAAATGCGGCAAAACATGCAACCAAGTAGCGTTTAATGTACAAAAATCTTCACACAACGTAGACCTCCACAGACAAATTTCTAAAAAGAACCAAATCTGCTACTTCCACTTTTCAAATAGTTATTATTGTTTGTGTGAGTTATTTTAATGTTACAGACCCATATAAATTATATAGAAAAGTTAAAAAAAAAAAAATTCAAGTAAATTACATTTGAGTGTCTACATTGGGACACGCTCAACATAGCCTTCAAATATCCCCTTGAACCAGTTTAATGCTATCCCAGGTTGTTTTCCTGCTGACTGATGTCTAACTGATGACTGGTTGATCCTCTCTGATACCTCCTATTCAGCATGTAAAGAGGGGTGGCTTTTGCCCCATTTATTGTGCTATGCAGGGTATTAGTGTTTAGGTTTGGAATCTGTGTCCCAGATTCGACCCAGAGTCCCAATCTGGGTCAGACTGTTTTCATTTTTGACCTCTTCGTTCCTGATAGCGCCAACACTATGCTTTTCAGTAGCTATTTGTGTAGCCAAGAATTGTTCAAATCCACTATAATTTATCTTAAATCCTACACAACAGTCGTTCTAAAACAGTCAGTTGTTTGCATTTGTATATGCATGTGCATTTGAGACATTAACATGAAGACATGGTTTCAGATGCAGTTTAGAATGAACTAAATCTGGTGGGAGTGGACAGGATCCGGATTGCTTGATCGAAACTGCAGCAGAGACAGTTATTGATCTATGTTGCTGTTTCCTGTTTCTCTTGTGCAGGCCTTCTCCTTTCTGTATAAATTGCAACCATGGCCAGAAACTTGCTGAAGAATCCCAGTGGAGAGGGTAAGATGCAATTTTCTTCATGGAGGATTCGCAACCATCTAAGTTGTGACTAGGTCAGAGGTGGATCTACTGAGTTTTCCAGCTACGAACACAAAGCTGTAACAGCAAATTAATCTAATTTGCCATCACTATTAAAGCTGCAGTAGGTAACTTGTATAAAAGTAATTTTTTTGTCATATTTGCTAAAACTGTCCCTCTGCCCAGACAGCAGTACATGAAACATGTAATCTGTGAAAAAAAAACATCCATTGGTCGATTGGTCCCACCTACTGCTCCTACTGCAATTTGCAAGAATCTACTGCGCCCGACAAAAAACAACCAATCGGAGCCAGAGGAGCGTCTGAAGGAGTCTCTGACATCTGTCAATCACTACTCACACATGCTGTGAACCGCCCCCTCCCTCCGCTCACACTGCTGGCTGCTGCTCAGTGAAACAGCTCTGTGAGCGGTGTCAGGAGGCTAGTGAAAGCTATGGCGGAGCAACAGCCATCGCAAAGGAGAAACTGCCCATACCGCCACTGCCAACAACAGCATATACGGCTAAGACAACAAATAACCATGAAGCTAATATGGTGATTGTTATAGTAACACTCCGCAGTGAGGGGGAGTGATGTGAACTCGTGTTGGTTCAAATTTTCAGGCTTCTCAATCTTACCAACTGCAGCTTTAAGTCCCAAAACCGTCCTAAGTATGAATGAATAATATTCATACCTTAATTTTTTTCAAGTGACTTACTCTGACTCAATGCAATTGAGATCAGCAGGCTGCAAGCTTCCAAGGCAGTGGGAGGGTTTTTTTTTGAGGTTTTACAATGAGTAAGAATTGGCCATTTGTCGAAAGTCACTTCAAACAAATTGGGGACAACCTATCATCAGTGTAATGGCTAGCTGCTGCTTACTGCACTCTGCTCTTGCTAATTTTGGTTACTAGCTGCCATTAGCTAGTTAGCTCAGTTAGCTGTGCGGCTAGTGCCCCAATTGCCACTGGCCTCAACCGAGAGCTTGAAGCACTGACGGACTGTTGATGTTTACACTATGGGCAACGTAACCAGGCTCAGCAGCCATCCTGTGAGCATGGCCTGATCAGGACTGAACAGACTCCAAGATGGACTGAGGCCAGTTTGATGACAGAGAATACAGTACAGGTGATTTACCGCATCTACATCAAGGACTCTTACACCAGGGATGACAAAGCCATGGCAGGCTGGGAAAAGGAGAGGCATGAAGTAGGAGAGGAGCGAGAGGCAGGTTGGGCATCAGCAGAAGGGATTTTCACATCTTGGTGAATTCAGGGTTTATTTCCACCAAACCAGAGTTGGTGGAACAGTGGGAAAGACAAGAGGTTTTAAGTGAGTTTTATTTTGCTTCTGGGAGTTTGAATGAATGTATGTGAATGTATTTTATATTGAGTTATTAAGCTTTCTTAGTTTGATCAAAGAGAGAAACTTGAATTCAGAATATACCGTAGTATTTGTATTTTTTTTGTATATTGTCTGTTTAATAGGTTGTTTAGATGACGTCACGTCACTCTTGTGGCACAAACTGCAGATGGAGGGCCAGAAGTGATTTTCTGCACAGGAAGCATTATAACACACCCTCAAAATGCCTATGTTTTGCATAGTTTACAGTTGCTTAGGTGGATGGAACCAATAAATCAGGAGGAGCTTTTACTGAGTACCAAACAGAAACTGACCTGAAAAATGTTGGAAAGCACTGTGGCACTAAAAGTTTGCTGCTCAGTGAATCCACAGGATAATAAAATTGAAGCACCCTTGAAAAAACAAAACAACTGTCATCCTGGAGCACTTTGATACTGAGGTCGTGGACCCAACCGCCAACAAGAAAGTTGCATGCCTCGCTACTTTTGTGTGCTTTCATTTGGTTTCTAGAGTAGAACTCTGAATGAGCAGGTAGTTGTTATATCTACTGCCTCAATAGCAGCAAAACATTCAGTTTAGCTGAAAATTCGCTCTTCTTCATGACGTAAAAGTGACATCCAACATATGTTCTGATTTTCTGTGTGTACTTTAAACAAAAACAGACGTCTTTGACATGTTGTCAGAGCTGTTACTTTTTCACAGTCTGTCGATAATGTTTGTTCTTTTGACTTTGAAAAGCATCTCATGCTCTTGATCACCTAGCCCTTTGAGATGTTGTGCATGCTCTGAAAAAAGACAGTAAATGGATCTTGGTTTCAGATTATTTTGCCAAGGTTTTATAGGTTTTACATTTGGAGAAAAATGGGAGTGGATCAGTTCTGGTCTTGAGCCCCTTTTGTTGCTGGTCAGACTTGATAAAAAGGTAAAAACTTGAGAGTGTACATAGTAGAAAATACATAAATGTACTATTGACAGAGACTGTGCAATTCCCCACCCAGAGCAGCTGGAATTCTGGGAGCTGACAGAGAATGGAGGCAGTCAATGGAAAGTGGAGGACATGCCAGGAGACTGCGGCTACGACTTCTGCCATGATGGAGTGACCAAATACTTTGCAACCTCCTTTGAGTAAGTGTTGATACTGCATGTGAACTCAAGTGACTGCATCAATCAATCAATCAATCAATCAATCAATCAATCAATCAATCAATCAATCAATCAATCAATCAATCAATCAATCCTTTTTTAGTCCCGCAAGGGGAAATTCCAATTTACAGTGCTTACTGTATCTACTCAACAACTGTCTCTAAAAGATAGGTATAAATGGAAATGGAATCTAGAAAAAAACAAAAAAAAGAAATTGAACAATATCTTAACTGATGTAAATGGTTCCACTATCATTCTTAAATATAAAAACAATAGGAATGATGACCACAGTTCTTGTTGGGGAACAAGCCAGAGGGGGCTGGGGGCCATTCAGGTGAATTCCCCCAAGACTCTGAGCCTGATCTGCATAAAACTTGCTCATAGAAGCTATTGATTGTGATGATCAAAAGTTATTTAAGACTGCAAGTTCTAAAAGAACAACATCCTCTGGGGTCAAAACAGATAGTATTGCATATCTAAGCAACAATCACTGCTATTAACATAGAACTTGGGCCAGTGGTTTCCCAAACTGGAATGAGACTTTGAGAAAAATTTGGCAAAAATCAGCCTCTGGAGGGTGCTGCAAATGTGAGTTAATTAATCTCACAATAGGAATATCATAATATAATATCCATCCATTTTCTATACCGCGTATCCCTTTCGGGGTTGCGGGGAGCCTATCCCAGCCATCAACGGGCGAGAGGCGGGATACATCCTGGACCGGTCGCCAGTCGATCGCAGGGCACAAACACACAACCATTCACAATCACATTCACACCTAGGGGCAATTTACAGTCACCAATCAACCTAATGAGCATGTTTTTGGTCTGTGGGAGGAAGCCGGAGTGCCTGGAGAAAACCCACGCATGCACGGGAAGAACATGCATACAGCATTTAGAAGGTGTTCAGATGGGTCAAAATGGACGTCTTGAATTTGGAATAGAGTATGGATTAATTGCCAGTCACAAACAAGGTTAGTTTAGCTTCTCAAAAAACGACTCAGTAAAGACATGAATTATTTCCAGACAGATGAATAACTATTGAGAACAATAGAAAAGCAACACATAGAAAAAATAAATAAAGAATTAATCATTTTCAAAGACATAAGTTCAGACAATTTTACATTTAGAGGATACACAATAAATGACTCCCCACTTTGTAAAAACCATGAACTGACAAATGTAAACAAACAAACTGAAAGCATATATAACATTTTAGAAGTGGGCTAAGATGATGCTTAATTAATCAAGAATGGTGAGAAGTATGTATAAAAACACATACAGCTACTGCATCCAGTTACTGGACAGAACATGAAGGGAAAATACATTTCATTACACCAATGCAACAAGCTATAATTTATTAGTGTCATCAATATACTGTATACCCCCTTCTGGGAAAAACAATTTGAATAGTTTATTGAAAAGTCTTGTATTTTGGATGTCGAATTTGCATTACTTGCCAAACTATACTTTCTGTAACAATGATATATGTTTACTTATAATTTTAAGGATTACTGCTTTGAAAGTTCTAACCTAATCATGTCCATGCATCCACATCCTGTAAAATTTAAACCATGGAGCCAATTACATTTAAGTTCAAAGGGAATGTACAAGCACTTCAAAGAAGATGGAAGATAAATACACATAGAGTATATCTGTGTTTTCATATAAGAATCTTTTAGCTTACTTATGTGGTCACACTTATTGATCTACAGTTCTTCAAATGTGGCTCTTGTGTGTTACTACGAAATGCCATTTGACATTAACACACATCTGCACTTAAGATGAGTAATCCAAAAGTGTTTAAAACAACATGAATATGGCAGCTTGTTGAATTTATTAAGTTAAAGCAATGGAAACATACATTTTGCTTAGTTGCTATGCACACTTTATCCACCTTGGTTTTTGGGGTTTGCCTTTGTCTGCTAGGCCCCCGGCCATTATTTGAGACCCAGCTTTTATTTGAGAAACCATTATACAGTTTCTCAGTTTGTCACATTATTTCTCATCTATTTAATACATATATTTAATTTTCATGTCAAAGTTTATTGACTGTTTACCAATCCTCCTGGTTTCTAACAAACTGTGTGTTGTAGGCTGTGTCTGAAGAGACAGGTGATCGACTTGTTAGAGGAGGGTTTCTCTTTTGAGCAGTTGGATGCCCAGCCCCCTGTCACAGTGGAAGACTGGTAAGACCGAGGACTGATGTACACCTCTGAAGCTTCTTTAAGTGACTAGTATCACTGATTAACAGGCGACTCATCCTGCAGGTACTCTGGCAGGAAGGATTGTGGTTGCACCTACCGAATGACTGTGTGTCTACTGGATGAGAATCATGAGGTCATACAGGAGTTCAAACCTGACCCGGTGACCCTTGATCCCGATTGTGACAACTGCTTTTGGAAACAGGTAGACAGGGAGGGGAATGCACTGTACACTCCTTGGCTCTTCCTGGATTACAGGGACATAGTCACAGGGGTCCCAGGTCCTTAATTCCTCTTGTGTTTGATAGGAATACACATTGTGAGTGGTAAGGACTCCCTGATACATAGAAGTCCATAAGAACAAATCCTTCAAATTAAGCAACATGTACCATGGAACGACATTTCCTGATCTGATGCACCTATTAGCAGGATATCATGACTCTGCACCATCCGAAACAGCTACAAATCACTGGTGAAAATAAATCGGTTTTGTGTTGTGACAATGCTACAGTTAAGATTTAGCAAGATTTTAGGAAAGACTGTAGTTTGCTATGAACAAAGTATGTGATGGATATTCAGACTGAGATTGACAGCACTGACAGGGTTTTGTTGTTTAAGTTACTTGTGAGACAATAAAATACGATCCAGGACATCTTAACGTGTGTAAAGGCCTGTCAGAGGCCAAAACACAGCAAATCTGAAAAATTATCACAGCGGCAATTGTTTTATCTTTTGTTTGCAACGATCATGAGATAAACAGCAGAAATAAAATGGAATCGTACAATGTCCACGGCCATGTTTAAACACTGATTCTTAAACTGATTTTCTCCTTCTGTCATAATTACTATGACCACTGGAAGCTACTGTCACATAAAGGCATGTTTTAGAACACTTACTAAAACACTTTCTCTCTCTGTTTGAACTCCAGGTCAGCCATACATTTTCTAACTACGGCCCTGGAATGCGTTACATCTCCTTTGAACACGGAGGACAAGACACAAAGTTCTGGGATGGCTGGTTTGGAGTCCGTGTCACTGGCAGCTCTGTTATTGTCGAGGTCTGAGCAAGAGGAAAAAGAGTGAGAGCAGAAGGGACCTGTGACGTGATGTTTCAAGAGGACCAGCTTTGCCTTATGCCCTTACCTTACACCTTTGTATACCATGCACAATGCTGCTCATGCTGTGGAAATGTACTGCTGCTGCTAGGAAGATCCTACTTGCAAATCTGGGAGAAAAACTTGTGGTGGCACCTCAGATTTACTAACCTAAAAATATTAAAATTACTGCTTGTAACACAGTCATTAATTATAGTCTATTCACTCTGCACAGTGACTTACCCTGGTGTTAAACTAAATGACATGCTTTGTGGGTACGGGTGTTGTAAGCAGTCAAGTAGCTGATCGTTCAAATTGAACTTAAAATCATTAAAAAAATTGTCAGCTACATCAATGCCTGTTTTGTCAAGTTGGCCTTATATTTTCAGATCTTATGAACCGACTGTGACTATCCGTCATCCCAAGATGACTGAACTGTTATTGTAGATGCAGGGTTCAATCATGCGGTAGTGGTTTGTCCTCACCTTCAAGAAACTGATTGTAGGTGGTTGAAGAAATGAGGCAATGCACATGCAGACTGTTATTACCAGCCACACATATGGTCACAATATTTTTTTGGCACACAGTTGTGGAAAGTGAGTACAGGTAAGTAAAATTATTCATGTACTGTTCTTAAGTACAATTTCAAGGTACTTGTAGTTTACTTGAGTATTCCCCTTTTTGGCATGTGACATTTGCAAAAAAAAGCAGTTTATATCCGGGCCTTTTATCACATCTATGAATTGTAAACAGTCCCACCAAAGAGAGAGTTCCACATCAAACAGTGTTGGAAGAAGTACTGAGATCCCTTACTTGAGTAAAATAAACAATACATTAATGTAAAAGTACCTAATTTCAAGTAAAAGTCCATCCATCCATCCATCCATCTTCTATACCGCCTATCCCTTTCGGGGTTGTGGGGGGGCTGGAGCCTATCCCAGCTGTCAACGGGCGAGAGGCGGGGTACACCCTGAACCGGGCACCAGTCGATTGCAGGGCAACATACAAAGACATACAATCATTCACCCTCACAATCACACATAAGGACAATTTAGAGTCACCAATTAACCTAATGAGCATGTTTTTGGTCTGTGGGAGGAAGCCGGAGTGCCCGGAGAAAACCCACGCATGCACGGGAAGAACATGCAAACTTCACACAGAAAGGCCCGACCCGGGAATCGAACCAGCGACCTTCTTGCTGTGGGGCACTACCTGCTGCACTGCTGTAAATGTTGATGGATTATTGTTTGAGTTAGGTCAGTCCGATGGTTCCCAACCAAGGTCCTGAGCCTCTCCTAAAGGTCACCAGATAAATGATCATAAAATAGTTAATACAGTAAATCTACAGTACAAATTTGTGTTCTATTTTTTGGACACACAAGAAGACTCAGTCTATTTCCCTAATGCATGCTGGGTGTCTTCCCAACACACTTTCCAGTTTCAAAATAAGGGCACACTGTTATTAAAGATAAGTGCATCCAAGATTAACAAATCATTTCTCAAACTGTGTTCAAAGACCCAAACTAGCTGGATGAGAATCAACAGGATTCTATTAGTCTGTTCACAGCATGTTATCCTGAATTAGTGAAGCAACATCTGAAGACGGGCTCAGGAGATACAATGGACGATAAAATGAGATGACAGTAAATAACGTAACCACGGCCATTACCGACTATTTTACTTTAGTATGTGGACAAAATGCAGACAGTATCAAATAAAAACACGTCATAAAAAATCCACACTTTTATTTTCATTAAATCAAAATTGCATAACTCAAATGAAAGTGGATGACATACTGAACTAAATATAAATATTTTGCAGTCGCCAGACAAAAAGAAGTTTAGATTGCAAAACTTATGAAAGTGACAATGAAATACAATATTATTCATAAGCAGGCCAGTTAATATTGCAAACAATGCAGACAGTGGTCAAAGTGAACACCAATACTGGCATATGAAGAGAACTGTCTGTTTTCAAGCTACAGTAAGTATTGTTTATGGTCAAAACAACTTCTTGTTTTCACTGTCTACACTACACTACATCAATGTCTGAACTGCACTCTTTCAACAGTAGCTGTATTTTGTCAGTCGAGTCTAATATTTGTCCTGGCCAGCAGTCGACAGTGTGGCACTGCATCATTTAGATCCTCGAGCCAACAACGGTGTGGTCTCTCTGTAGTACTGTCATCAATGTCATCAATGCCATCATAAGCTGCTGCCTCAGTGTTGCTGCTTAACGATATAAGTGATCCAAATAGTGGGAGAATAAGAGACAATAACTGAGATAAATGTCAATGTGCACTACAAAGATATAAGTATGAGAACATTTGCACCTTGTCCAAATAATAAGGTAACAAAAGTATTTCAATTAATAACGACCTCCAATCATTTAATTTTTTCTTATTTAAACAAGACAAGGGCTAAGAGTGCACACTGGCCCTAAACTACACCAATAATGTCCATTCGTCATCTCTTGTGTCGACAAAAATATTAAATATGTCAACTTTTTTGACTGAAGCGCTGCACAAAAACAAGTACATTTCCTGCTTACATGAGATTGAACTTAGAAAACCAGCAAGGTGTTTGTGCTTTGGCTCCAGTCTTGAAGGCCGGCTGTGTGGAAGTGTTGATTGAGTTTAAAGCTCCAAAACTTAAATTTTTTTGGCAGTACTGAAAAAAAAAGCATGCAAGCTCACTTCAACTTTTACATTAGTGTAACAAAAGTTGATATTTCAGCACAGGAACAGTCAGTGACTTGATGTGTCAGGAGGAAATATGCAACTCTGCTTTCTGTTTGTACGATTTTTACCTAGAAAGCTTTCAGTTAATGATCACATCAACTTATTATAAAAACACTCTCTGACATATTCAGGTTCAGAGAATCAGAAATCTGAGCCAGTAAAAGAGCAAAGATTGTCTTCTTGAACAAAAGTAGAAGTATGTGGTTGTGTGTTGCTCATTGTGTGCATACATGGTGTGTCTGGAGGTCAGGTCCTGGTTCAGATGAAAGAGGAAGGCAGAATAAGCAGGAACTCTTCATTCTCCTTGTGACTGCATCTGTTTACAAAAGGCCTCAAACTGCTGCTGCTCCAACTCTGTCATCACCTTGTTTAAGGCATAAATCTGTAAATACAGAAGAGAGCAGACACAGTTGATTATACAGGATTGAGAAGTTGTGTGACATATAATACATTTGGCACACAAGCAGAATGAAGTCTCTTGGGGAGTGCCAGATTTAAAAATAGTGATGTTGGTCACCTCTGCTCTCTGTCGTTGTTTCAGCTCTTGCTGGGCAGATTTCTGCTTGGCTCTGTCTCCTCTGGTCGGGGTGGAGTTAAGCTTTGACTTGTCTTTGCGGCAGGCAGGCTCCATGTCCACAGTCCTCCAATCAACCTGGGAATGTTAAGTTATGATACTCAATCGACCACTTACTGTAAACAACAGAGATTTTTATTAATTTATTTTAGTTTTTTAAGGTAAACACCAAGCCCTTCGGTTTGCTTAACATCACTTGCATACAGCTAGCACACAGACGCGCCAGAGGCATTCAGAGCTGATGTGACTGATGGCCTCATGCATTTCTCTTCCTTTTTCTAGGAGACTTAATGCTACTTGTATGACGTTTAAACTAACTTAATGTTGCGTTTAATTCATAAACTCACAAAACGCACTGCCAAAAGTAACACCAAATTTGTAGTAGCGACGTCTGCAAAAGGTATTTTCTAAGACAGGTACGATACGGTGCCCAGATGGAAAGAATGTATTTCTTCAGTCATGAGACGCACATTTGCCCTGTTAGCTAATGTTAGATAGACAGCTAGCTGTGGTTTACTTTTTTAAGTCACAATTCAACCAACAATAACATTTTCATTCCAAATAATGGCGCACTTACACGTGAAAAGCAGTCAAATAATTTGATGAACGTCAAGTTAGCTAGAAATTTGGCTGTGGCTAGCTACGGTCAAAACAGCTGTCATACGGTGTTACGAATAAATAACTCCGTGTTTCACAGTAAAGCGTTTGTACATAGGTTCCGGCTGTGTGACATTGGTTCCGTTTTTACTTCTTTCGTGGTGGTTTGCTGCAGGACTTAAGCGCGCATTACCGCCATCAAGCGTTGTGGAGTCTGGAGTACTTCTGCCCTCACGAATTCATTATGTCTTCAAAATGATGTACTACTACTACTACTACTACTACTAATAATAATAAAGTATAGTATAGTTTTTAGTAAACCTAAAATCATGTTGGAAGTGAACTTTTTCTACATTTTATCACCATGTTTTTGTGTTTCATTGCCATCCGTTTGTAATCGCACTTCTGTGTGTAACTAACTTTTGTGTCATGTTTGTGTTGCTTTGGAAAAAACAAATAATCCATATTTTTCATATAAATATTCATTTAATGTTTTTTCACTGATGGTTATCCGTTTTGAATTCTCTCTCACTCACACACACACACACACACACACACACACACACACACACACACACACACACACACACACACACACACACACACACACACACCATTATTATTATTATTATTATTATTAGCATGATTGTGATTATCATTATTGTTGTTTTTAACTGGCCTGCATGTCTTCACTGTTCTCACTGGTATTTTTCTTCCTCATGTTGTTCTGTCACTGTTTTCTCGAAATAAAGATATTTTAAGAAAAAACAAAAAAGGAAAAAGAGTGTTAGTGTCAATAAAGATATTTAAAAAAAAACAAAAAGGAAAAAGAGTGTTGGTGTCAATAAAGATATTTTAAAAAAAACAAAGTGCTTTTGAAGGTCAAAGCCAATAGAATGGAGTCTTTGTGGCTTTGATGTAGGATTCTATAAATGTGCTCTCTGGCTGTTCTCCAGTCAGAGCATCTTTGAACTTGACCGAGGAGCATTGACATTATTGTTGGAGTACCACAGTCACATAGTTTCAAGAAGTATCTTCACAGGCGAGCACAGTCTACCACAGGCGAGTACAGTCTACTACAGGCGAGTGCAGTCTACCACAGGCGAGTGCAGTCTACCACAGGCGAGTACAGTCTACCACAGGCGAGTGCAGTCTACCACAGGCGAGTACAGTCTACCACAGGCGAGTGCAGTCTACTACAGGCGAGCACGGTCTACTACAGGCGAGTGCAGTCTACCACAGGCGAGCGCAGTCTACCACAGGCGAGCACAGTCTACCACAGGCGAGCGCAGTCTACCACAGGCGAGCGCAGTCTACCACAGGCGAGTGCAGTTTCTAACAGTTCACTACTGACAGTCTGATGGCACAGACAAGCTTCCCAATGATCAGGGGTCGCCTTGATCATCTGGGCCGTCTGGTCGTCGGCTCAGAGGTGCAACGTCTGCGAGACCAACTTCAATGCTATCAGTTTGCGCACGACTCAATGAACCAGGACTTGGTTCGATACAGGAGGGCGATGTCTGAGTGGAACGAAGAGCGAGAGAAGCTTTGCCACAGCGTGCAGCACCTGCAGCAGGACAACAGCAGACTGCAGGAGCTTCTGGAGCTCAAAGAGAGGGAGTTCCAAGATGAATTCAAGAGGACCAAGGAGATGTCCTCCCTCAAGACAAGCGTGCAGTCCCAGACAGAGCAGGTGGAGATCATCCCAAACCAGAGCGACGAGACACTCCACTTGACACTGGAGAAACTGCAGAGGACGCTGAACCAGGTGGTGCACGACCTCTACCTGAGAGACGAGGAGATCGACCTCCTCAAAGAGGAGAAAGACTGCCTGTCTCTCAGGCTCGAGGAGACAACAGCCACCGTGTCCCACAACAGAGCTGAATTTATCCGGTGCGAAAAAGCATGGAAGATCAAACACAACAATCTTCAGGAGAAGTTCAGAAAAAATCTGGCAGAGAAAGAGCAGAGCTGGGAGACGAGAGAGAAGGAGCTGGAAGGAGAAAGGGAACGTCTGGAGGAGCTCTGTCTGAAGGCCAATGAAGGCAATGAAGAGCGAGAGAAGCTTTGCCACAGCGTGCAGCACCTGCAACAGGACAACAACAGACTGCAGGAGCTTCTGGAGCTCAAGGAGAGGGAGTTCCAAGATGAACTCAAGAGGACCAAGGAGATGTCCTCCCTCATAGAGCAGGTGGAGATCATCCCAGCCCAGAGCATCGAGATACTCCAGTTGAAACTGGAAAACCAGAAGAGTGTCGTGCTGCAGAATGACCTGCAGATGGCGCTGAACAAGGTGACGCACCAGCTCTACCTGAGAGACGAGGAGGTCCACCTCCTCCAGCAGGAGAAAGACCGTCTGTCTCTCGATCTGCAGGAGAAGTTCAGAGAAGAGCTTGCAGAGAAAGTGCAGAGCTGGGAGACGAGAGAGAAGGAGCTGGAAGGAGAAAGGAAACGTCTGGAGGAGCTCTGTCTGAAGGCCAACACCAAGAGGAGGGCCTTGGTGTCCCGAAACAAATGGGTGAAGACTGGACTGAAAAAGGCGGCTACAAAGACAAAGACAACAGTCAAGAAAACGAATGAGACCGGAAAGGAGGAGAACGCAAACCCCGAACGCTCCGTCGGGGTCAACGAGACCACCGACAAGCTGCCGGGAGTCGAGGCTGAAATTCTCCACAGCGAGCAGACCGAACCCAACGATCTGCAGGAGAACCTCAGGGAGGAGCTGACCGAAGTCTGCCAGGCGAGAGCCGATCAGACGGAGGAGCAGGAGAAGGACGTGCAAGACGTCCGCCTCAAGGAGGAGAGTAAGAAGGGTCGCTTCGGGTTTCTCTTCAAGACTCCAAAGACAAAGGAGGAGAAGGAAGAGAAGACGAAGCTGAAGGAGGAGAAGAGAAGGGAAAAGAAGGAGAAGAAAATGGAAAAGGAGGAGAAGAAGAGGATGGAAAAGGAGGAGAAGAAAAGGGAAAAGGAGGAGAAGAAGAAGGCAAAGGACGAGGAGAACAGAAAGGCAAAGGAGGAGAAGAAGAAGGCAAAGGAGGAGAAGAAGAAAGCTTAAAAGCTCGTGTCAGAGGACAGTGAGGAGGAGGAGGCTGCTGGTTGTCGGCCCCAGGTCGGATAACGGCAGCTCCCTCTTCCTCCCCCATCACCTCTCGACCCTCCCTCCACCGTCCTTCCACCCTCCCTGCCGTCTCCATCGCCCCCCTTCCTCCCTCCACCCCTGTCCCTCACCCCTCCTCACTCCTCCTCCCCCATGGCCTCTCCGCCCCCCCTCCAACCCGCACCCCTCCCTCAGCCCTCCCCCCTCACCGCCTCTCCCCTTTAACTTTTAAAATTTAGATTTAACATTTTAGGTTTAGATTTAACTTTTAAAATTTAGATTTAACATTTTAGGTTTACATTTAACTTTTAAAATTTAGATTTAACATTTTTTCCACGCCGCCTTCTTTGGACAGCACCCACAGACACACCTCCACCTTGTTTCCAGGTGACTTAGATTTAACATTTAGATTTAGATTTAACTTTTAGGTTTAGATTTAACTTTAAAAATTTGGATTTAACATTTTAGATTTAGATTTAACTTTCAAAAATTTAGATTTAACATTTTAGGTTTAGATTTAACTTTTAAATCATTGCTAAAAGACATTGCTTTAATCAGGACCAAATAAAAAATAAAAATTGGATAAAAAGAAATGCACGTATCTGTCTCTGTGAATGAAGATGGACAGAGGACAAACAGCTGGAAGACATGATGGAGGCTGTGAAGTAGAAGTCCTGCTCTCTGTCATCAAATACTCATATGGTTCATTTAGAGAATCGACTCACTGTGAAGGTGAAAATAAAATCAGTGTTTCGTCGTATTTCACATGTTTCTGAAACTTTTCTCCTCCAAACATTTCACAAGGTTTAATTTAAGACCTGTTGAAGGCCCAAAGAGGTCCAATCAGGTCATCGGTGTCCAACAGAATGAAGGTTTTTTGGATCAGGACTTCATGTGACGACCCCTCAGATTCATCGGGTGACCCTCTGGTGGGCCCCACCCCGGTACATGTGCGTGTGCATATATACATGTACACACAAACATACATTTCTATACATACACACATACGTATATACGTACGTGTGTACATCAACGAGTGTGTGTTTACTGTGGTCCATCTCAAACGGTTTGACCGTTAGATGTTGAAGGTGTTTATCCAGAGAGGCTCAGGGACAGTTGGACAGTTGTCTCGTGAGGATTTGGCCTCTTTAAACGTCTCGGTGGTATTTCGTGGAGTCAAACTGTGACTTCCTGCAGCAGGGAGGTGTCTGAGGAGCAGGTTGCAGATGCTGCCATGTCTCCCTCTAGTGTTTGCTTCTGTAGCTGCTCCTCAGACTTCACATTCACGCTGTTGGTTAGAGTCCTTCAGCTCTGGTTCACTCGCAGGAAATATCAGATTTACATTCTTTAAACTGTTGCTGCTTTAATCTACAGAAATGCATCATATCTATAAGATCATCACACGTTTGCAGCGTGGCCGTCCTGTGAGAACCACGTATCTCACATATCTCGAAAACTTCATTTTAGCGCAAACATTCCACATCAACGCAGCTGGAGATACGAACTTTTCACTGGACAGGCAGGAATCTGAAAGGTAACTAAAGCTGTCAGACAAATGTAGGCGAGTAAAAGCACAAAGCTGCATGAAATGGAAATACTCAAGGTGGAAGTACCTCGAGTGTGTACTTGAGTGCAGCGCTTGAGTAAATGTACTCAGTTAAATTCTGCATGGCAGAATTGAGTTTGTTTAATCAATAGAGGCGATCGGGTAAAGACGGTTTCAGAGATGTTGGCAGGTGTCTCCTTTGGACGGGGCCAGGCCAGCTGTGTCCCCCTGTGTCCCGTCTTTGTGCTAAGCTAACCTAGCTGCTGACTTTATTTATCCCATAGACGTGATACCAAAAACCTGCCACCACAAGAGGGCTTACAGGGAGCAGAAAGGGACATTTTCAGCCTGAGAAGGATCCCGCAGTGAATACCACAGGACAAATCCAATCATCTCCAGACACACAGCGAGTGGCAGCTGCTCTCCTGGCAGATCTCCAAGAGGGAGTGACCAAGGGAGGGACGACAGACAGGAAGGAGGCCTGAGGAGGCTCGTCCTGCCGGCACGCCACGGCTCCCCAACACACCGTCAGTTACTCCGCTGCTGTTTTCCAGAGCTGAATGGTTGCTCGACCCGGTGTGAAAGTTGGCAGCCAGTGTGTGATGGTGAGAGGCCGCAGGCAGGCTGGCGACACAAGGGCGCACTGTTTAGCCCCCCAGGCCTCGTGCCAACACTCGACCTTTGTGTGCCGACCACACGGCTCTGTTACTGTACCGTCTGCTCAGCCTGGACGCCTCACAGAACCACTGCTTTTAGACCAAATGACAGAGACTTTCCACTCCTCCTCAGCAGCTTTAAAGTCTCATTCTGCTCTTTCCCGAAGCTTCAGGAGAGACTCGGTGTTCAAGTACAAAACACCTGCAGCTGTTTGACGTTCAGCAAAGTTTAGTAAGTTTGAACAAAGTTTGCAGCTGAAATATTCAGATATTCTGATCCTGTTGATTTAATAAGAAGACATTCAGAAAACAAACATCTGAACGCACTTTAAGAAGCCCCAGTGCTCAAAACGTCTTTAGAAATCTGTTTTATTTTTAGTTTACAGTGTTTTCAATGGCCACAGTCATCGTTCATGTTGAAATAATGTTTAAAAAAGGTATCTGAAGCTCTATGTGATGATGTTTTTCACTCACTGAGGTTTACATTCAGTTACAGGTGATTTCCACCTCCTGATGAAGCACATTAACATTAACCCTGCGAACACAAACTGCTGCTGCTTTGTCTTCGCTCTCTAAAGGTGGACGTCTCCAGGCTTCAGATGGTCTTCAGTCCATTTTCAACACCAACCCAAAAAACATGACATTAACAAAACTAAACTTCATAACTTTAAAGGTGACATATTATGAAGTTTTTTCAATAAGTTACATAAGTCTATGATTTCCATCAAACATGTTTCTGAAGCTGTTTGCTGGAAATAGCTTTCAGGAAAAGATTCTTGCCTCCCTCTATTTCCCTCTGTTTCAGTCCCTTTCAGAATGTGCTGTTTCTGGTGTCTGTAGCTTTAAATGCAAATGAGCTGCTGCTCTCCCACCCATGTTACCGTGGTAACGGGGAGAGCGGAGAGCGTAGGCTGATGTTGCACTACGCATGTGAAAGTAGCGGACATGGCGGCAGTAAACAGACCGAGTTCGTCAGTAGTTGAACCGTACGTGTTCGAACCTGAATCGGATCCTGAAGGAGGGGAGGCTCAGAACCTCAGAGAATTCAGCAGGACGCTTCTGAAAGGTTAGTCTAAAAAACGTCTTTCTATTTTTTTCTCTTCAGTATGAGCTCCGCCTGTACAGGAGACAGCATGAGAGGCCCGCAGTTCAGACAGTCAATGCTCACGCTAGGAAGCACCAATCTTAACTTGTAGCATACCAGAATGACGGGGAGAAACTCAGCTAAAAGCCTCTACCAAGCATTTGCACCCAAACGAAACATAATATATGGGCATGTTCCACTTTAGCGCGGCCGCTGATTTCCCCATGTCACACAAACCACACAAGCCTGGTATCATTTGAAAGCAGAGTCCGAAGGTCCTGGTTGTTTACATAAAGAGGAGGGGGTTTCTAGCAGTCACTGGGTTGCTGAGACATTGACCAGTCTAACTGCGCTGTTAGTTTCAGCGCTCCGTCTCATTTACACATGCAGGGGCAGAGCACACAGACGACACTGCTGAGCAGCACTACTTACCTTTCACTTCAGGCTGAGGAAAAGTAGCTAGCTAGAGCACACACATTCAAATGTAAAAAAAAAGGGGGTGCTGTTATTGACTGAAAATGCTGGTATGCAACGTTTCTTATTTCTTTAGCTTTATACATGCATGAATTCTTTTATTTTTATTTGATTGTATCAGTACACATGTGGAAATTGTGCAACAATGCAGTCAGAGCCTGAGAACATACGCTGCCAGGAGGTGTCACAGGTCACAGTATCTTTGCCTGCATTTGCAGTATGATCGCAGTGTATGATTGCAGATAACATGCCACTGCAGATACTGACCTTATGTTACGCATAACATGTTACAAGACGGCTGCAGCAAGGCCTCCAGGCATGATCACCATCCAGGTTTCGAACCTGTTTGCCTAAAGGTGCATACAACACTTACAGGGTTGACTACGGTCCTTTACAGCTATGGGGGACAGAGCAGTGAGTTTCATCTTAACCAACTTCATTGTTCATACGGCATAATAAACTAAATAAAGTCAGTCATATTTTTTCTTGAACATATAGCAAAGTTTTTCCATAGCAAATACTGTATATTACACACTTATTCACATGAAACACTTTATAGATGTACAGTAAATATTTAGTGACTGCAGTCATGAATATTTGTACATGGAAATACAGTACAAGTGAAGGAATCACTGAATACATATTAGAAAAATGTGAATACAGATGTTGACATTATAGAACCTTTTGACTAACATAATGTTCAATTTTCTCAGTTGTTACAGGTATCTAGCCTATATGAGTTTTGTGAGCTGGTGCTGGAGCTTCCTCGGCCAGAAGATTTGCGTATCATCCCATCACTCGTAGTACTTCAGATACGTTGGGAGTTTCCTGACGCCCAGGGAAGATACGCCCCCCGACTGCATCTCAACGTGTAGCTGGTGACCTCCTTGTCTGTCAGGATGTTTATCTTCAGAATCTCAGCTCTGTACTATGATGGGTCGACAAAGATCTTCTCCGTGATCATGTCCATCAAATCATCAATATACCCTGTCCAATACACAGATACACAGAAAAACGTGAATCATTAGTATCATTTATTGGATTATTCAACGACTGTTAATATAGTGACATTTTGCACTTTGAATTCTGTATTTAAGTGTGTAGTTTTTGGTTTATTTATTGTGTGACATGTACAATATAAATGTAAAAAAAAAAAGTTAACACGAATGTGGCCTCAGTCTTCACTGCACTCTCTCTTCATGAACTTTGGAAAGCTCAGTTTGAAAAGAGGATCCCCTGATGATGTGGTGGTTTGTCCTCTAACAGCATTCTTGCTGTAATGCAGTGCGAAATTATATTTTTATGATAACAGGCCATACTTAGGAGTAAAACATGACAGCACTGTTACAGTGCAAATTCAAGCACTAAAGGCTGCAACAGCTCACTGCTACATTTGATCAACAGCAGGTAACTGTAATGATGCACTGGCCTATGTAAAAAGAGAGAAGTGACATCAGTTTTATCTTATGTGTATAGCTATGCCAACAGCTGCATGCAGCGTAGAAAAGGATCACTCATAAATAAACTCCACAGAAAAAACGCTTGGAGTGTAAATTGTGCTGGGATGTAGCAGTCTCAACCATACACTCGTTTTGCCCTGGGCTTTTCTAACATACACCAGTTTAGAAGATATTTCCAAATGCATTACTTTCACAAATTCCAGAAGCTTAGACCCGGTGAAGCGTCCGTGCATGTATCGCTTGACCGACCTGGTCGCTGGATTTACATATGAAGACCGTGATGATTGCTAACTAGAAGCTAGCGGTTAGCGTTAGCTTGTGCTATATGGCGAAACGCTACTATGTTAGTTCGTGTAGAACTGAAAAATGAACACAGCTAAACATTTGTAAATGCTGGCATCTCCCTCGGACATACACCATGCAATAAGCAGGATGATTCATCATGTCCGGGTTTATTTTTCCATATCAACCTTCTCCCTCTTTCCGTGTTAACTTTACACAAAGTTACTGGTTCACGTTAATTCATCCCAAATCTGGCTTGACTGTTAATGCTCTGGTCGAAAATTATGAACGATAGCACCCAGTAACGATAGCACTAAGCTAGCTTCATCGGCATATAAATATCTTTAGCTTGCAATCTAAAGCAATAAGTATGTGAGTCCAAGAAATGTATATTGTATAAAATGGTTCGATTTTATGAAATCAATAACAGCTATGCACGTTATTATCGACATTACCTGTAAAGTCTCTTCGGGGTTGGCGGCGTTGCCCTACATGTTTTTCGTCTGGGGCATGCGCATGCGCAGTGACTGTGACCTCAGTGACGTCATTTCAGCGCTTTTCGAGTCGTACCCGCAAACTTGAATTCGTATTCACAGTGAAGACTTCGTAGTTGTAGAAAAATGAGTTGTATTTCAAGACTTTGCACTCACAGCTTTTAGACTCATACTCTGTAAAAACACTCGTAACCCGAACCCAATTTCACAGACTCAGGTATATGACAGCAGAATTTTTTCTTGTAAAACAACTTTTATGACACAAATTTGTTAACTTTACAAATACGAAACTTTATTTATGGACACGTCTTTTTGACAGCGATCTTACACCATAAATTTCAAAATAAAACTCAGATTCTGATGATCAATAAAACATTTTTTGGTTAGTCTCTCTGTGCTGCCCGGTAACAAATGGCCCCGGTGGTTGGAAACTGCTGCTCTACTGCACTGACTCTCTGTAACTGTTATCATTATCTGTGTGTGTGTGTGTGTGTGTGTGTGTGTGTGTGTGTGTGTGTGTGTGTGTGTGTGTGTGTGTGTGTGTGTGTGTGTGTGTGTGCGTGCGTGCATGTGACCTGGTATTTATCACGTTGTGGGGACAAAAATCTGTTTACACAGTCACATTGTACATACTTGTTTTTGTGCTTTTAAGTTGACAGGGAGATGTTTCGTTTCACCTCGACAAATTTGAACATTCAAATACACTGTGTAAGACGGCGTAAACATTAGTTTTGTCATTTCATTTTCTCACTTGGTCCAGATGTGCAAATTATGGAAGCTAGGCTTGAAAATGCACTGCAGTCTTTATTAGTTTTACGTCAACAATGAAAAACACGACATGTAGTGCTTATTATTGACAAGACACTGAGACCCAGCTGGCTCTGGAGAACCAATCAGGTCTATGGATTTAAATTATGGCATTTAAAGGGGACGTATTATTAATTTATATGCTGTATGTATGGTGTCACACCCATGTTAAATATCGCCAAAGCTTAAGGGGACTGCTGAGAGAAATGCACCCTGTGAGCCCCCCGCATGTAAATCCGAAACACCAGGTGACACTAAATGAAATTCATTTAAGACACTCTTCTGGTAAGGCGACAGTTTTTATCCTCACAAAATATTTCTGTTTCTATGTGGCAACAGTTCAAAAACAAGTGAGACTATTTTCTCCCATCGTGCAGGGGAGCGTTATAGTCAGGATGGCCGAGCGGTCTAAGGCGCTGCGTTCAGGTCGCAGTCTCCCCTGGAGGCGTGGGTTCGAATCCCACTTCTGACATTAATTTTCAAGCTATGTATCCCCACAGGCGTAATAATAAGCATATATAACTCTCTATGTATAACTCTACCTCTGATATAACGTACATAATATGGTACGTACGGATCAGCTACGAAAATATCGTAGTCTTAAAGGCAGTAAAAGACGCGAAATGACGATCTGTGTTGGGTTGTCTACTGACACAATTTTTACTAAGAAAATCGACGAAAGGGCAGGAAAAACTGGTGTAAAAGTCAAAGTCCATTTAATGTGAAGCCATGGTATGCTGAATTTAGCCCCAACAGCTCAAGCAATTTCTGAAATCTCTACAGGCATATCCAGTCATATCTGATAAGGTCTGATGATGGTATAGTGTTCAGAGACGTAATCTCAACATTATAGCAAAATCATTCCCATCATGATTCTTTCTATTTCCACTATAATTTGTTATTTCTTCCTTAAGTGCTACTTTTCTGGTTTGTTCTAAAGATTTCTTTAAAAGCAGTATGATGTGTTATGCTTACAGATTAAGCAAATGTGATAAAATAATCACTGATTAAAATACACATACTTTGAGGAAAAGACACACAAGATAGATACATAAACAGCGCACACTGGTAACTACAAATGATTTCCAGTCATTTATATTTAATCACAAAGTTGCCTGTTTTTCAGAGGCGTCTCTTCTCCACTAGATGGAGCTGTTGAATCCTGTAAAATACTTTTGGGATTTTGCTTGTTTTTCCTCTCTGTACACTCACGTACTCGTTCAGACATATTGCAGTGATGCAAACAGACAGTATTATTCATTTGACAGTAAAATTTCCCTGAAAAACCATAAGGAAAAGACTTTATCTTACTGTCATCATGTAACTTTCAAAATTGTTTAAATGAGTTGTGCTATGAGTCCTGTGAATCCAGTGACCCGAATTCGAGTCTCGGTGGAACCTAACTTCAGTGCCGATAAAGAGTTGCTCAATGGCTCCAAAATGCTATTAGAGATTGGAATACTACAAATGAAGTCAACAATCACAAAGGGTTTATTCTGTACACTTAACTGGATTATGTAACCACTACTTACTGCTAGAGGGCTTCACGTGCGGTATCAGTTCAGCCATCCACAGCAAACGAAACGAAACCAAAGACAAGGAAACGAAACCATCAACTTTCTCCGCAGCTTCCATCCGACACACTCCGCTGCTGCTGCTGTTCACTCCACACGGACGAGTCTCAGCCGTAGACAAGAAGTCATCAGCATGAACACTCTGAACCAGCAGTATGAGGAGAAGGTGCGTCCCTGCATCGACCTCATTGACTCTCTTCGCTCTCTGGGTGTAGAGAAGGACTTGGCGCTGCCTGCTATCGCCGTGATTGGAGACCAAAGCTCGGGGAAGAGCTCCGTGTTGGAGGCGCTGTCAGGGGTGGCTCTGCCAAGAGGAAGTGGTAGGACATTAACATTGATAACTTCAAAAGAGGACAAAACATTAATACGTTTTTGTGTGCGTCATTTATCATCTCTCTGTTTTCCTTAAAGGATCCAGCAGGAATAAGTAATGGATTAATTTAGCGGATATCACAGCAGAAACGACAAATGTTGACCAAAAAAAATGAGGATGACATCCTATTAGAGAGAATAGCATATAGACTGTTATTACAGATTATTTGAAATATTAATACCAACACCCAATTCTAAAAGCTGGAGTTGTTAAAGTTGGGTAAACCAGCAAGATTAAGACAGATTTTGCAAGTATGCAAGTGAAAAATCCCATCTCCTCCCCAAAAACACATGAACACCACTGCCTGACTCCTGCTGACTCACAACACTTGATGGAAATGGCAAAATTGTTGAATAAGTTCTGACCAAGTGAACAAAACTCATGTGAGTGTTTCCACTACAAAGCCAAAAGAGGAGAAGAAGAAGCGGTTTTCGCTGTCGTCCTCCTGGACATTCCCATAATAGCCTTCATAATCTTCATCTCCAGACAGCATGAACCCTGGCTAATACTAGCTGAAATGAAAGAACAATTCTAACCTGTCCAAACAAACAAACTTCTGCTCCTCTTTTTTTCTCTCTCTCTGCTTAATATAGCTTATGCTGCCACCTTCTGACAAACTGTGTGTTGCGTAGCCTAATTTAGCATTTTTTGTTTGTTGGTTTGTTTTTTTCTTTCTTGCAACATTTCAAAATTTTACTTAAAATTTACTTGACAATAAATGGAAACGTAAAAACCGTAGTCCTAGATGTGCCGCATTGTTTTTATTTGATATATAAAACATGGGAAATTATTTCTACAAGTCTTTCTTTGTCCTTTTAGACGTCCTCATATTGTTACTGCATGAATAGAAGTGCATCAAAATCCAGGCTGTGGCTGTCTTGATTTAGCTTAGCTCTGATAGCTGGCATTAGTTCAGGTTTGCGTTCGATGCAGCAGACCACTGGTGGACCAGTGCTACATCAGTTCAAAACTGACTTTAAACCAGCCCGGTGCTATGCAGAGATATTGTCTCAATGATCTGAGATCCAACTGTACAGTGGATTTTACTTTAATTTTCTTCAGGTATTGTGACAAGATGTCCTCTCGAATTAAAGATGAAGAGAAAGAAGGAAGGAGAGGAATGGTCCGGAAAGTTAAGCTACAAGGACCACGAGGAAGAGATGACAGACCCTGCAGTTGTGGAGAAGAAGATTAGAGAAGGTACAGTATACGCCACTCTTAAATGTCTCTCAAAAACAACGTACTGAAGGAGGTTAAATGAGTGAATCAGTGACCAGCCCTCCCATGCTTTGTAATAATCACACATCATGTCTTTTGTCTCCAGCTCAGGATAAAATGGCCGGTGTCGGGTCGGGGATCAGTGATGACCTCATCAGTCTGGAGATCGCCTCTCCTGATGTTCCAGACCTGACGCTCATCGACCTGCCCGGCATCACCAGGGTGGCTGTGAATGGACAACCGGAGAACATTGGAGACCAGGTGTGGTTGTTCAGGATTCGGCTTTGGTCTGGTGTAAAATATCTTGCCAACAATTGGACAGGTTTTTAATGAAATCTGGTACAAACATTCATGGCCCTCAAATGATGAATCCTAATGACTTTGCTGATTTCTGAAGATTGAATTATGTTTTGCGTTTTGGAACTCTGAAATTTGGAGACTTTTGCGAAGAGGAAAGATTAATGTGTCTTGTCAGGGCACCCATGAAGCTCACCTGGTAGAGTGTGCGCCCCCCGTGTAGTAAGGCTATGTTCTTACTGCACCGGCCTGGGTTTGATTCCAATGTGTGGCCCTTTGCTGCATGTCATCCCCTTTCCACTCTGTCACTCTCCCCTCTGGCAATAATGGTGAAAATAAAAGTACTGTGTTGCTATCGAGTTAGTTAGCTATGGGCTCCAACTTGAATCTACTGGAACTTTTGAAGAAATCTCTTTACATTTTTGGTAAACTTGCAATGTTATGTACACCGAATGAGCTATTAGCAGTACCTGCTTACAATATACCCCTGGATGCACAGACATATCACTGTATTGCTTTGATGCTCAAGAAAACGTACAAATGATTCTTGGGCACCTTCTGGAGTTAAAAGAAGCCTCCCATCTGTCCCTCTGTAAGCTGCTTATTTTACATACATGATTATATTTTCAAATGGTGTGTTTTAACAGTCTGAGCGTGAGGAGGACTAACCAATGTCTTTGGCGAACCTAACACTGTCTTGGATAATGAGTTTGGCTTGGGTTGAAAATTTCCCCATTTTGGAGCAGGATGACGGCAGCACTCTAATACATTACAGTAGCATCCAAGACATGCTTCCTCATAGTGGGACAGTACACAGTGGACGTGCCATTCATTCATGGTGGAACAAGGTTTGAGGGAAGAAAACTCCTACAAAACTTGGAACTCTAGGTCACTACTACAGGTAGCAAGCTAATTAACTGGACATGCTAACAGTTGTTGCGTGTTTCAAAACTGGTTAAAATGCAGTTCAATTCATTCATTTTACATTTGCTCTTGTATTTTTGATTTTGAAAAGGCTGAAAAATGACATCACCCTCCATATTTACAGTATTACTCCTAATATATCCCATGCACACTGCTTCATCATGTGGACAAATGCAAACACTGGCCTACCGTGCCTGGCTGCTGAGCTGTGACTGGACAATCACTGTTCAGGATCCTGTAATGGTCAGTCATTGACGACATACTTGAAATAACTGAAATAAGATCTTTTTTGGCCACATTCTTATATTTGTTGCACAACTAGTTGTAAGAATCTAAGATTTATCTCCATTTCTAATCCATCCAACAGTTTACAGTTTAGTTCTCTTACATGTAATGCCCACTACAGCCTCACAAGACCTTTAACGTGGGTAGAGTTTTACTCTTGTAATAATGTGTTTGTTCATTGTTTGAGTACCACAACCCCAAACAGTCGTTACTTAATAGCTGTACACTTTCTAACTGTATACTTATACTTGATATAATATAAATTCATACTTTCAGATTAAAAGACTGATCCAGAGGTTCATCACAAAACAAGAAACCATCAGCTTGGTGGTTGTTCCATGCAACGTGGACATAGCAACCACAGAGGCTTTAAAGATGGCGCAGGAAGTGGATCCTGATGGAGAGAGGAGTTTGGGTAAATAGAGTGTTTTTTTGTAAAAGGCCATTGAACTCTTTGGTGATTCAGATGTCAAATATAAATTCAAATTACAGTTACATTAATGCCTGTGAGAGCCTGTTTCTATGGCCAGACTGTCTCCACTCAGTCTGTACATTGTTACATTCTCTCTCTCTCTCTCTCTCTCTCTCTCTCTCTCTCTCTCTCTCTCTCTCTCTCTCTCTCTCTCTCTCTCTCTCTCTCTCTCTCTCAGGAATCTTGACCAAACCTGACCTGGTGGACAAAGGCGCAGAAGGGAACGTGGTTGACATTGTGCATAATGAGGTCATCCACCTGAAGAAGGGCTACATGATCGTGAGGTGCAGAGGACAGAAGGAGATCACAGATAAGGTGTCTCTTAGTGAAGCAATAGAAAGAGAGAAAGCCTTCTTCAGAGATCATGTGCATTTCCAGTAAGTTCATCCCTTTGGGGTAATTATGCAAACAGTGATTTGCAGTTTGACATGTTGTGCAGCATGTACTCAGTAGCTTTTTATTTTCGCTTGAGGATTCTCTATGATGAAGGCCGTGCCACTGTTCCTAAACTGGCTGAGAAACTCACCCTTGAGCTGGTGCATCATATCCAGGTGAATACTTCTTAGCGTTTCACCTTAACAGTTCACTACAGATTACTTTGCTCACATCAGATAGTAAAGGTTTGACCCCTGTGTGACTTGTAGAAATCTCTTCCTCGACTGGAAGAGCAGATAGAGAAGAAACTAATGCAGACTCAGGCAGAGCTGGACGGATATGGCAACGGACCCCCACCTGATGCAGCTGAGAGACTCGTGTTTCTCATTGATGTGAGTTTACTTGACACTTTTTACACTTCTAAAATACTGCACCTTCAACCCAAAACTCTAGTCAAAGTGATTTGAGCGTCTGGAAAAACTCATTTACTCTCTTGTTTTACGTGAACCTGTATTTTAGAAAGTGACAGCATTCACACAAGATGCTGTCAGCCTCACTACAGGGGAGGACCTCAAATATGGAGACAGGCTCAACATCTTTTCCTTACTCAGAAAAGAGTTTGTGGTATGGAAAGAGATCATAGACCGCTCTGGGGTAACATGTAAGTGCATCAACATGTACTTTTGATGGCTTTGTTGTTTCGTCTGTACTACAAAACTGAAACTCTCTTGAGTAAGATAGTAAAACACATTAGCAACCTATTTTAAAATTGAAATGATGGTCACTTTTATGTTTACGTTTTGCTCCAGACTGCTGTAATGACCACTGCCAAACAAGTTTTGATCTACGTCTTTTCTTCCGTTTTGCAGTCAACTGGAATATTGAGAGAGGGGTGGCTCAGTATGAACGAATGTACCGTGGGAGAGAGCTACCAGGCTTCATCAACTACAAGACATTTGAGGGAATGGTCAAGGAGCAGATCAAACAGCTGGAAGAGCCTGCTGTCCTGAAACTCAAGGAAGTGGCAGGCATGTCTTCTCATGATGCTACAGTGATTGCAGACTGGATATTTAATACATTTGAGTTATTTGATCTTGTATTGTTCAGTCTGTCTGATTTTTGTTTTGTTTTAGAAATTGTGAAGAAAGAGCTGTTTAAGGTGGCACAGAGCAGCTTTGTTGGATTTCCTAACCTCATCCGAACAGCCAAGGTGTCACTTTCATTTACCTTTGCAGCTATGAGTTAACACTGTTGAATATTTACTGACACGTAGATAAATGTTTCTTTCCTTTAGGTGAAGATTGAAGCCATCAAAAAGGAGAAGGAGATCGTAGCAGAGTCCATGCTGAGGACTCAGTTTAAGATGGAGTCGATAGTTTACACTCAGGACAGCACATACAGCAAGAAGTTAGGGAAGAGGAAGAGGGAAGATGAAATGGCTGGCTTCACTCCTCTACAAGGGAACAAAGGCCACAGTGGCACTGTGAGCAGTCATGACAATGGGGCCACCCTGAAAGAGATGGTCAAACACCTTAAATCCTACTACCAAGTATGTCATTTACATGTTGTACGTCAAATAATACAGTACACGCATTGCAGATACTTTATAAAGCTAGAAAAGAATTTGAGCTACAGAGTTTTCAAGAACTACTGTAATTTATTAGTGTAATTGTTTACAATAGCTCAGTCAAAAATAGCCAACAGGATAAACTTTACAAAGGCAACAATTTAAAATGAGTCTTTAAGTCTTTCATGAATACTTAAATCATAATGAAGTTCTAATTAATCTATAATTAGGTTATTTATGGTTTAGCAATGACATCCTAATCATTCATAGACACACATCTTTGGTAGTGATCATGATGGAATCTTTGTTTTATTTATAAATCAAGAATATTGTTGCTAATACATAAGTTATTAAACACGTATCATACACAAAAAGACATCTGTATTATACACGAAAAGACATCATAAAGACATCTGTATTACTGATGAGCAAGTAATCTGGTTGGTCATGAACACATATGTACTACCAAAGAATTCTTCAATGTTAATAATTTGTAGAAATAATCTGTTTTTCTATGGAAATCAAACATGTTATCTGAACCACAGATTGCCGGCCAGCGTCTGGCTGACCAGATCCCCCTGGTGATCCGCTACCAGATGCTGCAGGAGTCTGTCGTCCAGCTGCAGAGGGAAATGCTGCAGATGCTTCAGGACAAGGACAAAGCCGGGCCCCTCCTTCAAGAGGACTCTGGCATTAAAACCAAGAGAATCCACCTTCAGAATCGCCTCAAGCGCCTGTCAAAGGCACGCATTCTGCTGACCGACTTTAGTATGAACATATACAACTTCAACGCCACATAACTGCAGTGCAAACTAGATTTGTAGAATCATTACATTTCTGTGCAGAAACAGTAGGGAGGGGTGTCTAGTCTTGTAGCAGTCTTTTGAAGACAACTTGAATGACAGAGAACTTTGAGCAGCATTAACGTAATATCAGGTAACACCCAAAATATTATTCCTGATAGTGTGTACAGTGTGAAAGAAACAGGTTAGCAAATAAAGGAAATGATGTTAGAGGTTTGCATGCTAATGAAGTTAGCATTTTGGCTGTCGGATGGGATAACATGTCAGTCTAGAATTGTAAAACCAGGTGTTATAGATTGTAAGGTGTACGTAACCTACTGTCTGATATCAAGCTGAAAACATACTGTAAATTTCTCTTGTATTGCCTTGATAAAGCATTAGATTAGATATGTTTGTTGACTTTTGTGCTTTTTGAAGAATATTACCATTGATACATTTAGCATTAAGGCGGGCTGGTGAGTCTCAGGTGTGCTCAGGTGATGAGGAGGCGTGGACAGGCGGAGCCACTCCTGTTAGTGCAACCCATCCACACAGAGAGACAGGGAGGGACAGACCACACACGGGGGAGAAGGAGACAGAAATACAAGGAAAAGGGGAGGTTTCTGTTTCTCTGTTGTACACTTGATTTCTGTGGAAAATAACATGAGCACTAGCGTAATAATTTTCCTCATTATTACCATTTGTTCTTATGTAGTTTTTATTTTTTTAGTGTTAAAACATGATGACAGTAAGGGACAACATCTGGGTTCAAGTCCAGCTGGGGACCTTTGTTGCATCTCTCTCTCCCTTGTTTCCTGTCATGTCTCTACTGGTATTGTCTAATAAAAGCATCAAATGCCCCCAAAATAAATAAACAGAAGTGTTCAGTTAATGGTTCAGCATGAAAAGAACCAACCATTGTACTTTTACATTTGCTCCCACGAGCATTTGGTCATCTCATGTGAAGACTAATCCAAGGCTAATGTATTAGCTGGCTAATAAGTAACACTAACAAGCTTGGTATGGTATGAGCTCAGGCACAGATATCTGGTGACTAGTACTAACAAATGCATAAAATGTGCATTCAATGTAGTGTATGTGTGTGTGTGTGCGCGCGCGCCGACCCAATCACAGTACTACCAGGACACGGGTATGGCTTATGGAAACTTTCATTTTAGGCTTGGCAGAGCAATAAGTAGCAAAGCAGTTCAGTGATCAGTTCAGAACAATAGCCTCTCAGTGGAATACAGATTTGAAATGTTTGGTGAGCCAAACATCAAAACACAGGCAGGCAAAGACCCAGGAAGTGCATAACATCAAATTTCAGAGTCTTTAAATGTTTGGTGCAGTACACACCAAACAGTCAAAGGTGAACAAAGAATCCAGGAAGTGCAGGGCAAGACTCATGGTTGGAGACAAAAGGCTGAGGTATTCACTGGGGAACAGGAGAACAGACATGGTCAAAGGCAGACAGGTTAGGCAACAAGAGATCAGTCCAATAGTAAGTGTTGGACAGTCTTAGATGAAAACAAAGAACAGTCAGGCCCTGAGTGAGGGCGGGAGAGCAGCTTAAATACTAGACTGATTAGGAATGAATCTCAGGTGTGTGATCAGGTGAGCGGGCAGGTGGGTGCGGCTGGCAAGGGAGTGAAAGTAGAGAAGTACTGAAGTACTAATACATGTAGAGAAAAGTACAGTTTGTGAGACGTAGGGAAGAAATTAGTATAAAAAGTACTCAAAGTGAAGTACAAGTACCTCAAAATTGTATGTAAGGACTAGAAGAAATGTAGTTACTTTCCACTGATGCCAGGTCAAAAACCCTTTAAAAACATTATTAATTGATCCTAAAATAAAGACAATAGGTCCGTCCATGAAACTGAAGTAAGATTTGAGAGGGAGAAAGTGAGCCGTCATGGATTTAATTTCAGTTCTAGTCATTTCAAAAGTTTCAACAGATTTAAAAAATAATAATAATAGGTTTTGAGTATGAGTTAACTGGGGGTGCAATAGGAGGCAGACTTATAGAACAGTCAGTTTCGATATAACAGTGAAAGTTTAACCTTTAAATGTGTTTTCAGTTGTCACTTGGGTGTTTGAGCGTCACTGCAGAGTGATGTGTGTGCTCACCTTGACGCTAAAGACTTCTTTCACATCCTACAGCTGAAGAGGAAAGGCTTCTCTACGCTCACCTTAAACCCGACTTTAACACGTTTAACACGTTCAACACGATTGCAGTCAAGTGTGATGAGGAAACTCCAGTTCACATGATGCACTGAGAACGGACTTTTCAGTGAAACAGGTGAAAATAAGGTGAATTTTAATTGAGGGCATAGAAAAACATGCAGGTTAACTGTGAAAAACAGTTGAGATGCATATAAAAAACGATGGCATTCTTTTATTAAAGGCTGATTAACAAACCACTACAGTCTTTGTACTGTTTAAAAAGTTTCTGTATGAACTAAGAACACTTGTGTTGAACAAACTAACAGCCAAGATGCTAGTGATGCTGATGAATGGCCAGGCAGATTTTTAAATCAGATCTAAATCAGCGTAGGAATAGTAACTCTATCTCACCACATGGCCTGTAAAACAAGCATTACATGAATGTTTTTCTCCCAGTAAATGATGGCATCCGCATTCAGCATCCGCTCAGTCTCAGTGGCAGAGAAAGGAACGAAAGTCGAGGAAACGAAACTGAACCCCATCACTGAGCTGCCCCCACTTTCCATCCGACACACTCTGTCTGCTGCTGTTCACTCCACACGGACGAGTCTCAGCTGTAGACAAGAAGTCATCAGCATGAACACTCTGAACCAGCAGTATGAGGAGAAGGTGCGTCCCTGCATCGACCTCATTGACTCTCTTCGCTCTCTGGGTGTAGAGAAGGACTTGGCGCTGCCTGCTATCGCCGTGATTGGAGACCAAAGCTCGGGGAAGAGCTCCGTGTTGGAGGCGCTGTCAGGGGTGGCTCTGCCAAGAGGAAGTGGTATGTTAATGAAAACAATATCTATCTATCTATCTATCTATCTATCTATCTATCTATCTATCTATCTATCTATCTATCTATCTATCTATCTATCTATCTATCTATCTATCTATCTATCTATCTAAAAACAGGATGACACTCAAAACAGTAGAATAATCAATTATTATGAAAAGATGACACAAATGGAAGAGAGCAGAAATTAAGTGCAGCAGTATTTAAAAATAAATAAATAAATAAATAAATAAATAAATAAATAAATAAATAATTGATGTGGCCCTCACTGCTGTGTCCTGTCCCGACAACCCTGATCCCTCCTCTCCTCTGTAAGAACTGAGAGAAAGGCTTGGAGTGAAAAGAGGAAGGAATTTTACTTAAAATAACAAATTAGCCTACAGCCATTCTCGATAGTTTGAGTTAAATGCTGATGGCACCATGCCAACATACTGGCAATGTTAAAAGGCAAGTGTTCACGAGGTGTACATACAGGGCCACACTACTACCTGTTTGAATTTGGATCATGGATTTTGGCAAGAAAATATTGACATTTTATATTGACCTCTCCAGCATCATGCCTGGTTGCAGCCTAGTCTCATACCAAGTGTGTCACTGTCGAATTTTGCCTTGTAATTGTGTGAAAAGTACATGTGTACGAAAGTGCAGTTCAAATAGGGCCAATAATGATGGAAGCAGAAGACAAATGTGTTAAGAGTGGTGAAGTGCATGTTGGCAGAAGGAGGTAAGGGTGGATGGACGGGTCCAACACATGATTTCACACAGTCGACTGGGCTTTGAATCTTGTGTGAAACAAATAGCCAAGTGTTCATTGTTTTAAGCAAATAGATATTTAAACCCAAACCATGTTTTTGTCCTTTTTTATTTATATTTATATTTTTTTTATAAAATTAATATTTTTTACAAAATATAATATCTCGTTCCACTGCTTTGCTGATGACATTCAGATCTATCTGCTCTTAAAGGCAGATTGTGTGGACTCTCTGGAACCCTTGTTTAACTGTTAAAAAGACTTAAAATCATGGTTGGGCCTAAACTTTCTCTGTCTCAATGAAGACAAGACAGAAGTTGTGGTATTCGGTTCATCTGACAAGCTGGATCATTGTACTAGCACTCTTGGCACTTTAGGGTTTGTCACTCATCCCTTTGTTAAAAACCTGGGTGTGTTCTTTGACAGTGCCTTTAATTTCAACAAACAGATTAGCACTGTCGTTAAAGAGTTTCTTCCAGTTAAGGATGCTCACCAAACTCAAGCCATACCTTCCTCGTGGTGACTTTGAGAGAATCATTCACGCTCTGATCACGACCAGGCTGGACTACTGTAATTCTCTGTATGTTGGCCTCGATCAGTCTTCTCTCCGCCGGCTGCAGTTGGTCCAAAATGGTGCCGCTCAGCTTTTAACTGGGACTAGAAAGCGGGAGCATATAACCCCAGTCTTGGCATCGCTTCACTGGCTTCCTGTTCATTTTAGGATAGTTTTTAAGATTTTATTTCCTGTTTTTAAAGTTTTACATGGGTTGGCCCCACCTTATTTAGCAGACCTTATTCAGGTCCACAAACCTATTAAAGACCTGAGGTCGTCCAGTCAAGTGGTCCCCAGATCCAGACTCAGGACTAAAGGTGACCGAGCCTTTTCAGTGGCAGCCCCTAAACTGTGGAACAGCCTGCCGCTGGACATTAGGGCTGCTCGGACTACGGAATCTAGTCCCAGCTGAAGTCCCATCTTTACTCAGTGGCTTTCAGTTCGGTTGGGCGTTGACATCCTGGCTGCATATATATTGCCTTTCTTCATTTTATGTTCATGTATGTTGTTTTTGTAGTGCTTAGAAGTCTGTAAAGCACTTTGGTCAACTTTGGTTGTTTTTAAATGTGCTATATAAATAAAATTGACCTTGACCTTGACCTAAACCAAACCAAGAAGTTTTGGTCCCTTGGCAAAATTTATTTTGAAAGTCTATGACACAGTCTATGACACAGTGCATATTAATGATTGGTAACTTGATAAAGAATGAAAACATGTTACATGTCACATAACATTGACACGCTGGACTGGCAGCTCCATTGCTTTGGCGTAATACTCGGTTGTCATAGTTGTATGATCCCACTTTCATGAAGATGGTATCTGTGTTTTGTGAGATAGCATACTGCTTTTCTTAATTTTCACCAAGCACTCTTTCGATTTCATGAATTTTCCCCTCTCATCATTCGCTCTTTTGTAATTCAGGCATTGTGACAAGATGTCCTCTCGAACTAAAGATGAAGAGAAAGAAAGAAGGAGAGGACTGGTATGGAAAGATAAGCTACCAGAGCTATACGGAGGAGATAGAAGACCCTGCAGATGTGGAGAAACTGATTCGACAAGGTACAGCATAAGGCATTCTTAATCCCTATCAAAAGCCAAGTATTGATATAACTTAATTATTTTAGGTTTCAGCAATCAGCACTTCGATCCTTTGAAATCATCACACATCACGTCTTTTGTCTCCAGCTCAGGATGAGATGGCAGGGGTTGGATCAGGGATCAGTGATGACCTCATCAGTCTGGAGATCGCCTCTCCTGATGTTCCAGACCTGACGCTCATTGACCTGCCCGGTATTGCCAGGGTGGCTGTGAAGGGACAACCAGAGAACATTGGAGACCAGGTAGGCTTGTATAGTGTCCTGAAAGCATGCTGTCAGCAGTTGTCATTTCTTTCATAGAAAGTTGTTCTAAGGCAGGGATGGGGAACCTATTTTCTATCAAGGGCCATTTCAACTTTCATAACATCCTTCGAGTGTCACTAAATAATTGAACACATACATCACACTAACATCTGTGATGACTGGAACTGCTTTTCTTTGGTGAGGCGTCCGATGTCAAATGGCAGTGAAGATGGTGATGATGATGTTAGCTGGTTTTCCAGGTTTGGGTCAGTTTTGGGCACAACTGAGTCTTTGTAAGAGTCAGTTTTGAAAAGACCTGCTCTCAATAGTAGATTGTTGCTTTGCAGCTCAGTGATTTTGTGTTGTAGGTTGTCAGGACATCAACTGGTTCATCATTAAACTGTGTAACAACTATTATCAGTTCCATTTGTTTTTTTCACATTTGAAGCCGAGAGCTGAGAAGCTGGCTGGAGCCTCTGTGATGCATTGAAGTGACATCAACCGTTACTTACATGCTGCCTTCAGGGATCACTCAGAAGGACATTTTAGTTTACTACTTTATGTCATTTTCTTGTATTGCTGGAAAAAAATGGTTTTTTTTATGAATTACCCCATGAGTGCAATCAAATCAATCAATCAATCAAGAGGTTCCCCACCTATTTTCTCAGGAAAAGTATGAACAATGAGATCAAACTTGGTCTCTGTGCTTCCCACCCCTACACAACATCTCATGAATTACTTCCCATATTGACCATTCCACTGACGAGACTCTCCAGTCAAAAGGCCAAAAGCAAATAAGACTGCCATGAAAATCACTGAACACTTTTATCCCTTTACAGCCTCAAAGGGGCTGGTAGCAAGGCTGTAGACTTTTTGTCCTGTAATATTCCTTCAATATGTGAATAGAACTGCCTTAAGCACAACTGATAATTGTTCAATTTATAACCTAATGTACAATGCGAATTAATCATTTCAGATTAAGAGTCTGATCCAGAGGTTCATCACAAAACAAGAAACCATCAGCTTGGTGGTTGTTCCATGCAACGTGGACATAGCAACCACAGAGGCTTTAAAGATGGCGCAGGAAGTGGATCCTGATGGAGAGAGGAGTTTGGGTAAACAGCTGATTTTCGGAAAGGGCCTCTTGGCCAGGTTACTTGATTTTTCATTTGTTCACTCTCTGTCTTTCTCTCTCTCTCAGGTATCTTGACCAAGCCTGACCTGGTGGACAAAGGCACAGAAGAGACAGTGGTGGACATTGTGCATAATGAGGTCATCCACCTGAAGAAGGGCTACATGATCGTGAGGTGCAGAGGACAGAAGGAGATCACAGATAAGGTGTCTCTTAGTGAAGCAATAGAAAAAGAGAAAGCCTTCTTCAGAGATCATGTGCATTTCCAGTAAGTTCATCCCTTTGGTGTAATTTTAACAAACATTTTCATGGTGATTTATGCTGTTGTACATGTAATGACATACTCAGCAGCTTTATTTTCTTTATTTTCTCATAGCACTCTCTACAATGAAGGCCATGCCACTGTTCCCAAACTGGCTGAGAAACTCACCCTTGAGCTGGTGCATCACATTGAGGTGACCTCTTACTGTGTGACCTAAAGAGTTTACTATATCTTACTTTGTTTACTTCAGGCGTTTAAGTTTTAACCCCTGTGTGATTTGCAGAAATCTCTGCCTCGACTGGAAGAGCAGATAGAGGAGAAACTAGCACAGACTTGTGCAGAGCTGGAGAGATATGGCAATGGACCCCCATCTGATGCCGCTGAGAGACTTGTGTTTCTCATTGACGTGAGCTCCGGCTCTCTGCATCACATTTACCTGGCTACACATACAAATGCTCACCACCATGTATGGATTTTAAATATTTGCTGAATAAACATAAAACACCTGTAAACAGCTGTGTCTGCTGTCACGTGTGTGCTGCAGAAAGTGACAGCTTTCACTCAGGATGCCATCAGTCTGACTACAGGAGAGGAACTCAAGTGTGGAGACAGGCTCAACATCTTTTCTACGCTCAGGAGAGAGTTCGGGAAGTGGATTGCCCACCTTGACCGCTCAGGAGAAAACTGTGAGTGTAGCATTTTGATGTGGTCTACAGCTGTCTATCAGCGGGACTCTGAAACATGTGTTTCTATATTGCAGTTAACAAGAGGATTGAGAGAGAGATGGAGGAGTATGAAGAGAGGTACCGTGGGAGAGAACTGCCGGGCTTCATCAACTACAAGACCTTCGAGTTTATGGTCAAGGAGCAAATCAAACAGCTAGAAGAACCAGCTGTCAAGAGACTCAAGGACATTGGGGGTATATGATTGAATATAAGACAGATTGAATGCATTTTTGCTTATATCATACAGCCACACATGGAGTGCTGAGTGGAGATCATGTTGCTGTATCTTCTTGTATTTCTGTTTCTTCCAGATGCTGTTAGGAAGGTGTTCATTCAGCTGGCCCAGAGTAGCTTTGCTGGATTTCCCAACCTCGTGAAAACAGCCAAGGTAGCCATCTTCTAAGAGTTCTATGGTGACATTCAGATAGTCACTGTCAGCATTTTGGCTCTCAGAATTTAAATTGCTTCATTTTGGGAGTGTTCATACTCACCAGCATCTTATTTTCTAGGGCAAGATTGAAGCCATTAAGCAAGAAAAAGAGTCCACAGCTGAATCCATGCTGAGAACCCAGTTCAAGATGGAGCTGCTTGTTTACTCTCAGGACAGGACCTACAGCAGCAGTTTGAGTGACAGAAAGAGAGAGGAGGAGGAGGATGAAAAGAATGGCTTACAACGTACTGACGTGCCATCATTTAAATTCAAGAGTATTGTGCACAGCATGGATAATCACGCAGCACTTCAGGAGCTAATGCTGCACCTTAAATCGTATTACAAAGTAAGACAATGATTCACGAAGAAAAGCAATGAGAGCAATGCAGGGGGTACATTTTCAGTAATGGGGTTGTTAACTTAAATGTTTCTTTATTTTTCCTCATTCAGATTGCCAGCCAGCGCCTGGCTGACCAGATCCCCCTGGTTATCCGCTACCAGATTTTGCAGGAGTCTGCTGTCCAGCTGCAGAGGGAAATGCTGCAGATGCTTCAGGACAAGGAGAATTCAGAGATCTTGCTGAAGGAGGATCTTGACATCGGCAGCAAGAGGGCTGCTTTGCAGAGTCGCCTTAAGCGCCTCACACAGGCTCGTGCATATCTGGTGGAGTTCTAGAGGGGGTCGAGGGCTGGCAGGGTCTATTGTACCTCTTTCATTTGTCAAATAGTATAGTACAGTAGTGGTTGTCGGATTGTTATACTTTTATTTTGTACTGTGCTCAAATGGCAAGTTTGCTTCAGATGTAATAACTAGGTCAGAACAGGTCAATGTGATGCATGGTCAATGTGGAGTTGTTTTAAATGTACTGTAACATGTGTTGCCATTGCAGAACTTTAATTGGCTGTTATTTCACACAGCAAATTTTGATGATAGGACCATGCTGTATTTCTGAGACATCCCAAGTTCAGTTCTTGTCAGGGAACTTTGACATCCCCAGAAAAGATTGTTCTAAAACTTGCCAAATGCATCTTTTTAAGGTTGCTCAAATATATTTCTTTAAATATGCATTAAGTCTGTAATTTGGCCAGCTGAGACACAAGACTTGTTCATATACCTCAGGCTGTATGAGTGACAGAAACAATCAGAAAAAAGTCCATTGTGCAAAGGCAACAACAACCAAAAAAAAAAAAAAAATGGGTGTGAGTGATCAAAACTTGCTTTTGCTTTCATTTCGTTGTCTTTGCTTGAGTTTTCTTTAAGTGTTATCAATGTTACTTCATGAATAAATAAATTCTTCATGTGACAGATGTTTTATTTTTGAGGTTTTGTGAATATGTCTACCCACAGCCCAGGGTTACACCAGATCATCTGGACCTGAATGTCAAGAATATTTCGAACAGCTTTCTGCAACTCTACATTCATTTATTTCTGTATTATTATATATAAAATGTAATTCTTCATCTTTAAACTGTTTAATGCCTCTGTTATATGTAAAATATTGGATTCATCAGGTGTTACACATGCTTGTGTCCTCAGATGTGTTATAAAAACAAATGTTTCATGGCAAAAAAATGCAGCTTGTTGAAAATGGCGTTAATGAACATCTAAACATGCTCGAACTTCATAATTAAATGGTGTGGTCAGTTTCCCATTAAATCTCATTGAAATGTTTTATCTTCTGCGTTTTATTGTGTTTGAAATTGTTTGTTAATCTGTTTCAGTGTTTTAAACTAGTGCTGTCAATCGATTAAAATATTTAATCGTGATTAATCTCATGAATGTCATAGTTAACTTGCAATTAATCGCAAATTAATTGCACATTTTTATCTATTCTAAATGTCCTATTAATTATCATTTTAATGCTCTTATCAACATGGAAAAGTGGATAAGCTTGCTTTGTGCAAATGTTTTTTTTTTTTTTAATTGAAAACAACGTGTAGTGTTATAGTTCACAGTAACATTCTCATTTTGAGCAGTCATTCACATTTGAATGAATCGAATCTCACACAATTTAACACTGTCAATAAACAGATGACAAGAAAAATAAATGCTTGGTTACAGAAAAGCCCCTTCAACAACCCTTTCTAAGGGATCAAAACAGGGTGATACAAAATAAGGTTACAAAGTGCACATCAAACATACAAGCAGTCAGACTATACTGCTCTTCTGTTTATTCACCAGAGACTCAAAGTCCGTGCCTCTAAGTAGTATGCTAGTCTTTCTACTATCATTCTTTCCATTATTTTCCCTAAATGTGAAGGCAATAGGTCGATAGTTTGTTGCTATGCCTGACTCTTTCCCTGGTTTCTTGATTGGAACTATCACTGCTAACTTCCAACCATTTGGAAGCTTTCCTTCAGTCCACATCTTGTTGAATAATCCCAATATAACTATTAATGTGTCATCGTTTAAATGTTTCACCATTGCATGACTTATTTTATCTTTTCCTGGAGAGGTAATTTTTGCTTTCATAATTGCTCTTTTCATTTCATCAACTGTAAACAAAGAGTTTAACACATCTTCTTGTGCTTTCTTGCTCTCTAGATATTCTACATTCTGCCTTTTTGTATTTTCTCTTGCTTTCCTTTCTTCCTCTTTAAGATTTGCATTACTGTGAACTATTGCTAGAATTTTAACCATCATACTTGCCTTTTCCTCATCACTTATTGCTAATGCCCCTTCATGCTTCAGAACTGGATAATTCCACTCTTTCCTCACTCCACTCATCTTTTTAATTACTCCTCATATCTCACTGATGCGAGTGCTTTTGCCAAGACTTTCACAGTATTTCTTCCAATAATTCCTTTTCGCTCCTCTGATTATTCTCCTTACTTTAGCTTGTTCCCTTTTGTATTCCACAAACTTAGCAAAATTCATTGCTTTTTTGAATGCATTAAATGCTTTGTTTCGATTCTTGATGACTTAACCACACTCTTCTGTCCACCAAGGTACCAGCCTTTTATTTTTTCTTCCACATTTCTCAGCAATAGTTTGCTTTGCCACCTCAATTATAGCCTCTGTGATGTCCCTATTCATTTAGTCAATATCTTCATTTAATTTCACTTGCTTCATACCTTCTTTACTAAGATACTTGAATTTTTCCCAATCAGCTGTTTTGAATATCCACCTTTCTATTGAACCAACTGTCACACTGTTCTCTCCTCTACCTACCTTGCATGTTATAGGATAGTGGTCACTACCTGTTGTGTCTTTGTTTACCTGCCATATTGCCATGCTTGAAATCTCTTGTGAAACCAGAGTTAGATCTAATACTGAATTAGACTTTGATTTATGACTTATTCTTGTTGGAGAACCATCATTCAAACATATCAGATTTTTATTATCCATTCTCTCCTCTATTACCAACCCATTGTGGTCTGTTTTATCTCCTCCCCATAATGTGCTATGGTCATTGAAGTCTCCACACTATATGACTTTTTTGTTTTGACCCTCTATTAATTCTATTTCATTTCTTTCAATTCTTTTACGTGGATTATAAAAATTTGCGATAACCATACTGTGATTTTTACTCCAAATTTGCACTACTATATATTCCAAGTTGCTCCCACTCCCTAGGATTCTATACAGTATTCCTTGTTTAATGTATGTTGCACATCCTCCCCAGAACCATTTACTCTGTCATTACGTTCACATATATAACCGTTGATCACAAAACTTAGAAGAGGTTTTAACAATGTTTCCTGAACACAAATAATATCTGGCTTGTTTCTTTGCTCATGAATAAATCTTTTTAATTCTTGCCTGTTAGCTATCAAGCTTCTCGCATTCCACTGAAGCAGAAGCAATATTATTATATCAGGCTTGTGACTGTGCCACCTCATCTTTCCTCAACCATTCCTTGTTTTTCAGTTCTTCATACACCTGTTCCCATGCTATCCCTTTTATATCTAGGTAACAATTTGCACTTTTCACAACTTTTGCCGTTTTCTCCGATCTATGTTTAGTTTGGAACGTACAGTTAATCACTTCAGCCATAAAATACGGGAAGTTTTGTTTACTGACAATCAATGTATCTTCCTTCACCTTGCAGCATTTTCCTTTGTCCTCCTGTCTTGGCACCATCATATTGCAATAGGCTGCAATATGTCCATATTTCTGACATTTGTAGCATCTCAAGGGTGGAGGAACATATTCTCTGACACTGTATCTCATGAAACCAACCAACACCCAGTCTCCAAGTTTTCAGTCTTCTCACATTCTTCACTGTTCCTCCTTTGATGTTTTCCTTTAACTTTTCCAGGTCTTCTTCAATTGGGATTCCATATATCACCCCTTTAACACCTGTTCTGCTCTCAAATAGCACCTCAGTGAGTGAAAAACATCATCACATAGAGCTTCAGATACCTTTTTTAAACATTATTTCAACATGAACGATGACTGTGGCCATTGAAAACACTGTAAACTAAAAATAAAACAGATTTCTAAAGACGTTTTGAGCACTGGGGCTTCTTAAAGTGCGTTCAGATGTTTGTTTTCTGAATGTCTTCTTAAATCAACAGGATCAGAATATCTGAATATTTCAGCTGCAAACTTTGTTCAAACTTACTAAACTTTGCTGAACGTCAAACAGCTGCAGGTGTTTTGTACTTGAACACTGAGTCTCTCCTGAAGCCTCAGGAAAAAGCAGAATGAGACTTTAAAGCTGCTGAGGAGGAGTTAAAGTGGAAAGTCTCTGTCATTTGGTCTAAAAGCAGTGGTTCTGTGAGGCGTCCAGGCTGAGCAGACGGTACAGTAACAGAGCCGTGTGGTCGGCACACAAAGGTCAAGTGTTGGCACGAGGCCTGGGGGGCTAAACAGTGCGCCCTTGTGTCGCCGGCCTGCCTGCGGCCTCTCACCATCACACACTGGCTGCCAACTTTCACACCGGGTCGAGCAACCATTCAGCTCTGGAAAACAGCAGCGGAGTAACTGACGGTCTGTTGGGGAGCCGTGGCGTGCCGGCAGGACGAGCCTCCTCAGGCCTCCTTCCTGTCTGTCGTCCCTCCCTTGGTCACTCCCTCTTGGAGATCTGCCAGGAGAGCAGCTGCCACTCGCTGTGTGTCTGGAGATGATTGGATTTGTCCTGTGGGATTCACTGCGGGATCCTTCTCAGGCTGAAAATGTCCCTTTCTGCTCCCTGTAAGCCCTCTTGTGGTGGCAGGTTTTTGGTATCACCTCTATGGGATAAATACAGTCAGCAGCTAGGTTAGCTTAGCACAAAGACGGGACACAGGGGGACACAGCTGGCCTGGCCCCGTCCAAAGGAGACACCTGCCAACATCTCTGAAACTGTCTTTACCCGATCGCCTCTATTGATTAAACAAACTCAATTCTGACATGCAGAATTTAACTGAGTACATTTACTCAAGCGCTGCACTTAAGTACACACTCGAGGTACTTCTACCTTGAGTATTTCCATTTCATGCAGCTTTGTGCTTTTACTCGCCTACATTTGTCTGACAGCTTTAGTTACCTTTCAGATTCCTGCCTGTCCAGTGAAAAGTTCGTATCTCCAGCTGCGTTGATGTGGAATGTTTGTGCTAAAATGAAGTTTTCGAGATATGTGAGATACGTGGTTCTCACAGGACGGCCACGCTGCAAACGTGTGATGATCTTATAGATATGATGCATTTCTGTAGATTAAAGCAGCAACAGTTTAAAGAATGTAAATCTGATATTTCCTGTGAGTGAACCAGAGCTGAAGGACTCTAACCAACAGCGTGAATGTGAAGTCTGAGGAGCAGCTACAGAAGCAAACACTAGAGGGAGACATGGCAGCATCTGCAACCTGCTCCTCAGACACCTCCCTGCTGCAGGAAGTCACAGTTTGACTCCACGAAATACCACCGAGACGTTTAAAGAGGCCAAATCCTCACGAGACAACTGTCCAACTGTCCCTGAGCCTCTCTGGATAAACACCTTCAACATCTAACGGTCAAACCGTTTAAGATGGACCACAGTGAACACACACTCGTTGATGTACACACGTACGTATATACGTATGTGTATATGTGTAGAAATGTATGTTTGTGTGTACATGTATATATGTACGTGTACATGTACCGGGGTGGGGCCCACCAGAGGGTCACCCGATGAATCTGAGGGGTCGTCACATGAAGTCCGGATCCAAAAAACCTTCATTCTGTTGGACACCGATGACCTGATTGGACCTCTTTGGGCCTTCAACAGGTCTTAAATTAAACCTTGTGAAATGTTTGGAGGAGAAAAGTTTCAGAAACATGTGAAATACGACGAAACACTGATTTTATTTTCACCTTCACAGTGAGTCGATTCTCTAAATGAACCATATGAGTATTTGATGACAGAGAGCAGGACTTCTACTTCACAGCCTCCATCATGTCTTCCAGCTGTTTGTCCTCTGTCCGTCTTCATTCACAGAGACAGATACGTGCATTTCTTTTTATCCAATTTTTATTTTTTATTTGGTCCTGATTAAAGCAATGTGTTTTAGCAATGATTTAAAAGTTAAATCTAAACCTAAAATGTTAAATCTAAATTTTTGAAAGTTAAATCTAAACCTAAAATGTTAAATCCAAATTTTTAAAGTTAAATCTAAACCTAAAAGTTAAATCTAAATCTAAATGTTAAATCTAAGTCACCTGGAAACAAGGTGGAGGTGTGTCTGTGGGTGCTGTCCAAAGAAGGCGGCGTGGAAAAAATGTTAAATCTAAATTTTAAAAGTTAAATCTAAACCTAAAATGTTAAATCTAAATTTTAAAGGTTAAAGGGGGGAGGCGGTGAGGGGGGAGGGCTGAGGGAGGGGTGCGGGTTGGAGGGGGGGTGGAGGGGCCATGGGGGAGGAGGGGTGAGGAGGGGTGAGGGACAGGGGTGGAGGGAGGAAGGGGGGCGATGGAGACGGCAGGGAGGGTGGAAGGACGGTGGAGGGAGGGTCGAGAGGTGATGGGGGAGGAGGAGGGAGCTGCCGTTATCCGACCTGGGGCCGACAACCAGCAGCCTCCTCCTCCTCACTGTCCTCTGACACGAGCTTTTAAGCTTTCTTCTTCTCCTCCTTTGCCTTCTTCTTCTCCTCCTTTGCCTTTCTGTTCTCCTCGTCCTTTGCCTTCTTCTTCTCCTCCTTTTCCCTTTTCTTCTCCTCCTTTTCCATCCTCTTCTTCTCCTCCTTTTCCATTTTCTTCTCCTTCTTTTCCCTTCTCTTCTCCTCCTTCAGCTTCGTCTTCTCTTCCTTCTCCTCCTTTGTCTTTGGAGTCTTGAAGAGAAACCCGAAGCGACCCTTCTTACTCTCCTCCTTGAGGTGGACGTCTTGCACGTCCTTCTCCTGCTCCTCCGTCTGATCGGCTCTCGCCTGGCAGACTTCGGTCAGCTCCTCCCTGAGGTTCTCCTGCAGATCGTTGGGTTCGGTCTGCTCGCTGTGGAGAATTTCAGCCTTGACTCCCGGCAGCTTGTCGGTGGTCTCGTTGACCCCGACGGAGCGTTCTGGGTTTGCGTTCTCCTCCTTTCCGGTCTCATTCGTTTTCTTGACTGTTGTCTTTGTCTTTGTAGCCGCCTTTTTCAGTCCAGTCTTCACCCATTTGTTTCGGGACACCAAGGCCCTCCTCTTGGTGTTGGCCTTCAGACAGAGCTCCTCCAGACGTTTCCTTTCTCCTTCCAGCTCCTTCTCTCTCGTCTCCCAGCTCTGCACTTTCTCTGCAAGCTCTTCTCTGAACTTCTCCTGCAGATCGAGAGACAGACGGTCTTTCTCCTGCTGGAGGAGGTGGACCTCCTCGTCTCTCAGGTAGAGCTGGTGCGTCACCTTGTTCAGCGCCATCTGCAGGTCATTCTGCAGCACGACACTCTTCTGGTTTTCCAGTTTCAACTGGAGTATCTCGATGCTCTGGGCTGGGATGATCTCCACCTGCTCTATGAGGGAGGACATCTCCTTGGTCCTCTTGAGTTCATCTTGGAACTCCCTCTCCTTGAGCTCCAGAAGCTCCTGCAGTCTGTTGTTGTCCTGTTGCAGGTGCTGCACGCTGTGGCAAAGCTTCTCTCGCTCTTCATTGCCTTCATTGGCCTTCAGACAGAGCTCCTCCAGACGTTTCCTTTCTCCTTCCAGCTCCTTCTCTCTCGTCTCCCAGCTCTGCTCTTTCTCTGCCAGATTTTTTCTGAACTTCTCCTGAAGATTGTTGTGTTTGATCTTCCATGCTTTTTCGCACCGGATAAATTCAGCTCTGTTGTGGGACACGGTGGCTGTTGTCTCCTCGAGCCTGAGAGACAGGCAGTCTTTCTCCTCTTTGAGGAGGTCGATCTCCTCGTCTCTCAGGTAGAGGTCATGCACCACCTGGTTCAGCGTCCTCTGCAGTTTCTCCAGTGTCAAGTGGAGTGTCTCGTCGCTCTGGTTTGGGATGATCTCCACCTGCTCTGTCTGGGACTGCACGCTTGTCTTGAGGGAGGACATCTCCTTGGTCCTCTTGAATTCATCTTGGAACTCCCTCTCTTTGAGCTCCAGAAGCTCCTGCAGTCTGCTGTTGTCCTGCTGCAGGTGCTGCACGCTGTGGCAAAGCTTCTCTCGCTCTTCGTTCCACTCAGACATCGCCCTCCTGTATCGAACCAAGTCCTGGTTCATCGAGTCGTGCGCAAACTGATAGCATTGAAGTTGGTCTCGCAGACGTTGCACCTCTGAGCCGACGACCAGACGGCCCAGATGATCAAGGCGACCCCTGATCATTGGGAAGCTTGTCTGTGCCATCAGATTGTCAGTAGTGAACTGTCTGTTAGAAACTGCACTCGCCTGTGGTAGACTGCGCTCGCCTGTGGTAGACTGCGCTCGCCTGTAAAGACTGCACTCGCCTGTGGTAGACTGCACTCGCCTGTGAAGATACTTCTTGAAACTATGTGACTGTGGTACTCCAACAATAATGTCAATGCTCCTCGGTCAAGTTCAAAGATGCTCTGACTGGAGAACAGCCAGAGAGCACATTTATAGAATCCTACATCAAAGCCACAAAGACTCCATTCTATTGGCTTTGACCTTCAAAAGCACTTTGTTTTTTTTAAAAATATCTTTATTGACACCAACACTCTTTTTCCTTTTTGTTTTTTTTTTTAAATATCTTTATTGACACCAACACTCTTTTTCCTTTTTGTTTTTTTAAATATCTTTATTGACACCAAAACTCTTTTTCCTTTTTTGTTTTTTCTTAAAATATCTTTATTTAGAGAAAACAGTGACAGAACAACATGAGGAAGGAAAATACCAGTGAGAACAGTGAAGACATGCAGGCCAGTTTAAAACAACAATAATGATAATCATAATAATAATGGTGTGTGTGTGTGTGTGTGTGTGTGTGTGTGTGTGTGTGTGTGTGTGTGTGTGTGTGTGTGTGTGTGTGTGTGTGTGTGTGTTTGAGTGAGAGAGAATTCAAAACGGATGACCATCAGTGAAAAAACATTAAATGAATATTTATATGAAAAATATGGATTATTTGTTTTTTCCAAAGCAACACAAACATGACACAAAAGTTAGTTACACACAGAAGTGCGATTACAAACTGATGGCAATGAAACACAAAAACATGGTGATAAAATGTAGAAAAAGTTCATTTCCAACATGATTTTAGGTTTACTAAAAACAAGCTGTTGCGTCACACATTGTGTGAATTGCATTTACACCAGAGATCCGAACACCATCCAGATGTGGTCAGGCAGATCTGAACACATTCTGATCCCCCATCATCATCATCATCATCATCATCATCATCATCATCATCATCATCATCATCATCATCATCACCACACATTTACACTCTGACTGAACATGTATTTGTCCGTCTCTGGGTACAGAGTGCACTTTAATTTCAGGTGGAAACGTTTTTCTCAGCACTGCTTGGTCCAGTCATTATTATGGAGGAAGCACTCACTCCATGGCTTCACTCCCTCTGTCAGCCCTCATGGATTTCAGTTCCTGCTGGGTGGTGGACTGAGTTCCCGATGAGGAAGTCGTGTTCTCGCTGTCGCCCGGGTCCCGTCTGCAGCGCAGGACGCGGGGCAGCGAGCTGCAGACCGCCTTCCTGAACATGGAGCTGGAGAAGATGTAGATGATGGGGCCAAGGGCCGAGTTCAGGAAGTTCAGCCCCAAAGACACGATGGTGAGCTGGGTGAAAGTGTAGAAGGAGGCACAGTGCCACGGGCGGTATGAGCGGATGACCCACACCCCGATGGTCGTCACCGTGGTGGGTAAGAAGCACACCATGAACACGGCAACGATGGCAGCGCACACTCGCATCGCCTTTCGCACCTTGTCGGTTTTTCCCATCTGGCACTCTTTCAGGAACCTGGAGATCCGAATGGAGCAGAACAGCAGCATGGCCAGCGGGATGATGAACTCCAGCACCGTCAGGATACAGTGCATGCCCACCAGGATGATGATGGCTCTTTGTAAGAAGTGAAGAAGAAGCACTGGGTGCTGTTCCCACTGCCCTTGATGTGGTTGTAAGCCAGCATGGGAACACGTGGGCAGATCACCAACAACCAGACCGTTAAGCAGGACTTCCAGAGGTAGAATGCAACTAAGTACAGCACAAATATGAGGTACTACTTTACTGAAGTACTTCCATTTTCTGCTGTCTTGTACTTCTACTCTACATCTCACAACTAATAAATGATGCAGTACTATGAACAAACCTACCCAGCAGTACATAAAGAGGTTAAAGTACACTGTATCATGAATGACGCTGGCTCGTTCATGTACCTCCGATTACCATCCAGTAATATGACATACATTCATCTGCAGAATGAGTACTGTTACTTTTGGTACTTTAAGGATGTCTTGATTGTAATACATTTATTCTTTTCCTTGTAACAGAGTATTTCTACGCTGTGGTACTTTTACAATAAACCTCATCTTTTTACTGGATTTTAATTACTGATGTAATGCTGCAGCTTGTAAAGCTGGAGTTTATTTGAGGTACTTTATGTACTGCTGAAGTATCCCCTTATCTTTTTTTAACATGTTCTTTTAGTCGATTATATTCTTTAATCTGAATCAGCAAAGAAACCAGAGTTACTACTTACATGTAATGAAGTAAAAAGTATTACTTACAAATACAATATGAAGTAGCATAAAATAGAAAGAACTACATGTACCTCAAAACTGTATTAAACTGGCAAAGCTTTCAAGTCTCACCCATTGGGCGTGAGACACACGCATTTCAACCCATTCACATGCTCACACGCCATATCTTGTATTTCTCACACAGAGAAATTACCAGGATAACGCCCACCAAGTTGCGCAACTATTTTATAAAACAGTGGAACAGGTAGAGGAAGTGGTGATGTGTCGGTCGTGGTGATGTGAAGTGAATGATCGGAGCAGTCTCCTGCCTGGGAGCTGGAGCGGGAGCTGCTTTTTTTTTTTTTTTACGCACTGAGCAGGATGGGGAAGGGCGGGGGTTACACACACACACACACACACACACACACACACTTGCACTAAGAAATGCTGAATTGAATAATTATTTTTATTTGTAGCAATTTATATACATTTATCAGATCAGACCCCCGTCCCCACCCCACCCCTCACTGCCGCTGCCAAATCTCACTTTGAACACAGTTCAAAACTTGAGAGCCCTGCACAGGTAACGTCAATAATAACGTGCATAGCCATTATTTACCTCATAAAATCGAACCATTTTATACAATATACATTTCTTGGACTCACATACTTATTGCTTTAGCTTGCAAGCTAAAGATATTTACATGCCGATGAAGCTAGTTTAGTGCTATCGTTACTGGGATTAGAAGTGGTAATTAGCCAGTGCTAATTAGTTAGCACTAAACAGCTATAAAACATATAATGTTACCTCTCAAAAAATGCACTGTCCTCATAATTTTCCACCAGAGCATTAACAATCAAGCCAGATTTGGGATGAGTTAACGTGAACCAGTAACTTATTGTCTCAAATTTATAATTTCACTCGTAAATCATGCAATAAGCAGGATGATTCATCATGTCCGGATTTATTTCTCCATATCAACCTTCTCCCTCTTTCCGTGTTAACTTTACACAAAGTTACTGGTTCACGTTAATTCATCCCAAATCTGGCTTGATTGTTAATGCTCTGGTCGAAAATTATGAATGATAGCACCCAGTAACGATAGCACTAAGCTAGCTTCATCGGCATGTAAATATCTTAAGCTTGCAAGCTAAAACAATAAGTATGTGAGTCCAAGAAATGTATATCGTATAAAATGGTTCGATTTTATGAAATCAATAACAGCTATGCACGTTATTATTGACATTACCTGTGAAGTCTCCTCGGGGATGGCGGTGTTGCCCTGCATGTTTGCGTCTGGAGCATGCGCATGCGCAGTTGGAGGAATCGACGATCGATTACTTTCCCCTGCGACTTGACTGTGACCCCAGTAACGTTATTTCAGCACTTTTCGAGTCGTACCCGTAAACTTGAATTTGTATTCACAGTGAAGACTTTGTAGTCGTAGAAAAATGAGTTGTATTCTCAAGACTCACAGCTTTTAGACTCATACTCATATAAAAACACTCGTAACCCGAACCCAATTTCACAGACTCAGGTATATGACAGTGGAATTTTGTGTAAAACAACTTTTATGACACACAAATTGTTAACTTTACAAATAGGCTTCAGGGCATTCAATATTCACAGGCAACTTTACAAATACGAAACTTTATTTCTGGACACGTCTTTTTGACAGCGATCTTACACCATAGAAATTCAGGTGCATCCACCTGTGCCACTGTGCACATGTCAAACCGCTCGTCTCGGTCACGTGATATGGTAGTAAAAAATAAGATCACAAGCCAGAAAAAAATGAGTAAAAAGCAGACGTCTTTGGAAAGCTTCTTCGGAAATGGGAAAAGGCCAAATGATGAGACAGAACAAGAAGAGCCTACAACTTCCAAGAAAGAGAAAGCTGCATTCAAGACAATATCAGCAGTCCTACTTAAATACGGGTTTATTGCTTGAGGTGATTCTCACGCACCAAGCCCGCTCTGCCTAATATGTGGCGACAGGCTCGCAAATGAGGCAATGAAGGATTCTCGTTGAAGAGAAACAAGCGTAGGGCTCCCACTAATTACAACAATACATTCAGGCTAATGGTTAGTTGTATTGTTAATAATTTGTTTTTATTGATTTCTATGCCGCAAATTATTACTTTACATGAAACCGGTCCATGGTACAAAAAAAGTTGGGGACCGCTGGTTTACATAAAGGCTTGTCTTGGCTGGAAAATACTGTTTCAGACAGAGCAACCCCTCACACAGGCTACCCCTGTTTCAGTGGAAACCTAAGCCACAGGTCAAAGGTCAGGGGTCAAAGTGATTAGAAAACATCAGGAGTACAATCTAATCTTTTTTCAGTTACATTACCTTTTCACACAGATCAGATAAAGAAATCTGAGCAGACACATGAATAACAGGTTATTTATGAGCAAATTTGTGCTTTATTAGCATGAATGCCTGGAAAAAACCACACTCAAGATATACCATTAGAAGTGCCATTATATGAACCCATAGACATTTATTATGGATGTCAGACTATTATACATACATGGATGTTCAGTCTGCTTTATTACACAGATGCAAGCCACATGCTTAGGAGGTCAAGAAACAGGGTTGTACAAGTCATGTTAATGTAAACAAACAGCAACCGAGCACTACCCTTTGAATATTACTATATATGAATTGCACACATTTATTAAAGTTGTACAAACCTGAATTGTGATTTTAAACTCGACAAAAGTCCAATATTTGTTATGTACAGATGAACCCACTATTTACTTATTCATGTATAATCACTGTGTTACTGATGTGCTTTTTTGATGTGCTTTAGTGCAAATTGAAACTCTTGACATGCTTTAGAGAGGTATAACTTACGTGTATAATCTCCCAGTCATCTGAGGATAGCATAGAAAACAGTCACAGTAATTTGTAGCAGGAGCAGCCACTTGTAAACAATGAGGGAGACAATCTTCCTCTTTACACTATTCAAAAAAAAAGTGTGATATCGTCTCTGCAGATGCAACTAAGAAGTGGAAACCATGGAGAAAGAAACAACATGCTGCAGTGGTTGCATACTGTCCTTTTTTCTTGCACAAAGCCTGTATAGTGTATTTTGTGGTATACAGCTATTGCTTTAAGTCTTTAGACTTTTTGATGTGATCAGTGACAGATATGAGTTGGAATGCATCTGTGTTGACAAATATGACCCAGAAATGTCACTACATTATATTTTGAATCTGTATCTGAATTAGAAATACCTGTTATCAAAATATACTGTAGTTTCAGTTAGATCAAAAAATAATGTATGTGTAATAACAGTGATCTACATACACTTTCAGTAATGAGTCATGGCAGTGTGGAGTTTGTAAACTTTCAGAGATAAAATGCACGTCTTTTTTTTTTTTTCCTACTGGTTTCACAGAGAGCATATTAGCACACATACAATATCATGCACTTAGTTGTCACCATTTTAGAAACTTGAGAATTGTACAAACATAGAGAAATTTTTCGTCCCACAATGCCAAACAGTTTGAAAAAGACATCCGGTCATGACAGTGAACGTCAGTTACCAAGCACAGAGAGAGAAACTGTCACATATTTGTTTCAACCTACGAGGAATACAACATTCAGCAAACAACACCTCTGACCGAGAAGACGTAAAAGACTATATCTAATAATTTTGTACAATACCCAACAATACTTTTATCTACAATGGGTGTACTTTGACACCTCTGATGCTTTTTTTCATAACCATCTTTTTTTGTTTTTTGCACAATTCTTAACCTTCCTCCTTCTACTATCACCCTGTGATTGCCCTGGTTTAAAATGCAGAAGTGCCCCTCACAAAAGGCATGGCTACATTTGATTGGAGTAGGAGGTGGGTCCTCCCACCTGGCTGTACTCGGATGGCTGACCGAGGTTTCCCTGGGCGTTGTAGCTCCCTGACTGGTCAAAGCTACCCTGGTTATACGGCTGCTGGCTGAAGGTGCCGGCCTGTTTCTCAGACGCCCCGCCTGCGAACCTTGAAGCTCCCTTGTGCCAACCGGTCTCCTTAAAGACAAACCAGATGTTCCCAGCCCATAGAACGAAGTTGAGAAACCCAAAAACCTGAAGAGAAAGAGAATGAGACAAAGCGATGCTAAGCAGGGATGCACATTCATATCCTTTCTGTATTTTTCCATTGGATGCTATTTTATTTTTCAATGACTGCAACTTATTTTCATGTAGAAATTTAGTTTGTTCATTTTCTTTGGGAACTGTGTGCCTCTTAAACATTTTTACTGCATTCATTGTTCATCAAGTCATTTCAGTATTTGCGCTTTGACTGACACTTCTACTTCAACTGTTTCAGGCTTTCTAAGTGCTTTCCAAAGGCAACTGGACTTGCTTGAGGTTCAAGAAGATGTTTCGGCTCTCATCCAAGAGGCTTCTTCAGTTCTAACTGACTGGTGCGGAGTCCCAGGCATTTATTCTCTTGCTGGATCATTACTGACCCAATTATTATGTAAGAAACTGTCTCAGTATTTCAATCAATTCAGTGTTTCAACTGCGAAATGTCATCAGTGAGCACCTGTACATTTTCTTCAGAAAACTAAACTGAGCCTTTTTCTATCTTATTTATTCATCTATTCTCAGTGTTTGGGAAACACATCCTGTGAACCTACCACTGAGGTGTTGAGTCCAGACCAGCGTGGTCCATGCACGGAGCCACACTTGTTGCTCTGGACTTTGCAGGCAGAGATGAGGAGCTGCACCTCGTCTGGATCAGTGGCCATTTTCACATCAGACAGAGCCTTGGCCCAAGCAGAGGAACTGACCAGCCACATGAAGGAGAACACCACTGTCACTACAAAGTCCTGATGGCATGTAAGAGAGAAGAAAACACAAGATGTGGAAAAATTAAGATCAAGAAACCACAACATTACGCTGTCAGTACTTTGTGAGTAGTGTTTGAATGATAGAGTCCACTGTACTCACAATGAGCGGCCCTCGGTTGTTTTCACGGTACTTGTTCTGAAAGAAGATGTAGACGATGGTGGCCATGAGGGAATACAGGAAGGCAAAGACCGCAATGGTGACGAAGAACTCTGCGGAGGATGAATAGTCTCCAATGAGGAACACACGCTCCCTCCTTATGCCCTCACACGTGGGCGCGTCAAAGGACACCTGGTACAGCCTGGTACACAAAGAGGCAGGTATACAGATCAGCTCAAAATGGAATTTACCAAAGGGGGTCCTGGTAACTGATGATACAGTGACTGATGATCATCAGTCTTTCCTGTCTTGACCGGTGGCCTGACTGCACAGTAACAATCAATTATGTGGTTCAGAAAAGTCTGACCTGACACCTCTAACAGCTAACGTCAGTGAATATAATCTTATTTTTATACTCCTTTCTCCTCCTACGTCAAAATCGCACCAGAGAAGATGAGATTCTGTGACTTTTAGCATAATATCTACAGTAGTTGGTAAAGACTGGAAGCAATTACAGTTACAGTATGTTTGCAGATGATATGAGTTGAGAATTAGTTTCTTAACAGAAAAAGCCACTAAAATGAATGAATTCTGAATATTCTGAACTGGATTCCTCTTATTTGAAGCCAGATGTTTAGAATTAGTTCACTCAAATCAGAAAAAAACACATTCTCTTATTTACCCCACGTGGTGTATGGCAGTACAGACAGTTTCAGTTTCATCTGCTGCTTTTACAGACATCGTCCCACACACACCTACACACATTATTTTTGAATTCAATACCTTCCTACATTATGTCACAGAGACCTGTGGATGTCAGGCTACAGTATGCTGTCCATCTGAAAGGAAACATTGCTTTCAAATATATAAACTATGATGGTTTAAACATAAATTTCACACAAAATAAAGTTCTTTATGCAGATTTCTGATGAGCACTGCATTCTCATAACTACAGTGCATTGTGAGACCATTTCACTGTAAATTATAATCTATTAAAAGAAGTCATGATATTTGCTGTTGAGATACGCCTCTACATATGCCTATTCTGTCCAGATTATGTGTGCATAATCAGAAATGGATTGTCACGTAGGTGATAAGGTGTTTAACACTGATGGGAAACAGTGAGAGCATTCCAGCGTGGCTGATATCACCATGCACCGTATCAGCATCTGAGTAAGCACAGGTTCACACTCCTGCTATCGGACAATGAATGAAGCCCACTCACCTGAAAGGATAAGCAAAGTCAATGCCAATGCTGAGGTTGCTGCTGGCCTTCTCCATGCAGTCCACACTAACCCGCAGCTGCCCAGAGTAGCCCCCACATGTCGCAAATGCAAAAATGGCAAAGAGCTGCACAAAGAAAGAAAACAACAAAAATCAGATGCTTACTGTGAAAATGGAGCCACAGCTGTGAACTGAGGCCACAGGTGACAGTATTCGCATGCAGACACGCAACACACGGTCACAACCTATTACTAGGTGAATAATACTGTCAGCAATGCCAAATCAAATCCACAGCTTTCTCCCTCAGTCCCTGTTTCAACACAGTGTTGAAACATACCAATGGAAAGCATCATCTGACCAGAGAACTGAGCTGCTCTTGGCTTTGAGATTTGTTGCTTTTCTATAGATACTGAGCAGCTCAATCAGCAAGGATGAAGTGATAACACCTAGAAACTGATGGGAATGACTTGAAGTTCTTACAACACACACAGTTTGACATGCAATCTTTATATCTCATTATAACAATGCAACGACACATCACTTCTCTGCTACATTAAGGCCTGATGGAAACAACAATATATGACTGTTTCTGGAACAGCAACAGAGTTTAAGCTAAAGATGACCACACTGTTATATATGTTTGAAAAAATGAACACATTCATTGTAGTCATGCTTGGATAATCCTGGTGTTTGTTGACACTGTTGTTTTGACATTGCATTTTTTGATGAAATTGATCACTTAACATGAATCATCACTATCTGCATCTGTGACAGGTCACTGAATGAAGTCTGCACTGCAGGAAAAAATTGGTGGACTTGTAGAAAGTTGTGTTGAGATTTGCTGTTTATGTGAATCAGCCACTGCTAAACTTCTATCTCTGGTCTTATACAAATGAAATTAGCCAATGAATGGCTCCATTCTGAAGAGACTTTTTTGGCACTATCAACCAGGTTTGACCTAACAAATCTTGGCAAATGTTCATTTTTCAATTTACTTTCAAAACTGAAACTGCAGCAAAATACAGCTTTTGTACCAACCACCTAAGTAATGATTAAAACTATAAACCAGCACAAAAATGCATATAAACCACCATGTTCTGTACAGACACATTGCAAACATGAACAAAATATAACATCAGCATTTGCAACATAAAACAACAACATTGAACAACAACAAAATACTCCGTCCAACACTGCATGATGGGAAATGTGGGTCATCACTGTAGCTCCAGCTTTCAGCAACATGGTGCTAAAGAGGCGTGTGTGTGTGTGTGTGTGTGTGTGTGTGTGTGTGTGTGTGTGTGTGTGTGTGTGTGTGTGTGTGTGTGTGTGTGTGTGTGTGTGTGTGTGTGCACATTACTCTGCCTCTGTTGGAATATGCAGATAAACATTTCCTCAATGCCTTTTTATTGACCATCAACCTTGCATTCATATGCGTATTGTTAAAAAAATGGATTTGAAGCAAAAATAAATGCTCCATGTTGTGGATACACCCATGAAATGCAGCTGAGGTGCCAGCCTGCACGCAGCTGGTGCAGCCTATAGATTAAGATGTCAGCTTTTTTGTTGCATGAGACAAGCAAGACAAAACACGTCTGATACGCTTGAGGTCCAGACACGAAGTCCTTTGACTTTGGGGCATTTTCAGGTATTCAGAAGAATGTGGGATGATGTTAAGTAGTGGGCCAGTGGCCCCTTGGTCTTCCTACTTCTAGTCCCCTTGAAAAGTGCACCTTTACCAAGACATTCATTGGCAGATACCAGGACTTTAAGTGTAGACTTTTGCAGGGTTTTACACCTCATAACTGAACCACAGGGAAATTTAAAACTGTAACTGGAATCAATTCCTAGTCACCCGCAAATGTTGAGAATCAGCAGTCCTACCATTCAAACATTTTGCTTACGGACATCTCAACAATTTCTGTGCCGTGAAGCCAATTTAAGACCGACTGATAGCATTTTGGCCACATCAGCACATCGACAACAATAGCTGCAGTGAGTGTGTGGGCTGAGCTGAATTAGGACAGAGTCTCAGAGTCTGGAGGAAGAGTTCACTATTTGTGCTCCCTTCACTGGCACCTGATGATGAGTTCATCACCATGCTCTTAAAAAAAAGGAGTTAATTCTTCCTTATAATAAATGTATAAATTTCACTGGAACTGTAGACATTATGACCGCTGTATGCATACACACATTGACAAAGCAGCAAGTAAAAGTATAGTCTATGAATAAAGTATGCTACCAGGAAAAACATTGAAATACCAAATATCATCTGACATAAAACTGGATTAGCAATATGGCAAAGGATGTAGGAATGAGCAAAAAACAAATACAGAATCCATTCTTAAATCTAATAAATCTACTTCACACCTCACAGGCTGTAAAACATTGAACTCTAATTATTTGGTAACCATTTGATTTATAATGACATTACAATGACAGTTTGATGGCACAATGATCAGGGAGAATGATCACATTTTGAAAAATGACCTGCCTTTTGCTGAAAAGCTGTATCCACAATAATAATAAAAAAAAAACACTTTAAACTTACCGGAGCAAATATAACCATACACATTGAGGAGGGAAGATCTAATCCAGCTTTGTGATGCTACAGGGCTCCCAGAAGCATTCCGATACTGAAAGAAGAGCTGGAAGAGGCTGCCAGTGGAAAGCATGGCAATATGTGTGTGTGCGTCTGTATGTGTGTTTTTGTGAGTGTGTGTGTGTGTGTGTGTGGCCACTTAGGGAGGGCGGTGTACTGGCTTTGTGTCATGTTCTGCTGCCATCACATGGATGTTTCAAAGCCAGCATTACTGTGATAAAAGTTTTAGCATATTGAAAATAATGTGCTGTGCTTTGACTGTGATAACATGCAGGTAGAGGGATACCAGCATCATGTAATGTAGCTCTGTGTTGATGCTGTCTTTCTCAATTCTACATCGTAAACACTTTATTTTGCGTTACTGTTGTCAATGATAGTATATGATCACATTATTCATTTCATCTAGTGCAATTTCTAAGTTGTATATTTCTCTCAACTGTGCAATAACACTATTTATTATCCATATTGGCAACAGTACTTTTATAAACTGTATATATTGATCATACACATAGCCCTAGTATTGCACAAGTGCAATAGTATTTCTCAAGTGCAGTACAACATATGTCATTAGTAGTTTTCTTCATAAGAATATTGGCAACAGTACTTTTTTATGGCAGTAGGGTTTTTATGGCATTTACTATTTTTTTTAATAATCTGTACAAATGTACAATTTTTTTTTTTTAATTTTGACCTCTTTATGCCAATGTGCTTGCTCTTTTTAATACTTGCTGGCTGTAATGACCAAATCTCCCCGGTGTGGGATCAATAAAGTCTTATCTTATCTTACACATGTACTCATAGATCTGGGGTTACAACCAATAACTAATATTTTCCTTGCTGTAACGGCGACTCCAGTACAAGCAACACACGTCAATTTCTGTGTTGTTGGTTCCAAGAACTAACACAAAAATCTTCATCTGCTCTCACCATGTGAGGAAGTGAAGACCCAGTGGATTAATTTGATGGAAACATCCCCACAACAACTGGAAAACTCTTAGGCTAACAAATACGTTATCTGTGCACTAATCATTTTTAATCAGACTGCTTTGAGGGTCAATATAAAACATATAAAACTTCAAAACTGACGTTGGATCTTATGGATCAATGCTACCTTCAAACTTAGAACCTCTAAGTTTTGACATTTTTATGTCACATTTTTTATGTTTATGTTTCCTGTTTAATTTGCTGGTTGGTCTGTTGAATTTTGCATTAGCACATTAAGCTAAAATGGCTAGTAGCATCTATGGTAGATCCACATGCTGCAGCAGTGTTGATTATTTAATATTGAGGTACATTCAACAGAAACTGTGTAGCCTCACCTAGCCAGACCTGATGTTATCTCCACACTTCATACAGCAACTCAAGCTCAGCTGGTTTTGTTGTTACAGTAAAGCCTCCTCTGCTGCATGCAGTGTGTCTGTTGCTGCCGAATGTAACACTACTATTCCACTGAACTACAGGAGGCGATAACACACCAGGATCCTGCAATGCTCCAGCAAAGGCAGAGAAGAAGAAGGCTGCAAGCTACAAGCATGGATGTAAATAATGTTGGATTTAAAAAGCTTTGTAAATATTTCATGAGGAATGAAATGCATTTAACACATTTGTTGGAGCCGAAGGACATTAACACTGAATGTAAACATAACTTTTGTTTGTTCAGAAGAGAACTGCAGGGCTCCTTTAATAATTACTAAACTATATCACCCTGTCCATAGAGCTCCCAAGAGGGTTCCTTCGGCCCTGTAAAGCAGCATTTACAGCATATAATGTTGTATCTGCATGAGGCAAAGCTCAGTTTAACTAGTTTAGAAACTGTTGGGTTGTTTAATGTTTAACATCAGATGTAACATGCTTTATAAGATGATGATATGTTTTGGCTGTAGAATAAAAGTAACAACACCGATAGAATGCAGAGGGGTTAAAAAGTCAAGCATCTCCTTCTAGTGTAAACAGAAAAGAAGCAAACATACTTTCCACCACTGAATCATGATTCCAATGAAAGAAAGAAAAATAAAAAAAAAACCAGCACCTCAAACACGCTCAAACACTGACAGCAAACTAATCAAGCTTCTGTTTGCACAGGCTGAACCTGCACTTGACCCATACTGTACAGTAGGCTATTAAAGCTTTAATTTGAATATATGTTTTAATAGATTAGTTATTAGATGTGATTTCTGAAGGTGATTCTAGACCACACATTGCTGTTGACTGGTTTTGGATCTCCATTACCATTCCTCTCCTGCTAATTCTATGCTAATGCAGTGTCAGTCTGCTTATTAAAATGACATGGATCATTAATCATCCCCCACAGCTTACAGAAAAACACGGCTTAGATGCTTTATTGCAAGGCTGGAAGTTGTAAGAAGATTAACAACGGAAACATTATAAAAACAGCAGCAGGTCAACTTGTAATTGTATTCTGTGTGTGTATAAAGCCAGCACCTTGTTCCCTACTGTATGTAAATGGTCAGTGTAAAGCAGTGGATAAAACAAGCTGTAGGAACAGTTTATGAGACTAAGATACAGGATGTTTAGTTGCTGCAGCTGAAAACTGCAGAGACAAATATTCAGTATGTGTTCACATGAAACACACGAGACACTGGGAAACTTTACTGTTATGCTATTATAAAATTATGACACTGTATGCGGTAGTTTTGTCATGGCTTAGCCTTATTTGATAAACAGAAAAGAGATAATTAGCTCCTCTCTCGCCACTTTGCTCTAAAAGCAGTAGTTTTGTGTGAATGGCTGGTGAAATTGACACAAGCTATATAAGTGTTTTTGGTTTCCTGAACATGCTCTTTCTCTGTCCTAATGTATGTTTTGTTAAAAGTCTGCAGCTGGTTACAAGCTCAGTTTGTTTCATTTATCGACCTTGAAGTCTGAGACGAAATGTTAAAATACATTGTGAACAGTCGCTAAAGCTGACAATGGCTATTAGAAGATGTGTGTGAATGTACTTATTACAAAAAATCATTTTCATTCCAGATACTACATACTGCCCTACGGTGCAATGAGATGTACTGCATGCTATTTGTTTAAACTGATACACACAAATGATAGAGGCTAATGGGTGCAACTTGAGTGACTAACATAATTTGATTAATTTTGTTTACTCATTTTTAATTGTACCGCATTCTGTGATTTTGCTTGTGGATGTAATGTACAGCTCGTTCAGTGAAGAGGAGAACAGGAGGGCCAGGTTTGTAGTTCTGTTGCTGAAAAGCAGCACAGAGGCTGTGGAAATCCTGGATTTAAATGCTGGGTAGGCAAAGATATTCTCGTGTAGATGTTCTCCCGGGTGGTCAGTAAACACCTGCGAAATTACAAAGATACCTTTGCAGATGCAAACTGCTGGTGGATAACAAGTAAAAAGAATAATGTTTGGGTTTCCCCTTGAAGTTTACGCTAAGAAGTTTGTGTGACCGAGTTGCAGAGTAATGTACATGAAGCCAGGATCACAATCCAGGCTTGGATTGCCTTTACCATGGCAAACTCACCACATGAGGGCGCAAGCAGAGGCAAAATCAATATGAGGGTGTTGTGGGTGGAACAAAGTTGAGCACTTATGTCAGTGATTGTGGCTGCATTGTAGGTTAGCAACTCTAAGTGCAACTTGAAACTGTAGATGCAACGTGGATAGAAAGATAGATGATGTATGAATGCTGAAAATCGAGCTGATGTGTGACGTGAGGATTCTCTAATGAGGAAACACTTCCACCATATTTTTCCTGGAAAAACAAATTGCTCTGAGTTTGTTCTTGTGTGGAATTCTCTTTCCTCTTCCAGTAGTGTGTCCCTAAAGCTATGTCATCTATGGTTGACGTTAGTGCTTATTACAATACACTGCAAACATGCCAGTATTTGCCAAAACACCTTTCAAGGTAGAAATAATAAAGACTGGTGAAGCCAGGTGAGAGATGTGAGACTAAAGAAGGAGTCAAGAAGGACAATGGACTGGTGGGAACAGTGGCCATGAACAGCCAGGCCTCGGCATGACTACTGACAGTGCAGACGACTGCTAGTAAACAGGTTTAGGTGTCTTTTGAGTCACAAGTGAAGGACTGGAATCAAAGTCAGCTTCAGGTAAACAGGCTTCTTGTTATAATCAGCAAACATGAAAATGCCGCAAACATATGATCACAGACACACATCCAACCTCCTAACACACACACCCTCTGGCCTCAATACTCTCTCTCTCTCTCTCTCTCTCTCTCTCTCTCTCTCTCTCTCTCTCAGCCCAGTTTTCCATGTAATGCTTCAATAGCCTCAAGAGTTCTCACAACCATGATCACCATAATCAGACCTGACGCCTGGTTAGCATGCGTGTCCCCTCTGCCATCTTACAAGCAGCTGGATGAGCAGCTTGCCAGAAGCTGGGGAGGAGATCTAGAATGCCCCTCAGCCTCTGGAGGGCGCTGTTTAATAAGCCTCAGCAGCTTATCAGATCAGTCAGCTGCACTACTCCCTCTCATCCTAGAAATATCATTCAGTGTGTTCTCTGGGTGATATCGTTAGTCAACATGAGATACAGTTCTTCTGCTATGTGGATGACACCCAGCTGTATCTCTCACACTGGCGCTGCTTACAGTTTGGTTACTGACATTGTTGACAGACTGAACATCAGCAGGTGCGACCACCTGTATCACATTACATTCATTACAAGAAGTAATCTAATTACCCAAATCTCTGGAGCTTTACTCCTTTTTTTAATTTTAGCATTTTTTATTATTTTCTTCTGGCTTGGTCTCACTTGACCCCTTTTTATCTCTCGTGTCCTGCTGTCAACTGTACATTATTATTTTATTACAGTTTGACTGTTGTTTCATCTCGATGCAATGCATTTACATTATTCCATTCTTCTTAAATACATATCTGGCAGGCATGGTCCTCACGCATAAACAATGCATGTGTTTAATTCCACATTAAAAAAAAAGTTTTATATGAGCCATACAAAACAACGTCATGTCCTCTGGATTCAGGATATAACTGCAATTGAAAATATATGTGTGCCTATTTCTGGCAGAAAGAATAACACGCATTATATAGAGACAGTTTTATCAAGTCTTCCTTTGTGTTATGCTTATGGGTGTAATGCATATCAAGCTTCTTGCATTTGGTTTGTTTTTCAAAAGACAAAATGTTTTCTTCTGCAGCAACTTTAATTGGACCAATTGCATTCGATTGGTCCATTTATGGAATAAGCACTGTCACTTCTGTCTGCTCTCTGGCCTTTTGTAGAATCAGCTGCTTCTCAACAAATTCTCTGTTAAGTAAACAATGAAAGTAATGAATAATGATGACAAAGCCTTTTCCAAATCCAGCAAAGATGAAGAGGAAAATCCAGTCCCTTCTGATTTTCCTTGTGCCCACAATTTTATAGGTGAAACAGCAATGATGTGACATATTTTGAGACATTGGAAGTATGTGCTCATCATTGATGGCTTTACACCACCTTGTGGCTGAATGCAGCCATTGAGTTGACTCATTTTCTGATGAATACCTTACAGTGCTTAAAACCCAACATATTAGTTTTAAAATGAGGCTAATACACTGAACACAATGAGTTTGCAATTAAGTACCAGCCCAGGACAGAGCCTCCTACTTTAGCAAAGTGAAGTGAGATGACCTTGAATCAAAAGAGGATTTTTGTACAGCGAGTTGTAGTGAGCTGTTTGAGAGAACAGGTTGTCAGTTTGTTTGTTACATCAGAGCATTGCTACAGCTTAATTACTAGGACCATAATATACACAGAGCCGTATGCACAAACCAGACTTCAACAGAGATCAGTATCTTTTATCCAATCTTTTCTGTGGTGCTTGTCTCAAATTAATGCCAAATGGCTACTGCTGTCTGTTCAACCTGCTCAGAAGGGTATAACTACACAATACTAGGTGATGCTTTGCGAGGCTAATCTGGGACACGAAGGGCTGAGCTAGCTTTGGCTGCGTCAGGCCGGACCCGGATCAAAGCCAAACGCTGTATGAAAAACTGAGCCCTCGCATTTCCTCTTGTTTTCCCCGCAGCTTCAGGCCTCAGGTGGAGGCTGAATGCTGCTTACCTGGCTGTCACGGTACACAGCTGGAACCCCTGCAGGGAGTCCCTCTGCTGAAGTGTTTTTAAGTGATTCACTCTCTTTAGCTTTGGTTGGTTTTGAGGCAAGATAGGCCACAAACAAACACACAGAAATGCACTCATGCGTCTGCACACACACTTGACAAATTCACATATGCAGCTAAATCATATGCAGCTAAAGGAAATGATAAATACTGTACATGAAGACTGTGGCGTGCCCTTATCTGAACAAACAAATGTAAGATGAAAAGTGACCAGAAGAGCAAGAGAATAAATACTCCCTTGTAATTATCGCAAACACCCACTGATAAACATCTCTCTCGCTCTCTCTGTCTCCTGCAGCTGCCTCCTCGCCCTGTGATTTTCGGGTTGGGTTTAGCCACTCTCATTTCTGGCTGGGGCCTTTGAACAGGAGAGCGTGGCATTGTGGAATGAGGGTGGGTGCTAAGCCCCGCGCCCCTGTGTGTTTATCTGCCTCTCCCAGCTGGGCTCCTCGGGGAACAAGAGAGAGAGAGAGAGAGAGAGAGAGAGAGAGAGAGAGAGAGAGAGAGAGAGAGAGAGAGAGAGAGAGAGGGAGGGAGGCCTGAGTACAGGAATGAAAAACAGTGCAAACAAAGCACTGAAACATCTCTGTTTGCCCTCCTCTCCACTGACCTAAATGGCATTGGAGAGCACAGTACTAATGTGAAGACCATAATTTGCTTTCAAACCAGTCTAAAGCATATTTTCACTTCAATCAAAGATAAAAAAAAGTACAACTTGTGACATTATCTGCACATTTAGGTGAGTGGATGTGGATAAGAGGGCTAGAGGATTCTGTCTGAGGAGACTTTAAAGTAACTCGAGCAGGGTTGGAGGCTCAAACGAAGACATGAATGAACACGGTGGAAGAGCGGAGGCTGGCTGAGGATTATGAAAGCGATCCACAGACTTCAAGCTTATACCAGCGATCAGACCTACTGTCCAATACACACAGCCTCCATTGTGAAACAGGAGAAAACAAACAGGGTGTAGTAAAGACATGAATCAGGCCAAGAATTTATATTGAAAGTGAAGTGGGCGGAAAGACAGAGTATATTAGGAATGGTGAATTGGTAAAATAGAGACTATTTTACTGTAAAATAAATAAAATAAGAGGGACGCTGCTCAAACAAGAGGACGTGATATGAGTGGCAGAGGACGTGATTGAAGTAGCGCAGAGTGGGGAGGTGAGGATCACATTAAGTGGCAGATGAGCTAAAAGGTGCATTCACTGATGAGCTGCACTTGACATTTTCACAAACCTCCCCACAGATGCCACGCGCGCACACACAAACACACACTGTTGAGACATGGCAAGTCATATGCGATTATTGTTGTCTACTTTAATTACATTATTGCTGCTGTTTTAGTAGCTATCGACCCTGATGCTACAAAGCTGATGGGGTGATGGCACAATTGCATCACTCTAAGCAATGCATATCTTTACTGCCACAACACAAAAAAAACTAAATACAAGGAGAAGTCCTCCACAAGTAAAGTGGCAGCAAGTAAGTACACACATAAATGCTCACATTAAATTCGATGTTACTTGCTGTTTACATTCACTGACACATATACACACACATATGATTAGCTTGTTTAAAAAAGATACTCAAAGTTAAATGTCAATCAAATGTTAAGTTTCAATCATTTTGAACCATATTTTAATCCAGGTTGAATTTAATCTACTGAGCCAAGCTGAAGCAACCTCTTCTTTTCTTTTCACCTCTATTCATGGTCCTCTCGAGGCCCTATGGGCACTATAGGCTGGAGGAGATTCTGGGGCCTCTGTTCCCACAGAACACTCACTCTCGGTCTGGCCTGCCTGGCCTTTTCCTTTTAAACCCAGTTACTCAGCTTCATATTGCATAACCAGATAATTTCATGAATAAAACTTAAAAGTTTAAAAGCCCCGATGTGATTGACCCTTTATTGAATGAGCCATTTAAAAGGAACACCATGAGGCCCCCGAGAGGCAAGCTCCAGTGCATCCACACCACAGCAACAAAACTGATTGTACTTAGTGCACACACCTCATAGGGTAGAGAACTTGTGTAGGGACCCTTCCCCAGACTGACCAGGTGTTTGGTGCCAGCTACAATAGCTCTTAGGTTTAGGGGTGTAAATCCTGATAGGGTTCTTGAGACGGAGTGACAGGGGTAGGTTTTGTTGGCTTCAGGGTAGCGCTCCGTCATCGGTGTGAAAGATTCACCTCAGGAGGCTCCCTGAAGTCTGTAGTAGGCCAGTGGATATAAGAGGGCCCTCCTTCGCCCCTCTCCCCCTTATGTATGGCACACACACACACACACACACACACACACACACACACACACACACACACACACACACACCGTCCACCTGCTCTATTCAAGTTGATAGGAATCGTTGTGGTGTCAAGTGGCTGCCTCAGGAGGAGAAAAACGCCTAAGATGTTCAGCTGCTGTCCCTGTCTGACTGGGAGGAGGAAAAAAAATCTAGGGCACTCTTTATAAGACAGAAAGAAAGATGAAACAGAGGGTGAGAGAGAGATTAAGAGAAGGAGGAATGTCTCTTTCCAATTGCTTACTATAATTTAAAATCAAACCACTCCTAAAAACCACACAAACCAACTGAATGGAGTGTGTGGTTTGAACAGGGAGGAGGAAAAAACCTTCAGAAAAATATATTTTTCAACTTTTCCAACTCATAATCGGAGCTGCACAGGAAACTCAAAAATTAACCCCCTGGATTAGCTTTTTCAACAAAGAGCTACGCTGTACTTCTGGGGCAAGTTGTCAGCTAACCAAACCAGCAACCATTACACAAACACACACACACACACACACACACACACACACACACACACACACACACACACACACACACACACACACACACACACACACACACACACACACATATACTGTATTTTTTTTTCAACTGCCATTCCCAAAGAGTTGGGACGCTGTGTAAAACATAAATAAACAGGATGTGATCATTTGCTAATCCTTTTTGACATTTACTCAACTGAAAACAGTGCAGACAATATAGACAATATATTTAATATTTAACCACATCAACGTCATTGGTTTTTGTAAATATCTGTTTATTCTGAATTTGATGCAGCAACAGTTGTGTCAGGAGCAGCTAAAGACTGGGAAAGATGTGGAATGCTCCAAGAACACCTGTTTGTAACATTCCACAGGTAAACAGGTTCATTGGTAACAGGTGAGAGTATCATGATTGGGTATGAAAGGGGCATCCTGGTAAGGGTCAGTCGTTCACAAGCGAGGAAGGAGCGAGGTTCACCACTTTGTGAACACATGATCGTTTAAAGGAGATTACTGCATGAGCTCAGGAACACTTCAGAAAAGCGTCAGTAAATACAGTTCACTTACAAATGATAATTACATCTACTTGGTGTACTTTTGGAGGCTTGCACTGTTTACTCCAATATTTGTCAAACAACTGTGCAATTTCAGAACCTCTACAACTGTTAAATACTTTAACAAATCAACTAGACCAAAGGTGAAACTACGCTCAAGACATTCTACCTAAAGGCCTTTCTAAGTGAGGAAATGGACACAGCATCAGTGAAAAGAACATATCCTGGATCTCACAGCCAGAGAGCCAATAACGGACTAAACAAATGCTGCCATTGTGGAACTGGATGTATTGCTCAAAAATACATCTTCAAATTTATAATAAGTAAGAATTCAAAAAGATCTGAGGTCGATGCTGGGTGTATTGTTTCACTTAAACTGTGTCTGTCAAATTCCCCAATCATAATGTGCAAAAACGTGCTGAGGAACATTTTAGCTGTTTTCAGGCTGGTGAACTTAAATTGGTGAAATATTATATACTATGTACTTGATGCAGTAGCCTGCATTTAGTAATAAACTTGCATGTCCTTCCAGCATGGCCAGGCACTGACCTTGGTGCGTATGTACATATTTGCATTTGTCATTTGTATTCATGTGGTTGTGCATTCATAAACGGCATCATTTCCGCTGACTTATATGTCCATGTTTGTGTGTGCATGGCTGCATGTGTGCCTCACTGTGAGTGCATGTGTGTTTTAGTGTTTAAGGTCCTAGTGAGCACGCAATGTGTGTGTACGTATGTGAACATAGAGTAAAAATATCTCGCTCTCTCCACTCAGGCAGAAGCATTGGCCACACTCTGCACACACACAGACACACAGTCTCATTTGCTGTCACTGCTGCGGTTCGCCAGCGTGCAAGCATGAGCAGTTTTGCGCCAGCTAGTTAAGTAGAAAACAAAGCGACAAACGGATATCAGAAATAGAAGCACAGTAGGGAGAGCAGACAGATGCACATTTAAACTGAACTCTGACATAAGAGTGATGAAGGATTTCACCCTAACTGACATACTGGAGATATGGGGAAAAAACTTACTCCAGTCTTTGCGATTTTTTGGTCTTTCATTCACTTAAAATCCTAAATGTTAAGTGTCCTTTTAGACCTTTCAATAAAGAGTGATGATACTTGGACAGAATAAGTGCAGAGGACACCTGACGTCCTTATTTGGCCCCCAAAACAAAAGATTTTTCCTGCTCATCAAACTGATGATTTTTGTCTTGGTTGCTACATTAGTGAGAAAAGCCCAACTACTCCACTGACTACAGAAGTTACACAAAGGAGCGAAGCCCAAAAGCCTTCATGAGAGCGTTGCCTGATCTCGGTGTCAGTAGCAGCACCGCAGAACAAAATCAGTAGCTCATTTAGCGGCAGCTAATCCCTTCCTGCATGGGGAGCGCTTTGTGCCCTGCATAGCCCAGATTCATCTTTCCCACTATTGCTCTGCTCTCTCCCTCTGCAAGCTTGAGGGACCACAAGTAGGCAGAAAATCTCAATTTATTTTTGTAACACTGTCCTTTCTTGGTGCTCCTCTTCTCCCCATGGGGTTTCTATGGCTACTTAGTCAGGTGACCTGGCTGGAACCCGGCCTCTGTGCCTTGCAGGGACAGCCAGAGCACTTATGAAGCTGGGGATACCCAGCGGAAATGTAACACAACCTCACTGTGTGTGTGTGTACACGTGTGTGTCAATGGTGCTGGAAGAGGAGGAAATGTCTTCACAAGAATTAGAGCTCCAGATTAAGAACCAGGATTGGATTGAGGGCCAAATTAGGGAGCGTAGAGTTAAGTTTGAATGTCCTACACACAGTAGCTTTGGTGTTAATATGGTGGTATTTTATTAATGGAATAGCTTCTCATAGACCATCTTTAAAATGCAAATAAAAACATTTCATCTTCATTTTAGTTTAACAGGACTTGACGCTGCATCTGTTACACTGTGTTTCTTTAAGCTCTTGTCTGTGTACCTACCGTCTCCACACCTGAGCTCTTCATGTACTAAGTGTGTGTGTGTGTGGGATGTCTCGTTCGTGTAGATGTGTCCACCTACAGGAGATGACAGACTAACCTTTCCCTGCCTGAGTCACAGATGGTGGATCGCCGTCTCAGGGTTGAGAAGGAGACAGAGGTCCAGCCCTGACCTGATGGGTCAGGACAGGCCACGTCACATCCACGAGCTCATCAGCTACCACAGCCCATAACCCCAGCTTATTAAAAGATCACATCATTACATATTACAAAATAACAAGCTGGAAGGTGTGAAAACTCTCCTACAATGAGGGGAATAGCGTGAGTCAGGGGATGGTTGTCACAACGAGCAACTCTTTTCACATCATATGTAGTAATTTGACGCATTGTTAATATAAAAGTCCCCCTTGATCTTTATTAAGTTCTGCAACATTTTTTCTTTAAAATGTGCCCATTTTTGTTGGACTACTTGTGAATAGAAATGAATCAGTCTTCACACGTGCTGTGAGCCTGGATCAGTCAACTTAGGGGATGGTGTTTAGTTAGTGCCTGGTTAGGCCCAGGGTCCAGGACCCTCCAGCTCTTGTTCAGTGTGTCCCAGCCTGACTTTCTCAGAAACAAACAGTGACTCAGCAGCAATTGTAATTCAGGTTGGAATCATTGAGAATTAGGAGTTATCTCATAAACATCAGACAGACAAAAATAAAAAACAGCCAGCACCCAAGTTTTTTCAGAAGAAGAAGAGGGACCATCAGACAGAGAATATCAGATATTTGTAGATAATACTGACTGACACATCTCAGAGTTGATGGCTATCACCAGCTGTTGAACAATTTGTGATTGTTACAATGAAAGTTGTCATTTTTGCAAAAGTTTCAGCGGTGCTCCAATTTCCCTGCCTTGTCCAAATAGTCATTATGGCACTAAGACGTTTGTTTAAATGGATACCCCAAGCTTAACATCATCTCTTGAAGCGTTTAAAAGAGGTGCAATTCTTTCCCCAGCCTCATGTCCCCTTGTCAACAAGAATTGAGTGATTTCAGCGCTGAAAAACAGATCTTTGACCTGGCATGTCTCCTGTGATATCTGTCAGCCGCTGTCACCAATCTCTCTGCTTTCACTTGTTTTCCTTTGGTGTGTGTGTGTGTGTGTGTGTGTGTGTGTGTGTGTGTGTGTGTGTGTGTGTGTGTGTGTGTATGCTCCTGTACAAACATTCATCATGAGCATTGTGAAGCAATCTGTCAAAACCTACAGTATAATGCATTATCAAGGTGACAAGTCAATGAAGAAATGAGACAGAATGTGACAGAGTAAAAGACAGAGAGAGAGAGAGAGAGAGAGAGAGAGAGAGAGAGAGAGAGAGAGCGCAGAGGTTCCTTTTCCAAAGAGATGATGCATCTAATCTGTGGTGTATCCTTGTTCATGTAAGGCTTTGCTATATTTTCATAACTACAAAGTAATTCTGGACCATCTCACTCAAGTTTTCAGTGAAAATAAATAGTGTTCATGTGGCCTTGTGTTTGCAGATGAAGTTATTTCTGTAATGTCTTCATTGATCAGAGTAACAGTTTGATTTCATACTTGCATTCTTAGAATGAACGTCATAATAGGTCTCACATATTTACCTTGACAATGGCCAACACACTGTATGCATTGCAGCTTCGACGTCAGAAACACTTGCTAGGATATGTACAGTTTCGGCAATATAGCATCCAGCCGAGGTTTTTTTGTTTATCAGTTTCACCTTCCCTCTGTTTTCTTCAGACTGCATTTATGAAAATGGCAGGAAACGCATCCATTTTCAGCTAGAGGATGTTTACAGGGTGGTAAAGAGGACAGCCATTAACCATCTAAAGGACAACATATCAGAAAACTGTGAAAAACAACAATCATAATTTGACAGCATCTTAAAATAGCTTGTTTTATTGGGGCAACGGGTCTAAATTACATTTTCACTCAATTAATGGATTAATCAGCTGCAATTAACTGGCATTCAGGACTAAAAGTCACTATGAATTTTATGATCATGATTTTTGTTAAAGTCCACCAAACAGCCCTTTGCTGACATTTGATACACTAAATTTCATTTTATTTGTTTCTATTAGTTTCAACTTTAGCTGTATTAAGGCTGCGAACAGAATTTGGATTTCTTCCTGGCCCACAGACACGCAGTGACAAATAATCTCACACACACAAACACAGACTGTATTCTCCCCCCCGAAAGCAAAATACACTGGAGTACAGTAAAGTACTGAGGATGACATCATAGGACAGTGGGTCAAGCCTGGATTTTGGCTGAGAGGAGGACCATTACTCATAAATTAAACTCATGATGGACTCATTTTTTGTGACTCATCAGTCTGAGTGTCTGTGTGGTACAGGAGGGCACTGAGTCGATACAGTACTTGTAAAATCACCCTGTGTGAGAAGATAGCCACGATGATGCAGCAGCGCATGAAAAAATGCATGTATATCATTTGCATCATGTGCTCAATCAACTGTACAATTTTGCTCTCATTCTCCTTCCATCTCTCTCTCTTACACACACACACACACACACACACACACACACACACACACACACACGAAGACACACACTCACACACATGCAGTGAAGAGTTTGGGCACATCTCAAAGGACAGCTTCTGCATGAGTTGGTCCATGGTGGAGAGGAGGGGACCTTACAGCTGTTTGGAGCAGAATATGCCAGCCGCTGACAGTGTGCCAAACAGGCCAAGAGCCTTCACACACACACACACACACACACACACACACACACACACACACACACACACACACACACACGCACACACCAAGCTGTATTAGAATCTCCTGCAGACATGACTGAATTTGCCTCATCCTTGTGCAGACCCAGCACTGACTGAAGATGCAGGAAACCTACCAGTGTGCTGCAACTATCTTGAGTAAAGTCAACATAACCTTTAAACAACCTTCTGCTTGTCCACATGACCAGTCAGCCATATGAACCCAGTCAAGGGTTCATTGTTATTAGCTACGCAAATGTCAATCGCTGCCGAAACTACAGCCTTTGAAGCCTGAGGGCATGTAAACAAACCAAACTGACAGACATGTGTTTCTGCTGGTGTCATAATGTGGGCAGAAATTGGCTGCAGGCTTTCTGATAATGAAGCGTGATTGTCATAAGCTCAGAAAAACACTGGCTGTGGAAGGGCGTAGGTTTGGTCTCAACACTGGGACACCATAACCCACCTAGACCACTGCAAATTTTTTGATTTTATGAATGTTTCTCAGTAAAAATCAGCAGGGGGAGGTGCGTAGAAACAGTTGTTTGCAAGCCTCCCCCCGAGTCTCTCTTGCTCTCTCTCTGTCTCTGTCCATGGTTCTGAAACAACTGTGAAGTAATAGTCACATAGCCTCTTGGAGGGCACATCACAATTATCTAATATGACTTAATTCATTTCATTCACTCAAATATCGGTTGGGACAATTCTGTGCTCCCAAAGTACTGCTCGGGGCATGTTCCCACCATCCACATGCAAACATATGCACTTGTTTCTGTGGTGACTTTTCACAAACTCAGTCCAGTATCCCAAGGACTTACTTTCATATCGGCTGATTCTACATCAGTCACAATGTATGTCCAACACCGATATTTAGTGCCAAAGCAGGAAGTGGTGTGGCCCTTACATAACAAAATCCATGTTTGACTATCATGTGACAGACCAGAATTCAAATCCCTTCACAGAGATTAATTAATAATATTAATTCATCTTAACCACAATCTAACTCGTGTTTTTAGTCCTCTAACGTCAACCCTGCCATAACTGTGATCTTTCCCTAAGATAGCAGAGAAAGGCAGATTTATTCACCTTTGGCAATGCTGGAGGCTAGTGGCTCGAGGTTACATTAACTACTACTAGCATAATATACCCAAATCTGCAGGTGAACTGTCAGCAGTCAGATTGCGTTCAGGAGTCAGTGGGAAAAAACATGGTTCCCCTGGTTCTGCTGCTTTGATTTTGATGCATTTTTTGTCTATTGTAAGTCTGACAGTGTTATAGGAGTGCATTGCTAAATTTGGGTCGTACTCTTGTAAGACACCTTCTTTAGGGGTTTTTGTCCAAGAGTGATGCACAAAGTAATTGAGAAATAAACCAGCTCCTAAATCTGAATCAGAGACCTGCTGCAGACCTAAGCCCTGTAGTTTTTCAGTGTTTTTTTCAGAAATACTACTGCCCTTTGCTCTCTGAAACAATCGAACACCAGAATTTTTTCTGTCCTTGTGAACTGCTTTCTGCTTTCTTTGTTGCAAAATAAAATAGTCTGTGAATAACACATATGAGTAAAAAAAATAAATAAAAATCCAAATTGTCAAGTGTACTGCGTCGTTTTTCATCATGCGTGTATATTTCTGATGTATACATCAGATGCTACATCGCTACCTGTCAGAGTCTCCTGAGGCTGCAGCAGAACTGAGCTGGAGTCAGACACTAATGATGGGCCAAATGAGGGCAAACAGTTGAGTTACATCATTTGGACTTCAGATGGAGGCAGAAAAAGTGATATCATCTAGAGCCCAACTGAGGCTTCGTGGAGATCCCTTTGCTCTCTGATGTTTGAGGAAAAACTGTCTAAGCAGAACTGTCCCACTGCTGGTGCTGCAGAATAAATCAGAATGCCTTGGTCATAATTTGAATTGTTTGCATTTTTATAAGCCTACTGGCCAAGTTTCCTTCTTTTCAGTTGCGGGCGAGGAAAAGGTCAGTTTTATAATAGTGTCATGAAGGTGGTGGTGGTGGGGGGGGGGGGGTAAAATTAACTGCAGCTCGCATAAGATCGCGAGTATGAACACTCCCAGGTGATCCTTGGATCAATACGTCACCAGGTGTTACAGGACAGTGTGCAATCATGCTCACACAGTCACACATGCTGCCCTCCAACTCAGACACACACGCACGCACACACACACACACACACACACACACACACACACACACACACACACACACACACACACACACACACACACACACACACACACACACACACACACACACACACAGCAACAACAAGACACACAGAGGGAGCTATTACAGAGTGTTATCTTAATCATACAGATGGTGCTTTGGATCATCTGCTTGTTCTTTGGCTCTGGCCCACAAATATCACAGTGAATCTGGTCACATGCAAACAGCCGAAAGGGACTCACTGGGGAACTCACCTCGCTGATAGACATCTGCCTTATCTCAGCTAAAATGTCGTGTGTGATGAAAGTGAGTTTGAGCGGGGATCACTTTCTTTGTATGTTAAAAAAATACAGATTTTTTTGTTATTATTTTATTCATATGGAGCAGCCAGCCCTGTGAGGAGTCTCTGCACATTTGATGGCATTTATTAAGTGGGAAAGACAAGCTCACACACACACACACACACACACACACACACACACACACACACACACACACACACACACACACACACACACACACACACCCTATCTGTGCAAGCTGAATACCCTTATGGCTACAGTAATTTCTCTAAACTGACATCAAAGAAAATCACTTATCTCTTTTTGCCGCCAGGCTTCTCCGCACTGTACGACAAACACGAGAGTACAAACGGCACCCAGACAGAAAGAGGTAGTAAAGCTTTGATTCAGTCAGAGCGAGGACACCCCGTTCTTATTGTTGATTCCTGTTATATCATTTCACTTGGAGTAAAATGGGACATTTTTGTTGGACTGGCGCAAAACGCACAGGGCTGGCACAACGCATCCAAAATACGCATAACTGAAAGGCTCCATAGCGGCTTTTCCGGGCATGTAGTTCTCATGGAGCTATAAATCCTTACATAAACTTGAGCCATTTAGACACGGTGAATCGGTTCACAGCAGAGATGCTTGCGTGTAAGGTCCCTCACACTATTCAGACACCAGAAGCCAGCAGATGTGATAAAGTTGAAGTTGTACCAGATATGAAAGACGCAGGATTTTTTTTTTCCAAGTCAGAACAATTTGTTTACTCATAACATCATCTCATCTCACCGTATATTACATAATTCTCTGGTGTATTTACACTGCATAATGAAGTTATTGCATGCATGCTAAAAAAACAAACAAACAAAAAACATCAAAGTTCCAACTCACCCATTCCAAAACACGGATAAATCCCAGAGGTAATTTTAGCACCTGAAATGTCCCCACAGATGCGAGCTGCATAAAGACACAGATTTCAGTCACCAATTAACGACACACTGGCCAATTTAAGCGCTCCTCACACACATGTCTGAGGCAGAATGATCCTGCTGTTCGGTGCTCTGCTCACCTGATCAGCGGTGTCCATGTCAGCAGCAGGCCACTTTCTTTCTCACTAGTTTAACAGGATGTAAACAATCTTAACCCACAAGCCAAGACCCGACTGATGTATCTGTCGCGCGTCACAGTCAGGGGCTCTCGGCTCCGATTCCGACCGGAAAACCCCGACTCTCTCTCTCTCTCTCTCTCTCTCTCTCTCTCTCTCTCTCTCTCTCTCTCTCTCTCTCTCTCTCTCTCTCTCTCTCTCTCTCTCTTTCTGAGGGATATCATTTGCCATGGAGACAGGCAGGGATTGGCCTCTGCAAAGAGGAGTGAGGCATACACTTTTTTATCATTGGAGGGAGCTCATTTGTTATTGTTTTATCAATCTGGGTCGTTCATTTTTTTCTCTTATTGCTGATGCACAAACATTAAGCATAACCAAACACCTTTGTTCTGACTAGATGAGCTGCAGTCTGAAAAGATTTTGAACTTTGTCTTCATTTTGAAATCTGTTGAAATTATTTGTGACCATATTGGTGCTGAAGTCAAAGCTCACATTTAATCAGAAAGAAGCTCATTTAAATAAGCTATGTTATTTTAAGTAAATTTGGCTGCTATAATTAGGTGCAGCAATAATGCAGCTTTTCTTATATATTGCAATAATACAATAAATAGTCTATATTGTCCCACTGAACTTCATTTGACTGACCAAATGGACAAACATGATGTTACAAAACATCTTTTCTTTCATTGGTCCACTTGTTTTCCTTTAAGTGTAAGGAAAGTCATGATTAGGCTGGGAAAAAAAGAATGTGCAATTTTGGCCTCAAAGGAATAATTTGGCAGTTTTGGAAATACACGTCTTCCCTTCGTGATGAGAAAATCAGTACCACTCTCGTTTGCTCATTGATCAGCTTAGTATATAGTGGAATCATGGGGGAAACAGCTAGAAATATGCTCTCCAACACCTCTACAGCTCAGTAATGAACATGCAGAACTATGCCAAACAACAACCATGACTGCGACCTCCTGTAACGTTGTTACCAAAGAAATTGTAGGTAGTAACAAATGAGAATAGGCTACTGTGTGTGAATTAGTGAGCTTTAGAAGTGCTGAACTTTAAAATAGAGCTGCTAGCTGTTCGCCCCTGTTGGCAGTCTTTATGCTATGTTAGGCTGACTGTCTCCATGTTCAATCTTATTTCCTAATAGTCAACGACTCCTTTAAACAGACTTTCATTTTCTGAGCTGCATTCTGTCCATTGGCCACTTGCTAGCTCCCAAACTTTGGAATAACGTTTCAAAAGCTGCAGTCCCACCAAATAAGTTTCATCGTTTACCCCACTGGAAACATGACTCACACACACACACACACACACACATACGTGACTCTTTGATGATCCTGGACAGTCTGAAAGCTGTTTTTAACCAGGTCTACTGCAAGAGCTGGGCCTTTTTGTCATTTGAGGAGTTTGCCCAAGCAGAGAGAGAGAGAGAGAGAGAGAGAGAGAGAGAGAGAGAGAGAGAGAGAGAGAGAGCCTGAATCTCACTGTACTCAAAATGATTGGGAGAGAGGGGGGCTTCCCTGATTCTGCTACACTGATCACAATTCCTTTAAAGCCAAGTGCAAACCGTTCTGACAGCGTGGCTAATTTTACAACATCTCTTCTATCGTTCCTTCGCTTTTACTCTTTCATTTTCTCCCTCCACTGTCTCTTTCCCTCCTCTCTCTCTCTGGTGTCTCTCACACACACACACACACACACACACACACACACACACACACACACACACACACACACACACACACACACACACACACACTCCCTGCCTGAAGGGCTCTGTCCATGCGATTAGGGAATAGTTAGTTCTGATTGGCTAATATTTGCACCACAGGAAATCAAAAGGATCTGAGCAAGAAGAACGGAGCCTCTCATGTGTTCTTCATCCTTTTAGTCAGGATCTGTTTCAGATAATGAGTTGAGGCACATGTACAGGCTTTCATGGCCGCCTGTTGTTTGACCTGACTGCAAAGTTTGACATCGTGAAAATATTATGCAGACTGTAGACTGCTGAGAAATATGAGGTGTTACCCTCACTGTGGCGTTGTTCCTGACTTTTTCTTTTTCCACATGAAGAAATGTTTGTTTTGTTACCATGCTTCACCAAACTGATTTAAAATGATCATGTAAGTGTCTATATTTTCTAAATATGCTGTGCTAAACACATTTGGTAGTTTTTTTTACCAGAAAAGCCTCTGAGTCTGAGCAGCGATACAAAGAACAAAGAAAATATTCACCACAAAATTAGCAGAGCAATAACACCAAAAAATAGCACAGAAATGTGTAAATTCACACTTCTGACACTTTTGCTAAACAGCAAATTTGCCGATTACATTTGCTGTTTAATGTTCGTCTATCAGCTTTGGCTCTTTATCCTGTGTGACAGTTTGAAGCTCAAGTAACTATCAACACACCCGTGGTGAAGAGCTGCTGCCACTTTTTAAGCATGCTGGGAAATGAGAATCTACAAATAGACAGAAAGCACCTGAAGGGATCTCAGATGTAGCCAATCACTGCACTTTCCCTCAATGTGTTACTGTAATATTTGGAGTTTCAAAATACAACCAGTACCATAAATGAGGATAGGAAGCTCTGTATATATGTAGCTGCAAAACTCCTTGTTTCCTAACTGTCCCAAGCTTTACTGTTTGTGTATGAACTGAAATGACCTTGCTTTCTTGCTTGAGGGGGGAAACAGAGAATAACCTGTCACACACTGACAAGTGTCTAAACGCATCCCAAGAAACTGTGTACTGCAGACCCAGAGAGAAACACACCTGGGTACAGTAGCTAAAGGCCACTGTGTGTGTGTGTGTGTGTGTGTGTGTGTGTGTGTGTGTGTGTGTGTGTGTGTGTGTGTGTGTGTAAAAGAGAAAAAGAGCATGATAGGAAGACAAACAGCAGACAATAAGTCGGGGGAAAGATGCAGGGTGTGACTGTGCATATTCACATGTCCTTTTGCAGGAGATGCATGCATTTTAGCTCATCACACAGATCACCTCATTGCAGGTGAACCTGATGATGACTTCAAATTAACCTGTGAAAGGCACGATATGGTATAATAGACCTTGTCTAGTTGTGTGTTACATTAATGGCACCCTGAGAGGAAATCTGAACAGATGGAGCTAAGCAGGTAGCATCTGAGAAGTGAGAGAAGCAGTAAGAAACAGAGCAGAGAGAGACAGCAGAGCAACAGTAGGAACAATCGCCATTCTTCTCCTCTGCCTAAGCCTCTTTCATATTGCGACACAAGGAGGAATTATAGCAGAGAGACTAGGTCAGACACTTATCCATCTCATCCAACAATGCAACACACCGCAACTCCACAGCAATTACCGCTTGGCTGGAACTGCTGCCAGAGCACGTCCACATATTCTGGTGCTGATGCAGTTTCAAATGCAATAATAACAACGATGAATGTGTGGCAGAGGAGGTAGAAGTATTCAGAAACATTCATGACATTCAAACGGCAGCGGAGAGTGTTTGTTGTGGTAGTCATTGGAGAATGAAGAGATGGAGGGATGCTTCATGTTGGAGAGAAAAAAACATGAACAGAATCTTTAGAATGTGCAAATAGACCTGTCAAAGGTGCACATTTATATGACAAATATGACATTTTTGCCAGACGTTCAGGCAAACCTGCTCCTTCTCCGCTCCTTCTCTGCAGAGAAATGTCACAGTCGACTGCATTTGGATGGATTCATACATTTCACACTAACTTGTTAATTAAACCGATCTTCATATGCCTGTACCAACACAAAGCAATGAAACATGATTAGATACCGAAACAAAAGATGAGCTTTGGAAATGTTTCTGGGTAAAATGGCATTAGCCCTGGTCTCATTCTGCACCAGTTAGACAGCGTGCATAATTAGGATTAACTTTAGCATGATGGAGAGAGGGAGCCCCGGGGGGGTGTCATGGAAAGACAGAATTCCCCTTTAAAGTCATCCATCCTGGTGTCAGATAGCAACACTGGTATGATGATTACCATGTAATGAATGCACAAGAAGCACAGTATTTCCTTTAGTCCAGATGTGTCTGAACATCCAGATGAAAATACATTTCTGAATACTATAATGTATGCAAATGATTTTGTGATAAGCTTTCAAATTCTTGGCTATTTCAATCTGCTGTAGACATGCTGGTTTCCACAGTTATGATATGAGATAGATAAGGCTGATATGTCATCCTTTGAAATATTATTTCCCCTCATCTATCAACATCATAGTTATAAGTGCTTGATTTTTGATTTGTATGTACCAAGGAAAATTATTATTTTTTGTTTACTACTGTTGAGGTTTTAAACAGTCAGTTTAAATATAATATTACTTTGATATATTACACAAAGTTCAAGAGAACATATTTACAGAGTAAATAAATGGCAAACTTAACCACAAAGCTATTACAGACAAGACCTAGACATCAACCTCGCCCAACCTCATATTCAGGTCAGGTTGGACAGGGAAAAAGTTACCCTGTCTACATACACATGTATTGTCTGCTGTATGCTACTGTACAATTTTTACATTGAAATATATATTTCACAGGAATTATATTGAGACCTCACATGGCTAATGGCTGGCATCAATAAAAAACTTCCAGCCATGTCATCTTGGCCTTTGAGACTACAGAATAACAGAACACCTGTGTTACAAACTGGTGCTGGTGGAGGTGAGCAGATGTGGGTGGGTGGGTTTACCAGGTAGGGAGGGTCTAATGAAACACCACTGAGCTATGAAACATAAAGCGTATGTTGCGTGGCACTGAGAGTTAAAGCCATGCTAGAGACTGAAAGTCAGATTATGACAGATTATGACCATTTATTTGTTTAAACTGTGTCTCTCAAGTCCCCCCACGTCAGGGAAGTACAATGATAAACTACAGGAATCATTACTGTTTCAAGGCTCTCTCACTTCCTGGGTATTACATCAGCTGTCATGGTGGGTATGTGTGAAGTGACTTTTGTTATGATGAAGACTGTAAATCTTCAGGAATGGTGTTGTTATTGATGCCTGATGAGGATCAGCACATTTCTCTGATACTTTTATCTGTTGCTTTCTGCATCCAAGTCGTAAAGGACAGAAGGCTTCTCTTCACACTCACATAAAGTGAGAACACGCTCAAGCTCACCAGGCTTTGAATGATTCTTCAGTGTTCCAGAGTCGTGTTCCCAACACTTCTGGAGACATTACATAGACTCACATTCATTTCCTGGAGACTTACCCTAACCATAAACATAACCGCTATTTACCCAAGTCTTCTTGCGTGTTGTCCCCATAACGAATCCACACAATGTGACTGTTTAAACAGATTTATGACCCCACAACACGAGTAATACACAGACACACAAAAGCTCCCCTTAGGGTGTGAAGCGTCAGAGGTCAAGTGCACTTTCTTACCCAGAGTCCGCGTCTCTTGTCCATCAGTGGTTGGGAAGCTGATGCAAAGGAAGGAGAAATAACACCATGATCACACTTATCCTATGTGTTGCTAGGCAACTAATGCAGCAGGCATGGCTCTGTGTGTTGTGACAATGATGGCCAATTATCAGCTGCCTATCTCGTGGTGAATGCTGTCTACTCTGTGCCCTGTTTACAAGTCCCACATGCTGCAGTGATGTAGCACGGTGTTTACTGGATGTGTGGTCAGTGTGAATCTGACTGGTGACAGCTATGTCGCCAACATACTCCCTAAAAACGCAAATCCACGCCATAAGCAACATTCATTCAGGCAATTGGTCTGAGTGGACAAGCATTACGTAATACACCAATTTACCAGTGTTAGCTTTTGTGCCCTCCAAAGGATGAATTATACCTTGTATTAAGTGTTGTCACCAAGATGATGACATGATCTGAGCTTTTTTGCCCAAATCTTCTTTACACATTCCAACATGACCTGTAGCACATGGTTTCTAGCTCCCTCTGTAGTTTATTTGACAGCATAACACTTTACAACTGTTGGATATGACTGCTCAGTGAAGGCCTCCAGAACAAACCTGTGGATGTAGATTCTTTCTGTTGCACTTACAGCATGAGTCACACAAGGTTGAAAAACTCCTGAGCAGTTATTCACCTACTCAACCTAATTAAAATCTGTTTGATGCATGGTTAACCTAGTGAGTCAAATGACTGATTGATATTATTATCAGAATAAATATGAAAGAAAGAAAATACATTTAACTTTTATACACCAACTGATTTGTTGATATGTGACGAGAAATGTTTTCTAGGAAATAACACGGACATATACATTAAATACAATGTGCACCTTTTATTCTTATATGAATATACAGTATAGTACACCAAGATTTGACACTGACAGTTGAAAATAGGTCTGCATGTTTACATTTTACAGTGCAGTGCAGTATATACAAACACACCAGAAAAGCATCACCCTTGGAAGCTTTTAGAGCAGCACAACAGCGATTTTCATCCATCTCCTGACAGATTCCTGATGTCTTTAATTCAACAAAAACTAAGAAACACTTTCATCTCACATTTGCTTCATCAAAGAAGCGGCCATGTTTCTGTGACACGTCGGTTTTAACCAATCAAGAGCCAGGTGGTGGCAATCAAAATCAACAAACAAACATTCACATCAGTGAAAAGTGCTCTGAGCTGGCTATGCTGTGCTTATCTAAAGACCACGCAACATTTTACTGCTCCATGTCGTTGTCATTCTGCAGAGTTTTCATCGCCAGACCCCACAGAGTTACACTGGAGATAAACTGGCCCTCACTGGACCTGGAGGACCCACTATTGGGCCTGCTCGAAGACGTAAGGGAACTGCAGTGATTGTCTGAGGGAGGCAGGTAGGGCCGCCCCACTAGACTTCTGCCCATCTCCACTGAAATATTCCCGTTCTCCACATACGGACCATACGCAGCCTCCTGAGACAGCTGCGGTTTGGCCAGCTTCATGTGGTCTGTGGCGGTCAGGGCTGCACTTCTCTCCTGGTGGCTGGATGAAAGGAGGTGATGGGGTACCAGCGAGCGCAGCTCTGGAAGGGGGGTGGGGTTAGAAGCTGGGCTGAGGTGCATGCTGGGAGGTGGAGTGTCTATGTGTGTTGTTGGTTGTGTTGGTGAAGTTGGAGACGGCGAGGGTTTCTCTAACCCTGCATGGGGCATCACGCTGGGGAAATGCTGCTCGCTGGCGGCAGCATGAGGCTTACTGTGGTTGATGGGTTTGGGGAACGAGGCTGCTCCATCTGAGCTGCGAGGTGGGTCAGAGTTGTCAGTGACCGGGCTGTCGGTTGGAGCACCCTTGCAGTGCATGTTGCTGTGCCTCCTCAGCATCGCGGAGCGGGTGAAGCTCTTCCCACAGGCATTACAGATGTAGGGTTTCTCACCAGTGTGTGAGCGTATGTGACGCTGCAGGTCCCCTGAGCCAATGAAGCACTTCCCTGCATTAATTAACAACACATATTGAGGGGAAAAAACACTATGAATTAGTTATAATACATACTGAATTCAAAAAATACATACTTTAATAAATAAATACTGGAATTAAAATGCTTAAATACCTAAAACTAGGTGAAGTTTTACAGGGTTTATACAGGTTCTCGTGCATTTTTTATGCCTTTTATGCATTTTCTAAGAGACTGACTCAGCTGAGTCAAAACCATTATTGACCCTGCAGCAGGAAATGACCACAAAACTCCTTGTGTAAAAGGAATAAGGAAACAGACACTCACATCTAACAGTCAGCAGTTACTCATAAAACAAACAAAAAAAAAAGGCAAATAGCAGTCAAAGCTTGCTCATGTGGTGTGATCAATACAAAAGGTTAATCATGGTGTAGACGGCTCCCTCACGTGTATTTCAAGCTAGAGAAACTGGAAGTCCTAATTCTCTGTCCACTGACTAATTGTTTCAGCCCTAGAATAAAAGTGTTTTATTGCAACTCTGTCTGTCTATCAATACTTCTAACAGAGTCTGTTCCTTACCACAGGTGGCACAGCTGTGTGGTTTTTCCCCAATGTGACGGGCCTTATGCTTCAGAAGCTTTCTGTGCGTGTTGAAGGATTTCCCACACTGGTCACAAGTGAAAGTCTTGTCTGTGGCATGAGTCCTCTTGTGCTCCTTGAGATTGCTCAAGTTGTTAAATCCTGAGCAACAAGACAGTAAAAGAAACACACCAGCCTTATAAACACAAAATGTGTCCAAAGTCTCCAGCTGGCTCTGTGACAATCATTCAATCATTGAATTAAGGAAATAATTGCTTCTGTTTAGAACAGTTATTTACCTCGACCACATATATCACACAGATGTGGCTTCTCTCCTGTGTGGACCACTTTGTGACGATGGACATCTCCTGATGCAGTGAAGCTGGAAAACACAGACAAACATTCAATTTACAGGTAGCTGTGGGGGCCATTAGGACTGTGTAATAAAGTGAAAATATCATATCAATGGAGCCTAAACTCAGATGGAGCCTGTTCTTATTCAATCAGTCAGTCATCACCACAAATTCTTCATTACTGCCTGAACATGTAAGGTTAAGACAGTTTCATAAAAACGTTGAATTATTATTGCTATACAATATAAACTCTATATACTACCAATCTTTGGAAACGATCAATCAATTTGCCTTCATAAGGGTGGACATAGAAAACTACAATAAGCAGCAAACTGGGAAAAAAAAATACAGATCCAGAAATATAAATGAGGAAAATGGACACATGTAGTGTACTTCACCTTTTACCACACAACTCACAGATGTACGGTTTCTCTCCAGAATGTCGCCGCAAATGTGTCTGTAAATTCCCAGCCTGTGAAACAAAATCAGTTCGATATCTCATTTTCCCTTCTAAGAATAACTGTGGCAAATCAGAATAATACACCAGGCGATACCTGTGAGAAGTTTCTCCCACAAACATTGCACTGAAAGGGCTTCTCACCTGCAATGAAAAATGCAGCTTTGTGTCTGAAAATTGTATTGCAATTAAGTTACAATCATTACTGGAATATATTATTATATAACATGTGCAACTGTAAGGAAATCATAAGCAGGAAATACCGGTATGTGAGCGTTTGTGCAGCTCCAGGTTGCTCGGGTGTTTAAAGATCTTCCCACACACCTCACAGCAGTACTGCTTGTGTCCTGTCTGCTGCGCAGGCTCTGGCACAGTCTTCAGATTTTGCTCTTCTTGGATCGCAGGTGGAGGACTGGGAAGTTGTGCATCTGTTGGTGTCTCCGTAACCTCCTCCCTGTCTGCGTTAAGGTCCTCAACGGGAGCTTCTGAAGCTCCAGACTGGACCACAGACTCTTCCTGGTGACTCTCTTTGGGACAGCTGAGGACAGGTTCACTGACTGATTCAGCAAACATCTCCTCCAAAGCCTTCTGAGATCGGAGGTAGTTGTACTTTTTCAGGTACACGGCCTTCTTTGGACGCACTGGCTTGTTAAGCATGGAGTCCGCTGAGTTAGAGTTGGGAGTGTTTAAATTATCAGAGGGTGTTAAAGAGGTGACGGGGTTCTTTTCAACTGCCACAGATGTGCAGGGAGGACTGGGCTGGGCTGTGTTTCCTGAGGATACAGGGGTGTGGCTGCCTCCTTGGCTGACCCCGAGCTGACACTGCTGCTCCTCCACCAGCACCAAAGGGCCTGGGCCTTGATTTGACGCTGCGCTATTAGTCTGAATTGCATTTTGTTTGAAGTACTGCTTACTGTAGAAGTTCCGGAGCTTGTAACCATGGACAAGCTGCTTTTCAACGGGCGCCTGCGTGCTGCTGGCTGCATCACAGTTTGAGCTGCTATTAGGCACAGCGACGGGCATCCTTTTGCTGTGGTCCATGTCACTGCTGAAGCCAGGCCTCTGGGTTTCAGAGGAACAGTTGAGGTCAACGTCATGAGGAAGACTGCTCCCTAAGAGGCAGTCATGCTCAGAGCTCAGCATGCCTGGGAGAGAAAATGACGGGATTTCCACTGGTGGAGGACAAGGCTTGAGGAAAGCATTACACATGCTCTGAATGTTTGGAACCTGCAAACACTGAGCAATGTCCAGGAGTGCTTGAACATTATCTTGGTTGATGTCAAGATGAGACGTGTACATGTAGTCCAATATTTGGCCGATGCCACTGACATCCTGGATGACCAAGTTGAACACTTCATTCTTCTGACTGGGGGAGTTTTGGAATAAAGACCTGGAAAGATCAAAGTAGTACTTTTGACACAGTGTGACTCTAAAACAGCCAACATGCCATTGATTCAATGATGTTTTCACTGATGTGTCACAACATTAAATATATAAAGACATAAAGGCACCTGAAATACGAGCTGAAAGCAGCCAGGACATTTTTGTGAGCTTTGAAGCAGACACCCTTGACCACCAGCATGCAGTCACAGAGCAGCCCCTGAATCCTCTGCTCCTGGAGCTGCTGCAGCAGGTAGGAGCTGTGGCTGGACAGGGTGTCCATGATCACTCAGCTGCTAAACCTCTCAGGTCCAACTTTTCCGGTCCAACTTCTCCATCAAAAAGCTAACCAAGGGGACACATGTCAAAAACAACAAATCTCTTATTAAGGAGATGTTAGTTAACTATTCCTCTGGTTAGCTAGTCCTTGGAATGCAACCATATTAAAAGTGATGCAAACGAGCGCTGACAACACTATTCAGATGGTAACATTCATACAGTATATATGATTTAACAACCGCGCAGAATCCAGTGTGGCTGTGCTACGAGACCAACCATGCAAAAATTGGACGAAGAACTGCTAACGGGCTAACTAAGAAGCTATGCTAACCAACCACAGGTGGTAAGTGGTGTGAATCACTGCGGCGGCGACTGCCTCGAGAATTACATTTTCTAAATTATTCTTTAAATAATGTCAGTTCAGTAATGTTGTCATAAAAGATAAGTCCAAACCTACATCTGAAGTGTCCACCTTTTATTTGGATGATAGGTCACTTTTCAAGTGTAACAATACTACGTCATTTCCTAGTACAACTGGTATTTCGCGCGGCTCATCCAAATGCAGCAGATAACATGATGGACGATTGTTTTAAGAAGCAGTGACAGTGTAATATATTGTAACGTGTCAGGTTGGTGTCATTAGCGGGCATGCTTAAAGTCGCCATATGCATTTAGCAACTGAATGCAAGAAAAGGCTTTGTACATAATTTTTTGCCGCTCTGCTCGGAACATTTGTGTGGATGCATGTTCACACGGAATACTATTAATGTAGCTACCGAGTGTTGCTGTGGTCACGTGTGTTTTGAAAAGTTTATGCGCATGGAACGATCACAAAACGAGTTTAACGCCGCGGCTCACATCTTTTATACGCTTCGATAAATCTTCCACTACTTCCAGCCTTCGGTTTACTTTAATATCAGCTAGCTTTTGCTAACGTTACCTATCTTTTCGGCTAACATTAGCTTGTAATATCCTGACTGTGGACAGTCGGGTCCCAGTTTCGTATGAGGAGTGAACCGATTTCGGTTTACACTGTCGGGCTGTTAGTTTCAGTTACACCTTGTTAGCAGATTGGGTTGAATCAGTTAAACAGCTCAGTCAGTCACACGTGTCCTTAAAAATGGTGTTCTTCACCTGCAACGGCTGTGGTGAATCCCTGAAAAAAGCTCAGGTTGATAAACATGTGAACATGTGCCGGGGCTGCCAGGTCCTGTCCTGCATCGATTGTGGAAAAGACTTCTGGTAATGACCCAGTTTCTACTGTATTCTTCTTTTCTGTTTAGCTAATACCGGCTAGCTGGACAACCTCATAACTCACAGTGTCCACGTGTGTAATGGCATCCTGTTGAACAGGGGTGATGACTACAAGAACCACAATAAATGTATCAGTGAAGATCAGAAGTATGGAGGCAAAGGCTACGAGGCTAAGGCAAACAAAGGAGACGTGAAACAACAGCAGTGGATACAGGTAACATGTAGTGAAACGATGTTAACGTGTCCAGAAGGAAAGTTTTTTTTTTTTTTCTAACTTGATATTTCTTCTCCCATAGAGGGTCCATGAAGCCATGAACAAACCTGGAGTCAGTGCAAAACTGAAGGATGTGCTCAGACAAGTCAGTATGTATGATAACGTCCCAAGAAAGAAGGCAAAGTTTCAGGTTGGTTTCACTTTAGTCTGTACTAATAATTGTATGCTTTATTGATCAAACTATGTGATGAGCTGCTGTGTCTTCCCTGTGTTGTGTGTGAGCAGTGGGAACATGCATGCATGAACTAATTAATATTCATGTTTTGGACATTTCCTTAGAACTGGATGAGAAACAGTCTTAAAATAGCAAACACCAATCTTCACGAGGAAGTGTGGGACATCCTGGCTGCAGCTGACAATGTAAGTTACTCTGCTTAAAGGTCACTTTAATCGTTGTTTGTTTTACTGCTTCCCTGTGCATATTAGTTACTGTCAGTATAGAGCCGAAATGGTGAAAATCTGGTTTTACTTTATTTAATTCAAATTCAAAGGAATTGCATTCAATAGTTAGAGGCTTTCAGTAGCTTGAATGAAGTACAAGAAAAACATGCTACAGTTATTAGCTTTGTCTTACCCAGTTATTATCATATCTAGGTTGTCTGCTATTGGAGCAATTTTGGTATTTCTAAATGCAAATGTTTCCTCTTAAATAAGGGTGACGCATGTATTAGATATGTATGTTGTTCTGGTCTGATACCACCTATAATCATACAGCCTCCTGAGGCCCCCCAGGAGACTGCAGAAGCTAAACAGACAGGGGCTGAAGTCACAGTAGATGCTAATGGAAATGGGAAGCAGAACGGCCACCCAGCCGTCGAGAAGAAGAAACTGAACAAACGGGAGCGTAAAGAGGCCCGTCAGCAGAAGAATGGGAAGGCTGTGAAAGGTGCTGAAAAGACAGTCGCACAGGAGCCAGAAGACGAGAAGGCAGGCAAAAAGAAAAAAAAGGACAGAAAAAGGAAGCGCAGCTGTGAGGACGACGGGGATGAAAATGGCCCATCCAGCAAGAAAAAAATGACAAGTAAGACAGTTTTCTAAAGTCTACCCACAGTCTGTCTCTGGATGCTGTTCACTGCACAGTGCTGTCTAATCCGCCAGGGTTTTTATTTCTTTTTATTCTTATTAGTTCTAGTGAAAATTTGTGGCTTTTAAGAAAAGCTATTTCCTTGCTTGACTGATATTAAAATGTGGAATGGGTAAAAATTTGTATCAGCAGCTTTGATGTTTTCTCAGTCACCAAATGTTGATAATAATGTAAATTATTTTAAAGTATTGGTAAAATTTGTTATAGCGCTCAGATATGCTCAGTATGTCCACTTTGTTTGACTGTGCTCTTATGGTCTTGTGTTTTGAAAGTATTTACTCCATAAATATGGACATTTTTTTCCTTTTTTTTAAACATGTGAAAACAATCTTTTTATTAGATTTTATAATGACATGTGTTTTGCTGAATGTATGTTTTATTGCCTTTCTTTCAGTTGACCAAGCTGCAGAGGAGACTGAGGAAACTGAGGATCAAGCAGTCCCCAAAGGTCTGATGCTTTCCTTCATGACTTTGATTGACATCTTTTAGAAAATAAGTAATGATGTGATGGAAGAAAGCCACAAGGGGTCAGTGTCGCTTCTTTTATTGCCAGTGAGGACATGAACCCTACACTGTGTTTCCACCGCATGGTACAGCTCGACTCTACGTGAATCTGCCTGCTCTTTTTTGGCTTTCTACTGGTAAAAGTTAGAACCTGGTGCTTTCCTTGGTATCACCTCAGTTGAGTCTGCAAAGGAGCTGAACCAAAACAATGGAGTGAAAACACTTCAGACCACTGATTGGTGAGAGAATCGTCACTTGACTCGTCAGTTAGGCTACACAGAGTGAACACAGAGTTGTTGTCAGCTGCTGACTAATGTAATTTCCAAACTCTCTTGATTTTTTTTTTTCAGTAGCTTTTTACCTTGCTGCATTCAGCCTTTCCTGAAACAACGACTGCCTGTTCGCTCTGACAAAGAGCCGCAGACAGAATCAATAACACCATCTCTTCCATATCCTCCGTTGTTCCTGAGTCTGTGTTGCGTTTAAGATGAATCACTATGGTGATTAGCTAAGAATCCCACCCGCCATGAGGGGTTCTATATGCAGTGAATACAAAACTGAGAAAGCACCTGGTACCAAAAGCGAGTAGAGCCGAGCTGTGCCATGCAGTGGAAACATGGCTGTAGTGAATTTTTCCCCTTCTAGTAGCTAATTTATGTTTCTTATTAACTCTCAGGCAAATTCAACTGGAAGGGAAATATCAAGGCAGTACTGAAAGAATCACCTGACCAGGAACTGCCAGTAAAGAAACTCAGGAAGAAGGTGAGGCAAGGAGTGTTTCAGTTACTCTGTGGACTCTGTAGTTCTTTGTTTGCACACTGTCCCATTTGACTCCTAAACTCAGCACGTTGTTCTTGTAAATATTATTGAATATTTGAGTTGTAAGAGCTTTTTCCTTTTTTCCAGGTTTTGGCAGCGTACTACTCTTTCACCAGTGACAGAAATTTTAAAACCGAGGAGGAGGTGCTAGCACTTTTCAACAAGAAGATCAGCAACAATCCCAAATTTAGAGTCCTGAAAGACCGAGTTAGACTTTTAAAGTAGATATGTTTATCTCACCTGTCTGGCATGAAATATCCGTTGTTCATAGACTTTAAAAGATTGAAATGCTATTGTTGTCTGTCATCCTCCTTTGGATGTTTTTATACAGATGACATAATGTCAGAGATTCATTAATTTTATAACTGAATTAACATGTCCTCTTTCTGTTCAGTAGTTTTGCCAATTGCAGTTGTTAAATCAGCATGAGGAAAACTTTTACAAATTACCTTACAACCTGTCAGTGTTGTTTAATGTATGAAATGACAATTGTGACAGATGGCTGCTCTGTTCCACATTCCAAGCCCACGGTAAGGCTGGGAAATGGCACCTTATCTGTGGGATTGGATGTTGGAGTGGGGGAAGGGAAACGGGAGAGGTGCACCTGAGGTGAATTTGACTCTCACACGGGACGAAGCTAATGCACATTCCTCGGCACCCCGAACGGGGTTCACTTGGCCCGGGACACAGAAGCTCCATAGAAGCAAGACGCTTGGTGTCAGCCTCAGGTGAAGTTTTAATGCTGTCTGATTTTCCACCGCTAGAATGAGCAGCCTCTTTACCCTGTGTATACACACACACGCATGCACACACACAAGCTACAGGAGGAAATGTGCCCAGCTTTATGAAGCTCTGCTAATCCCAGCAGGTTTAACACAGATGCTCATTCATCACACTGCTTACCTGTAATTGTATATTGCATACTTTGGGTATTAGTCAAGCTGTTACTCAAGTTTTCGAGTATTAAAATTGTGTTTTCCTGTCCTCAGTGGGACTCAGTATTGCTTAGTGCTTTTGTTTTAATCTAGACCCCACCGGATACTCGGAAAAACTGAAACTAAACCTGTCTTTTCTGTTGCAAAACAGCAGATCAGCGTTGTGTTTTTGACATTAGATACTGCAGGATTAGTGCGGCCCTATGTCTTAAACAGGGCAGCTTCATCCCTGACCTTTGGTGTTGGTGGCAGCCACAGCTATCTGAACAATGTCATTTTTCAAATAAACACGTACCTTTTGTTTTAAAGTGAGAATATGTGATTTCTGAAAGAAGACATAACTCCTTTTTCTTCAAACATTTAATTTAAAAGCAATGAAACACTCTTGCTCATGTCACTACACTTGAGTTTCACTATAGTATTTGCAGATGGTTTGACCATTAGCTTCTAGTGCTACTGTTAACTAAAGAAGGCAAACTTACGATTGATGTGTAACAGACATTATTGACACAGTCCACTGACTTGGTCCTTCTCTATTGTCATGTTTGATAATTTACATTTTGTCTTTAATTGTCGGTCAAGTAACAAAATACATCCTTGTTTAATGGGAAACACGTGGGCTTACAGCCTTTACTTGCTCTGGTATGACCAGTAGCTTCTCGTTGCTATAGCAAAGCTTAGACAGATGTTACTGTACCAACATTATTCAACCTTTTTGCTGACTATATAACACGTCTCTGCTTATCTGCTACATATGATATCCTACATTTTAGCTGTTGACCTGTAATTGCCACTGCGTTCAGCAAAAGTTACATGTAGTCTGTCTTACATGTTGTTATTACACAGACAACCCTGTATAGCAGTGAGTGCACCAACTGTATGCTGCTCGTGCCATTGTAGAGGGGTGGTAAACATGACCAGGTATTCCCTCGCTAATCCCCAGAGTAAGAACTAGACCAGTAAAAATTGGCATCACAGTGTGGGGTAAGACTCTTATCTGGTGCATCTGCATAGGAACAAGCAATTCTCATGGATGCAAAGTAGCTGGTGACCCTGTTGCTTTTCCCTGTGTGTGAGCAAAAAACACTTGTTTTCCCTGACTACATGCCAGCATGGTTCATTTACCCCATTAATATCACCTGCACCACAAATTACAGGCTCCAGCAAAACACACGCTTCTAGCTAAAGCCTAACATTACACCTCCATGATGGCAAGATTTATTGCAGGACACTTGTACTGGACTGCATTAGTTTTAAGATGTGACGAATAAACTAGCAACATAATGCTGATCGACAGAAGTGAGAATTTGCAAGTATTTGCTACAGAAAAAGTGGTCGCAACCAACAATAAAGTACTATTCATTTTACTTTGCCTTGCTGAAGAGTTTTCGATTGAGAGTGAAATGGGACAAAGGTATGAGCAGTGTCAGATTCTTGCCAGCGCCATGTAAAAGTATACATTCAAGATAAACGTTGGAATACAGCCAGCTACTATGCATTATACTGACTTTATGAGGGATGGGAGCAAATGTGCACCGTCAGACTTGTTCAAATATCCTCAGTTACCCTTTTGAGGGTATATTTCACTGCCAGCCTGGTGGTCCAGTCTGTTTGATGCTGTGTGAGGATGGCCTTTGTGGAAGAGGTACACAAAACACACTTTTGGCTTGGGGTAGACCTACTTATGCTATTTGCATCAGATATCATTTTCTGTAGCAGGGAATAGATAATGAACCAAATGAATAATAATATTTCCCTTTTGGTAAATGTAGTGTTCACAGTCTATGCTTTACAAGTTCTATATTTGTCTGTCTATTGAATAACCACTTACTCTTTGCCGAATTTAGTTATTCATGTGTGAAAATGAAGGAAAACCAAAGCATTGCTTTCTATACTCATGGGGACCATGTCAGTTTATTTATAAGCAGAAGTTTCAATAATAAAATAAATACAATATGCTGGAAATTAAGAATAATTGAAAATATGCAATGTCAAAAACTGAAATTATTATTATTATTATTTACTTTTTATTTATTTCTAACCATTTTAATTTGTATCGTTTGTCTTTTGCTTCTGTAGCTTTGACGTTCATTAAACTCAGTTATAGCTTAGGCAAAAAAAACTACAATTGTCGCTTTTTTAGTGCGTCATACACAGGCGACGCGTGTCTAAACGGGAAGTGCCTTCTAATCACTATTTAGCCTTCAGAGCCGGCGCAAGTTAATATTAGCATCAACACAATGCTAAATGACAGTGAACTTGCAACGTTGCGGAATAGATTTAAGCGAGATGCAGAGTTTCTCATGCAAACAACGACTTCGGGTGACGAAGATGAAAAGGGTAAGCTTCAGAAACATCATGGTGGCTAACAGGACTAGCCTACTTCAACGTTGGTGTTCAGCTAGCTAATCGTTAACACTCAAAGTGGAGCTAACGCTATAAACACAGCAGGATATAACAAACTTCTAGTTTGGGCACCGACATCGTTTCTTTAAATGCCAAACAAGCACAGCTTGCTGGCTGACCAGAGCAGACATTCTTAGAAAAGTAGCTAGCTAACTTTTCTGATTAACTAAATGACCAGTGTGTAGTCCTCTTACTAAATAGACTTTAGACAACTTATTTTTACTTCATAAAACTCTCGCAGAAAGATATCTGCCATGTGGGGATGTAGGCAGCTTGTATAGTAGACAATTGTACGACTTTGAGGCCCTCATTGGCACAAATCCAGCAATTCTTGATTGTTTTGACTGTGAGCAAACGCTGTGTCAGCTGAGCAACATTATACAGGGACACTCTACTCCTCCACTGTCCCCAGACCAAGGGTCGTCTCTGTGCCAGTGTAAGCTGATAACTGTAATACGAGCAACAGACATAACATTTGTCCAGTCATCACCCCCCCCCCCCTTTTTTTTTTATTAATGGTTGCGTATATTCCATTTTACATACCATCACTTGTTCTTCTGGCAAGAGGATCGTCTTATATCCTGTATCCAAGATGGACCACTGGGCACAGCTTTGATTAAAGATGTAGGCCAACTCTTGTTTGGGTCATGGAGTTCACCGTGAACTCTGCACAGAGTTAGACCAGCACGCCGAAGCACTTCAGCAGCCAACAACACACTGTGACACATTTAATCAACCAGTAAATTATAGAGATTAATAGCTCTCTGAGAAGTAAGATTATCTCAAAGAAAGCTATCAGTTTCACCTCAAAAGCTGCTTAAAGCTGAAAGGTGGGGATTTAGCACATTCTGTGAAGGCAAGACAAATCTCATATTTGGTAGTTAAGTCTATACACAATAGTGAAACCCTTTCAGTGTCACTCAGAATGACAGGATTCAATCTGTCACAATCTGTTTTTACATCTCGACTTTTCTGAAAGCCTCACAGGATGAAGCTTTCTCTTTTTTTTTCTGAAAGTCTTTCTTTTCCATAACCTTTCAGGTCAGGAGGAAAAAGATGCTAAACCTCTCCCTCGCATTAACAGCCACTCCATCTTCTGGATCGTGGCATCTATAGGTGTGACCTACTATGTGGATTTCCTCCGCAACATCATGGAGAACGATGACATCAAAAGGTGACTGAGTTATGAGGAAGACAAAAAAACTGTCCCTGTGGATCCTGTTCACTCATTCTCTATTCCCTACTTTAGAAATGCTCAAAGTAAATAAATATGTATTTTTTATGGTTTAAATAAGTGTCTTGTAGATTGTCTTGAATACGTTTTCCTCCCTTCAACCTGTTTTTTTTCCAGTTGGTGGTTCAATGCGGGTCTGGTACTCCTCGGCATCTGCCTGTCTCTGGCCATGTTTTGCATTGTGTACCTGGAGTGGTTCAAAGGCATCCAGAACTATGACCACCAGTACCCTGCCATTCCTCCCATCACCACTGCAGCCTTTATTGCTGCATCATGCAGGTAGAACAACAAAATCAATCAAGTGCAAACTGTCTTAGCATGCTGTAGTTTTTCCAATTAGGAAAAAAATAGATCAACTATAAAACATTGTGTTCTGGCATTTGATGAGAGGTGAGATGATGATGATCAGCTCATTGAAGAAGATTGCAGCACAGAAATGACAGAGACCTGTTGGGGGTAGTTTATTTCCACCAGGGAAATCTGTAAAATGTCCCACAATTTAGGGATTTCTCAACTAAAATGTTTGTAAAGCTTTAAAAACAATTTCAGCTGATATGTAATTATCAACCACAGACAGATTGATAAAGTCAGTAATCTTAGTCCAACACAGCGAGGGGTGGGATCTTTATCATCACACATTTTTAGCTGTACCTTTTGATTTTTTCACTGTGGCATTGTCGGGTTGATGAGGGGCCGAGGAGGGCAATAATCCTGACTGTTAATGCCTTAAGTGATCAAATGTGAATTGAAATGGCCCTGTTAGCTTGTTAATGCTGGTATTTAATCTCTGACATCTCAAGCCTCAGCAGTTACACTAATTGATGGGCCACTCGGCAGTCTTTGTCCTGTGATCAGCAAACCCACATTGTTTAACTCATGAAAGCATTTACATACGAGTCTGTGTTGACTGGAGTCACTGATTAGAAGAGAATGGGAAGCTGTCTAATACAAAACTGGTGCATTTGGATGCTACTTTGGGAAGAGTGCCAAGCTTGCACTCTTGAGTGTCTGTGTAGGAGGCATCTGCTCGCAATTAGCATGATATAATTGATCAGCAGTGACACACTAATTCAAGTTGTGCATATTTGTAAGTGTCACTGTACTTCCCTTGCAGCTTTAACATGGCTCTGTGGCCAGTGTGGTCCTTCTTCACTCCACTCATCCTCTTCACACAGTTCATGGGTGTGGTTATGTTCATCTCTTTGCTTGGATGAATGTGACAGGTGAGGATGATACACTGTCATTTTAATCTTCACAAAATGTCTTTTAATCAGGTAAATGCACTTTTATTTGGCCCTAAATTGTGATGTTTCTTTTCAGGTGAAATCTTGTATCATCACACATTACGTATTTAATGCCAGTGCTTCATGCTTGAAGAACTTTACATCATCTTGTAAAGTGTTTCGTTTTTCTAGTTTTTCTACACATATTTGTTAATATGTGAGTGGACAGCTGCATTAACAGGCTTCACCCTAATCAATATAGAAAACACACCTTCTGAAAGCTCTTCAACAACAACGTCAAACACACTAATGGTAACACTTCCATCTGTCCACACACTCCTCTCCAATGTGAAATGTATTTATCAACACACACACACACACACACACACACACACACACACACACACACACACACACACACACACACACACGCGCACACGCACACACACACACACACACACACACACACACACACACACACACACACACACACACACACACACACACACACACACACACACACACTAAACGCAGCCTACATTTGAACCTACATTTCAAAGTAAGATACATATTCAAAGTCAGCAACAGTTGTCTTTTAAAATTCAGATTTATTTGTAGCATCCTCTGTGCTCACACGTCACTGTACATGCATATTGTAACTATTCAAGATTTAGAAATAAATTGCTCTAAATAGACAGTTCTGTAAAACTAGAATAGAACTACAATAGAAAAGATACAGCAGAAAAGTGAGGTCTGCTACGTACACTGTGCAGTGACAGGAAGAGGGGCGTGATGGCCGATCCCATTCCTTCCCTTTCACCTCTGTGTGTTTTGGCAGAATCTGCCTCAAGTTCAAGGATTCTCTGCATATAATAATGACTCCATGGGAGAAGAATGTGTAAAATATTTTGATGTCATTTATACAATACCCGACATTGCTGTCCCACACAGTTTCACACTATTCAGTGTTGCACTACACTATTATACATCCAACATGGTGACAGTGTGCTCCATTTGTAAAGTGAATTATAGAAATATCTGTGAATCTGCTGAAATGTGTGTGGACACGCTGGCCAGCCTCCCTTACACCTGAGAGAATGGTTCACCACATGGTCAACAACAGCGGCTCGGATTCCACCTGAACCTTACCTCCTCGTGCTCCTCTGCCCCTGCCGTCCTCTCCCCTCTCCGTCTTTCACACCTTCCAGGGATTGGCTGTTGTAGACCTGCACCTGCAGTGGACTGATGGAGTTGTGAGAATATCAGAGCCTCCTGAAACAACACAGCTGTTGTTCTTCTGTGTTGATGGTTTTTTGCAGGGGCGGCTGAGCATTGTAGGGTCACTGTGGTGTTGGTGTGCTGAGATTTAAAGCATCTCGCTTAATGATTACAACTGTGTCAAGAAACGTGATTGATTGAGTGTTTGTCTTCAAACTCTATAAGCTCTACCATTTCTAACTGTTAATGAAACAACAAAGTTTTTAAATTATTTTTATGTTTGTGGTGAGGAATGTGAAGACATCTGCTAATATTCTGTTTTGTTTTGTTTTTTTTAAATAAACTTTTTCAATGAATTTCACTACTTGCTAAAATTGTCATCATTTCTTGATGAAGCACAACCTTAATACAGAAAGTTAGACCTGAGACTGCAACTAAAACTGCTCTGAAATCCAAAAACTTGATTAAATGCTAACTGGTCACTATTTCACTTTGTATATATACATATGTATTTCTGCACTTTCTGGCCAATTACACAACATGTTAAGTATAAACACAGCAGACTTGTAAATCTCATGTAATCCAGTACAATATCCCTGCAATACTACAATATCTTGTGAATCTCATAATGCTCTTTTTTTTTTTTCCTATGAGAGAAAAGGTGATGCAGATATATGTACGCTTTTGTTGTTTCTGTTTCCATTTTACACACATGGCAGAAGAACCTTTCTATACAAACAACAACAATACAGCTGCAGTTGGCACCAATAAGAAGTTGCATTTAGAAAAGGTCGTTATAATATGGGAAATCCCTTTGCTCAGTATTATCTGAGCTTTGCAGACCCCGTTTACTGTATGTATGTGTTGACCTGTTCGTCATAAAGACTGATTTTTTTTTTATTTAGTCCTCAGTACACATAGAAAACGGACTTACAGTATATATAACCCTGATTCCAAAAAGTTGGGATGGTGTATAAAACAAAATTTGCTAATCCTTTAACTTGAAAACAGTACAAATACAATATATCTGGTGTTCCGCCTCATCAGCTTCTTTGATTTTTGTTAATATCTGCTTATTCTGAGTTTGATGGCAGGATGTTTCAACCATACGAGTGGTGGATGAAGTATTCCAACTTACACATATTTAAGTAAAAGTAACAATACTGCCATATTCTCCACTAAAAGTAAAAGTCCTGCATTTACAATTTGACTTACGTACAGATTTATCTAGAAATAATGCTTCAGTATCAGAAGTAATCATGCAGAATTGTTCCTTTCAGAGGGTTAGGGTTATATATATTCTGTGTTACTGGTCAGTAAACTGTAGCAAATTAAGATCAATTTAAGCAACTTTTTTGCTCTGTAATCTATATTACTGCATCATATTTTAAAAGATGACAATAGGTTTAATCTTGCATCTGATTTGGAGTGAAATTATTTTTGCTTTGCTTTGAAAAACGTTTGTTTCTGAAGATAAAGCTTTTACAGTGAATCACACTGTTATTGATTAGTCCTCAAACGACAATCAAATTCACTGACGGGATGCTCCTGAAGCGCAAACAGCAGAGAGCTTCATCACTTCCAGATTGAATCAAAATGTTCTGACTTTAATCAGTCGCACATTAAAGTCCCCTGATAATGAATAGATCTGACTCTTTTCCCTTATCGCGCTGATTCTCACTGATCAAGAAATCGAAACCGAGCGGATGGTGTTGAGATGTGCTGTTAGGGAGCATAACTTGATCATCCCTCCAGACGTATTGATGAGTGTAATGGGCCGTTCATTCTGTTTAATGAGAGACACACGAGGCAGATTTACGGGACACTGACAATATTTACTAATATGAGTAAAACAAGGGTGTTTCATAAAGTGAAAGGCTGCTGCTGCGCTAATTAACCACCAAGTATAAGCACGAGGATCCCAACCATCCGCCAACCACTCGCTCTGCACTCTGCATGTTTTTGTGTGTGTTTTGAGGTGCTTGGCTGACAGGACTCGTAAAGCAGAATAGGAGCTCTTGTGAAGCCACCGCATGTATTCATTTCACTCACTGTGCTTGACTTTTTAATTAGGCTGTTTCTCAAAAAAAAAAAAAAAAAAAAAAGCGCCCCTTTTTTTTTAAACAAATCAGTGATTTAAAGTTCCTGAGTAACATTCTCACCCCCTCCTAAACTCACATCACCCCAATCACATCTGTCTGTGTGAGCAGTTCTTCTTTTGTTATGCTGATTGCGCGCGTCCGCCCAAGATATTTATGTTGCGCCAGAGATTGCATGGTCACATCTGAAGGAGCTCTCCGTGCTGATGGTCTCAGTGCTCTCCTTCTTACATCCACTCACAAAAAGCCTTTGTGAATCTGGGGAATGAAATCTGATTTTTCACCATGAAAGCATAGTTTTCAACCACCGCATCTGAACCACAAGTTGGACATGATGCTTTGAGGAGGTGGCACGTGGATCTGGAGCGCTGTCAGGACAGGTCACTTGCCCCCAGCCTGTAAAAATCACAGGTTTGTGAAATGTCATCTTTCTTTTCATCTCATGCAGGCCTGCGTGCTTAACACCCGATAGCTAACCTGAGAGGATTTCAGCAGACTTGGAAAGACTGCCTGGCAGCTGCCCTGAAGAGGTGGATTTGGGCGAAGTTCGTTTTTTCTTTTTTCTTTCTTTCTTTTCTTTTTTTCTTTTCTTTTTTTGTCTGTTATTGTGGATCATTCCGTGCTTAGTGCTTTTGCTTCTTTAAGCGGTGAATGGTTGGCACTGCAAGCTCGGTGATTTCTCTGAAACGTATGGGAGTTTCAAGAGGACGCGGGTCTGGGATCACCAAAGATTGAAACGAAATCTCCCATTTTGCAGTTACACGACCAGATATTTCAGTTTCAGGGTTTCGAGATGACAATGGCATCTATCAAGTCCATCCTCACCGAGGCTGGACATGAAAACTATGCGTGACCACTGAGCCGGACCTTGAAGATTGAATGAGCATGTTTGGCACAGTACCTATTCGGCTGAATCCCCACCTTGTAGCAACGGGTTACGCACCTGGCCTCCCTCAAATGCACTTATAGCGCGCGACTTTGACTTCTCTGCGATTTTTCTCCACGTCTCCCACTATGGTGGAGCACAGCGGCTTGGATATTATGTGTCTGAACAAGTACTGTCACAGCTCCTCTTCGTCCTCCAGCTCGGAGCAAGACAAGAAGATTTTCTCCAAATTAAAAAGCAGTTTGTCAGAGGACTTTCCGAGAAAGAACGCAGTGATCCTGAGCGGCCAGTACGGGACCAACGTGCTGCTGATCGGGGCGGCTTTGATGTTGGCTATTGCGCACCATGGCCCCTCTGTCAAGGAAGAGCACCTGCTGTCCTTCATCACCTGCCTCATGATCCTCCAGCTGATCTGGATGATGTGGTACATCCTGGTGCGGGACAGGCAAGAGAGCGCGCGGACTGAGAAAGATGTTCACGCCACCACATGCTGGATAAGAGGTGAGTCTGTAAGATTACGCACGAATGCGTAAAATGGCAAGTTGATGTTGTTCTTTTCAGTGTGTTTGGGGATTACAGAGGTCCAGGTTATGTCTTCAAGCATGTGATGATCCAAAACCAGTCTTGGTTATAACTAAGGGTTTGTGTTTGACAAATTAAAGGAAATCTGAAAAATGATTTGTTTTTCCATATTGCCAAAGCAAACGTTGAACTCTCTTGTTTCATCAGCGGCAGTAAAAACTTGATCTGCATTTCTTCTCTTCTTGGTAGGTGGCTTGACTCTCCTGGCACTCCTTTCACTGATTATGGACGCTTTCCGAATCGGGTATTATGTTGGCTATCAGTCTTGTGTGTCGGCTGTGCTCGGAGTATATCCTGTCATCCATGCAACTCACACCGTAGCGCAGGTAAGTTTACAACCCCACTTTAATTTCAATAAAGTGATAATCTTTCAGTGGCGTTAGACACTGTGTCTTTTTAACCAGGTAGGTCTTTGAATAATGTGCTCATTGTCCACGTTATTTCAGTGTAACTGCATATGGCAAGGGAGATCCGTCTGGTGAAGAGTCCTAAATAATTGTTCTGTTTATAAAATATCCTTTTAATAAGCTAGTGTGGGTGATGTTTTCTGCAGCTTTTTATATAAAGGTTTTGTGTCTTGTCTTTATTGCTTTGTTCAGGTGCATTTTCTCTGGTTTCACATCAAAGATGTCATCAAGAGCTTTGAAACATTTGAGAGGTAGGTGAAATATGTGATATTAGAATTTAGCAAGACTCAAGTTGTTGTTTATCAATTTTGTTGCTCTCATAAATGAATAAAACATGTTTTGATATCACAGTCATGACACATTTCACCAGAGATTAAAGAATGTGCATGATATGAAATCTAGATGCATGTAAGACAAGCTGTATCATAACACTGCCACGTGCTCTCAGATGACTGGTCATCGACCTTGTTGTCAACTGTTTGTCTCCTCAGATTTGGTGTAATCCATGCAGTGTTTACCAACCTCCTCCTGTGGTGTATCGGCGTAATGTCAGAGGCCGAGCACTTCTTGAACAACCATAAGAGACGACTCTCTGCCCTGGGCTATGGAAACCTCACTATAGGTAAGGGCCAAGGGGTCGATTGCTGGCTTGTACCTTGAAGAAAAGTACAATAGTCCACTTGAGAGCTCACCTCAACGGATGAAAGAAAAAGGAAGGAGAGGAGGGTTTGCAAGAGGGGAAGGGAGGTTAGCTCGGCAGCCCAGTGGGTCTTGTTTGTGTCGAATGTCTCTCTATTAGGTTTCAGGAGACACACACTGTTGCTAGTGCTGAGGCCCCCTCCCCAGCCCTTTCCCCACACTTCAGCCACCACCAGCCCTCCTTGGCAACCCCCCGCTTGACCTCAGACGGCTTTGTCCCCAGGCTGCTTACTCCCAAGGGTGCTGCAATTACAGTAACTGATACAGCTAAGCCTAGGGTTGGGGGGTTCGGCTGCACCTCCTCATATCCGGCTGACTGTGAGGCTGGCTGCACCCTGACTGCCGTTCCCTTTTTAATTAAAGGGTGCAGTACCATAGTGGTTGCCTTTAATGGATGAGGGGTAGGAGAGGGTGAGGGAGGGGCACACGGCAAGGTTTTGTTGAGATGGTCTCATGGGGGCAACAGCATTATCACAGCTTGTTATGGTGGGCTTGACAAGGAGTATAAAACATGCATTGTCACCAACCCCTAAGATGCTCAGGCAGTCAGCTAATCAGCGATATTTCAAAATTCAGATCAGTAGAATATGGCCAATGAATGCTGACCATCAAGTTTTACGCAAAACATCTTTTTCAAAACATGATTGAAACATTTTAGTGGCTGCTGCCATGAAAATAATTCTCATCTAAGAGCATTAAAACAAATTAAAACAAGAAATAATAAATACAACCGAGATTCCAAAGAAGTTGGGACGCAGTGTAAAACATAAATAAAACATAATGTGATAAGTTGCTCCTCCTTTTTGACATATACTCAATTGAAAACAATCGTTCATAAGCAAGGATGGAGTGAGGTTCACCACTCTGTGAACACATTATTGTATAAAGAAGATTACTACATGCGATCAGGAAGACTTTGTAGAACTGTTGTCAGTAACAGTTTGCTTGCTTACATTCTGTTTCAATTTGCATTTTGCACAGCTTCCCAGCTTTTTTGGAGTCAGAGTTATACCACAAATACTCTGAAAAGAAATGGCTTAGAGGGCCTTCTTTGAATGTAGTGTCAGCTGAGAAATATTGTGCTTTCTTTCTTCATTGTCATGGTGATCCAAATTATTGGGGTGACATCAGTGCAGAGGAGTGTTTACTAACCTGTGGTTGGGACCCTCACAATAGATGGAAGAAACCTGAGGGGGTCACAAGATTATTAATACAATATTTATGCTGCACAAGATTCTATTTCCTTTTTGAATCATCATCTAATCTTTGCTCTTTTTCTTCTGCACTACTGGATAGTTTGACCTCTTCCACTGACAAGTGTGCACTGACAAGCAAACATTGCTTTGGGGGTTTGGGTCACAAACCAAAAAGGTTGCGTCAATTTTGCGTCAAGGCTTTCAAAGCATTCTTATTCGACAATTTAAAATCTGTTAAAAGGAGATTACAAACCAGTGTAAGGCTGAGACACAGCATTTTCTATTCATTCAGTGTGGTCAGCACTGTCCTTTTGGAAGATGAAGTAAATCACTTTTTCCGTACACAGTGAGAGGCTGATATGCTCTGTAGTGAACCTATTTTCATTTAGATATGAGGTCCCATGCCTCAGTGTTAGTTTATTAAGAATCTACCATTTATTTATCCCACTTATTCTAGTAGGGATGTTTTTGCTTTTTGCATTTTCTGCCAGTTTACAACCATGATTTCAAAAAAAGTTTTACTGTGTTAAACGTAATTTAAAAACAGAATTTAATCATTTGCAAGCAAACTGTATTTACTGACGACAGTGTTCCTGAGCCCATGTAGTAATATCCTTTATACAATCATGTGCTCACAAAACGGTGCTTGTGAACGACCTTTCCAGGATGCCCTTTTCATACCCAATCATGACACTACCACCTGTTACCAATCAACCTGTTTACCTGTGGAATGTTCCAAACAGGTGTTTTTGGAGCATTCCACAACTTTCCCAGTCTTTAGTTGCTCCTGACTTGTTTGAAACGTGTTGCTGTGGTTTTGTTAATGCGGACGTTGAGACAAACAGTGTTAATGTAGGGCAGCATAAACGTGGATACATTTCTCATGTGTCTGCATCTGATTTATTTGTTTTTGCAGTGCACTCAGAGCCTCACTGTAACTGCACCACCAGCACTTGCTCCATGTTCTCCAGCAGCCTTTACTATCTCTATCCATTCAACATCGAATACCACATCTTCGTCTCCGCTATGCTCTTCGTCATGTGGAAGAACATTGGACGGACCATTGACCTCTCTTCAAACCGGAAAAGGCTGGCTACCAAAACCCAGGGCCTGACCTTAGGCCCCATTCTGGGTCTGCTTGCACTGGCCAGCACTATTGGGATCCTGGTGGTCTACATCACCCATGTGGAGGAGTCCCTCCAAATGCGCCAGTCAGCCATTTCCATGTTCTACATTTATGGCATCATCATGCTGGTGTTCATGTGCACTGCCGGTGCTTCAGGTCTGCTCATATACCGAGCAGACCACATACCGCTGGACACTTCCAAGAACCCGTCCAGACAGCTGGATACAGAGCTGCTGTTTGGGTCGTCTATCGGCTCCTGGCTCATGTCCTGGTGCAGCATAATCGCTGTGTTGGGCACTAACAGCAATCCTTCTTACCGCTGGACCAACCTCACCTACTCTCTGCTGATTGTGTTGGAGAAGTACATCCAGAACCTCTTCATCACAGAGTCCCTGTACCGCCAGCAAGAGGATGGAGAGAGGGAGGACCCTGAGTTACCAGCTGCTCCAGAAATCTTTTCAGTGACTTCCTCTTTGGCCCCACCGTACAATGGCATCATCAACAGAGCCTATGAGACCCCAGACAGGCCCTGTGTTACCATGGAGAACGAGCAGGAAGACAGCAGACAGGTGTACAGATGTCCAAGGAAACCTTCTGAGGTGCCGCTGCCTGTGGGAAACAAAGTAGTGGAGCCCTCAAATATAAAGAGGCAAATCCTGAAGAATGTTGCTGTCTTCCTGCTGATGTGCAACATTTCGGTAAGCATTTGTACCTGTTAAACTGATCACCGAATGTAGATAAGATTTAATTAATAAAGGATTATCTAATTTAATCTAACATAATCTAATGTAATCTAATTCTATTTTGTTAGATTGAAGTAAATTTTGTTATGTAAAACGTCTAAAGAATGACAATAGTGAATGTTAGATCCAAAGCAGATTTTCTCAAATTTACTCATTTACTCAAATTTCCAGTGAGCATTCCCATAATGTTTCTTTTCATTCAAAATGTCTTCGTATCAGAATCAGATATGTCATGCTATTGTTTAAATGCTGCTCTAATCATGCTACTAATAATAATAATAATAATAATAATAAAAACCAAACCAAACTTTTTATTTCAAAGTTAGCGATTAGCTGGTGAACGTAGTGTAGCATTTATATTTAATTTAGTTTAAAAATGAATGCTCCATGTCTGCTGGATGTGTAAGTACTTAACTGCTTGCCAACATGTTAGCCACAACAAATTTATAGTGATAATATATCATTGGTGTGTGTACAGCTTGTTGCACTGTGTCCAAAATGGGAACGAATCAAGGTTTAACTCATTTAATTTCTTTCTTCCTTTCAGCTGTGGATCCTTCCTGCCTTTGGCTGCCGCCCACAATACGACAACGGCTTGGAACAGGAGACATTTGGCTTCAGCATATGGACCACAGTTCTCAATTTCGCCATTCCTTTGAACCTTTTCTACCGCATGCACTCAGTTGCCTCTCTGTTCGAGGTGTTCCGCCGGGTCTGACAGAATAGCAGACGACTGACAATGCCAGATAACATGCACAGGAACACTTGTCACCACCGGCTCCCGAGAGTGTCTCACAGCGCAGGTCAGCCGTTCAGGAGGCAGTCTGGGTCACACTCCAACAGACTTGAAAGCAAGTGGTGGAGACAAATAAAATGTAGATCCCTCAGTGTGGGGATTACAGAGGAAGACGAACCTATTAGCCTACGTTCCTTGAAGAATTACGTTGTATAATTTGAGGCCTATTCAAGATGGCGATGAAAAGAAACTTTGGTTTCAAGAATTTCAGAGGGGACCTTTGTACTTGTGCTGTAATCATATTTCATATGCTGTATCTGACACACATATTTTGTACTGTTTCATATTAGTATGTATATTACAAAACACTCCTGCTAAGCCACTGAAACACCTGTTAGTCTTAAATATATAATAAGGTAATAGTACTGTATTTAACAGAGCCACAAATGCGTTGGTGTATCACTTGACATTTTATCTGCATGTGAAATGTTCATACTGTATATGGATATGGTTCTCATTTACTTCTCTTAGTAGATCAGGTAGTTTAATGGAACACTATGTAACACTTGAGCTACAACAATAGGCATGATCTTAGCACTAGATGGAATAATCGTTATGTGTTGGACTATAGTTCTCAGAAGTAGGACCTGCCTCTCACAGTCATTTAAGGTTCATCAGTGTCTTCTGTCTGCTGATCCTCTCTTCTGTCCAATTGAGTTATGTTCAAAATTATGTTTCTAGGTAGCAGTGTTTTGATTATACAGGAATCCTGTGATCCGTATTCACATTATTTTGAAACGTGCAAGGTGAGAGAACAAATTTCCTGTCAAAAATGTTTCCCTTCTGTATGCTGATAACACTGAATTCATGTATGTTAAGGTGAAAAGGCAGCAGTTTGTTAAAGTTCAAATCAGGCGCATCAATATTGTTAAAAGTGGAAATCTTGTATCTGAATAGTTTGAGGATTATTCCACCAATATCAAATATATATTGGTGAAAAAAAAATGTTGCTGTGATGACAACTGCTGCACCAGACCAGAGATTGTATATTTCCACCTGAAAGATCAGCAATAAAAACCATCCCAGCCTGTGACATTGTTTCTTTTTGATGTCAAACACAGATATACTGTATACTTGTACTGTACAATTTTATATCAAATCAATGTATAGTTTCAGTTAGCAAGTTCTCAACCTGGTGCTAGCCACTGTATGTGTTTTCATTATGTGCCAACAAAATCCTTGTTTTTCTAGGTGCAAGCTGCAATATTATATCATCTCTGTAAATACTGTCATGCTGATCGAAATCATCATTCAGACACTGTGATACGATTTTGTGAAATTCCAATGAAATGGTGCTCATATAAAATTACGTTTACAGTAATGATGAATGTATATCTTTCGCTTACTGAAATAAAGAATATTTTTCTTTTTTCATGTACAACACCTGTCGCATCTCTTATGTCGGAACATCAAGAATCTCTTTTCTGACTGTTGCTACGTTTTCGCTGAACATCTGAAAAGGCCTCAGTTGTAGTGGAGCTTTGCACCACAGGATGGCGCCACCTATTTGTGTTTTTGAGGCGCCTGATAGGACGGTCCGAAAGCTGCTGTACTATAGGCATCTACAGCTTGGCTCATTGCTCCATCACTCCTTCATAAATACCCGCTTCTCAGAAAGGTGGGCGCAGTTAAATTTAGAGGAAAGCAGAAGAATACTAAATAACGGAAATTCTCACAAAAAACAAATGTGGCTTTCGTTTGTGACTTAATGATCCGGCAACTATTAGGAATATAAATATTGCGACAATAACTTCTTTCATACTGTCATCTTTGTCTTAAATATAGCAGAGGCACTCTATATAAGAGATCAACGTCTATTGCTATGGTCAGACAAACAGGTATATGCACACTTTTGATCCTTCAGTGTTGTAATTCACTGTCAGCGGCAACATCTGAGAGTCTCTATGCAAAGAAATAAATGTTGCGTCGGACACCGGTTGCCTCCTGACATGAGATTATAGGTTACTCCACAGAGTTTGGCATTGGGCGTCGGGAGATTATTTTTGACGTAATGTCAGAACGATTTGACAGGCACGCAGACACATCTAAAAATATCCGTGACGTTTCAAAGCCGGAAACGGCGTTGCTGCGGCTGTTACACCGATACACGACGACGCAGCGCGCGCGAAGCTCCTGGCTTAACACACCCGCCGAGAGTGTGAATGTGACTCACCTGTTCAGGCAACTCTGTAAAGTGGGTGAGCTATGACCTCCAGTCGGCGGGTGTCAGAGAGCAAACAACTACCAGTATTCACTGACCTCCTGAAAAAGATGATTTTTTCCCGTATTTAAAAAGACCCATTGGCCTTTTTCCATCAAGGCGCACGCATTAAAACTATACTATCACGCTGAAAAATCTACATTCTAATTGTAATTATACATTGAAAACGTATTAAAAGAGTTTCAGATAGGGGATTATGGTGCTGGTAATGAAAGAACTAATCAAATTCGGGCTCATACAAGGCAGTAAAAAAGTATTCTTATCCTGTAGGAGTTTCATTAGATAGATAGATAGATAGATAGATAGATAGATAGATAGATAGATAGATAGATAGATAGATAGATAGATAGATAGATAGATAGATAGATAGATAGATAGATAGATAGATAGATAGATAGATGTGTGGAGTTTCTGCCCGTTGAGGGCACTATGAAGGCATTATGCCACCCGGTTGATTGCTTTTTCAGCACCATGGACAGCTCCATTAGCGCTATTACTTTACACTGCACAAGGATCAGTTCTCATTGCGATTACAATGCCTCATATTGATAGGAATTAATATGTGAACTGGTGTGTCTGCAACGTGTATACAGCACGTGTAATGCATTTAAATGCACCCAGTTGCTGTTTAATGGTATTTTGTCTATATAACCAACTTTGATCCGGCACAGAAACACTCCAAATCGTCCTTCCTGTCACAGAAACAATCCACTCGACTTATTCACTTTGTCATTATGCACGATGAAACAAAACGACGAAAAAACCCTCAAAATGTTGAAGGCTTCCTCACACCCATTTTCTAACGCAGTGCACTGTCGTGCGTAACACCACGCACAAAGAAGGCGTGATGTTGTCTGCGCCTGGTTAGGTTAGTGTTTAGGGACTCCCTCCTCACCCACACCCCGCTCAGGATACCTTGTACTGGAGAGATTCGCAGAGATAGCTAGGTCAGCCGCCCGGACCGGCACGGTGGCAACATGCGCTCGCCACTGCTCGCTGCGTTTCAGCCCCTCAGCGCACCTGGCACGCCGGTCGGCTCAGTTTTACCGCGCTTCCTTCTCTCTTTCCGTCTGTTTTGCACTCCACATCAGGCTGGCAGCCGAGCGGGTCAATGGGGACAATACGGTGAGTGGCTGATAACTGCGCCCGTCCCCGCGCACAAAGCAATGAACTACAGTTTTACTTGAAGAGAGGCACATGGAGAACCCAGCCAAGTATCTGTCATCGGTGCAGGGGATTGACTCTGTGCCGGCACCCCTTGGAGAGATTATGTGGAACAGCACCGAAACAGAGGCAACAAACGAGGGGAGGAAGGATATGGTGGTGCGCACGGTGACGGGCTGTCTGCTGTCCCTGCTAATCCTATGGACCCTGCTCGGGAATATCCTGGTTTGCTCCGCGGTGCTGCGCTTTCGGCACCTGCGGACCAAAGTCACCAACATTTTCATAGTCTCCCTGGCTCTCTCGGATTTATTCGTGGCCGTCCTGGTGATGCCCTGGAAAGCTGTTGCAGAGGTGGCGGGGTATTGGCCGTTTGGCACTTTCTGTAACGTCTGGGTCGCTTTTGACATTATGTGTTCCACCGCCTCCATCCTCAACCTCTGCATTATAAGCGTGGATAGGTACTGGGCCATCTCGAGCCCTTTCCGCTACGAGAGGAAGATGACCCAGCGTGTTGCCTTTGTTATGATTAGCATCACTTGGACGTTGTCTGTGCTCATTTCATTTATACCGGTCCAGCTAAACTGGCACAAAGCCAGCGGTGACGATATGGCTGGGACGCACAACTCCTCCACGAGTCGGCAGATGGAGGAAAACTGCGACTCTAGCCTGAGCAGAGAGTATGCTATATCCTCCTCCTTGATAAGTTTCTATATTCCCGTGGCAATTATGATTGTGACTTACACCAGAATATACCGGATTGCACAAATACAAATTAGAAGAATAGCCTCCCTGGAGAGAGCGGCAGAACACGCGCAAAGTTGCAGGACCAACAGGATAGAGTGCCAACACCACAACACCTTGAAAACGTCGATCAAACGGGAAACCAAAGTGTTCAAAACTCTGTCGGTGATTATGGGTGTCTTTGTGTGTTGCTGGTTACCTTTCTTCGTCCTAAACTGTATGGTCCCATTCTGCGACAGACCGGCCACAGACCGGGACGCGGGTCTGCCGTGCGTCAGCGAGACCACTTTCGACGTCTTCGTGTGGTTCGGCTGGACCAACTCCTCCCTGAACCCCATCATTTACGCCTTCAACGCCGAGTTCAGGAAGGCCTTCGCTAGCCTCCTGGGCTGTCGCCATTTCTGCTCCAACACACCAGTAGAAACCGTTAACATCAGCAACGAGCTGGTCTCATATAATCAAGACACCCTCATCCACAAGGAAATTGCGAACGCCTACGTCAACATGATCCCCAACGTGGTTGAATGTATTGAGCATGAAGAGACTTTTGACAGGATTTCACAGTTTTCTCACAACAATGAAAACGCCACCGACTCGGTTTGTGACTTGGAGGACTGTGAGGCAGACATCAGTCTTGACAGGATGTCACCGTTCACACCCAATGGATTACACTGACTCCAACCTCGTGTCTCCCCGTGCGTAATTGGATGTATTAATAATAATGCCACCGTTCATTCAGCTCCTTTATCCCGCAAGCGCGTCTCCACAGGGAGCCCACAGGTCAGGGTCTACTGAGCTTCTGAGCAGCGCCCCTTGTAGCCGGCGGGGGATCAGGTGACTTGCTCGGGGACACTTCAGCAGGGCGCATGCCTCTCCAGCCACCGGGCCACACTGCCGCCGATATGCGTCATATATGAGATGTGATGTTGTTGTCCTGTTCTGAAAAAAACGTGATGTGTAGTTGTTTATTTACATGACAAGTGAAGTCTGTGTTCATTTGTTCAAAGGTTCAGTGTAGTTGAAGCTGTTGTTTACTCTGAGGCGTTGCTTGCAGGGTCCCTCACTCATGTCCATCCACTCAGAGGGGAAAAATGTTTGTAGAGACTCACCTGAGGAAACATAATGGAAACCTTTTGCTGCTTAAAAACCTCATGTGTATCCAGTGCCCGTCTTTCCACTGAGTATGAAAACTGAGGGCAGCCTTACAGACAGCGCAACCAGGATAGTTCTACTCAAATGCAGTCATTTCAGCGCCTTATAGCTTATTCAGAGAAGAGTTTGGAGACGTGAAAGGAATGTGATGTATGGAGCTTAAGTTACACGATGCCAAAATGCAGTATTATAGTGTTTACCCCCTGCACCCACCCCAGTGACTCCTCCTGCTTACCTGCTCTGCATCTCATGGACTACATGCAGTTTGATCCACGCCAAGATGGCTGGACACTTTGATGGAGCAAAACATGATGTAAAAGGCACAAAACCCCCCAATGCTTGAAACGCATAAAAGTGAGACTGTTTACACTGGAATCACAAATCCAAAACAAAGAATTTTGACAACAATCTGCAGTGTCATTCTAACCATCAAAACTGTTGCTCTTTTGTGTGATCTTTCATTTCTCATTGAGGCCAAAACGAGTGAATGGTTCCGCTTTTTCAACCGCAGTGAGCTCGTACTGAACTGAGGAAAGAAAAGAAAAGAATCAAGACTGTCCTAAATTACCAAAGATTTAAAGGGGTGAATCACAATGAGGCTACGGTATGTTGTCAGCAAGAGGAACACACACACACACACACACACACACACACACACACACACACACACACACACACACACACACACACACACACACACACACACACACACACACACACGCAGAGCCACTGGGTCAACACAACTGGATGTCATATATCACCTGTCCCCTCTCACCTCTCTGTCTTTGTACTGTACAGATGACCTGATCTGAATGTAAACTACTGTCCTTTACACAGTGAAGTGTGTCATCATTTGTCTAATAAAATGCTGTCATGCTGAGAGGAACAGAGTGCTCTGGTATCTTCCTGAAGGTGATATTACTGTTTGTGGGTTTCACCAATGGACAAACTTTGCAGGGTCGGAGGGTTTTCACCATTAGTTTAACTTTCATTTTAGCCGTACTCAGCAGTGACTTCACTGTCATGCATGTCCACTTCTGACCCCTCTTCTTTTTAAAGTTTTGTTTCAGCCTGCCTTCTTTGGACAGTTTGACAGCACAGAGTGACAGGAAAGGCTGGCAGAGAAACAGAGAGCGAGGGATGACATGCAACAGAGGTCCCCAGCGGACTCAAACTGGGGACGTTGTGGTTATGTGGTGGGCATCTTACAGGCTGCTACTCCTCCAGGACATGTCTGCAGACGGCCCTGTGTTCCACAAGTTCAGACAGCTGATATATTTCCTCTGGCAGAGAGGTTTGAATCCTGCTGATAAGAATGGCACCATTTTGTATGTATGTAAGGTAATAAAAATGGAGCAAAACACAGCCTGAAGAAGCAGCTCTGCTCTTCACGGTGGCATCTATTCTTTCTCAGTCATACTTTATTTATCAGTACTGCATATAAAACTCTGCCCTTATACTGGGGCTTAAAGCCAGTGAAAGAACACAATATCCTTGTTTAACTGCCAACAGCATATGTCAGTTCAGTCTTTCTGGCAGCAGAAAACGAAATCCCACTTCGTAAAGACTTGCCAATTGAGTTGTTGTTTCCATCTCATATAGGTCTTTGCACATAAGTTAACAGATAAAATATGCACCTTTTTATGTGAATAGATATCTAAATATCGAAATGAATCCATTTATCTCAACCTTTATGTTACAACCATACCACTATTTTGAGATAGACTTTTATTCTGGATGCTGGCTGAGGCTCTGCACCCTCAGGCTCACGGCCTTTTCTTAGGTGGAGATGAGTGTTCATGAGTCTTCAACAAACTGATGTGACAAGAAGGCAGAATGCATATCAAAGTTATATAGTTTAAAGAAAAATACAGTCTGTGCCAATTATATCAGGTTGTTGTTCACCTTATGTTCGCATACCATAAAAAAGACATTTGCTGCAATATATCCATGTTTAGCATGAAAAAACAAAATGATTAATCCTACACAATATAACTGAATTAGCATTTGAAAACTTTCTGTGCTCTTTCCCTGAATTCAAGTTTTCACGTTAACCCATGCATTGCCTTCTGCTGTGTTCAATTAACATACACAGACAGTGGTGGAAGGAGAGGAGCCTTTATTTTTAAAAGGGACAACCAATTTTACATTTCAGACTGTGTTTACAGGTGTCCTCTGTGAAAAAAGTTGTAAAAAGCCCTCTGTGACTCCACAGGGAGCTGTGGAACTTCTGCTTGAATTCTGATAAATTATCTCAAGTGATGTCACTTCATACAAGTTGAAAAAAAGAGTCAGAAAGAAGTGAACTTAGTAGACCTCTGTAGCCTGCTCCTCACCTCTGCTGCAGGCTAGCAGCTCGAGGCTGCATTATCCGCTACGAGCATAACACACCTGAATCTCTGACCAAACTGTTGGCAGTTGCAAAGTAAAAGTACTCATTCTGCAGAAAATGCCCCCTGCAACATATTATTAGATGTCACATTTATAGAATGTTAATACTGAAGCATCAATGCATAAGCAGTGTTTTACAGATGCAGCTGGAGGAGGTGAGGCTAATTACTTTATTATGGCCAACCTCAGCAGGTGATTGGATGAAATGGGAGGGTCGTCAGCTGATCCGCATTGTTCACCTGGGCCTTCCAGGTTACCTGGCTCATGTACTCGCATGTGCTCACCTTACATCCTCTTCTTTTGGTTCACTCTGTCACAGCACACACTGCCTGCATCACTGACACTACTGACTTCCACACTGCCCATTTGTGTTTACCTGAATTTCAATAAATAACATTTGTTTTAAGGAGTGTCTCTCACAGAAAATAATGCCTCAAAATATGTATCCTTGCAAAGTTTACAGCCACACTTAATTCCTTAAATCCTGTATGCTTAAAATCTATATAAAACCTCATTACAACAACTGAGGCATTGCAATTGGGGAAATACAATCTGGAGACAGGCATGTAAATGGGCTGTAACTCTAAATGACACCTCTGTTCTCCTGTAAAGTCAGTCTCTTGGCACATTTTCCAGAAATTAAAACAATCTGTTATTTTCACCTCATCAGAGGCAAAATTCACACAGCTGCCAGGGGAAGTGAGTTAAATGACATTGAGATGAAAGCCTGTTAACTGAAACCCTGAACCAGTGCTTCAGTGATGTTCACCTCCCACCCTCCATCCTGTTGCTGATCAGTGTTTCTCCCATGAGATGACAGATGTGAGGGGACGGGAGGATCTGTGGATCAGGCCGTGTCAGAGCTGAAACGTATAGGTGATATCTCAGCGACAACTCATCACGCTGTGATTAAACTCAAGATCCAAGACGACACTGGTGCAATTTTGATCAAACCTGAAGGACTGGTACACTTTGACAGTGCATTTTTAAAAAGGTGGCCTGATATGGAGGAAATAATTGAAGGTCAGCATTTCAAATTTCAATAATTTCAATGCAGCTGCTGCTAAGTTAATCTAACCGTAACGGTAATAAAAGCAGTATTTCCAGGTTTCCAAGGTTGTTTTTTGTTTGTTTGTTTTTGAGCAACCACTGAAATAAAAAAGCAGCAGCATTCTCAATGAAGTATATTTCTTGTTCTGTGTTGTGTCCTTGCACTATAGAACAGATATGAAAGGTGGTTTGACCTCGATATTCAGCCGTGACAGGAGGGCTGGAGAGGAAGTGGAGGCAGGCTTAGGGGGGTTGCACCATCCGTCAGGACACATTCATCAAAATCACTCCCTTTCCTTCTGCACACACATACATGTGCACAGGCACACGCACACGCTCATACAACACACACATGTGAAATGCAGATGCATATACTGTTACAAGAGATTTGCTCTCAATCTCTCTTCACTGCCCCCCCCCTCACGCACACACCTTTTCTGTGTTTCACTGTCACCTCTTTCTCAGCATGTTTCCTTCCTTCTTGATCTTCAAATGATTTCAGTCATCTAAGGAAAAGCACAGAGGCAGTTGAGCTTCTGTTTCCTTCACCTCTCAGAAGAGCAGGGGGAACTGTGTGAGTGAAACCGCTTTGAGCTTATCTGCAAGAGTTCAGGTAAATGAACCCCTTAATTACTGTAAATCAAACTTGACCCGTTTTATCACATGGTCCATGACTGACGTCGGTATAAGACGGCCAATATTATTGTCGTGCAACCTCGTTCAGTCCCGTCCTCACACACCAGCACATACATTCCACTTTACATTGTGAGTCTTTCAACTATGCCTAAACTTTAATGGTTGCATGTTTTATTCCCATGAAACTGTCTTACTGAGGCTCAGTCTTTGGACCTCCATCATTAAAGGAGAGACTTCATTCAGATCACCAAGCCATTGTTGCATATCTGAGTTAAAACAGTTCAGCCTTGAAGATCAGACGTTTCACTCTCTGAAACTCTTTCTTTCACCGCTCGCTGTCATCCCATTGCTTCCTATCTCTGACGCAGTCTCTGGTTTTAAGTTACTTTCAGTGAGCTTGAATGCAGAGAAAGGCTTGTGTTTCTGTACCCAAAAGGCCACTGGTTCACTCTGTATGGTAGCTGTGTGGCATGCTGATGTAGGGCGCCCTATTATGCGAAGATAATGTTTGGAGGATTTGTCATCTTCTTCACACCCTGTATGATATCTTCTCTTGTTTCTTTTCACCATGAGCTGTTCAATAAGGCGGAAATGTCACAAAGGAGGAAAAGAAAGGGAAAATCAGGATTTAAACATTTTCAGTATGTTTTGTGCAAGACATGAACATGAGGTTTTAGGGATAAAATGCAATATTGTTGCACTTCTGGCTAGAATTAATTTGTAGTCCAACCTATAAAAGAAAAGAAACAGCAGAAAAGCCTGTATTAATTTCCTTTTATTTCTCTCTGAACTTTTGTCTCTTTATTTCTCTATAAGCTCAAATATTCATCACTAAATATGCAACAATCAAAGTTAAAGGTAGAAAAAAAAAACATACCTTGTAACAGGTCGGGCGACATCAGCCAGAGCAAGAAGCTGACAGACTTTCAGGGCTTTTACGTTTAAAAAGCTGTATTGTCAACATTCAGATTGTACAGGACAATCAAATCACTTTGTGCAGGTTAAAGATAGATTCTGATCTGCATGAAGATGCTGCTGCAGTTATCACCAGCAGCACCTGTTCAGGTAACACTGAGAACTGACAGACCCCCTTCTCATAATCACAACATGCCATTTTTGTAAATATCAGATAAAGCTGTGAGATTTCTTGTAATAAAAATTAGATGCCCAGTGGGAAATAATGTGACACCAATTCACAATTACTAGAGATACAGAAGTCAGAATTACAAAAACTGTTTGTGTAATGTGATTCTGACTCTTCAGACATGCACTTGCTTCTTTCCATATTCTATTATATTCTATTCTTTCAGATAAAAAGCAATCACACTGGCATTGGTGAACAAAGCCAAGGTGGAAAATTGTGTGTGCAGGTCTTAATAGCCTGTCAGTGAATTGTTTCATCAGATGGACCACTGGGCAGATAACCTGCACAGAGTCCATATGAGAGCGAAGGCAATGAGGCAAGAGTTTTCCAGTTTTATGGGAAGGATGAAAACACTCACTGCACGAGGCATGAAATGACCAATGTAAGCACTCGAGAAGAGGGCAACCAGTCTGAGTACCTAAGTACAAAGAGCTGTAGGTCACCAACTTTAACATCCCGTGGTTGTAAATCAATCACATGAGGATCTTTGTTCATTGACTCAGCATCCCTCAGCATTTCCTCACTATCATTTATCAGATGGTGCTGATGGATTGCTGCTCTGCAGGTAATTATGCTGTTCATAGGACTGGGCGTGTGCACGCTGGTCACACGTACGAGCTGAACAGTGAGAGGCCTGTCCTCCAGCTCAGATTGACTGTTAATTATGAAAAAAGTTAATGTTTGTAATTAATGTGTAATTTAGTTTGAACTGGTTATCTAAAAAATAGTCTCTTATACCATGATTGCGACTTGAAAACACTTTGTGTGATCAGCTATTTGTCAGCGATCCAGCTTTCTAAAATGAAATGTAGAATTTACCTCAGTAGCATAACTTCTACGATTCACTTTGAATCCACTGAATGTATAATGGATTTATCATGTTGGAGTTATTTTTGGTCCAGGTGTGGTGTGTTTGTGGGACAGCATGGTTGCTCTGTGTACTTATGGCTTGGCAAAAGGCAAAAAACCAGGAGGTGATGAGGATAAGAGAAACCCACATGGCAATCTTCCATTATGAAACATAAAACAAAGGCTCCTCCAAAGAAAAAGTTTAGCCCAACTATCACATCTGTTTATCCCAAAGAGGTGTGAGGTCAGCTGCCATCTCGTCAAAGGGAATGACTCGGCACATCCTGTCAGACAGGTCATCACCTTTAAGTTAACACATGCGCGAGTGTGTTTCTGAGATGAGACAGTGATAAATGTGACAGCAATTACTGCCATGAAGCACAGTGATTCATTATCATAATTATTCCAGAGCGGACCTGTATGAGTCTCTTGCTGGTCTGATTTCCCCCGTGATGATGGACAGAGATGATTTCGGAGCAGAGGAAATCTGCTCCGATTTCGTTTTGTTGCAACTACTGTGAAGAGACCAAGCTATGCTGCTCAGTTGAGTGTGCAAAGGAAGTTGACTTTGTGAACAATATGACAGTTTCAAAAATGGTTATTATGCTTGGCTGCAGTTAATGAATTAGTCCTTTTCCTCTGACAATATTTTTGTTAATAAAGTTCTTGGAATTTTTGATTCAGCTCCCGCCACATTCACTCAGTCGATCAGGTTTTCGACATGTGGTCTGGCTGCCGCAGAGGTCTTGTAAATATTTCATCATTCTCTTATCAGCATTTGGGGAATATGTAAGTGAAGAAAGAATCTGCAGAGAGAAGACTTAATCATCTGCTGTGCTACAATCCACAAATTGCAATAGCAGATTAGTCACAGTAATCCAAATTATTTCATTATGATTTTAATGTGGACCATATTTATAGAACCTACAGTTACACTAGCAGCTCTGTGAGGCTCTTCTTCGGCACAGCAGTGCTTTGAGCTGAGCGCTAATGTCAGCATGCTAACATGTACACAGTGACAGTGTCAGGTATGATGTTTACCGTACTCAGTCTTAGTTTAGCCTGTTAACATGCTAACATTTGATAATAGCACTAAACACAAAGTACAGCTGAGACTGATGGGAAAACCACAAATATCAATCTCATGGTGGCACTAGAGGAAAAGTCAGAGGATCACCAAAGTCATGAGGATAGATATTCCTGGAGCCATGAAAAAATATTGTGTCAAACCACGAATGGATGATGAGATATTTCAGTTGATGAGTTAAAACAATGACTTGCTGGTGGTACTAGATGGAAGGTGTGCAGATCACCAAAGTCAGTAGAAAGTATATTTTGTGAACAATGGACATCTGTATTAAAGTCCAGTGAATCAATTGCTAGTTGCTGACATTTTCCAGTCTGGACCAAAAAGGTGGAGTGACAGACAGACCGACATTCCAAGAGTTAAGCAGCTAGCATGGCTAAAAATCTTGAGGCTAACATGCTAATTTTAATATCTTATGTTGCACTGGAAGTGCTAGGGCCTTCACTCTTTATTTGAAATTGGAACCAACATTAAAACATAGCAAAAACAAAAGCAAAAAGAAACAAACAAACAAACAAAAACAGGCTGCACTGGCTATGTTTTAGTTGATTTGATAAAATTACATTGTGGTTTGAAATTGGCTTAACTTAAATGTCAAAAAATTTACTGTCGTCTGAATACAATGCAACAGAAATCTGTTCAGATAAAGTCCTGTGCTCATCAGGTTATTGCGTCTGTTTTTTGGCATCATTCAGCTTTTAGCTGCAGCATTCTTCATTTACAATAAGTGTGACCAAAGCCAGCATGTGATCCTCATGCATGCTGCTAACTGAAAGGAGGTCTACTCCGTAAACATTCATTCTGTTGCCGCTTTACAGACAACATTAATCTCCCATCTCCTGCATATCCATGCGCAGATATTTTCAATGACAGAAGTGTGAAAGTCAAATCCTGCTGATTGTCCTAATAAGCTGGACACCACTGACAAAATTATTCCACTTACATCAATATTTTCCTCCCACCACAACAGTCCATCCTTGTGCTTATTATCCTGTTTAGGGCCTGCAGAGGAGCTGAAGTAACATAACAATGAACAGCACCTTAGTGTGATGAAGAGTCCAACCTAACTGTATGTATAGGTCTTTAAATACACGACATGCATAATTATTTAGAATAATTATTTTTCACAGTATACTTCATATGACCACTGAGCCTATTTATGATTAGCTTATGGCTAATTTTGTCAGAAACTGGAACAGATCGACTATCATGCTAACCATCATTAATCTTTCATACTCTATGGGTTCCTCTCAGCATGGGTTCTCAAGAAAACATCCAGACAATGGCCTGAATTGGAAATAATCACAATCTGAGTTCTGGATGAAGGCTGGCTCTGAACCTTTCTTTGAATCCACCAGGACTGAATACAGTCACATCACCCCAGTTTGATTTCAGTCATTTTCCTCCATACCTATGTATATATCCACATACTCAGGTCAGTTATTCACAATGAAGAGAACATTGGTTATCATCCTGCGTTATCGCTCTGGACAGAAACAGGTTGGCTATGATACTATCAGCACTGCTGGATGTACTGCATGCATCACAGAGCATTAGCAGCTTATTCTGTACAACATGCTGGGATTGGACTGTCAAGCTTTCAACCCCGCTTTTGTCAAACAGTCCTGATAACAAAGAGCCTGGCAAACTTGAGTAAGCACATCTTTGAAAGGTTCAGAAACACTGCCTCCCAGTTCAGTACAGGACTCTGAGATGAGGTGAACAGATGTTGCTTTTCATGATGTCTCCATTGTGTGTGTCTGTGAGAGAGACAGCAGATTGCGTGCTGGACCTCAGCTGTACAGCTGCTCCACAACAGTCACACACAGAAAAGAGTATAAACAAATCTATTCCTGCGCTGCTCCTCCAGAGATGCTTTGATAGATTACAAGAACAGCCATTATGTTGAAAACCTCTGTCATTATGATCTCCAAAACTCCATTCAGGTACTGATTGTTTAGATCGGCGTTCTAATCAAAAGGCTGATTAGTCTGCATCTTATGCTGCCTGCATGCACGCAATTATAATCTGAGATATTTTCCTGCTTGTTGGTAATTGCCATTTAGTCCCACAAGACCACTGTTGATGTCATCATCGTTATACCATGTACCAACACAAGCGAGCATGCAGTTAATAGATGTGGGAGGTCACATTGTATCCGCTCTCCTCTGGTAATTACTGTCAAGTTCTGATCGAGTGGCAAACAACACAATATTTCCTGATTTATGTATTTTCATGCAGGTTCTTAGGGTTGGAAAGAGAAGTAGAATATTATAGTTCTTGTTACTTTAAAGAATTTTTACTCGAGTAAAAGTAAACGTGCTTGTGTGAAAATCCACTTAGGTACAGGTGAAAAGTAGATCAGTTAAAACGTTCTCTGAGTGGATGTTACTGTATTAGATTAAAAAAAAGGTGTGTGCGTGGTAAATATATAGCTGCCTTCCTCAGGGTAGCCTTGCTATAATTTACCAGAAGAAGCAAAAATGAGCAACAATAAATACTGTCTATGGACACCATGGAGGGTTCAATAAACAATATCAGGCTACACTTTCTATAGAACTGACAAAGGACACACGTACTGTATTATAGAAAGGGAGACACTGCAGTTTTACAGATACACACACACACACACACACACACACACACACACACACACACACACACACACACACACACACACACACAATATATATTGCTATGAAGCACGGCGACAGAGAGTTACAGCAGTCAGTGAGCTTGTTGCTGCTTCTGGGTCCTAAAACCAGTCCACAGCTCTCTGTCCCACTCAAACCAGTCCACTCAGCCTCCCACGGCACTCTTCAAATAAAAAAAAAAAAGCTGAATGAGGCTTTGCAGTCACAAAGTGTCTGGGATTAATGTCAAAAACAGCAGAAAGGCCTCAAACACGCCACTGAGGGTTTAAGCTCCTCAGTGAACGCAGAAGCCACCGCTGGAACATCCGCTATGGGCATGTTCGCATTTAGCATGATCGGCAGACGCTGCATGCATCTGTTGGTCACGCAACAATGTGGGTGAGGTTGATTTGGGTCGCTTAGCATGCTCACCGGGTGGTGCATTAATCCAGTGATTAATTAAAGTATATGCAACCTTTTTTTAACCAAGCCATGTTGTACAATAATGCTATCATTAACCCATAATGTCACGATCTTTAATGTTATTGCATTGTTGTGCATTTTTTGCACTGTTCACTAACTGAAAGCCGTGGCCCCCACACCCCCTGACACTCAGCCAGTGACGTTTAAGAAACACAGATGCAAAAAAAAGAGAAAAAACTGTAACAGTGATTGGAGTAAATGTAATTCATTACTTCCACTCCTGCAGATTCCATAACAAGTTCATTAGTCTTGTGGGAGGAGGTAAAAAAAATGAAGCATTATCCAGCAGCCAAGGAAACAATCACTGGGTAAGTCATTTCTTTAATAATGTAGAACATATTACAAACAACATGGAAGATAATTGTCTCACGTGAGCTTCAAGTGCTCCTTATGACTGACTGATCTCTGGAAAAAAAAGCTGTCATCATCATCTGTTGTTGGAAATACATACCTTATTATTCCTTTCTCTTTGTCTTAAGACAGAATAACTGAATGTGGTCTGTGAGGGAAGAAGGTACAAAGAAATGTACAGCTCTTCCAACATACATCAGAGAAAGTGATAGGTTGTTTTGAAAGTCTTTGCAGCACTCCAAGGATATGGCAAAGACAGCAGGTAAAAAAAGCATGTGTATTGTATTTTTTATGAAATGGTGTAGGATATAAATAATTCATTTTGTCCTGCGGCCAGAGAGCAAATTAAATGTCCAATGGGGAATTATTCTTGGAGAATCCCCTCAGAAAATAAGCAGGGGCCTCTTTCTCACACCATGTCATCATTTGAAGCAGGAGCAGGGTGGTGGAGTGGACGGAGAGGAGAGGCGGTGTAACCAAATCCATGGTGCTGTGCTGTCTCTCGGTGCTGACCTGTGACGACACGGGGAATCAGCCATGTTTTATCAGTGGCAGGCAGGTCGGCAGCGGCTAGCGCTTTGCTGCCTCCTGAAACTGAGGAATCAGGTTACAAGCCCTGTCAACCGACAAAGCAGCAGATATTTATGCACGTGTGTGACTGCATGGAATAAGGGGAGTGTGTGTGTGTGTGTGTGTGTGTGTGTGTGTGTGTGTGTGTGTGTGTGTGTGTGTGTGTGTGTGTGTGTGTGTGTGTGTATGTCTTGATTTGCTCAGACAGAACAAAGTGGCAACCAGGAAATGTGCAAAGTCAGGAAAATGTGAGACAGCGTTCAGTAGGAAGCAGGAACTCATTGCTGGCTTCAGGTCAGACAACCAACATATTCATATATTTGATCCTTATTTTGGCTCTAATAATATTCACATTCAGGTCATCCATGAAAAAGGCATCGTTATTAAATTGTACGAGTTGGCTCTGCTTGAAATCATTGATCCATTATTTAATTGGATCTTTAGTTGATTTCATTTTACCCACAATAACCACAGGAAAAGAATTGGTTTCGAGGTGACATAAGACAAGAATAAGATATGAATAACAGCACAGGAAAAACTGAAAGATGACAGAGGTGAGATCTGAAAGAACTGTTCCACTGTTTCAATAAATAAGCATGTTTCCACTATAAAGATTACATGCTCAGTAGTGCAAAGCATTTCCTTGACAAATAGGGCTTGATATTACTTTGTGCACAGTGCAGTGTTTCCATCAAGCTGAACTGAATTTTGTGGAAACTACAGATATGACAGAAAAGGAAATATAACATGCATTTTAAGTCAAGGGGAGGTGAAAGCAAATAAATAAGCTCCAAAAACACCAGAAACAAATATGCAATTTATCAACGAGAAAGTTCTGAGCAAGTGATTAGTGAGGTGGTGCTCTTCAGATAATGCAGGCCGAGTTACAGACTTTCAATCAAAGACAAATAGAAATCCACTCTGTAATAATTAAATACAACAACTAACAGAGGTGTACGACTCAAATCAAATGGCTTGACTCAAGTGGCAATCACTGACATGACGACCACAACATCCAACTTCATCCGTCACTACAGAACCCACAAAGAAAGGTACACGTCTGTGTCCTTTTAGCCACGTTACTGGCTCGTCAACTGTTAGAAAGCTGTGGCAGACGCTCAGGGGACTGATTCAGGGCCATATAAACTACGCAGGCATGTTACAAGCTAACACAGCTGCTGACTCATAGCTTAATGAATACAGGTGTAATGTTAATCTTCTCATTATGTGCCGTGTTTTAAGCACCTCGTTAATACACCCTTCATTTGAACTGAACCTTTAGAGCTGTCGGGCTATATTAGAATTTCTCATTGTTCATTTTTGAGGCTTGTTATTGATTGCCACAAAATGTCAAATGTCACAAAGATTTGAAAGTGTCAGCAGGCTGCAACAGTTTCTGTGAATTGTGAAAATAAATTTCAGCTTTTCATGACCACTGTCTTCACTGATTTAAATGCAGAAACTGAGGGAGATCAGCAGAATTTCACATGACGTGATTTGCTTGTCCTAAGCACTGACTTGCTACAGACTTGTACACGTGTGACTTACTCCCACCTCTGTTGACTCGTGGCCAAACAAACATAATGGCACGTATAAAATGAGAGTGAGAGCAGCTCTGACATTCATATGAGGCTGTGTTCCACAGAAAAGCATCAGACTGTTGGATGACAATTTTGAACTGAGATAGAAACCTTTGCCAGGCCCATAGAGACTGTCACTATGTATCTGACAAATGAATTTCATTGCTCTACTGCATGCAATATAATTTGTAGAAGCAAAGGGAAAGATGAACGTCCATATGACTTTGCAGATTCTCAATCACGATGATAACCGTGTTTGCTGTGTGGTCAAGAAAATGATTTTGAAAAATACACTTCACAGTTGGGTTTTTCACAGGCAATAAAGAACATTAAATCCTGGATCTTAATAAGCACAAAGAAATATGGAGATCGCAGTCAGTGAAATGCTCTTCCATATTCTAGGATTAAAAACTGAATCAGACATCCTGAGCAGAAATACAAGTGCCTGTGCAGGAATGGTGTCATATTAGAAATTTCAGGGCTCCTTCACTCAAAGCCAGTAAATCATACCTGATGGTCTCAGGTTTCAGGAACTGCAGCATGGCTCTAAGCCAGCAGGGTGATTACAGCCTCTGCATTTTATTTAATCATCCAGTAGATCTGCTCCAAAGACAAAACACAATCTGCTGACAAATGAAACCTCAGCTCTGTATACCTTTGTAAGACTAAGACAGTCTGTTCACTCCACCTCCTTGAGCATGTCAAATGTTAGATGTCTCTCTTTAGGTGGGAGTCAGCCAGTTAGCTCTGTCTCACCAGCAGCAGTGTAGATCCTCACTGCTAGCAGGAACAAAAACCACCATCTCCTTTGTGCTAGTCTCCCTTCCAATACAGAAAACCTTTGTTTTGTAAGCTTTGTATAAATTGGCACCGGTTTATATCTTCAGTCTCCTCAAACTCTATTCCACCTCCAGACATCTCAGATACTCTGCCCATTACGCCTCTGCAGTCTTCCCACATTTTCCATATAATCACGATCAGTCCATAATATTTATTTTTATTCTAATTGTCTGATGTATATTCAGTTTCTCTCCACTGCATTCATTTTTTCAGTTTGTAATAGTGCTTTATAAATAAAGTGATTTGACATGTGATGAAGTGGTTTTCACTCCTCCTCATTCTTTCGTTATCAGTTGAACTACCCGTCTATACAAATCTCATCAAGTATCAATTTCTGGTCGGGAGATCGAATTATCTGGTCAATCAAAAAGCTCTTTCCAATCTTCACCTGGGTTTGGAGATCATTATTGAACAACTGCCCCCTCTTGTTGAAGGGGAATCTTTATCGACTGCTTCTCTAGGGAGCATTATGCACTTCGTTCAGGGTGGGCTGTGTGTGGGTGGGGTGGGGGGTGAGGGGGTGGGGCTGATTTCGGTGTCCAGCTTGAGGACATTAGGGCACAATGTAATTTGATTGTTGACGTGGTTGAACCTGTGACTGCAGGTCAGAGAACAGCAGTCTTTAAGCAATTCATTCAACTATTTGAAACTGATTGTGTAAATGAAACATCAACACAATCAGCTCTCCAGTTGCGTTTATCTTTATTGTGCATTACACAATAAATATAACATAATGTAAAAATCATGCTCATGTTAACATGGAGGTCTACTGTGGTGATGGATATAATGATAAAATCATAATCGTCACTTATCATTTTCAGTCATCAATTCATATATCGTGGGATGATAGTAATCGTAATATGAGGTGATTTTACTGTATATGGTTGTCTAATAACAATATTACAGGTGTACTAATGAAAAATCAAAATGTAAAAATACAAAGAATCTATTAAGAACAATGGATGCTATGACCAGTACTTATTTAAAGGAATTTTATCTATTTGGTGCTTTTATAATCTAAAGAGAAAAAGGAAATAAGGAGAAAGAAGACCCAACTTATTAACTTGTGTGAACAAGATAAAAAAATATCACCTCACTGAACATTATGGGATCACAAGTCTATTTGCCACATACGGTGCAACTCAATGTGTATCTTTATTAAAGGAATATTTCAACATTTTGAGAAATATTTGCTTTCAACCAATATCACTCTCATGTCAGATGCATACTAAGCTTCTCTGTATGGCATTTAGGTCCTATAAATAAATTGACTTGACATGTGATCAAGTGGTTTTCACTCCTCCTTGTCAAATGAAATTGAAAGACTGGATATCTCATCAACTGCCAATTTCTGGCACCAAAACAGAATTATCTGGCCAATCAAAATGCTATTTACAATCTTCACCTGGGTTTGGAGATCATTATTGAACAACTGCCCCCTCTTGTTGAAGGGGAATCTTTTCCTACCTTTTCTCAAGGGCACATTATCCTATTGGCTATGGGTGGGGGGTTCAGTTCAGTATCTTGGACAAGGACATTAGAGCACAGTGTAATATGGCTGTTTGTGTGGTTGAACCTGTGACTGCAGCAATGCACAGCTGTCAGCTGTCCAGTGTGATTGCAGAGCATTGCGGTAATGTAATGTAAAAATCGTGCTCATGTTAATATGCAGGTGTACTACGACAATGGATTTGATGATGGCGAAATATATTTTTTTGTGCACCTTTAATAAAACATCCTTAAACATCTTCTTGTATTCCATCATATTGTACACCATTACACATCATCCAGTAAGAAGTTCAAATATGACCTCAGTGTATCCCGCGGTCCCTCTACGCCCGGGCAAGGTGCTTTAATGTATAGAGAATTAATAATAAGCAAAAATAATTGTCTGGAGGGAAACAGGGTTGAAATAGCTAACTTGCAGAGTGTGACACTTCATATCTCCTTTGTTTAGTCCATGCAGAGGCCGGTGTGAAAATGACAAATTGTTGTTTTATGGGATGTTGCGTGCCAGACTATTTCTAGCCGTTCTAGACGTTTTTTAACCCTTGTGCAGAGCCAGGCTGCCTGTTTTCCCTCGTTTACAGAGTAGTATCAATCATCTCATCTTAAACTCATCAAGACAGCAGATAAGTAACTATTCCTCTAAATCTGTTCTGATAAGTTTCCACGTTTCTGGGTGCTTGAGTTAATATCAAGGCTTTACAGTGTCCTGCTCATAATTTCCATTCATCTTCCAGTGAATCAGCACATTGTCATCTAATATTCTTGTATTTCCTCCAGTTGTAAGCATTTATCTCTCAAACCTGCCTTCAACAAAAGCTGAGGATTCAAGGTGACTCTATGTCTATGTTATTGATCAAGATCTTCTGATCCAAGAAACAGAGGAGACTGTTCTGCCCAAGTGGTTTTAATAACTTGAGATACTTGAAATGTCTTTATGCTACCAGGGGGAACACTTCACTATCATTATTAACAGACCTTCTGCTTTTTTGACAGTTTGAGCTCTTCTTGTTTTTCAAGGGTCTATTTTCAGTTTGAATCCCTTTAGGCCTCTTTTATGTCTGCGTCCTTCAAGTGCTTCAGGTTTGATCACTGATCCTCTTATTTCTTCTTGTCTCTATAAGTTTCTTTGATATTGGATGCTTTGATAATCGTTGCGCCTTTAGTTCTTTAAGTCCCTTTGAATTGTTTTCTCTTTGACCTTATGATTTCAGCTTTTGTTTCTTCTCGGCCCCTTCCGAACAATCTTTCAAGCTTTACCAGGGATCTTGATATTCAGTGATTCAGTGTCTGATATAACACTCCAAAGACCACAAACAAAGCTAAGTCCTTTGTATCTTAACAGTCAAGATCAATAGATTTGTTCCAATGTATAAATTAAACAAAGGTGATATGAAGTGTCACACTCTGCAAGTTAGCTATTTCAAAACTGTTTCCATCCACACAATTATTTTGGCTTTATGCTTATCATTAATTCTATATGTATTAAAGCACCTTGCCCGGGCATAGAGGGACTGCGGGATACAAGGTCATATTTGAACTCCTTACTGGATGATGTGTAATGGTGTACAACATGATGCACAACAACAAGAAGATGTTTAAGGATGTTTTATTTAGGAATAGGAAATTAAACCTAAATCAGACCTGCTGGTTGATGGGAAAGTTAGCTTCAAGTTTGCCTGGACTTCATTGTGCTTCAGTGAAATAATTCAGAGAATGTATCGCCTACTATGTAAACTGTAATTAGGGAAACTCCTGCCCTCTAGAGCAGTTCCCAAGAGACGCACTATGGCTGCACAGCGACCTAAAATGACACCGTCCTCTTGTGTTTGTGTGTGTGTGTGCATAAATTCAAGCGTGATGATGTGTGCACGTGTGCGCATGTACTCAACAGATCCTGTTTCAGCCAGCCTGTAATTAGATGAAGACTGACCCACCGTACAACAGTGACTAATGTTCTCCAGAGCACTAAACCAAGCATCAATGGAACCATGTGTCAGTGACATGTATGATTTGCAAGTGTGAGACTGGCATCATGGTATAAGAAGTTAAATATAGAAGTCTTTTTGGTCCTGGCCTATAATTTGCCTAATTTAACTAACAAGTAATTACATTATGTAACTCACTGTAAAACCACAAATTGGCATCTTTAGTTCTATATTTAAAAAAAAAACAAAACAAAAAAACAAGCAAATTAGCATTTTTTCTCCCTTAAAAAATTCTTATCAAATACAACACATACAAAAGGTTTTCCATTGTTGATTACAAGATGAAACAGGGTTCACACAAAATAAAGATTTGCAATCTTTCTCAGTTTGCTTCATTTTCACGCTTAGACTGTAACACAGTAAAACATGATTGCTCTCTTTTTCACAGTGGTGGAAAGTTAGTAAAGCGCATTTGATCAGGTACTGTACCTTACAAGTTTGACGCACTTGTACTTTACTTAAGTATTTCGACTTTATTGTATTTCATACTTCTACACCTGTACATTTCAGTGTTACTCCACTCCAACATATGAGTTTATATAATATAATGCATTGTTTTAGATTAAACTACCCAAAGCAATATGAAGAACAACATTAAATAGCTCTTAGAATTAATATTATACATTAATAATAATGATCCAGCGATATAATGACTCTGGAAGGGTCCATTCTGCATAATGAGTACTTTACTTTTGACGTGTTCAGCTAAATTTCTTGCTAATACTTTGAATAAAGTAAATGCTTGAATCCAGGACTTGTATTGGAGTCCAGGGGTCTATAGTGTGTTCTTTCTTTGCATGTCTAAACAAAGATTTGGAAAATGTATAATCAGAAAACCGAATGAACATTTTTTTGTAAATGTCAATCCCAGTTGATTGCTCTTAACAAAAAATAGAAACCTGAAACAACAGACTCGATAATCAGGTGCTCACACACAGTGGTAATTGTCGTCATGATTGCTTTGTGTTGCTTGACCTTTAAAGCCTCACCACTACTATGCTACTAACCCTCAGCTGCTCGAAGCGCTTCACCTAACCTGTCAGTCATTGAGAAGGGCAAAAACAGCCAATGGAAACCTCAGCTGTTCGTAGCCACTGGTCTAACTGACCTGTCGGGGGTATGTCATGTCACCTCCACTCTATTGTTCAGCTCCACATGGTTTATGTTTACAGTCTCCAACAGGGTTTGGACAGCCATTGTAGAGGGCAGCTCGCGTCTCTTCCACAGCTCGGTTTAAAAATGTTATAGCACTGCTTCTTTCTTTAGTGCTGATGCTGTGTTTCCTCCGCTGTCATGTCTATTGTTTGCTGCTGCTCTTGTGAGGCATGTGTTTTGATGAATACCTCATTTGAACAGCGGAGTTTTGTATAATATGATGACTCAGCAGCATAAACACGAAGGAACATTGCACTTACCAGCACCTTGCAAATGCTGTTTAAGATCCAGACATTCTGCCCTCCAACTTCGAATTTTTTTTTCCAAAAGCTTGCATAAGATACGGAAATACTTGATGAAAAGCAAATAAAAAATGGACAAATCGTGCAACTTAGAGCATAAGGCTATAAAGACTTCTTTGTGTAACTGTGGTGCATTCAGCTTCTGTCAAACCTTGAATCAGCTCTCAATCATATCATTAAATGACAATGAGTTCCAAAATTGAGCGGACATATGTTCTTTGTTTTACATTGACACTTGTGATGTAACTACATGTAACATCCGCTTGGCTGGCTGTGAAGCAGCGTCATTTTCTGTCTTACTGAAAGTAGGCCACAGGTTAAAGGAGAGCAGGCTGCAGGCTCCTGAGTACTCTGCGGACGTCATTTCATCTCCACAGTCTTACAGGGTTACTTGTAACAGGCTGCAAGGGATGCAGCACTCAAATTACACTCACACAAGCATATTATTTCCCAAATGTCCACTGTAAAGATCAGGTGGCGTCCAAGGCAACTGGACAGCTTGAGTAAGTACCCCTGACCCACATAGTGGCCCGCGGGTGATCAGTGAACAATGAGGTTATGTGGCGGGGTCTGCTAGACGAGACAGTAAAAAAGAGATAAGGAGCAGACCCCTCTGCATGATGGGTGGATCAATTCTCAGGATTTCAAAGAAGGTCCAGAATGAGCAGGAAGAGGCAGCATTGATTTCATGACTCAAAAGCAAACCTGGACTTACATCATCACCAATGATCACTGTTCTGCAACTGTGGGCAGAATGTGACTTAAATGATTTCAGACAGAAAGATGGAAAAGACATAAACAAGACAAAGGAAGACGAAACTTACTACGTCAGTGTCACCAAACAAAGAGTGTCACATTTGGGCTGGAAATATAGCATCAGTTACACAGCGAACTGAGAGTGAACTGAGCGAACTGAGAGTCTGCCAAACAAGTCCAGTCCTGTCATTTCTGTCCTGTTTGTTTAAGTTGTATTATATGTTTTTATGTTTGCACTTGTGTACAGATATCGTTTCACACTGACTTTATTTTCACAGCTTTTGATTCTAGTTCAATGCTAGTTTGCACATTTCCAAACTTCTTACTTATGTCACATGGCCAGTATGATTGTTTATTACTACTACTTTTATTTATGAGGATTTATTACAGTTTTTATTGCATGATAACGCATTGTTGTTTTTTACGATATGAATACATAATCCAATACTCTGTCGTTCAATCTAATGTTTTCTTGCTATATTATCATTATTATTTTCTGTGGTTGAACAGAACCTCATTTTCATTTTTGCCACGTTTGTCTATTCATTTCCTGTCAGTGGAAGTGTATCCTGAGCCATCCTCTCCACAAGAAGACCTTGTAACTGGAGTGAAGTGTTTTGCAATAAGAATCAGAACATTGCAATTCATATTTTGTTACATTGCTTAAAGAAATATCAGTTTCAGACTCTCTGCCCTCCATATTAAACGATAAAATATGTTGTTCATTCAGGGGCTCCAGAATGATCTCATGCCCCTATTGGTCCCTATTGCTGCTCTGTAAAAAGCCAAATTTAGTCATGTATGTATGTGTTACTCCACTCCAACATATGAGTTTATAAAATATAATGCATTGTTTTAGATTAAACTACCCAAAGCAATATGAAGAACAACATTAAATAGCTCTTAGACTTAATATTATACATTAATAATAATTATTCAATAATATAATGACCCTGAAAGGGGCCATTCTGCATAATGAGTACTTTACTTTTGATCGCTCTTCACAAAAAATAAAAACCTGACACAACAGACTCGATGATCAGGCGGTCACACACACAGTGGTAATTGTCATCATGAAACATAATTCCTAATAATTCTACCTCTTTATGCAGAAACAGACTGGCAGAAGAACAAGGTGTGTAGAAATGTTTTCCCAAAGCAAATCAGTCGTCCTGTAGTGCTAAACTTCTGTTTGCCAAACATTGAGGACGACATTTCCATTCAGGTACAACTGCAAAAAGGATACACACCTCAACTGAGGAGAAAAAGGAGAGAGAGGAGAGCTGCAGGAACATTTGATTGACTGTTGCAGTGTGTTCAGGATGCCTCTCTGCCTCAACTATGGCCTTTTTGGCAGCTCAGAGACACTTTTTGCTCTGTGAGGTCTGAGTGATCATTCCTGCTGCACTGCATGCGAGGTTGCACAGCTGCCTCTCTTAAATTGAGAATCTAAATGTGAACGTGAAGGGCCTATATGCCGGCCTTCACATTCATGTGTTGGCTCTTGACCTGTAGGATATTAAAATTCCTCCTATCCTTGACAATTTGCAAACAATTGATTCAGAGCTGGTTTAATTCTCTGTGCAGACAGGATTTTATCAGTGGATTTTATTTTATCAAGTATCTATTAATTATGCAGCCCAATTGGAATTTTATCACTGCAGTTGATTTTAGGTGACATGCGATTGCATTGCTCAGGTGGCTAAGGAGACAATTGGCATATTGAAAGCCAACCAAAATGCGAGGAGTGTGAATATCATTTCAGTGCATTTACGCTGATGTGGGTGTCCTTCACAGTCATACTACCAGATCCTGTGGTGGAAATCTGCATCACAAATCTGGGTGTCCAGTGTTCACTCCTCACCATAGATCTCAATCTCATGTGTACTGTGCAGGGTCAAAACTGCTCTCAGGCACCTGAGCGCAGGATGATGAACAACAGAGATGGATTTTCATTCAGGAATTGTTTATTAATGAATCTCTAATTCTCTGATTATTCCTTGATTCATTCCTCACTTGTTTCTTAGTAACTACTCATATTTTTGTGTACCACATCGCGAAATGTTTTCAGGTTTGGTTTTCCAGCCTATCAGGCTATTGTTGACACGAATACAAATGGCTTGTCTGTGCTGTTCCTCCTCCAGTAAGTCATTTGCAAGCACATAATTGTTCCTATTGATTCATTGTTTGATTGTGGATTATGTTAGATCATTGTGTGTGTGTGTGTGTGTATGTGTGTGTGTGTGTGTGTGTGTGTGTGTGTGTGTGTGTGTGTGTGTGTGTGTGTGTGGGTGTGTGTGTGTGTGTGTGTGTGTGCGAGCGATACATAAATCTTGACAGAAGGCATTGTGTCTGTTGCTGGCCTTTGTTTTGGTGTATTGTGCCAGCAGACACACATAAAATTAGAATCTCACACAAAGAGACTGTAATATATCAGAGAAGCAACAAATCAAGAAAATGTATAGGTCAGAACTAAAACCCTCACCCTGACTCACGAGTCCCCCATTAAGTTGTTTAGAACAGCAACATCAGAAATATTTTGGTTTTTGTTTCGTTTTTAGATAATAAAACTGACTCTCTGCTACATAAACTTTATGGTAGGACTTAGTGTTAATGAGATAGCCACCTCTTAAAAATCACTAATAAATCGCATAAAATAAATAAATACGTAAGTGCCTCCTTTTTAATTCCCCTCTCTTATCTTGTAATGTGTTCACCACTAATGTGATTTCATAACTACTGAGTGGTAAAAAGGAGCACACTTGTCTTCAGTATATGAATTACTGTTATGGCTGTGGTTCCTGACTATGTGCTTTGTTTCTCGTGTTTTCCTTTTTCCTTTCATCTCTATGTGTTTCCAGGGCTGGAGCGTGGCAGGGGTGGGGCTGATCTTCTCTGCTGTGAGCGGCGATCCGACACACCTGTCCCTGATCTCCCTCGTTAGGGTCCTCCTTCTTAAGCGTGCCTCTCCCATACTCTAGTGCCAGATGATCCTTTGCGCTTGCATTTGTGTCTCGCCACAGATCTGATCTCTCGGCCCCTGCCACGTGTTCTGCAGCCTCCTCGCGCAGTGCTACCGTTCAACTAGTGAGTTTTTGTTTCTGCCTGTGAGCATTTTCCCTGACAGAGATTTTTGTTAGTTACCTGTGTCTGTCGAGTTTCTCCAGCACTTGTTGTTTTTGGTTGTCTGCGAGTGTTTTTCCCCAAGCGGAGTTTTTGTGTTTCCTGCGCTGACTGACTCTTTCCCGCTCCAGCGTCTTCTAGGAGTTTAGTGACAATCACGGTGTCTGTCGAGTTTCCCTCCAGCACCCGTTTTTTTCCTTTTGCCTGAGTGCTTTCCCGTTAACGGTGTTTTGTGTTTTTTCGTTATCAGAAGCTGTCGAGTGTCCTCCAGCAGAGACTACCACCTTCTTTCTATACTTCGCCAGTGGGCTGATTATTGTTTCATTGATCTCTGGTTTAATAAACTGTTGTTCCGGCTCTCTGCATCTGAGTCCTGCTTTTCAGCACGTGCCTAACAATTACTCAACACTTGCAATGGCAAAGCGAATCTAAAATGATTGAAAAATCAACCCTGAACATTAAAGTGTTCCTTCACATGAAATGAAAAGATACAGCTCATTGTGAACTGCACGTCTACTCTATTGTCTAAATTTGCATTTTGGGCCAAAAAAGAGACAAGCAGCAGTCCTATAATGAAGCCAATCCCCCCCCACAGTCTGCCACACAAGCTCCTGATGGGCTCATTTAGCTCTGTCTCTTTACAGGCCCTGAGGATTTTAACGGCTGGATTCTTAGCGTCTCTAAGAGTTGCAGTTTGTCAGTATGTGTGCTTCAAAAAGGTTGGTGCTAATCCCACATGAATAACTTTTACTCTTGAAAATCTGATGGACAGTTGGCACCAGTCAGCAGAAAGCTCCAGCTTATTATTTTGGCCAGGCTGGGTTATTTATCTGTTTGGGCTGACACACACACACACACACAGATTTCCTCTCAAGTCACATGAGCACTTATTTCTGCACTAATATTTTAAATCATCTGACTGTGTTTTAGACGGACAGGTGGCTTTTAGGTATAACCTAGAAAACCATGGCCTAAATCCCTGGCTTATCATCTTCCAGAGATGCACAGACCCATGCACACAAACACACACACTCTCTCTCTCACACACAGCAAATACAGCAGCCTACAAACACAACTCCCAAGATCAAAAGGGCTATATCTGATGCTTCTGGTGCAAGTTTCCAGATTAAAAAAAATGAAAAATCCTCTGTGTTGATTGCTGGTTTTTAGAAGAAACCCTTTACTTTTTTCTGACTTCAGCACCAGGAATCTGGGGAGGCCGGGGAATTATGTGCTCTGAACATTTTGTCTGAGCGTACTGCATCAATGTGACAGCTCCTTAGGATGCTGCAGGGTACTTTGTGTCCTCTTTCCATCCACTGTAAGCCCTCAGCCCGGCATGAGGGGACATCATTTCGTAATTGTCCGTTTTGTGTTTGTCCCGAACAACTCACTTTATACTCTGTCAGCCAAACTAACAAAATCCATATTTCACACAGCAGAAGCAGCCATCAGATCATCCATGGGGATCCTCCTCTGTTCGAGGCCTATATGCACCTGTTGTAGGTGCAAAATACAGATTGGCCTCTTGGATTGGAGTTAATTTCCAATCAGAATTCATTATGGCATCAATTCGCTAAAAGATAAACCCTCATGCTTGTGGACATTTTATGGATTGACTCACTTTAATCACCTGCTCCCCATGTATGTATTTGATAACAAGACTTTTGGGAAGCTGAAAATGACTGTAGCTTTAGGCGAAAAACATCTGACAATAAACCCAATGGACAGCTGTATTTTTATAGAGATGGGAGACAAATTAAAGCAAAACAACAACCTCTTAAGCCTCAAGAACAGCTTCAGTGCTCCTTAGCGTTAATCCTCCAAGTCTCTGAACTTGCTAGAGGGAAGACCGCTGTGACTCCAACAGCTATTCCCTTTTTTGGTGTTTTGATGACGTGGTTGAGAGCACTCTGTCTCACATCTCTACAAAATGTCTCATAGGTGTTAATTTTACCATTCACTAAAGCCCTCCCTATAGCAGCGATTGTCTCTTAGCAACTAGCTAGCTCTTGGCAAACTAGTCAAGCATCTGATATTTCTACACATTGAAACGGTGCACATGGGGCTGCAGCTTGAGCAATACTCAATACCCAAAGATTTTGAAAGGTGGTGTCCTTTTCAACCATTCCAAATACAAAACTACAAAAACTACTCCAAATTCTGATTGGAAAGTGCAAAGGGATGCTAATATGTCCAAACCAAGGAGCTTATCGGGAGCTAGCAGTAGCCAACAATTGTATATTGTGGGCTAACAGTTCACAGCACATAAAAAAAGCTTCATTCAGGACTTCAACATCCACTGCTTAGGTCTGTCCTGGATGCTTCTACATCAGTTCATCAGATGTCAGATAGTAGCGATGGTGATGATCATTGCTACTCATGCTACTCATGATCATTGCTGGTTTTCCAGGTTTGGGTCAGTCATTCCTGTCTTTGCAAGAGTCAGGTTTGAAGGAATTGCTCGCAGCAGCAGGTCGTTGCTTTGCAGCTCAGTGATTTCATGTTGTTGCTTGTCAGGCACATCAGCTGGTTCCACATTAAACAGCTTAACACATATGGTCAATTCCTTTTTGTACTTGTCATGTCCTGAACACTCTCACCAAATACCTGAAGGAGTTAAAATCTCCAGCAGCATATTCAGATGTTATAGCTGTTAAATCTGATTAAAAACAGGACCCAACGTTGTGTTTGAAGCAGAGACACAGACACCAGGAAAAGTAAAATGTCGTTTAATCAGATGTGTGGTCAAAACAGACTTAAGGTGCATCTTGAAGAGGTTGAGACTAGACAAGTGTTTCTCCAGTTTCCTTCCAGGACTGACAGGGCAGGGACAAGGACAGGTGAGGACAAGGCACCGCAGCACATACAAAAAACACAGAATCAGGAAGGCAAGAAAGCAAGGTATAAGGATCAAAAAAGTAAGGAGCAGATCGGCCGGGTCTCACTTGCTCACCACAGGGGTGAATGGACGATTCAATGAATACTGAGCGAGCCAGGGCTTATATACTGTGATGGCAGGTGAGCCCTGATTGAATGATTTAATGCAGCTGTGCGCCAGAAAGAGGGAATCAAGCCCAACCTGTCAGCCACGCCCCTGCAGGGAGACGGACGAACACTAGACAGACACAGGAGAGACGGACATAAAACATAGGGAGAAGGGAAACACAGGACACAAAGGGAAAAAGGAGGGGGGACTGCAGGACCTAACAGTAGCAGCTTTTGTTCTTGCAGAGTGGGAAAATGAACAGTGATTCCTCTTTCCAGTTGCACTTGTCACAACTTAAATTCCAGTTCAAATTACTTCACATCTGAAAGCAGAGTGCTGAGAAGCTGCTGGAGCAAGTAATGTCCACCATGAAGGCCAAATCACACAGACACATACTGACACTGAGTTTCCACATCAGGTTTTCCTTCATCTCTATGAATTATTCCAGACTGACTGACACTTTGGAAAAATTTTACTTTGTCTGGTGCTTGCAGCTCCACAGCAGCAACAAGGCACTCCTATACAAATTCTCCTTCTGAATGAAGTTTCAGCCTCTTAGCTATTAGCCTGCTCACCATGAAATGTGTCTGAATAATACTGTCTAATTATAATTATAATTATAATTATAATTATTATTATATAAATACCTCAGGCAAATTTCCTTCTTGCTTAAACTAAAAGGTTTTATTTTTGGAAAGCGGTCATAGTCTTGGGTTGCACAAAAGGCTTAAGTTTAAAGTGTCTTCTGGCAAAGCAAATCTTTTCTGTTACAGTCCTTGGTCCTAGAGCGATTGTAAACTTGGAATATTGAAAGTGGTCACTTCTAGCTGCAGTTGTTGGCACTAATAAACGCATGCCTAAATTAATGATGCATATTGCACTATATTATCATCTGTGTAGTAATTGGGGTTTGACGTTGCTGCCCTTTTTGTGCTTGATGCTGCTATTTGACATAGATAGATAGATAGATAGATAGATAGATAGATAGATAGATAGATAGATAGATAGATAGATAGATAGATAGATAGATAGATAGATAGATAGATAGATAGATAGATAGATAGATAGATAGATAGAGAACTGATGTGGTGCTTCTGCCTATAGGTGTGATAGTAATGCTCCTTGCTATTGCCTGAAACACCATAATGATTTTATGGCATATAACACAGTTGGGGTTTTTTTTGTTTTTTTTACTCTCTCTAAAACAACAGAAGTGTTTTTTTAAAGCCCCACAATAGGCAGAAATGACCATTATATTACTCAGAACAGCCTGTACAAGGGCATCTCACCCAGATAGCAAAATACAGTGATTCAACGTTGAATTTTGGTGAAATTGGTTATTTTTGGTTGAAATTGAAAAATCTATGTTTATTCAATATTTAATTAGAGCTACCATTTCAACATTTGAAAAAAATGTTGTTGAATCAGCATTGTATAGATGCTGAGTTTTCAATGTTGAAATGTCAACATTAAATAGACATGGTTTCAATGTATGGCATGCTGTGGCTGTGCACCTGTGCCCCCGCCCACGAGACTTGCTCTCTCCTGAGACCAAACCAGTTCAAACCAGTCAACAGTTGGCAGCGGTTGGCAGCTTTTATTATCTTTGAGTGACAAAAGAAGACAAACTGGTAAGTCCTAATGAGAACACAATGTATTTTCACCAGCATGTCAACTTTGTGAATTATTACCGTGAGGTTGTAGCTTATTAGCGTCGTTAGCATTAGCTAGCGCTAGCATTCTAGATAACGCTAGCTAACGCTAGTGTGTCCGTTTGCAGAGGCTACGCTGAGAGTTCAGGGTTTCCCCCAGTGTATTATAAGCCTGGCGGGCCACCAGGCTTTACTTGCCCCCTGCCAGGCTAACTCTAAGTTCCCACCAAACACGATGAAAATTATTTAATCGCGCTCCAAATGAAATCGCGTCGCACCAGACGCTCCAGTTTTGACGCTGGTACAAAAACCCCTTGCGGCGTCATCGCGTCGCGCATCGCGCGACAAGCCCGCCCAACAACAACATTTCTTCCGCCATTTCTCGTCGACCACGTCCGTACGTCAGCACGTCGATGACGATCTCAATGCTGATAGGCTGTCGCGGCGCGTCTTCACGCGAATCTGCCGCAAAAGTTCAATTATTTCAACTCGAGCGATGAAGCGATAACGCGTCCATCGCATCGCGCATCGCGTCCATCGCGTCGCCCGGCAAAATGACGCTTCAAATCGCGTATGCTTCATGCAATTTGCCTTGCATGAAGCATATTTAAAACCTACAGATGAAGGCTGAAAAGTGCTGTAATGGTCCTTTAATTAATAACATTGTTGCAATGTAGAATCAATGTAATTTCAATGCATTTATAAATGAATCAATATTGATTCTATGTTCAGATTAATTGACAATTCTACATTGTTTCAATGCTGAAAATGATGTAGTTGAATAAATATTGAATCAATGTTTAGACTGATTGAAAATTCAACATTATTTCAATGTTGATCATAACGAGCGCTTTCAATGTTACTTTCAATGTCTGACATCAATGTTGATTCAATTTTAAGCCATGACCATATTTCAATGTTGATTCAATGGATTTTTGCTTTCTGGGCAGTGTTCTCAAGCCAAATAACTGCACAGTGGCTCCAAAGGTGCAATAATTATGCCATTACTGCTTGCACAGGGTGGATTTTTGAAGTGATTTTGACTTTCTTCTTTTCTTTTCTTTTCTTTTCTTTTCTTTTCTTTTCTTTTCTTTTCTTTTCTTTTCTTTTCTTTTCTATTTTTTTAAGCTCTAGAGCCCCTTGAGGATACAGCAAGGAATATTCTTGGTCTGAAGGCTTATTATTTCAGGACATTGTCACTTAATATCCAGTCATCAGTCTTAATTTGATTAATGGTGTTGTTTGCTATATCTGCATTTTCTGTTTAAGATGTCATTCATTTAAAGGAGTACATTGAACCTGATATTTTGGGAAACACACTTACCCTCTTGTGGAGAGTGAGCAAATATATTCTATATATATATTCTAAGATAAGCTAAATGCATCTTGGCTCCAACTCCTTATTTAACATACAGACATGAGAGTGGAGTCTTTTCATCTTATTATCAGCAAGAAAATAAATAAGCACATTTCCAAAAAAATGTCAGACCGCACTTTAAAGGGTAGCCATTCGTTAATAAAATGTTTCATTCCACAGGATCTCACCTTTTTCCCCCAAAGTTATTTTTTCTGTACAGCCACATTAAATGTTAAACTACCTGCAGCTGTTTCTCATGCACTCCGTCAACAGATCTCCGTCCTGTCTGCCAGCAAAAAGCCTTCGAGCACTGCACGGCAATCTTTTTCCGTCACTGAAAATCCTACCGGAGTGTAACATTTTTTCCTCTCTGCACTCAGAGGGCTTAATCGAGGTCAAGGTGCAGGGCTTTTAAATGTAAAACTTCAAAGAGCTTCAATCTTAGGTCTCACTCTGCGCCTTGGGCCTGTTCTAGATGAACTCTCAATGAGACTGAGGGAGACGAGAGTTAAAAAAAGGACTCCCCTCAGACTGGATTCCCTGGAAGAGGCAAACCTGTGTTCAACCTGTCTTCAATATCAGCGTTGCCTGCTATTTATAGATGTCCAATTTCTTCTTAGAGCTGGAAGATAATAAACCAAACATGACATGTTACTGAAGGAGTTCTAAATGGATGTTAATTACTGTTGAGTTCAAGTCATTACTTTCCCATGAATGAATTTTCAACATATAATGTCAAAACTCTCACAAGATACAAAGCTTTAAGGCAAAGTTAAAATGATGCTGTGACAAAACTGAAGTTACTTCCTGGAGGCAGAATAGTGTCTAATTTTGGGATTGCTTTATTTAATGAGATGACAGATATAACTTAAGAAAGAGGTAGAAAGAACAAGTGAAGAGAAAGAGGAATCAGATGCTTTGTTAGTCTGCCGACAGTCTCTACTCTCTAACGCCATACATCATCCCCAAAGTCAGAGGATAATGGCCCTCTTCTTTCCATTCTCCTCCACATCGTTAGCCGCAGAGCTCTAACTAGCTGTCAGTTACTAGCTGTCAGTCATCCAAAATGAATTCTGCTGATCTTGTGCAGTTTCAGCACAGGGAAAGTGCTGGACCCTGGCAGGTTCACAAAAGCCTGATTTTTTACTCCTGCAAAGACAGTCCCTCCATCTCTTACTACATCTTCACCTGTATTGAGTGTTATCTGAGGGCAAACTGAGCCTCTCATGGAATGAGACTACTACTGTACGCTCTAATCAATGAACGGTTATTTATTTACTGTAGGGACCCTCCGTCAGTGTTTAATGAGATGTATGCAGGGGAAAGACTTTGTACGGACAAACAAAGCTTGAAACAGTCTCATTCCTCTGTTTGTACATCTGCGTCTGCTCTCTGTGTTGGTTTTGGTTATATTTGGATTATTTTCTATCAGGGGGAAACCCAAGATGCTTTTGATATGCAAAGAGAATATAAAGACTTTTGTTTCTTTTTACTGCTTTATTCTTAAAAACAAAAAACAGTTTCTCAATTCAATGTCTGACAAGAAAATTTTATGTATTAAAGAGAAAAAAATGGACATGGCACATCAGGAAGCTGTTTACAATTACATTTAAGCTTAGAGGACGGACCTTTGAGTTTTTACTGATTTTTTTTTTTTTTTTTTTAGGAACACTCATTTTAGAGGTAAAACAACCCAACAAGAGGATCATGAGCTGCTTGTGTCAGCATTTCCCTGGGGTTAAGAGAAGAGACACTTCTCATTATAGCTGTGCAAGGACCAGTGGGGCAGAATTAACTCAGAGACAGCCTTCAAATAGGCCATTTATCCTGAAGCACAGTGCATAACACTAGCCATCACCTTGGAATGTGCAACACTATATACAACATTTAATACAATTCTATTTCTGCAACCGAGATCCACAGAGGCGTAGGTACTGTTAATGAGTAGTGCAGCTCCTGTAATGAACCTCTCTGCCTCCACACAGCAGCCCCAACACACAACAAGGGGCTGAAAATGTATTTTCATTTACCTCATGTAGCAGTGCAGTGTTGAGCCCCTGTTGACCAGCGGAGAATAGTAACTGTTTTCCTCTAATCCTTTTGGAGGCTCAGCGACTGACCCGAGCACCTAAAGAGACCTCAACAACATTTGAGAAGAAATGGGCTGCAAAGGCCACTATAGCACTAACACTTGATCAATATGTGAGGTTGTTCTGCAAAGACGACTAGTTTAACCAATAATTGGATATGCCCTACCACACTTAATTACAAGCCCAGTTCCAAAAGTTCGGACACTGTGTAAAAGATGAGTAAAAGATAATATGATAATTTGCTAAACTTTTTTTTGACATACTCAAATGAGAACACTACAACCGTGCAGAAACAATAACCTGTTTCAAACAAGTTGGGACAGGAGCAACTAAAGACTGGGGCTGCGTTTACACTTAGGGAAAACGCATATGTTTTCATGTGGTTCGGCCTCTCGTTTACACGCAAACAGAGTTTTTTTCATGGGAAACGATTATTTTTAAAAACTCCGGTAAAAGTGGAGATTTCTGAAAACGCTGGTTATGCGTTGGCGTGTGAACAGGGTTAAACAGAGTTTTAGGTTCCGAAACGTCCCAACATGCGACTGAAAATACTTCACGTCATGTGAGCGCCCTACGTTTACACTCGTGCCCATAGGTTTGGCATAGTTATGATGGCGCTCGACGGCTTATTTATCCGGGTTCATGTAAACAACAACATTTTTGAAAACGATGTTATGTGCACAATGTTATTTTTGATAACGGAGGGGCCAAAATATCCATTTTCCAAAATACCCTGCTACGTGTAAACGTAGGCTGAATAAGTTGTGGAATGCTCCAAAAACACCTGTTTGGAACATTCCACAGGTAAACAAGTTCATTGGCAACAGGTGAGAGTATCATGATTGGGTATGAAAGGAGCATCCTGGAAAGGCTCAGTCGTTCACAAGCGAGGATGGAGAGAGGTTTACAACCTCGCGAACACATGATTGTATAAAGGATGTCAGTACATTGGCTCAGGAACACTTCATAAAACCGTTGTCAGTAAACACAGTTAATTTGTGAATTATTGCATTCTGTTTTCATTTCCATTTTACACAACATCCAAACTTATTTTGAATCTGGGCTGTAAAGTGGGATACAAATCAATATTAGAATTGTATTTGAAGTAACAGGACAATGCCCTCTTTACCACTTTAATTCTGTGGTGGTTTGAAGAACTCTGGTTGTCTTGTGTTCTGTGGAGAGGTGTGGTGATGTGTTTCCTGTGCTTCCTCTTTTGGCAGAGGCTGGGTGTGGTTCTCCAGGGGGCTGGGAGCTGGCTCCTACTCAGCTGGGACTCATCACAATCAGGCACAGCATAAAGAGTGTGGACTGCTGAAGACTCGGTGCCCGGTTGTTTCTGCTGCTTAGTGGTGTTGGCCAGTGTCTCATCTCCTGTGTCTTTTTCTGCCTTTGTTTTTTTGGATCAGTTAGTTCAGCAGCACTGATCTCCAGCTCTAGCATGTCTGCCACCACACTGCCCAGCCTCTTGCCTCCACCCACCTCATGCCTCAACCACCACCACCACCTAGTGCCCGCAACACAAGTACTCACCACCTGAGTGTTGAGCGCTCCAGCATATCAATGAACTGCTCTCCACCTCAGAACCTCGTGCCTCACCTGCTGTTCCCAGGACTTCCCAGGTGCTAGTTTCCTCATTGCACATTCAATAAATTCCTATTTTTCCCTTACTCCCTGTCTGCGTGTGTGCAATTGAGTCTAATTCCTATCTGAAACATCACAAGTTCCTGATTAGTGGTACCAGTAGTATTCATCTGTACCTGTAGCAATAGCAATGCTAATCAGACAATATTGAAGAAGATGATACCTGCTTTGATTACAGTTTTACAGTTTTGCAGAATTGCTATGACACTTTTCTTGAAACCTTCCTACCGCTTCTCAAAACTACACACACACGAAAACAGATCTTCAAGTTACATTTGCAAAACCTCTGACTCCTTTGGCAAAATCTCATTAAAAAAAATAAATATATATCTGTGCTAAAATTAAAACAATGCTTTCAGATCATACACACAGCCTCTCAGTATACAATAAACACTAATGAACAGTCAGCATCCGAAAACAGTCGGCGGAAATAGCGAGAGCAAAATTGAAAATGAGGACCTGGGAGGATCAGATAATAAAAGGCAGAGACATAGTCATTCAAGAGAGTCCAGTCAGAAAATGAGGAAAGAGGAGTCTTGTGGGGATTTTCAGATTTTCAAGGATCCACATGTGGCTAGGGAGTAGAAGGAAAACGTGGATGCTTGGTCAGGATTGCAGTAGCTGTCAGTGACTCTTGTATTTGAGATTATAGTTGTGTGTCTTACTTCCCACTTAGATCAGAAGTAAGGAAAAAGGGAGTAGTAAGTGGCCACTGTCAGTAGAGGCCCAGTTATTTCTGGATTGGAGGTCTGTGTGAAACAAGAAGACGTGCAAGATTCCAAGAAGGGGAGGAGGACAGTAAATCAATGTATTTGACTTTTGAGGGGAAATCCTGGAAAGAGTGTACCTTGAGAGTGTGTGCTTCAAGGTGAGGTCATATGAGATAGAGCAGAGACCAGAAATAAAGACATGTTGCTGCAGTGTGAAGAGGAGTCAGAAGATGTGGGAGATGTGGGATAGATAATTGCTGATAAGCGCAAAGAAGACCAGGAAGTCCAGCAAGTGAAGTGCCAGGTTAAAATCAGTGTATGGGGTCAGCAAAGTGACCCAAAAGAATTCAGGAGTAAGAGGGAATAAGACTGAAGCAGAAAAGAGTTTGTCATAGCCTGAAGCTGCTAAGAGACTGGAGAAAACTGACAAAAAAGTGGCAGTGCAAAAGGAAAGAAAGGAAACTGATGAGAATATCTGCAGGGACAAGTACAGATATTTGGCATTTATTGCCACCGTCATTAAATGTGCTACTAAAAAACAAGGGAAGTCAGAGAGGATTAAAATGGTGTTGGACTCCAGCAGAAGATTCTTGAAAATTGTGGACATGTAAGATCTAGATGCTACACTGACACACAGTTTTCACTTTGAAGCTGCAGTGCAACATATATACAGTATATGTCAACTACCATGAAAGTCAACAGAAGAAGAAAAGATGTAAGAGTGAGAAAGGCAAAATTAAAAACCACACATCAAGTACACTTGAAGACTTTCCTCAGACAGATCTCAGAAGTTTATACTTTTAACTTCTGACTGATGTTCAGAAACCAACTCAGTTCATTGGTTAGTCAGGAAGAGACCTCACAGAGGTGAAGCAGGCAGTGTGTTGCCTTTAAAACATAACGTTGCATGAACTTTTGTTTCAATAGACTTCTATTTTGATCAGTGTTTGTCATGTCAGATCCAGCCTTGACAAGACTACACCTATGTCACTGCACACCGCCCATTGCCTGAAGGAGATTTTCCCTAGTGGAGGGGATTCAGTCACAACCATGATGCAGATAAAACTCTTCTATTGGGTGGAGGAAAAGGGAATATGCTGGACGACAAACATTTATACATGGGTGGTCGATGTTGAGCCACTCTCGCCATTCGGCAGCATGGTGGAGACTGACAGACGGGATGCTCTGCCTGCTCATGACCCTTCTCCTCAGGTGCAATCGAAACATTCCAAAGCCCACCCAGAAATGTATGAATATGCTCTTTGTTATATGGTCCCAAGATGGCATGACAGTGGAGAACCCCACAATCACTTACAGCTGCACAATGGGTCACTCATCATTAGCTGCACACTCTGCTCTGCCAGGTTGCAAAATGTAAATAAATACAATAATGTAAATAAATAAATAAAACTAATCGTCATAGCAGACTGAGGCTGTACAGCAGCAAAACCCCTGAATGTGCTTTATTGCTCCAGAATGCCTGTATAATTACAAGAATGAAATAATGTTATTTTAAAATAACAAAAATATATAGGTTACATCTCTTGGGCAACTGCAACACACTTTAAAACTATGAAACCAGCTGAGGTCTATATGCACAGCCATCCCTCAGTTCTTGAATAACCTAAGAGCTATCGTACAAATGGTATCAAGTGGTAAGCTTTTTATCGTTGACATGCATCATACAGAACACCATAACCTTTTACTCACATGACGCTGAATTCTTCTTGGAAATCTTTTTTTTTTTTTTGTCATCTCATTTCAGCATCCTGAAATTGACACCGCCGTTACAAATCATCTGATTGTTATATGTTCTGTGGTAAAGCTGAGAAGAAAACTCCCCTTCTTGTAGGTTTGAATAAATTCCTGTAGGTGAGGAGTGCATCTGCTCTCATGAAACACAATCAGAAAGAGGAGAAAAGCAATCTTGGTGATGTAGTCTCTGCCTTGAATGGAAGCCCTGCAGTGCATTGATTGGAAACTTGGGGGTAGACCCATTTTCAAAGATCTCCCTGTTATTCCGCTAAAGAAATTGCATTTACTGTATAGTGTTGGAGGGGCTTTTTCCCAGTGCACGCTGTAGCCTGGCAGAGGGACAGAGTAAAAGCAAGATAACTAACAATGACAACAAAACGATCCTTTAAGTTAAATAAACAAAAGACTTTGCAGAGAATCTTAAACAAGTAAAGATTATCAGTCAAATCATATTTATCAGTCAAATCATATTAATGGCAACATTCATTTCATCATTTCATGTTATAGATTGAATTAGGATGCATGTTTTTTTCATATTTTTATCCATCTATCAGTGTTAACAGACTTCTTAAAAACATCCATGCCTAATAGACAAGCTGAGTGATTCTCCACTACTCCAGAGTGACCACCCGTAGTCCAGCCAGTGTGCTGCTGTCAGCCCCAGTGAATGGCCAGTCCGGGAGCTGAGAGGTTTGATGGTGGGTCCAAGGAGTAGAGAGGATGGAGGTAGAAGAATACAAATGAAGGGGGGTTGGCAACCTAATCAGTTATCATTCTTAGGATGGACTGGGCCCCCATCCACTGACGAGTAACATCAGATATGCACATTTTCTGAATTCATTCATATTCTGTGGCTGGATGGGGAGCTTAGGCAGTCTGCATGTGGCCCTCAGGCCATTAGCTGATGATCACTGCCATATAATTTGCTACGTGCATTAATGTTTGCCTCAGGATGAACTGCTGGTTGATCCCCTGACTTTTGCCCATCATCAGGTTATACCTGTAATTTGGTCAATACTTTAATTAACAACAAAATACCTTAAAAACGAATGACATTCTATGTCCATTCTACTTTAGTTCGGGTGTAGTGGATGAGTTTCTAGGTAGTTTCTTTTCTCAGTTATTTGCAGTACACTACTTGTCTGTTGATGCGTTCTCCAGTGAAACAAACAGAGCATGACACTCAGAGATTACACAAAGTGCTGATGGCTGTGTAGGATTTGTCTGGCAGATCATGCTAACAAGGAGACACTTCAGTTGGATTCTGATTTTGATTCTGATTCTGATCAAAACCAGACACAAAGCATGCAGAAAAGTTGTCTTGAGGGTTGAAAGAAGGCTGAAGGCTTCAGGGACGAGTAGTACAGATGAAAATATTAAAGATCTGTTGGGGAAGCTCTCTGTGCCTTTTCTAAGATGTATCAAGGACCTGTATTAAGTACGTATGACTTGAGTCCTCATATCAGCGGTACTGTATTAACAAAGTGCTAAAAAATGTTCTTAGACCGACTGTAAAACTCTCATAGTCATCATGCTGTCAGACTGTGTGGGGAAACTGTATATCTTCTCTCTCTGGAGTCATTCTAGGTCAGCTCTCTGACTGTGCTGTTATGTCTCTATAAACCTTGGACATATGCATTTGGAAAAAAGTGTCTTGTTTTGCCAAAAGTTACGTTAAGCTTTGCCCAAACGCCTGCTGTACAACTGTTTATGTAAAAAAATGTGTGTTTTCCAAGTTATGTGATTATGATTGTTAATGTCTAAGATGACAAATGTTTAGGTTGTATATTGTTGTCATGATGCTGCTCTGTTGATCTTCTTCTTCTTCTTGATTTCCGGCAGTGTAGACGCTGGCCTGCGTATTACTGCCCTTCACTGGTCGTTATTTCTAATCTACTTCAGATTCTTCCATATAGTCCAGTTTCATGCAAAAACTGCAAAACTGCTCTGGAAATCAATTGATGGTTCTCACAGTGGCCAAACAAAGAAGAAATAGAAAAAAACTGAACTTCTAATTCTGCCATTTGGATGAATAGTCTTTACCTTTCAGCGTTGTATTGACTGCATTCTAAGAACACATGCTTAACTGTTTCAGGCCTCCCACAGTGACACAGACATGTGACATGCTTTCCTATAATAAACAGAAACTGATTTAAACCACAGTTACCGAGCTTCAACCTACATAGTTTAACAGAGTCCCTTCGGGATGGTGAACTGCAATGGCATTTCCTATTGACTAGAGATTGTGTAGAAAAGTAATGCCTCCCCTTACTTTCTTTTGCCCAACCCACCTGCCACTCCTTTATTAGGCCCTCTAATTATTCCTCTCAGTTCCACTACAGGTGTTCTACAACTTGCTTCCTTTGGCTAAGCTGTCCACTTTTTCGTTTCCCTGGATCCCAGCATGCCCAGGAACCCAGAAAAATGAGTTGTCACTGCCTTCCCTTACTCTAATTATTACCCTCAGGATTCCATTTACAATATCAGATCGAGCTTAAGATCCCCCCCCCCCCCCCCCAACGCCTCCAGGGCAGCAGCAGAATCAGAGCAGATAACAACTCCTCTGGCCTTTGTCTCCTCTACCCACCATAAAGCCCAAAGGATTTCCATTAACTCATACGTGAACACAGAGCTTTCATCAGAAATTCTAATACTAAATTTTAAGTCAAGTCGCTCTACATAGACCCCAAACCCAGCTCTCCTACTATCTGGATCCCTAGATCCATCTGTATATATTAGCAACTTGTTCTTCCTGATTGAATTAAGATACATTTGAACACTTGCAGTCACCTCTCTCTTATCTTTCTTCTAAAGAAAACTCAGCTCGATGTCGAGTTCACTCATTACCCACAGGGGAATGGGTGACCAGCTTGTGTGCTCCACTATGCCCCTCTGCTCCATTTTCAGTTTTGTAGTCCACTGATTCACATCAACAATAAATGATTTAAATGTCCCACTTCCTTCCACCTCTTGTAAAAGATGCTTAGCCGGGAAAGTTTGAGTACTCCTACTAATTTTTACCCAGTACTGTAATCCTAACTTAACGCGCCTTAGCCATAAGGGCATTTCTCCCATTTCAACAAGCAAAGCAGGGATTGAGGAGGCTCTAAAAGCTCCACAGCAGAGCCTCAAGGCCTTTGCCTGAGTTACTTCCAGCCTGGCTAAAACTGTTTTTGAGGCTGCACCGTAAATAAAACACCCATAATCAAAAGCTGATCTAATCATGGCCTGGTAAATAAGCTGCATCATCTCCCTGTCAGCTCCCTACTCACACCCAGCCAGGCTTCTTAAGACATTGATGATCTTTTCACACTTTTCCACTATTTCCACACTTTTTTTTTCACTTTTTCCAGTGGAGAACCATATATTATTTATACCATATATACCATTATTTTGCAAAGCACTGATGTAAGTGCTATGGGCTGGAAAGAACTTGGATCCGACACCTCTTTGCCTGGCTTTAAGATCGGGACCACCACTGCATGCTTCCATTCCTTCGGTAGACATCCCTCTGCCCACACTGTGTTCACCAAAGCAAGGATCTCATCCAACACAAAGTCATTTAGATGTTTAAAGAGCTCGTAGGACAGTCTGTTTGGAGTGGAGAGGTGTTTGCCCCCGCCATAATGGCATCCCTCAATTCCTTAATAGAGAAAAATAAATTAATTGTATCATTTTCCATGTTCCTCTCCACTGATTATCTGACATCACCTCTGCCCTCCTCCTAGACCCCTCAACCCCCAAACTCTCTGATTTATGCACCTCCTGGAAAGTGTCTACAAACCTGTCTGCCTTTTCCTTATTTGACACTGCCTCAACCTCACCTTTCTGCAGCACTGGGATAGATCTTCTCCTATAAACCCCTGACATTTTGTGCACAGCTGACCATAACTGCCATACTGGCGTCTCTAGACTTATTGTATCACAAAATTTCCTCCAGCTATTCCTCTTTTCCTCTTTTATGACTTTCCTTGTCAAAGCCCTCAACCGGTTATATTCAATTACATTAACCGACATTGGATATTTCCTTAATATTCTGTACGCTCTATTCCTGTTCCTCACAGCTTCATCACACTTTTTTGTTCCACCACGGTACACGCTTCCAGACCTTAGGCTCTCGCTTCTCAGGAATGGTGCCACGAGCTGCTTTGCTCTGTTGATCAAATTGGTCAATCTATTTTTTGTTTTGCTGACTCCTTTCCATATAGCTGCTGCCACAGTCCTGGGCCAACTGAGAGACAAAAATCCTTCTGCACGTCTTTATCACTGAGCCGATGTCCATGTTTATTCCCTCTCCTCCAGGTACATTTCGGTATCACCAGTCCCTTGTTGATGCCTGGAGTTGAGCTTCCGGTCACCAAGTTCAGGGCATTAACTCATACACCCGATCTCATTATCGCAGGAAGTTGTTTTTAAAGGAATAATTGCTCCACATGTTGTCAAAGTTGGGAGTCCACAGCAGATGAAGTTTTCCAATTATCATTATCATTATCATATCAGGGAAAATAATTCCTAAATTTATACTTTCAGTTCTTTAGTATTCCGAAGGCGAACGCTGTCCAAAACCAGTTACTGAATGAGTTTCAGTTTAGTCCATTTTTAACGGAATATTGAACACAATTATTGTCATTTTGGGCACGTAACATGTGGCAGGGATTTAATGTGTAGACAAAGGCTAATCCTGTGTAATTACTGTGAGAGCTCCCAGTCAGATGGTGCTGCAGCCAGCAAATAATGCTCATCTGATGCAATTAGGGACCTTTAACTTGCGATGTTTGCACTGGACACTGATCATTGTTGCTTGAATATATTTTGAAACTGATAAAATTATTCTGCAACTCAAGATAAAAGCCAATTTGCACAAGTACATCTTCTGCTGGATAATGATGAGAGGGCATTTGGAGATTTCAGAGGGGAGTGTAAGTGACAGACTCCCCTGACTGAACGTTGGCTGGTATATTTGTGGACCTGAAGGGAAAGATGTGGCCCAGTTCCACATTAACCTTCTGTTTTGTAGGTTGCTGCAATCAGCAGTTGTACAGATGGTGTACTGGCACGCTGACATTTGCAACTGTTTCAAGGGGTGAACGCTGTTTTTCTCTTCCATTAGGCCTGTAGATCCATACGCTGACCTACATGCATTTTTCTGACTCTGAATCAGCGTGGATTGAGTTTGTGCGTCAGAATTATTTTATTGAATATTACTGATTTGACAGTGTTTTATTTTGCACTATTGTATGTTTTTGTAATTGCCACTCAGTATTCAGTATAGCAGCATTTGCAGAAACGTCTACCAGTCAATAGTTTATTGAATTTTGAGATGTTCATCTTTCACAAAAATTCACAAATTATAGTGTCTCACAGTTGAGCATGAATTGGATTTTAATGCTGTTGCGGCTCGTTTGCATTATGAAGGGTTTGTGAAAGTCAATGGAAAATTAATCTTATTTTCCATCTTCAAGTGAACACAAGCAGATATAGAAATGCTCAAAAATAGCAGAACACAAGCATAATCATACTGTAAAACATCATCAGATGGTGAGATGGTGAGAAATCCAAAAACTGTGATCATTTGCTCATCCTTTGTGACATATACTCAATTGAAAACAGTACAAGGACAATATGTTTTAATACTTTTCCTCATCAACTTCATTGATTTTTATAAATATCTGCTTATTCTGAATTTGATGCCAGCAACACATTGCAAACAAATTGGGACAGGAGCAACAAAAGAATAAGAAAATTGTGGAAATGCTCCAAAAACAAGCACAGTCCTGCACTCTGTACGCCTGTCATCCACCTGCAACACCTCCCTGCAGCTCCTGTGGGGTAAATAAAATGTAGTCTTTTATTCACTCACAATCTTTTATTCACAAGAAATTTTTCCTCAGATTACATTTGTCACCACAATGTAATTATGAATGCAAATCAGTTGTATATAAACAGAATTCTTAGGAGACAGGGTTGCTTACCAACAGTTCACTGGCTCCCACAGTGCCCTCTCTCTAGCTATTAATACATTCATACAGAGCTTTCTCCAAATAAGTCTCTGCTCTCAAAGGCTTCTGACTTGTGGTTTTCCCTGAAGACAGTCAGAAATAGCTCATGAGACAGAGACAGGCCTAATGGCTGTTCCCTTTATGGACAGAATGGTTAGAATGAAATAATATTTCATATTTACTCTCCACACAACAGTGAGGAGGGAAAATTCAATTGGGAGAACAGCGTCAACTAGATGAAGGTGACCTTGCTCAGCTAATGCCCAGATTATCCTGCCAAATGTGATCTTATAACAGAATGATTAGAAAATATTTATGTATTAAATATTTATCTCCTGGGACAGAGCGTGGCCTCAGTGGAAATGTGGATGACTGTTAGGTCAAGCACAAAAGCAAGCACAAACTATTAGACTGGGAGTTTCCGATTTCAGCTTATTAAAGCTCATACACTCGATCAGTGTGTGCAGTGTTTCCAAATTGGTTTGGGCTGTTTTAGGACAAAGTGTATGATGTCCTGTGGTGTTTTGTTTTTGAAATAGCTTTGAAATGTAGTGATGGTTTACTCTCCAGACGTCTCTATTTTGTAACTTGGCTTTCTGTCCTGTGGTAGCTGTGTCTGCTTTACTCTTTTTTAATTCATTCTGAGGTCACTGTGGAGTGGGTGCAGCATAAATTGAAAGGTGTTGCATTATCACCTGACTCTGCAGTTCCCCTCAGCTCAAAGGGGCATTTCAGAGTCTTTCAGCTCATTTTTTGCTTTTATGGCCCACAACTTTACTGTTGTTTCAGTCTCGCTGCTCTCATCATCATCATTTCCAGGCAGAGACTTGATGGATTGCCCCCTTTTTTAACAGTGAAAGTGTGCTCTAAGAACTGAACCTTTTTTGCGCATAAATTAAAAATCCTGCGGAAAGCCATGTGACAAATATTTCTGGGGTTTAGGACTACAAACAGTGATGTTCTATTTCAGTGCACATCTGAGCCATGTCTGTGTAATCCTCTTCTTACTTACAGTATGTCAGTAGCTTCTGGCTGCATGAGCGGGCTTTTCCTGCAGTCTACCTGCTTCACCCGCTGCTGACACACATAAATCATATTGCTGAGCTTCAAACACTGAGCCCCTCATGTGGTGCTACACCATTTCTTCCGGGTCTAACTCAAAATAGTTTAAATGGATCAACATGTAATTTCCAGCTTCGGATCTAACATTTCAGCTCTCTAAAACTGTTTTCCGCTGCAGTGACTGGACAGTCCAATAAATATGAATTGGAACAGCACAGTTTTTACATGAGGTCAAGTGATGATTAAGGGACTGTGATTAAATAATGTGATACCAAAAAAAAGTGGGTCACTTGGCTCTGTGAGGAAAAACAGAGTAGGAAGTGTGATTCCAGGATGCTGATTAAACTGCAGGCTCTCTTTTTACCTAGATGACATTTATCTGAATGTTTTAAATAACATAACTGTTACCACACCTATGTTTCCTTTATGTGCTAGATGGATGGAGCAAAATGCTGTGGAAGCTCTACAATGTTGAGGAGAGACCTTCAAACACTTGAACACTGTGAAATGCTAATAAAATTTTTCATTGCTGTATTTTCTGCAAAGTAGTTAGAAATTGGCAAGCTTGGTTGCAGTTTGTTTGATTCATTTCAGTGTGTGAAGATCCCCCCCCCCACCCCCAAAAAAGAAGAAGAAGAATCCAGGTGAAACCTGGTGACAAAACAGGCAACAAAGAAGAGTCTTAGCACTAATCATGTAAGCTCAAAGTGGTGTTTGATCCACAGGATTATGCATCAAGATATCAGGCAATACTGACAAGTGATCAAACGGCTTAGTGTCATTATAGAATCGTTTGTCCCAGTTTTGAAGAAGAAACCCTGTGATGTGAGTGATGTGGGAGTCATGTATCTCTCTCAGTGTGAGCTCCGAGCGTAAGGCAGCTGTTATTGGTTCCAGAAATGACAAGAAGATTGAGAGCTCTCGTTGCTGTCCTCTACACCAGTAACATGTGAGCTCATTTGTTTTGAGAGGTGACATTAAGGTTCGAGAAGGGTCACCGGTCCAATCCACATCAGAAATGAACTGCCACTGTCCCACAATTCATCAGCGGCTATCTTACCACAGTCTTTCAATAGCTGACAGAAATGCACTTGCTCACACAGACGCAGTGCTCTCTCCACACGTTGCTCAAGCATCGTTCATGCAGTCACGAGCGTCGATTGTCTTTTCTTAATGGGCTCCAGCAATCTGGTCCTGTCAGCTCTGCAGCTTTGGGAAAATGTTGACCAATTGAGACAGCACAGAAATTAGTACAGAGGTACAGATGCACAGAGCTCTGTGTAGATTCACAACTGAAGATGTAGAAATGCTCTTAAATATCCATTGCATATCAATACTTGTGTCCACCACTCATTAGAGCTGTCAATGAGAAGAATGGCAGAAAAGAATAAATGCTCTTTAACCTATTGTGTTTCATCAGCAAGGTTCTCCAAAAGCATCCAAACAGCTGACATTACGCATGACCTTTACGCACGGCTGCGGCTGTTTTGTAGCACCTGTACAACTAATTCATCACATGTATCTGTAAACCATCATCGAGGGAGTATCTCAGTCATCATTATTAATGTCTAAGGAATGATCAATTTGTTAATCCATTGAGCTCATATTGAACCAGACTTGACAAAGTGTTTTGTTATTCACGATGAAATGAAAAGAACATTAACAAGGAAGCAATGGCTCCAGTGAAAACAATTATAGAATTCATGACTCAAATTCATGACTCAAATTTAAAATGAAGTTTATAGTTTTGCCCCAGAGCAACATTTTATAGAAAGCTGTGTGGACTGCATAATAATAACACACTTATCATTCTCACATTTTCATCACACATTCCTCTTTTTTGAATACCAGTTTATGTGCCGGCAAAGGCAAACTCGTGTTTTTTGTTCCGACACAAAACCTAGATGTACTTTTCCTGACTGGCAGATAGTAAAGGCGGGACCATGCCATCTTTTTTCAAGTCACAAGTAACTAGCAAGTCTCAGGAGTCCAACGGTGTGTACAGGAGGTAAAAATAGAAACCATTTAAAGTACAGACACCAGTCACCTTAATTTATTTTAAACAGAAAGTCAATGACATTTTGACTCACTAACATAGACAAGTCTAATTGTTTTAATGAGTACTTTTAGTCGGGGCAGTGCTCAAGGGATGGCAATGTCAGACAGTCTACTTTGGTTCAGACTGAAATATCTCAAGCAAATGAAAAAAAGAAAAGAAAATGAAGGTCAAGCCAGATGAAAATACAATCCAGTTCATGAAATGCAGACCCTACAACATGCACAGGTCTTTGTTAGCAGGTTCTATGATAACAATACCAACAGTCCTAGTTTTGTGACTTCAGCTGCATAATAGAAAGTGTAACACTTCCCAACTCCTGCTCAATCAGCGGAACATTGTGTGCCATGTTGCTTGATAATTCATGTGATAAGTAACTTTGAAAAGACTTCAAATTGCACTTCTGCTGATCCATCCACAGAATGATTGCTTGATTTCTCCATGTATGGTCACAGGCAGTTTGTTGCAGACTGAGTAAAAAAACAATAGCTTGTCAGAGTGTTTCTGGGGGAGGCTGCTGCTTGTCTGTTTATATGCTGACTTAAACTTTTTTTGCTGAATTTCTCTCATTTTCTTGGCAAATTGGTTTGTGATTTTGTATTTAAACATTTGAAAGTGTTTAAGTTAACACGTGAAAAACACTTTCTCTACACTGGGCCCCCGACACATACAGAAGCCTATTTTTCTGTGGGGAAAATGATCAGAAAGGGACTATTTTTCCCAGTTCACAGTTGACATTGATTTAGAAAACTTGCACTTTTGTTGGATTGACAAACAGCAAAGTCAATTTCTATCACCACTATCTATTTCACTGTCCATTTCTATCATTTTCACACAGGCTTTGTCCTCTAATGGGCTTTATAACCTTGACCTTGGACCCAAAGTGGAACAGGCATAGTCCCTTTCAGAAGTGTGGCCAACCCAGAGAACGTGAGGTCAGCCCTGTACTTGCGAGTCTCATGCAGAATAAATGGGCTGCCTGAGGTGACAAAAAGAGGATCAACTGACTGTCTTGTTCAATCAGCTTTATGCTTAAAAGCATCAGGTCTTCTTTCAGGTGCACAGCAGCTCGTCTGAATATCTTTTCCCTACCATAAACTACAGCAGGTAGCGAGGGGATAAATTGCATCACTGTGTCTTGTGCATGTCTTGGCATACTAAGTGGAACCAAACTGGCTCTCTGAGATACTCACAGCAGAGGTTCATCTGTTGTAACAACGGGGCTCATGGCAAGATCCTTCCTGAACAGAAGGTGGCACATTGATTCTGTGCAAGCATTTCACACGTCTGTGAGCACATCGGCTTAGATTCTCCTGCAGTGCTCTGTCTGCACTCCACAATGTTCAAGGCAAGAGTAGAGGATCATCATTGCAGCACTTTGCCTTGATCTGTTATGTGTTATTACCTGTTGATAGTCAGAGCTGAATTCCTGCAAAGCAGCTATTTTTTGAGACCTTGCTCTCAGCTTTTTCCTCCCATCAGCTGATAGTTGGAGGGTGAGTTGTAGTGGTTTATTCTATATCTGATGGGACTGCCCCAGGTTTGTATAATCTACAGTTTATGTGTGAGTCAGTATTGCTTTACGCCCATCCACAACCCCAACCTCCACACCCTGAAGCTCAGTTCATGCTTGCTGCACATGCATGTACAACATCTGGGTGGGTTTGCTTGACCTAAGTTTCTTGATTTGCCCATGTCCATGACACACAGACATTCTCCACCTTTGGTCCTGCCATGGTTACACACCATTTTTTTCTTTTTGACTTCTTCTTGTTGTTCGGCCTCTTGCTGTCATGAGGTCAGCATTTTGCTTTCTAGTGTGTATGTGTGGAGCACATAGCAGAAACTCAATTGTACTATGTATAGATGCACATGTGCATCCACTGTCCATGTGCAAGTCTGCAGCTGTCCACGTTCCTATTTAAGTATGAACAAACCTTTTCCCACTTTGCTGCATAAAGGGGGCACTGATTCCTGCACTGGCACTTGGACAAACATCATGGGTTGCATTATATAAACTCCCAGGATCCTGGGCTGAACTTTCTACATGGTTCACTGTGTGTAGAGGTCACAGAGGATGGCTGTCTGTGTGCTTCATACTATAGGAGCTCCTCCATCCACATCGAGTGTAGGTTGAACGTGCAAATTGGATTTGTTGCTTGCAGGTCTTGAGGTTGGTGTGTCTGAGAGTAATTTAGAATAAGAGCAGCAGTGATGTCTGCCACTTGCAGCATGCTCATTAGCATGACTGGCTCATAAGCATAACGACCCCCTCCTTCTCTCACTGCAGTGGTGAGAGGTGGCGTATTGCTGCCTGACTGAGCAGCTTTTTCTGCACTGTACAAGGTCAATGAGGCATTAACTGGAGCAGTAGATTTTGCCCTCCAGCCCCAGGTTGTTGGGTCATAGAATGGTGGCATGTTACCATGGAGACTGATGCACACATGTTCAATTATGTTGTGTGGATGTCACGCCCAGGGGTTCAGGCGTCTGGCTTTCTAGGGCTTTTAAACATATATAGCTCAGTAGAGGGTGAAGTCTGTGTGAAACAGTTTGCTTGCACTGTAACAAGGGTTCTGTGAGTATACATGAAGAACTCTCACCTTGCCATTCAAGAAGTCGGTGACTTTGTGCAAGCAGAGTGAGCTGGCTTGTCCTGTTTAACTGAGTATGTGCAATGCTCCACTGAAGAGAGCGATGCTGTCTATAGAGGCTGTTCAAGACCCTGATAATCTGACTCAGTTGCCTTACTCTACAAAAACAATAAATCTAAAGACTCACGTGCTTGCTTTTTACTCAAAAGAAGCAACAGACACAGCAGAAACAAATGAAGCACTATCAGCTCTACAGCCTCCTCTCAGGACAAGGGTGAAACACTCCCTCTGACCATAGCTGGCAGCGCATGTTTGAGTCACAGCTCATTGTATCTCAGACTCATTATGCTATATGGGCTGCAGCTGCATCGATCTCATCCGTGCTTGTTGCCATTTTCTTTTTGGCAAATATATTGAAGCTAAGTGGCTAGCTATGCGGACAGGTGACACTGACATTCTAAATCTGGACCACATAGATCTGATTGGTTGACTTTCCCCAACCAGCTCAAATAGATCTATTTGAATTGCTGAACAAATCTGAGATGTGGGCAGCAATTCAGACATCTGGAATTAGGCTAGCAGTTTAAAGGCTCCCGCTGTACTCGCAGAACAAGGGTTACAGAACGGAACCATTGTTTCTCCATGTTGTTAAGAGTATATCACAACGTGTAACCTGTGGTCAATGCTGTCAGTAAGATGATGCCCACAGGATCATACTGACTCACATCAGTGTGAGCTGATAAAACAACATGGGATTGAACACAGTGCTATCACTCCATTGAAATGATCAAGTTTTAATCCAATCACATGAAAAATGCTAATTATCTTTTAGATTATCACACAAAACTCAAGATTTGTTAAAGAGAGCCTTTCCTATTTCACAGTAATCAAGGAAGCGAAACTCAACATTTTCCATTTAACCTGTAATGAACCAGAGAAACTGAAGATTCACTGAAGCAATGCCACCTCCTTCATCTCCTCAGCACCCGTCTTCATGCTCACTTGCACTTAATCACACACATAGCCAAATTCCCACACACATTTACTGTCTCAATATTTACCTGAGGGTGTCTAAAGTACTGAAGCTCACTTGTGGTAAAATACCACTGAAAGAGAAAGCAGGTGCTTGTGGGGCACAGCAGTCTTCTGCTGGAGCTGCCAGCAGAAGGGCCCTTTAGCCAAATCACTGTTATTATTAAGTGCAAATGTCAACACAGGACTTGAAGCTACAGCCATCACAACAAAGTCTCACATTATCAAGAATCCCCCAAACCTCCCTGCTGGGTGACAGAGTTTGAGTGATCTACTCTCAGGTCAGTCTGAAAAAGAGAATCAGATGATGAATATACCACACCAACAAAGTGTTTCAAGATGCAGGTGTGGGAGGCTGAGATTTAACAGGTCATTGTTACTTTGCAAAAAGTGTCATGTTAAAGCTTGTATCGTGTTGCAGAAAATAAGTCTTACACTGGTGATGTTTACATGCACAGTAGTATCCTGAATATTATCCGGTTTTTGGCGGAATCCAATGCAAATATGAAAAAAAAAAAATTAAATATCAGACCTTGAAAACTAGATGAACTCTTATCCAAGTTCTGGCAAACCTTTATAAACTATTTGTATCGTCCCAAAAGAAATTTGGATATGGTGTGCAAGTGTCACAAACGTCATTCATGGTTGTGAATCACTGCGCAGATCGAAAGAAAAACCACAAATGATGGCAAATGACATAATGACGACTTACACACTGAAGCAAAATTAAAGGTCTAACTCTCGTAATTTGGAGGCTAAACTGATTAGTGCTTGTTGCTTTTTTTTCTGTTACTGGTGATCAGATGGAGAGACCAAATCCTGCAGAGTGATGAATGCAGCAGGCAGGCAGAAACCAAAGTGGGTTAATCCTCCACTGCTGAGGTAAGTCAGTCTGTGCAGGACTGTCAGATAGTGGCAGGGATGCTGAGGACACAAATACATGGCTGCACACACAGAGACCAATAAAAACTTGGATACTGTTAAAGTCAAACATGCAGGGAGATGAATGGCCAGAATTTAGTTTGTTGCAAGTGAACATCATATTGTGAATATGAACCTGGACAGGAGGCATCGCTCACACAGTAGTTTGCATGTTAATGTACTTACTGAGGAAAGCAGGCTGATGAATAGAGTAAAGATGAATTACACTAATAAATCATGCTGCATCCCATTGACTGCATGATAAAATGCGTTTAGTTTGAGACTCCTGTGAGGTAGCACACCTTACGCTGTATAAATCATGGTCATGGTTTTGATGACTGTGCAGAAAAAGACAAACAGGAAAGAATTTGCATATTCTGACTCTTTTGTACTCTCGACAGGCAGCCTTCTGCATTATGAACAGAGCAAAGACACCTGTGTGCTTGTCACAGTTCAATTGGTGAGGCAGGCTACGTGGAGGGGGAAGGAAACACAGCATAAAATGGCCCATTCATCACTGAAGTGACACACCTGCGGAGTAAAGAGCCCAGCCTCCTGTCACTGCACTAGAATACTGTAGATAACCTCCAGGACGTCACACCTGTAGGCGCTAATCGTCAAGCCAGCATGTCCAGTATTCTTTATATTTTAAAGCCACCATGAGCCATATTAAAATATTACATTTGCGTTGTTTATGTGTGATGTGTGGGTGGTTGGACAGAAAAAGACACCACTGCTCTTGTTTTTGATGTTTTTCTTTTCTTTTTTCCTTTTATTTTTTTGTACTTCATGAGCAACTTTCACTGCACTGACTGAACCTCCATATTTGGACCCCTTAATCCCCTGTTTAATATCGGTGAGTAAACTGATATTAAGAGAAACAGATAATGGCTGTGTGAGGTGACAAATCACAAAGACAGCATTTGTGCTCCTGTAGCTAGAGGTGGCCTACTTTAGGATCTGATGGACACACTTCATTGAGAGTAAGAGGTTAAAGGTGTTGCTAGAACTAGGCCAGCAGGGACACTGGACAGATCCAGCGACTATTCAGCATTGCATCACATCAAACAACAGCTGCCAACCACTTACAACCTTAGTTTAAAATAAACGTGAAAAAGCATCTTATGGGTTTTGATTTTCATAAAAACTGAATTAAGGTGAAATCAAGGGCAGGTAAGAATTACAGTGCAAAAGAATAAAAAAATGTCTTTTTCAAGCGTAAGCAGAACTTACACATGTGCCTACTTCTTACTCTGCATAATGGCAAGTTAATTTAATCAAACTTCTTGAGAGTGAAGTGTAAGACAAACAGCAATTTATCAAACAGTGCATCTTATCAAATATTATTTATGTCTTTGTAGCTATGAAGTAACATAATTACTCCCCCGCAGCAATCAGTGGGAAATCTTTCTGTCAGTTAACTAATGTGACTGAGACTAGAACTCCTCGAGGGTAACATGTTGGAACAGAGCGGTGAACACTTCAAATTATTATTCCATTCACTTCTCTGCCTGACTGCCAGTCGAACAGATGTGACGCTAACTCGCTGGATTTGACCGGGAGTTAAAAAAAATTGTGAAATTTACCCCGCTGCTACAATGCCATTTAAATACTTGGACACCCCTTTATCATCGCATGGTACATATACCTTTGTGTCTGTGGGTGTCTACAAGCATGGGGTGTTGGCCCCGAGGCAGTGGACTTTCAAATGTTGAGTGCACCCTACTGTGGAGCAAACTGTGACTGCTATTCAATGCCACGCTTGTCTGCCTCTGTTCAGATCACTTCCTCCGCTGGCTCCTGCCATCTGGTAGGAGGTAGCCTTGGCTCCTGTCAGATTTGGAGAGGTTCCAAAAAACTGTCCCTGTCAGCTTTACTGTGTTATCTGAGTTCTCTCTCGCTCTCTTGTTGTCTATCTAAGGAAGTAAAGCAACACATCAGCAGGTTATAATCCTGTAAAATATGTCTGTCCTGAGACACACGTCCGCACCTCTCTCAGCTGTTTTGGGACAATGGCAAGGATGATATATGCTAGATGAAATCTGACCGAGATGAAGAGATGTTGCATGCTGCCACAGCTTTAGGGGTGCACTCAGAGAATAATCAGTGTCCAGCTGGTCAGGCACACCTAAGTTTGGTCTCATAGGAAATTTATTGTTTCATTAAAGGTACTATGCTAAATAAGTTTATATTAGCAATGGCTCAAAGGACTATGTGATATGAAAGTTGTTGTTCTGCCACCACTGAGCGATTCAGCATCTTTAAACTCATTGTTTTCATTTTCTGGCTTGTGACTTTATTGCTTTGGTTCAGTCTCTCCACTCTCATCAGAGTTATTTTCATCCACAGTAAGCAGTTTTTTAATTGAAAAAATTCTGATACTTGCCCACCAAACACCAGATGTTAGCAGCGAGCTGGTGAACTGAAGCATTTAGCAGTTAAAGAGCCAGCTATTTCCCTCGAGAGTTGGTGGAGAACAAAACAGAGTTAAATACTGGACTCACATTTGTCACATGGACACAAACATGACTAAATAAATGCTACTGCTGCTTTGAATCTGCAGGATGGGTACACAAGCTAAGGTTTGCTATATCTCTACATGAGGCGATAACATGTTTGTGTTAAGTTTACAGCATGTTTTCACCACCCCCAAATGTCCAAAAGTGAGCACACTTTACATCATAATCATCATCATCATTTACATCTAACTGTTGACCAGTGTGGGGTTTCTGAAATGTATGCTTTATGCTATATATTGACTAGTAAACAGAACATGAAAAGTGTTTTTTTTTTTTTGCTTCATTTTAATAAGACATAAACAAATAATTGCTGTGAACTGAAATTGTGTAATATTTCAGCCATACAAAATACATATAAAATAGCAAAATACTTTGAAAAGCATGGATTTTCATTTCACTGATTACAGACATTAAATATAATGTAAATAACAAATAATTTCAGTTTATATTTCAACTGTGTTTCTCCACAGTTAGTGTAGGTTGTTCAGCTAGACAGAACTCTCCATCTTGGCGGTGTCTTGGACTCTTCCATTCACGTCAGGCTTATTGGACAGAACCATTTCCATTTCATGGCTGGGGGAGGGGATGGGGATTTTGTTGATCTTGGCAAAGCTCTGACTGATATCCATAAATGTTTTATTTTTCGTTTCAGGGAGGACAAAGTAAAGGTAGATAGATCCCAAAGTGCAGACCACCACAAACACCAGGAAGGCAAATGACTGTAGCTTCTCCTGCACAAACAGAAAACACACAGGCGTGAATTAGACACATCCTATTCACCCGTGTCAAGATACAGCCTACATTTTCTGAGAGACCTTTGGAAAAGGAATGAAAATATTAAATTCAAGAGAAATATAAAATGAAAAATATTTTTTTGCTGTTTTAGCATTTCAAGCATTTGGTGATTGCTATCCTCCCCCTGCCCAGAGACAAATCCTACAAATTTTCAGCCATCCTAAACTCTTGCCAACTCCAGAGAGACGTGCAGCATCTGTTTTGTCATCTGCCTGTGTTGATGTAACAACTCCATCATTCTCCAATCAAGGTCCCACAGGCTCATGTCTGAGTGTAAGTGCAAGCCAGACAACACGTTTGCTTCAGATTCTTGAACAATATGTGTGTGTTTGTGAGCTGAAAAACATCAATGTACCAAAAGTATGAAAGCTAACCTTGTCCAGGGTGTTATGCCAATAATAGAGATTAGTGACAGATTTAAAAATACACACTGACTGATCACCCAGAGGGAGATTTAGAGATGGGGAGAGGGTTTGTATGTGTGTGTGTGTGTGTGTGTGTGTGTGTGTGTGTGTGTGTCTGTGTGTGTGTGAGTGAGAGAGAGAGAGAGAGAGAGAGAGAGAGAGAGAGAGAGAGAGAGAGAGAGAGAAATTGAGAGTACCTTCCTCATGAGGACGGGAGAGGACGGGATTCGAATGCAGCGCCATGTAACTGGTATTAGATATGCAGTGTCCAAACAACCGTGACCTCATTGAGGAACTACTTACTGCTTTTATTTTAGCTGTTACATCACCACTGCTGCTGTCTCTGACACTGTTTTCCTCTATTGGGTGTATGTCATAATAGCACTGAAAAAGCAGAGCATCATGCAAAGGGCCTGACCCAGTTTCCATGCCGCCTCAGTGACGTAACGCTCATCTGCAAAGTTAGCAAGTTCCTCAGAAAACACTGCCTTCCTCTACAGTTGTCATCTGAGATCTGAGAGTCATGGCACAAACAGGACATTTCTGTGTCCATTCCATCTGTCATTTATCGAATTTTGGCAAGGAAAATGGTCCCGTCCCAACAGTCCCATTTTTGACACAGGGCTAAGCCTTTGATCTGCTGTGGTGACACAGCTGGGTTCAGTTTGCTGCACACACAAACAATTAGGCGTGCACACAAAGACTCATCTGTGGCTGCAGACCAACATAAACATAATACAAGATGAAACGTTTTTTCCTGTTTCATGCTCAAACACATGTTGCACCCAGGGTGATGTAATATAAAGGGAGAAGAAGGCACTAGCAGTGATGGCAAACCTTGAGTTGGACAGGACAGAACACTGCAAGACTGGATGGAATAGAAGAGGATGGGACAGTCTAGGACAAATGCAAGACAGGACTGGATAGGACAAGCCAGTGCACGATGAGATAGAACAGGGTAGAAAGATCAATCTAGGACAGAACAGTTCAGGACAAAGTCAAGACAGGATAGGATGAGACAGAACAGTGTATGAAAGGACAAGACATGATGGGGGGAGATGGGACAGGTCGGAAAGTACAGTCTAGTATAGGACAATCTGGTTAGAATAGGACAGATGAGTGCAGAACAACACAGGACATGAATGGACAGTTTGGGACATGACAGGGCAAGACGGGATTAAACAGGATAGGACAGAAAGGTGTAAGACAGCTATGATAGAACAGGATGATTCATGACCAATTCAGAATGGAATAGGACAGAACAGTGGAAGACTGGAAAGGATGGGACAGTCTAGGACGGGCCAGGACAAGAAAAGGATGGGACTGGACTAGACAGGATGTGATAGGGGAGGACAAGGCCGAACAGTGTAGGACAGGACAACCTAAGATAAAATAGTGCTAGACTGAACGGGACACAACAGGACCAGACAGCATAGGACAGAGCAGTGCAGAGCAACAAAGGATAGGACAGGACACAAGAGTATGGAGTCAGACCGGACAGGATGGGACAGGACAGGACAGGACAGGACAGGACAGGACAGGACAGGACAGGACAGGACAGGACAGGACAGGACAGGACAGCAGTAAAGGAGCGGAGAATGTGATGGAGATAGTAAAGGTCCTGGTCCAGTGACTGCCCGTTGCTGGGAAATATACTGTCACAGTCACTGGTTTCTCCAGCAAGACTGAGTCATCATTGGTGGCTGGGGAGTAAACTGTGTGTGGGGATTATTTGCATGTGTGTGGGCTTTTATAGATTATGTAGAATCTTCCCAGTTGGAGGCAAGGTCAGCATCTGCAATGCATTTAGAGATTTTATGGATTAGCGTATGTCAATGCTGTGTCACATCAATGAATGAAATGAACAGAAAGAAAAACATCATTTAGCATTTAGCAAAATCATTTAGCATCACAGCTATGGATGGAACCCATTAGCAACACATACAAACACATACAAACACACAGTGTACTAATCAATGTGACTGAGTGTGATGGCTCATTAGTCTTAACAAATGTCACAAACAAACAGTGCCTGTTATTATTTTATATTAGTGTCAATAAATCACCTGTTCTGTATGTTGACTGCATTTAGTTCAGTGTTTGAAAGTAACTGGAAAAGGTCAAAGATATTCAGTTGATTTTTAGAATGATTTAATTAGTTTCAGAAGAAGAAAACGTAATCATTATCTAAAAATGTAAAGGTCTGGAGATACATGGTGTCACAGACTTGCACGCTGTCTTGTTTAAGGGCAAACTGTGATTTGGCAGCAATAAATTACTGTGAAACAGTTAAAATTTAGGTGAAATTCAATGCTCATGTTGACCTTGGCAATGGCTGAATGGTCTGAAAGTTGAAAGTCTGAAGTAACTCAGTACCTAATTGTACCTAAGGACACTACTTGAGTAAATATATTTAGTTACATTCTGATCAGATATGTGAAGCCCTTAAACTGAGAACAAACAAAGAACAAACACATTTACATAAGAACTGGGCAACTGCTAAGAAAGACTGTGTCTTTGGCCCACAAAACATATGAATAGCTTAGAAAATCTGATGTTTTTGTCTAAATCAAATTATAAAACAGTATATACACCTAACGCTGATATGATTAGTCAATTAATCAAGTAGTTAAAAAATGATCATTTAAGTCACTTTTAAAATGTGATTTGCTGCTTTCCCCTTTAATGATTTTTAATTCATTTTGAACAATTTATTTGGGCTCTGGGTAATTGTGACAGCATTTCCCAATTTGCATTTAACACTACTTTTAATGCTGTACATACAGCCTGCTAATACTTACTCATATACTTTTACTTAGGTAGCATTTTCAATGCAGATTTTTACTTGAAATAGAACACTTTTACAGTGTGGTGTTAGTACTCTTATTTAATCAGTGTTTCCACTACCATTGCCTCAGGGGGTCAGGACTTCCAATCCCCTTGAAAAAACAAAATATTTTGGGAATTCTTTGTGTTCAGAAACCTTTATTTTGAAATTTTACTTTGGAATTACATGTTTGTTTCTTCCTCCTTCTCTTTACGCTCATCCTCTCTGCTGTTTCAGTGATGATGTAAATTCTAATATTAGATTTATGTGGCACAATAACTCAATTCTCTCTCTGTATTTCATGATGTCACACTGTCCAATGTACTGTAATGTCAGTGAAGACTTGCTTCAGTACTTAACCTGTTTTCGAAATCAGCTTTGCCAAGTGTTGATCTAACTGGTTAGACTAGATAGCTTGTCTTGTATGAGTCCTGCCCTCTGAGGAAAGTAACTGGTCTCAAGTCAGTTATTAGTGCAAAACAAAGTGACTCAAAACAGCGACGCTGCTGCAGTTCCATCAGCACCATGGACAGCACTACGTATCAAACAAGCATGACTTTTTAAACCTGCAGCTGTTCTGCTCTCATGTATCTGTATCTAACTTGATATTAGGAAACATATGCTGAAAGGACCCAATACTGTTAAGTCCCTAAATGCTGGAAGACAATTTAGAAAAACACCCATTAATGTAATTGGGCCTACTTCCTAGACTTCTGGAAATAACCTGCTTAATTCTCCATGATGAGATTTGGGAAAAGGGCTGCTAAAGATGCATAATGCCATCCAGTTCTGAGGTACTTGCTGGAAGCAAAAATGGTGATCCAGGCTACAGTAGTGGTGGTGATGGAGATTACTGTGAACACTCAGTTAACATGGTTGCAGTGTGGTATTATTGCCATAGCAGTTACTGCAACCATTGATGTCGCGCATTCACACAGTCACACAGAAAATATGCTAATCTCATTTTACAGCCCTTAAATGTTTTCCGTTAATGCTGCCAATCAGTAACAACTCACAGATATGCATGCATTTGTTTCTTTGTGCTTTATTTCAGGTACTTTTATGCACCGCTATGCTGTACCGTTTGTACTACTTATATTTTTTTTCCATTCTGCAAGTGAAGAGTTTAAATCTAAAATCAAAGATGGAGAGAAATTCAGAGCCTCTAACCCGCAGCCTATCCCTCAAAGCAGTCAACCTTGGAGAAAACACTGTTAAGTAAAAGATTTCAGTACTTATGTCACATGTACTTGACTTTTCACTGTTCTCATCTTCCATTTCTTTAAAGCTCTATTCACTTCCAAAAAATTGTCATCAGATGTGAAATCAGTTCTGTCGTAAAAGAAAATTGTGACAAGTTTGCTTTGCTAGTCTTTGAAGCAATGAGAAAGGCGAGAAAAGGCCTTGCTAAATAAGAGCTCTGTGCACAAATTTTAAATAACTACCAGTGTGGCAAACTACAATGGGCTGCAAACAGTGAGTCAGCCGAAAACAAACGACTGATGCTTGATATTCAACACAGTGTTTTGACATCAAAATCTCCCTCAGTAGTGGTTAAATAAGGTCAACTGCTGCAGTGCTGTTGAAAACACTTGTAAGAGATTGCTGTGTCAAGAAACTGTGTTGTATCTTAGATATGACGCAGCAACTTGAAAAAGGAAAGGCTTTAGACTCAGCTCAGCATTATCTTTAGTTCTAGCAACCTGTCTTGCTCCTCTGTCTCGCTGTGTCTTGTGTCTGGTGCCGTTTACACCTCTGTGCTCAGTTTGACTTAGACAACATGCTTTTCTGTCCATTCAATACTTGGGTGATGATTCAATATGTATTGTGATTTTTAAGTATCGCGATGCAATACTGTGATTTAGTGCAATTTTTCATTGTGTTACTTCTAAAAACAATGCATGTCTCATTTAGACCTTCTGAGTTTTATGTCAGCAGCATCATTGCTATATTGCATAAAAAAGTGTGGAGATTTGCAGTCTCCCTTCCTTTTTTCTCTTTTGTGTACCAAAAAGAAAAGGAAACTGCCACATTAAGCTGCTCCTGCTCGTCAGGCTAGTGCCAAATAAGATGTTAGGCCAAAATGAATAAAGCCCTGAAAACTGTGTGAGACTTTAAATTAACATTCATTCATGTATGAAATTGAACTTGAAAACTGATCTTTCAAAACACTGGACTTGACTGTACATAAAAGTGGTCAATGAAATGTACACTGATTGAAAAATGTCTTTATAAATGCTACATTAAGGTGTTCCTGCATACTGTGAGTGTGTTGTCCTCTCCTGGCACACAATGTCTCCACCTAGTGGTGGCTCTGTTTCTAAACCTATTCAGAGTTTAGAGTTTGGACCCTTCGAGGTTGCTGTAGCTGGTGCGGAGGCTGCAGAATAACAGATTGAGTTAGCTATGTGAAGTCAGCAGCTATTAGTTCCACAGATAATAGGAGACATACATGTGATGAATACACATGCCCTTTTACGTTAAGCATGACAAGTAAAATTGATTGTTTCTTAAGATAATTATTGTGGACAGTGTGTTAACATCGAGCTAATGAACTAAGCGCTTGTTATACATCTATATCTTTATATACTGTATATGATGATTTGTGTATGTGTGTGTGTGTGTGTGTGTGTGTGTGTAACACACACACACACACACACACACACACACACACACACACACACACACACACACACACACACACACACACACACACACACGTGAATCTGGTATATAAATCCGGCGGTATTGTGCCTCCTTCAAGCTCGGGTCCTCTACCAGAGGCCTGGGAGCTTGAGGGTTCTGCGCAGGATCTTGGCTGTTCCCGGGGGGGTGCGCTCTTCTGGACGGAGATCTCAGATGTTCTTCCTGGTATCTGCTGGAGCCAGCTTGGGGGTTAGCCAGTATGGCTTTATCTGTTATTGTTGCTCTCATCCACCCTCCTGTGTGGCAGTCAGCAGCCTAAACCACTGACCTATTCAGTCAGTCATATATATATATATATATATGTGTGTGTGTGTGTGTGTGTGTGTATATATATGTATGTATGTGTGTATATATATATGTGTATGTGTGTGTGTGTGTGTGTGTGTGTGTGTGTGTGTGTGTGTGTGTATACACACACACACACACACACACATGTATATATGTTCAGATAGGACGATAGATAAGTGAACTCAAGAATCAAAGAATTGACTGAAAAATCGTAAAGAAAAAAGAAAAAAATCACAATGCAATTTTTTTTCCCATTAATTGATTACACTGGTTAAACAATGCAACTATTAATAATACACAGTTTATTATTGCCTACCTTCTTTTTACTCAAATCAAATGCCCCCCTTCGTTAACACCAAAAAGGTTTTTTTGCCCCTGCAGAAGCCCAAGTGACATCTCAGAGGTGGTCTATCATAGAGGTAAAGGGATGTGATGGTGCAGCGGTGTGTTGTCTGAACAGGGGTCAAAGCTGGTTTCAGGTGCCAGTAAGTAACCTGTGAGTCACTGCTGTGATCTGGATGCCCAGTGTGTGCATAGGAGGAAGTCAGCCCAACAAAACCAACACAGCAATATTTGTGGCATTGGCTGGCTAAAAATAACCCTCTGTCGCTTTCTGTCTCTCACACTTGTCTGCTCCTTCCTCGCCGTGGTCAGCCTTATCCCCCACACTCATTTTCTTTTGTCTTTGAATCCATTTCTGCAGGTCTCCTGTGGCATCTCTTTGCTGTATGCCTCCATTATCTGCCTAATTACATATTCAGCTCCACTTCTACTTGACCTTCCACTGACTGACATCTATTGCCACCAATCTCACTGTACATCCGTCAGACTGAAGAAGCCATCTGTGTATTTTATTATCACAATACACCTCTCCCCTCTCCTGTCTTCCTATCTGTGCATAACACAGGGAGGCAGACATGCTCATATGTCCCTATGTATATAAATAAGCTCACTAGCTCCAATCAGGCATTAGGGAATGAGGTGACATGTAGTGAGACAATGTTGATTTGTATAATTAGTGTCCTGTGGATCTGCTGACACTCTCCGGATGAGGTTCCACATACCAATTTAGATCTGACACCTTCCTGACAACACAGCGAGCTCTGATCATTAAAATTAATGAACACTGACGAGAAAGCTTATATAGAATTACTTATGCCAAAATTCTCTGTCATGCTGAAACTGCCGGGAGTTCACAACACTTTTCTGTAAATGTTTTGAAATTACTTCCACAGTAGCACTTTTCTACTGAAGGCAGCAGATCTCCTAGCTGGTTATAGTGTGAGTGTTAACTGGGCAAGTAAATGTTATGAAAAATGAAAAATGAAAAATGTCTTAGAAACCTTTGGTCCATCAAAATTAGCAATATAACAGGGGCTTTATAGTGAAAAACAGGATGTTTCGGTCACTTAAAATTTTTATGAAGATATAAAGTGATGGGGAGATTCTGCTACAACATTTCAGAGCAATTGTTAAATATTGGACAAAATGTTACTTAAGCAAAGCAAGACAATGCATGTATTTGCACTAGGAAAAGTGAAAAAATCAAGTATCAAGAAAAGTTCAATTTGATCTGATCTATTCTCTTGTTAATGTTTTTTGTGGCCTGTTTGTGTTTTGTCTTAAGATCAATGAGACTGAAGTAAAAAAATAAAAAAAACATCGACTGATCCTGTAAGAGTAACAACTTCCACCTTGAAGAAACCACTACTGAGTGTTTGATATGCCCTTTTCAGCTATTTTAGTTCTCACCCTTTGCCTCCCACACATGACACACTGGTGCAGCTGACTGAAAGGACAAAATTAGGCTTATCTGCAGGGGATGCAGAGAAAACAGGCAGAAAACATTTGATAGAAGGTCAACTCAACATCACTACGATGTCCAGCATGCCGCAAGCAAAGTTCCACTCTGATCTCAAACTTCTGCGCTGACTTTTGTCTGACTCTTCTGTTTCTCTGTGAATATGTCCTTCAAGTCACAGCAAGACAAGCACTTGCCTGTGTGTGTGTGTGTGTGTGTGTGTGTGTGTGTGTGTGTGTGTGTGTGTGTGTGTGTGTGTGTGTGTGTGTGTGTCTTTGGCTGGAATTATACGTTTCAAAAAGAAAAGGTCGCAGCAGCAGTGGGCTGGACAGTGATCGTACTGCACGGTGCTGGAGGAAGCATTCGGAACCTTTACTTAAGTAAAGTTACTAATACCACACTATGAAAAAACTCCACTACAAGTAAACTGTAAAAGTCCCGCATTCAAAACCGTACTTAACTAAATGTAATCAAAAATACTTAAAGGGCTGATGTTTGAGATTTAGGGGGAAGTGGATTATAATCTTTGTAGTTATGTTTTTATGAATCAGCTGAAAATAAGAATCATGTTTTTGTAACCTTAGAATGAGCTCTTCATATCTATAGAGGGTGCGGATCCTCTCCCATGGAGTCTGCCACATTGCAACACCATGTTTGTACAGTAGCCCAGAATGGACAAACCCAATATTGGCTCCAGGGAGTGCCTTTTGTGTTTTTTGTGAGTATTGCAGCAACTATAAGTTCACCCACACGTTTGGAAGGAGAGGGGTCTTCAGTTAGTTGCAATCTCACCGCTAGATATCACAAAAAACTCCACACTGGACATTTAAAGTATCAAAAGTAAAAGTACTCATCATAGAGAAAAAAAGGTTGAGCCAATTTTAACTAATTCATACACTGCTGAGTAGTTTGATCTACAGCAATGCATCATCATCATCGCTAAACTTTTCATTAGCTCAGAAAAACAGCCAAATGCATCGTCACAAAGGGGAACACATATCTAATCCGTGAGGCTCTTTAAATCGTTTATTTAGCTTAACTGGAAGGTGAATTTTTTCAACCAATAAAGGGACACACTGGAGACACATGGTTTTCACTGTTCAGGAGGGATATTAAAAAAATGCAATTGAACAGTAACTAGAACTGTAACTAAATGTAGTGGAGTAAAAAGTACATTTCCCTCTGAGATGTAGTGGAATAAAAGTATAAAGCTGCATAAAATCAAAATACAAGAACCTCAATTTTGGACATAAGTACACTACTTGAGTAAATGCACTAATTTACATTCCACCATTGTTACTGCAAGAGGTGTACAGCTATAGTAAATCTCCAAGGAAACTGCATTTATGCTAGATACACATATTGTCCAGTACTAGATTTAACTGCTATCGTGGTCCCTTCCACTTCCTCCCTCAACTTTTTCCTCATATCAGAGATTCCTTTTAGTGTTTTGTTTGCCTTGACCATGTCTTAACCTATATCTGCAGCTTGAGAAAGTGGAGCTAATGTCATCTATGGTGGATGAGCATTTTTATATGATATATGTTGTATTCAGCTGCAGCAGTATGCCATTTAATGACCTGAGCTGTAATGTGAAAACTATGCATGTGCACTTGTGCATGAACACAAATGAGACATGCTGTTCACTCAATGAAGTCATGCTATAGTAGAGATAGGTGTACTGTAATACAAGGTAATTATACTTCCCTGTGTAGTTCAGTCACATTAGGTTTATTGTTGGATGGAGCACAGTGATATGTTGATGAATTTCCCTACTCCCGGTTTTCAGAACTTAACAAGGTTATGCCTGAAACATCCTGTGCTCATGTCCTTTGTGCTTATCCTCAGCAGAGTGTGACTGTAACTGAATACTGCTAGCAAATGTCCTGATGAACGCCAGGGGCTAAATGCCTGCATCCAACTGCACTGACTAGAGGTCAGACTTATTCCTGAGTTATACAGCTATGATGCTCACGCATGCACACTATTTCTAAGCAAAGAGGAACGTTTGTAAAATTCAATGTACAACTAGAAACACAGATAAGGCATGCAAAAGAGCAATAGCCTCTGGATTAAACAAATTACCAGCTGTAGTAATTATTTAAATGAAGACAGGCACGGGAGTTATGAAATGACCCATGCTGAGCTTCGCGATAATGTGTGATTAACATGATTAAGCACGTGAGCACAACACCAACGCGTCCACTCATAGGTGTTCATGCAGATTCTATAATGCCGCCTGGTGTGTCAGTACTGAAAATGTAGCAAATTAAATGCAATTACTCAGTGAGTTTATTAAGCAGAGACATATACACATGTAGTTTTACCAGCTTCATGTCTCTCATTTAAATGTTTTCCTGCATTCAGTTTAAGTCAGTCAGTGTTTTGGTGATTCACTGCATGAAAAAATTCTCCATTATGTTGCCAAGACTGGAATTTCAATAAGGTACGTGATAAAGCATCCTTCAATACTCTGCATCTTAGGTATTTATTCAATCATTACTTTAAGTTATCAGTATTTCATTGTGCTATGCAAAGCAACTGCTATGTCACAGACTGTGAAATAAAAACTAAGAAAATATTACATTTCTCCTCAATAAAATCTCTCTGAAAGAGAAAAGCCTTAAGCAAACTTCCTGCATCATTTTTTATTTTATTTCTATTAACAGTAAATTGTTGTCTGTAATCAGCTAAAAGTAAGCCCCTGCATCTCCCTGCAAATGAAGGCCAAAGTGAAGAACAGCTTGAATAAGTTAAGAAAACTGTGGCTTTGAGAGGACATGATCTTCAGCGTACATATCTATATTTTCCAACTCACGAAGATTGAAATGTCAAATGCCATTAGGATCTAATGAGGGACAACTGGGACGTTATGACCGAGGGCAAAGTTCTGCCTCTATATAAAGCTGAGCGGAACTATGTCCTTGGCACAGAGGGCCATCATAACAGACAGTAGGACTTCACTTCTGTCATATTATTAAATAAATAAAAATTCTATTCTACTCTCAGGTAGATAGGTATCAATTACACTGTAAATGCCATTATTATGTCTTTCTCAGATGTTTTCAGCCAGTTTCCAGACAGTGAATCATTGAATTTAGTTCAAGGCATTTGAGTGAAATGTGCCTACACAGTTTCATCACTGCTTAAATGAATAGATCAGCACAAATATTCTCTTTTTTCATCAAGGAAGATGATAAGTTTGATATTGCTCTCATGTCTATATGTTAACAACAAAGCTGTGGCTGAGAAATCAGCACTGGGGAATGAAGCTAGTCTACCAATCCGTCCAGCATGTTGCCTGGCACTGCACAGAGTCCACTGGAGAGTAGTGTGTCAGTGTCACGGCTTCCCACACCTGTGTCTGAAAACTACATGTGTGTATGCAGGTGTACCACCAGCCAGGGAGGATAATGACAGAAGAGAAGGACAAACATAGTATAAAGGGCAGCAAAGTCCGTCTAGGTGGAGGTTGAAATGGTGGAGCACAGACGACTTTCACACAGGAGACCAGGGTTTGATTCCTGAGTGAAACCAATAGTAAATGTTGATGACACTTAACACACACGACTAGTCTGGATCTCAAGAGTATTTCCAAATAGTCAAATTTTTACCTAACTAATCTTTGAGTAGCCTACAGAGCAGGACCCATTAGGCATTTAGCCTAGCTTAGCATAGCAACATTTTTGAATAAACAACATTTATCCATTTACCCAGCATTCCTATGCAGAGCCCCTATGGCTACAGCTTTGGCTAGCTTTACGTGCATAAGAAAGGGATCTCTTGTAATGAAACCACAGTGAATTATCACTTGTCTCTGCAGTTCCCCTGAGCTCTACAAACTTTTCTGGTGTCTTTCACCTCAGTGTTTAGCTCACATCTTAACTGTTTAGTGTCATTTTCAAAAGTAGCAGGAAGTTCGTTCAAGCAAAAAAGTCCTGAAAACACTGCAGACTGCTTATCTGCTCAGACCATGTCAGATGTCAGATAAAGAAACTGACTGGTGAACATAGTGGAGTGTTTAGCTAAGGAGATATTTCTATCAGGAATTGGTGGAGACCAAAAACAGAGCTAAAAGAGAGCGAATATTTGGCTTATATTAATAAGTAGGACACAAACATCACTCAGTATCTGATGAATGTGTAAATGGGCAACTGTTTGCAAACAAGTTTGAAATATCAACTTGAAATTACGTCAGTGTTGTACTGACAGCTTGTTTCCAGCATCCCCAAGTGGCCAAAAAAATCTGTTATTGCAGGTTACACTTACAACAGAAACTATAGCAACATATTAAGCAATACCTTACATTCATATAAAGCAAATCCATGCTCAAAGTCGAGGGTAGCGCGCTGAAGAAAAACTCTACATTAACATGTAAGATGGAAAGCAGGGAGCTAATAAAGACAGCTCACACACGAAAGTGCTTTATTTGGCACATTAGGAGACTGATGTGTTGGAGAGAGAGCTGAATTAAGATACAGCGGGGCACAATTTTTGCTCGCTTGAATATGTAAAAGAGGTCAAAGGGACAGCAGATGAAGTTACATCTGCTCAGTGGGTCCCCCCAGCTAAAGTCCTTGGGTGAAAGATGCGTGTACTGCAGAGGCACAGAGAGGACGAGGATGTGACACTTTTAGGGAAAGGAGACATAAAAGCAGCACAAGGCAGTAACATGAAGAGCCAAACGTCTTAGACTTAATCATTTCAAACTGAATGTTACATTGATTTCTCCTCCTGCAATTCAATAACAACCTCTTTGCTGGTCTATTGAAGCACTCTTCAAACAGATAGAGCTGATTATATAATATAGGTCAAGGAAAGCATAAAAATGTCACATTTAGTGCACAAAGTGATGATTCATCTGACTGCGTTTTTGTCAGATCGTCTTTACAGGTAAACGACCCGTACTCATCATCTACTGGTGGAAATGAGTGCAAAGATTTGAATAGATCTGTGAAAGACAGATCACAGCCAGTTGGATCCAACTCAGTGTAGTTAGGATGAAGACTGTACTCATTTAGGGCACCTGCTGAGACATTAAAGACAAAACATCAGAGACAGAGGAAAGGGAAGCAGCAGACAGGAAGGGGGAGACAGTAAACAGAGAATACATACACAGGCAATGGTGCTTTGTTTTCCCGACAAAACTCCTTCCTCCTTTTCTAGCCCGATACAAAAAGCTGATGCACATTGTCAGGCTCATTTAGGCTCATTTTCTACTCAGTCTCACTGCAGACCAACCTTGCTGTTCATTGCCAATTTGCAAAAATTCAAATCTTCTATCCCTCTTAACAGCTCGCACAATTCATTTATAGTAGCTCACTAAAAAGAGCACAAGTTTTAGTTTCTCTCAGGGAGCACTTAATGAGTCGATTCCTTCAGCATCTTTGGGAATAGTGGATAGTAGAGTATTGACAAAGTAATTCTGCCATGAAACATGTACCACTCTGTGGAAATAACATTTTAATCCATAGAAGGAGGCGACTGCAATGGATCTGCAGTATCTTGACAGATGTGATACTGAAATACAGCATAAAGCGCTTGATGGAATTGTAATGTACAGATGACGCAATACATAAAAGACAACATATAGGAATTATCAATTAAAAAATAAATCTCTCCTCTGGAACAATTTGTCAGTTAATAGTTGTGAGCAATTTCTCTGCAGCAAGCAAAATTGTTTTCAGTCCTGGTACAACAAAAGGTGGAACAAATGGGAGCTCTGCATTCAATTCCATGGCTTGGTGTCTCCTGAGAAAACACAGCTCCAGCATGCTCGTTTGGCCTGTTTGCTGTTAATCCAGAAAAGTGGTTACACTGTAGCAGGCTGTAGTGAAGCACATGGCTCTGAAATCAAGCGGGATTTCAGAACTAAATGTAATATAAGCACCCTGCTTTTTTTTGAGCAGACAAAGTAATAGAAATGAACTGGTGATGGTGACTTCAAAGTCCTGTCTGGGCTCAGCAAGAGAGAGACATGTACAAGCTGCTGATGGATTTTCACTTGCCATGTCCTGTTATGAACAGGTACGGCTCCTTATTTTACACAAAAAATATGCAGATTTAAAAAAGCAAATAGATTGAAACTGATTTTCGCTTGTTATTTCATGGCTTATCCAAAGGTTACTCTTGCCGCATGAAGACACCGTTGACTGCAGTTTCCAGTAAACAAGGTTGTGACAGTTACAGCTCATCATATGCTTAGCATGACAGAAAGTGAAGAGGAAAATGAGGAGAAACCACAAATGAGCGGCTTATTATGCAGAGTGCCTAAAAGTCATTTAAAAAGCAAATAGTGACACTGGTTTGTGTGGTAAATTCCATTTTTCAGGCAGTTTTTCATCTGACTGTCATGCTGATAGCTTGCATTACGCACCCTGAAGAGCTGGCACACAGGTTGAGAGTGTGGAGTGGCAGACATCTCCTGTCACTGCACACCATTCGATTCCCAGGGGCCACGAACACGGGGGCAGACCTCCTGTCTGGGGCGAATCCTCCAAACCTACAGGCTGTCAGCTGTGTTTGGCTCAGATACTGTGCCTGCAGGCCACTGTGGATACGTTTTCTTCACAAACCACAGCTCCACGAGTCCCCTCTCAGCCTGATTCCCACAGTGCCGCCAGAGGGACAGTTTGTATTCAAGGAATTTAACATCCTCACTAAACGGTTAGCCCTCTGGACCTGGCTTGTGAGGAGACAAATTTGGATGCTGTCAGTCTGCCCACCAGCAAGATGGAAACCATTCAAATTATTCATGCTTGCTGGGCAAAGTGCCACATGTTTGGTGTAACAGCAGGCAAATTGTGGCAGTTCTCATGTGCTGTTCTTCCTGCAGGACATGACAGATGAAGGAAAAGCCTTCTTGCCTTTCAGAGGTTTTATCAGTACCCACGCTGGCCGACATAGGGGGTCTGCACCCTCTGCTGTGCTGCTCCATGTAGAGAGGACATCACAGACTCATTTCTAACAACCTGGTAATGATCTGGGATCTGGCCTTGGTGTTGGACACAACATCCTTTAGAGAAAGTATAAGTGTTGTTGCTGGAGACAGCCGTGCTGGCGGCAAACTGCAGAATACAGTCTGCCAGTTCACCCAAGGTGTTGAGTTCCTCCCTTCTCTGCATGTCAATAGAGCTGGTGGTGCTCCACTAATACCCAGTCGCTTCTGAAGAGGAATCTAAATTGAATTTAATCTGCCCAGTGTGTTTGCTTAACTCTCACTGATTATGGTCTGCCCCAGCAAGGCTAAGCTCATTTCTTATCAGCGGCACTTCCACTGGTGTGTGGGGGTTATTGGTGTGGCTCATGGACCACAGATTGTAATCCATACAACGTACTACCACATCACAGGCCTTGTTAAGGAGGTTCAATTCAGGACATTTGCATCCTCAGACTCAGAGCAGATTGCCTGGGGTACATAATCTCTTTGGGGTTGTCTGTTTGTGTAGATGGTCAGGTCCCCTTGGAGGGTGCACGGGAGCTGTTCCTGTTCTGTACACACTGAATTAACTCAGAAAACTCAGCAGTTCTCTGCATTTATAGACTGCTTTGTACTTCTCAAGTGTTTGGCAGATTCTCCTCATTTGATACTCTACATGCTTTGAAATCGATTAAGTGACAGGAGTACAACGGGGCAATGAATAAACTAAAAAGTGCTTTGGATAAAGCATTCAGCTACTGTATGTCCTTTTTCTCAGCATGTGTCTGAGTGTTCTCTAATGTTTTGTCACATAGGTGAAATGCAAAAAGGCAGCAGAAGTCGAGGGAGTGATAATGGGATAAGAAGACAAACAAGGAGCCAAAGCGTTTATGTGTGAGGCGGTGGGTTTGAGTCCTGTAGAAGTGGAAAACTGCAGGCTATCTCAGATTAGTCTCACTATCAGTGGCATAAACACAGCACAGTACTACTAAAAGATAATATCTTACCATCAAACTTTCATCACTGTTATCTCCTGCACCTGCTCTTTAAGACAAGTTTGTCTTTAGTAAGTGTAGTCAGTGATAATTATGGTTTCAATAGTTTTCAATCACTATTTGTTATTTATTTATTAATACTTATATATTTGTCCTTCATGTTTACCTCATGTGTAGCTTTTTCTGGATGGATGCGTGGGATTGTTAAGGAGGCAGCTGACATGGGGAAGAAGTGGATAAGATGATGATGAGGATATGTCATGTACTGAAGCTTCTTGGCACATTTTCTGTTAAATTTACTTCAGAATAAAACTCTGCTACTAAATCAATATATTTAATTCACTATGTATTTGTACCTGGACATCAATCATCATAAATCTATAGGAGGCGTAGTGTTGCATGAATGCTCATATGAGGGTAATTTTTGAGAATTTTCATAGTTTTGAACACACGCTATATAGAGCATAAATTTCTCATTCAGAATCAGACTCTAATATGGCATGGATGTAGAGTAAATTTAGAGTTATTTCAGACACAACCTGTGAGTGAAAAACATTTGGGAAACACTAAAATCAAAGAGAATTGTGCCTACTGCAATAGCACCAACCCTCAAGGTTTTTTGCAACATAAAGTAACACACCAAACTCAACGACACACAACCAATCCGTCAAGTGTCCAAAGCCGAGCAGGCAATAGCAAGCATTCTCCAATAGTATGAAAGCCAATTCTGAAGTGCACAAGCACAATGTACTCACTGAAAGTTGCTTAGGAAAGAAACTTTAAAGTGAAAAAAACTGAAGTTAAAGGTAAGAACTGAAGAGTGAAGGTAAGAGTGAGAGACAGAGAAAAACAAGCTGTGAGGCCAAAGAAAGAGAGAGGACACAGAAGGGGTCAAATGAGAAGAGGCAGTGATGTGGAGCCACCTGGAGCAACAGTCCGGTTTTAGAAGTTGAAAGAGGACCCTGCAGCTTCCAGGAAAAGCATTCCAGTTTCAGACACTAATAGGCCCTTCTGTCTGAAAATGTTGCATTTGCTTACACTCCACTCTTAAAAAAAAACCTTTATATTCCTTGATAGCTTTGGGTATTTTCTTATGGAGGTTTTCTTCTTTTTTTGAAAAGCTTAAAACACAATAGTGGGCTAAGTAGGTATCTACTTCTGTGCTTGCTGGAAAAACACTTCCTACTGAAACCAAAATAAATGACAATTACTATTATTTCCTATTGTTTTGTCAGCAGTCAACAACTACAGCTGCTTTGAGGCTTTGAAAGTGCTTCTGTGTCAAATGCTCTATATTCAGATTTCCTGTAATGTCTCACCTTTCATCAGTAATACCTTACTTATAAGGTCCACACTGGGTCAGTTCAGCCACAGTGTTGCCAGGCACTCGAAGGCATTTTGACAGAGCTCGCAGCCCAATGCAAAATCATACACCTGATCCATGTAAGAGGGGGAAAGACAGACAGCCACTAAAGCACCAGCTGACAACTGCATCGAGCAAATAAGTGGCTGACTAAAAAACACACCAGATTACTGTGATTTAGAGCTGCACTTCTGAAAAGTAGTGTGTCACAAGAAATTGATTTTTTTAAACATGGTCAAAACTGAAGCAGCAGAGCACAACATGTCCGGACTTTAATTTCCTGGATCCTACCTTTCCCATGATGCAGCCCAATAACATCTCTCATTAGACTGCCTTCCTCTTAAATGTCCACGTCTTTTCAAACTCGATTTTTAATGCAGGATTTCTGTTTAAAATAAAGTCCAGACTGAGATGACATAATGAGATGGCTATTTTGTGAACTTTGGGAAACTTTGTCCAATATCCTAAGCCACAGAAGACATTACACAACTGTTACCACAGACTCAGTAGCTCTCATGATGACAAACTGAATGTTTAATGGGTGGAGCATCCCTCTGCACCATGTTTTACTGCCATTATCTTGCAGTTGAGGAGAAAATCTCACAGACTGTCACACTAACAAGGGAAATAAAAAGGGCTAGTGGGGTAATAAAAGCAAATGCCTGGTGGAACCCCCTGTGTGGCTTAGCGGCTGCTCCTCACTGCTCTTCCAGCTGAGATGGTGATCCCACTGTCTTACAGTAAAGGATGTTGTCATTTCCATGTCTGTATTGTTAGGTCTTAACAATATGAATACGCAGAAAGCTACCTAACAGTAGGGTTGCATGCAACGACTGCTGATAGTTAAGTTTTTTCATCATCTTCCATATTTCCATTACAGTAAGGTGATTCAGTGAAGGCCCACTAAAAGGAGCAAAAACTGCTGTGCTTGTGCAGCCAGGAACACTCTGATCCTTAACTTAAAAAAAAAACAAAAACATGTAAATTAGCAGGGGTCACTGACTCTTCCAGCAGCTCAGTGGTTGCATATAATTAGGTTATGAAATACATAATCTTATGTGACAGGACTACAGAAACATCTTAGGCAGCACAGCTACTCCACAAGATCGTATGGCAGGCAGCCACTGCAAGGATTATTGAAGAGCTGACAACTTTAATGGATTGCGAAGGTTGAAGTGACAAAGATAGCTGCTATTGGTTTGGTCCAGCTGACAGTCTGCTGATGACTTACTGTGTGTAACGCTTTGTTTTTTTATAGTATCATAGTGTCACTTGTTTATTTGAAGCCTGTCTACTGCTGTTGTAACCGTGAACTCACTGAGCTCCAAAGCCTGACCTCAACCCTAATTCAATGTGTACACATGCAGAGGAGGTAACTGACCTGAATGAAAGGGAACAAAAGGCCCAAAGCAAAGTTGGACAGCCAGTTTACGGAGCCAGCGACCATGAAGGCGGCAGGTCGGTAGGACTGCTCAAACAGTTCCCCAGCCAGGACAAAGGGGATTCCACCTGCCAGGAGAGAGCAGACGCAGAGTCAGTTACAACAAATCACTGACAGCAAATAACAGAAACAAATAAATAGCTTTACTCGAGCATGATTTTGTGCTTACAAAGTTCTAATGCAGTGCTAAAGTTAAAATAATTGATAGTATCTTTCTTTGTGTTTTTCCATGCATGTCTGACACTATAGCGGCAAATATTATCCTCCTATTTAAATCCCACAAAGCATCCCTTTTATTTGAAAAAACCCATATTACCTTTTCACAGCCACTTTGAAGATACAATCAGCAATTTATTTCACTCAATTGAAATCGTGGGTATCTCTATATGAGTTTGCCTCAAATCAAACTTTGTTTGATCATTAAAATATATTTGTACTTCAGAAGAATAATCTGCTTCACATGTAAAAAAAAAAATTGCATGAAAAAAAAATGACTTTAAGCTGCCACAAGCCTTAGGTTAAAAACAATTCAGCTTGTCAATAAAGCCAAGAGTTATGTTGCTGTGTTCAAATAAGGGCTGACATATCACAGTCCCAGCTGAAACATCTTTATGTGGTTGCTCCTCTTGCTGAAAGTCAGGAGTTCCTCTGGCCTATCCCCAAGTACAATGTGCAACCAACGTTTCCAAACCTCCAAGAGCAGATGTTGACATTTGGACGCTTTGGTGGGTAATGACGTCAAACTAGGAGGCTAAAATCCAAAAACGTGGCCCACTGAGTTTAAATGTAAGAGGTAGTAATTCATCCTGACAGATTATTGCAAACTCAGTAGAGAGCATTTGAATTCAGAGCACTGTGGTCTGAAGAGTCAAAGGAAAAATGTTGCTGCTGCAGAATTAGTCTAATTTAGCTGTCTTGTTGAAAATAAAACTAATAGATTTCATTCAGCTTCCCTCCTGCCTCCTAAATTTGCATTTGTCAGTTTACATTTGAGTTTTTTATGTCAAATGGCAGAACTTTGCTTTAGAACCATGGAAACGATAAAACACTGCCAAATGACTGTGTTGTTGTGTTATTGATCAGATTGATCAGACCCAGAGGGCAATTCATAAATACAAAAAAGCAAATTGCTTTATTCAGCAATAAAGAAAATAAAACAGTAGACTAACATCTTCTCCCACCTAAATGCAACACACATGTAGCAGTTGATATCACATCAATGCGTCATGGTGCCTGTCGACAAAACAGAAGTGTAATTTTAAGAGAAATTGACAAAAGTTGCTTTTGTTGTTGCTGTTTTTTTTGTGTCAAAGTTAGTTTAAAAAAAAAAGGCTGATCTTAAGTGTCATTACAGCTACAAACAAACTAACCTACAACATGAAATCACTGAGCTGCAACAACCAACTGCTGCGATCAGCTCTTTTCAAAACTGACACTTGCGAAGACTCAGTTCTGCTAAAGACTGACCCAAACCTGGAAATCCAGCTGCAAACAGCATCAGACAGAAATCAGACACCTCACCAAAGAGAAGCAGTTGCAGCTGTTTGCAGAGTTTAGTGTGAAACGTGTGTTCAATAAGTTAGTATGTCCAGGGGTATCGCCACACAACTGCTGGCTCCTTCATACCCCTTCAGCTTGTCTCTCCAAAAACCAGGCTAATTACTTTATAATGTAGGACATTGTACATAACATTTGTTTAAAGTTGAAATTGCACTTTTTTCAGTCTGCATAAACTTAGACAAACAATTAAGGAAAATAAAACAACATAAAAGGCAATTACTTCCGACCAAACAGTGCAGTCAAACACAATAAACACAACTTTTTAGATTTTGTAATCTGTGAACTGCAAACATTTAATGGTGAGACACACTTTGCTGTACTGTTGAAAGGAGCAAGAGTTTGTATGTAATGTATCCAACATTGCTATGCGAAGAAAACAAAATCAATCACTCCAGAGAGGACAAGGCTGACATGACCTGTGTGTTTTGTCACTTACTGACACAATAACACACGTCAGTTTGTGCAGAAAGGAACACAGTTATCCACTTTCCCTAAACACACAAGACTCATGTGGACAGGATTGGCAAGATTCTCTGCCACCTCAATTATGGATGTGAGTGAAATGCTACTGTTGAAAATGTAATGTATGGTGACATTTTCAACCATATTTCATCAGAGTGGAACCCTTCAGGCATTCATATATATGAACCCAGAGATTATGCACGAGCAAGCTGCTCAAGGCAGCCACCCACCTTCTCCAGCTGTGAATTGCGGGGTAAGATGAAGGTGGAGAAGATTTGGACTCCTGGTGACTTGTGGTGGGCATGTACACACTATGTTGTGCGACAAAACATAATTAAGAGCCTATGCTGTCATGGAGTTGTTGTCTGAATTTGTGACTGATCGCATTGTGCACATCAAAGTTAAACATACACACATAAACAGTGATATTTTAGAAACACTGCACTGCATGAGCAGCAAAAAGCTGAAAGAGAGAGACGTAAATATTATTATTTGCAGCCTAGAAACTTTTGATAATAATGTAAGTTACGTCTTATCCTGACTACATGTTATCTGGTCCTTTTTGAATAAGCTGCAGCCTGACAGAATATTGGTATAGGGGTGCAGATAGTGTTCAGTCTAAGCCAAGGCATGCTGTGAAATGGTGTTTATAAGCAATTTCAGGAAGCTGGCAAGCCATGTGGCTACATATTTCACACTTTTCCCCCACAGTGGTCCTTGCTAAACTGAGATGTATTGGCCTGGTTAAGCCTGTTTGTATACATTGACCTCCTTTTTAACGATATAAATGTCTTAAGACGTTAGTTCTGTAATATTATGCTCTATAAAAGTGGCTGTGGGCTGTGTTTTGCCACCTGGAAAAAACACAAAAACATCAACTAGGGAGAAAGAATTGTGCACTATACACTGAATGTGTGGAAGCTGTATTATATCCTCACAGCAGGTTATCTGTTGTCACATAATTGCCACTGGGAAGACAATGAAAGAGCTACAAACCACAGGAGCATTTTCATTTACATCTGAAGAAAGAGAGGTGTGGCTCAAATTAGCCTTTGATCTTTAATTGTGATAATAAGCCATTCATTTTTTGAATAAGATGCCTTGCTGTTTCACAAATGTGAGCAGTTGGACAGATTGCACACTGCTATTATGTCTATTAAAGTCTAATCACTTGCCAAACCTTCAATTCAATCTAAATAATGGTCACTAACAAGATGTTCCCTGGTTCCCCTGAGAGTACATCCACACTGAGGAGGATAATAGAAACAAGTTGCATCCACACGAAAGTCTCTAGGGTGTTTCTGAAAAGTTTTCGCACACTGAAATGCCACAGTAATATGAAAAGGGAGAACCTTTTCTTTTTCCACCTCTTTGTTCAGCTAACCTGAAAATTGTGCATTAAAGCCGTCACCTTGTGATGGAGGACAGACACAGCCTGGTAACTCCTGCTCTCTTCACTTCAATTGTATTTCAGTGTGTCTGCCTGAATGCATGACAGATGTGGTTGACTTAGCTGATGTGTAAAATAAGAGATCACAGAGAAAGAGATATTTCTCCTCTTAACAGCTACAAAACACCTGGCTGTCTGCACAGGCTTGCAGTACTTGATAGTTTTGTTTAAGCTCAGTTATCCACAGCAACAATTAGGCCCAATCTTTACCTGGTATTAACATGCATTATCTGGCTAATGACACCTGATCCACTGGCCTTTGTATTTGCACCTGATATTAATAAACCTTCTCATTATCTCTATTCTGCCCGTATTGTGATCTCAACATGCAGTGAGTAATAAAGCGGCTCAGACTACAGGAGCCAATTTATCCTCCTGATAATCGAGGGAGAAACCTGGTCTGGAACCGTGGTCATTACCGGTGTTCGGCTCAGATGAGGGGTTTACACATTCAGTCTTAAACCTCTCAAACTGCTCACAGAGCAATGTAAAAGTAATTTAAAACAGGTTTGACATTTAGGAGGTAAAATCCAGATATTTACATCAGTACTTTTTGAATGGGACCACAAAAGAAAATAAAAGAGACAAGTCTACAAGGAGACAGAAGCTGAAGGTGTTGCCATGCAATGGTAAACATTCTAGTTTTTGAGGCTAACATCAGCGAGCATGCTACTGTTGAGTAACAGTAAAAAGGTCACCTCCAGTTGTCACTGAAGTGTAGACAGCCCACGTTGACCATGTCCCAAGCCATTTTCTCATCCAGACTCGTTCAAACTTCTGCTTTTGTTTTTTCTCACTGCAAAACATTATTAGGAAGGCATCAAGCCCAGATGGCGTGTCCCCCTCCTGTCTGAAAGTCTGTGCTGATCATCTGACACCCATCCTCACACAGATTTTCAACACTGGAGCTGTGTGAAGTTCCCCTGTGCCAAAAAATCAGGGATGTGTAAAATACAGCAATCCAGAAACTCTCGACATCGCTAAGATTGCCACTCAGGCGAGAAATACCGCCAAGAGAAAGAAGAAGAGGGATCTTCAAGTCGATTACGAGGAGCTGCAGGTGGCTCACATCATCCGCGAAGAAAAGTTTGCTGCTGAGCTTCAGGCAGAGAAGGAGAAGAACAAGACACTTCAGGAAGAACTGGAGAGAATGGTTTCGCACCAAGAGGTCAGCCCAACTTGTGACACTGACGTCATCTTTGTCAGACAGCAGGTTGAGACCCTTCAGTGTGATCCTCGGGAGGCAAGTCGAGGAAAAGAATCTCCTTCTGAAAAATTACCAAGAGCTCCAGGAGGCACATGCGGTGATCCAGCAGAAGTTCACGACTGAGCTCCAGCAGGAAAGGGAGAAGAACAAGCTTCTCCAAGGAGAACTGGAGAAGATCACTGTTTCACACCGTGAGGTCAGCCAAAGGTACGAAGCTGATGTCATGACTGCGAGACAGCAGGTCCACACCATTCAGCGTGAGCTCGACAATGAACTCCAGCACAAGACACGCCTTCAAAAACACAGTAAGGAGCTGCAAGAGGCATGTGCCCTCAGCCAGGAGAAGTTGAAAACCGCTCTCCAAGAGGAGAGAGTGAATAACAAGCTTCTCCAAGAGGAACTGGAAAGGACCAGAGATTCCTACCAGGAGATCAGCCAAAGATATGAGACTGATCTGATCACTGCACGACAGCAGGCTGACAAACTTCAGTGTGAGCTTGACAAAGAAATAAAGTCTTACACGGACATGGTGTCAGAAGGCTTGAGCGTGATCAGCACCTTGAGGACTGAGCAGGACACCCTCCGTCAAAAGATGGCGGAGGAGATGAGTACCTTGCAGCAAAACTTTGGGAGAGAACTGGAGGAGCTGAAAACTCAGCTCAACGATCAGATCTCACTCAACCTTCAGCTTTCCACCGAGCTTGAGGCGGAGAGAGAGGACGGTCGACCTCCCCAAACGAAGGCCAGGCATGAAGAAACAGGTGAGGATGAGCCATGGAAGATGGAAGGGTTCCTCCTATTCCCTCCTCTGGATACAGCTATCATCACACCCCTGAAAGAGGCTCAAGTCGCCCTTGAGTCCACGGATGAGGCAGAATCTACTGATGAGAAGCTCCCAGAGAAAACACACACTACTTCTATGTGGAGACGCATGTGCCAATTTTTGGGAATCAAGAAACATAGAGGACATAAAATCAGAAAAGAAGAGCTCAGAAACATCGGGACAGAAATCAAATAAACTCCCAGAGACAACACACACTGCTTCTATGTGGAGACGCACGCGCCAATTTTTGGGAATCAAGAAATCTAAAGGACTTCAAATCAGAAAAGAAGGGTTCAGAAACATTGGGACAGAAATAAAATAAGCTCCCAGAGACAACACACACTACTTCTATGTGGAGACGCACGTGCCAATTTTTGGGAATCAAGAAACGTAGAGGACATCAAATCAGAAAAGAAGGGTTCAGAAACATTGGGACAGAAAGAAAATACATCAAATAAATTTGAAAAAAAAAAAAAAAAAAAAAAAAAGCTAATTCCTGCATCTATTGCTGTATTTTGCACTTTTAGTCACTGAATAGTCAGTCTTTTAAGAACTGGCTGTAAAATGTAAGACCATGTCTCTGTTATGGTGAGGGCACACATTATGACTGCTGAGCCGATTACAAATATGACTTGGACTGATCGGACCAAGGTGGACTGTTCCAGTTTGGGTCAGATGGTGTTCAAAATCACACAGCATGTGATTTGTAGTGATTCTAGGTGTAACCGGATGGTGATATTTGATTCTTTTCTGTGTCCCATCTGTCTTTTATTGATTAGCAGGCATGGCGATCGCGGCAGGTGTGTGGCACGCCCCTTACCGGCACCGGTAGTGCAGTCGCGTATTATTGGCCGCTAATGCGGACCTGTTAAATACCGGCCATCCGGTTAGTCTCTCTCTCTCCTCCTCTGAAACGGGTGCTGGCTGGCGTGCAGCTCCGCTGAGCTGGCGTGGTTGGCGTGTTGGGCCTGGTTGGTGTGTGCGTGTCCCCTTCTGGTTAGCCGCCGCTGCTAACAGCTAGCGGAGCGAGGTGCACTAGCTACAACTAACACAGGTATACCATGGCACAAACTCAGTGCTCCGTTTATCCGCCAGTGCATATTGAAGGTCGCTAACAGCTGGCTTTGTTTCTCTTAAAGCTTGCCTGGCGTTAAGCTGTTTGCCCTGCCTTGCCTCTCTTTTGTCCTTTTGGCTCCTTGTGTTTTTTTGTTGTTGCCTCTGTTCTCTGCCTCGTGTGCCTCGTGGTCGAGGTGCTGTACCGCTCTGCTTGGTTACGTTGGTGTCTCTCTTTACCGCAGTGTGGTAGTCGAAGTGTGCTGATCCAGGTCGTGGTTTCAAGATTTAGGTCTTATCACAGCCGTTGTAGGTAGGGGCCTGCCAAACTCCTGCATGGGTGCATGCCTTTTGTTTATTTTTCTTTGGGATTGATTTGAGTTATTAGTTAATTTGTATATAGGTAGCCTATTTGGTTTCTTGTATTTCTTTTTTTTTGTGTGTGATTATTTGAGTGTGCAGGGACCTCTGCCGCAGCTAGCTGTGGCCTGCCTTTCCTCCGAGCTAACTCAGTGGCTTATTGCACTAGCTGAACATCATACACTGCAGGGGTAAAAAGGGAACCACACCAACGTTTTTTTTAAAGAATAAACATAATTTATTAAATGAATATTTTATTGTGATTAATAAAGGTTGTTGAACTACTTGTAAATGTGCCTGTATTCATTTGTGCACTTACCTGTGCATGGGCTGTTTCGGGAAACCCTCTCAGGGAAGTTAAAGTTAAACGAGTATACTCTTTAGGTGCAAGTCCTAAGGTGGCGTTGTCGGTGTTGTCAAGGTTCTCTAGATCTTCCACTCGCAGTTGAACTGCTGTTGTTCATCTCTTCTCCTGCCACATAGGCTTAAGATCCAGTCACTTCCATTTGTTCTCTTCAACATTTTTAAAAACGTTTTTTTCAGGGATTGAATAATTACAACCAAACAGGCAAAATGAGAGAGTAGTTACCATTATTTTCCTTCAAAAGAGTATTTTTTTATTAATTTTGGAGTATAATTATTTCCAGTGGCCACTAGAGTAGGAGGAAAAAAATAGAGAAAATCCTACGGGAGTAATATCAAGAACACGCTCACTAATGTTTCTTAGGTTTCGTTTCTGCCGCCATCTTTTATCCCCGCAGTGGAAGGTCGAGGTGAAGTGGTGGACGGCGGTAAGCCAGGCAAGTCAGCAAAGTAGCTTACTAAAATCGGTTTTATTTAAGATAAAACACTGCATAACTGCCAATGTTGATGCTAACGTTAGCTTCAGTACAAATTATGTTAGATGTGAATTTAAACTGAGCCTCACTCGCGTTAGCTTAATTTACCACATGTGTTTTTACTGACCATTTTATCAAAGAAGGTTTTAGTTGTGCCCTCGGTTAGTAAGTGTGTTTAAATTTTTTTTTTTTTTTTTTTTTTTTTTTATGGGCCAGTCTTGTATGTGTGGACTGTTTTCTCTGCTGTTTGTTTAGCAAGCACGTGTGTTTTACTCTGAGTTGAGTCATGACGTTTTACCGGACTTGTTCTTCGGTTAGTAAATGGGGTTTTTTTTGTGGACAGTGAGCAAGCACGTGTATTTTACTCTGAATTGAGACATTTACACCGACCGTTTTAATTGCTCTTCGGTCAGCTAACCTATGGACCGTTAGCAAGCATGTGTATTTTACTCTGAAATGGGGCATTTACACCGCCCCTTTTAATTGCTCTTTGGTTAGTTTTTTTGTGGACCGTTTTCACCTGCTGTTTGGTTAGCAAGGGCGTGTATTTTACTCTGAATTGAGTCATGTAACTTTAACCTAACGTTACGGTTTTACCTGCTCTTCGGTTAGCGCGTGTGTGTGTGTGTGTGTGTGTGTGTGTGTGTGTGTGTGTGTGTGTGTGTGTGTGTGTGTGTGTGTGTGTGTGTGTGTGTGACAAATGGAGACACTGCTGTGAGGTACACTCATCCGTTACACAAATAAGTTGTGGATTTCCCCGAGTAGTTATGAGTGGAATGGAATTATGCAAGGTTTACGTGGTGAACTCAAATGAAACTGGTTCTGCAACCATTCTTTCAATAGCAGCTCAGAGATGGGGTGTTGTGGTGTGTGCTATACAATACAACTTTAAAAACATATCACGATCTCGGCAGGAAGAGTCTTGCATGGCGAAATGTCAGTAGTCAGATTGGGCTACCAGGTTTGTGAATAGGCAGCGTTTACGAACTACCGTTAAGCTAAATACAATGCTAACGTTTGCGACAAACTCAGTTACATTGTGTGTAATAATTTACAAACAACGATTAGCTTTCCGGAGTGAGAGGAAGTACTTGCGTTGCCTAGTAACGGTGAATCGCTCGCACTTGTTGATGACGTATACCTGAACTCCGCCGCCTCCGCTCAGCGCCTCTGCGCCCTACCTGGCGGTGAGCGAATAGCAAATTTCTTATCACGTGAAGGCCCCTTTAGGCCATGTGTGACATTTGGCCAGCATATGTTTGTGGAGGGTCGTAGAGGAAACAGCATGTGTTGAATCACGTGGGGTGAAAGTATACAGGTTTCCCTTCCAGCAAAAGACCATAGCAGCTCACTGATTAGTGACGCTACCAGTAAACGACTAATTAAACGAATAGCCTCCTTTGTTACACCAATCCCTGTTACAACAAAAATTCCTTCTATGTTGTAGGATGACTTCAAATGAAATTGCAGAGGCCTACTGGAGTTTAGCCTAAAAGTACTGAAACGGCTGGAGGAATTTACTTACATCGAAGTCAAACTGCTAGACTAGCGTTCATTAAAACAGCTGGGTTTTTTTTTAGATTAGAATCTGTTGATGCTGTGCCTGCAACACTGAGCAGGTGGGCAATGCATGCATCAATTCCCTCGATCTAAAACAACGCACTCAATTCAAGAGTCAAACATGGGGCTTTTCTCGTACAAAGCTCTGACATCCAGATCACAAAAATACCAGCCATCAGACCAATAATATTTTACAATATTTACAGTACAATTGATTAACTGCATCTCACCATCCAATAGAATATTCTCCTGTTTATGGTGGACCATTAGTTTTCTGGGGTTTGAGGACCAGAAATTGACTAAATGACAGCTTTACTAATGATTATCAATTATGCCTTGCCCAGACATGCACAGGTATTTTCTAAAATGTAGCTTTTTCTATGCATTTTGGGCCCTTTGTCCACTCACTAACACCGTTTTATGTGGGTGAAAACAGACCTTTGGAAAAATCCTTCTAGTGTGAACATATTCAGAAATTGTTTGCAGGGAAAACACAGGTTTTGGCTTGTGTGTGCCATCGTCTCCTTTTTTACCATGATGCAATGTTGTGCAATGGTGGACTAACTTTTTTGATGTTTGCACATAAATGTACAATTACCCTTTCTCTATATTGAGGCGTCACAATGCACTAGAGGTCCCTACAACATAGTCCAATACTCCCACGACACCCCACCACCAACGTCACCAGTTTTGGATGAGATCCAGTCACGACTCTACAAATCCTTCTGTGGTGAAGGTGGGTCATGCCTTTGCCATGTTAAGATTCGTAATTTAGCAGTCGGACCTCTACTCGCAGGTAGCCTTCTGATTGTAGTTTATTTTTCAGGTTTCTGATTGGCCAGCTGGCTTTGTATGCTCTTAATAGCTATTCAATTGTATTGTTGCACTTCCGTATGAATATATGAAGATATTTTTTGGGGAACAAAGGAGAAAAGACCTTGTTTTGAGAAATTCCCATGTACGCATGAGCAGGCCTGGAGTGGCTAATCGGGAGGACCAGGACAATTCCCGGTGGGCTGGTCTGATGTTTGGGCCGTGAGGGCCAGTGTTCAGTCATGGCACTGGGTTGATCATGTATGCTGCTACCGCTGTCCCTGGGCCGCCTCTGCCTCCACTGGCAGCTCTTTTTTCTTTTTTTTTTGCAGACGCACCCTGATGTAACATGTCCGTGCACTCGGTCAGTGGTGTTTGAAAGATGGAAAATAGAAAGAGCAAGGGTGGTGTGGAGAAGGCAAGAATTAAAAAGAGGAAAGCTCTGGAAAAAGACGCAGACAAATGTGCTAAAATTCGCAACTTTTTCACTAAAACAAGCTCGCGATTGGAAACGACGAATGAGGACGATGAAACGGGTACAGCAAGATGTTGAACTTTGCCTGCAAACCACCGTTCAAGTAGCCTGTGAGAGAAGTTACTCAACAGTGAAATTCATAAAAAACAGACTCAGGAGCACTTTGACCCAGAAGAAACTTGAGGCATTCATGTTCATGTGCACTGAGAAAGAAATTCTCATGTCTTTGGACAATGATACTGTAATAAACGAAGTCACAGAGACCAGTGCACTGCTCAGGCGTTTATTAATGTTTTAGGGCTGGCCATGTTTCTTTGAAACTACTCTTATGCAGAGGTAAAAAAAGATGATGGCATCATTAGAAAGTTATACTGTGAATACAGAGAACAGTGCAATAATTATTTTATTCTTTATTCATCAGGATTAGATATCTGTGAACCCTAATTTTCTTGATATTTGACAATGCAGAAAAGGACATTCTGATGTTGTAAAGAATAGTGTTGGAGATTTGCCCTTTAACTCATGTTCTCATATTAGTGAAATCTAATCTAATCTTTTATTTCATTTTTGAGGTTTGGATATCTGTGAACACTTATTTGAACAGAATACAGATTCAGATATTGTTGAAAAGGATGTGTTGTAAAGAATAATGTTGAGGTTGTGCACTCATGTTGAAATAAATCTACATTGTGAAGTAACCCTTACTTGCACTGAATTGGAAATATTTTAGAAAAATACACTGAATTACAAGGCTTTACATAACAGTGCGCTATTGTAGACTTAACATGTAAGGTTATAATTACATGATTTTAATAATAAAAGGTTGTGATCTAAAGTGGGCCGGTCTGAGGCATGAAACTCCAGGGCTGAAAATGAGTCACACTCCGGCTGCACATGGACTATCAGTTAGAGAAGATTGAATTTAATTAAATTGAATCTGTGGCCCAAAAATTGATCAGAGAGAAATTAAACAGCCAGAATCGTTTTGGTTTGGATTTGTGACAAGAGCTTGTTCACTGCCTTCTGTTTCAGCTTGACCTCCTGAGACATCATATTTTCAGGGGGTTGACCACACTTAACCAGTGCCAGGGCCTTTATCTCTTGTGCCTCAGGCAGAGATCCACAGATGACAAGACAGTGGTGAGAAGGCGGCACCAGAGGCCACTGTCTTTTTCACTCACAACGGGTTCTGACAGGGTTTTTAACCGGCTCATCTGTGTAGTTTAATACTAGTAATCCTACTTCATGGCTGAGACAAGGTCAGGATTATAAACCACATTGTTAATCCCCACAGAGTGGCCAACAATACAAAAATATGAATTATTCAGTAATTATTATTATTTAATCCTTTTTCTATAGCAATCAATGATTCATATTCACACTCCTCAGTCTAAAAGGATTTTCTAGCAGCTCTACCTTTCCCCTCGTGGTGACTCATGTGGCTTGCTCCACTGCTCACAGATGGATGCCTGTGATATTATCCAACAACAGCAAACACACTATAAATAAAGATTAATTATATAATTGGATGATCATGTCACACTGGTAGAATACTACTCCCACTCAAACATAGGAAGCATCCATGTCACATGTACAACAGCACCAGCAGAGAGCAAACACTTTGTCACATCATGCAGAAACATGCACGTGCATAGTGGATGCATGTAGGTGTAAATTGGAAAAAATACACTGACACTAAGTATTTATGGCTCAGGCGAGATGCTCCTGTCGTAAACCAACCACCTGTGTGTGACAAGCAGAGCATGAGCTGAACTGTTTCACACTGACAATAATAACCTCACAGTCCTCCGCTGTGTCTCCCTCACTGTCCTCAGCTTCAGCTTCCTGTTTGGCAGATGATGAAGATGCACCTCCCTGACCCTGTTTGAGATCAGCCATCTCAATACACAGGTCAGCAGCTGGCATTGGGTCAAATGTCTCTGTGGTGAATGGACTTCAGGGCTGAGAGATGAGTGACAGATAAGATGTACTTAGATTTTATTATGATGAAATTTGAGAATCCCCTCTCATGTGCTGCACTGTTAAAAAACCGTAAAATCTTCAGCACATGAAGACACAAGGCATGCATGTTTAGCCTCATGAAGTGCCAGGAGAAAAACACTACACAGAGCTTGCTGTTGTTCTTCATGTCACTTCATTTGCCATTTAGCAAGTGGGTGACTGGATTTTTCATCTTGACAAGCCTGTTTGTTAGCAATATCTGAGACCATGTTTTTGTGCTCCTTATTATTTTGGTGTTTATTAAATAATGGATAATTGAAATTCATTGAGCCTTTTTGTCTGCTTGATGTGGATGCAAGCAACATATGCTACACCGCATTTCAGTGCACTTATTCCTTGGCTTCAAGCAACGGCACATCTTGGAGCAATTTTTCAGTCTTTTCTTCAGCTTGGGTTCGGTTTGACATGTCTTTGCAGGTGGCAGAGCACCAAAATAGTGCCCAATGTCTGTTTGCCTTTTGTCTCAGCAGGTTACTTAGCTGGTTCTTATGTGTCAATAAGAACTGCACATAGACAAGAAGTGTGTAATGATGAACTGTGTACCAATTCAGCGGCTGCATCCTTCGGAGGACCCAGCCTACGCAGTCTACGTTGCTGCCGTATTTTCTTCTGTTGAGTTTTATGACAATTGGCATCTGTAAGTGTTGCATTACTGCCACCTGCTGGAATGTACCATACATACACACACTACATGGGTTCACGAACTCTTTGTAAAACTTGTTTGCAAATGATTTTACTCTGTTTTTATTTCTTTTACATGTTGTTCAAATTGCTTTCCAATTGGGGTTGTATTTCCTTTTGTATGCACAACAAAAATCCCCAAAAAGTGATTGCAAATGTAGTATTGCACATTATCTCATTTAGTAATTACCCTACAGATGTTTTAACAGTTTTTACTTATTATCTTGGCATTTCCAATCAGTTGTTGTCCATGACACTGAATTGGTCAATCACTGTGAATGAGGAGTTGAGGAGTTGTCATATCAGCCTACTGTTATTTGATGAAGGCAAACAAAGGTTACTTAGTTGTTTCAAAATGTAACCCTGAGAGGAAGATCCCATGGTGATAACCACACCATCATGAACATGAAGTATCTGACCTATCCTGGTAAAAACTGGCAATGCCCTCACCAAGGTCATAACAACAGCACTGAAACTTCTCAGCTGCCTCACACTGTTTTCTCTGAGGCATGTGTGACACTCACAAGTCAAATTCCCTGCAGCAGAACACTGCAGGGAACTGAACTCACCGTCTGGCCGCACCAGAAAAACATTGAAAAAGCAGCATGATCTCCAGGTCCTCATTTGTTGTCTCCACTTGGACTAAAGATTGCAGATAGAAACCAGAGGAGAGAGTAGTGATCATATCAACCAAGAGAGAGCAGAGCCATGGTGCAGATTGGTGGCCATGATTAGAAGCAATATTACATGGCAGTCAGTGGAGACAGAAAACGATGATTAATCATGCTGCTGTTGCACCTGCTACTGCTATACTACTACGCTACCCTACGGGATAAAAAAAACATGTAGCCTGAAGATCAGCAACAGCCATGATATTGAAGTTAACTGTGGAGGAATGGAGGTCAGGATTAAAATCCAGTGACAATAAGACCAATGCTGGCTGGGAATGGACCCAGTAAGTCAGAAAGACAGTTTGGAGGACTGACAGTGAGCACATGTGGAGGTTGCAGTCACAAAGGAATAAATGTCTAAGTGTCCTCCACTATAAATGACTGTAGAAGGTCAGGGTTGTTCAGAACTGTGGCAATGACACAACTGCGCTTTCATTCATAAAAATTCCCGTTCAGGCTTTGCACTCTGTGAAATCTGACGTAGACATCTGAACGACCCACATTGTTGTTTTTAAGCAGGTCTTAGTTTGGAGTGATATTTATCCAGCAGATGACTTCTTAATAGTGCAGTGAGGAATAGCACAAGAAGAAACAACTACAGAGAGCTGTTACGGGGGAAGCCTTCCTATTCCACAAAAGAAAAGCCAGCAGAGTAAAGCGAGGGATGAATCCAGAAGTCAGGGAAACTCTACCACAGCAAGTACTCTTCCACAGCAAATGTTTCAGGATCCCAAGGAGAATAAGTCCTTCCCTGTGGACATCTGGCTCCTGGAAGATGATCAATGTCACAGTCGTATGGTGTATGTGAAGAAAACATTGTTTCCTGCTTTTGAGTCTACACCTCTCAGTCTCGGGTTGGTGTACATGGAGTGAATATAACATAAACCAATCTCACAGAAGGCTTCAGTCTTAGGAAGCACAGCAGTATCGGATGGGGAAAGTAAGAAAAGAATGACCCATGTTAAATTTGTCGACAAAATTTTTGAGGATAAGAATTCGACGTGCTTTTATGGCTCATTTGTAATGACAACGTAAATGAACAGTTTTTACTGCCAGGAGGAAAATCCTTCAGCCAGATCTATTACAGTATCATGAAACTGTCATGGCTGAAACACTGACTAAAACTAGACTAAAATCAAAACTCAGTTCCACTAGACTAAATCTTGACTAAAAAAAGTAAAAATAAAAAAAAAAATTAAATGTGACATTAATCCCACTAAAATTTTCAGCAATAAACTGGGACTACAAGTGAAATTCTGGTTCGAAATGTTTCTCAGATGTCTGCCTTGTCCCATTCCTCTCCTTATTTGGTAAATTAAGAGTTTATTTCAACTTAACCAGAGTTGGTGATGATTGTAGGAACAGGGAGAAGACAATCCAAGAAGGTTTTGGCAAGTTTTATTTTGTTTCTTTCGAGTTTAAATGAGGTGTATTTTACGATGATAAAATTACTGTTTCTGTAGATGGAGTCTGGCACTTTTGGTGAGAGTGATACAGTGACTATTCCTAGTTAAACAAAAAGGATCTTACTCTTTAACAAAAAGGTATCTCTGCCGAGATCTTTTCCATCATGTTGGCAGACACCTGGAATAACAATCTGAGCCTGTCAATGGCGAAAACAAATGCTTTTAATGGACATGCTTTGACAATGCTACAACATCCACAGGGATTACATTGCAGCCTGTTTTGTGTCTGACGGCTGCAGCACATTCGCTGAATACTGGACCAAGTTCAAAAGAATTTGTCCCCATTAATCATTTAGACACAAAAACATGGGGAAATAGGATCCATAAACAGAGATCATATTTGAAGTTGGAAATACAAAGAATTTGTTAAGTCTTAATGACAATGTATTCAAGCCACATACAGTATGGCAAGATTGGAATATTAAATAATAGCGACTGAATAGCTGGGTACTAGAAATATGAAATAAATAAAACCACATATTAACCAAAGGAGGTGGTAAACACAGTGATGATCAGAGGCACCAAACACAATATACAGCCACCCACAAATAAATTCAGTTCTACAGAGAACATTTCTCTCTCACAAACTCATAATCTAGCAGCCTTTACTTCCTCCTCCATTTCTTTTGCTCCTCTAATTAAATGTTGTTCTAATATTGGCTGCCACACATCATTAGGTTTCACCTTGGCTCCAGTTTACTCCACAGAGAGTCTCCAATCATTGCTTCTGCCCCTGTATATTTTGCTTGTGGCTTCTAAAAAGCAGCAGATGCCACTCCTGTCATTCACATCTCAGCCCTGGTATCTCTCATTACCTGCCCACTCTCACAATAGCAAGTCTGGCTGCCCAGCATGTGTTTATTTCCACATTCGCAGGTGAAAGGTGATTAATCTTGTTCAATGATCTCCTGTCTCCTTTTCCAATGCCTGTCTGTCAACAATTTGTCACCATCTCTCTGTTTGTCTTCAAGCTATGGTCTTTTCCCAGGAGATATACCATCCAAGTATGTCAAGACCACAGGACCTGCTCCACCATGCTCTGAACTACAAAAAATCATAGCTCTCAAACTCTAATTTGCTGCACAGTCATTTAGTGTGCATTGCAGATGGACTGCAGACAGTTATATGATGGTTTTATATTACCTTCCTGCTTTAAATGAATGGCTGAGCAGTTAATACAATTTTAGTGAAAACGATAATCCCATTTCGCTTGACACCACAACCCATATTTATCACCTCAGAGTCCGAACTGGCACAAATTTGATCCGACTTTAAGTTTTACTCTTTCATTTACACTTAACTGAACACCTTTATTACATCTACAACACTGATTATTTGTGATACAACAGCTGTGATTTCATTTGTTGCCCATCCAAGCTCCACTGACATGCATATTAAAAAATCTCTCACCACCGTGATCAGAAAAACAGATTCAACCCATGGATGATCCTTGAAGTTGTGGCCAAATGTTGCTCTCATTACGTTTTATGGATCTGAGAGTTGCAAAAACGTACGACATGTTGAGAGAAAGTAATATTCTTCAACTACCTGACCCAAACCTGACAGGCCGAGGCATTTTTTTAGTTTTGGATTATTATTAAAAATTCTCTCTCTCGCTGACTCAATCGAGTGCATTGATTGTGAGAGACAGAATAGTCAATGTGTTACATGAGTCTGGCAAGTTAAAGGTCAGTACATTTCTGGATTTTAAGTGTCTGGACTGTTGTCAAGTTCACCTGGGTGAGCCATGTCCATGAGGACGATTCTGGCAAAAGTTGATCTACGAACCAGTGCAGTACGTTTCCAATGTAAGTAACTTTGCATGCAAACATTCTTTTATTAAAACACCATTTTTACAGTCTTACTGGCACTGTGGCAAAAAATTGCAGCTTTAATAGCTCATTAAAAGCCGCCATAAACATACAAACATACAGTAAGTCCCTGGGATAGCTTATCTGTATGTTAAATTAAAGCAGCAGTTACTGTCAGAACTAAATAAGTATTTTATTTACATTATGGGATGAATATTTTGAAAGAAAAATGTATGGCAAGAAAAAGAAACAAAAGCCGGGGGAGCAACAATTACAATATTTAAACAGCAATTATTTCCCTATTATCACTGAACAATGTGTATCTATAGTAACTGCCTCAGCTGCTTTCCAGGCAGCTTCACACTGTAGCCCACAAAAGAATATAATTAGCATTTTATATCACAAATACAATTCAGAAACACCAGGTGGACTCGTTTGTTGGCCACTGAAGTGAGTGAGTGTTTTGTATTTAAATCCAGACCAGGAATAGTAAAGATGCTGAAAGAAAAACACCTGAGACCCCTCACCTTGACCATGAAATACATTAATGTTAATGCACATTTCCAAGATGCTCTTGCCCTCAACTGACTTCTATTTAAGCATGAATCCCTATTCGCATCCCAAATGCACCGGAGCAACTGACATATACAGAACAAGTGATCCTCAGCCACCTGCCTATAATCCAATTAATCAAATTAACATGAAGCATTAGTGGTGAAAAACAGAGAACAAGCTATTTTGCGAGCTGTGCAGAAATAATTACATAATTATAGCCTGACCTCCTCGAGGACAAAAGCCTTCACCTCTGACAGCCGGCTTGAGCCTTGGTGGCACCTGAGTGAGATCTGGAAATGATTGCACAGCAGATTTTCACTATTTAGAGGAAAAGCCATTTGAAGATTTATTTAAAGTAGTTACGGTGTCACACAGCTTCACAAATAATGTCACTGTATAAACCTGAAATACGTGTGAAACAGCTTACGACTGTGTAGAAAACCAATGAAGGTCAGTTACCTTTAGGTCTCAGCATGCTGGCAGATTCCAGTAATTAACGAAGGTTCCAACTGTGTGAGCATCGTATAAAATTACGTATGCACAAAATGGACTGCAGAAGATGTAAGACACATATTCCTGCTGCTGATAGCTGTAGGTTCAAATACAGAAAAAAAATATTACAACAGGTGAGTCATCAAGATGACAAAACTCAACTTTTCGAGTTTAGAGCAGTCTGTGCGGCTCAGCCAACAAGCTATGAAAATTGTTCAAGAGGTGGCTCGAACAAACAAAATGAAAAGTAAACAATACAGACACCAGCGGTAACTCCAGGTTCAAGCCCTTTTGCACACAACTGGCCAAAATGCCACACGAGGGATTTAGGCTTTACAAAGGTGAGCAATGTTACTTTAGCTCGTTTTAATTCTGTTTGAACAAGAAGTGAGAGTTGTTTCATCATCACCAAGCCTGCAGCATTTCAATAACTGCACACTCAAAGTTCAGTCATCTGCTCCTCAATGAGATTATTCAGGATTAAGTCGCCTTGAGTTATGAGTAAATATGTGATAGGCCATGACCATGTACAGTATCAGTACGTACCACTGGGTTTTGAGGTGCACATTTTTGCTGCTGAGCCATTACCTTTGCAACGTTTTTTAGCTTGGTGTTGTACAGTCAAAATCCAAGTTCTATTTACATTACTGTCAAATAATTTCAAAAGCAGCAAATCCATCATGGCAGACTTTGCCGGTTCAAGAAGCTTTTTAGTGGAGCACACTGAGCTGGACTTTTATGTCCAATTTCAAGTCAACTGGACTTATGGTGTGAGCACTGGGGCTGTTCCAAAACTGAATTGGCCAACTGGGCTCATATCTCTTGGAAAGCACATGCCTTTCCTGTAACGGGGTTTTACATGATAGCTCATTCCATCTCACAGCAATCTGAGCCGATGCAGCAAAAAAATGAAAATAAAAATTAGTAAATAAACCAGCACAAACACAATAGAACCCTGCCCCTTTGGGATCCTAATAATCTTTTGACAAGATGCCCCCACAGTTTGCCTGTACTGCCAGTGAGCCCTGATTGAGGAGCTGATAGGATGGCTCAGGGAAAAAGAGAAACTAGGTTGGGACATATAGGGTGTATTTGGTTAAAAGTAAAAAGTTTTCACCTTGACGCTGTCAAATCAAGTATGAAACCCACAAAACAAATTTAAATACAGACCCAATTTACATAAATCAAAGGACGTAATATATCAGTTTTTCCTCTTTTCATTCAAAAATACAGAATGCTTGCTTTCCAGACAAATTTGATGTTTAAATTCAAAAGTTTCTGCCTGCAGATCATCTGCTTTCATTGTTTCATTGTTCATCCATAAAGCTGGCCTGTGTGGAGTCATCAAAACAACCCTAAAGCATTTATGATTTCAACCAGACAGATGGAAAACATCAACCGCACTTGATAAAGAAGAGAGGAGGTTTCCTCAGAACAACTGGTTAGCCTCAAGTTTGTTTTTCAATGTTTTACTGACATTGCTGACTCCACTGTCTGTACAACAAGTGACATAAGGTGCAATATGAGCTTTTGCTAAGGTTATTTCTCAATGATGGAGAAAAACAACAGGTTTCCTCAAGTTACATGACACACACCAAGATAACACAGAGAGACACAGACTGCAGTGTTAAGTTTGAGGGGTAGCAATGTGGGTGTGAAATGTTTATTTTCATCCTAGGCAACAGTCTAATCTCTGTTATACATGATAACTGAGTCACCAGGATTAATTAATAGAATTTCTCAGCTGTGAATAGAACACACACCAATTCCACATTGTGATCAGATATGAAAGTACAATGCCTTGATGAATGACAGACACTTTACCAAGCAGTTGCTGTGTTGGTCTCTCCTTGCCAGACATTTCTCCACCTTAGATCTGCACTGCTGACAGAGCTGGAGAAAGCCTTGGCTGAATACACACATGCAGACAAATTAACACTCACATGTGCAGTGACTTGCATGTCTTCAAGCATCTTTAAGATTCAGATTCAGAGTGTATGATATCATTCCTTCTGTGTGATGAATGTGGTGAACGGTTGCCCGATGATGTCAACAGGTCCACATTTCTGGCAGTTTAACGGGAACACCGCACTTCTATTTTTTACCTCAAGATTGTCATGACGAACGATTAAATAGTCGGATATCTGAGTACTGTGGTGGAAGTCACTGTTCTCTGAATCAAATAGCTTTTCACTAGTTTTACTCTTTTTTGATCAAGTAGTGTGTTAGCAGCCACACAAACTACATTTTCCCAAGCATGAAATACGCTGAAATCAAACTTTTAAGGACCAGGAGGTGACACCACCACCATACATGGACGTGTATGTGTAGGCAACAGAAGCACACGTACCAATGCTTGGGCTCATGCATACAACGTCTCTGCTGCAGGAGAATGCAGGCAAGCAAGCTTGAGTTTTGTTGATGGACACATGGCACATATTATTATTCGGAGCATATTTTTATTGCTGTTTGTTTGCATTGCCAAATGTACAACAGCAGGTTTTGGAGCAGTGAGAGCAGAGAGCACAGCTCACTGTTTCATAAACAATTGAACAATATATTTTACCTGCCCATCTGTTTGACCGACAGTTTTATTGATCACTGAGAGAGCCCTGACTGACAAAGAAGTTGTTTCAGTGTAAAACTATCTTCGGTGCAGTAAATTACTCTTGACATGTTGCTGTAGCTTAGCCTGCTACATTTCTCTGGGGGGTTGCTTCAGTGTAGTGAAACTTCATTTAATGTAACTGGTAGCTTAGTTCACTCTACTTTCTAAGTAGCTTACCCAACACCAACACTAATGTAACTTCCAAGAGTTGTAAAATCCTGTCTGTGCATATTATAAACACAGTGTTTGGCATCCAAGTGCAAAAAAAAAAAAATGTTGTCCACAGAGGAGGCAGAAGGGCTGAGATCTAAATCCAGTTAATTCATGCTTTGAAGTAACAACTAGCAACTGTAACTGATCCACTGCTGTCATCAAGAGCTGCAGGACTATAAAGTATGATGCTAGTGCCCCAAATGTTGAGTCACACACAAGCCGAGAATCTTGTTGCCTTCATTGAATGAAGTACACTGCATACAGCATAAATCAAACAGACCTCATTTATGAAGTAATCATCATTTGTGAATAAATAACTTGCTGAGGATGCATCACACATTCAGCTAGTTTTAACTGCATCTATTCAGTATTCCTTCAATTCAATATTCCTTTATTCGTCCCTCGAGGGGAAATTCTATTCCACATATGTTGACAACACACAAATCTAAAGAACATTCATTATTGTGACTCACACAATGGCACTGCCACAGAAACTTTGTATTCGAAATACTGGCTGATTTAGTTTGATAGTGCCTTCCAAATCTCAAGACGATAAGAGCAAAAAAAGCAAAAAAGGACTTTGGTTTCTCAGTAATTAAAAGACGTTCAAATTAAAGTGGTTTGATTTTAAATGATCATACACTAAACAGTCTGTCAAAGCCACTTCAAGAAACACCAGTACCATGGGAGAAAGCTGCTGTTCCCAAACTGATGAAGTGAATCAGAGTTATCTTTGTGGAAGTGTCTCCGAGGTCCCCCATGAGATCAGTGGCCACCTTTCAGAGCTGATGCTTTGTACATATAGACAGGAGAGAGGGAACAGCCCCCTGAGGACTATGGGTAAACCAGAGGGAAAACATTTCTTGCCATCTCACTGTTCAGTGGGTGAATATTTACCAACTTCAGTGTGGCTCCTTGTCCCCCAACAGCTCCAGCCATTATAATATATACAAACACTTCAAAACTGACAGCACAATCTCCATGCAGAATGCAGAGAGGTGCAATGCGATGCAGTCGTATCTGGTCATGTTAGTTTGTTATATTTGGTCTTGTTAGTCCTCATATATACAGTGGGCATTGGCATTACAACGGTTGTGAAAAAGTTCATGTAGAGTTGTTTTCTCTCTCGTTTGACACACTCAAAAGGAAAGTCCAAAAGAGAGAATGGACAATATGCAGTTAATGAGATGACAGCGTCAGCCTGCTGGGAGAAGAAAAAAAAAGAAGGAGCTTTGACTTTATATTGAGTCAAAAACTGTTTAGCTGTCTTTGTTTTAAATGCTAACTTACAGAACAGTTTAAGAACTCTGGAAACCTCATGTTTGATCCACAGAAAGACAGCAAATGAAATACTGGAAAGGAGCTATTCCGCAGCTGTAATGTAACTACACTATTCCCATGCCCTACAACTGAGCATGATCTCAATACCATTCGTTTGGCAGTCTCTATGGGGACAGCTGAAAAATGGCTAGCTTGAGGAGCCTATACAGCCTCTGTTACAGCCCCCGGCAGTCAGAGGACCCAATTAACTTTGACTAGATATATCTGCACTAATGGTGCTGCTCAAGAGCTTTTGTGTTTGGCAGAAGAATGGTTTTGCTTCAGTGGATGGCAGTTCCACCTGTCAGTCATCTGCTTCAGACCATCTGAAAACCTGACTGCCCATGAATAATTTGCTAAACAGTTCTAACCTGAAGCTCCAGCAGCTGCGCGTGCCAATTAAAAGTCATATGTGTGGTGCGTGTCAAAAACAGCACATACAGTAGTTTGCAGGTTTGTGTTACCCAATAAGAAAAGGCGAAGGAATGCAAGAATCTGAATTTTACTGGAAAACTGTGAGAGTGACATGTGTTACTCAGTGGTCAAGAAAATTTCTAAAGCACATCAGCAGCATGCTGTCCTTGTCCTTTCTTCCTGTGTATAACATTCCTGACTCCAATGTAAAATGTCCATGTCGCACTATTGTTGAAGCTCCAGAGCTCAAATGGAATATTTTGGCGAAATATTTTAGGACTTCACCTAATGCAAAGACATGGCTTTGATGTGTTTTTATTGCTTTATTATTACATTTACCGTGGATTTTTGTTGCACAGATGAATAAAGCTACACAAACGATATGTTAATAAGATACATTTATTATGTTTTTGTCTTTTCACAGGATTTGTTGATAATAAAAATGTTAAACCACACAGCTTTATCCTTCACATTTTAGTAGCTGATGCTGTGCTGGATTTTACAGGGTTTAGTCTCGCTATCATTCCACCTAAACAATATCTCAAATGGAAAGCTGTACTAATAGGAAACTGCAGCCCGTAATTCAAATCTGTCACAGCGAGAAACTGCTGCTGCTGAAAACCAATTTATTACAACTTATGGATTTCATTAAACATTTCATTAGACTGTAGTTTTTTGAGTTGTCTGTTTTCCATTGTGCCTTACATCTTGTTGCGTTTTACTAAAGAAAATCTATCCGATGTGAATAGTTTTCCCACATTCCTCAGATTTGGCATGGGCGGGTGCACAGGCCTTAACAGAGCTTGTCCAGCCTGAGGTATTTCCTGAATCATCCCACGACTCCTCCATGTTATTTTTGATAATAAATGAAACACTGCATACGGTGAGTATGGTAATATGTGGCATGTAAAGTTATGTAAAAACCAGATTCCATGTGTCCTTGTGTAAATCTCTATCTCTCTCACACACACACACACACACACACACACACACACACACACACACACACACACACACACACACATTGTGGGAAACTTCCTATAACAACAACTGGAGGTCTGCATGACAAAATCTGACTGCTTTCTCTTATTTTCAAGAGGAAGTTCAAAATGCGTAGAGCTCTGAAAGTAAAGCATGTATCATTACAAGTCATTGAGTGTCAGTTCATGTGCACCAAGCGTGTAATCGCCACAGTGGATAGCAGATGGGGTCACGTCCTGCCTAATATATGAAGTATGGAAATTTGCCCTCCCAATATTTGGAATGGCCAATCCTCAACTGCCTCCAATCTGTACAATGAACACTGTGCACTCCTGACCCAATTTACTGGAAGGTGTACCTAGAATTGAACTGCTCATATGGGTAAAATATAAACCCTGTCCTTTATTAAATGTAGCTCTACAACAGAGAGGAGGAACCAAAGGAACTATGAAGGTATTAAATAATCACATATGCAGAGATTTTAATCAGACATGGCAGCTCTGATAGCAGGTGGAGACGTTGGCTGTGTCACAATGTGAGATTTCAGAAAGGATGAGAGGTTTACAACTGACATCCAACACTTAACACACTTTCAAGAGTGCTGAGTGGAGGGAGTGGAGCATTGTGTAGATGCCTTGATCTTAAACAACCACACCACCCACAAATAATTCTTCTGATATGCTGCAGAATATCAATTATTCAAACCTCGCTCTAGTCTACGAGATATACTTTATCTTAAAATATGTCATATCCAGCCTGAGAGGTGTTCAGACAGACACTGATCCTATAAAACTTAAATGTAATTAATGAATCAATTAAATTTTACATTTTCATCTGTGTAAAGTACAAACACACAAACTGGCACATTACTGTTTAATGGTAAATTTATTGCCAAAGCCAATAAATTCCATTCAAAACATTCACGTCAAGGCCCACATTCACTTACTATTGGTATATTCCTGCATTAAAATCAGGTATAAGCCTGTGGTATCAAACCAAAACACAAGCTGGTGCATTTATCCACTTTAACAGAGGCCAATTCCAAAAAAGCAACAGGCTTTCAGACAACCCAAAACAACTTTGCAGTTGTTGCTGCAGACCTCACTGCTGCAGAGATCAACAACTTCAAGTAAATAACACTTTTCAGCCCCAAGATTTCAAATGAACCTATTTCATCTCGGAAGGTGGCAAAGTGGCTAGTCAGAAGCCCAAAGACTTTCAGAATCCCACCAAATTGTTAGAGGAGAAAAAAGCAGATCTCAACTGGGTCATAAAGCATAATACACACAACGCATTCAGAGCAAACCAGCCTCTGCAATTCAAAGATATAATAGAGGAAATGTGCTGCCAGAGAGTATACAGTGCATCTCACTGTAAAAAGTATATATATATATATATATATATATATATATATATATATATATATATATATATATATATATATCTGCAGGTGGTAAATAAAGTAAATAGAACCATGTATCCAACTCTTGCTCAAGGCGCCACCAGTTCATAGTTATGATGCTGTCTTCTGCAAGACTTGTTCATCTGTTTAGCCGCTGCACAGGAATGTAAATGAGCACATTCACACATGCACACACACGTTTGCACACAAACACACACACACACACACACACACACACACACACACACACACACACACACACACACACACTGTAGCCTCCAGTTTGAGGTTGTTTTAGAGAACTGTAAACCGCTGGATTGGGTGCAGAGATGTTGAAATGAATATCACCAGGGCGATACTCAAAGCCATTGATATCATATGAGAAAACCGCCATAAATGATCACAAATTATTGCCATGTTACACTGTAATGCGAATTCTTATTATTCATCTTCTCTGTTCCTCAAACGTGAACCAAATGATTTCATCTTCTCTTTACTCAGTTGTAAGCATTCACTACCTGAAAACCAAATGATTAACTATGCCATTTGATTAGGTGTGTGTATGTGTTGATCTGCTGACCATGACACCACGGACGTACTCATCTACTGCATCCTGCATGATCAAAGCAGCTGATTGTTCATTGTCCTGACTGAACAACACATTACGACGTGCCTATTGTGCTGACATTGTTCTGATGGTGTCCTATTTACAAGATAAAGTATTGTATATAACCTGACAACTTCCCCTGTTCTGGGCTCTCTTCTTGCCGTCTCACTCGAGGCGGCAAGGATGAGTCCGTCTGCAGGCGTAAGAATAAACTACCAGAAAGACAACGAACGACTTTGTGCTTTTTAACACAAAATTTAACACAAAATACCTACAGCGGTCAAAAGACAAAGTACACCAAGATCACTATTCCATTATGATTTCTTATAGACAAGCACATTCTTTGAATAGTGCACTTAAGAACAAACAAGAGTGCCCATCAGGTTTGATTTCGTGATTACAGCTCTCTTCACAGTGAGAGCATGAGCCCTCACAGATCTGAGCTCTGTCTGCATCTTTTATATTTCCAGTACAGAATCAAGGACTTAAATCTGACTTGTTCCTGCTATCTTGATATTGTTCTTCAAAATCTGCCATAATTGCAATTAGGTGGCAAGTAAATGCAGATAGCAGAGAAATTGTAGGTGGAATTTCAGGCAATTTAGTTTGTTTAGTAACCAGGGGATAGGCAGGTTGACAGGACAACAACAACAGGTAGTCAAAGCAGGAATATACAGTGGGTAGCAGAAGCTGAACACAAGACAGCATAAATGATCTGGCAAACAAGACTGGAAAATGTATTCTCTATATCATGGAGACCTGAAGGAGCAGCTGTACAGACACTGGGATGATTACAAGTTCAGTCAGGTGTGTACCAGCGGCAGGTACGTAAGGGCCATGTCTGGACACATAGAGGCCAGGGAGAAAGAGAGAGTGATGGTGCAGAGGTTGCAGAAACATATTCATATCATAAGTTAGCTAAAAGGGTTTTATGGGATGCTGGAGAGTCTCAAAAGGGAAAGGAAGGAAAACAAACAGAGAGACAGACCATGATAAATCATATCCTGATCCACTGCATGCATGCATGCATGCTCACAACAGCACTGAGGAGAGTGTTCATGTGCAAGTCATTAGCAGAGAATACTGGTTTGTTCGGCAAATTATTCAGTTCAAAATATATTCAGATTTGGCCTGTTAATAGAACAGTGATTTCATAAATCATGACACATTTCTCTCTGACAGCACATAACCTGCTTCTGATGATGAAAAATATTGATATTGGTATTGATATTGATTAATGATCCTGGCCCTTGAATTACTTGGTATCAGATCAGGGTATCACCCACCCTTTTAAGATGCTACTTGTTTGCACACTGAAGTTTATTTCTTCATACATGCTGCGACTCAAATATTTTTTCATCCAAGTGTTGGACTTACCATCCATGCCAGGCTCACACTGCAGCCTGAGGCAAATTGTATCTCAGTTAAAAAACAACCCGTGCAGTCCCAAATAATGAGAGGATTCAGATGAGCCAATCTAGCCTGACTCACCGGATGAAGTCTGCCACCATCTATGTGTTACCGTTTTCAAAATCCCCCATCATTGTTGAAAACGACAGCAATAACTTCTGAGCTAACTACCTACACACTGATCTATGCTAACGATGGCAGTTTACCCTAAGCTGGTCACTAAAGGTACGAACATCATGCAGCAACAAACATGAACGTGCAAATGTTCCACTAAAAGAAGTTCCCCCCTGGCACTAGTTAGCAAGGGAACTAACGCTGCATCCTGGGCATTGCGTCGCCCAAGACGATTGTGATTGGTTTAAAAAACATACAAAGAAGCCGCACCATTCTTTTCCTCAGAAAAGCAAAATGATAATGGGTGTAGTTGCAGCTTTCTCCAGTGCTGATCCAGTGCTGTGGAGAGGTCTGGCTGTCTGACTACACTGACATTAACGTCACACTCTGACACTACAGGTTATCACTGTCTCAGAGAGTAAGTAGATGTCTTGCACTTGCACAGTTACTATTACAATAAATGCAGGGCGCCCCTAGAGCTCAGCTGGTAGGGTGCGCCCCATGCATTGAGGCTGTCGGTCCTCTGCAGTGGCCACAGGTTCTCATTCGCTGCGTGTCTTCCCCCTCTCTCTGCCCCATTTCCTGTCATGCCTTCAGCTGTCACTGTCATAAAGGCTAAAAAGCCCCCAAAAAATAAATAAAGAAAGAAAAAATGCTAAAGTGATTGTAATGGTTCATTAAACACATCAGGAAATGCAGGTTGCTCTAATATTTAAGCTGTCCCCCCTTTCAACTGAAAGCAAGCTTTAAATATTTATTGTTACAAAACCTGACACGTTGCCCTCTCTGAATACAATCATGGAAATGTGTGATTTGCTGGCAATTCGAAAGTGAAATTGTGAAAGTGAAATTGAGGTCATTCATTGTTTCCTGAGATCTGTATCACAACATGACTAATCTAACACAACATAACAAAGTTGTTCATATACAGTTTTATCTCTCTGGTTATTTGTAGTAAAATGCAGAGATAGCGCATAGCTGTGGATGAAAGTCTGACAAAATATTTCATACTTTTTAGAAGAGACAATATATTTAGTGTCTGATTTGATAACCAATAACTACGCAGCTGTACAAACATACTGTAGCTATGCCCTTTGATTCATATCAAAAGCAAAAGTCGCCCTTTATTCACTGTCAGAGAGCCACAGAATCTGTGTTTTCATCAAACTTTGAAGTATCTGGGCCGCTGTATCCATGGTGAAAGACCTTAAGAGGAATTGTGGCTCCTTGTTTCCCATTCACAAGCTCAAAGCAACGCAGGGGTCATCTCTCATGTGAATTTCCTTCCTTCTTTTTCCCTCCCAGCCATTCACCATTCCCAAGAATAGAGGGGCTTCATTTGTTCCACTAGGCCATTAATCATTGCTGTGCACTGGATCTGAACAAGAAAGGATCACTTTTCCTTCAATGGTTACCACAAAAGTGCACCTGAGCAAGGCACTGAACAATCAAAACCTACAGTGCAGGTTTTGCACGCTAACAGAAGGCGGTATCAGTGCTGCACATCCTGCAGTTTCATGCATCACTTTAACCTTTTCATGTCTTTTTTCGCGTCGTTATTACAACCATGGCTGCTCTGTGAGGAAAATCCAGTCAAGTCACCAGAATAAAATAATGGCATTATGTGTTTCAGAAAAGCACGTACACATTAAATTTGTACATTTTATATGTATCATATTAACATTTCTACAATCTGTATCAAAGTGGGCTGCACGGTGGCGCAGCAGGTAGTGCACGTGCCTCACAGCAAGAAGGTTGCCGGTTCGATCCCCGGGTCAGGCGGGGCCTTTCTGTGTGAAGTTTGCATGTTCTTCCCGTGCATGCGTGGGTTCTCTCCGGGTACTCCGGCTTCCTCCCACAGACCAAAAACATGCTCATTAGGTTAATTGATTACTCTAAATTGTCCGTAGGTGTGAATGTGAGTGTGAATGTTTGTTTGTCCTTGAATGTGGCCCTGCAATCGGCTGGCGACCGGTTCAGGGTGTACCCCGCCTCTCGCCCATTGTAGCTGGGATAGGCTCCAGCCCCCCGCAACCCCGAAAGGGATAGGCGGTATAGATAATGGATGGATGGATGTATCAAAGTGACATTGTTCAGATTACCAGTACATGTATATCAGCTGAGCTTCTCATCAAGAGGAGCTGATGGCATCATGACTGTCAAGCAGCGGGCCACTGTTCAAGTTATGTTTGTGACAACAAAACCGGGTATTTTAAGCCAAAACAGGACTTTTTTTCTAACCCTAACCAAGCGGTTTTGCAGCCTAAACCTAACCAGACCTTAACTACAGCGCTATCACAACGTAAACTGAAATGTAAAGAAACATAAAGTTTGAACATAACATACCATGGCAGCATTTATTCTGCCGATTGTGTTGAAAAAAACAATGTGTTTCTTCAATTAGCCTATATTCTGTTTCAGTGTTTCCACACTTTCCACTACCCTACTGCTCATCACATGCTGATACACTGAGGCACTGCTGGATTAACGCTCCCTGGAGACATTATTATTCAGAAGGGATGTATATGTGTGGTGACAGCAATCACCTCACCTTGAAACTCAAAGTCAACCTCCCACCAAGACCAACTGTGCACACTCACACTGTCCCCTGTGCCGTTGCGGTGCAATGTCATATACATACTCTATAGCTGTTATTTTGTGTGCTAATGTAGGACAGCACCTTCGACTGTGATTCTAATTACCGACAGAAGAAAAAGCACTGCAAACACAGCTCCATAACTAGTTGTAAAACAGAGGACCCGAGTGAAGTCACTCACATTGATTATTCAATGACTATTTCACTGAAATACAGCCAAATATGAATTAGGTAATCTGATCAAATCTGCAGAGCATTATTCAATCTCTTTTCAGTGCAGTTTCAAGTGAAGCAGAGAACTCTGGAATGATTGTGAAAAAAGATAAATCAGGAAAGAGAAAGAGGTAAAAACATCTCAGCCAGTAATGTAGGTCAGTAGTTTTACCTGGCCCAGAGCAAAAGGACGCTATCACAGCCAGTATACAGATGTAACTGAGGTAGGGCATCCATGACACTCTGTCCTGTGATGAGAGAGCAAGAGGAGATATTGCAGTGAGGACAATCATTATGTTGGTGGAACATCTCTAAGTTACAACTCCAGAGCAGCAGGAATGTCATAGTAAATATATTGGGGAAATAAATAATTAACAGCTCATCCTATATATATTTTTTTTTTCTTTAAGCAGCAAACGAGCAATAAATTCAGGAGATATACTGCATGTTTTGACGATGTGGAGGTATAAGATCCTCATTCTCCCAGAGTGGGAATCCTGATGGCATTTTGTTCACAGTATAATTGGGCCACATACTGAGCATGTGCATTGTGACACTTTTCCACTTACAATGTGTCTAGAATGAGGTCAGTGAAGAGGAGGGAGAGGCTTACCTGGATATTGAGGAACACTGTGAGTAGGCTGAAGAACACGGCCATGGCGGAGAAACCAAATATGAGCAGGGGCCTCCTCCCAATTCGTTCAATCACTAAGCCCTGGAGAAAAAAAACAAAAAAAACAAAACAGTAAATATGCCTGTCAAGTGGTTTCTGTACAATTTATGTCTCATTCTAAAGCCATTAGTTTACCATGCTAGCAGATGACAATAAATGCATGACTACTACTGACTTTGGTGATCACTTAACTCATCATCTAGCGCTATCACCGGGTCAAAATTTCAATTTTCCCAATACTTTGTTTCATGACCAGATACCTGCAAAGCTCCGGTTACTCTGAACACGTTCACATGCTGACATTAGCATTTCCCCCAAAGCACTGCTACGCCTGAGAACAGCCTCACAGAGCTGCAACCACAACACACTGTTGTCTGGCACGGCGGTGCACATTATGTTTAAGCACATGTTCCTAGTAGATCCCTTTGTAACATGGACATTTATCTACTATTTTGCTTGTGATTGTCATTGCGAATGATAAGATTGTTTCTTCACGCTGTGTCGTGTTGCTGAATTGCTCCATCCTACTGTATCTGTATTACACATCATATTTCTGTGTCTCACCAGTACCTGAACCCACCACACAAACACAACCCTTCACATTGTTTTAGTGCACGGCTGATTTCAGTCTGAACGCCCATTTAGTCTTGGAACAGGATGTTTTCACATAGCAGAAGAAAATGTGTGATCAATATGTTACCAACTGTTTGAGATTTTGTGCATTTTCTCAGCTCTCTAGATCATACTGTACATGCCATATGGTAATATTACTGAACATGACAGGACACAAATATGCAAACCAATTTGAAAGCAAAGATTTGCTGAAGGCCTGTCACATTTATTTGCTTAACCCTTCACACCATGAGTAAATTCTACTGACAGTCATGGTGAAGAACACCCCATCCATAATGGATTATGTGTATGGTGACATACAAATAAAGATTTAATCACACACAATACTGCATGTGGCTCATCAATAATTCCACAAGCACGTCTCATTCTCCACCCTGGTGTCTTTCTACTTGGGTCATGAATGCAGGGTGGAACACGGGATGGAGGGCTGACTTAAGTCCAGACTGAGCCCAAAGCAAAGCCTTTACCACAGCAGCACCCCTTCTTCAGTCATTGCCTCAGAGCATTCATGAAACAGCCTTCTGCTCATCTAACTGGTGGGATTTCATGAGATTGTCGAAAAGGTCACGGGCATTTGTAGAGTATGTATCCTTGCACAGGAAAACTGGATCAAGATAGACATTTCCACTGTTCCAGAGTTTGCATTGACTTTATTTCTTTTATTTTGAACAGTTTCCCATTGGCAGCAAGTTATGCCACAGAACTTATCCGCTTTAATGTAGATTTCATCTGCCTCCGAAAGCATTCGAATTCAGTGTGTGTGTGTGTGTGTGTGTGTGTGTGGATCCCCGCACATCCCACAAGTCCCTGAAGGCATAGGACATTTCTGTCCTTTCTGTAGACACTACCCACGTTGCAACCACACAGACAGATGCACACACACACACACACACACACACACACACACACACACACACACACACACACACACACACACACACACACATGCACCAGCAAACCCGCAGCTCATTAAGGTCTCTGACAGTGTAAAATACTGAATATTTATGAGCCTGTGTGTGTGTGTGTGTGTGTGTGTGTGTGTGTGTGTGTGTGTGTGTGTGTGTGTGTGTGTGTGTGTGTGTGTGTGTGTGTGTGTGTGATAAAGAGTGGGGCAGAAGTGAAGTGTCTGGTGACTGTAGGAATATACGTGTTATCACCAGTAAGGTATGAGACCTGATAGACGGATGTATGTGGTATGGTGTGAGCCTTTGATTATCGCATTCTGGTGTTCACTCATCTGCGTACATGAAGGTTGTTGACTACCTTTGGAACATCATACACTCGCTCCTAAGGGCTTGAATGTGTGTTTCAAACAGTCATTGTTCCATGACAATATGTCCAGATACACTGTTTCTATTAGTTTTGACTAGCAAGCCATAGGATGCCTAAAAGAGCCTCTTACAGCATCCAAATCTTCATCTGACTGTGAACAAGTCATACACCACTATCAAAACTATCACTTTAATTGCTTTAATGTGTATCCAGGACTCCATTTTGTGCACAAATAACACCATGAACTGCTGAAACTGGAACAAAAGACTGCTTGTGCGTGATAATAAACGTGATCCAGTATTACCGCTTGGTAGGTGCAACAGAGGTCAAACTGGTGACTTCAGGCTTCAGGACTAAAATATCCGAACATTATTCATCACATCAAGAGGTAGATGAGCCCTTAAAGACAACTGGCCACAGCTTGAGGCACCGCTGGTCCTTCATATGTACCATCCCTGGTAAAACCCTTGGGAGAGGCTTTGAATGAGGAGATCTGTTGCATAAAGACACGCTGAGTGTGAAGAATCAACGCACAAATTATCTTGTAAAGGGAAGGTACTGAAGGAGAATGCTGATTATTTTGATTCTCAGACTGTGCCTGCCGTCTATGTAGACTGCTACACTGCTTTACATTATTCCTGCAGGGATCTGCAGACAGTGTGCATCGCTGATGATATCAGGGCTTGTTTTCCTACCGTCAGAGGAAGTTGTTTGCAGATAATCATATCTGTACAGCATGGAAACATATCTGACACCGGCAGAATTACTTTGGCTAGAAAATCAATCACAATAAACATGAAGAGAAAAGTATTTTAGTAATGATGAAAAGATTGCAAATGAAGTAAATTAAAGCCATATAATACTATACTATATTAATGTTATTTGAAATGCTTCCCTGCTACCACAGTTCAGTCTTTCTATTGCGTGATAATTTGTTTGTGTTTAGACTTTAATTTGCCAAAGGGCTACAGAGTGTGACGACATGGTCCGATGTGTGTGATTTAATGTGGGGTGGCACACACTCCACAGTTCTTGTGTGTTAGCAAGCCGTATAGTGACAAGTGTGCCGCAGTAAAAGGGCGATGGCTCAGTAGGGCACTAGAAAGGGGGGCAGGAGCTCAGTGGATAGCATTTTGCATTAAGTAATCATACATTGTGATATTTTTTTCTTTTTTCCTAATCTGTTCAAAATATTATAAGAAACACAAGAGAATGTGAAATAGAAGGAAAACCAGAGTTTAACAGAGCTGAGTCAAAGGCAGAATAAATAAGTCTTTGTTTGATGCTTAATGATGCACTCATATTTAATGAGATGTAAAATTCAAAGGCAGCGTGAATGCATACAAAGCCAATGGAAAGACATGAACAGATGCGAGGGGACGTGAATGGATAAGATTTTCACTCCAGGCAGTATGAACTGTGGTGAAGACGCTTGACTTGTAAACATTTTAACACCAAGAAAAAAATTCATGGTTATCTGGAATTGTATTAGATCATTCCACGAACGCACAGATCGGAGCACAGAAGGAGAAGATCTGGAGGAAAAATAAGACTGACGAGTTTTAAATAAATCTGTGTAAAAACTACCAACACACTCAGAGTCAGTGTAAATTTGCGTTCAGTCTGTATGCCCTTCAAGGGTTCATTTAATCTTAAATAAGGAGGTGTGATTATTCCTAAACCTCTGACCTACTGTGGCAAAAGCCCAAACCCTTGTCCTAAGTCTGTCACTGATGATTAAGAGCAGCATTTTTTAGTCAAGCAGATTCAGGAGAAAGAAATTCTGTTGCACATGATGGTCTGGTTATGTAGGTACTAAGATTAATCTTGAAGATGTGTGAGATACCGCCTTGCTGTTGACAAGCGTGTCAGGTGGGGTTAGGGTTAAAAAGACTGCTGGGCCACCTGAACATTTGGCAATTTCAGAAAGATTCATAAAGACAGTTCCTGCAGCTTCCAGTATTCTTCTTGCAAATGCTAACCTTTAACAATGACCTTCCTTTATCCACAGGTTTCCACAATGCTTCTCTATGCCCTCTTATCTCATTAAACTTTTGGGATTAAAGAAGGGGATTTATCTTCATTCTTGCTTGTCAACCTGTCGCCTAGGTGCCAACCTCCACCGCTGTGTGTTTGCAATTAGTCTGTCTCTCCATGTTGACGCCTCATGGAGAGGAAATGTACTCACTCCATGAACATACAGAGGAGAGAGGGAAAAGAAGAGGGACAGAAGGGAAACAGAAAGAACAGGTTTCTGTAGTGAGTGCTGAGGTCAGTCAGATGCTGAACTGAAATAAACATGTCGTTGATCATTTGATCAAATGGTCCCATGGTCAAACTTGCACGAGTAACACAAGGAAATAATTGGTTTTGCGTTTGGTCTGATAACCATAACACACATAGTGTAGTCAAACCCTATTACGACACCCTATTATGAACCGTTTTCCTTCCCTTAAAAACCTTTTCCCTCCACACCATCGTTCTCTAATAATGAAGAGAAGTGGGACAATTCCACCATACAGTGCGAGTGACCTGCAACCAGAAACTGATGTCCTTGTGTTGGAGGTGCAAAATTGCCCCAAGTAACTATGAGATTCCCTTAATAAGCTGCTGGAGACAGAAGGTGTTAAATTAGCTTTGGAGGACATGACACATTTGGTTGTCCTAGTCCGAGGACAACCACTGCCTTTACAGCTTCATCATGTTACACTCTGGGGAGGTGAATATTAAATTACAGTGTAAAATTTTGGCCAATTACACATAAACCAACTGTTGCATAGACCGACTTAGGACCTAAACAGCCTGTTTATGTCCGTCAGATGTTGATCATTCACACATGTTGAATAAAATATCTTACATGTTCACCTTTGATTTACATCTAAATTACGCTGTCTAGCTTTTGTCGCTTGTGATACAGTCAGTGCTTCACCTCACTTTCACAGTAGGTCACCGAATACACTGGTATTGCTACAACCAATCAAAGGCAGCTCATGGTTGGCATGGAGGGGTGGATGAACATGCCTTGCAAGCGCTGAATGTAATTTGGTACATGCAACATCATCTATGACAGTGGTACCCAACCTGGGGTCCGCCCCCAAATAAATAAAAGTTTGTAATTAATCACTTTATTCTTTTAGTGCGTGTATGCGGGTACGAGTTGGGGTTGGGAGGGGCTGGCTTGTCTTGGACACAGGCAAGGGGGGCTTCAAGGAAAAAGGTTGAAAACCACTGATCTATGACATCATGCACAAGAATAATGGCTTCGTGGGAAGTTGGGTCAGCTACACTAAGTGCAAGTCACAAATAATTAATTAATAATCAACGTGGATAGCATGTTCAGTGCTGAATGGACATACTTAAATTATGTAAAATTGTCATTCAAACCTCAGTCTCTTTCATAAGTAATAAAGTAACCTGGACAATACAGGTCCAAACAGCTCCAAGTATTTTCAAACAACATTCCATGAGGGACAGCTCTCCTCTTCGGTCTTGCCTGTAATCAGAGAGCAAATCTCAATTGCTTTAAGGAGCAATACCAGGAAAGATGTTGCCTGGGTACTCCCAAAACTCATTAACACCAAAAAGACAAACAATATTTCCTCACAGGTTTTCAGTGTTCATAGAAAGGGTGCAGATTTTGCAGCTGACCTGCAGCTGCGTTCACTGAGATTTCTGTTGTGAGCGTTTCTTCCCCTTCTTGATCTGGAATGTGAAAATTATAACATGCATGAGAATTTTTTGTTAGTGTGTTGGCAGCTGTGTGGTGTAAAGGCATCACTGATGGAATTAGAGCTACAGCTAAATGCACCCTGTGGTGTGTTCAGTGTGTCATATTAAGAAGCACATATCAAAGGATTGGAAGATTAAACCTCACCGTTGAAATGTTTGCCACCTAAATGAAAAAAGTCACATTTCAAAGCTAGGTGTAGACTTTGATTCAAATCTCATAAATATTTGAAGCTCCTGAAACCACAAATCAAATTAATCTTCTTCATCGGATGTCAAAGTGTCTCTGATTGAGATCATGCAGCTCATACCAATTGTATTTGGTCAGTGGCAATGAAATATTAACATAGGCTGCTCTCAAAAGGAAAGATGTCAAATACTCTGCTTTATCTCAAAGGAAATTCTGCCTTGTACGTGTTTGCTTTTTCCTGGCAGTGCCTGAGATGCTGTTCCAGAGCAAAGACTATTCAGTTTATGGCTATAGCATCATTCAGTGTTGTAATAAAATAAGAATTACAAAACTTTTTGCGATCAATCAACTGAACGCTTACATACGTGGTAAGAGGTGGCAAGCTGGACAAAAGGTGAGCGAAAACTGTGAGAGGAAAGAATGTACCTAAGGTGTGCAAGAGAAGTTGTTACTGTGCACGAGAGAGGTTGAAGGTGCATGATAGAGTATGGTTACTGCTGAAGAGGGTGAGGTTTAGGGTCTCTGGTGCTGGATCTCTGTCGTGCACTAAACGTCAATACAACCTCTATTATGCAGCAACTCTAAGGCTGTGTTTGGAACTGCCTACTACCTGTACATGCTACTGATGAATGCACTATGCAGTATTCACGAAATACTGCATGCTGTTTTTCACAGCAGCAAAGGTCTTTGGCCTCAGCCTGGGGTTCCCTGGGTAATGGAGGAGAGACCACCACCACATCCTGTTTGGATGAGTCCATGATAATCAGAGGCATAATGCTCGGCCTCCAGCCCGGTGCCTGATAAACTCATTTGCACACCTTCCAGGATGCGGCAGTGGCCTCTCCTCCCTCTGTGCTAACTCCTGTCCTCTGGGCCTTCAGCGTCTGTACAACACGAACACACACATGCTCGAGGCATCACAAGTGCATCTGTTGCTCCCATGACTTGTGTAGCTCTCAGCAGAAAAGGGCAGAGTAGGAGGTCTGACAGAACACTGGAGAATGCTCCCAGACAAACAGCAATAAAAAGGTGGTTATTTTCATGAAAATTCCAAATCAGACCACTGTAAATGTCTACCTAGCAAGCTAGCTAAGTTAAGTATTAAACACCTAACTTACTCAAATGCTTTTTGGGCACCCACTGCCCTGTTCCTATAAACAGAAAATTAAATGAATAAAACTTATGTCATGTTGTTTCCTTACAGACAGTGCACTAAGGTTAACACTGCTGTCTTCGTGATAATCAAACATTTGTTTAGCAACTTTGTTCTGAGGTGTTGAACCTTTGTAGCTATACAGTCATCACAGATACTCACAGCGGTAAGTTGTTGTCATTACACAGACTAAATGAGGAAAAAAGTTATAAGTGGTACTTACATTTATATTGGGGGGGTGTTGTCTGCCATTTCAACTATGACTTGTGACTGTTCCTGTGCTTTGCATTGTGGGACGGAGTAGGCAAGTTAGACCAGTTGGATGAACACTGAATCAGTACCTCCTCTAGGTATTTTTGACATACTACAGATTCTGCTTTTGTCTGCATACTGCATCCTAGGCTGGTGCATTAAAAGGCAATTCAACTTTTCTTTTGTTCGGTTTTTGTCCGGTTTGACGCGTTATTACGAAGTTCTTGGTGCTGCCCAACAACACGTTTGGAATTCTACCCATGACACCCGATCCACTCCCTCCAAGGAGAGACGGTGAGGCAGCGCCTCGTCACGGTGAGACAGATGACCCTTGGTTCATGAAAATGTAGTGTAGTGAAGATACAGCCTTTTCATACTCAAGACGTATATAACATGAATATACCGATGTGCATTCAACTCTCATTGGACCCATTCACATGCGTCCACCTTCAGTCTGTTAGTAGAAAATTCAGTCTGCAGATTAGTGAATACATTTAACTGATAAACCAGAGAGTTGCAGAGAAAAAGTGGGCTTTGAAAGTTTTTGTATCACATCCAGACTTAGTCCATACTCCCTCTCTCTTATCTTATCCAGTTTTTTTATGTTTTTTACAAAATCAAAGAAGCTGCACATCGGAGACTGTGATAACATTGCTGAGGTAGATCAATGCACTCAGCCTGACCGGATCCATCTACAATGTAACTACGGTTAACGCACTTCCTTAATGATGTCAATTGAACCTTCTTTTTCCCAGGAGATCGTACCCGCTGGCAGGCAGAAGGCTTACAGGAAACCGATCTAAACACTGATGGTGTCACTTTTCTACAGCCACTACATTGTGCAATCAAGAGATTTCCTTTTACTAAAATTAAAATGTATGTTACTGACAAAACAGTAAACAGAAAACAATATTTCAACAACAAAAAGTGCTTCCAGTTTGTGGTCTGTTGTCAGTGGAGTGGATGTGGATATTAGAGGTCAAGCCTGAATTATTATCCCAGTCTGCCTGTCTCAGGCTGTGGCTGATGGGGAGATGCTGAAAAGCTAGAGAGAAAACTGATATCCGAGGAGTACATGATGGTGTTTGAAATCAGTCGCCTCACGGCTTAGTCACTCAGTGGGGTTTCTCACTGACGCAGATCAAAGATCAGCTTTAATGTGCTTGTGCTGAGAGGAATCACAGCAACAGATAGCAGCCCAAAGCAGGGCATTAAGACACTAAACAAATGAAGAGCGATGGCAGAGTGCAATTCCCACTGCATTTTGTACTGCTACTACGTCCTCTTTAAAAGGTAATACCTGATGCACAGACATTCATCCTGATGCATAGGTGAGTTAAACTGCTAAATTATTTAACCAAAAAGTTCCAGGAACTGAAGATCCTCTGAGTTTGGTTTCTGTGAACAAATGAAACTCACTTTAGTGCATTTACATCACATCTCTAGAACACCAAGGATCAGGCACAGAGGAGATCAATAACAAATAATGTGAAGAGTTAACGCTGCTCTAATCTGTATCTTTACATGAACTGTGGGTCAGATGACCAGTATGCGTAATGTGAACGGTGCCTCTCACAGTGAGAAACCCACAGAGAAATATTTCCAGCCTCTGCAGTTCCCCTCCGCTCTGCAGAGCTTTATATCATCTTTCAGTTAAATGTTGGTTGTACGACCTACAGCTTTACTGTTTTAGTTCAGTCTCACAGCTCTCATAAGTGACCTTTTCTGAAGCAAGCAGCTCTAATGAACACACACTGTACACAACCTGACCAGCACCAGACAGTTCGTTGTGCTGTCCCTGAGCAACCAAAAAATCAAAATTTGTTTCTTTCTCTGTCTCACGCCTCATTTTGTCCACATTTACAAGTCAGGACATCAGCAACATAACTCAATTAATCATCATTGACATTAAAGGACATTCCCAGTCTTGCTCTAATTGAGAGTTGCAGTTGAGAGACTCGCATGTGGCCTGTCGGTCTGTTTACTGAACAGTTCAGGGTGGGATTTGTGGGGACATCTTTGGACAACGAATGAACGATGGCCCAGGGATTTAAATCATATCTATATTTATATATATCATATCTATATTATATATGTCTCCTCAGCGACAGTTACAGTAGTGTATGTATATGGGTGTGTGTATGTTTGTGTGTGTGTGGGTATGTATGTCTATCCGTATGTCTATGTATGTGCGTGACTGTGTATGTAATTGTGTATCTGTGTGTATATTTGGGGGGGTGGGAGGTTTCGGGTCACACTGTTCTGTAATGTTCTGTTTTTTTTTTGTTTTTACCCCCTGTGAGGCACTTAATATTACTGTAAACGTATGAAAAGTGCCATATAAATAAAGTTGATTTGATTTGATTTGATTTGATTTGATTTTTCAAAGTGCAAGAAAGGTTCCTGAAATGATATATTCCTGTGGTCAAAAAAGGGAATCAGTCATGAGAAAATCAATCAGTTACTGTGTGAGTCGATAACACAGCGACATTGTTGTACCTCATTCAGTGTAATTTGGATCAATGGCATGCTATTATCAGTAGGTCATTATTCTTACAGCAATAGTGAATAGGATTTTCACTGAATGCAAATTATTGACTCCTTTTTCTTTGTGTTAAAGCTACAATTAACAATAGTCTCACACCATTCTGCCTCTCAGAAAACAAGCCATTCACAGCAGTTTGCTGGGAATGTAGGATGCCATGGAGATAACTACAGTAAATCTTACCTTCCACCTGCTGTGGAGGGCAAGACATATGCAAGCTGCAGCGGGACTCCTCCCACGGGTTCATGATGCTGCTTTTGTTTTTGAGGATGTACAGTAAATGTCAGAAAAACAGCTTTGTTCGTGGTTTTATTCTATCACCATGTTTAATATTTCATTAGTGTCGTGTGCAGTAATCATGCACATGCGTGTAAATCATCACCTAATGCTCAGGTGTGGGATGCTACATTAACAAGCTGCCTAAAGAGCTACGACCATCAGATGATTGCTCATCTGAGCTGCTTGATGCAAAGTGCTTTCTGCTCCATTTAGCTACTGATCCGCTGCTAGAGAAGGAATGTGCTACTGCTGACAGCTGCGCTTTTTCATGTCACATTCGAGGCCAGTTCCTCCACCAACCTAAGAGCATGAGAATTACAGCTTGGCAACTCGTATCTTGGTTTGGAAAATTTGAAAGAATTTGCTTTATAAAAGGATTTTTGGTGTCAGGTACGGAGATGGCAATAATCTAATACTAAAAAGTAGCTGATGGTAAAATAAAACCTCTGACAGCTTTGGTACCATACATGGTACGAAAAGCAGCCTCACTGAATAAGAATAAGTAAGAGCCATGCTCGTTTGATTTGAAGTTCAATGCTCACCGAGATGATGGCAGCCAAAGTCTCTATGGCCCCGGTGCTCAGTGTGATGTAGGGGCGAATCCTCGCGGCAAAGCCAGCTTCCTGAAGGATCCCATTGGTGTAGTACCAGATCTATGAAAAAAAATCCAAATAAAATTCAGATGTTATAGATGACATGAAAAACATGGGTCGCTGTGGCTCAGGAGGCAGAGCAGTCATCCACTAATTAAGTCAGTGGTTCGATCCCTGGCCTCGGCAGTCCGCATGCTGAAGTATCCTTTGGCAAGATACTGAACCCCAAAACTGCCCTCAATGCTGCGCCATTGGAGTCTGAATTTAAATGTACGTCACTTTGGATAAAAGTGTCTGCCAAATGACTGATTGTAATTGTAATATAGACAAGTACAATACAGACCACAGTGTTGAGCTCATACACAGTAGAGCTGTGCCTGAACACGTCAGGACACTGAGTTAATTGAAGGTGCTGCTGACATGCTGCTGTTTTACACCCAGCCTGTGGAGACATGGTGTAAGTTCAAATGAAAAGGTGATGATGGGCTGTGTCAAGTTCCTATTCCAGGAAGGAGTAGTTGTAATAGAAGCGGATTACCTTTGCCGGTAACCACATACAACCAGACTAAGAGCAGCATTCACGTTTTTAAAAACATGGATGAAGATCTCCATGAATTCAACATTCAGAAACTCAAGAGTTTGAGAAGTTCCACAGCTGAAACAGAAGTGAAAAGCAGCATGATTTTGTGTTTATCATTTTCCTCTACATCCTCCTGCACGTTTCTCTCCAGTGGTCCTTTTGACAGGGAACGGCAGAATACAAAACATGCAGGCAATTGTCAGAAATCATGAATTTTTACAAGCTGAAGCGTTGATGCTGTGCCTTTGGTTACAAGAATCTTTCTCAACTGTCAACTTTAGCATCAGCACAATAAGCCTGAGTCATTGTCAGACTATAACATTCATTGTCATCTGACAGGTCTGATGGCCATGAGGTAGTGAAAGACCATCAAAATATAGACCTTCAGAGTGATCTAGATTGCATTCTGTCATCTTGGAATGTAAAATGCATGTAAATGAAGTCATGGTCATATCTATGATAATTCAGATGAGCTTTGTGTTTTCTATCTTTGCATCATAATACTGAAGAGTCAATCGACGTATTAAATATGAAACTCGGCGCACATATATTACTTTTTATGATGCTCATCCTGAATATGAATTTGAAGGAAAGCTAACTATCAATTAGCATGCATTGAATGAAGGAATGAATGTCTCAAAATGACCAGTTCTGATTGCATCCTTATCAGACACATGGAAGTTTGGAACTTATTTTTTGGTAGAACATGAGCTCATTTGTCAGCCCCACGTGGATTTAAATACTTAGTGTAAGTCTGTAAAGGTTATGGTAAAAACTTTTCTAATTGCACATTTTTGCCAAGGTTGGTGGCTTTCACATTTCTCCTCACAGTGATGGAATTCACACAGTCGAAAGTCTAAAGTTTTTCTCGGTTCACTGTGCTTTTTGTTTTAAGTGGTCGATTGCAGCATTAAGCAGCAACTTCTCCTCATGCAGGAGAATTCTTGGCATCTATTACCCCAAGACTGAGACAGTAGATCCCATAATTGGACAACAGTCGTTACCACCCACCGAGTGCACTGCATCGTGGTCGGTCAGGGGTTCTCAAACTATCATTCAAGGTCAGCATCTGATCTTTATTCAAGGTCAGAGGCCCGGAACGATTGGCAATAACAAAATAACATGTAATCAATGAATTACTGTCATATCTCTTGTAATTAGGCCAGCGTGAAACTGAGGTAGACCAGGCTAAAACAGTAAGTCCATTTTCATATCTGACTCAGACATATTGTTACAGCTACATTTACACTAGCTGTAGGAATGTGAGACACGTTCTGTATCTGTGATATATGAGCTGATAATAAATTCTCCAGTGTAACGTCTCCGGTGTAATGTGTGAACTGTGTGCAGCACATTCAGGCCTAATTGGCCTGTAATTGTTTAATTCAAGATTCAATTCAAGATTCAAGATTCCTTTATTGAGGAGAAATTGTTTAAATAATAATAATAATTGTTTTCACTTTCTTACAAAAGTAAGGTTATATCTATGACTCTGTATCATCAATTACCATTGAATGAGTCCTGATCTCAACAACAAAAAAACTTCCAGGAAGCAAACAAAAATACTCACTTTGATACTTCATACATCAGTTGGCCAGAATTTGAAAGAAAGCAAATACAAAATGACCTTTTCTCCATTTATAAGAGAACACAAACGCATTCACACCTGTGCATGCAAAGACCCAGAGGGACACAAGTTTGCTGCTACACCTGATCCACTGACAAGCAGGGCTGTGACCGTGTGGATTTTTTGTGACAGGACAGCACACCCCAGCATGTCTGCAGCTAACCATCAGTCCTGTCATGTTTTTATGAAACAGCCCAACATGTCTGGTGATTGTTAAACTACATGAGAGAGTCAGAAATGTTTATGGAGGCCAAAACAGAGCAAAAAGAAGAACGATCCGTCAAATGTTGCTCTACGTGTGCTGAATGTGTAAAAAGACAACTGTTTTCTAACATGCAACAAAAAACTGTATAAGGTAACAATAGCACATCAACTTGTTCTTGGCCCAAAAACGTCCAGCTTTATATTGCTCTGTTTACCTAAGATAAGGCTTCCTAAAATCAGGGATCGAGGGAAATGTCACAATCAACTGGTTGTGTCCTCTGTGATGTGGTAAGCAGAATGCACAATGGCTCTTTGTCTTGTCTGTGCCTCTGGAGTAAAAGAGGAAACACTTCACTTTTCTAGCATGGCACTGATATGAATCTGTCTACTGAGGTCAAAAACTGACTGACAAGGTCAAGGTGTGACTGGAGGTGTGAAAGAGTTTCTGAAAGTCTCTGGCTGGTACAGAGGATGTCTGCCAGGCAACTGGTGTTGAGAGAAGGTATATTTATCATTTTCATCCACATTTTGCCTTTTTGATTCTTTTTATCTGAACCCCATCCGTTTTTGATACCGTCTGGAAAACATTTAAATTCCAGACTTGTGTCCTTAATATAATGAACTGTAAAACAGCAAAGAACTGGATTCCACTGAGACGAGTGAAACAAGATGTGCATCTTACAGCATTGAGGCCACAGAGCTGATAGCAGGCCATGGTGATGATGATGGTGATGAGCTGCCAGCGAACAGCTGGGCTCTTCAGCAGCTCTGGCACAGAGGCAATGTGTAGGTTGTCCTGAGCCCGAGCCTCCGCATAGACCTCTTCCAGCTCCTGGGACACATCCTTCTTCCCCAAAAACCTCTGGAAGGCTGACACACACACACACACACACACACACACACACACACACACACACAGTGTTAAAAATCCACACATAAAAAAGGGTGTTAGAAGCCACAAAAAGCAACTATCATGCTGAGATCGAGGAAAATGAGGAAACCGAGCACATGAAGATGTATGTGTCTTTGTGATGATGTGGACTCTGCATACTAAGGAAAAGGCAATACAAATAAAAACAATCTTAACAATAAAAACACTATTACATATTATTGTGATGAAGATGGCAAGTGTTAAAATCACATAATTTGCATTAATCTGCATAATCTCTAGATTTGTATTAACACTTCTGGATTGTGTAGGACCTCATAAATGGAGATCATTCTTAAAGAGAATCAGTGGATTTATTGTTTGCACTTCATGGCTTTGTTAATTTATACACTCAAACTGTAACTCTGCGATAATGCTGATGACCCAGAATGGTTAATTATTTGCTGTTTTTCATCTCACCCTGTTTGTTTTAACTATTAAAAAAAATCTGTGAGTCAATAAAAGCTACATTTTGAGCTCTGTTATATATTGTGAACATTGTAAAGAACTGGCTTTGTAAATGTTTAATGAGTATTTAAATGCATTACCGCATTTGTTTGACCTAGACACAACAACTAAATCTATTGTGTGTGTGTCATCAAGGAAGCTTCACAGAGCACCTCAAAGTATAGCCAGAAAGAGTTAGGCATACCCTAAAGCTAAATTGTGCTCCTGTCATGTTGTATGACATCATGCTTCTTCTGGGACACATAATAATAATCATAGTCAACACAATATTACATTTTACTGCAATAGACCATATTCACACAGCGGGCGTCACACTCAGGGCTCAGCTCAAATGCTGTTATTGTATCATGTAACTCTACGAAACACTAACGTTAGTTTGCAAGTGGTTGAACAATATATTGTTCTACCTTGAAATGTGGGCCAATGTCCCTCCAGATTTTCACTATCCATGTCTTTTCAGTCACTGATAAAAGCATATGATCTTATATTTAGTGGAAACGGACTTCAGAATATCAGTCATCTTTATGATCTATTATTTATGGCAAACTGATGATGAAAAGGATGACTTTTATTAAAACCTTCTGCTAGAAAACCGTCACTCAGTCAGAGGGCCAAACAAGGTTTTAAACCAGACATATATGAACATTTTCTATTTGAGTGTCCAGAGCTGACCAGGTTTCTGACATTTTCAGCTTGGCCAGCTGAGGGTGGTTTGAACTTGAATGTGATGGACTGGAGGGAATTAGTGGGTGTACAGACACTTCTCCCTCCTCTTTAATCCCTTCTCCTATAAAGGTGAATCCCCAGGGTTATGGGAAGTTGAGGTGTGCACAAGTTAAGGACATGACATGGAATAACAAATGGCTCCACACCGACAGACACCGTCATTGGGATGCAGGAGTCGGATGGGACACAATGTGGACAGTGGCCACACGGGAGCCAGGAAGACCTGCAAACTAAAGCCAGGTTCAAGGACTCCAGGGTGGCATGGTGCAGCATTGTAAAGTGTATTAAAGGAAACTCACAGGTGTGCTGCAACAGAAAGCTGATATTCTATATGCTGGTTTGGCTAAAGTAGAATTCTTGTGTTGGACGTGTACATTCTGCACCCATAGGAGGGACATACTTCACATAATGTAACATAATTGTCCTAAATCCTCAATAGAGTACAACTCAGTGGCAGCATGTTCCATATTTTGCCTTTTTAGTGGCTCTTCAGGTGTAATGTGTGAATCAAGTACCTCTAACCACTGAAGTGGATAGAAGTGCGATGTTTTCCTTTCTAAAGTGTAAATATCAGAGACTAATGTTTCTAATTCTAACTCTGAAACATGCTTTGTATGAATAATGACCCCGTCAAGTGACTGGATGAAGAGCAGCGAGTGAATTCTGCCGGCTACAGTTTGCAAAATGTTTTGTTAAACTGAAGCTTGATTTTATGTGATCACAGCATAAACTGAATCTCTTGTCTTTTGTCAGGTCATTTCACAATCTACAGTGATGTAAGAACCATAAGAAAGTGAAGGAAAGGAAAGAAAAACACCCACCATGCTGTTACCAGAAGGCCCACCATGAGATCTTACCTCAACATAATTATTTTCCACTTTATACATGTAAATGAGTATTCAGTGGCCTCTCCATGCTGATAGAAAATATGGACATCTGTTTTAATCCGGAGTCATACTGGGGCTGTCGCTGTCAGTGGTGTGGCACGATATTGATGTTTATATGATGGTGGTAGGATGTGCAACAGTGTTATTGTCCCCACGGAGGCAACCCATTTTAGCTTCCCCTCAGGAGCACAGTGGGGCTATACCCCATGTCACTCTACACTGCACAACAAAGACACTTGGAGGGGCCATAGAGCCTGACTGACAGACTGTTTGAGAAAGGATTCTGCAACATTAGTGTGGGAACAATATAAATATTTAAAGAAAGTCTGAAAGGGACTGACAAGATGGCCATTGTGGACTCATTTTTGCTTGAATTTAGAGGATAAGGAGGCGTTATTGTATTTCTCTTACTGTCAAAAACTCCACGAGAAGACCAAAACAACAATGCATAGTAAGTCTCAGTAGTTTCTGATAACACAGTAGTTTCCCCACCCTGCATCTGTGGCTCTGCCCCAAGCCCATTGGTTCATGCTGATGATGTAAATCTTTAATGTCAACCATTGACCTAATGTGGCTTTTTTCTGTGTTTTTAATGGAGATGTCCAATCGTAAGGATCCATATCACAGCCAATCCAGGCATATTTTAAAGGATCGATATCAGCTACAATAAAGCTAATCAAAACCAAAATCTGATCGTTTCTTGCAGGCATTTCACTGACTGTGGCTTTCTATGCAGCCGAAGACCATTTGTAGGGGAACACCCTCCACTCAGTTGTGTACAACGGACTCAGATTAGAAGCAGGGCCTAAACACTTGATCTGGACATCTTGATTTTTGGACAGATATGGAGCTCTGTGACACAGAGGAATAAGCTAAATCAGGCTGTGGGTGCACAAATACTTGCTAGTGGGATCATTCATTGCTGATTTTGGTCTTTTCATGGGATTTGTTAATAAGAAAACCAGCGTATAGCATTGGAAAGCTCATTTGAAGGATCAAAAATGGGAGTGACAGCAAAATAATTGTCAAGCAAACTTATTCAGAGGGAGTCATTATGTCTGAAATAATACCGAAACTGAAAGCCAAAAAAGTAATGACTGCTGGATTCAACCTCACGCCTGACTGTAAGTCAGAGACCAGTGACCTTGGCTTCCTGCCTTCAGCCATTCTGACAGCAAGTAAAGCAAGAAGAGAAGAGAAAAAGATAAGGAATGAGCACATGCTGTACTGCATGAGTTATGATTGGATTGATGTGTTGAGAAGGCGAGACCTCATGGCATATGTTCATGTTTGTAGTCTTGGCAGGGAAAAAGTCAATTTGTGCTTTGTATTCGAGTGAAGGCAGTCCTAAAATTAAGCACAGCTGGGCAATGCCACTGACAGCCTTTAGTGTCTGAAGCTACCTCAGCTTCAGCCTCTGAAACCTTTAAATGGAGGGCAGGTCCACTGCAGAGGCAACATGACAAGAGACCATATGGGGTGCAAGAGAACACGCTGTTCCCGTCTGACACTGCGTGATGATAACAGGACACTTCACGGCCTCCCCTCAAGATTTGAGTGTGCTGACAACAGTTCTCCAACCGCAGCGCTGTAGCACGAGCCAGCAACATTGATCTGCAGTGCTGTGCAGCCTCATGCCTCAGCCTCAACCATTCCCAACCATGAGTTAACGTAATACAGTTGATTTAGCAGATAAATAGATTCGGAACTCAGCACAACTCCTAAACTGTAAACAGAAGACTTCTGTTCCAGCTGTAGTTTGATCTACAAAGTTCTTGCTTGCTTCCCTTTTTGTCTTTAGTGAGAGTTAAAAAGAGGAAAGTAAATTCCTGGATTCCAATTTGTTGAACAGACTCAAGGTTGGAATTATTTATTTGGTGAGAGCAGCTATAAACAAAGACAGATGGTAAAACGAGAAAGTGAGCCAAAACCATTCCATCCATCAAGAGAAGTGCAAGCACCGTCCTTGATTTCCAAACGCTAGAAGCTGAAGTTAGAATAAGTTTTCAATGAGACTAGATTACAGGTATTTATCATAAATACCTGTAATCATAACATCTTCCCATGATGCACAGCAATGGTTTGTCTGTGCTTGCGGTGGCTCTTCATTTTATTTGTATTAGTTTGACATTCCAGGCTTTAAAAAGAAGCTGCCCCCTCATTTTTTTGAAGAGTCTTGCACTGTTTTAACTCTCAAGCAGTTTTTCCTCTTTAATTCAGTTTGGTATGCTGGCAAAATTTCCAGCATGTACATGAGAACCAGGGTAAACCATACCATCCAATTTACTTCTTCAAATGGATTTTATCATGACTTTTCTCATGTATAAACATCAAAAGTGCTGCTTATCAAACATAAAGTCCGCTGACACTGAGACTTTGCCGAAATCTTGCACAACTCTGAGCTCAGAGGAAACAAACAAGATGTGTCATTTTACAGAGAACACAAGGAACCAAACCTTCGGAGAATCCCCATCTATAATGTATTGATGCAGACATCAAAGAGCTCGAGTCCCCCCAGAGACAAAGCTGATCAAAGTCGTAAGTGACGTCACATTGTTCGTTAACACATGCAGTTTGAGCTAAGCCTCTAACCCATGCTGTTTCTTCTCATGTCAGAGCATTTTAACATGAAACAGGATCACCCTATAGTTGCTCATATGAAGTCTCTGCAATCTTAAAAGTTTGTTGGATGAGAGGATGTATCTAGATCAGTTGAGAGTTGAGAGTTCATACTTACAGTATGGTTAAGGTATACTTATACTAAAGCTATTAATATAATTAGGTTGGGGAAAGATTGTGGTCGTAGTACAGTACATACAGTAAATTGTGGTTACGGTATTGTTGGCTGTAAGCAGATTTCCATTTGCCTTGCTGAATCAAAGGTCTTTCAAGTGATTAATGAAAGTGGGCACTGACTTTATAGCATTTCCGAATATTAAAGAAACATTCATTAATGTGTCTTTCATTGCCACGCTGAGCAACTGCAAACTGAAGTGTTAATGTGTTGCAAAACAGGTTAATTTCTTTGAAGTGAGAACTCAAAATGAAGCCATCGCATTAAATAAGACATAAGTTTAACAGAGAATTACAAGATGTTCACTGACCTTTACTCATAATTGCATTTTGGAATAAATGAATCAGTCACATGATGCTGTCAAACAGTAACATATTCTCAGTAATCATTTCATCAGGATGACATAAATATAAGTGAGAAACTATATAAGTATAGAGTCAGCATTTAGTCATCTCTTTCCATTTTAACCATCTAGAAATGACAGGGTATAGTCTGTAAAACATGGATATTCCACAGGACATAAACCAAAAGCCTCCCCAAAGCTGAAAGGGAGGTAGACAGGGAGAAACCTGAGGCAAAGATGCTGCGTGAGGGGAATTTGAGTCAAAAATCACACTCCTTTACTGAGTCATAACTCAAATATTAACACACTGACATGACATATTGCTATCATTGAGTGTGACTAACACCTCCCAAAGATATCATTATCTCTGATGTTCATCATGGATATATGCCCATAAATCCACTTCTAAATCATAGATAAAAGACGCCTCAGAACATCTTTTCTCAGGATTAAAGTAATCAGCTGATATAGTCTACAACAGCCCATTTGATGAACTTTTAAGGGGTCTTGCTTTCATTTGGTCTTTTCACACAATATTCCACCCTGAGTTGATATTTAAAAATCAGGACAAACAGGAAAAAAACCTTTGAAATCGAAGGAGGTCAGTCTGGATGGGATTTAGATTGCAGGAGGACCAGTGAGTTCACCAAAATAACAGAAGGTAATTGTGGCTGTAATTTTTGCTGGGTTGGGACTGAGTCACTGTGTCAAATGACATACGTGCTCCAGACTGAAAATTACTAATCAGTGCAGGTAAACTAAGAATCATCAACCCAGTCCAGATGAGGCTGAAGGATACTTTTTGAAGACTGAGCATATGATTTAGTGTTGTCCGCTTTATATGCATACACATTTTGCAAGTCTGCCTTAAAACAATGGCCAATATAAACAGGAGGAAAGATCACAGCAAACAAAACCAGTTGCAGCAAAACCAGTTACTTTAAGAAGGACTTGAAAAGTTGTGCCCCTTCCTATTAAGTTTTGCACACTGAAGCTCTAAAAACGGAGCCGTAGCAGTGGTGGTTTGTGCAGCGGTGCAGTGAAACACTTAACCCTGCAGGATCATTTTTGTGTGTGAATGTGATTATTGTAAAGATCAGAGAGCTGCTCTTAAAACATAACAAGCACAAATGGATGTGAGACATTAAAGCGTATAGTGCAGCAGCTTATATGCATTCTGCAGATGCACACAGTCTCAAACAGAGTGAGACAGACGGCTTGTGTTTCTGTTATGTCTCTTCTATACCAAAATTAGCGTGTATATTGCAGGGTTTTATTTTTTACTCCTTTCCCATTGCTAGTGGATTAGCTTGCCTCTCTGGGATTTTGTTTTTTTGTTTGTTTGTTTGTTTGTTTGTTTTCTCTGGTGTGTCACGTTCAATGTCATGAACAGCAGAAACCAGCATGGAGGCCGGTGATAATATGATTGTGGCTTCTTCTTTATATCTTATATCATATGATGATGATGATGATGATGAGATGGAAACAGAGCATAACGAGATGACAGTTCTATCTGCTATCAGGCAATATTTCTGCACCAGATGACACGCTTAAATTCTAGATGCTAGCATCACACCAGAAAAGTGGCAAAAATTAGCGTGTCCACCCGAGTGTCATGTTTCCATCTCTGTTGATCGGAGCTGGAGCCGAAAAAACCTGAGACTACTGTGGAATGAATGCTGATTGTACCCTTTACCACTGAAGAGCCAGATGTTAGTTGGTGTTAGTGTTTTGTTTGTTTTTTTGTTTTTGTTTTGTCCAGTGTAAAACAGGCTTTAGTGTGTGCAGTACCTCTTTCTGCTCCAGCCTCATCCCTCCGCTCCATCAGCAGGTAGCGAGGACTCTCAGGGAGGAAGGGCAGCACACACAGCTGGAGCACTGCCGGCAAAGCCAGGAAAGCAAACAGGTAGTTCCACCTGGACTCCTGCAGTCAAAAACATCAACACAGAGGCCACGTCAAAGCTTTAGACACGGATGAGCTAGTCCACACCACACAAAGAAGCAGGACAAAACAGATGGATCCTACAGCTGTTGTATTATGCTCAATGCAAAAAGTGCAGGCACGTCAGTCTCATTAAGAATTTCAGTAAGCAGTGATGATTATCATTTCAATGTAACACAACAATGAGTAAATGTGCTTGTAGGAAATAGGACATAGGCTCAGACAATTCTTTGAATGTGAAAGTTGAATATCAAATGCTGCATTTCTTCTGCTGCAAATAAGTGATAATAGGCTATCAGGCTTAAAAGCTAATGTCAGCATAAAATACACATCAGCAATATGCTGCGCTGAGTATGCTGTCTGTGAAAATGGTGAATTTGTGAAATGTAAAGCAGTTAAAAGGAACATGGAAAATAAAAATACAGTTGTATAGTTATTTATAGTATTCTAAGTGCTGTGGTTGCAGGCACCATATCCCAACAAATAAAAAAGCACTTATTCATGATTCTTGTTGGGCACATAGCTGAACACAAGTGCATTCAATGGGATGCTGTTAGTCATTTTTATCGCCTCAGTTTCATTACACTGCAGTTTTGTTTTTCACAAAATGTCTCAGAGACTAAATACTTATCAAAGCTGGCAGATTTATGGAAACCAGTATTAAACGTGGCCTTATCAAAGGAGTGCTTTGCAACAACAAAAGCATGGAGCACTTGTGTCATTCAAGATAACTTTAATTATCATTATTACTCACTTTACTCGTTAAAGTTTTCTCAGAAATGGCCCTGTGCTGAATATTTTGCATACTGTATTTGATACAAAATGGTCCTTGACTACATTAAATTAAATCTGACAAACCTGGCCTTATTACTGAAACTAAGAGGAGTGTGAGGACCAGCCTGTGTTGATGAAGGATGACCTGACATCACAGATACCACTAACGATGCATCCAACACCAGAAAGGATCTCTGACCTTTGCACTGCAACAACACGTCGGCATACTGCATGTGCATGCATCGTAAAGACAGAATGAGTGGGATTTGTCCGTCACAGTTGTTAGCACAGCACTGAAAGCTGGCACCTCCTCTCTGGCTCAGCAGCTCCTCTTGCAAGTGTGTCACTATGTTTTGGTCTCACCCTTACACCCTGAGCACTGTTATTGGCTACGAGCTACACACCCACTGCCCAAGGGTTGATGCTCTGAAATATCCTGAACACAGTAAAATAAGAAACCACAGGCAGAGGGCAGGGTCTCTGCAGATACAGACACCCCCACACACTTCTAGTAGGCCATAAGTGATGACTGAGAGGGATCACTTTTGTGTGAGTCTGTACATTGTTTTTTAGGACAATCCTACTCACTTTGAATTTAAGGTGACAGGAGGCACAGTACCATCTATTTGGCAGATCTAAGCGTCATGAAGGACATTTAGAGAGAAAATGTCAGCTCTCAACTCATAAGATGTCTGTTGGGGGATTTAGTTGCCTAACCTTTATTAAAAATGTCTACTCACACTATAAAACTTTTAAAAATGTAATTTTAACAACTCTGATGTATACAGCCAAGGCTGAATATTAACTGCACATTCATGAGTCAGACTTTTCTGTCTGGGGGAAAGAAAAGTTTCCACAGTCCAACTGATTCAAATTAAAGATTTCAATTAAAGCCATATTATTAGAATTTGCTCTAAAAACACTTGCTTATTTACACATTCAGCAAACATGGAGCAACACCATTGTTTATTTCTATTGTTTCTGTGCCTTTGACAAACTGAAGCTCAACAATCATTCTCTTTTAGGTCTGTTTTTGGTCTCCTGTAGGAGTCTTCAGCTGCTAAATGCTTCGCTGTGTTCACCGGCTACCTGCTATCATTGTCTGAGAGCAGTGAGAGTGAGCCAGAAATCTAACTAATTAGCTGAAAGATGCCAAAATGCTCCAAAGAGCTGAGGAGAACTAGGTGAGCATTCGTGGGTTTGTCACTACAAGCGATCACTTACATTTGAAGTACTTTTGGCCCTAAAGGAAGAATAAGTGAACAAAACTTCCATTTAGTCGATGTCTCCACAGTGTTGCATGACATCAGAATACTTTTTAAGATGTATTTTGTCTCTTTCTGCTCTTTGATTTGTCACTCTGGTTGAACCATTGTGCAGCCTTTTGTTTAAAACATGACTTTTTTTTGCAAAGCCTTCATACAAAATAACATCTCTTTCTATAATATAAAAGCATGAATACCTTTAAAAATACAGAGCAGTCCTCTCAGCCATCTGATTGTTCCAAATCAAGCTTTTATGGCAGGCTATGCCAAGCTATGAGTGGTCGTTTAATAGCTTCATGTACATGCAGAACAATAACAATCTGAACAGATTACTGTTTCTATGTGGACCTACACCTCCATGTTTGTTGGTGAAATGCAGTAAAATGTCTGAGTTGTTATGGCTCACTAACGAATGTGTGATGAATGAGTATCTTGAAAAGAAGCTTCTAGACACATTCAGGAAGAAAATATATGACATCTGCATTTCTATTTTATTTAATAAGTATTCTAATGAGAAGGGAAAGGACGGGGGGGGGGGCCTATTTAAGAGAGCGAGTCATTACCTAGTGAACTTGTTCAAGTTTTGAGCTTAATTATCTTTCTCAGTAAGGCTCTTTTAGAGACATTTCTTGGAACTTGCAAAAATGGAAAATGAATGCCTTTTTGCCTCTGACTGATAAAACAAGCTTGTCTGCTCTTCTAACAGCCCAACTCCTCTCTATGATCATCGTGCACTAAATCCTGGCTGCATGCTGCGCAAACTAGTTACGCTGAGCTATCCTATCCCAGCTGGAGATGAGGACGGGCAATTTAATTCCCGTTCTGTGAGCATTGGTTTCTGGGATCTGTACTAATATGCATCTCATAAAACACAGGTCACGGATGTTGGCTCCACTTGGAAACTGATTAATTCTGTTCTAACATCATTATCTAACTTCTATTCTGACAGTCAGGCATGCCCCCCCCCCCCCCAAAAAAAGATTGATTAAAGAGGTTTACAGCATGTAGATGTAAAGTATAAGGAGGACATTGGCAGAAAGTGAGGTGTCACAATGCAACATTCACATAGAACACCTACAGTAATAATCAGGTTAGACTGATGCTGTTAGGAATGCACGTGATTGACTTGGCAATTGTAAGGTAAATGAGAAGTGATCATTTATAGCTGCAGAAAAAGGTCATGGAATGTGTACCTTGTGAGGGCACACATGTACTTCTCTGCTTCATACACACACACACACACACACACACACACACACACACACACACAAATACCTAGTGGTGTCTACCAGTAGTTGTTTTTAACTGGGCTACGCTCAGTGAGCCAGGCCGTCTCCTCCTTCCAGGCACTGATCATCCCTAACAAATCACAGCTCTGAAAGCTCTGCTATGACTTGGACTGATACTCAGTAAACTAAACAAAGCAGACAAAGTGTTTATTGCTGTATTCCAAGAGCTCTGCAGTTTCTCCTCTCAGTTATCTCCTCTGAGAATGCAGAGGCTGCAGGACGTAAAAAATGTGATTGCACACAAGCAAAGGGTGAAACACAACTTTGTCGTCTAGAGCTGAGAGGAACGAAACAGAAGCCTCAGCTACTGTTACAGAAGGACCATCACAAAGCCAGAGACAGGGGGGTCAGTGTGAAGCCATAACTTCTCAGATAGAGGTAATGGAAATGTCAGGTGGTCCACACCTGTGATGTATCCAATTATACAACCAAATATTATCTGTGTTGGGTCAGTCTTAATTACTTTACCTTTTTCAGACCATTTCTCAACTGAGAAAGGATCCTGCTTCATGCTAATATTTACTAAGTTCAGTGGAGGCATTAATAGTGAATTGCAAATCTTTATTTCCACAGAGGGTGATGAGATTACATTCGCTGTCACTCACTGTCAGCTGGTTTGAGACTAATGCATGATGGTAACAGGGTGCATCAACAAGAAAAACCCTTCATATTACCTGATATTTATATTTAAATGTTTTGTTAGCCTGGAGGAGCAATTAAGTGGTAAGTAAATAAGAATTTTCTATCAATGCAGTGATGCATGAGGCATGCCAAATGATTTAAAACGTCAAAGTATAAAAATTCACCATTCCCTAAGTCAGTGAGGGGAAGGAGCAGTTACTCCCTGGACACTTTTTTCTAGTGGTGTCTCAGTAGCCTGCCCATTACCTGAAAGATTTCCCTGGAGTTATTGTATATCTGTAAATATGATAAACACATCATCCCTTCCACATTTAATTCTCACAAAATGAACACCTTGTTGGTAAAAGCCTCACGTCAGCAGGCTCTAAACCCTTGGAATTCTATACAGGTGGAGATCTGCCAGGATCAGAGAAAGCCCATCATCCCTCCGCCTGTAGCTCTTTGGAATGAATGTCACCTCCTCCGGGAGCCTGTTTTTCTGATGCTCTGTCAGAAGAGCAAATTGACAGTTGGCCCTTGCAGCCGTCTACTGTCCTATTCTTAATATATTAAAGCAGTGCTCTTTATAGATTGTGGAACTGGTATTCACTGGGATTCACACATTACAGGAGGGGTTAATATGGTGTACTAATTTACCTTAAGTGGTTTTTGTATATGAAATGACAAAGTGAAAACAATGTGTCAAAGGAGTCACTTGTTGTGATGAACATACAGAGAATCATCCCTTGAATCTGCAGCTCGACTTGATGAAGCAGCACATTTAAGCTGGTTGTTTAGCTGTTCAGTCCGCAACTTTACTGTTCAGGTTCATTCAAATATCTACAAATCAACTGTACACTACCTGCTCAGCACTAAGCAGACAGACACAGGTAGCAACTAGCTGGTGAACTAGTTAAACATTTAGCTGCTAAAGAGCCAGATACTCCCTCAGGTGAAATCAAATCGAGATAAAAGAGAACGAATATTGGACTTACATTCATCAGGTGGACAGACAAAATTGCAAACAATGTCACTTTGTAACTGCTGGATGTGTAAAATAAGCAACGTGGTGATGTGTCAAAATGTTTGCGACTTTTTTTCCAAGAGGCCAAAAAAATCAACTATTCATTCGATATTACATTACTGTGTAAAACAGTGACTTCTTTTTTTCTAGTTTCAGTTCAGAAATACTTGAATGTTTATTAGAAATTAAATCTGACCTCCGTCCCGACTGAATTACAGAAACAAAGTGTATCGCCTTGTCTTAATTATTTGCAAACACCATAGACATTGCTGTACCTCTACAGTTAAGAGACATGTGGCGAAAACTCTGAATGCTAAGCTACTCTTGTTGCGCTGATTGTATCTTATGTGTGAAAATACAGAATATACAGAATTAAATTGCAGGCTCAAAGCATACACATGGACAGCACCTAAAGGTACATATCAGAGTCATTTAGAATACCATACTACTCTGCTCTCTGACACAGTGTGACAGCCATCTAAAATGAATTGCACTACAGTGACAATCCCCACAAACAACAATCCATCAGTGTTTTTGTCCATTTACTCAACCCTCTGAAGCCAGAGGCAGGGATGAGGTAGGATATGGAATATATATACAGGCACATTAAGGCCACTGATCTGACCTCTAACCTTACTGGCGTAAGCTGCATTTGAAGCCTGCTGATGAGTTCACCGTCTCAGGAGAGTTCAGTGACAGACTGGCTAAAAGCCTGTTCCTGCTGCACTGCTGGAATAAACATGTGTCCCTACTAGGAGAAGGTCAGTGGCTGAGCATGAAGGTTAGAATAATTATCATTTGTCAAAGCTTATCACCATTTTGCACCCTATGACAAGTGGCATCTTGTGTCGGCTCCGATTAACAGAAGCCTCTTCTGAGAGGTATGAGTCTCATCATCAAATGCCATCAAATTATCATCAGATATGTCACATATGTCTGTGATGCCCTTGTCAAATGACAAGGAAACAGGCTGTCCTGAGGTGTCTATGAATACATAGCAATGGGTGCATGAAGATACGCAACTCCATATGATATTTATAAAGGTGGTCTGCAGGTCAAAGTGATAGATGGGACAAAACCAATACTTATAAATTAAAAATGAGTACCCGCTTGCTCGAAGCTCGGACATGATGCCCATGTGTAAATGTCAGCGCAAAGGGACGGTGGAAGAAAATAGGAGAGGAGAATATAGTCAAATCCTCTGAAAATAAAACCAAGAACGAAGGGATTCACAGCTCTAGGTATACATCAAGGTCCAAACAGTTTCGATTTCTTCCTTCACTTAACTTGAAAGTTAAAGTGAAAAAACACTTTGGTTTAGGGAAGAATACATTTTGTTTGGAAAAAATTGTACTTTATTTTTGAGGAGTCAGGCATCAAAGTCAAGTGGCTTAAAAGGTGGCAGTCAAAGCTTACAGGCTTATGGAAATCATGTAAAAAGGAGCTTCATCCAGTATTTACCAGCTTAGAAACACAATTGCTCCTCTTAAAACATTATTGTTGGAATGAAAGCAAGTGCGCTGCTGGAAATATGAAATACTGTGCACATTACACCACAAGAGTGTAAGCTCCAAATCAAACAGCATGTGGCTGTTTGAGGCTTTGAAGTATGTTATCGTATGCAAACTATTTCAGAGACAAACACAGATGCTGTACATGCCATCTTGTTGTAGCAGGTATGCAGAAATAGCTGTGGTTTATGTACTGGTGCACCATTCTAAATCCTATTCACATAACTCACCAATACAAAGTCAAGAAGAACAGACCCACTCACCACAATTCATTCATCAAGCTACATTAAGTATGTGCTGATGTTGAGAATGGTGCCATCTGGTACTTGCAATTCCTCAGGACCAGCAGAGAGCTGACACCCACTGTCTTTGCAAAAATTATACTATTTTGCTATTTTAACTGCCATATTTGCCAAATTTACAACAATAAGAGCCAGGTAACAAATTTATCATCTACCTTCCACCGGAAAACACAAACATATGGCAGTATTTTTTCTGATTACGTCATTTATTATTAAAGCCAGGGCTTAAAAATCCTCTTAAAACCTCAATTTACTGACTGGTTTTCAGCAGTTAGGCAGGTATATCAAGCATAAATAGCTTATTATGTAAATGTATTTAAGTGTCAGCTTGACAGTCAGTGTTTTGGCTTTGACAGGGATAATTTGCTCTCCAACAGCTTACTTGTATTTCAGTACTTACTAACCGCTATCGCCAATAGCATGATTTTAAACAGTAATGAAATTGTGCTCACTCAAGAACAGAGAAGCAATTTCCCTCTATAATACATCTTTAATACAGAACTAACTGTTGTCCAATACAGTGTTCTGTATGAATTCGTGTACATGCATTTGGTGTAACCCTAGAATAATGGCAACAGAAATGCGAGGTCATCCTTTGATAATGAGTCCCATTTGCCACAGATCACCATCCTCTAACACACACAACTGCCAAAAGATAGACCTGCATGCTTTATTGCAGGAAATTAATTTAAAAGTAAATGCATCCAGCCATTAATTTTTTAATACAGGGCCAGGAGTAAGCAGTGAGCTAAAGTCGACAGAGTGTGCTGGGAGGAAGTGCTTTATATCATTGGCTTTCTGTTCACATCACACTATTGAATGTGGTTTTCAAAGCACGTCCCTTAGGCTAATGTCTGTTTTCAGGCCTAAAAGGTAAATTGGAAATCTAGCACATGAATAATCAGCGAACGGATGAAGACTGGATCTCATGAAAATCATGAAAATGCCTCAGCAGCAGGCTGCAGATATGGTTTAACTTGGGTACGGGGGAAACTAAGGTGGGGTGGGGGCAGGGGGGTGGATAACATTTCCTCTAGGGCAGTGTTTCCCAAGCATTTAACAGTCTCGTACCCTTCAGTCATTCAACTTTCCTCAAGATACGTACCCCCCCCACCCCCCCACCCCCAAACAAAACATTGTATATATGGCCAATATATAAAATCCACTTGAAACTGTGAAACTCTCACTACAGGTTAATGAGAGGGGTGCTTGAGTCAATCAACCTGTATTCAAAAATACACACAATGGGTTAGGGTTAGCCCTCACCTATTTATGTGGGAATCAAAGTCTTGACAGCGTGTTTGCCCAGTGCAGGGTACTCTGTCCTATCCCAAAATCTGGCAGAGGCTTCTGATTGAATTCATTACTCATGAATGAGACTCTCCTGTTCAGTTGCCAGTAAGGCAGCAGAAACAGCAGAAACAACAAACAAATCCAACTGTCAACACCAAACAACAAACAAATCCAACTGTCCAACTCGTCAGTTTCGAAGTAGCCAGCCCACAGAGGTGCATTAATGTTGCATTTGACATTATGTGTCACATCAAGTTCATTTGCACACAACGATGATGGAGAGAATTTGGTTTTGTTTTCAGTCATTCAGTCTAGCCAGCGCTTCAACTTCTTGAATTGGCCACACACAGACCCTGTAATCCGGGATTAAGTTCATTCAAGAGAGAAAAATATCCCCATGATAAGATAGCATCATGAACTCACCATGAAAATGGTCAAACAGGTGAAAACTGTGGTCAATAAAGATCATTTTAAGCTCATCTTTCAGTTCAAAGAAACGTGCCAGTACTTCACCTTTGCAAGTACATCTGCAGTAGTCTGTCATGGCTGGTACCAGCAGAGTGACAAGAACACAAAGAATAGGACCCAAATGCAGATGATTAAAAGAGAGCTGAGTCAGTTCAATGATTCATTGCACAAAACAAACGTACAAAGGCTTATGGGACAGTGAGGCAGGCAAGGGTCAAAAGCAGAGGAGATCGCCCAAATAGACAAACAAATCTGACAGGGAGCGGGCAGGAATCAAAAGATCAAAAATTAGGCAAAAGATCGACATGCAGGCAGGGAAGACAGAAGTATGGAACCAAGACATGACGCACAACATAATAATCTGGCAAATAACAAAAGAAGTAGAGTGGTATATGGTGAGGAGTGGGCAGACTATGCCAGGTAACTGCAGGACAGATGAGAAGTGGGAACAGGGGTGTGGATGAGGAAAGGAGGGAAAGTCTGAGGGCAGAAAGGTAGAAAGGTGGAACATAGCAGGCCTGCTGAGCAGAGGAAAGTACATGGCCTGAGAGAAGCAAGCAGGGGCTGGAGACAGGGACCGAGATCAGTGTGGAGGACTGAGGCTGAGAGGGAGGTTGCACAAGGGGACTGAGGATCAGACTGTGACATTGACTAAATATGTTGATGGCTGCTGCCCAGTTCACTGCATAATGCATTAAATATGCAAGAATTCAGGGCCTGGCTTTAATTAAGTTCACCAATTTCACTGTAGTACCCAAAAAATCCTTCAATGGTATATTTGGGTAAATAAATTTTATAGCTAGAATAAATAAGGGGATATGCGGAAGCCCTGTTTCAGACCCTTTTGGAAATATTATTTCTTAGTTCACATTTTCAATCATTAAGTGAGGATTTTATCTAATAAATTATTGATGCGCCAAAATTAAAATAATGCAAACATGTACAAAAAGTCCACTTGTAATCAAAAGCTTTTCAAGATCTGCGATGAAATGAGTGATTCTACAACATACAGTTTTTAATGCAACATTTAGCGAGACACTTGGCCAGAATTTTAGCTTCATAAAACTGTAATGTGATGTGCATCTAGTCTTTGAGATTTGGATTTGTATGTCAGTTGTGTTCCTGTGTTAAAAATGATCATATTTCCTCAATCTATGCATTATTAAAACATGCCAACACAGCTTAACACAACTTTAATGTAGTGATAAAAGGTCTGAAACAAGTGGTATCCCGTCCAGCCCTAGCCTTCCAAAAGCTTTAAAAGGGTTGAGTACCAATGACAGGCAGTATTTCACATTAAGATTTTTCTTTGGCTGTTAACTGGAGTGGGGTCATCTGGACAAAAGGTTCTTTATTGGTTTTCAAAAGTGGAACTGGAGACTTTGAAATGAAAATACTTTAGAAAAACATGTATGTTCATCTCGTAAAAATCCTTCAGGTTGGTGAAAACATTATGATCTATTAAGAGTTTTGTGAATTTGCTTAGCTGTATTAGTAAGTTCATGGACAGTTTAGTACATCATAGTTGGTTTTCCATCCATTCTACTTTATTTTTATAGAACGTTTGGCTTGATTTTTCTTTCTAAATAAGTTTCTAAATCTTTTTCCTTCTATTAGAATTATCATCCATTAGCCTAAAGAGATGTTTTTGTCCCATTTTCTTGAACAGTATTGAATAACAGTAACCTCCTAAGGTACATTTAAAAGCATGCATTGCCGGAGGGTTTGCTACATTTTGCTGAAAAAAGTCCTTTTTGTGACCTAAATGAAGTCCCTCTCTTCTGATAATAACTGATTTAGTTTCTGGTAACCAGGACCTCTTTTATGGTCAGAGGTAATCATTTCTATTCCAGTAGTAGTAGAGGTTTTGATCTGAATGTATTTTATCCCTAATCAGAACTTTGGTAATCTGAGTCATTTCAGTTTAAATGAAACCAAACAGTAGTCTACTCTGCTTGCCTAGTCTTCACTAATAAAGCCGTCAAAGTTAAAACCATCCATTTTATTATCTAAACCTGTATTGAAGTAGACCTCTGTTTATTTTCTTGCTGTGCTATCTACTTGTGGAGGAGTTTTTTATTTGTTTCAGGTCTCATGTCACCTCAGGGTTTGACTGACCTACAAAGGTTGATATTCCACAGACTCCCCAGCAGTTTGACAAAAATAATGAACTTTTCCAAAAGTTTATGTGTTCATGTCACGGTTTCCTTTGGACTCACGCTGTCATACCAAATGGGACGGAAATGCTGTACACAAACTCGAGTTTCAGTCTTAAGTTGTATTCACGCAAGTCCAAACTGATGTGTTACAGCTCCTTGATGTTGTTATACTTTGGTTTGTGGTTTGTTTTGTTGTATTCTTTTCTGTTGGTGTTTGGTTGTGTTTTTTCGGTGTCTGTTTTCCGCTGGGGAGGTGTGACCGGGCTGAGCAGAGGGCGGACAGCATACCTGCTGCTCATCAGTTGATTCTCCCCTGCATTTAAGCAGCGTGGCGGCTCTGCCTCGCTGCCAGATTGTTTTGAGCCCATGCGATAAACTTTCCAGCCTGTAGCTTACCACATCGATCTTCCTAGTCTCATGTATTTTCCCTGCAGCTGTAGAGCGAGTCTTGTTTTGTCTTGTTTAGTTTTCGTGTTTTGCCAGATTCTTCTCGTGTTTTAGTTCCTTGATTCTTCTCTGAGTGTTATTGTTCCTACCCGCTCGCCCGTTATTCTTCCCTGGCTTTGCTTTCTCATGTTTTTGTATCCGCTGTTGGTAATAAACCGTTGTCTTTTGTAAATGGCTCCTTGTGTTCTGACCTTTTTGTCTGCCCAGTGTATCCAGCTAAAATTGACTCAGTCTTTCAGATCGTAACAGATGTGTGAACTTCTCTTGAAAACAGTAAGTGCACCATGTATCGATTGCAGTGTACTCCTCTCTTTAAATGAGCCTCCACACAAGATATCTTATAGCACAGACAATGAATGTGTTCAGATAACCAGATATGACATGTGTTTACCTCTGACCACACCCAGCAAGCACACTAAGCATTGCATTGTGCTGAAAATGTTTCAGTGTGCAACAAGGCACTTTTTTCCTCTAGACAGTGGTAATAATAGAGATTCAAATGGCTGAATGGTTTCTACACATGTTCTGTCATAGATAAATAAGCTTCCCGACAGGGAAACTTCTTCAGAAAACTTCTTCTGTCACGATTACTGTATGTTTTTCAACACTTTGTGGAGTCAGGCGGAAAAATGCAATGCAGGCAATGCAGAAAAGCTTTTGAGATGCACCACGAGTATGATTGTTAGAAATTCTCTCACAACGTACAGTCAGTATAACTTGACAGTCTTTTCTGGGCTCCACTCTGTTGTCCCAGTTTGGATTTCCTAAGTTCCTAAATTTCAGCCTTCAAAATGTTATTTCAAAAACCTATGCAAGCAACATCACAAATACTACGTCCTTCTTAATCTCTAACAACACTGACCTGACCTAGCAGCTCAGGCAGTCCCATCACTTGTCCTGTGAACACTCCCAGGCAGATCAGGATGGAGTTGAACTGGCCAATGGAACCTCTGATATGTCTTGGTGTAATCTCTCCCAGGTACATGGGAAGCACGCTGAGAGCGATACCTGTCAGAGGAAAACCATGTATCAATATCTTTAAATTGATCTTGCCATGGAAAGGAGAAAAGACAGACTCAAATGTGATTTTTAACTCACATAAATGCTCAGAATTCTAAAGGGAACGCACTGACATGATGTTTTTTAGATGATACCATTTCCCTCCAAATGGAAAAATAAAATAATTGCTACGTATGGGTACAGCTGTGGTACCAGGAGAAAGTATCCCTGCATGTTTCTTTTATCTTTAGCCTTAAGCTGTAAGCCTGAATAGTGTCTGAATATCTGTCTCCATCTGTATCCCTTTCCCACAGAAACACACGAGCACAGACAAACCAACAGCCTAAAACCTGCACTGTCCTCACAGCAGAATGAGATGAGTGAGCACTGATGTTAAACTCTTCTTCCATGACTAAAGACGTGCACGCAGAAGGGAAAGTCAGACCTGTAATCAAAGTCTCATTGTTTATTGATCATCAGTGCTTGTCAAGTGAACTATCCTTGGTATCTGTCAATTTCCATGGATTTGTCTTTTAGGCATGGGTACAAGCCTACAACAATCTTTCAGGTTTTCACCTTTATAATTTCTTTTCACTTAGAAATGAATTGAACTTTTTGATCTCATTTGACGCTGCAGATTCTCTTTGATATACAGTTGACAGTATTTCTCTGGGTAACGAAGGTTAAGCAACTTCAGATCTATGTTCTGGGAGCTTCAATAGGTTACATTCAAGGGAGCACAAGTGCAATGTTAAGCACCCACACAGTTAAATTTTGTTTAGTTGTTTAATTTGAAAATACAGTTGAATATGATGTCATGGTGTCTCTTTAGTAGTTCGCTCCATACTGAAACTATGGAAACTAACATCCTCCCCCAAGGCTAATAAATGAAACACTTACCAGAGTCAAACCCCATTATGATCCGGCCGATGATGAGCATTTCAAAAGATTTTGCCATCTCACCCAGAGACAGCATCAGAGCAGCTATTATAGCAAAGCTGTTATTCAGCAGCAAGGTTCCCTTTCTGAAGTCAAGAAGACAATATGGGTGGAAAAAGAGACAAGAGACAATTTCAGCTGAAAACATAACAAACAAACAGTATAGGCACAGGTTTTCATGATCCAAAACAAATTTCATATAAATCATGATTTAATTCACTTCAATTCTATTGTCAAAATGAGCACAATGATTTCTCTGTGATAAAACATTCAAATAGTAAAACCAGTCACAGCTATCTAATCTGAATCCTGAAACATTTCAAGTGTTTGGAGGAAAAACTAGCAGAGATGAGAATGTTCTCAAAAGGATTCATAAAAAGGAATAATTAAGAGTGGCATTCATGGCTTCGAGGGGATAAAGAGTAGATGTATACAATTCGTCAGGGCCACCAAAGCAGAAAAATCAATACCTATTTCCAAAGGAGGCTGCTCACAACTGGTCGAAGCTTTATGTGGCCTTCTGTCTGAGGAAAACCAATTATCCTTTTATATTTAGAAAGGCTGAAAGATGTTTTGTGTCTTAAAAAATGAGAGAATAACAACAAATGTCAATATATATAAATATGACCATCACCTGCAGGTCAGTCGTAGTATGCCAAATTAATCCTTATGTGGGTGCAGTGTCACCCTCAGCACACAATTCACGTGGCATGTGTCCTTCACAGGACCTAAAGGCCAGGCTGAATCACCTTCTCCTCACATTATTTTTTGAAAGCACTTCTCTGAAGGTTCGGTGTAACAAACCATCTGGCACATTAGATTATTAGATTTGGGGATGATAAAACAACAGCTCTCACCAAGTATTACTCGGGTCCCTTCATTTGTACCAAAGAGATCGGATCGTTCATGCGACATAGATCTTGTTTGTGGACTGATGATCTCTTTAAACCTTCAGATGATTTCAAAATGATCACAGAGTATCAAGAGCCTGTTGATTTACATTGCAGTAAAAACTACAATAATCAATCAAAATGACAAGTATTAAGTGCACATACACACAGAGGTTCATTTTGCAGATGTCTGGTGTTGGTTGCATAAATGAAATCTGTGTGTAATAATAACATCACTACAGTTACACTGCAGATGAAACAGATGCTTTCTTCAGAGGTCTGCAATGAGAGTCACCAGAGTGAAGGAAAGCCCTGCAGAACACCAACTCTTACTAACTGCTGTGGATTAAAATGTTGGTAAGAATCACTCATTAATCTTTACTAGCTAATAAAGCCATAATAGGGATTAAACTTTTTGGTTTATATTATGGAACACAATCGACCTGCTCGGGCCGCAGAGACCGTTAATATTTTTAAGAGGAGGCTCAAGACATACCTTTTTAGTCTGGCGTTTATTGATTTTATTTGTTCATTTATCTATTTATTCGTTTTTAATTGATTGCCATTTATTTAATTCACTTATTTTAAGTCTTTGTGCATTTTATTTCTTTGAATTATCTCAGCTCTTATTACTTTTAGACATTACTATTAGACTGCATTTTATTCTCTTAGTAGCTCCAATGTCTCCTCAGGGGGGCCCTCCACACCATGGCGGTGCTCCCTATGTCTGCAGACAGTGGTGCCTCTTGGTGTGGATGGCCCCTTTATGCGATTTTCCACACCAGGATCCTCAGTACCAGGCCATGTCAAAAACTAAGTGTGTGTGTGTGTGTGTGTGTGTGTGTGTGTGTGTGTGTGTGTGTGTGTGTGTGTGTGTGTGTGTGTGTGCGTGTGTGTTATATAAATAAAGTTGATTTGATTTTATTTGCTCTGAGCAGGCAAGTGATACACACTCATTCTTTGTACCGAGTACGCTCTATAGTATATATGTACACATATAACTAAATGCAATGTATAAATCTAACAAAACTCGAGAATTCGAGACATGAAGCAAGCAGGGTTTTAAACACTGACTTGTTTTCAGTGTTTACACGTTGTTGTGTGAAATCTGCAGACATCACAGTTCAAACAAGGAAAAAAAACACTTACTTAACTTCACGGTCATTTTCTTTTTAACCAGTTGACCACTCTTTGAAATACTTTCCTTTTAAAGTGCTCCACGTGTCCTCATCTGCTAATATATATTCAACTCTTCTCTCTGACGTCTGAATTTCAACCTTTCTGAGGCATTCTGCAAAACTACCATCTGGCCCTCAGATGTCTCGCAGAGAATATGGAGGGAGAATGAATAATGCATTTCAGCCTAATCAGCACAGTGAGGATTGGCACTGAGAAATCCAAGGTGAATCTTAAGGGCATCTTAATTTTCTCAAATGACTCCGAATAAAAGCTTCATAAGTCTTTCCCTACTCAGAGAGTGACAACCTCATCATTAGTGGATAATAGATTCTTTTGAACATATATGATTCCAGAGCACTGAAGTGATTTTGTCAACGCTGGAGTCTGTCCATGGGGGGAAGTAGGGCCTACAGTTCTGCAGCCCTGCACCAGGCGGTGAACTAAGCTAGGTCGAGACCCTAGAAACTCATCACACTGGTAGCGAGATTGATCTCAGAGTGGACAATGAGTTGTCAATTACAATTTATTACATTTATGTGCCAAGAAAACATGCATCAACACCATGTAGCTTCATCTAGTGAAAACACAACGAAACAAAATCCAGTATACCTCAAACAGATGATGCTGAAAACAACAAATTCTGTTTCTTAGTGTCAAACTAGGTCCACTACAGCAGCTGGTAAGAGAGGAGTTCAGTTCAGGAGTGTAGTTCATTATAATGAGCACAAGTCACAAAATGATCCCAAGTGGTTGTAAGTGCACTATAGGATAAATGTCAAGACTGAAAATGGGAGACAACTACAAGTCCTACCTGCATTTTCCTCTTTCTTGTTTTTGGTGAGTTGTGATTCACCAATTGAGCAAATGTTTCATGACCAAAAAATAATTATCATGAATAATTATCATGCACACTAAAGAAACATGGGCTAATATTTGGGTTATTTGAGTAAGACTTGTCAGAAAAGAATATTACACATGAATTAATAAAACCTTAAAGGGAAACTTTAAAGCCCCTCTCTTCAGTCAGTCACCTCCATCTTCCCCCATGCCCATGCATTCCCTCACCGTCATTGCCATTCTCTGTCCATCCGCCCTCAGACTTTTCCAGCTGACCGAGTCACCTGACTCTCACAACCAGCCCCTCCCTCCTGCTCTCGAGTTATCAGACCTTTCTCACCTGTTTCCACTTCCCCTGATCAGCCCTGCAGGACATATACCCCACCCCATTTTCACCACTCAGTGAACAGATCATCACAGTTGCTGTGTGCTTTGTACTTTTGCATTCAAGCACCATAACCTAAACCTTACTCTGACTCTGTACTCAAACCTGAAACTGCCTGCCTATCGAGGTGCCTACCTAGGTGGCATGGTGGACCAGTGGTAACACTGTCGCCTCAGAGCTAGAAGGTCCTAGGTTCGATTCCCGCAAACCTGAAACTGCCTGTCTATCGAGGTGCCTACCTAGGTGGCATGGTGGACCAGTGGTAACACTGTCGCCTCAGAGCTAGAAGGTCCTAGGTTCGATTCCCGCAAACCTGAAACTGCCTGTCTATCGAGGTGCCTACCTAGGTGACACGGTGGACCAGTGGTAACACTGTTGCCTCACAGCTGGAAGGTCCTAGGTTCGATTCCCTGTGGCCGCTGGGCGGCGTGTCCACCATGCCTGTGGTGACTACTGCCCTTTGTCTCGAGGCCTTTCTGTGTGGAGTTTGCATGTTCTCCCCATGTACACTCATGCAAACATGCAAGATGATCACCACCTGACCAATGGTGACAACAAGGAACTGGGTCCCCAGGTGCCATTGTCGGCTGGCAGCTCACCACTCCTGGTCTGCCGCGGAGGAAGCACTGACCAGGATGGGTCAAACGCAAAGGAATAATTTCACCAAAAAGCATGACATGTGCATGTTGTGTGTGTTGTTTTTTCACCAATGCATGGCATGTTGTGTGGTGATTAATAAAGTATGGATCTTACATCTTAATCTTAATCTTAATCTCACCTGTGCTTGAGCCTACCTGCTATTACTTTCATTATGGCAATAAATCACTGAACGATACTAACCTGTCTGGGTCCCATCACCGTGGCCTCACACTCACCAACTGTGACAGGTGGGTCATAAGCAAACAACCCCACAACTCATCAGATTTTGATTGAAATGTTGCCAAACTCTGACTGGTGCACAGAAATATGAAAAATTACCTAAAAGCCAATGAGAAAACCAAGGACAAGCTCAGACATCTCTCATGTGAAATGAAAAAAAAAAAAAGAAATTACATTCATGTGGGATCCCATTGCTCATAGTGAGAAGCTGATTGAGAAAACAGGTTTTCGGTGTGTTCAGCATTTAGAGAGATCACAGCGTCATTGATTCATCAATTAGTTCAGCTAATTGGATCACCTTCTTCCTAACAGTCTCAACAAACATTGATCATTCTCAGATTCACCAAGGCATAGCTACAATTGATTTACATTGTCTCAACATGTATCTCCTGCTGTAGTTCTTAGGGCCAATGACCTACTGCTGTTCTGTAGTAGAAACCGATGGCAAATCCATAAAAGTAAATTACACTACCCCAATCCCAACGGGAATCCCTTGAGAAAAGTAACTCTGGCTAGTGCTGTGCTGTTTAATAGTAAGTGCCAATGCACAATGTGAACTCCTACACTTCCTGCACTGAGCTGATGTTCACAAACAATGATTTAGAGACAGTCAGAGAGGAAGAAGGAGCATAAGGTATGGAAGATAATAAAAGAAAGAGAGAACTGAGTGCCTGACAAAGAAAACAAAGAGCATATGGCAGGATTGTCTCCTTAGCTTCAAAAGAGGGAGCATTGCACTTTCAGCCAGACAATGAAAAATGTATGTGTAGTATGTCACACACTGGGATGAGGATAAATCTTGCTATGTTTTTGCACCAAGCCAGGAAAAGCTGCAGGGAAACAGTGCAGTGTTTCTCCTGGAAGGTTTCTTTTACAGCTTCTAGTAAAGCACATCGCCCTTAACAAGTGTATGCAAGCCTAGCTTTATTGCATTATAACAGTTATATACAGTGTGTGTTTGTATGGGAATACAGAGAGAGAGAGAGAGAGAGAGAGAGAGAGAGAGGAAATAAATATTCAACACATCAACAATTTTTCATTAAACATATTTCCACTGCAGCTGTTCACAAGAAATTGAGACCATATGTTGGTATTAACTCAATAAAACTGATAAAGAAACTCTTACATTCCAATCTATGAAAATAAGTTATGTGCCATAAAGTGAGATGACACAGGGACAAAGTACACAGTAATTGAAATTGAATTAATACTTGATTGGAGAAGCCACTGAACAACTTCAAGATGCTCACTGTCTGAAGGAACTAATGTGAAGGAACTCAGTGTTCTGCTGGGATTTTGGTCCATTGTTCAGCACAGTCTTTAAATCCTGAAGTTTCCAGGGGGGAATCTTGATCTTCAGCCCCTTCTGTGAATGTTATACTGGAACTGACCGTCTCCTTTGCTGTATGTTTTGGATCATAGTCCTGCTGGAAAGTCCAGCTGCATCTCATCATCATCCTGGTGGATGGCAACAGATTCTTCAAGATTTCCCAGCACATGGCTCTATTCATTTTCCTCTCGATCATATGGTCTCGACCATGATGCTTTCACCTCTGAATTTCACTGTCGGTATAGTATTTTTAGGGTCACGGGGCCAGCTCTCCTCCACATGGCACATCGTATCGTTGCCAATCATCATTCTTCCAATACTCTGCAAGCTTTTCCAAATGTTGTGAAGCAAACTTCAAACAAGCCTCAATATAATGTTTCTTCAGTTATGGAGTTTCCTTCCTATTATGTTGTATTGTGTATCTCTGATTTAACTCAAATGGAAAGTAAGTGATCATATTTGTCTGTAAAAATATCTGAGCGTTCTTAATTTCTCATCACCGTCTTGTCTTGTGTAAATGCAGTACTTTTGTCCATCCTGTAGAATACTGACTCCATTTTTCCAATCAGATGGTCAATTACTAGTTTAGATTTACACATTTTGATCTGATCCTCTGAACTGTAACAGAACAGGTTACCATTGTGACAAGCCACAGCTAAAAGTCAGCGAGCATCAGATATCAGAAAGCCTGGATTGAATAAAAGTTTGCTGGCTAATCCGCTAGTCAGTTTTTATGATTCAGGTCCCATGACCGATACAACTGTAGGAAACGTGAGTCAACCAAGCAGCAGCCTCTGGGAATGAGAAATGAAGCCAACACAGAAGTGCAAAAAACTGCAGTTCCACCAATGGCCACTTGAGGATCTCCATATTAAAATGTCCAAAGCTAGAGCAGAAATAAACATGTTTACAGCCTGGTATAAAAAAAAAAAAGCCTGGTCAAAAGCCTGGTCTCTATAGGTTATTTCCCCATTCATGACAGCTGTACAGAAGTGAATCTTTATATGGCTCACTCGTTTAGATTATATTATGGCTTAAGCGGATGCATAATTATGTGCATGGCCACTTTGAATGACAGCATCAGCTCCACCCACGCTCCACCTCTTTGCCCTTTTTTGGATTAGCCAGGAGTTCGGCACAGTCTGGCACTGCCAAGATGGCTAACAGCCAGAGCTACCGTCACTGAACTTCACAGTGGCTCGTCAGGGACCTATGGGCACCGGAGACTATGTCCATTTTTTACACAGTGTATGGTGTCAACTCACCTTCCCAGAACTCTGATGAATAAAGAAACAGACAGCGCTCCAAGAAGGCCTCCAATAGCAAATATAGACACTGTGATGGACCACAGGAGGGTGGATCTCTCTGCTGTTATGGGCTCCCCATATCTCTCAAGCCATGTCTTATTGTAGAAAGTCTTAATGTACTGCAGTAGAGGAGAAACACAGGAGAAAGACATCTTTAATTTATCATTCATCATTGAAAGACTAAAGGCTAAATTATTACACAGTTCCCATTTATCATGAAACTTTAAAGGGCAAAACTCACAGTCCAAATGTAAATAAAATAGTAGTTCCAGTATGACAGAATTAATGTACAACATGTAATTTAAGTGTATCATACCTCAGTGCATGTGAGCAGGCGACAAACAAACATTTACAAGTAGGCTTCATGATCCAAACTGATACAAATTATTTGCCTAGTTATAAATATAAACAAATGCTGTCCAACAAAGAGAGCTAATTTATCTGAGGAACTCATTTACTACTTTGTACATCTTAATGTATCAGTGGTATATTGTATACAGTTATCCGTCTGCCCGTGTATTTAGTAGCAGAAGATCACTTTTGGTGTTTAACATTGAAATAAATCGTCAAATCATGTCACAGACTGTACTAATTTAATTGCAGATTCGCAGTTTCCCAACTTCAAACTGAGTGACTGCATAAGGGAAATTAACATTGAATGAATGCTACAATTCGTCAGTGAATACTGACGTCAGTGAATTCAAAATTCTTGGCAAATGCACTCTGACTTTGACTGAAGTCTCCTTCATCATGAGTGAATGTGCCAGTTCAAAAGCATAGAAAAAAAATGACCTTGTTTTGTTTTGTTTTTTGGGTATTTTTTGCAACCATGTTCCATTGTCTTTGAATTTCATAACCACGATCTGCCAAAGTTTAAGAGTCATCAAACCACTGAAGACAAAATCATTGTAAGCCACGAGGTAAAATGCTGATGCACAATGGGGAGCATGTCTTTTTTGTGCTCCTGACAGCACTGAAAGCAGAGGAGTTTTCATTGTTTGCTGCACTTCAGGAGTGCTAAGGCTGTCCTTGTAGGCTTCAGGCTGAAAAACTCCAAGTGCATAATTTGTTTAGCGTTTCGCTGAAAAGTTACTTTTGATGTGACTTCAGAGTTCTGGAAACACCATCTTTTTTTATTGATTAAACCTAAACTGGATAACTGAACAAATTGTTTTTCATTGTGACATGAATTTTCCATGTATCACAGCACAGAAAACATAGTGAAGAATTATATTGCACTTCTGTGTTTTTCATATAATTATGATACAGCAAATGCATGCAAAAAAAAGAAAATGTGCACAATGTGCATCATATTTCACACACCATGCAAGGTAAAATGGGCTTGGGCGGGTGGACATGATTTGTACTGGGTCATTAAGAGTTGAGCTTGTTTTAAAATACATTAAAAAATCACAGTATATCAGTATCTATGCAAACACATCCAGTCACTCATCATCATCATTATCCACACACACGAGCTGTAGTGTTTTTGCAACTCTGTATTTTCTTTGTTACAGAAACCTCTGTGCTTGCGACATTACTTCATCAATTGTTTCGATAGCTTGGTGATTGCATGTACTTCTCTTTCCTCTCTCTTCCTCTCTCCCTGTGTGTGTGTGTGAGGTACACTTTAAGTTGGAACTGATTTTTGTCATTTGAGCTGTATCTTTATTTTTTTCTTTATTTTTAAAGGCAGAAGACTTTTTTGTACATTTACATATTTACATATTTATTTCTCAAAAGGCTCACCTCACACACACCCTTTTGGTGTGCCTCCCTTTGAATTAGATAAACAGCCTAAACCCAAGACCTTGAGTCTGTATCTCATTTTCCACTCTATACTGAAGACCAACTTCACTTCAATCCCTTCAGTGTGTGTCCTGATCCACAACACTGAAGGGATTGAAGTGAGTCTTTGTCGGGTACACGCAAAAGGCTAATTAGAAACCCAGTTCAGGCCAAGAGTCTAGCTGGGTAAATCCAGTTTGCTTAAAAAAATCAGTAACAACAGTGTCCCAGGTTATAAACCTGGTGACTAAATTCCTATCCCCTCCCCACTGATTGGAAGTTTCAAATGAGGAGTTTGTGAATAGTCTGAACATTTTCATTGGCATCTTATACAGACACTGAAGGATCCCTTGAGACACAGCAGGCTTTCCACTAACTCTAATGTAAACCCACCTGTGGCAATATTAGACCCTCAGATCAAGGTAGCATGAAGAGCAATACAGGACTGAACCAGGAGACCGTGATTCATTTATTTTGAATTAACTTTGTAAGGACAGCGGGAGCAGTGGTGGACCCCTTAGAGAGGAGCTGGCACTTACTTAATGACCAGCTCGTGTTCCTGGTGAGCAACATGAACTGGAGAATTAGCTTAGACTTTTTCAGGAGTGATTGAATTAATGAGGAATGACTTGGCAGCAGATTAATGAGTTAAGCAGGTAGGGATTCCAAACAAGACTAATTGAAAAAAAAAATCCAAAGCTCATGTTGTGTTTAATTTAGTGCTGTCAAAAATATTGCGTTATTAACGCATTAACGCAAATCAATTTTAACAGCGTCAGTTTTTTATCGCAAGATTAACACTCTTTGTGACCTAGTGCACTTGTGGTTTTTTATAAGCTGTGGCCACTGCTAGTGACGTAAGAAAAACTACAGGATCCGATTGTAAACTGGAAACAAAACAATAGGCACACCTCACGCATTTGTTTGGTCTTGTCTGCTTGCTAGCTTGTAAAAGAGTAGGCCGGTTTGTGTGGATGTCAAGTGCGAAATGCCGAAATGGATGTGAACAAAATTCTGAATGGAAAGTTTAGTGTCAAAAAGTTGCCCGATGGGTCGACTGACAAGACCAAAGTTATCTGTGTGTATTGTCGGTGTGAACTGAGTTATCACCGGAGCACATCCAGTCTGAAATACCACTTGATGGCCAAACGCACGCCGAATGCGAATTCTCCGCCGCCTCCTGGTCAAAACCAGGCAACAATGGCTGTCTTTTGACAGGATATATGGATACTATTATGTTCAAAGGAAACTTAAGAAAGGAAAGTTTAAGCCATGGTAAATTCAAGGGACATTTAGAATAGATAAAAATTTGCGATTAATCGCGAGTTAACTATGACATTCATGAGATTAATCGTGATTAAATATTTTAATATTTAATCGCTAGTTTAATTATTTAAAGGTTGCAATATTTTTCCCAACTAAGCTGAAAGGGTGTTTTGATGGAATATATGAGCTTCTTAAAGCTCGAAAGTTGACGCAATCTAATGAAAATGTTCCAATGTTAAAAAAACTCAATTATTCCCTTGCATTAATGGAAGATAGATCAAATTGATAAAACTGAGAAGTTAGAATAGGTGAAACTCTGAACACGAAAAGAATCTGCACCATCAGTTTTGTGCTATTTTAGAAGATACATGAAGATCTCCGTTGAGCATATTCTGAGAGTGTCTATTCAAACGACTTCAATTTCTACATGCTTTCCCAAAGCAGCCTTAAGCGCGAGTACATAAACATGCTGTTAACAGCTTATTAAAATTGGCCGTCTGTGGTGCCAAACATGATGAACATACTTCAAAGGATTTTTGCTCATTTAGCTGCATGTACTCAATGTTATGTTTAAAATACATGCGTCACATCAACGAAAGCATTTAATATATATATATAAATATAAATATATATATACACACACACACACACACACACACACACACACACAAACACACACACACATGCACACACACACACACACACACACACACACACACACACACACACGCACACACACACACACACACACACACATACATACATACATACATACATACATACATACATACTAGGTCATTACAAAACTATGAGTCATGTTCTAATCATATTTATATTTTAATATTCAGTTTTAACTGGTGGAAGTCAATTTAAGACAGTAAACTTGGTTTGATTTTCCTGCTGCTCAAGGCAGACATTTAGGCACATTCTGAACCTAAAGTGAAGTTTCATGAATATGCATAACTTCTACTGTGAATGTTATTATGTTATCATTTCTGACAGAAGGCAGCACTCATTATTGAATGTGTGTGTGTGTGTGTGTGTGTGTGTGTGTGTGTGTGTGTGTGTGTGTGTGTGTGTGTGTGTGCTTGCAAATTTCAGTATTTTTTTCAGTATTTTCTTATTGATAAATGTTTTTTGCAGCACATTTTACTGTGTACTGATAATTGTATATATCAATTATTATTGTATATATTATCCATCCATTATCTATACCGCCTATCCCTTTCGGGGTTGCAGGGGGCTGGAGCCTATCCCAGCTACAATGGGCGAGAGGCAGGGTACACCCTGAACCGGTCGCCAGCCGATTGCAGGGCCACATGTAAGGACAAACACACATTCACACTCACACTCACACCTACAGACAATTTAGAGTCATCAATTAACCTAATGAGCATGTTTTTGGTCTGTGGGAGGAAGCCGGAGTACGCGGAGAGAGCCCACGCATGCACGGGAAGAACATGCAAACTTCACACAGAAAGGCCCATCTGACCCGGGGATCGAACCAGCAACCTTCTTGCTGTGAGGCACGCGCACTACCTGCTGCGCCACCGTGCAGCCCGTATATATTATCATTATAATTAACATCAAATGCCACTTAACACAGAACATTGGTGCTCATGATAAAATATGTCATTTTCGGTTCCTCCTGCAGGTTCTGAAGTTTCCTAAGATGCTCTTGGCCTCCTGCAGAAGCACACATTTATCGATGATTACTTTGTGTCTTCAGTTATGACACTTTTGAGAGACTCCTCTCTAGAAGGCGTGTTAAGAAGGATTTTAAGATTATCTCAGCCTTAAGATGATTTTGGAGAAGCAGTTTTTGAGGGATTAGGCTGAGAAAAGAGTGGACTGAGATGTTAGAAATGAAGCTGGCAGGCTGATGGTGCAGTGTGAGAGTCCACCCTTTAGGCATATATACAATCAGCCACTTTCAGTGTGTAATTTTGGAATCAAGCTCAAAAGAAAATGCAGAGCTAATATCTTTACTGACAGCACAACAGACTCACAGATGTTTATTAGGACATTAGGTAGTTTTTGCATTTACAGCTTTTACTACCCATGAGCAGGTTGTTATTGAGAAATTTAGGGGATGTCTGGGAGGTCATTCATGTATGGTGTTTACCCTCAATAATCCCCCCAAACCACTTGAGCACTGCTGCACCTGGGGCCAGATGGAGGGAAGATGAAGGGAACAGTGGCACACAGCAATTCATGCACAAATGCTTCATGGTAAGTTATGCTTGACCACATTGGTTCGTGTTTAATAGGCCTTTACTTGCTGCTGTAACAGAAGTTAGGTTTACAGAACATTAGATAGCAGCAAGCTACTACATCACTTGTCAGTTAAAACCGTCCCGAGGGCCCACCCACAGGCCATACGATCATTTCATAGGAGTCTTAAAAGTTTCTTAAAAGTCCAAGTTGATCTTCCGTGTGAAGATTGAGCCAATCACAGCCAAGTTTGTAGATGACTGATGCTTCAAATAGCCAATGAAATTCTGACAATGCTGATATGCCACTTCAGTGGGTTATTTACAGCTCTCAAAGTGAGCATGCGCGTGCAGTCTGTTGCAGTCACTCCTGTTTGTTTTTTTAGTTTTCCAATTTTTTTGCTTTATTGCTTTGCTTTATTGTTTTATTCTTTATTATTACCACTTCTATTTATCTTATTACCACTATTTTTATGACTTTCATCTTGAAGCTGTGCCCTCTACAAACATGTTGGCCGAGAGAGTTTGGTCTGTTCATTCGCCTTGGAATTGCTACTCTCACTGGGACACAGCACCAACGTGCAGCGACTTCATGGCCACATTGTTTACTCCAGAGATCAGCTGATCGCGCTGAGGCCAACCAGCTTGTCGGCCAGCCAGCTTGTCGGCCAGAACTCTGGAGGAAAACACACAGAGGATGCAGGGGAGGACAAAAACAACGGAGGAAAAGAGCTGGGTCGAGACAACGGAGGTGTATGGAGAGGTGTATGGAGAAGAGGAGATATAAGCCGTGTCTCCCCTCTCTCATCATGGGCAACTTGATGTTGCTGGCAAATAAGGCGGATGAGCTAACAGCACTCGCCAGGAGTCATAGGGAGTACCGGGAGTGCAGTCTGATGTGTTTTTCAGAGACATGGTTGCACCATCACATACCTGACGACAACGTCTCAATCAGTGGCTTTTAGACTGTTCGGGCCAACCGGGATTGCACCAAGAGCAGTAAGTTCGAAGGAGGGGGGCTCGCCATTCTAGTCAACAACCAATGGTGTAATCCTGATCATATTACCATCAAGAAACATATCTGTTGCCCGGACATTGAACTGTTGGCTGTTGGGCTCAGGCCATATTATTTGCCCAGGGAGTTTTCACATGACATTATCGTAGCTGTTTACATTCCCCCCTCTGCCAACCCGACGTCAGCATGTGACATCATTCACTCCGCCGTGACCTGTCTGCAAACTCAACAGACAAGTGCATTCATCACCATCTCGGATGACTTCAATCACGTCACCATGGCAACAACACTGCCCAACTTCATGCGTATGTGCATATACATCGATTATTCATCTGGCCCCAATGCATCATACACATTCAAGCAGGGTCGGGCACAAATGCCCCACCAGATATGGAATTTTTATATTTTCATTTCATTTTATATTTTATTTTCTTACCATTATTTTTCTAGTTCAGGTCTAGTTGCAGGATGAATTTGGTTCCAGCAGCAGCAACTGCAGGCACACAGCATTCAGCTGCTGGTCGATGCTGGAGGAGATGCTGGCTGTATCTGAACGGTGTGTTGCTGAAGTGCTTAATAGAGGACCAGTCCCTTTCTTTCAAACTTGTGAAAATGAAATGCATTTAGGTGTACACACTTAATTGCTCTTGAGCATTTAAGCATTGCTCTTGCTTTGCAAGAGAGTTGACTTGCACCAGCTAAAGTTAGTCATCCCTCAGTCCTGTTTCCTGCTGTTTAGCCCTCTGGCTGGCTGGCTAGTCGTGACTTGTGTTAGATGGTCACTGCAGTCGAGGCAGAGAGGACCCTGCTGCTGTGTGATGTCAGCACAGTCTAATCTGTACGCATGCTGCTTTCTATGCACTGTGTTCAAGGCTATTAACATGTTGGCAGGTTCCTTTCAGCCATGACTTCATTATCTACGTTCTCTAAATGAAAGAACTGTGGATATACTTTCTTCATGTGAATTTATGCCCCTTAAAATGTTTGGGCAAAACAGACAAGACTTGGCTCTTCTTCAAGGGAAGTGGCAGCAGAGTAGAAGCTAGTGTAGAAGTGAGTAAAGAAGTATTTGATGAAAATCTCCAACCAAATATAAAGTATTTAACCTAATATCAAGTGGGATATTACTGGGCCCAATGGGTATTCCAATTATGAGAAAATGTATAGTTCTCTACTCTTCAGCGCTGCAAATAATGTACATCACAGCATTAGAGCAAACCTGAAGTGATCCCAGAGATCACACAGTTAGCAATTAGACTGACCGGTCAGAGCAGCCAGGCCTCCTCTCTTTCCCTTTCATCTTTCCATTGTTCACTTAATACACCTCACCAATCACGGCTAACATTGTGATCTCTTGTTTGCTCAACTCATGCACACAAGACCTAATGAAAAGAAGAACCCCGCTGTTCTGTGACCCCATTGTTCTCTAATGGCTTCAGTGAGTTCAGTATTTTCTTTTTTTTTTTTCTTTTTTTTTTCCAGATGTTTCTGTGGAGACACAGGAAAAACACAATGAATCAAATTTTCAAGGATTCACTGTACAGTTTAAGAATGTTTTCCTGGTTATCCTCTTGCCTAAAGGGCTTTAGGAAGCTAATCTCTGACTTTCCTGCTTTTTTCATTCCAGTATGTCAAATTAGGTTAAAATATTGGGGAATCCCTGGAAGAATGGTCTAAGACACATAATTTGTAGTAATAACTCCAGTTTGACTCTGCCTGGGAACCCTGTTAATCCCCAATCCTTATGCTTTTACTTGGCTGTGAGACAAATGCCAAACTTAAAGGCCCTGAAAACAAAGTTTCTTAATCAGCTTCTTACTTTGAGCAATGGGGCCCTATACGAAGCTACAACAGCCTTGGTCATTTTACATGAGAGAGTTCTCTGTTTTCTGACTTCAGCTGTCATTTCTCACCCATATGAAGTGGCAAGACTTAGTTCAAAAAGATGATGTCATCTGCACACACAACGAATTTCTAATGTTCTTATATGTAATTAAATTCTTAAAACCTGCAGTGTTTTTCTTATTGGCCACTCGGGGGCAGCAGAAACAAGTTGTGCACACAGTCATCACACATCTTTTAAGTCGATATGGTGAACTTGCATATTTACACATGCAATACTTCAGGAGCAACATTCGCATTAATAGCATATCTCAAAATAAAAATGTCCTGACAGCTCTGATGGAGCTCAGCATTCATCTATAGCAGCTGCTTTATCACACAGAATTCCTCTGTGTGTAGCAGCTGACCTGTGTGGATGTGTGTCAGATCCTGCTTAAAGCTGCTGCTGTGCCACATGGGTAAACGCACACATCACTCTCAATTTAAAGACAAACTTACCATTTCAGCTGCTGCATGGTGCTGCAGGTGTTTGATAAATTCATTCATTCAGTGACACCTAAAAGGCATTATTGTCAGCCTCAGATGTTAATCTAACACGTTTCAGACCTTGTGTTTCCTCTTTGTTTTTGGGATTTTTCTGCTTGTGCAGGTTTTGCCTGTTTGTTTTCTTTGTCTGGATTGAAGCTTCCTTGTTGTGCTTCAGCCTGTCTGCCTTGGTGTTTATCATTTGGTCCTTTTTTTTGGTCCTTTACCACTGCCTAAGTCACATTAATAGCTGCACATTGATGGACATTTCAGTCCATTATGTTACAGATGCAACACTGTAGAACAGCAAAAGAAGCAAAATGTGCAAAAGCTGGTTTGTGATGTTGCAGCTGTGTGCACAACTCTGCATCATGCTAAAGCCATGAAAACTGAGGCTTTACTGCTCTCTGCAGTATGCTCCATGTTAAGTTCTGCTCTGTTGCATTAAAACACCAGTTTTCAGAACCAGAAATACTGGGGGCTCAGCTCAAAACTTGCAGTGCTCTGCAGGACCTACAGGATGGACAAAGCTTTGGCACCTCGCTCACAGCTGCTGTGTTCACTGTCGCTGTTGACATGAACTCAAATAAGATGCAGTGATTTTTTGGTGAAAAACTTTCAGTGCATTTTGGAGTCGTTTAACTCTGAATATTGAAGGGAAGAAATCTGCTTTCTTTCAGCTTGTTGGGGAGAACTGATGTGTAAGTTACAAATATTTTGGGGGCCAAATTTCCTTGTTTCATATTTTGGGTATTGGCTTTAAAAAAAATAATATAAAAACAACACACAATTATATCTGAATTTTTATGGTACTTCTACTCTTTTTTATATTATTACATTAGTGCTTGTGTTTACGCTCAGAATGACTGAATCAATCAGAACTTCAGACAGAGGCAGTAACATCAGTGAGACTCTATTATAGCTCTTTCAGTGAAAGCTAAAATCCATTTTCTGCATTTTCCTACAACTTTGCCTGTACATGTGTTGACAACTGCAAAGCTAAGGGTTGTAAAGTTTGAATACTAATTAAATGACCTGTGGGGCATCTAATTACCTCTAAACAAACAGAAGGCCAGATTGAAAAGTATGACCTCGGAAAATGCTGCGTTTCATTCAAAAGTGGAGCTGCTCATCAGCTGGGCCGGTACATAAAAGCTTTTGGAAACTGCATTTCAGTTTCACTGGTCATTTAAGGACTGTGAAAAATGTTTTCCAAGCCATCCTAAATGAGCATATTGAAGTTGCTCAGCTCATGTCTTAAGCTGACTGGACGAGAGGGTCACACTCAGCAATGTATTGTTTAAAAGGTTTACTGTCTGGCATTACACCATTTAATGTAAACTGACTGGACCCTCAGGTTATATGTTTTGTATGTTTTTAGTAGAACTGAGGGATTTTTATTTTTTTTTTGGGTCTGACAATCAGCTCACTGGTTTCTGTTGAATGTGCATGCAAAAACTGTGAAATCATTAACCCAGCAGATCAACTGTCTCCAGTGTGCAATGTGGTTGGAAAACAGAAGATTTGCTTTGCCCTAAAAATAGTGTCTGCTAATTAAGTGACAAAAAATAGACAACTCTATGGCAATTAATGAGTTCTGTAGTGGGGCTGAATATAACAGTGACACTGTCTGTGAACTTGTGAACATGTGCATTTTAGATAATTAATTCAAAACGGGATACAACTCAACTCAAACTAAATTTTCAACATTAAAGCTAACTCCAAAACTTGCTTCTGAGACACTGTCAGGAGAATGTTTAGCGATTTCTAGCAGTGCTAACAAAGACAGAATTGACTGGTGGTCCTCCACAAGCAGACCTACAAGACAATTTAACAGTCTGACTCACCGAAGCGGGGGCGTTGACCACGGAGAGGTTGTAGCCGTAAATGAAAGATGAACCCAGGGCGCCGAAGAAGGCTGCGCTCAACAGACAGGCTGTGACTGGCTGCTAACAAGAGAGCACACATACAGGATCATAATACACACCTTCATATTACTCATACAAATATGAACATGTTAGAGGCCTTGCATGTGGCAGTCACATGTTGTTTATCAATTCTGAAGTTGGACTAAAACCAAGGGGGCTCAGACTAGGAAGTTTGATAGAGGTCCAGGTATCCAGGCCAGGAAACTGGGTTATTCCCTTCACTTTGCCCTTGACTGGATTACAGTTTAAACAACAGTTATTAACAACACAGTGGGAAGTTCATTGTGGTCTGTGCATGCTCTATTGCAAACCAGTGCAAAATGGTACAGGCAGCAGTTATTCAAGGTGTTTTAGAGAAGAACTGAGCTATATGTACGGCTGGAGTTATCATCGAAATGTTCCAAAATTCAAAGGAGACATTAAGACAGACTGCTTTCATTTGGAAAGAATGAACAAAATTGACATACGTTGTTAGTTTTAAATAAAGGATATTGTAAACGAGTAGCACGGGTACAAAACAGGCAAAGACTAAAAGTGTGAAGACCCACAAGCAGTTAATTAAAATCCAGAACACAAAAGAGTCAGACAGAGCAAGAAAAACACATTGGAGATTTTCAGCTCAGAGAGTCTGACCACCTGAGGGGACAGAATCAGTAAGCTTGTCCTACGAGTGGCACAAGAAAAGAGGCCACAATATCATGAAATTCAAGCCTTTTGGGATATGAATGGCTCAGGAATGGACCTGATGAAATTTCCTGGCACATAGATTATGAGACATACATATAAATACAGTGTGCAAAGCTGACATTTAGGCCAGCAGTAAAGAGTATTAATGGAATGGGTTCTCACCATGGGGACCATGAATGTGCTGCCATTTTAATGGTGATCTTTCTAGTCAATTTTCATATGTCTTATGTAGAGGTTGGAAATTTGGCCTGATATAATAAAACAAATGTTAACTAGAAGCAGAGATCATCTTTTGCACACTACAAATATTCATATCAGAATTCCATGGCAAAATATTTGCTGTATGACAGATTGAACACACCACAATCACCTGCACTTAGCTCTTGCAGCTAGCAAGACATAAATAAAAGTCATAGTTTTAGCCTTTTACAGATTTTTAAAACTGATTGTCATCCAGATTTTAAAATGTTTGCACATCAGATGATTTCTAGCTCTTCCAATGGCACAGCACAAGGGATGGCAACATCAGTCCGTCCCTTTACATTTTATTTTAACCATCAAACTATTGTAGTCGTATCATTTTGCACATACATTCATAATCTCAAGAGGATGGATTCCACTGACATTTGCGACATTTGGCATTTCCCTGACCTTTCCTCTAGCACCACCAACAGGTTGACATTTGGACTTTTAGTGGAATATCTCAACAACTGTTGGATGGAAAGCTATGAAATTCAGCACTGACAGTCTTGTCCCCTGTTGGAGTCATTGTAAACACTCTGGTGATCCCATCACTTTTCCTTTGGCGCCATCATCAGGTCAGAAGGGTCATTTTTCCAGTTCTTTGTTTTTCGACAAATATCTGCAGAGCTGTCATTCCATCACTCTCAGCTGTATTCTGTGTTTGTGGTTATTGGCTCGTGGTAGTAAGATGGTGGCAATGGTAAACGTTCTACCTGTTTAAAATGAGCTATGCTAATCAGTTAGCATTGTGAACATTTAGCTGAAACTATGCACAGCCTGACAGAGCCGCATGCATGGCTGCAGACTCTTGTTATATTACTGTTGTGTATGATAAAACTCAGAGTACTGCCGGTGAGTTGACAGATTTTATCTAATTTTTAAGGGGAAAAAAAGACTCATTGTGCAGATTTCCACTCATAACTTGAAAGTGGTGATGGTGAGTTTGAATTCCTGAAGAGCTTTACTGGGACTGTAATCCTATATGATGAACAGCCTCTCTGAAGCAGATCTGGGTCCTGTCTTGAGGCAATAAACACTCTCCTGCATGTGTTTCATAAACAGTTTAGTGAAGGACAAAAGAACCTTTGTATGCACAGCATCAGCCTGTGCTGTACACAGAGAGAGCAACAGCCTGGAGGCATAGCTACATCATCCAGAACATCAGGATAAGACCCAGTAGGAGTGATTAGAGAAAGAGTTGGTGGTGAAGGTAGAACAGAGAGGATGGTGGGTTAGAGCTAGAGGGGGAGAAGAATTATGGCAAAGTTAAGGATTAGAGCTCAAAGTGAGGAACACAGGATGTTATCTGCTAAACCAAAGCAAAAGACGTGTTTCTCTCAGATGTGTGGTCAGATGATACTGAAGCTATCAGCAGTAAGTGAATAAACTTTCTACATCAGGCACTTACAGCTATGAGCAGGCTCTGAACATGGGTTTAGCATATGGTTTATGCTGTATGGCCAATAAAATCTGACTTTCTTCCTGCGAAAAGGAGAAGTCAAAGTAAAGGAAACCACACCTGATTGAACGGACTGAGTTCAGCAGGTAGTCATAAAGGAGGAGCTGAATGTGAAGGAAGAAGACATGGCACTATTTTAGCAGAGAGCCTATGTTTATTTCTAAGAGTAAACTTGGAAATAACCCACCAACTTTTATAGAAGAACAGTTACTGTATTAGTGCATAGTACTGAAAATCTGTGTTCATCACTGTAAACATACAGAAAATGTTACTAGAAAAGCAAAAAAAAAAAAAAAAAAAACCTGTATCATTGGTTGATTTATTGAGTTGCTGGGTACCACCCACACCAATATTGTTGTTGCTGAGTCTGCCCAATTAAGACGGGGGCGGTATCTGAACAGAAGAAGCTGCATGGAAAGCTCTCCACTGGGACCTTGCTCCATTGGCACACCTCAAACCTGTTTAAATCAGCCTATGGCTCAAACCTGTATCCTAAGATCGGACTTCAGAAGATTAGAAAGCAGCTGTCTGTGTTATCTTTGAGGAGCAGTTAATTTTTGAGCAGGGGGAGGCTGTCAATAAAAGTGCCATTTCTGGCTAGATCAACACCATAATACCAACGTTTACCTCGCCACTAGTAGTGAGGGAATGCCATCAAGTGGGTGGAGTGTGGAATACATTTTATGAAATATTAATAAGCAATTATAAACACTCATGAATAATACAATAAACATCTGGTACATATTTCAGACTAGTAATAATATTTTCAATGTGAACACATTTGCAAACAGATAATTCTACATGTTAATTAAAATGTTTAAAGATAACCAGGAATAAACTTTTCTCCTTATTTTTATTTGACTCAAACATCAGTCAGTCATCTTTGAAGCACATATTAAAGGTGCTAACTTTATTATGTCCCCAATATAGACTTTTATTATCACTTCAACCTAATTTCGATGTGATTTTAGCACAGATTCAAATAGAGGAGAGAGCCTCTGTTTCAGCAGCAGGTCAGAGCCTCACAAAGCAGCTGCAGGATTTCGGATAACAGTCCAGAAAGATACATATTTTCTGAAATGTAGCATCCTCACAGTGTATCCTTTCCATACCCATCGTCATACTTGTTAATGCATAACATAACAGGCAAATAACAATAACATCAAACAGCCATGACCTACATAGAGCCATCAGGACAGGACTGTCAAGCAGCCAGAGCAGTCAAATTTTATACATCACAAAGATGTCACCATTTGGCAGCTTTAAAGTCAGAAAGATATGCACTTTCAGTGATTTAATGACACCAACCTTTTCAGAGTTCTTCTTGGAGTCACTCATCTTGTGGTCAGCCGGGCCGTCTTTCTGTGGTTTGTCCATGTTAATGTTTCAGCACCATAAAATGAGAAGGTCATAGCGTGTCAGATATCTAGCTCATACAGAATACCCATAGAGAGAGAAGACGCATTTCACAACAAAGAGGGGGAAGTGAAATTTACTATAGAGTGAAACATCTGCTGAAAAGGAAACAACAGTGCTTCAATGTGCTGACATGCAATGCAGACGATAGTTCAAGAGGTTCAAAGGATAATAGATCAGAAGTTAATCACAAGTGTAGGATTTGCCCGAAGACAAATGTGACAAAGTCAAATCAGTTTTCTAACATGCAAAAAGCTTTGCCTGTCATGAAGCTCTACCAGCAGAGCCCTGACCACAGTTTGAAGCATTGGATTTTACTCAACAGAAAGAAACAATGATCTGGGTTTGTCCTACCTCACATCATAGGACTCCACAGCGTGTGCACGCACACACACGCACACAAGCCACATTAAAAGCCTGAGTCTGACACCTACTGGCTATAAAAGGAGTAACACTCAGAGATACTGGACAGCAGACATTGTATGAAATCTGGTGTCTCCAATTAAATGTAGGCTTAGGCATCATTTTTACCAACCACAGGTGGTGCAGGGCATTCAACTGTGGGATGTATTTAAAACTAGGAGTCTGTTTTGATGACATTTGTGGGGGGAAAAAAAAAGTTACAGCAGGGTTTTAGGCCTTAAAGCTACTAAACAAAAAGAAGACAACATTCAAGCACTTTACACATAACTGACAGGAGTCAGTGTTCCTCTCTTTTGCACGCAGTTAAAAATATTTAATAGCCTCCAGGCACCTCCCAGAATGCAAATGAGTCCCTGATTGGATGACTAGAATGAAAACCAGCAGGACTCTGAGTCCTGAGGAGCAGAATTAAATACCACAGCTGTGCAGTCAGTATGTAAGATGACTAAAGACACTTGACTCATAGTCATAGTCTGAGCTTTCCTTTCTACAATTGCTCAACTAAATCACTACTTGACTATTTGCTCACTATTTGACTTTGAGTCAGTAACAAATCTGGATGCTGAAGTTGTTAAAGTGGCACTTATTTCAAACTGAATCTTTTTTTAGGGTGTATATCTGGAGCTTTCAGAGATTTCGCAGCCACAGCCAAATTAGTCATCAGTTTCGCTATATTAAAAACACTTGAAAAAGCTCACATTCATCCAGAACACTTTGATTAAGGCTCCAATGTCAACACAGTTAGTATACCTTGAAAGAACTATTACATAACAACATTTGTGTGTGAGTAAATGGGGCAAACCATGCAGTTGAAAGCCCCTCAAAGCTGGACCTAGACCTTTTACAGTCAGAATGAATAAACTGCACTTGTGCCACGCGCACTGGTACAGAAGAGGATGATGAGACATGAGACAAAATGCATGCTTTAGCCTGAGAATATGGTTGTGCATGACAGTGGATGTAACTGCCTGGGTTTGACCTGCTATAGAGTGGCTGTACACTGTGACTGTATTGGGCAACCTGGACCAGATTGCAAACATATTGAAGTGCATCAGAAGAGTCAGGGGTCTTTCTGTTTGTCTAACACACAGAGGGAAACCTGGGTAAAGACATGTACATATGCAAAGAGGACGGCTTCAAAGTCCCTGGCTTTGCGTAGAGAATTCAAATTGACCTGTTTACTTTGCCACATCCTCTCAAGTTGGGACAGAGGAGCCCGTGTCCTGAAACTACCTGACAACCTAGAGCTACTTGTGGTTAATGAATTCCTCTCTCTTTGCAGATAAAGATCTGACCATCTACCTTTTCCTTTTTTGAAAGACTTTGAAGGTGTTTGCTGCAATGTTTCATGATGGTGTCAAAGCATGCCAAAGGATGTTCTGCTCACCTCCAACCTCAATGAAACAGCAAACAAAGCAAAAAATAAAAAAGTCAATGTAATGAACCATTCCAACATGAGTGCATGACACCATAGTTCTCAAACACTGCAGTGGGTGACCTGCAGTGACTTTTGTGAACAAATATTCCACTATAAATGTGTCTTTTGAAGGATTTTTAGTGTGCTACTTTTGAACTTCTCAGAACCACTTTTCAAGCCTCTTCAAGACTGAAAAAGGAGATTTGCGACAGGGTAATCCCTCAACAGCACAATCTGTTAATTAAATAAAAGCATCACCCTCCACCTAAAGTCTGTGAACATAATTATTAATCTTGTTAAAAAGACTTGTAAAATCATGAATTGATAAGATCATAATTCCACTGGAAGTCAGTAAACAATTACCAAGCCTTACAACATACTTAAAACACAAACACCTTAAAGTACTTATTAGTGCCTTAGGCTTAGAGTTAATATTCCGTACTACTGTACATTACCTGTGCATTAGTCATTTAAGTGAAGCTATCCTTACATTTCCTCACTGTCATGCTCCACAACTTAACTCTAAAAACATGTTGTAACAAAGAAGACACAGAAACCCTCTGTGAGCAATGTGTCCGAAAGTACAGTACGTTTAAAGAAGAATGAGTGTCAGCCAAGTTGACCAAACTCCTACAGTTCTGTGGATCACAGCTGAGAAAATTCACAATTGTGGACTGCAGACATACTCACGCTCAAGCTGTGTATCCACCGCTAGCAGGAAGACAACTAACCAAACATTACACAGAAATGACAATGATATAAGACAGAAAAATGATTAACTTTGAGCTGCCCCCCACCACCACCACCCACACACACACACACACACACACACACACACACACACACACACACACACACACCTCCCTCTCTCCCTCCCTCCCTCTCTTATTTCATCATTACTATCTGAGGTCAGCCCCACTGTAGGAAGAGAAAGAGAAACTGACTACTGCACATGTGTCTTATTTGATAGCATTACGGTATAGAGCTATCCACTGTCCACCCATAGTCACCACTACATTAAATGTAACCAGCTACACCAATGAAGGCATTACAGCAGCAATTAACCAAATTAAATTAGGTTCATTTGCAAAAATGTGCTTGTCCTTCTAGGCCACATGGGTCATATCAATACAGAAATAAAACACTGATTTATTCAGCAAGGTGGTCCACAGTCTAATATTTTAAAGGGAGAGCCTGTGGTGAGCATAATAGCACTCTATCACAAGCTGCTAACTCCACCAGGAAGTGTTTGTGCACAGATTCTACACATAGATCGCACGATATTAAAGAGCACCTCAACACTGACCTGCTGCAGTGACGGACAGGTGTACTCCAGGACGCTGTGACATCACTGTTAGTAGGGTGAGCTACAGATGCAGCAGGGCAAACTTCCTAATGACACCTAACTACACCCAGGAGGTGAAACACAGCTTGAAACTTTCACCTACAGAGCCTGTGTTACTCTTTAGAGTCTACAGCCATGCTAGCTGCTCTGTGCTGATGCTGATGTTTACAGTCCAGGTTTCCACATTCGTCATATGTTTTTTAGCAGGTTTGCATGCAAACATCTGCTAATAAGCAGTAAACACAAAGTGCAGCTGAAGCTGATGGTAATGCTATTAGTTTTGCAGGTATCTGGTCATTAAAATATTGACCTGATCGTGTCACTCCATGCAAAATCACCATTTATTACAATGCATCTTAAAAGGGGCATGACTGTCATGACTGTTAGAATCCAGTGTCATAGCTTTTCAGTTGCTGTGGATACATGTGATTAAAAAAAGCGCAAATGTCAACCTCACAGTGGCACTAGAAGAAAACCAACCAGATCACCAAAGCCATCGTCGAGGAACCTGTCACAGTATATTCAGTTCTTACCTGCTGCCATTGTTTCCTCATCTGCTCACCGCTGCCCTCAGTAATTTTCTACTACACGCACCTGCCTGCCCACCTCATCACACACCTGAGACTCATAGCAATCAGTGTGGTATATAAGCTGCTCTGCCACGCTCACTCTTTGCCAGACTGTCATTGTTGTAGTACAAGATTCTCAAGCTATGTCTCATGAACTGAACTGCTGCCAAAACTGCCTGTTTCTGACCATGCCTGTTCAACCTTGAGAGACTCTAAGACTTTGATTTCAGCACATCCTCAATCTTTGCCTGCCTGTGACTGCTGGATGTTTGATTCTCTGCGTGATACCAGACACTGTGTCACACTGTTGCTGCTAATCTGGTTTTGCCAAGTTAAGATTAAAAGTTAATAGAAATTGTATCCATGTTATGGTGGTTCTGCACTTGGGCCTGAAACCCCCTTTGTGACAGGAACCATGATGTTTCAGTCTGGACTAAAGTTGTGGACCAATAGGCCAAGAATATGATTGACAGATTGATTTAGTGTGGCTAAAAAAAATTATTTTAAATCAAAATTATTTATTGTTCATATGAAAATCAGAAGTTTGACTTATCTAAAAACAAAGACATTCACAGCACTTAAGCTGCAAATGTTAACTGCAACTGAGTATTTTGCTTTCTCTAAGCCTGATGTATTACTACCTCTTCAAACTAACAAGACAAGCAGCTAATCTCATATCCAGATGTATTATATACACCATACACCACTGAGCTAGTGTAAATATGGCTGACTTTATCTTAAAGAACTAAATAACATCTCGGGTCATCTGGTTTGAAAAGATCTAAAGAAAGTTTTGAACAGGAGCTGCTCTGTATGCTCAAAATGTGAACGACTGCAGCAACAATGTTACATAAACCTGACCTATGATAGGATCAATAAAGCCTCCAGCATGATTCCATGAACCCATGTTGACCCTCTCAATTACCAGAGCCTTGAATAATACTGTAATTAAAAGCGCTTCAAATGATAAAAGCTGTGCGACATTGAGCCCTCTTCTTCTTTGTGCAGGTAAATAAGCAGTCAGACATGTTTTGTCTGACTGTGTTTGGACTATGATCACTAAAGAAATCCCAGTGCTTACCTTGAATAGTCTCTATACTGTACAATACATCATGCCGCGAAGAGTTCAAATTGTGAAGTTTTAAAGTGCTGGGAGACATTTCTTCTGTCTCCCACCATTAAAACAATGAAGAGTACCCTTCATGTTAATGCATGCTGTCTGTCCATTGTTCTGCCTGCATTCCTTGATTTCATGGAACACGCCTTCATATGCACAACTGGCCAAAGTGCAGAGGAGACATGCCCACGTCAGATGGTGTTTAGATCAGAATACGAGAAGCCTCTACCAGCTGTTGAGGTAACACGCACACCCTGCTGGAGTTATCCCGTAGAAACGTGCAGCGTTGAACGCTAATGGAGTGACTGCGCCATTCTGGACGAAGAGGAAAAGAGCTCCTGCAGACAAACTACAGCTTGTTACACAAAGGCAGCAGAGCTTGGTCTTCAATCCCCAAAAAAACTTCTCCTCAGGCAGTTCCTTCTCTGATCAATGGCTGCTTTATTCTCCTTCAGCTTCACATTAGTTGTTTGTTGAAACGACTGCCTGGCAGCTGTCCAGAGGCCTATTACAAACATGTGAGCCACATTTCTGCAATGTGAAGGCAATATCATAAACACAGGCCAGCAATATGGCACAGTTTAAGTTTGATAGCTGCAGCACGTGGTTATAGGCATGTGTTTTGCTTTGTGAACTGTGAACTTCCATGGGAAAAAAGATATGGCCAATGAAACTCAGCCTTGTAAGGTGAGCCCCTCTTTGTGTTTTCTCAGTCCTGGAGTCTAACAGTAACAGTAGTATAAGGTTTCCCAGGGTGTGGATAGATCTGTCAGTGGGAAAAAGTGCACATGGACGTGGACTGTGCCAAACCACCGACAATAGGTGAGAAGACAAAAATCTTTTATGTTAGTTTTTAATGTCAACAATGTGTTGTGAACAAGTTTACAGGGGCACCATAAAAGGGGGCAAAGCTAGGATGAGTCCAGTGGACCTGAGCTAAAAGAGAGAACCAAAGGCAACAATTTGTTACCCAATAATTCTCCAACAAAGGCGAGCGCTCATGAAGGCCTGCACAGCCCTGTCAGCATTTTGTCAGCAATACCCTGACTTATTGTTTTAGAAGCAAGCTAGCTACTACAATAAATAAAACTAATGAAATGGTTTGATTTTCACTGAATAAACTCTATATTAATGATTACCAAATTACTACTATCATTATATTTTGTTTATTTTTTCCAAAATTGAATCAGAACAGCTCCAGTCAATCCCCCATCACTCCTGGAGAAAAGTGAGCAGTAATGCGTCGATAGTAACAAGCTCCTTTTGCCCAGAGCGATCCGTACAGCTGAAGATGGAAAATGCCAGTTTTTGGAGTGAAAGTTAAATCCTCTAATTTTGCCAGAGCAGAGATCATTCAAAATAAAGAATTCATTTAGTTAATAATAATAATTATAATGGCAATGCCATGTAATTACATTGAAATTATGATGATACTATTACAGAATACGTTATTATATACATGTATACAATTATATGCATACATATAACTATTAGTGATCTATGGGGCCGAATATTTTCTAATAATATAAAAATTATTATAGAATTATAATTCAATTCTGTCATGAGGTCCAAAATCTCTGGCAGCACCCCTGCAAGTTTATCTGCTGATATATTTCTGCACAGCCTGTTTCCAAAATCATCAAAGCAGCTACTGCATTCTCCCTGTTCAAATACACACTACCAAATATTACATTATGCTTTTCTATATTATGCAATGTTGGATATGCAAAGTCTGCTGTCAGTCATATCATACAACACTGTGTATTAAGTATTACTGCCCATGTGTCATAAAAAGTAGGCATGTTGATTCTGCCAACATTACAGTTCTTTGCATAGCTCTTGTCCTCCATTTGTTTTATCTCTGATGATCACTTCTTTCTGCTCTTGTCCATGGTCCTTGATGCTGAAGCCAACAGCTGTGTTAAACATTGACTGTCCCACTGTGCCAGTGGCTCGGTCATCCAGTCCCCACAGAGAAATATTTGTATCTAGTAACTAGTTACTGAGAATCAATGGGGGGATTAAAAAGCTCCCAAATATGTACTTGACAGCAGGATCATTCTGTGAAAATCAACAGGAGAAAGAAAACTCACCAACTACTCGTGGAAGTCTCGCCGCCTAAAATTGTCTCGCAAAATCCGCAACCAAAAGTAAGTGCAGGCACACACAATAATTGAAAAGACACCATTATCACATCACATGAGGACTAGCTGGCTAATTTAATTTACTGAAAGTGGACATGGACTGAAAGTGGTCAGAGCCGCAGTCAACAGTGCTGCTGCAGGAGGCTTTTCTGATCAGTGAGTCAGCTCCTGCATGCACTCTGTCAGGTGAAGTTACAGAATAAACCTCAGTTAGAGGAAAAAAAACAACTGAATAACATAACAAGCTTTATAAGTCATTGAACCTGAACTTTTGTACTTTTACAGCAACCATGCTTTGAGTGCTGTGGTCTGATAAACACTGTTTAATCTCATAGTGTGACTGCATCAAACCTAACATCAAGCAAAATGCTACTTTTACAACACATTAAAAACCACATAAAAGCTTCCACTTACCTTTTAATCTGCCTGTGCAGGCTGCTCTGACAAACCCAGCCAAGCATTGAGGCAACACATTATGGTGCTATTCTATATATGCTGTGCCATTAGCTAATAGACCAATAAATGTTTGACCCACTAACTTGTGGTGGCAGAGGTGGAGGAATGGATCCCTGGTCAAACCTTGATCAGCTTCTATCTCTAGGGCAAACTGTGTATGTAAATATTGTGAGAAATACAGCCCCTCTGATCATCTTTTCTTCTTTACTTTTACCCACAAGTCTGGTTATTGATATCCTATACTTGGCAGTTACATGCCCCAGTATCCAAAGTCCAGAAGTCTGTTGGAGGTATATGAAACCAGGAGGTGATGTTTGTGTGAGCAGGACACTCCTCATGTGAACACAATCAGAAGTACACGTGCACTCAGCTCAGGCCAACACAACCGCAGAGTTTCTAACACACACACAGTCAAAGCAGTGCAAATCTCACGCTGTGTTTTCTCTGAGTTGAGCTGTGTGATTATTGGGTTGCTGTGTCAGGCTATTATACTGCTGAACATCTTAAAAAAACATGGCTGCCGAGAGCCAGATGTGACAAGTCTACCCACAGAGTAACACACACAAAAACTTAGCTCAAATAAATTTCAGGGTTTTGCTACATCGTCTGACCAATTCTGAATTGCAACACCTTCCCAGAGAGAAATATATATGGTCTGTGTGTGTGTGTGTGTGTGTGTATAGAATAAGCAAGCTGTGACATAAAACACAGCCCTGTTACAGATCCACAGCTGCAGTACAGTTATTGTTATAATGTAATAACTGTAGACACTGTTGCCTTTGTCACTACTGAGATAAATCGTCAAAATAATGCAACTATAATTCAAAACTTGACACTTTTTTAGCATCCCGTGCACCATTTCCAAGAACTGCACTGAAACAATTTGAGCACACGAGGCTTTGATTCAGATTGGACTCTGTTAGATGTTCACACAGCAAGTCTATTTCATACAAATATAACTTAAACATCATCAATAAAATGCATTCATCATTACGTGATGATTCCAAGCCATCAGTATTCATAGTGTTTTCAGTGGATTAATCATGAATCTGACCAAGATTATAAATGTCAGTTTGTTTCCCCTTGAACACGTGAGAGTATGACTGTACACAAATGAGTAAATAAATATCAGGGGGAGGAGTGCAACACGAGAATAACACTTTAAAGATACTTCTCTCAATCATATCTGCTTTCTCAGACTGTTTCCAATAAAAAGAGATGGAGGTGTTAAAGAAACAATGTCTCATGTAAGGATGACTCACTGAGTCACAGGAAGTCTTCTAAAAAGTGTTAAGAAGCTTTCTTATCTGCTCCTCTTGGTCTTTTCCCTACAGGTCAACACCCACAGTTCAACGTGCTCCTGAATGTCATGAAACTGTGATAAACACACTCACTGGACGACCCGCACACAGCACAAACCTGCATGGAAGGGAAAATGCATAAAAAGTGTTTTTATTATTATTATTGTTATTATTAATGAATCACTTCCACCTTGGAAGTGGATGCATAAAGACATGGAAAAATGATAAGTGAGACGAGCATAGTGGGCCCAAACAAAAACACAGCAACAACACGGGACCTTCAACTGAACAGACAGCATCTTGATTGTACACGTACTTAGTTCTTTCAGTTCCTATTATTGCTCCCCAGACCAACAGGAAGAATTGTGAATCACAGAAAATATGAAACTTAGGACAAAGCAAAAAGAACAAAAAAAAAAAAAGACACATCTCCTTGAATCCTTGAAAAAAAAAAAAACAAACAAAGCAAGCAACTTCAGGTAAGACTTTTGAGTTGCTTCTCATTTCAGGAATGTAACCAAAAGGTTTCATTTCTTTCAAACGTGACTTTGTTGATTTCAGAAAAACAACTGGCTTTTGGTTCATCCGTGACGTGAGGATGTATTGAGCCCAACCACAAACAAGGATTCCATTCGAACTGAGTGAAAGCGATCACATATGGAATGTTGAGCTTACAAATACTTTTCTGCATCCATAATGCTCAAAGAGATGTAAAAGCACTCATGGTTACAATGTATACTTCATTTTGTCTCTGTGTAAGTTGAGGTTATTCGCATCAGAGACGTATGGTGGATCGTTTTTAACGGGAGCTTTTCCCAGCCATAACCATTTACAATTCAGAGGTTTACAGACAGCATAGAACACCGCTTAGACAGTGAAAATACAGTTAGAAAAAAAAAGAAGATTGAAGTCTACAGTAGTCCTTGTCCCTGGAGATGTGGATGTTTGTCTGCTTGCAGCTCAGTATGTAACAGTCCACTGCTTGATGGAGGCATCATGGGAGGCAGTGACTAGAGTATGCTCATCGACCCAGGCCAGGCCGCTCACGTGGTGCAACCGGTGAGTGTCTGCAGACATCAGAGCAATAAAAACGAGCTCGTTACTGAAGTGTTTCAAGTGTTAGACAAGATCAGTTCACTCAACAATCAATACTTACTGATCTATGACTTCCAGTTACTATTCTTAAGAGAAAATGTAACCACAAATTTGTCATTCTGAGCACTTTTTGTCAACGGATCGGTTTGAAATATGGAACAGGAAGGAGCTGAGGTGCTGCAGATGACGCCTTCAGCTCCTTGGCAAGGTAACCAGCTGCTCTGTTGACATGTAGAAAACTAGTTGCACAGCATTTCATCACACCGCTGTTTTAGTTAGGAATTCATTCTTTGTTTAAAAAAAAGAAACAAACAAAAAAAACACGTTTGTTTGGCTGCACCGTAAACAAAAACGCTGGCTGGGCTCTGTGGCATTTCTGACAAACTAGCTGCTCAGTGTTTGCTCTCAACACTTCCTTCTACCAGCAGCAGCCACAGATGTCGCCAAATCAACCAGGGCCTAAATCTGGAGGATTACGTGCTCTAAAAGCATAAAGGAGTGGGCTTAAATAGCTCATACAGAACAATCTCAAAACACATCAGTGTCTACCTGTGTGTGTGAGCCAGGCATGAGTGAAAGCACACGTGCATTTGTAAGGCCTACCTGGGAGCTTAATCCTCTTGTCTGCATCACCAATCGTCCAGACATACACCATCATGTCCATCCCACCAGTAGCAAAGTGCTCATTATCAGGTGACCAGGCCAAGCTCACTGGTTTGGCATGGTGTCCATAAAACTGATTTTTGACCTGGTGGGGAAAAAAACAAAACAAAACAGTGAGCATTATAAAAAGAGACAATGGCTGTAAGTCATACAAAGCTATTAATAGGCACTGGACATGGAGTAATCCCCAAAAAGGATGCATAGGACAGACAGATGTTTACCGAGTAGTCGTCAGCCACAGAAAAAGCTGTGGCAACTTTCTTCTCGTCGATGACGGCCAGATAGGCTCCATCATTAGAGTAAGCCATGTCTGTGATCGACCCGCTGACCTCGACAGTTTTACCCTCGTCCTTCAGAGTGTTGCCAACAACGGAGTACAGATGGATTTTCCCATCCTGCAGAGACAAAAGGAAAGTATGAATTTCCAAATCTAATACCACCAAGATGTGATTCTCCTGTGAGGAGAACTGAATATGGATGATTACGACACACCACGACACGCTGATGTGATTTTTTCCCCTGAAAGCATTTTTTCGAGATAATCTGTGTTTCTGGACGTCAACTTACTGTTGCCCCCACCGCAGCAGTGGTGCCGCCAGGGTGGATGACTCCAACCTCTGCTTCATAGCCGAGATTGTCCAATGTGAAGACCTTCTTCTTATCCTTCAGCAGGACGACCTAGAAAAAGCAAGAGATGACAAATGGTGCCATCAAAATAAGAGATAACATTTGCAGATACCAAAACTTAAGAGGATTAAAATATCGAGTGAATGATGTCAAACGTTGGAAATGGTTCAGATGTATTCACGGCAGAAACACCAAACTAAAGATAATACAAAAGACGTTACCTGCCCAATGCACACAGCCAGTGACAGCCCTCCATCTGCAGCTGACACGCTTTTAGGCTGGAAATCCATCTTCACCACATCAGAGGCACTGTAAACCAGCAGCTGCGGTTATTCATATTATACATAAGCGCAGTGGTCAACCATGACATGACATCTACCGCTTCAGAGGCTAAAATATAATGTTAGACTCATATTGATGATGGACAGATTATCGTCCCACTCGACAGCATCAATACAAGCTCTATGCATACAGAAAGAAAGTGTTAATCAACTGACTGCTTCACACAAAAATAACAACTATGAACCGATGCTGCAAACCTGCTCTGAGTCAATGTTGTGACAGATGTCACGTAACACTAGTATTACTGCCTTGTGGCTGTCCGCCTCCACCAGCCAGTCAAGCTGCATTTGCTTCCATGTCTGTCTAGACTCATACCAGCAGTGACAACTTTGAAGGAATTTAATTAGTCCTTTCAATCGATTAAAATAGTTAATCGCGATTAATCTCATGAATGTCGTAGTTAACTCGCGATTAATCGCAAATTAATCGCACATTTTTATCTATTCTAAATGTCCCTTGAATTATCATTTTAATACTGTTATCAGCATGGAAAAGTGGATAGGCTTGCTTTGTGCAAAGGTTTTTTTATTTTATATTTCACACTAACATTCTCACTTTGAGCAGTCATTCACATTTGAATGAATCAAATCTCACACAGTTTAACACTGTCAATAACAGATGACAAAAAAATAAATACTTGGTTACAAAAAGCTCCTTCAACATCCCTTTCTAAGGGATCAAAACAGGGTGATCCAAGATAAAGTTACACATCAAGTGCACATCATTGTAAACTAGGACTCAGCCTGCAGTGCAGTTAAACCATGGCTGAAACTTTCCTTTCTTAAGTTTCCTTTGCACAGTATCCATATGCCTCTGTTGAAAGCCATCCATTGTCACCTGGTTTTGACCAGGAGGCGGCGGAGAATTCGCATTCGCCGTGTGTTTGGCCATCAAGTGGTATTTCAGACTGGAAGTGCTCCGGTGATAACTCAGTTCACACCAACAATACACACAGATAACTTTGGTCTTGTCAGTCGACCCATCGGGCAACTTTTTGAAACTAAACTTTCCATTCAGAATCTTGTTCACATCCATTTCGGCGTTTCACACTTGACATCCACACAAACCGGCCTACACTTTTACAGCTGGCAAGGAAGCGAGACCAAACACGTGTGTGGGGCGTGCCTATTGTTTTGTTTCTGGTTTATAACCGGATCCTGTAGTTTTTGTAACGTTACTAGCAGTGGCCACAGCTTATAAAAAACTACAAGTTCACTAGGTCACAAAGAGCGTTAATCTCACACAAAAAAAAAAGACGCCGTTAAAATTGATTTGCGTTAACACATTAATAGCACGATATTTTTGACAGCACTAAATTTAATAAAAGGTATTACGTGTATTTTCTGACAAAATGAAAGTTTATTGACATGTATGATTCTAGTGAATGATCTCAATTCAGAAACACACTGTCTTCACTTAGAGACTATTTTTCCTGAGGAGCACAGAGGACTGATGGAGAGCTTTATCACATGGTGTCACCTGAAGCTCAACATCAGCAGAACCAATGAGCCTATGGTGACGAGTCCTGAGATATCGCATTCATGCTTTCAGCGGTGCAAAGGTAGAAAAGTCAATGAACACTGCTAATGATTTTCTACATTTCTACATTCATTAAGCTCGAGCACATCCACCAACTGTCATAATAAAGCTTCATTTAAGATTTGTTTCTGTCAAGTTTGAATGAAAAGTGTGTTTTCCTACAATAAAATGACCGTTAGTGTAAATGGAGTCTGGTGGCTTTGGTGAGAGAGATACAGCAGCGGTTTCAGGTTAAACAAAGGAATCCTGTAGGGATCCTTTCCATAATGTTGTCAGACTCTCAGAATAACAGTCTGAGCAGTGGAAACAACACTTTTCGTAGACGGACATTGACAGTGATCACAGCCGCTTCATGCCTGCTGGCTGCAGCTCTCTCGCTAAAGACTGGAAAAACTTCAAAATTGTTGTCTCCGTTAGTCACTTGGACACAAAAAAATGGGAAAATAGAGTCCATAATTAGATAATACGCGACTGGAATTTCTTCCATTTGTCTGGGACACTGAAATCTTCCAGAACACGTGGACACAGGCACTGATTGGAAACAAAGTGTAGGTCAAGCTGAAACAAGCGTACCAACCCATACCTGTACTCCTTCTTGTCAATGCTGGTGAAGCGCAGTGTGTCGTCCATGCTGCACGTCACCAGCTCGTTGGCGTCATTAGTCACCATCTTGCTCACCTGGTTGCTGTGGCCCTTCCCAGAGAGGCAATCATTCTCCCCAGTCTCTGCATCCCAGTAATGTGAGGCAATGGTTATGGAAAACATCAACAGTTTAAAGGGATAAGCAGGAAAGTGATGGAGTGCAGACTATGAAACAAGCACACACAACTAATGGCAGTGACAGACGATTGAAAGATTGATTCTAAGGCTGCAGGAGCATCCCTCTATAACCCAAAGAAGGCGTCACAGCTGCAGACAGAGCACTACAGACTGCACCACAGAGCCTTCTCCATCTAGCACTGTTCCCTCATCTGGGAAATATGAGAATTATTTAGACTGTCTAAATAATTAATGTTGATTTCAACGCTCCATTAATCCCATCGCCCTCTTAAGAGATTCTTAATACTGACTGTTTATAATGTCAACATGCTGTACTTAGGGGATTAAAAACTATTTTCACTTTGTGCTACATCTGCCAGAGCAGCTCTAAATGATCAAAGATCATCTACATACAGTAAAAAGGGCGCTTTTATTTTTTACTTCTGGGACACAGACAGGCCTTGACAATCACTACTGGCACCTCTCGATCAGTGAAAGGATATTGATGTGTCCATCGTGGCTCCCGGAGTAGATGTATGGTCGCCCGTCACTTTTGTGGACTGTCAGACACTGGATGGATTTGCTGTGACCCTGTGAAGACGAACAAGTCCATGTTTTCAGATCTACTTAGAAAGGCACACAAGAGCAGCTCATGTTGAATATTAACCCCCACCCATGATGGACATTTCACTTGAAATATTTGAAAGTATCAATTCCAGTGAAGGCCACATGACTAACCTGATATACAGTCAGTTTATATCTGTCCTCCTGCCTTCTGGGACATATAATACACTTTAATGCATCAAATCTACACTGTCCCCAGGCTGGGTCAGCCAACCACACGCTGACATTTTGAGGGACTGTAGCTTCAAGAGGAATACTAATGTAATTTTACACCACCCACCCTCCCTCACACCATTTCTGACAAATGTTTATGCCAGTCAAAAGCTTTGAGTCTCTGCTCGAGTGAAAGATGGCTTTACCTCCTCACGCCACAAAAATCCATTAAAAACAACTCTGACAATGAGGTGAGAGCTTTATACAAAAGGCAGCACTTGTTGCTTTAGCTCGGTTGCGTGAATATTGTGAAGTTCAAATCCTGAAAATGTATGGATGAGCATTTGCTGACTGTGTGGTGTGCAATCAAAAAAAATGTGCAGTAAGATTTTAGAACGTCTGTCCACATTTCTAAAGAGGTGATAACAGTAGAAATCTGAAAGCACAAAGAAAGAAAAGGTTTCAAACAGCTCGAGTCTTATTTGAGAGTGTGTTGTGAACACACAGCTTTCGTCAACACAAGCTGCTTATTGTTGTGTTTGTATATAGTTACAAACATGTCTAATCTGCAGCCCATACATGTATGCAAATTCTGGTTATTCATCTTCAATGTTACCATGTTCACACCAACTCAAAAGTTTAAAAACAGCCAGCTTAAAGAAAAGTAAATAAAAATCGAATTTACAGAAGGTTTTATCAGTTTCATAGGACTCCTCTGATAACATCCAGGAATAGCATCCTTAAACTCTTGAGAGTCTGACCTTGACCGTGCGTAGGGGCCGATCAGGGTTGTTCTTGTCCAGATAGTTGATGTATCCTGACAAGGAGATGCTGAGGAGGTGGTCTTTCTGCCACAGGCAGCCCAGCTGCTGGTCTGTCATATCCGTGCCCATGTTGAAGGTGGTGACGGCCGTACCTGCACCAACGTCCCAGAGTTTCACGGTCTTGTCCCCTGAGGCGGAGATCAGTTGGGAGCTGTCAGGGCTCCAGCTCAGCTGCAGGATTTAAAGGAAAATGTATGATATGAATATGCATGGAACCAAAGGAAAGTGCCCTATGACAACAACCGAAACACCAAAGCTATGTGGAAAACAAGTAAATCAATCAATCACAAAATGACATCAGTAATGTGAGGACAGACGGAGGCCTAATCCTTCATTTGAATAGGCAAAGAAGCATTCTGTGTGTCCTCACACTCTGCAGACTGCATGCCCACTCTGATTACAGCTAGTGCTCCTAAAAATAAAAACCACTCAGCTAACCGAGTTATTGATTAGAGGATGACAGAGAGGTTAAACACTGTGGTGAGAATTTGTTTGAGTTTAAATAAAACTACTGTTGTGAATGCAGCGTCCATTTCTTCATAAAAAAAATAAATATCCTACTTACAGCATAGATTCCTCCTTTGTGGGCCTTCTCTTCACCCAGTGAGCAAATACGCTCACCATTTGCTCCATCATAGATGAAAATCTGTGGAAATTATACTCATTAAGAAGATGAGGGACATTTTTTTTTCTACACAGTTACAGTTTCTGTGAACTTCTTTGTATATAAACCTGTCACTTTGTATCATTTCAGTAAATATCACAGTGATAGTTACTTAAATTATTTTGGTAAAGATAATCTCGCTTTAAGATTTCTGTATGATCACATGGCCACGCCTGGTAATCCAACACTCACCTTGCAATCAGCACCAGCTGTAGCAAACCGACTTCCATCTGGAGAGAAGCGAACACAGTTGACAAACTGGCTGTGGTCCTTTGGAAGTCATCAGGGAGACAGAAGGGAAGAAAAATAATGGGGAATTATCCATAAAGAAAGACTGCATGTTAATATTCAGACCACATGTTAGTTTCATTTTATTTTAATTGACACACTACCTTAAACTTTCAGTCTGTTCTCGTAGTTAATATGACATGACAGAAAAGTCAAACTGGCAAATGGAACAAATAAATCTATTTGTCATTCTTGGGCAGTCACACGACAAACAGAAAATGATCATTTTACAAAAAGTGCACTGCAAAAACAGCACCAATCCAGCCCAGCCATAGCAGGCATGTTGTTCCTGTACAAAACTAATTACAAGGGGCAGCGCTCTGTGGAATCTAAACTTACTGCAGCACATACTGTACAGCCTCCTCTACTCCTCATTTCAGGAGCTGAAAGTGAGTCAGTGAGTTCAAGAGGAAAATAAGATCAAGATAAGATCAAAACTGGCAAAACAAACTCATGACACTTTTCTCTTAGCAAATAGAAGCTGTGATTTCAGTAAAAATGTGATTATAGATCAAGAATAATGCAAAACATTTGGCCTTTATGGATAGACCCCAAGGCTCTGACAGCTACACTGTACGACATATTTTCAAAGCAACTATCCCAACCTAGGTCAGTGTTAAAGAATGTAATCTGCACTGTACAGTGAAAAACCAACTGCAGACTGAATGCTAAAAACAGACTATGATGAGTTTTGAGTAGAGAACAAAATTTAAATCTTTAGTGCTCAAAGAAGTATGAGATGTTTGCAGAAGGAAGGCCTGTTTTTAGGAAGGCAGCTCACACATTCTGCAAGAATTTATGGGGGAAGTGGGTTATGTAATATGGAAACAGACAAACAAGGCTACACTGTCAGGAACCACCAGGGTGTGACAGAAGTGACCATCAGGCATTAAAAAGAAGAGAGCTGGTTCAAAGTTTGAGAAAAAATTCTGAATCTACTACCAAGACTGCACATTGAACAATGACATTTAGCCTTTTGATTGTTTGACAGGGCTGGCAAATCAACCTGGCTCTATTTGTTTAAACACAAATACCCTTTTCCAAAAGTTGTATAAATGCCCAAATGAAAACAAGCAAACATTAATCTCTGCAACTCACACGTAATGTGAACTTGAACTTGAAGGGAGGCCCCTCGAAGAAGGACCCGCAGGTGTCATCGCTAGCAGTAGCGAGGCGGTAAGGGCGTTTCTGCTTTATGTCCACGCTGTTGATTAGTTTAGAGTGGCCGGAAACTTCCCCCACTGAGGAGCCACTGTCCCACAGGAAAACTGCCCCAAACCTACAATGAGAGACGAGCAAACATACAAATGTTTCAGGTTTCTGAGGCGCTTGAGAAATGAATAAAAACTTGTGTGATCATCAGCAATCTTAAAAAGCCTCCAGGTGATTTCTTTGAAATCAGTCTACAGTCATTGCTTGTATGAAAGTGGAGAACTTTGGAAATGATTACATCTACCTCTTTAATTACCTACCTATACCTATTTTATTTAGTGTGATACCTGGAGACGCTGAGTCATGTTGGTCAGAGTTTATGTAAGAAAACCCTCACACTCACTTCTCTCGTCCATCCCCAACAACAGCAATCCTCTTGCTATCCTCTGTCCAGGCGATGTCCTTGATCTTGCCTGCAATAGGGGTGTACTCGTACTTGAGCAGGTGCTCCTTCTGGGTGGTGTCCCAGATACGGATCTTTCCTGATGCATCTAAAAAGGATTTTCAAACAGTTATTTTATACAGAATCACATTACTTGCTGTTACTATATGCACATATTTGCTGAAATGTGTTAATAGATGGATCATTTACCTCCAGATGCGATGTAGAATCCACTGGGGGCATACTTGGCAACGGTCACTGGATGGGCATGTTCAGTGTAAATGTCTGCTATAGCCGGATTCTGTCAAAGAAAGGAAGTGAGACATCAGCAGGTCTGACAGATGGCACATTAGACAGCTCCAAGTCAAAGGAAAATGTATTCTTTATTCTTTAACGTGGACCTTATTTTCAGGGTTCTGGCCATCGTTCCTATTGGTCATGTGAACATTTTACTCGTTATATCTGACACTTAAAAATACTGCTTCCTAGTTAAAGAGTAACTGAATAGCAGCTGAAACTCCTCTTTCTGCTGACCTCCAGTGCTGAAGGACTTTACCTTGCTGTTGTTCTCATTGCTCAGCACACTCACCCACAGGTGTGGTCACAGGTGCAATCAAGGCTGCACTCCATCTGACTGTGCAACTGTGCCACATGTTATGAAGTAACATGGGGGGGTTTGAATGCAGTGCAGGTGCGAGGCAAACAAGGCCGCAGGTACAACGTTAGGTCCCTGTCAGCTGACAATGACGCAGCAGCCAGTCGTGGAGATGCTGTTGTAACTCTTTGTTGAGGATGCCTTACAGTTATTGAACTAGAATCACTGATATGTAAGGAAAAGCTAACTTCCACCTTGATAAACCGTTCTTTGCTTCCACCAAACTCAACCATCACTGCATTCATCTTTAGATAGCTTGTAAGTGCAGCACAGTAACTGAACGATTTCCATTTAGGTTTGGCATGACGAGCCATGATGAATACATGTGCTTTCCAGTCTCTGCTGTTCTGCCATGATGTTGTTACACATGACGTTATGTTCAGTTCCTGCACGAGGCGCCTATCGAGTCTCCATAAGCATCATAGTCATAGGCCATTTTGTGCCAGAACGAAACAGATCAAAAACCATGCCAGCCGGTGCAAACAGGCACTGCGCTGGTCAGACTATGGAGGGCACCAGGAGCAAACTCAGAATTTCACTCACCAAATTCAGTACAATCAAAGCAGTTCACTATAATTCGTGAGAAAAACGTCATCATGACTAATATGAGAGATGGCCAAAACAAACAACAACCCAGGTTAGTGTAAATAAGTGAATAAGCAAGCAACATTAGTTAAATACAGTTCTTAAGAAGATGGAAAATTACTTCAATGTTCCTGATGATGACGCACTTCCCATTGGTATACAGGAAGTTGTTGCCTTTGGGATCGCCGCCAATCACTTTTGCAACACCCCTCTCCATCTGTGGGAGACTGGCGAATACATGTTCTAAAAGAGCAGACAGGACGAGAAAGATGACAGGCAGGTGTCAAGCATTAAGGTTTATTACAACTTAAATGAGCCGACATTGAACTACAGTTTCAAACAGGAGACGAGAACACAGAGAACTCAGTGTCACTTAGTTCTTCATTCGTTAGGACTAATGAGGACGTGCTGAACCCGGCCTCAGACCACACTGATCTTTCCATGCACTTCAAGTCAGAACAATTTAGTACACAGTAGTGTCCATAAGAAGGAAAGAAGATGGCAGGAGCAGATTTGAGTTTGCTGACGCCTTGCAAATACATCAATACTAATTAAGACAAAGGCAGTATCATGAAATATTGACCACCAATGTTACCAGGTTTTTTTTAAATATGTATGTGCTTGCTGAAAACTGATATATATATATATATATATATATATATATATATATATATACATATATATATATATATATACATATATATATATATATATATATATATACATATATATATATATATATATATATATATATATACATATATATATATATATATATATATACATATATATATATATATATATATACATATATATATATAAACTTGCAGCTGAATGTCTAGTGTACTGTTCAAATTATTACCATATAGTAAAATATGAAAAACAGACATACCTCATCAATTAATTAAATAAATATATACATAATTCATAATTAACATCAAGAATGGAAGCAGCAGTAACTGAAAACCAGTAACTGTTCCGCTGAGAAGACGACCGGGGTTGAGGTGGTCTGATGCATTTACTGGGCTTCCGCATTGGTTACTAACTCGGTTTTCTTATCGAGAATATTTCCACCAACTCGGCCTTGATATTGCAGTCACAACGCTTTGCTTGACGCGTGTTTAACAGTTTCGGTGAACTGCTTCCCCAGTAAAAGCTCCTGCTCGTCCGCCAGCAGCGTCTGTCTGGACATGTCACAACAATGCGATGCGAGCTGAACTATTTCCTCTGACTGACGTTAGCTGCACCGGCTAACGCTAATTTAACTGAACCGTCTGTGATGAGCTGCATTTTCAACAAGAGCATCTTCACAACAGGCCGTACCGATCAGACACGAGTTTATAGTAAATCTGACGGAATCACTAGCAAAACCGGGATTTTGCCTTTCATGTGTGGGATGAAGTGTCAAAATCATGCAGCTATGGGCGAGGCTAGCTAGCAACGGGCTACCTGGCTGACTAGCTCGATCTGCTGAATAATGTCGCCCTAAGTAAGGCTTTCGTGGCATCTTTTTTCTCAGCCGTTGCCATTAAAAATAAACAGACTCACTCAGTTCATGCGGCATTTTCCCTGCTTGACACTTGCTTGGCGTTACTCTTCCAAATGAATGAAACAGTGGAGACAGTGAAGGTCCCCCGGCTGTGCACTCCCTGATCACACAAACACGGAAGCGAACGCAGCTCTCGCTCAGCCTGGCTTTGCCCATATATAGTAAACTCAGATACTACGCTGCGGCCGACAGCCACTAGCCATGCACTCTTTTCCAAGGGATGATAAACCCCTGATCACCGTCTTTCAGGCGCCAAGGCAATTAGACCACCTCTCATTAACTAGGTTAACTCCAGCACGTAGCTTTAGTAGTCACCCAGTTTTTACTGTGTTTCATTCTGAGCTGTGCGCTACTGTTTGTGTTCATTTTTATGGATAGGGAAATTTAGCCACATTTTTTTCTCCAGAGACAGTGTTTTGGTTACAAACATGGTAAATTCTCTCTTTTCTTTTTTTTTGTGTGTGTTATCTCTGATAACATGGGAACAAATTTGAGTGAAATTGATTTGACATCCAGATCCAGGGTAAAAATGTATGCCTTTAAGTCTGTTCAACTCAAAGATGCTATAGGTAAAACAATAGTGTCCTCATATTAGTACAATATGCTAAGACTGATTGAGTATTGGAATTATCAAGCCCAATATTTTTAGTAGTAGTAGTAGTAGTACTTAAATTGTAGTAGTACTTAAATTGTTTAAGTAGAAACATCATCATCCATATTTTTTCTTCTCTTATTTCAGCTTGTTAAATGTGGTTATTTTAGGACGTCATCTTGGGCTTTGGGAAAGACCGATCTGCATTCTTCACCATTTTCTGACATTTAATAAACCAAACAACGACTCAATTAATCAAGAAAATAAGCTTTATTTGCAGCCTTATACCACAGATATCCACGCAGAAGCATTACAAGTTTGCACCACATCACAAGCACAATGTTGGAGGAGGCACACACAAAAGCTGCGATAAAGCAAATACGCCTTAAGTGCTGTCAAAAGACCCTCTGGGTATCTGAAAGATTGTCAGGGATTTATATTTCAGAAAAATTAACTCTGTGGCTCGAAGGTAATAATGTATGACACGAGCAGACAATGCAGGAGGGATTCGTGCACAGAGGATAGACTACCTGAGCTCTCTGACTCAGGGCAAAATTTCCAAATATTAATAAATGTGCTGCTTTGGCCCCCAGAGAAAATTATGCTAGCATGAATAACCAAATTAAATACCCAATGAGGTAAAGGAGGACTATTTGGCAAATGTCAGAGGGTAGCCAACTGATCAACAGCTTCATGATGCTGATTTTAAAATCCAAAGTCATCCTGTGTGTCACGCAGAGTGTCACTTGCCTGGAATAGGATTGGGAATCCCCTGACCTATTTAGGATGTACCCATTTCAGAGGGTTGGCCATGACAGCAGCAAATAGAATATTACAACAATACAGAAGTTACAATACAAATACATTATACACATTTGGCAACATACAGAGAAAGATCCATAAGTCATTGTGAAAATGTGCATCCTCAGCTGTTGGCATAAAGACATACACAGAGGCGCCAGTAGACACTTTGGGGCCCCCTGAGCTCAGCTCAACAACAGCTCTGACACAATAAATAACTGTAATCCCTAGCATATTGGAGGGCCCCCTCTGAATCGTTCAAAGTGTAGTGAACGGTCTAGGCTTCACAAAGATTGTTTTTGTTATAGTGTTAAAGTATTGCATAATATTGTATGGCTGTTTTGTACACTTCTCTAAATTCTTCACCTCATTCTTCACCACATATTTCAGTTTTTTTTTTCATTTCATAACTATAAAGACCTCAATAGAGTGATGTTGTACCCTCAGACAACTGTTTCCTGCTTGTGTGCAAGTTTGAGTTGTTTTGTTTTCTGAGACCGTGGTGACATAATATTCAGCCTCTACATGTAGATCTAAACATGTTGTCAGATACGATATAATATAGATTTTTTATTTTCGGTGTGTGTGTGTGTGTGTGTGTGTGTGTGTGTGTGTGTGTGTGTGTGTGTGTGTGTGTGTGTGTGTGTGTGTTTTCTCTCCCAAGTAATGGGAGCTGTAAAGGCTGTCACAATGAATGAATGGAAACCTGAAGATGTGATGTCTCTGTATTATCTATTGATAGCATTTTTATTCCTCAGGTGTAACGTACATGTAGCTTCAAACTTTGCTTTTTGTTTATTACACACAAGGATATCAGTCCCCTTTGTGTGGGGGCGTTCCCCACCACTCTTTATTGTCTAACAACTGTTTTTTCAGTTTTATTCCAAGACAATAGGCAACATGTTTCAGACTGGCCATTTGGTATGACTTGTAAAGTGAGTATGCGTGTTCAAGCCTTCATTCTGCCTACCTACCATCTGCTCTACCGAGGTGTCCTGGAGCAAGACACGTCCTTGTATCTGATGCCATACAATAACCGATCTGTCAACTTGGGGGCACTGTAACAAAGCAGTTCTTCTTCTTCTTCTTCTTCTTCTTCTTCTTCTTCTTCTTCTTCTTCTTCTTCTTCTTCTTCTTCTTCTTCTTCTTCTATTGACACATAGGTAGCTCCATATGAGCTCCATGGGTAGCTCTCTACCACTGCTGCACCACCGAAGAAGAGTTCAGTCGCTGCATACCCGTGATGATGGCGGCCGTCATGAGAGGAAGATTGGTAACATTGGTCAAGGTGAGTGCACAGATGATGTTTATAAGCTTATTTTATAGGAAACTAGTTGCTGTGGTTGAAGTCGATTATTTTGTAAAACGAATCACTGCGTTTTTATGAACTGTTAAAGAAAGAGACAGGCGCACTGGTTCGTGACATCTGTGCCATGTTGCTAACCACGAGCCTCCGTCGTGAACGCTTCGTTTGAATAGCCCCCGTCGGCTTCAGGAAAAAGTGACAGATGCAGTGCTTTGGTGGCTCCGTCTGCTCTTGTCAGCTCGGTCGTCAGTAGATACACGTCAGACTAGTCCATGGTCATACAGTTAACGTTTTTTTCTTGGGCATATGAGGGAGTGAGCTACTGTTAAAGCAGCTAGCTGACTCAGTTAACCCTGTCATGGTCACCTCCATCAGTTACTTCTACACGTACACCAGCGCGCGCACATACGCACGCGCCGTGTAACAGCAGCATATAACTTACTGGGCTAACCACAAGCTAACTGTCTTGTAGAGGCCAGAGCAGATTAGTCTGTGTGCCTCGTCACTTCAGATACCAACGTTTTGCCTCTGCTTTGATAACTTTGTTTTAGTCGTCGATCAGCTCCAGTTTGATCAGTTGCCAGATTCTTGAATGTCAGTGGGGGTCAAGAGATGTGCAGTTTTCAGAGATAATATATAACTTATTCCCTGTATTACTTATTCACACTGCTACACATGCTAACACACACCATGCATTGGTGAAATTTGTCCTCCGCTTTTGACCCATCCTGGTAGTCCTTCCTCCGGGGCAGACCAAGAGCGGTGGGCTACCATCCAACTGGCACCCGGGGACCCGTAATAGAAAAACATTGCAATTAGATAATTTTCTCAAAAGTCAATAAGCAAAGACTTTATGGATAAAATAAACAGACTGGAATGTCTGTTTTGATCTAATCCAGTCAATTGATATAAGACATTGATGCAAAACTCAGAAATATGCAGTATTGCCATAATATAAAATTTGTTACATAATGTTGCTCATTGATTTGTCACATTGCCCACAATGGCATAATATAGCAGTCCTCATCAATGTCTTTCAATCGGAGGTTTTATGGGATGATTAAAGCAACAAAACAAAAGAAAAAACATTCTGCTACATGCTACAAAATGACTACAACATACTCATTTTCATTATCAATTAATCTGCTAACTTTTTCTCTTCCTTCTTAGTTGTTATGTCTATAAAGTGTTTTGAACATGCCCATCACAACATCTGAACAACAGTCTGAAACCCCAAAATATTTAACTGAATGAACAGAGAAATGCAAAATTGACTGAAACAATAATAAATAGTGAACAACTAATTTACTGTTGATTGAATAACTGGTTTAATTGACTAATTGTTTAAGCCCTACACAAAATTCTGTTCATTTTTGTCTGAATTTTCCTTTGTTCCTGCTTTTTTATCGTGAATCCTGGATATTCTTGCATCTTCGGGCCTCTAAAATGTAATAGAAAGGTGGGAAAATCCTTGGAATCACTCATGTCTCATAGATGTATGTAAACTGTGAAGAGGGGTCACGTGTGGTCACAAGAAAAAAAAAGTTGGGAATCATCATTATACCCAGAGATAATAAAGGGATGGCCACTACCATGTGGCAAAACATGGCATATCGTGTTGTGCTTGTCCTGACTGTCTTCTTTCCCGTCCTCAGGGCCTGAGCGGCCCCCAATGGCAGCAGCTGGCCTCGCGACCACTGAGCATGTCTGCTGGTCTCTGCAGCCCAGAAGCCCCGCCGGCTCGTGCTGATGCTACCTTCAAGGTCACCATGGTGCCAGGGGATGGAGTGGGACCTGAGCTGATGACTGCTGTCAAGGAAGTGTTCAAGGTATGTTTTAGAAGAGTTAGCACTGCCTTTTGTCTTCTTAGGAAACATATGGTGCACCAAAGCTATGAGTAGAAGAAAAGGACAGAGATTTTGAAGTTGACTTCTTTTTGTCTTGTCTCCAGGCAGGAGATGTCCCAGTAGAATTTGAGGAGTTTCACCTGAGCGAGGTGCAGAACATGGCCAGTGAGGAGAAGCTGGAGCAAGTGTTAAATTCCATGAAGAACAACAAAGTGGCCATGAAAGGTAGCATCACTCATTGTCATGCTTTGTCTCGTATTATTTGAAAGGGTGCAAGAGAATGGAACAGACCAAATGTAACGTGTTTGTGATGCTATTTCTTATCCAGGAAAGATTCACACACCCATGGAGTTCAAAGGGGAGCTGGCTTCATATGAGATGAGACTGAGGTAAAACCAGGAAAAACAAGTTGTGTATTTTTAATTATGTTCTTTTTATTTTTTTTTTCTTGAATAACTGTCTCCCCATCCATTCCCCAGGCGTAAACTGGACCTGTTTGCTAATGTGGTTCACGTGAACAGCCTGCCAGGCTACAGCACTCGCCACAACAACCTGGACCTGGTCATCATCCGTGAACAGACCGAGGGGGAGTACAGCTCCCTGGAGCACGAGGTAAAACACACTCCTCACTGCAGTCGTGGAGGATGAGCAGCGGTTTTGAAACCACATGAAAAGGGAATGGTTTTTTATTTGTAGAGGGAGGTTTCTCTTGAACACGCAGGGATTTGACTTTCGTTAAACCAGTATCAAAACAGATGAATCACTGACAGAGGTGCTGGAATGGCACAATGTTTGCTTTGGAACTACGTCTCACTCATAGAGGGGATTAAGCATTCACTGTTCACAGCTCGTCTTCACTGGCCACCTAATGGACTTAAAGCCTTAAAAGACACTTTGAAGTATTACACATAAAGCATGTGTGAATACCAGCTGCTACGGCGTCGATATTAAAGCTGAAGTGAATCTGTTCTGTCAGATGGACGACTAACTTTAGATGTAGTATATCTTCATTCTCTTGCGGTGTGGATTAGTCAATGCGTCAACCAGACTGCTGTATTAAAGTGTATGTACCCTCTTCTTGCTTTGTAGAGTGTGACAGGTGTGATCGAATGTTTGAAGATCATCACCAGAGAGAAGTCACGGCGCATCGCCAAGTTTGCATTTGATTACGCCACCAAGAAGGGGCGAAGCAAGGTCACCGCTGTTCACAAGGCCAACATCATGTGAGGAACCAGGAAAGCTCCCCTTTCCTTTTTTATCTTCTTTTTCTTAATGATATTTTTTATTCTCAAAATGGAGATAATTTGAGTCATGCTGTGCATTACAGTTACAGCATCGATTGTCTTATTACAGGAAATTAGGTGATGGCCTGTTTCTGCAGAGCTGTGCGGAGGTGGCACAGCTGTACCCCAAAATCAAATATGAGAACATAATCATTGATAACTGCTGCATGCAGGTATTCACAGCCTCTCCGTTCTCTCTGCTGCTTCATTCATAAATGATTTCTTAATTAGGTTTTAGTTTCACTTCTTCATCTCTTGTGTTCTTTCTGTGTCACTGCAGTTGGTCCAGAACCCATACCAGTTTGACGTGTTGGTGATGCCCAACCTCTATGGTAACATTATTGATAACCTGGCCGCAGGGCTAGTTGGAGGAGCAGGAGTTGTTCCTGGGGAAAGCTACAGTGCAGAGTATGCTGTGTTTGAAACTGTGAGTTTCCACTGACCTTTCCCACTGTCTCACGTGTTTTACATCTGTTTATCCAGCCAGTTGTTCTCTGGTTTTATTCTGACTCCACTGTTTCGAGTGAGCGTTTCATACTTGAGTGTATCGCATAAAATGTAAATGTTTGATCTGCTGTCTCTTCTCCTTCAGGGTGCACGCCACCCATTTGCCCAAGCTGTGGGAAGGAACATTGCCAACCCCACGGCCATGCTGCTCAGTGCTGCTAACATGCTCAAGCACCTCAAGTGAGTCACCTGCTCTACTGAAACCCCCCTTATCTACAGCCTTATGTGCCCGTTTGTGCACGTTGACATGTGTACAAGACAGTTCTGGCTATCTCTTAATTGTCACTGTATTGTGTTGCAGCCTGGAATATCATTCCCACATGGTGTCAGATGCTGTCAAGAAGGTCATCAAACAGGGCAAGGTAAGTGTTTGTGTGATACTCATACACACTGTACGCCCGCTGGTGCGCTCAGGCTGTGCATGTGGAGATGCCTGCCATGGCCTGAACATGTCAGACAACACTAACAGCATTCACACCAAGAGGGAATTTTTCCTGTTAATACAAGCAGAGCAACACAAAGAGGAGTGGTCTGCATCAGAGACGTGAAGCCAACAGGACTTTTATGGCTTGTGTGTCTAAATAAACATGCTGCTCTTCAGTTTTGTGGTCAGTAATGGTAGTTTCATATGTGCAGTGTCCAAATGCTGCAGGCACTGAAGAAAATGAATTATTCATATTGACTGAACCCTGACCAGCTGAAGAGCTTTTTCACATAAATCAGTCAGATGCTTGCGATGAGACCAGCATGTTCAGTGTAATGATAGCAGCTGCTGACTCACAAATGCCTTCACCTAACCATCTGCAAACGAAGCTTCAGTATGTTAGAGAGCCTTTGATCACTTCTCTTGCATTTCCTCTTTGCTCAACATTGTCCTTATAAACGTGCAAACTATGTGCTTAAGTTTCCAGCACAACCAAACATTTTTTCTTTTCAAACTGGCTTGGACTAACTGCCTTTTGCACCTGCTCCACGTTGACGCTAAACTACACCGACATAAGCACGAGCATGCAGTCGCTCGGCCTTGATCCCTCGGATAAAATACACCATCGGTTCGTCTCTAAAAATGATGCATTTCCACAACAACAGCTTCAGGACAGGCTTTGTTTTGTTTTTGGTTTTTGGCCCAAGCTGCTCTTTCAGTTCGGGTTGCATTGTGTTTGAAGCCGCTGTGTGAATGTGAGGAGTTCTCATTTTTAGGGAATGCCTGTCAGCTGAAAGCAGAACTTGCCTGCACGTTGTCTGAAGTGCCTTTCCTCTCCCTCTCCCCTTTTCTTTAATTCCCCTCTCCTTGAACCCCATTATCCTGTGTGTCTGGGTGTGTGTGCGTGTGTGTGTGCATGCATGTCCCAGGTACGGACGCGAGACCTTGGCGGGTACTCTACCACTGGCGACTTTGTGCGTGCTGTTGTGGAAAACCTGCGTCACCGACCTGTTTACTAAGATGTTTCATCGCACTGCTCATTGACATTTCTTTAAATGTGGACCTTGTTCTTAACATGAACTGGACACATGTTAAGACCCCCTTCCCCTCTCACATCCAAAGGACAGCAACACCATCTGCTGCATCCTCATGTGAATGGTTCTTACCCACAGTGCTGTTGAATATTACTAAAAATGCGTAGCTCCTCAGGCTCCCTCTTGAGGATTTACATCATAGATCTGTCAGCCTGACATCTTTTCTCATTGTTCCTGTCCATCATCATCATCATCATCATCATCATCATCGTCATCATCATCATCATCATCATCTCTCTCTCTGTTTCATGTCATTCTGCTTGTTGCATAATTGTGCAAGTGTTACAGCCATGTTGGCCATACAGGCTACCTCTCTGCTCTCACACACTGTTAGAAAGTGTCTTTAAAGCAGTCAGACTGACTTTATCAGCAGTTTATATCAGCTGCTCTGCGTTCGCATCACACTGCACCATTTTTTTTCTCATTTTCTGATAATCTCATCAGTCATAACTGAAACATCTAAAGACTGACTGTGACTGTTGTAACTCAGCATACAGTATAACACTGCCACATTGTGAGCCACCTCTCTGACCTGCACATTTTTTAATGTTTTTAATAAACCTCTGCTCTGCCACTGCAGTTCTGTAAACTGCAGAAAAACCTGAAATTGTTGTTGTGAGTAACTGCATGGCAAAGGCAAACCCATCCTAATGCAAAATTCATGTTTCTTACTGTGATATTAATAGCGCTGTTAATATTTTAACATTTCTGCCAAAACAAAAATTAATAAAACCAAACATAAGTACTTTCAGGTTATTGCTCCGACTGTGGAACAAGATGAGAATTTTGATAACTCTGCAGTTTAACAGCCAAAGGAAATCTCTCTCCGTGTCCGTAAAGCTTGTCCTCTACTCACTGTCAGTGGAGCAGTGCACAACGTCTACACAGGTTGCAGGTTGAATTATGAATTGGTGTATTATAGATTATGTGTTTAGCTTGTGGTCAGCAAGTGAACTGTGTAAAATCATTTGCATATTTAAACAGAATTTCCAAGAACTGAAATAAACAAGCTTTGTGTAAGCTGGGGCTGTTCATGCCACTGATGCTGTAAACATGTTAAACACTGCTCTCATTTAAAGCATCACAGTGCTGCAGTTTTACAGGCTTCACAAGTACTCAGATGATGACCACAGATAATGAAAGATAATGTATTGGTAACTGTATTCTTGTCTTGACCTTTGGAGCAATCACATTTTTCAAACTTTCTGGAGTATGTAACCAAAACCAGTGTAAACCATGCCATGACCTTTTTTTTTTGTGTATCAGATCCTTTGATTTCATGCTTACATACCAAAGCTTGTCACGAGTGTGATGTAATGTTGAATAAAATAACATTCTGTCTTCTCTTAATCGGCACTGTTGGACTTGAAATGATGCGACTATGGTTTAATACCACTCAATTACATGACCAGAGGCAATGTGCTGTCTTATGTTGATAACATTCAAACTGTATCTGGCTTTAGATTTTAATTCTCAACCTCCAGTAATGCTAAAAAGAAACATCTGAGAGCATAGCTCAGGGAATGTGGTCTAAATCTACATATGTCACTGATCACACCATGTATTTCTGTGAGTGCAGTCCTTAAAGGCTTTCTAACATGCAGGCGGTGGTACTGTATGTGGACATGTGTTGCTGCAGCTGTGCATGTAGTAACAAATTGTCCTCATGTTTGCAACAGGTGCGCACTGGAGACCTGGGGGGCTATGCCACAAGCGACGAGTTCACCCGGGCCGTCATTGCTAACCTGGCGGTCTGAGCATTGTGTTTGCAAATCTGTCAGCTGCTAAGATGCACACACGCTTTTTTTTTTATTTACCTGCCGTTAAACTGACTGACTGTACGCACACAGTATATCAACAGTTCACACACATTTTCCAGCTTTACCACAGTGAACTACGTTAACTGTGACATGTAGGGGAAAAAGACGGTGTTGAACATGCAGTCTTAAATCAGCACAAAACATGTTTCCATGCTGGCACACTGATACAAACCAGCCGTGAGCTTTCTGATCTGTGGAAGGATCCTGTCATTTCTACTTGATGGTTTTATGTCTGGACATTAGTCAAAGCAAGATGTATGTATACATTCATATTATTTATTAACTTTTAGCTTTATTGCTTCTTCATTTATGAGACATGAATAATAAATGAGATAAGACATCTTGTGTGTAAAATCTTTGAATCCTTGTGTGACTTAATTGAAGGTTGTTGCAGTATTTAGTGCTGTGAAAAGTTCATCATGGTTGCATACATCACCTCACAGCATGAGGGACATACTGTGTGCAGCCCAGGTGACTGGAGAATCTACAAAACATGAAAATGATGTGCATGCTGGTATATTATCCAGACCCCCAGAGCCTTGACGAAGAATAAGTATACAGTGCTTAAAGTCTGAGGCTGCAACAAATGATTGTCATTGTGGTTTAATTGATTAATATTTGGTTTATAAACTGTCAAATTGTAAAAACAGGAAAATTAAAAAAAAACAAAAAACATACCAAATTTAAATTGTTTTGTCGGACCAACAGTTAAAAACCTGAAAGTATTCTGTTTATGATCATACAAGACTAAGAAATCAGCAGATTTCTTATTTGAGGACACTTGAGATGCTGCAATCAGTGATTTATTTATTTTTTTTTTTTTTTTTGGCATGGTTGCTCACAAATTCACTTAATTTGATTAACTGATGACTGTTGATTTATCCACTGAGCTATCATAACTCTTCCAGATGAGACTAAAAATGTAATATGTAGCACCATTAAAGCCTTTATTAAGACAATGAGCTTTTTATATTGACTCTAAGGAAATAGACCTTTTCCTGTTTGATGTTAGTTACATAAGTGAAAGTTGGTAAATAAATAAATCAATAAAAATAAAAAATAACAATAACAATAAAGCTTTATACTTTATACTAAACTATACACACGAATTAACATTAACACACTTATAAGTCAAAGTGTCAGATTCAGCCAAAAGACTCGTTTTCATCTCCAGCTCCTGGCCAGGTTGATCGTGCTAAACAAAAAAGTAGAAAAAACAGTAAGCGCCTCATCTTCATCAACTGGTGGGTTCTTAATCACGAAGGGACGCTGAAAGTGAGCCGGGGGCCTCTCGTGGACCCCTTGGAGGTTGCCCGCCCCTCAGTCTGGGAGCACTGACCGAGCCCGCTGCGGTGAGGCAGTCTGGCCAGCAGGTGTCGCTGCGGGCTGTGGAGAATCAGCGCGCAGAGGAGACGGGGCCTGGCCTGGGAATTTGCTGTTCGCTTCCCATTCTTCCTATGCAGACAGACACACAACATGGCGGACTAGAATAGTCGGCCGACGCGCCCGGATACAGCGGATAAACCGTGGGATTTCACACCCAGGAAGGCAAAGAAAGTTCTCCCCGAGGGGACTGAACGTCGGGGCGAATTAAGGATTTTTGTGGAGGTGCCGTCCTTGCCTGGATCCAGCAGATAAACTGACCGCGAAGTGTTGGCTGTGTGTCCCAGATCGTGCTTCCCTCCTCTGCTATCACCCAGGTCCCCCCACCCCGCTCGCACTCTCGGTTCCTGGGGTGTGGAGACAGGGGGCCGGGGTTGAAAAACGTGGAAGAGAAAGAGAGGATACATTCCTCCTTGCCTATCCCCCTCCCTCCTCCTCTGGTTTCCTCTGGGCGCTCCAAGAGTTGTGGTGAGTTTTGCTGTTTTTGTTGCGCAAAGCCCGAATCCCACTTGTTACAATGTCGCCGTAGCAGCATGTTTCACCCACAAACAGGCACTTTGTCCCCCGCGTTCACTCTCACAGGCGGCGTTACATGATGCCCGTGTCACGGCCGAGGTAACCCCGGGCTGATCGAGGAGGAGGCTTGTGCTCAGTAGTTGTACACATCTTTGTAAACGCTTGAACATTTCAGAAGTAGCTCGGAGGCAGGGAGGGATTTTTTTTTCCTTTTTTTTGGCGAAGGGGGCTCGAAGAGGAGTACGACAACATTTTGTGAGTCCGAGGCTGTAACTCGGTTTGTTGTTGCGGATGCTGTTGCGCTGGCGGTGGAACAAAGAGGGGGTCCGGGTCGGTCCTGCCTCACTGGAAAGTACACTTTATTGATCAACGCTTTGTTATTCCACGTTCAGAGAGGGTGGGGAGCTGGCTGGGTGGGTGGAGGAGCGGGAGGGGGGCAATGAGGTCGCCCTAACATTAACATTAACATGTATGGTCTGTCAGATCACAGCGGCTCTCTGACAGCTTCTGGACTGAGCTCCCCCCCACAACCTCTCCCAAAGTTTTTTTTTTCTTTTTAAATAATGATTAATATTCTCCTCTCTTCCTGAATGCTGGGTGTAACTGAGCAGTTTATTTTAATGCATTGCTTTGCTCTCACTTGGAGTGTAAGTTAGGGTTTCTCAGCTCATCAGAACATGGATTATTCCCTTAATGGCCTGTTTGTCATGACCAATGGTGGCCGTCAGACACAGAATATGAATGCACACACCAAATTCTGCAACACCGGCTATAAGAATAGTTTGAATACTTGAAAGTCAGAGCAGGGAGATGCATCTCCAGGTTGAGGAGGCATGGCAGAGCCCGACTTGTCCTATCTGAAAAAGCCCCTTGCTGTGTCTGCCTGGAGCTTGACTCATCGTGTCTGGAGCGATTCACCCAGCTGCAGCACATGTCCACCATAGCTTTCCACAACACGCTTTCCATTCCACGGAGGTCGTCTCACCGCGTCACAGTAGGCCCAGCGAAGTGCGAGAGTGGAGCTGCACCTCCTGCAACTTTTTGTGACTTCCCCCAGTGAAGCAGCAGGCCTGCCTTGACCTCTGTGTGTCAGGCCTGGACACGTCCGCCTCCTTCCCAACATGCTGTCAAACCATCTCTGGCTGTCAGGCAGCCTCATCTCAGCAAAGTGGGACTGCGTGAGGTGAAAAAAAAGGCAGAGCCGTTATCATCTTGCTCGCTCTGTCCATATCTTCTCCAGCCTATTTTAAGAAAAGCAGTTATTTCTGTCTTGGGATCCTGAAAGCGTTTCAGTACAGGAGCTTGAGTGATCCTCACACCACACTTTTCATGATTGGCCTAGTTTCTAAAAATACGGATAAAGTATAGCTTGAAAGCACCTCGCTGGAACTTTGCGTGAAGTTTCGATGGGTGGATCTTTGAAATTGTCTCCGTGTTGTGAAATTTCACAATTTCAGGGTGCTGACACAATATTATGAGTTGGCTGTTTGGGTGGGGCAGGAGGTATATTTTTGTTTCCACCTGTGGGCCTACGTATTTTACTGTGGAGGAGCACTGTAATTCAGCCTCTAACAGGATAAACACAATGACATTTAGAGGACTACCAAGCCTGATTTTGGCCACATCTGATATGTCATCCGGCCTTAATGACATTTATTTTGCAATACAGGAAATGAACCTGTGTGATGACTAACAGTTCAAGAATCAAATATCTCGCCTGACTGGGACAAACTTCACCCAGAGTCACCCTGCTTTGTTCTGTCCTCTGTAGATGTGGAGTAGTAATTATGTAATCCCCTCAAATTATTGAGTAAATCTTTGTTTTACATCCTCCTGATGTGGGATGATTGATGTTTCTGGTTCACCACTGCTGCGATGGATATGGATAACAGTTTATTTCTTTTCAGCGGACTTCAAAGACTAGGCGGGGATTTTGTGTTTAAGAAGTATTTCAGATGTGTGTGAAGGTTCTTGTGATCTTGTCGACTCACCTGGGATCCAGGTCTGTCAAGCTAAGGGTGCTACTTCCTTATTCCTTCATTAGTTTAGCGAGACACCGTGTCATTGTTACCATGAGGTGGGATGACGGCACTAGTGTTAGAGTTGTGGATGAAGGGGGGCTGAGTTTGGCACATATATTAACACTCCTACACGTAAAGGATTACGCTCGGCTGCGCCACTATACGTTAACAAGCCACATAAATTCTTTCATTGTCACACAGTACGTCTTAGCGATGGACACAGTTATATTAATGTGGCCACCATTCACTGTTTTGCGGGCCGAGAATCCATATTTTCTCATTTTGTTAAGGAAAAGCAGGAATTACGAGCAAAATGTCGCATTCAATCACATTGTGTTATTGTCTTTTCCTGCTATGAAACAATTCTGATGTCCTTCTTTAAACAATACCTTCACAGTCGAGGTCAAATTCAGGTCTGATTCAAACCCAGTCGAGAGGCGTAGTTATAAATATTTAGATTTGTCCTTGGCATCGGCCTTCGAGCCGGCAAGACCTCTCTTGCCCTGCTGCGAAAAAATGCCCAAAGAGCATGTTAGCAAGCCTGCGCAGTCTTTGAATGCACCACCTAAATATTGATGTGGAAGGAAAGGGATTTTGGAGAAGTGCTGTCACGACACCGCTGTGAAGTTCACTCAGATGATTGTCTCATTGTCGTGGATGGGCTTCTTATCTCTCAGAGGAAGAGGAGGGGACGAGTGCAGCAGGATGGTCATTCAGATATGAGAAGATTCACTTTGAGTTCCAACTGTCACAAAACCTCAGTGACCAAATATAGAGAGTGTGGCGGGCACACAGGGCAGCCTTTACTCGCTGCCACTTATCGTTGGATATCATTTGAAATGTTGAAACCTTAGAAAAGTTATTTTATGTATTTTCATTTGATGCCATTTTATACGTCTGCTCTACCACATTTACAGAAGAAAAGCAAACTTGGAAAGTGAAGGGCAGCACTTACTTCTCCCTCACTATGACGTGCCCTTGAGCAAGGCCTTTAACTCCAGCTGCTCCAGTGGAGCTCCTCACTTCCTGCCAGGTCAGGCTGTGGTTGCACTGAGCAGCTTCCAGGTGTGACTGTGTCAGTGTGATCAGGTTGGTCCTGATAAAGAGAACATTGCTCTCAGTGATACTAAATACAGGTAAAAATAGATCCACTACATCATCAAGTAGTATATTCTAGTTACTTTACAAATGGTAAGATTTTATGTAAACACATATGCATATCTTATCTTTTTTTTTTTTCATCCTTTGCATTTTGCTTTTCTTGAAACACTTTGTTTAAAAAAAGGCAAACTTATTAAATGTTAAATGCGGTCTAAACATTTTGGTCAATAGTCAGAACTCTGATTTCTATCAGTATGTAATGACATACTGAGAAGACGACCCTGGGAACATTCAGGGACTTTCAGGGCTTGAAAGTTTTCAGTACTCTGCTCTACTGTTACATTTTGGACAGTCACAAAAAAAAAGTATTAAGGTTTGACGGCTGCACGCTGACTGTAGAAATCGGTTTTAACTTTCAAACGGCAGAGGTGACTGAATCTTGTCTCGCCGTGGCCCTCAGGCCTTCCGTTTGGCCCCACACCACGCTTCAAGGTCACAGCGGCTTCTGTGGGGAGGCCATGCTTTGCGCCTCCACATCCTCTCTGTGTCCAATGTGGGAAAGCTTGAGAGGCCCCTGGCATGCTCTGTGAGAAACCCCACAATGAAGCAGAGCTTCACTGACTCACCACTTTCACTCATTGAAGCAAGTGAGTTTTCTTGATCCTTCCAGCCTGGTGGAACCAAATCATCATTACAGGCTTAATAACAGACACAGCGGTCACTCTTGCCTGTATGATTAGCCAGAATAGTAATCCCATGCTTCTCTTCGTCTTTTCATCAACCCACCAGCTCATGAATGAAGGCAACAGGGACACAAACCGCACCAGCAGGGAGTAGTATCCCTCAGAAAGGGAAGTCCAGAGGATTGTGGCTGTTGTATGTGGCACAGGGGACATATAATCTGTGGTCTGTTTCGGAGCAAGAGTCGCAGCGGCCCTGGGTTAGGCCTACTTCAGTCTCCTGTGAAGAGAAGCATTCACAGTATTCCTGCTGCCCCAGACCCCCCCTCCCAAGACATAGAAACAGTATTAATATGCCATGAATGGAGACAGACAGACGAGCATTATCTCGCGCTGCAGCGACTCGAGGAGCAGGATGCCTTGTAGAAAGCCAGAGGGAAATATTTCCCCGCATGAATGGTGAAGCCCCCTTGACCACCACTGTCATGTCAGCAAGGCCTGGAGGGTTTGTGTCTGCTGGGTTTCCAGCTCGCTCACTTGCCTCGGGCTTCCCTCCATGAATTATTAATAACATTTGTTGATTTTTAAGAATAATGCTGAGCTTAAAGGATTCCTGTTGCAGTTGTCTTTGCTTGGCCACAGTTGTCTTTGGGATTCTGTGAAATCTGGATCACATAATGAACTGAGGGAAAAACTGCACACGTTAAGGATTCAAGTCTCAAGAACTTTGTTCCGTCTTTCTGTGAACTCTGTCATCATCTGAAGCCGTGAATTGACGTCCCTGCAGTCAGAGAAGATGCTTATTACTTCACCTCAGGTCACGCGCAAACACAAAAGCATCAGTGAAATCCACAGACTTGTGTAAGAACTCCCCATATTAAATGACTACCTCGCATTGATCTTCCGTCTTGGCCTTTGGTTGTCATGGAGATGTAATTGGACGTCCTTTATATTCTACCTATAAGTGTTCCTTTCACTGTGTGAATGAAATGGCATGGGAACAGCCCGGCCCTTTCACCACTGTGCGATCGCACCCCTATGAGGTCTGCAGTTGGCCACGGCCAGAGAAGCAACTGTCTTCATTAGCTGGACGCGCTCTCCAGCGGCATTCACAGTGAAACAAGCAGCGAGCTCTGCACATTGCTGACTGGTGACACGCACAATAAGAAAGAGTTACAGTTCACTTTGTTGTCTTATGAGACTGCATGTGAGATGATTCGTTTTCTGCAGTGAAATACTTGTGTGCGTTTTTGCATCATGTGTACAGTGTTTGACCACCAGCTCACAGTGGTTTAAGTTCGCAAATATTGCTTATTGTTGTGTAAATAATGTTACCAAGGCAGTTTGCCAGCGTATGGCTTTTTTTTCCTTGTACTAACACGACATTTTAGCCTTTACAATTAAACCTTAATTGTTAGATGGACTGTGGATTCCCCACCTGAGCCCGGCTGACGAGTCATTCAGGTAAAAATTTAGAACTGATGCTTGAGTTTGAGTCAGGTTTGGTCCCATTGGCAGGGATAGCCAACTTAACTCGGTGTTTTAAAGTTCTTTTAGTGAAGATATAAAATAAATTGGACATAAATGAAGGACCTGCTCTCTGACAGCTTGTCTGGCGCCGGGGTTTGTTATTTTATTGCTAATCTGTGCTGTATTAGAGTCGAACTCCGAGGCTGTGTTTGGTCCCAGTCTGGCCATGTTCACTGAGAGGCTGCTGACCCCAGTTCCTGATCCAGTTTAACCAGCGAATGTTAAAAAGTTGTGTTTTTACTCAGTAATCAGTGAGGCCTGTCCCTCAGAAACACTCTGCTCTGGTGACATCTTTTGTTATTCCAACTGAATTCTTGCCCTCTGATAAACTTCATCATATCGCTGTTTCCCCAACATCTGTAGCTGTCACATGGAATTGGCCGTGGCTTCGTTTAAGTAGGTTAGAAAAACGCTAGATGCATCCCGTTGTGCTGGCTCTCTACACTTGGATATCTCATGTGCACCATTAAACTAAAACGTGGGGACGAATTGGATCTCTTGCACATGCAGCAGCATTTTGAGGACTCAGTGTAGTTAAACATGGCTTTTTTGTGTATTTTTTTCTCTCTATGGCCACTCCAAGGCTGCATAAGAAGGATCAGGAGTCCTGTTGTTATCCCACTGCCATTCAAGCTTGTGCAGTTGGTTTTGATACTAAACTTCTAAAAACCCTAAGGGGAAACGAGGAGAACGTTTTCGATGCCCATCAAAGCAGATGTCCTGTCACATTTTGTGTTTCTTATTTCCTCCAGTCCAACTTGATTTTTGTTGCTTGTCATAGTCTTAATGAAAGCTGCGGCAGGTTTGCACTTGGCCATCGGGCAGCTCATCCCAGCGCTGGCTGCTGTAAAGGGCTGCCTCCATGTGCTCTGCTTTGTCTGAAAAATATTCACATGGTTGCACAACACAAGCCCAAAGTAAGGAGAGCATGAGCTGCATGACTACCTTTTAGTGCATTCATTCACTAATAGATGGGCATGTACATGTTTCCTCTGTGGGGAATAGCATGATGAAACTGTCGGAAAGATATTTACTCCACGTCTTTTTTTTTTTCTTACATTTGCCTGCATCACTGTGCCGAGCAAGAGGCTGTATTGGAAAAAAAAAGACGAAAAGGGCTTAATCAATTAAATGTGTTTATGAAACATGAGATCAAATCAATAAACGTAGGTTGTGAGCCAATTCTTTGTTTTTTTGACAGGAAGTATGTCTTGGTCTGTCAACAAAGGTGCAATAGGAACGCTTCAGCAAGACAGCGTTTATTAGCCGTCGTAGGAAGGAACATTATTAGAGCCTGATCAGGACACTTAGCAAGAGTCATTTACTTTCTGCATAATAATGAAATACAACCAAATAATTCAACACTAATAGCGTCTTTGCAGTGTCTCCTGCATCCTCCATCCTTTGAATGTGAATTACACCAACACATCACCCAGAATATCTTCATAATAGAGAGCACTAACAGCACAATACCTAAAAATGGCACAAATAGAAGCACTTGCCCAGAACCTTTTAAATTAATGATGTCCTCTGCCAACACATACCTCTGAATTGCATGCATTCACACACACACACACACACACACACACACACACACACACACACACACACACACATACACACACACAGTGGAAGACTGCTGCATCTCAGGAGGCCAGAACATATTAAGATGCATCTCTAGGGAGCTTGTACTCGTGGGTCTACAGATAAAAACCTCTCGGGCTCCTGCAGCATCTGTGAAGTGAAGGTTAGCAACAGGACCGTCTTATATCACTTACACCGACACAGTGACGCGTCACCCAGCCTCCCAGGATGGCACGCACAAAACAATGAGTCATGCTCCATTAAGGAAAGGTTACTAAAAAAGCTTGTTGATGCGAGGATGCCCATTAGTAACCTTTGTCTATCCCATCGAATTTAACCTAATACACACTGAGACAGATGCTGTGTAACGCTAATTCACACAAAATGGTACTAATCACTGAGCTTGTCCATTATGGCTGAGTCACTCCTTTTAATGAGTACTGAATGGGAGGATGGCAGAGGTAGAGGTTTAGGTTTGTAATGTGGTTTTGGGGTTAGCAAGGGATTTGTCTTAGGTCTTATATGACCAGACAGCAGAGGAAGGAAGCAACAAGCAGTGCGTGCACATGAACAACCTGTAGGCCCTGGAAGACAGCGACAGTGCACACTGCTTTGTTTGCCTTTCCTCCTGCCTCCTCAAATGTGAATGTTTTGGTGGAACAAAACAAGACATCTGGAGACATGACCTGGCACTCTGGGGGAACTAGGGTGGATATTTTTTCACAGTTTTCTGACATTTTATAAACTAAACGATTCATCGCTTAATTGATCCGCAGATGAATCGATGAGGAAGTAATCGTCAGTCGGCTGTAAGATCAAGAGAAACGCTTGTGATACAAGACCCTTCTATCAAAATCTAGAGGCATGTCTATGAATAGAACAGAGACACATCCTGCTCTTATTTCTCTTATAAACTTTTCCAAAATGTCGATAGTGTGGACCAAAAGGTCCTTGGTAAATATTCAGATAATCTAAAATCTTTGTAAAGTTCCTGCTGAATTTTCCATTGTCCGCTTTCCTGGAGGCATGAGTTGTTTTTCGGAAGCAGACATTTGCTGGCTAAATGGATGGCTGACACAGAGAGAGGGGTAGCAACAATTGGATTTGTAGGTTAATAGCATCCTCATTGACAACATAACTTGCTCATCATGCCCCATTTCAAGCTGCAGTGTGAGCCAAACAGCACTGTGCTAAAACCAGAATGTAAGCACTGCGATGAATGAGCTCAGTTCAAGATTGGCAACTGGCACTATTAGAGCTTTTAGCACCCAATTTATCCTCTGCCCACTGATGCCATAATCCCTGATGTAAAGCATCAGTTTGTGTGTGGTAGCGCTGCAGCGTTTGGCACAGTGCAGTGGTGGAGTATCTCTGTAAACGGAGGCAGGCGGGCTGGATTATTCCAGGGTCAGCACCATGGGATTAGGTCCAGGGATTATAACAGCTCAGTCAGGGAGACAACAGCGTTGTTGGCCTCTGGGATTATACTAAAGACTGACAGCCTGCCAGGCCGACCACCCAGCCTCCGTCATGCCTCCTCCAGGTCTGTCCATTCTCTGGCCTCCTGAGAGCACCCACTGTTATCAGTGTGTGAAGAGAGTCCGAAGTGCTGATTCACTGTCACTGCAGGAATTTAAATGTGACACTAATTCTGTGTTGGTCATGCTCCGAGTGAAGAATGTGTCAAACACATTTTTAAATTGAAACCCTGTTGCAAAAGGAATGAATGAGTTAAGTCAGTGCTGGGTGGTACGGATGAATTCAATGTAGGAGAATAATTTTATTGTTTGTTTGACTGTCCAACTAGAATATCCTTGAAATTAGAAATTGAAACAAATGATAATCTGACAATACTCCAAAATCCTTTACACCTGTGCCCTTAATTCATCCTGAGACTGATTTTGAAAAGAGCAAATGAATAATTAAGTATATACATATTTTCCCGACTGGTTAAGCACGAAAAAGTAACGAGTTCTTCCGACTCGTGCTAAATGCCCTCTGTTTGCTTTCCAGGAAAACGCTGTGCGAATGAGTGATTGATGCCAACTTCGCGTCTTCAGGTAAAATGCATTTAACATGCACACAAGATTCTTTGGGGTTGAGTAACTTTTATTGTGGATTTCAATGAGATTTAAGGTCATTATACCTTTTAACTAATACCCTCTTGTTCCTTTTGTTGTGCATCCTCCATGTAGGGCAGAATGGGTGTGTGTCCCCTGCTCCTGCTGCTCGGTCTTGCCCTCGGGGCCTCAGCCCAGGATCATGTCCCCATCACAAGTACGATCCGTGTCCACTCCCTTCAAACTCCTCCTCTTATTCGCCATCTGAAGCTGAAAGGCTCACAGTGAAAAGTTGCACAATGCTGAAAAATGTCTTCTTCTTCTTTTAAGGTCCTCCAAATGTCACTGCCAAACCCACAGACCCCCCTGCCGCACCCTCCCTCAACTTTACAGTTGCACGCTCACAAGACCCCACAGGCCCACCCACGACGCTCGCCCCCGCAGTCATCCCGGTGACGACAATAACAACAACAACCACAACCACGAGCCCAGCTGGCGAGGATGATGTACAACTGGCAGGTCCCAATGGCACCAGACGGGTGTTACCAGTCCCCCCACCTCCACCTCCCGCTCCAACTGATGCCCCTCAGGCACCGCCGAGCCCCGGGCCTCCCACTCCGGCGGGGGCAGACAACGGGACCACCGCCTACGCTCCAGACACCCCAACTCCAGAGTATATTGATGAGGAAACAGTCACTGTGGAGACGGAGACCACCACAGAACCTGGGATGGATTTCACCCCAGACACCACTCCACATGGTGAGTGCTCTGTGTGCCTGAACTTATCATAATGAAGCAGCAGCTTTCTGCACTCATACAGAGATGAATCATAGAGGACACAGAGATGTCAGGTACTCCACAAGCAGCAGTCTCAATAGACCCAAACGCCTCCAAACAACAAGACACGTTGTGATTAGACTGACTCACTTTATCTTGAATGGAAAAGCGCCCACTCACCATGACGTGGGTCTTCCTATCGCCCTGTTTGTCTGTGCAGAAAACCTACAGCTGAATGTAGGACAGTTGTTCAGAGTCATTCAGAGAAGTGTGGCAAATCACCAAGGGGCTGTTCAGAGACGGTGTGCCGTACCCAGATATTTGCAGATTGAGCCGCGATGGGGTTTTTCGTCATCGCTCATGTTGGATTTCATCTGTGGCTGTTCTGCACTTTGCTTCAGCTTCATACTTTAAACCTTAAACACGTCGGTTGTCTGGCAGATGTGCTCGATGCAGCTGCATCAGAGAGGTTTTTCCTGCTTTGTGCACACCGTAAAGATGACTGGGCCGTCCTTTAATGTGAGCTTATCTGTTCCTCTTGAGTTTTGTCTGAGCGTCTCATGAATTCTCAACACTTTTTGGGGCCTGGATTCAGAGCTGCCACACGTCATCAGATCATCCAAGACACATTGCAATGCTACGTGTGAACATGGCCCAACTAAAATAGAAGTTGACAAAAGGTTACTGGGATCTCAATACGACCATAGAACAAAGCTTCTTTAGAAGAAGTGCTGGAATACATAAAAATGATGGATTGATGGCATCTTTTAGAGGAGAGCGAGAGCGTCAGGCCGCTTTTCTTTTTTGTTGTCGGTCCATCTCGCCGTGTGTTATTCATGCAGGCTGGCAAAGCAGTAGCAACAGCCATAAAGAGCAGGCAAGGAAGCTTTCTGGTCAAGAGTCGACCTTTAATATTTTAGATAGTCGAACACTTTTCTGCTCTTAGACTCCATTGTAGCAGCGCTGGAAATATCCTGACGTGACATACCTGCATTTGACCAGTCATCCAAACTGGACGACCCAGGCGCTGCCAAGAGCTGCTGTTTCAATGTGAAAAATTACATGAGAAAATGCTTGAAATCTCAAGTGTTATTCAGCTTATTTTTTAGCAGCCTTGTGTCTGTATACTGACCATCCAAGTGGCATCCTTGTGAGTGAAACATGACTCCCCCCCACCCTTTTCTTTCTCATTAATTATTCATATTACATGATTATAGAGAAATGCACAAATCGCTATAAAATGTCATTGATTGATTCGGAAAGATGGTTTTTATTCTCCATCATGATAGCAGCAGGTATGTTCTCAGTCGGCCTGCAGTGGGTAAAACAAGATTTGAGACGTTTAAGGAGAAGCTGTGGAAGTTCAGATAAGCATTATTCAAGCCTGGTCAACACATCCACAACAGATGTGCCTGCACTGCTGTATGTTACGTCTGTTATATAACATAATCACTTCGAGTTAGTAGGTGTTATGTAATTAGTCCATTGTCTCCTGCCAGCCATCTGCGAGCCTCGTGTGAAGAGCTGTGAGCAGTTCTAGATGGCATCAGAGCCGTCAAGGCTGTGTCAGTTTCACATGATACCCGCAGCCTGTTGTGCTCCAGCCCTGTTCAATGTACACATTGTCCGAGGCAGAGCGCTGAAAAGTCCTGCCGATTGTGCGTGAAAATGCAACATATCTTGGCGCCGTTCCAAACTGCTTCCCCCAGAAAGTGCATATGGAGCATGAAGTCAAATGATGCATTCTTTGCCGCATATTTCGCCTGTAACGTTAAGAGCTTTCTTGAATTTTTGGGGCCGCGGAACAGCTGATTTTGTCATTGCATTGTCGCCACCACCGTGCAGTTTTCTAGAAAAATCTCTTCTTTTGTTGGGACCCTGTGTGTCTTACTGACTGGTCGTCAGCACACAAACGGCAGCCGTTTTTTTGTATACCAGACTCCTGTTGTTGTTCACGCAGATCTCATGTCTTTTGTGTCAACTGCGGCAGTGGAAGGTCACCAGGAAGACTATAGGATTGCCCTCAAACCATAACTCATGCGTGTGGTGAAAACATACGAATTGGTCAGCTATTGTAATCTACATGAGGCATAACAGATAATAGATAACTTGGTCCATGTAATGGCTGATTTGTAATATCAAGCCTCGGTGAGCACAGTGCACGGCGGCATCACAATGGTCCCTCATGCTCTCTGGTTCATGACACGTAGAAAGCGTTTAGCATTTATGTTCCAAATCATTCATATGGAATTTACAGCAAGCGTGCTAAATGTTTGGGTGTTTTATACTGTCGGCCTGTGTCTGAGGTCATCCTGGGGCACAGAAGCTGAGGGTCGACCCTTTTGGGTAAACTGGGATTTATGCGCTCACTCCAGAGGACGGCTTGTTGCTCTCTCTCTGCATCTCCGTGTCAGTTTGAGTTTTGTTTTTGGCTGCAGGATGAAATATTAACATGGACAAACCTTACGGAAAGAAAGAAACGCAGGCAGGTGTTGAAAGAGGTCAGAGGTCACTTTATGACCTCGGTTTATTTTTCTTTAAACAGCCACAAGAAAACTATACCCGATTCCAAAAAGTCTGGACTCTGTGGAAAATGTAAATTTAAAAAATTGCAACTGTGTTTACTGATGTTTTTCTGAAGTGTTCCTGAGCTCATGTAGTAGAATCCTTTATACAATCATGTGTTCACAAAGTGGTGAACCTCTCTCCGTCCTTGCTTGTGAATGACTGAGCCGTTCCCAGATGCCCCTTTCATACCCAATCATGATACTATCACCTGTTACCAATGAACCTGTTTACCTGTGGAATGATCCAAACAGGTGTTTTTGGAGCATTCCACATTTCCCAGTCTTTAGTTGCTCCTGTCCCAACTTGTCTGAAATGTGTTGCTGCATTTAATCCAAAATAAGCAGATATTTACAAAAATCAATGAAGTGGATGAGGTCAAACATTGAATATATTGTCCTTGTACTCCTTTCAGTTGAGTATATGTCAAAAAGAATATCACATTTACTTTAATTTATGATTTACACAGCATTACACAGGTTTGTAGATGGGTATCACAGTATTCGTTTAGCTGTAGCCAAAACAAGAAGTAGATTAATTCATGAGTCAATCTGAATAATAAGTAATATGCAGACACCAGTGCACATTAATAGAAGGTTACAGTGAGCAGCTGGTTAGCTTAGCTTAGCGTAAAAAATGAAAACAAGGTCAAACATTTAGCCTGGCTGTGTCCTAAGGCAGCAAAATCTGCCCCTAATGCTCACTTATTACGTTATATCATGCTGTGGACAGGTTTTCACACTTCTGTGGTGGTTTCATGGGTGATTACTGTATATGCTGGACTATTTCTTGGCTGTGTGTTTGGTGACTTTGTCTTTTGCTCAGATTTAACAAGCAGTCTGTAATATGACAGAAATTGGTAAAATCACTCTGCCATGTTTTGTGCACATCGTATAATTTCTTCATAAAATGCGTCACATTAACAAGCTGATTAAACTTCCACATTTGACACCCCGAGCTCATGTGTCATGGTGTAATATGAGAATAATTTAGTAATGGAAATGGAATTTGGCATCAGTTTCAAACAAAAACACTGACTCAGCTCAAGTGTTGAGACACCCTTTTTGATTTTTTTTTTGATTTTTTTTTTTTATCAAATGCATCATACAAACCATTTATTCTTCCTTTTCTTTCCGTTGCTGATATAGACAACAACCAGTCTGATGACATGCCAATCATAGCAGTCATGGTGGCCCTGTCCTCCCTGCTGGTCATCATCTTCATCATCATCATCCTCTACATGCTCAGGTTGGTGAAGTGTGGTTGATGTTACACACTGCACATCAGCTCGAGACCTGTGGTGAAAGCCTGAGGTGCTCCTGTTACCATGGCAATGGCTGATTGGCATTCAGCTGTGAGACTAAAGCTATGTGTGTGTGAGTGTGTTTGAGAGAGAAAGAGAGAGAGAGAGAGAGAGAGAGAGAGAGAGAGACCTGTGCATCTCTGTATTAATATGCCCTCTGATCTGTGTTTGATTGACAGGTTTAAAAAGTATAAGCAGGCAGGAAGCCATTCGAACTCCTTCAGACTGACCAATGGTAGATCAGATGATACAGGTAAACTCCCACATGTTCATTAGTGTGTGTGTGTTTGTGTGCTCTTTGTATGTGTTGGCAGATGTGCCTGCACACTCACTGAGTGCTCATGTATTTGTTTTGTGTCATATCAGCAAATATGCACAGCCGGCTTGACCTAACTTGTCACTTGTTGTTGTTTCCGATAAGACTCGATTGATCTTGCTTCCCTCGCCGATAACATTTCACTGGTTGGCTGTTGGCAGAAGGCTTTTGTTCACTGTGATTACCTAACCAACAGGGCTGCAGTCAGCTTGCTCATGTGTCACATTGTTGAATCGCAGCGCCCTCTGGTGGGCATCTGTAGAAAAGACAAACGATGAAGTCAGTCTTCCTTGATGTAAGACAGTTCAGCTCTCATTTTTCCTACCCCCTTCTTCCCTGTCTTTATCTCCACCTGTCTCACTCCTCCCATTCCTTCCCTCCTCTCCTGCCTCCTCCCTTCCTGCTCGCCGGCACAGAATTCCAGAGTGTCCCGCTATTGGCTCGTTCCCCCAGCACAAACAGGAAGTACCCACCGCTTCCCGTCGACAAGCTTGAGGAAGAAATGAACCGCCGCATGGCTGATGACAACAAACTCTTCAGGGAGGAGTTTAATGTATGGCACACTGAAACACACACACACACCCTCTGATAACATATACTGAGTGTGCCATTCACCTTTAACCCACATATCTGTTGCATGAGTCCCCGCCAGGGGGATATATTTCAGTCGCCAGGGGGTGCATGCAAAGGTTATGGAGAAGCTCAACTAACTGGATTTAATCTGACATATATCCACATATTTCTGTGGAGGATTGCAAATTGCTGTCATGCTGATCTGCAGTCATGATAACCAGTAGTCTACTAGCTACAGTGGCCTGAGGACACAGTACAGCCCACCAACCTCACAGCCACGTGTTGGGATTGAGAGTGCATGGAAAGTAGTCAGCAGTCAAGTCAAATAGTTAGCCAAAAGCAATGGATAAATGGTTAAGATAATTAGCTGAAAGAGGATAAATGTTATTTAAATGTCTTTTGCCAAAAGCAATAGATAAGCTGTTTAAATAGTTACCCACTGCTAATGAATAAATGTGAGAGTGAGAAAGTGAAATACTGAGCCAGAAGCAAAGCACAAATAGCTAAAGTGATTTGACAGTTCCACTGTAATAATGTCCACATTTGGTATCATCCACTCTTGGAACATGACAGGCGGTGCAGATGAAGGAGTGCTTGAGCTCATATTAGCAGTTGTGCTACTATCATTAAATTATTGTTGACTTTTGACATTTTCAGACAAACTCTGCAGTGTTTCACTCAATGGGTGGGAAATGTGTACTGAGACAGTTGTCCACTTAGTAACTGTTATAGCTGGGCAGAGGAAACAAAAAAACCCTGAGGACGCAAACCATCCCATCAACACATCCTCAAAGTTAAGGAGCTTCTAAGGTGTTATAGACACGTCTCATCTTAGATCTCAGCCCATACTGCTGCAGCACATTCACACAAACCACATATGAGCTGACTCGTATTAGACACACAGCGAACAGGAACTGATGTGCAGGGTCACACAGAGACATTTGGATCTGATGCTCACCTTATCTAAATGTGTTGTTTTTCTGTGTGTTCAGGCGCTGCCAGTCTGCCCCATCCAGGCATCATGTGACGCTGCTTCCAAGGAAGAGAATAAAGAAAAGAACAGATATGTCAACATCCTGCCATGTGAGTACTAACAGAGCCCTGACACCGTGACGTTAACAGAGCAGCACTCAGTGGAACAGAGCTCTTCTCTGCTATTTCAAGCTTTTCGACCCACTTATCAGTACAGTCATACTAAATATCATCAAAGACCGTTTAGCAAGCGATGTCGTGAGTTATCCTTTAGTGATCAGAATGGAAAACTTGTCATCTCCCATGTGTAATTCATATTCCCTCACTGTGCTCCTCCTCTGCTTCCTTTGCCTTTTCTCTCTGTGGCTCCTGCTTCCTCCCTCAGATGATCACTCCAGGGTCCATCTCTCCTCTCTGGAGGGAGTCCCCGACTCTGACTTCATCAACGCCTCCTTTATAAATGTTTGTATAAGTGCAGCAAATTCTCCCACAAAATGAACAATTCTGCTCTAAATATGATGAATCGTATTCAGTCTTATCCTAACGTCTCTTCTTCACCTCTTTCTTTTGCAGGGTTACCAAGACAAGAATAAGTTTATTGCAGCTCAAGGTAAGGTTTGAGCCTGCATGGCAGCAGAGAGGCTGCGCTGTAGTTTATTTAACAGACAAACTACCTGATTGTTGGCTTACTGCTCATCCTCTGAGTTTCTGTCTCTCAGGGCCAAAGGAGGAAACGGTGAATGACTACTGGCGGATGATCTGGGAGCAGAACACAGCCACTATTGTCATGGTGACCAATCTGAAGGAGAGAAAAGAGGTAGGAGAGCTGGAGCAGGAGGGATGATGATGATGATGCTGCATGTGTTTATATGCTGTTTTGTAATAATACAACAGCTTCAAAGGACACTTTGTATAGAATATACATACACAGTTGAGACTGGGTTTAAAAGCACCAGGTAACAAAATCACCTCCAGCCTCTTGGTTTTATGTTTAACATGTCTTTATTTGTAAAGTTAATTTTTTATCTGTGAAGTTAGTTAAACTGTGCACTTTCTAAACAGCTGTGTGAATTCTTGTGTGGGGGCCACAGCAAGAATGACTGCTCATTAAATCATGACCTCTCTTTGTTTTTTCATTCATAGACACAACACTGTTTCATTACTGTTGGTTTGGGTAACCTAATTTGTATTCCACAGCTCACATTAATTGTGGCTGTCTGAGAGTGCTCAATGTTAAATCCCTCTGTGTTTCAGTGTAAGTGTGCCCAGTACTGGCCGGACCAGGGCTGCTGGACATACGGGAACATCCGCGTGTCTGTCGAAGACACAATGGTTCTGGTGGACTACACCATCCGCAAGTTCTGCATCCAACAGGTAATGTCTCACAACCAGGATACAGTCGTTTTAGTCTGTGTTGACCCTCCCATTTCCTCTGCAAGTGCCGGTGTGAGTAAATACATGAGGAAAACCGCTGGAGTGTGTGTTTAACCCTCTGGAGTGTGAGGCCTGTCAGACAGCTCTGACGTAGTTTGACATGCCTTGACATTTGTATTTATTTCACCCATCTAAATATATTGATCCCAAAGTGCTACATATGCTCATACTCAGCACAGACTCAACACTAATAATCTGAGAGGAGCAGTAGTAGTAGTAGTAAAAAACACCTATTTTCAGATGTGCTGACAAAAAAGAAAACATGCTAAACATTTCTGTCCGAGACTTTTGAGCTCTGAACTTTGTAAACATGGATGTTGGCTCCACAAAGGTGATTCAGTCATTTCATGTGGTTTGACTACTGAAGTGTCTGAACTTTTGAGTGACACTGTTGTTTTCAAAGTCAGTGGCCTGCACAGTGAATATTGATGAAGTGGGTGTCAGCACGCTGTTAATGTTGCCCCTCCTCATTGTCAGAGGTAATGGCCTGGGACTCAAATTGGGCCCTTTCACACATTTCCTTGCCTCTTAATGTTACTATATGAATAGCTCTGTTTGCAAATGGTGGGACATGAAGAGTTGCTCCTGAATCAGAGACTGAAATGTGCATGTTCTTTTTATTCCCCTCACACAGTTTTACAAACTAGATGTGAATATGCAGGCACTTAAGTTCAGTGACTTCAATGGAAAGCAAGATCACACTCATTATGTTGTGGCTTGGTCTATGACCCGGTTGGTTTGTGTCTCAGGTGGGAGATGTGTCAGGGAAGAAGCCTCAGAGGCTCGTCACCCAGTTCCACTTCACCAGCTGGCCTGACTTCGGGGTGCCCTTCACCCCCATTGGCATGCTCAAGTTCCTCAAGAAAGTCAAGAATTGCAACCCCCACTATGCCGGGCCCATTGTGGTCCATTGTAGGTAAGTGGATCGAAGCTCACCTTCTTCCTTTCGCCTGTTTTGTTCTTCGCCTTTGTCTGCGGGTCACACACAACTCACGACACGTCACATTTCCATCTGTCAGTGCCGGCGTGGGGAGGACAGGCACCTTCATTGTGATCGATGCCATGTTGGACATGATGATCGCTGAGAGGAAGGTGGACGTGTTTGGCTTCGTTACCAGGATCAGAGCCCAGCGCTGTCAGATGGTCCAGACTGATGTAAGTCCAACGCTGACACACTCCACCCACATCACACACATGGACTCAGTCTCTCCTATGATGCCGTGTTTTCAATGCAACAATCCCCTGTCTGTCCCACAGATGCAGTACGTGTTCATCTTCCAGGCGTTGTTAGAGCACTACCTGTACGGAGACACAGAGCTGGAGGTGACCTCTCTGGAGTCCCACTTGGCCAAACTCTACGCCCCCTCACCTGGAGCTGGCTGCAGTGGTCTGGAGGCTGAATTCAAGGTCTGCTTGTGTGTCGTGTTCTTGTGGAGACAACAGTTGCGCTCTTTTGACTACCTCCGTTCTCATACCTTTGCATCTAAACCGATTGATCTCGTAATTTCTAGAAACTGACATCCATCAAGATTCAGAACGACAAGATGAGAACAGGCAACCTGCCCGCCAACATGAAGAAGAACAGAGTCCTACAGATCATTCCATGTGAGTGATACATTTATGGCTGTGGGTTCATACAGTATTTTTGCACCTGCACACAGTGATGAGCGATGCGCATAATGAAATTGCAGATGCATAGCTCCTGTGTCAGGTCTTAAAGCTTCAAACAAGGTTAATGTATCTCCTCGCTTCCAACAGATGAGTTCAACAGAGTGATCATTCCAGTCAAACGAGGAGAGGAGAACACCGACTATGTCAATGCCTCCTTCATTGATGTGAGTGTAAAAGCACCTGGATAAGAGTGGATCATTTCATTTCATTATTGCAGGCAATCAATCAGATGTTTCAAGTCTCTCTTTCTTCCTCCCACTGTTTATTTTTGTATCTTCCATTTCATCCCTCCTTTTCCTTTTGGACATGACTTCCTGTCTACCTCATCTGGTCACAGGGCTACCGTCAGAAGGACTCCTACATGGCGAGCCAGGGCCCCCTGCAGCACACCATAGAGGACTTCTGGAGGATGATCTGGGAGTGGAGAAGCTGCTCCATAGTCATGCTCACTGAGCTGGAGGAGAGAGGGCAGGTGTGTGTCTGTGTGTCTGTGTGCAGATACAAACACTAGTCTTAAATATCAGGGCAGTAACTGGCTAAAATAGAATATTGATATTAGGTAATTTACTCGATGCTAACTTGATGCCACTGGTCTCGTATAACGTGATAATAATCTTAGCAAAATGACTTGACCTTTAGTGGTTTTCCAACATGTATTCATAGATCTTTAAGAAAATGTGACATAGATTATTGCTGGTCAAGTTGTCTAGATACTCCAACAAAGAGTAATAGTATTTGTTGGAGTTGAAGTAGCTGAACAGCCATACCAGGAAATCACCTCAGTGGTCAGAGCTGCAAGTTATTTCTGGCAAACGTGATGGATTCGGTGTCAGTTTCCTTCTTTGCCCATGTAATTAATTATTAATGTAATAGGAATTTGTTTCTCTCTTTAAGAGACATGACATCTGGAGAATTGAAAAATCACTATCTAGAGATTTCGATCACATTGACGTTTTTAGATTCCTTGAAACTTTCAGAATGTTAGCATGTCGTTAAGCACGGTAATTTGAACCGTCTCCGTTAATGGGTCCTGCAGGAGAAGTGTGCTCAGTACTGGCCCAGTGATGGAGCAGTGGTCTATGGGGACATCTCCATCGAGATTAAAAGGGAGGAGGAGAGCGAGAGCTACACAGTGCGTGACCTCCTGGTCACCAACAACAGGGTGAGAGAGAACTGAATGCAACGAGCATGGATCTAACAGTGAATGTGTTTGTGAAGCCCAGGTTAGCTACCACTGATGATGTACCAACAGCAATCTTTGCCGCACTACCAATATTGTAATCTCTTCTCTCTGCCATCCTCCATCTTTCCAGGAGAACAAGGCTCGAGCGGTGCGTCAGTTCCATTTCCACGGCTGGCCGGAGGTGGGCATCCCCACTGACGGCAAGGGCATGATCAACATAATTGCTGCGGTGCAGAAACAACAGCAGCAGTCTGGCAACCACCCCATCACGGTGCACTGCAGGTAAGACACACACACACACACACACACACACACACACACACACACACACACACACACACACACACAACCTTCTGTTGCTGTTGTATGAACCCTTATAATGAAAAATCACAAAACAAAATACTTGACATTAAAATAATGATACTGGTTTTTCTATTACTGTTGCGCAGTGCAGACGCTCCTGGAAGTTACATGTGGTCGTGTGTGTCTGTGAAAATGTTGCAGCCATTAAATCACAGGAAAAAACAACTCAAGAACAAGAATTGTTCTCTTCTTCCTTGCGACATTTTAACTGCCCCTTGAATTGTTGCTATGCTCCTTCTCTTAGTGTGTGCTCACAGCGAAGCCCCCTGTGTGTGCGCGGGCTTTCTGCATGTGTGTGTGTGTATATTGAGGTTTACATTTGTGCCCATGCCCGTGTGTGTTTACAGTGCTGGTGCTGGCCGGACGGGGACTTTCTGTGCGTTGAGCACAGTCCTGGAGAGGGTGAAGGCAGAGGGCATCCTGGATGTCTTCCAGACAGTCAAGAGCCTCAGACTGCAGAGACCCCACATGGTGCAGACACTGGTGAGGGGCCCTTTGAACCTGAATGGCAAATTACTTTTGATTATTGCTCTGGCATGTTTCTTTAGCTCACCAAGCAAAGAAATATTTTCACTGCTGTTAGTGTATCTGTCAGCTCAGAATATCTCAATATCTTCCATTAACGTTGGCAGTCCAACTGGGCTGTGGCCAAAGAGCAACTGATGCAATTTTGGAAGCTGTTTGAATTAAGGATATATGTCATTAAACAGTTCAGTGTGGAGCTGGTCGACACAGACACCTGGTTCCAGTATGTTTGCAGGGTTCAAGGAACAGTTCAGTACTTGGAGAAACACAAGATGATTGTTCCCACACATGCATCTGTATGGCAACTATGTAAATGGAGACAGCTGCTGGTTAGCTTAGCTAGGCATAAAGACTTGGATACAGGAAACGGCTAACCGAGTTCTGTCAGAGGGTAACAGCAGGCGAACTCCAGTCTGTATCCTAAGCTAAGCTAACCAGCTGATGGTTCCAGCTACATATTTTGTGCACAGACATGAGAGTGGTATAAATCTATCTCTCAGCAGGAAAGAGATTAAGCATTTTTCCTAAAATGTTGAACTATTCCTTTAAGAAATTGATTTAAGTGGAGATGCAAAGGCAGTCTAAATGTAAGTTGGGTGTTTTGTAGATGTTTCGATTCCCCTGTTGCCTTTTAAATCATAAGTCTAATTTCTTAGATCTTACAATTATAGTTTTTATAACAGTATTTATTGTATATTCTCCTGTGTTTGACATCTCAATGCAAAACACACTTTAAGGAACATCCATAATGCATCAGTGCTCAAACTACGGCTGTGTGACTGCTTATAGTACAAAGAGCGGTGGCTCTTTGTACTATAAGCACTTGTACACGGGGTCAGTGTCTCTGATTGAAATGTCACAGGTTTCAGAGGACTGTAGTGTTAGTCGTCCAAACTGACATGGCTGTCCCCCCCCAGGAGCAGTACGAGTTCTGCTACAAAGTGGTCCAGGAGTATATCGATGCCTTTTCCGACTACGCCAACTTCAAGTAGGGACCTGCCGTGGATGGATGGCTGTCCGCACACACTTCATGAAAGCATAATGCACGCGCCAGAACACACACACACATACTTACCATGCAGAAAGCTGCATATTCCCATCTGATGGATTTTTTTTCACAAAGACTCATCACAACTTGACCTGTGGATGGGATGAACTGCCCGGAGGAAAAGGGAACAGAGGCCTCGGCCCGGAGGACAGGACAGGGCAGTGCAGTCGGACAGACAAAATAACTGAGATGCCTTCTTGAATATTTTGTAATATTGGTCGTGTTAATACAGCCCTCCACCCCCATTTGCTTCCCATGCCCCCGCTTCCCCCATATGTATATATACTTACTGTGTTGCATCTTATTACTTTGGTTTCAGACACAGTTTTGAGTTTGGCTGCATTTTCGGGTGGCACCTGTAATGTATTTTATTGGTAATATTGAGATATATATATATGTGTGTGTGTATATACACACACATATATATATGACACATAAATATATATATATATACATGAATATATAAATATATATATATGAATCTAATGCTTTGGAGGCTAATGTAAAAACATCCAGAGGCAGTGTAATGATGCTTGGATTTCTTTTTTTTACTTTTTAAGGACAGAGACTTCAAACATTTTTGGCTTTGCTAGAGCCGCGCTGTAGCAACATGTGTGGTAGCAGAATCCTGAACATTTACAGACAAAACTCCTAAACACACACACACACACACACACACACACGTAGCAGAGCCGTTCAGTTTCATCTATCGAGCCAGTCACAGTTTTATGGGTTTAAAGGTCACTCATGATTGGAGTTGAGGATGTCAGTGATGTAGCTCATGGGTTCAGGTTGATACACACACACACACACACACAGTAAATACCAGGAGCCATTCCTTTTTTTTTTTTGAGCATCTATGTGTGTGTGTGTGTGTGTGTGTGTGTGTGTGTGTGTGTGTGTGTGTGTTTGAACTTGAGCATAAGCTGGCAGAGAAGACGGTGTGTTTTCACGTCACTGTCTGCTCTCTGCCGAGTGCCAAAGTCCTTCACTCACTTGGTTCTGCAAATACATTTTTTAAAAATATTTATTTACCCTTTACAGAAATTTAAGGAATAGGAGACTTGGTCAAGCTTTGGTAGAAATCTCTATATTTCATTTGCAGGTCTGTTACACTGTCAGCAGCGATGTTGATCATGTTGACAAGCCAAATCACAAACAACACAGTCACAAGTTACTCCATTATCGCATCATAGAAATCAGTAAATGCTATGTACCCGGCATATTTTGTTTCTTGTTTACAGACACGTCAGTATTTCTTGTAGACGGTATTGAGCATTTCTTTTCTGTATGGGTTTCCTTTGAGTCTGCCTGAATTAACTGTCTTTTTTTAAATATAGATATATATCAGCCTCGCATCACTACGCTGTACTGTCACTCTCTTAAAGAATCATCTCCTTTTATTTCCCGCCATGAACACTGATGCCGAAGAATGTTTCTTTTTATTCGAATGCTGTTGCTAATGTATTCCTCAAAAATGGATGCATTGTTACTTTAATAGTGGAGGTGTGCCATGCGACGTTTGCTAGGATTTTTTTTTTTTTAATGGCTATTCTGTGAGGACACTCAGACTTGAACTACAGTATCGTCTATTAACCGCAGGGCTTTCAGGTCACTCCTCATTTCAGCTCACAGGAAATGACTGATGCCAGGATTGTTTAAATTTACGAACTGAACAAATTCAAGTTCATCTCCACAGCTGATTTAACGTTCCACTGGTTTTAACTCCCAACAGAGGAGTATTCAGAGCCTCACTTTCAGATTTCAGCGCCATGATATGGGAAGTAACATTTCTTTTCACAGTTTTAATGCTGTCCTTTTTTAAAATTTGAACAGAAAACAGCCCCAGTCTTGTACATTATTCACATCACACTAATACTTAACAATAACACTCCATATGTTATTCCTTTTCTGAGAAGAAGGAGCACAATCAAAGTTAATTTATTGATAGCAGACATCATGAAAAGTACATGCTGAATTTTCAGGAAGGGTGATTGTGTCAATGTTATATTGCTTGAACACTCATGCACTATTTGCACCAAAAGCAAAGCCCTTAAAAGTACAGAAGCGAATGAGAGCTGAGGTCAGAATGGCGATATGGCCTTTGATGTTGGAATACAGGAACTATATTTGAACTCTTGAGAAGCTCTTTCAGGTCTCGAGGTCCCGGGTTAGGCCTCCTGTGAGGCCCCTGTAGGGACTTAAAAGTAGCAGATGTTTTAATTGACCACTCACTGAAACTGATGGCTGTTTGAGCATCGTCATCATCATTTCAGGTCCTCTTTCGTTCCAAAGCATCACAAGTGCCCACATTCTGAGTTATGTGCCATTATGTTCTTCATTTATTTACTTCATCTCTTAATGGCTCTTTAATCAATAGAGGAGGGGATGCTTTTTGTTTTGGCTGTTCTGTCTGTGCTTCAATTACACGGGTTTATTGTGTGTGTTTGGATCATGTGATCACTTTGTCTCACTGTAATTTGACAGCAAAGCGCGACACTGTGCCCGCCCATAAGACCCTCTATTTTGCTATTAGAATGAACCTAAAAAAGTGCCTCAGTGGAAGGTTTTCAAAAAAGTAAAAATGGACAAAAAAAACTTGATTTTCTCAATTTTACAGACATGTGGTGGTACTTCTGCATTTTCCCAACTCAGATGTATTTTCTCAAAGGTCGCAGCAGACTGACAGCGAGTCTCTTTGTATGACAAATCAATAGGGCCAAAAGAAAGATCGGGTCAGTCATCCTTCTTTTCACATTCCCTCGAGCCGCATAGAGGTAGATTCCTTGATAGTGCAGATCAAACTAACATAGAGGTCACTTTTTAATTGATTCTATCTTAGATTTAATGGCTTCATTTCATTCCATATCACTTAATGTGGGACCCATGACAAGTAATCAATTGTGGGTGCCCGAATGTTCAACAATTATTCAGACATTTTTTCCCCCCACAGCAAACACAGTTGCATCTTTTATGCATAATCACAGAGGGAAAGCAGTCGTCCCTGTTTCACATCCCTTTACCCCTGGAGCTTTGCCCCAGTGGAGCATTTTCAATGACTGGAGAATCATACGTCTACACTTAGAGCGCTAGACTGGAGGAAGACTAGAGTCCAACTTTGCTCTTCTTCTCTCCACCTTTATGTCACGTCTCCTTTCCATCTCCTGTCACTGTTGTCCACTTGTCGCTTCCTTTTCCTCTTTCACTTTGTACTTTGGACCATTTTTTTCCCAGGGGTCACTGCCCACTCCCTTTTGTACATAATGTAAGGTTATTTATATTTCATTCCTGTCTGCCGCCTTGCTTATTTTATTCTCCCCCTTCTTTTTTCTTTTCTTTCTTTTTAAAAGATGTATATTGAACTGTATCGGGACCATTTTGAAATGTATTAGAGATGTCTTGTTTTGGCCATTTTTAATTTGGTATAATTGTCTTAAGCAAATCCTATTTTTTAATTTGCCTATGTTTGTTTCTAGTGTTTTGTTATTCAACATTTGAATATATGTATATATAATTATATATATGATAAAATTATATATAATTATATAATGCCAAATGGCCTTTCTAAGCAAGATACTGTTCAAACCTAATAAAGTGCTTGAGATTTTATCATTTGTCTGTATTTATTATGTCTTTCAGTGTAAAACACGGATGTTGCATCACATGTATCCGACATGCAGTCATCCATTGTTTTTGCGCATTTCAAGTCAGGACAACCTGATGCTCATTACAGCTCACTTCTCAATGAAGACTAATGGTACAGTGCTGTAAAATAATTGCCAATCGTTCGTGTGTCTTATAGATCAGGAAGTCATCCTGAGTGTTGCTCTTGAAGGGTTTTCAATCAGTGTTTAACCCTTCACCCCCGATCAAATATTAATGAGCTTTTTGCCCCAATAAATAATTAATCAGAGAATCATTACGCTTACTGTTGAAATGTGGAGGTGGACAGTAGGAGCTGCAATACATTTTACATTAGGCATTTATTAATGTGGAATCACTATTGAGTGAACCTGTTCGGTTTGGTGGCCTTACAGCAGGGTATAAGGAAAAGACAGTATCAAGTTGCATGAAGGGAAATGTAGGATCCAGTGATTTTAGAGCTTGACTCAAACTAATCTGTATCCTGTCAGTCCCTGAACTTTATGAAAGTGCGACCAGCGACATTTCATATCCACTGGTTTCTTTCATGTATTAAATAAAAAAACCTTTTATGTCAATTGCAATTTGTAGATAAGTTCACACTGGATTGTATGTTAATTAAAGGCCTGAAGAAATTCAAGTTAAATTACAGCTGTTAGAACTCCAAATAAAAGACTGCTCAAATGAACTAAACTTACCAGAGCTGCATTATTGACATGGTTTTGCTCTGGTTTGCATCTCTTGAACGTGTGCAGTGGAGTACGAAACGGCAGATAACAGCAGAGCCAGCCATCAGTGTTCTGTTAAACTTGTGTTCATTGGCAGACTTCTCAGAGGATAATTGTTCTTGCGTCACATTGACAGGTGAGTCTGGGAGCCGTGATCATGAGTCATCAATGATGTATCTCGCTTCAACCAATCAATCCTGTGTCAGAGCCCTCAAGCTGACAGATGAGTCAACAGCAGCACGTCACACTGTCACTTCCTCTGTCAGAACTGGTTCTGCATCTAGAACTCTGGAACGGAAATGCCTTTCCTCCTCTAATTGAGATTGGATGTCATGAGTGGCCTGGCCAGGAATCCACAGTGTTTGTTCCCGGGTCACCTGTGCTTCCCCTGACTGAGGGGTCAGCGGGGTTAGAGGGAGGATGTTTGATGGGTCACTGTGGTCAAAACAGGTGCAAGAGGACAGGAAATGGGCACTGTTGAGTTTAACCTTCTGGCGAGGACCTACTGTTTGATCTGAGAAACACGATTACATGCTATTAGTCAAAGATAATAGTCGGCAGGGCCCAGACGACAGAAGACAGTTATGTTTTTGTGACCTCTACTTCCTCTCTACAGAATACGGTGTCAGTGAGGAGCACTTTCGAGACATTTTCCATTTCTGAGATGTTTTCTTTAGCAGAAAAAGTACTCATGAATGATCCTGTTTGTTAGAAATCCATTGTCTGAATGATTTGATTTTGTTATTCAGCTAAAGTGGCAGTATTTGGAAGTGGATACACATGATGCAAGTGAGCAGATGAGCATCCCAGGGGCATCCGCGCTGTTTGCAGGTGATAATTGGAATTGGCCGTGTGATCTGGACCTCTTGTCCCCAGGTACTGTTCATTTGACCACTGGGGACGGAGGGGCAAAGGGGTCAGTAATGGGTGAGGCAATTAGGGAATGATAATGTAAATGTGCATCGGGAGGGGGTACTTTAGACCAGTACATATATTGAGGAGTAGGAGGTTGAAGAGAATCTCTACAGTAATACACCTTCAGCAACTGACCAGCTGAAGGACAAGCAGAGTGAGCTTCTGGCAGGACGCTGGGACACGTCTGGTGATAAAGTTGTGAGAATTGAGACCAAGGTAAGGACACTGACTTACTTTTCTAGATACTGTACTCTACTGAAAATATGCATTCTTAATATCACAGCATAATTATAGTGTGCGTTGTTGGAAACCCAGCTTTTATTACCAGATACTTTTTGTCTGTCAGGCTGAACTGACAAAGGTTTGATATTTTAGGCTTAGACATTGGGGAAAACAATGTATTTAAATGGAAATGGAAATGATGAAAGTAAAATAATGTGTTTGACTGATTGATGGCAAGCAAGTATTTTCCATTTTTGATATAACTGATGAGAAAAGTGTCCTGATATTATTGCAAGTTATTACAGATTTCTGATGTAATAGTCGGATATTTATTACAGCAAAAGCTAAATGAAGGATGCCTTTTCAAATTTAGGCCAAATGTTATCAAACAACTGATGGAAAATACAACTGACAGCCATTTATGTGAGCACTTACACATTTTGCAACTTGTTTAGATTTTCTAAATCAGACAGCAAATGATCAATAGCTCTTCGAGTCAGAGCTAATTCAGTGTCTGTCTTGCCTTTAGGTGGGAGTATGATGCGTGTACCTCAGCTGATTTTGCTGCTTGGACTGCTTCTATGTGTGGGGGTTCAGCTGTCCCATGGCCAACACTGGTCCCACGGTTGGTACCCTGGAGGCAAGAGGGAACTGGACTCTTTCGGGACGTCAGAGGTCGAGATCTGTTCTTGCGTGTGTGCCAGTGTGAATAGTTTTCCCATTCACTGAGCATTTCCTCTTGAGAATGAAGATGTTCTTCACCTCTTTCCTCACTTCTCTGATATTCTGAATCTCACTCTCTGCTTCTCAGATTTCAGAGGAGATTAAGCTGTGTGAGGCAGGAGAATGCAGCTACTTGAGACCCCAGAGGAGGAGTGTTCTGAGAAATATTCTTGTAAGTGAACATAATAGTATCCTATCCAGTGCCGTATGGATGCAGGTTGTACACAGATGCCACCCTGTTGACATAATGCCCACGTATCTATACTCTGGCCATAATGTCATAATAATGTATTGAGTAGTGTGTCTGACTCTCATGTTATCACTCTTCTCAGTTGGATGCCTTAGCCAGGGAGCTCCAGAAGAAGAAGTGACAGCTGTCTGCTCTGCACTCCTTTTCTACCTAGTCACCCTCCTCCTCAGTATCATCGTCTTTGCGTGAAACATCTTTATGTTGATCTCTATTTCTTTGATTTGTCAGTAAATTTGCTTTCCAGCATTACGTGGATTTTCTCTGTGGCGAAGACATGTTGAAATTATAATGTCCTGTAATAAAGTGTCTATTTTGATATTAACTTTTTTTTTTGTTTTTTGGTGTCCAAAATTGTCTATGGTGGTGTGAATCGTAAGTGTTAACAAAAGGAAAAGTAGGAACCTTAAGTGTTGTAGAAGTAGTAATATATGTGTGTAGCGCATGCTGATTGAAAACTGGAAAGAAAAAAAAAAAAAAAAATGTTAATTTTACATTTATTTGTCTGCTATCACATATGTTTTGATCATTTTTCAGTGTGATGCCTTAATTGGGGGGGGGGGGGGGGGGTAAGACTGTATTCACCAGTTTGAAAATATGAAATCGTGTTCAGGAAAAGAGATTTGAGATACAGTACATGAAATATAAATAAAAAGCAGAGTAGCTCGGTAAGTTTATAGGCTGAGTCTGATTTTGACACGACGACATTATATGAAATTCTATTACATTTTATTGTTCTTTCAAAGCCAAACGCCATCATTACTAGGACGCTACTGCGCATGCGCCAAACAGCTAGGGAAAAAGATGGACGACAGGAGCGTCTGTGCTCCGCTGCTTGCGGAGTCAGACGCTCAAAATGACACTATCAATACCCCTAACGCGGCTTCTGTCTCAGATGCTGACACAGTAATAAACACTAAAATAGATAGTACCCAGGTTGAAGGTGAGTTTTGTCTAGAACATGCAAATTCAGCAGTACGGCGCCCTACCTTTCGAGCCAACGTTAGCTTTTTAGCTAACAGGCTAGCCAGCTCAACAGTCGAGTGAGCTAGCTCCTTAGCTAAATAGGCGAAGTCAACTGTCTAACGTTAGTTGTAACGTTAGGAGTTCAGTTTTTTTTATCGCTCCGTGCGTACATGACTCGTAAAAGGTATGGCCCACCAAAACACCCTTTTTATCCTTAGACCAGCCTGATAGTGAAACCACACGAAGTTAGGAGGTTGCTTGTTTTCCCAAAAGGGAAAGTGGTTGGCCAGTTGCTAATTGTCTTGCGAGCTACAACCCAAGCAGCCCTTTGACAATTTAAATTTGCTCCGTACCAGTGGTCGAGGTTAGCTGGTTAGGAAGCTAACATTTTTGGGACCGGAGACCACTAGATAACTTGATCCTACTACTGAGTGACATTTTGTCTTACCTCGGGAAATAACGTAAGATGGTAATTATTTAGTGCATAAATTGACTAAATCAGCTAATGGTGACTGCCATATTATGAGGCGGTTCACAATTTAGTCTAAAATGAGGTTGTTTAAAAGCGTGTGTGCAAGAAAAGATTGAGGGATCTGAGAGCTCATCAGCTGAACTGTCATTCAGTGTAACCTCAAACATGGTCCTCTGTCCCAGTAGAAAAACAAGTGCTCCTAAGAGCAGACAGAAAATATTTTCTCTTTTGTAAACATTGTACACATAATTTGACACACACTGCCTACAGGCTCTGTTTTGTTAACTGCTTCTGTGATTATCATTTGGTAAGTACAATATTTGAAATGTACCAGCAACCATTGATATTTTGGGCAGAATTTATCAAAGTGTTTATTCATTGCTTTACTCATAGCAGTCCCTAGTTTTGTTTATGTTTTGAGTTGGACAATTTATTTAGCACATATACAGAGAGCAGTGATGTATATGAGTGTATAATTGCCGGATTACATTGGAGAGGCTGAGAAGTTAAAGTGGGCCAGCAGTCAGTCAGCCATTTGAAAATATTCCCTAGACCTTAATTCCAGTGCTTTATTTTTCTTAACCTCAGATTTGCACTTGATAAGGCTGCAAATGGTCATTGTCACTACACACACACACACACACACACACACACACACAGTATATCTATATCTATATATAGATATATGTGTGTGTGTGTGTGTGTGTGTGTGTGTGTGTGTGTGTGTGTGTGTGTGTGTGTGTGTGTGTGTATAAATACACACATATATAGTATAACTAAATTCTTTTTTTAATTGTCAGCTGACTAATCGACAAATCAACTGATCAGTTCCAGTTGCAAGTTTTCAGTCTCAGTCTGAGCTGTCATAAAAGCCCATTTATCAAGGCAACCAACAAGGCTGCAAGCTTGAAAGCTGTGAAAATTGTTTTTCACAGTAATACCACAGTTCCTATTTATTGATGTCTGATTGATTGATTATATGTCTTTCTGATTGAATGAAACTCACACACTTCCCTAACTGCTTCTTCACAGTTCTGTGCACATCGCCACACTCACAACCAAATCTTTTGCCCACACAGTTGAGCTGTTGTGACTAATATTCATTCACAGTGATGTTACAAATGTTTGAGTGCTAAATAACCATGTTTCAAGTGAAAATTGTATGACAAATTTTATTTTAATGAGAGCAAGTTGCAGAAGTGCAGTGAAAAAAACATGATTTTCTGACATGGTGTAGCACTGAGAGGTGTTGAGTGGGAATAATTCAAGGAGCAGTTTTTATGCCAATTGAGGCATTTTGTGAAATGTAATGATTTAAGGACCTCCTAGTTTAGACCTCCTTTTTATAAGTAGCAGTGTTAATAATGATATGCACTGGGTGATGTCTTGCTGTAAACACGGTTTATGTGGGTGGGAGCACCTTGAATAAGTGTGCAATTCTGTAAAATGTATTACTTTCCTCTAAGTTGGGCTACTGTATTTCCCACTGTACGGGAAGTTGTTATTACAGTATGTATTGCAGCACAAGCTGTTTTCCTCTCTGTTGAGCTGTGCAGACTTCCTGGCCTTAAAAAGCACATGATTCTGAATGTGGGATGAGACCTTTATTACATGCAGACAATGAGAATTGTTAAAATGATCATATTTCAACATTTGATTTTCCAAAAAACTTAATTGTTTAGGAAAAAGCAATTTTCAAGTGTTTTGGCACAAGAGCAACAGTCATATTTCTTCAAGAATTGCTCTTGCGCAGAGCTTTAGGGACAGTATATGTCATCTAACATAGATTTGGATTATATAAAAGACTGATTTTTGTCCCTCAAATGAATGAAGTTGTATTAAAGCCTGTTATTTGTTTAAGCTTAAATAATCTTCCCTTTGTTCACTGTGGCGTGATTGAAACAATGTCAGTCTATTCTGCCACACAGGAGAAAAGAGTGAAGAGGAGCTACTAAAGAGTCTCCTCACTGATGACTACTGTCATGTGTGTGAGGCTGTGCTGCTCTTTGAATCTCAGCGGCTGTCTCACTATGAGGTGTGTGCTGCTTTCCGGGAACTCGTCATGCAAGTGTGACACAGTTTTTCATTGAACTCACAAGTGTGGGGCCTTTGTAATAATATCTCCTGTGTCCCCTCCCACTGCAGGGAAAGAAACATGCTCAAAAACTCAGGGTGTACCTGCAGGCCAAGAGAGCCGAGAAGAAGAATAAAGAGTCCACAGGACCGCAGGTTAGAGCTTATTTACTGATTTTACTGTCTGCTTAAGTACGTGCAATCTTAAGCTACAATGTCAAACAATGAGTGTAACAGAAGAATGAACATTAACTAGATTGCTGCAGGATTTAACAGTAAGGAGTCAAAGCTTTAGTGCCCTTATGATATTTCAAATATAAGATCATTTATTAAACAGATGGAAGATTTGCAGTGTTACAGCAGCAAAGGACATGGAGTAATAGTAAGAAGCATCAGTGAAAAAAGCAAAATATGATACATAAATGAACAATATAAGTAAAGCAAGGCAGTGGTTGAATTATACGTTATTGTGTAGAGGTGATATTATTGTATTGACAGCATTCTCATATTATTGACATAATATGATCACGTAAGAGACAGCTGCACAGAAAAGAGATCTCTGGAGAACCAGGAGGGTTTGAATGCATTGACGGGAATATTCAAAAGCTGTAATGTGGTATGTGGTATGGTCCAAGACATCTTTTTTATTTTCTTCTTTATTCATTCATTCATTTATTGCCTGTTTTCTGCAGCGGACCATGACTACAGATAAGGACCATTTCTGTGAGCTGTGTAACATGGTGTTTAGTTCCCATGTGGTGGCGAGATCACACTATGAAGGCAAAGTCCATTCAAAAAATCTCCGTAAACAAGGTCTGCAGCCACCAGGCAAGTGCGGGTTGTTTGAGAATAATGTAGTGGTTGGTGGTTTTATATTTGCGGATTAACAGTAAATTCTTTTATAACTATCATTCAACTGTCTGCTCGAGTTCTGCAGGTTCAGAAGGTGAAGCGTAAATTGATCATTTGTCATTGCAGTGATAGACAGGTACGCAGAGGTGCAGTCTTTACCAAGTCTGACCCTGGATCCTGATAATGCTGACCTCAGTTCAGCTCCAGAGGGTGGTATGGAGCATCTTCTGGACCCAGCAGCCACCACAATGACCCCCAGCACAGAGGTGGATCTGACAGACCCCAACAAGTACTGTGCCCTGTGTGCCGCTTCCTTCAACAATCCTCAGATGGCTTTGCAGCACTACAATGGACGCAAACACCAGAGGAATCAGACCAGACAGAAGCTACTCAAAGAGCTTGGAGACAATGTTCAACAAGGTACACAAAGTCCTGCTTCACAGTAAAGAGCTATAATATAAAATGCCTCAGACCCTGCAAGGACTATGTTCACACTGCTCTGTTGCACATTACGTGTATTTTAAACAGCAACATTGATGTCAAGAAAAATATTTGTTGACCCACATTTGTCCTTCATAAACACAATAAGTTAGCGTCCTTTAATCTATCTAAGATGCATGACAACACATAAAATCAGTAGGAGCTGGCAACACGTGATCAATCAAGAAAATGAAATAAGCTAATAGATATTTGAAACGGCAAATCCGTCAGCTGTGAAGATTTCATCCCATCACCGGTAGCAGGTAGGTAGGAGATTAGCAGGTAGGTGTTAGCGTTATTCCACTCTGACAATAAACTGGCCTTGACAAGACGCAGTTAGTCTAACTGTGGTTTCAGTTAGTTAGCGGCTGTTTGCAGTTACTCAGACTGTTAACTTTCGCTCTCCTGACATTGTTTATTATCTTCCATTCTAAGCTGTATAACATGTTCTTTATGTGCAAGACGAAAGAATAATGCTAAATGAATAGAATTATTTTGATATTTTGAAACTCACTAGAAACTAACAAAAATTAGAAGAAAGCAAAGGGAGCTGTACATCTGAGTGCTTATGAACCGTCATTGGATGTTTTATGCTCTTTTCCACCTTTCCCACATCATCACCTGCTTTCTGTTGTCGACAGCCAACTCCCTGATGTGTCAGATGTGTAGTCTACAATTTAACTCTGTGGAGATGTACCAGGCCCACATGCAGGGAAACAAACACCAGATTAGGTAAGACCAAACATGTTCTGACTGTCATCATTAACGCTGCACTGAAAGCTTAATCTCTCTTACACTGACTGCACTTCAACTACAACTGTGACTTTTAAGATCTATTAACTGATTGTTTTGACGCGCTGGATCAGATTGATCCTATCACCTCACCTCTCTGCTGCTTTTGGCTGCTCTTGGCTCATGTTTCAGCTCCACACATCGGTTGTAACAGCAACATAATGCCTGTTTTTATTTTCTCGTCCAGGGAGAAGAAGGTCATCGACCTGTGCAAGTCCCAGCAAAAAGCCTACAGCACATTTACTGATGAACTGTCAGATTACATTCAGATTCAGAAAGCCCGTGGAATCACCCCCAAGGGTGGTCAGATCCTCTCTCTGGGTGACACACAAAAGGAGGATGAGGAAGAAGAAGACGAAGCATTAAACAAGGAGGATATCATAAAATTGAACCAACCTATGCCCAGTTTCCCTCCCGCCTTTAACCCTCCTCATCACTCCCGTCTTGGTTGTTACACTCCAGTTGGAGGGTGGCGCCCTCCGTATCAGGGCCCTCCCTGGCCATCCCATGGCTTGAATTACACCTGCGCTCCTCCGGTCCTGCCAGGCTCAGACTCTACACTGTTCCCTAGTTGGCCTATGAAGAGAAGGAGGCGCAGAAAGCAGTCAAGCTCCTCCTCAGATACTACCTCATCATCCTACTCTTCCTCATATTCCTCCTCCCATAGCAGTCATTCAAGTGACAGTGATGGTACTGAATACAGGCGCAGGGAAAAGAGGAGGATTAGAAGATCCAGAAGGGAGAGAGACAAGAGGGCAAGAGACGAGAACTCAGACAGAGACGAGAAGAGGAGGAAGAGACAAAGGAGGGAAAGAGCTAAGGAGTCAGAGGAGAGGAGAAGAGGGGAATCCGGAGAGTCGGAGGAGGAGAGGAGGAGAAAGAAGAGGAAAAATCATGGCAAGCGGAGAAGACGAGATAAGAAATCCCAGGAGGAGGACTCTGAGGCAGCAGCGGAAAGGGCGATGGACAATTTAATGCCAGAAGTCATGATGGACAATAGAAAAGAGACTGAAGGGCATGTTCAGGCTGAAGTGAATGTCGAGCAGGAGGGTGTTGGACAGGGTGGGCCTCCAAAACCCAAATGCAGGAAAGAGAAGAAGAAAACAAAAGAGAAAGTAGACACGAGGACAGAGGAGGAGAAGCTGTGGGACGACTCCATTCTGGGCTGTTAAAGGTCCACTTTCACTCTGTCTTCTGAACTGCTGACATTTAGGCAGAACGTGAAGTTTTCATGAGCATGACAGTGAAAATCTAAAAAACTGTGTACATGAAATTAATCTTTGTAGCCATTAACAAAGCAGTCTTCACCTTCTGCTCTGACAGCCCAAACGTTTGTTCTCCATAGGTGTGCTAGCTGGCTAGCCATGTTTAGTGTGTTTGTGTTTGTAAGGAGTGAATGAATTCCTCTTATCTCTGTGTTTGGAGGGGTGTCTCATGTATCCACAACTGTAATAGCTTTAACTTTTATTATGACACTTATGCCTTTGTTGAATTCAAATGCACATCATTATTAATTTTAAACATTTAAGATCTCCTTTCTGGACTATCATTTGAAATGATCAAGAAGTGCTCTTGACTTCTGAACACATCAATAAGTTAAATTATGTTTGATTATGTATCTGTGCTGGCAGGGATCACAGAGATTGTGATCCCTTTAGCACCCTGTGGTTGGCGCTGTTGAGCTTCACTCAGAACATTAGTAAAGAAAATAAAAGACCTTAGATGATAGAAGCACAGACATTTCATTTCTTTTGAAGTCCTTTGTGCTGGTTCAGTGCATGTCAGACACACTGGACTGATGGAGATGGAGCAGATCTGTGCCTGCACACACTGCGTCACATCAAAACTGTTTTAAAAAGCAGGACAGTGCTGAGACCTTGCCATAGTCTATAGTGCATTGTCTGCATTTGCATGTATTATGGATGTATTTGCACATCCAAACAGCATATAAAGCGTTTGGGGTCAGACAGGTGCAAAAGATCAAATGAGGACAGCTCTATGCAAAAAAAAAAAAAAAATCTGAATTCCTGTTCAGATGCAGCCTGCAATGAATTAAACAAAGGCAATCTGCACGATGTTACTGAAAGCTGATTGAAAGGAGGCAAAGTGAACTGACCTGGTCATTTCCACAGAGCCTCTAAGAACAACATAGTTGTTTGAAATTGGTCTTCAGGAGTCTGAAGTAGTGTGACATAATCTAAATACCTAAGATGGTTTGTGGACTTTATCCATTTTGCACATTTCTAGCTAAGACAGCTTTATGAATTAAGACAGTGGGTTAGTTTGGCTTTGACAAAACTACATTTTTAGAAAACTATTTTTAGCTTTGCATGCACTCTGGACTGGTGGTGGTCTGATATTTAGAATCTACTCTTGATACAGGTGCCATAAACGTGCTGAAACATGCTCAAGAGATTAAATATCCTTCAAGGAAAATCCCACATTTCCAACGCATTTGTTTAAGACTCAATGTGCACTTTGAAGTCTGCCGTTTGGTTGGTTGATTGCTGTATATAAAATATTTGACTGGTTCATTAACAGCAGAGCAGGGTATCACAAAGTAAAGACATGCAGGAAACAGTTTGCAATTATGTTCCAGAGGTAATTAACTGCTGGAAAGACATGCCAGCTTGATTATTGTTCGAGGTACCAGGTGTCGACAGCAGGGAAACCTGTGAATGAGACGAGTGATAGAGGCTGTCAGGTGGGAAGCAGACAAACTCCTCAATCTGTGACACATCCCGTGACATGGACATTAATAAGTGTCTCAGGATAATATACTTCGAACAAACTTAGCTGATGAGAAGAGAACTGATAAAAGAGGTGAACTTCTCAGCAGGCCGCTTTTGACTTAAGGCGTCGGAGCACAGAGACCAACAAAGACGTTACAGCTCCGCGATGTGTAAAGAGCAGCTCTGAAGCCCCCTGAGATCTCCTGTTTTCAAAGAATCCTGTGGTCTCGTTCCCTGCTTCGCTCGAGTCTTCGACCCCCGTAAAGCTGTCGGGTGCCCACATCCTCTCACTGTCAGGCCCCCCACCAGGCCGTTGTTCTCCGTAACCTTTCATGCACACAAAAGAAATCCAGAGACAAAACACGACACAGACGAGGAAATTAATGAGTTCTAGCAATAACGGCACGTATTAACCTTTAATGTGGAGTAAAGTACTCAAAATGAGGCTTTTATGTATGATATCAACTGCAAAGAAACACAAGGGCCTCCTTGACACTTGCCAGTTAAGTGTACCTGCGTAAGTCATTGCTGCTCATAAATGGCAGCAGACTTCAGTGTACCAGCTTTAACGTTTGGCATCTCCACTGAGCGCATCAAACTGAAGCTGTTCATTATGAAGTTTAGTACTAAAACAGCTAATTGGTTAATTAGTCAGTTGATCATCAACAGTTTTGATAATCAGTTCAGTTGTTCATTAAAGCAAAAATGCCAGACTTTACTTAATACCAGCTCTGGAAATGTAATTTGCTTTTTCTCCCTCTGTTTCATATCATCATACCTGAGGCACCTTTGGGCACTGACTGATATTTGACAAAACAAACCATTTGAAGACGTGACTTTAGGCTCCTGGAAATTGTGATGGCTATTTTTTCCACTCTGACTCTTTACGGATGAAATTATTAATTATTCAGAGCTCAAGATAATTGGTAGTTGCAGCCCTCATTGACTCATTCCAAGGCCGCTGTTTCTTAAACAGAGCCTTTGCTGTCGTGTCGTGTCTGTAACTGCTGGATGAGATTTGACTTTGATGCCAGTCTGTGTGTTGCCCCCTGCATTCACACTGAGGCCAGATTGAAGACAGTTTACTGCTTTTTACAGCAATTGATTTGTGGATTTGTGTTATTTGGAAATTTAGAAAGTAAATGTCTCAATTTGTTATTTTAACAATTGAAGATTTCATATGACAAGAAGGAAATGAGATGGGGAGAATTCATTGATAACTGGGAAATTTCAGTTTTTACAAAAATTCAGATTGAACTGAAAAACTTCAGTAAATATTGAAACATTCAGTTTGTCAAAATGATCGAGGTGTATATTCAGCCTGTGGAAATAACAAAGTGAACGATTTCACTATTCTATTCCCTCTCTCTGTCTCTCACACACATCTCGCTGGGTCTTATCGTAGTGCTTTCTTAATGTGCGTCTTGACACACATTAAACCTGTTATTCATGCAAAGTTGAAGACGCATAGCAGTGAATGTTTAACATTAACCCACAGCACTTTGGATCATTGTTTGTATCGTTGCCAGTGAACGCCTCATGTTTCTCCTCTGTTGACTGGTACCCCCTTTCCGTGCTCTGCAGCGAGGCATGAAGCTGTGTTTGTAGGACTCTGCTGAGCTCTAGGTCATGCACCTGGGCAGAGACCACAGCACTGCAAACTGCTGCTCTGTGAACATACAACTTTTTTTTTTTTACTGCTTGATATGTGCTTTCGTGTCAGCTACTGTGAAACATCTCCATGTTTTTTGTGGCATCTGTCACTGATCACTGTGAGTCTGTCATGTACACTGAACTGCATCTTTGTCCTTTAACGACCCGAACCTCTGAGGAGAAAACACAGTTGCTATTTGTTTTTGTCAGAATCAGATGATTTCTATCTGTTTGATGCTTTATGTGGTGCCCTTTTTACCATTTATGTTTTGTGCATATTTCAAATTAACTTCTTTTATTCAGCTCTCTCCCTCTGTGTGTGTGCGTGTGTGTGTGTGTGTGTGTGTGAATCCCTCGGCTGGTGTATGGCCCACTCTGATAGGCCCTGTGTGTGTCACATTAGGGTGTTACCTTGTCGACTCAGGCCCCTTCATTTCAGTTCCTCCCATCATCTCTTACAGACAGGCAGCAGGAAAAGAAAGTATCAGCACCGTCCCTCAGCTAACACGCAAAACACACGCATGTACACATACTGGCGACCGGACAAAATGTCCCTGCCGCCGCTGGCGTGGATACTGATAACAGTATCGCTGTGGACGTCAGGTAAGATCTCTCCGTTTCTCTGTTTGTTGTTTTCATGTTGTCCTTTGCCTCCGGCGTTCTCAACATCATCCCTCAGTCAGAGGCCTGTCGCGAGGGATGTGTTGTTGTCTGCCTGGACTGAAGCTTGTGCAAAGTTTTACGTTAACTTGTCCACAGTCATCAAATACAGTCCTAACCAGAGTGTGTGTTAAAGGGTGAAGTTTGTCTTCAGTAGTTTGATAGATTAGACAAATGGTTGAAATAGAGCAGGTACAGCACCTTCACCATTGGTTGACTCATTGAACTGTAAAGGTCAAACTGCCACAGAAGCTCCTTTAATATTATATCTCTGATTGTACAGTTATACTGGTACAAGGCATTGATACTAGTACATCAAAACAATGTGCACAGTCTGGATTAAAGGTACAACGATGAGGGAAACAGTACACTGCCTATTTGTCTTCTGAGGTAGTTTTATATTATTATTTAATATGTCAATTTTATATTTACATTTATTTTCTTATATTTAGTTTTTTTACATTTTAGCGCTATTAAAGCTTTCAGATTAATTGTATTTGTGCTGTATTGCGCAACTTATTCCACAAAGATTAAATCAGAAGATATCGTGAAGATCTCGCTATTTGTGCTTTTAGAGTGATGAACGCAGTGATCATCCAGCAGACTAGAGCCCCAGTGAGCCTGAACATTTCCACGCTGGAAACCTTTTGCTTTCTTCTTATCTTTGGATATTTTGTAAGACTAGTTATTGCAACAGTTACACACTGACGGATGAACCTGAGTCGAAAACACATATAAACAGGCATTGGAACTGATTGTAAAATGAGATGAAATCGCTGCTCCAGTGAATGTGTCCTTTAAACATTGCATCAATGCTAAATCAGTCTCCTCATAGTGCATTTTCAAAATGTCACCTTCACAGAGTTTGAAATACGAACAAGACGTTTCCTCACTGTTTGCCTTCATTTCCATTCTTGCAACACTTTTGGTGATAGCTGTCGTGTTTCTATTACATATTGCCAGTTGCGTTAGTACTTTCTTCTGCCTTGCTTGAAGCACGATTATTTTAAGAGAGTGCACACGCACTGTTGCTTTTCCTCAAACCTTTCTAAACAAAAAATGATGGACAAGTCGGCTTGAAACCTTAAAACAAGACTGAGTGGCCCTTGTTTGAAAGTGCACAGTCCTTGGGAGGATGGGTGTTTGGGCTTGATTTAGTTGCTGTGTTTTAGAGCCCCGCTGATGATACATGACCTTAAACTCTCATAGTGGACTGTAGGAGCTGCTCTGTGTGCAGTTTGTGTTCGTTGAAATCTCAAACGTCTCTCTGTTTCCACTCCTAGGTTCCAGCCAGATCCTGCAACAAGAAAGCGTCCGCATTCTTTACCCCAAGATCCACAGTACAGAGACTATCAATTGTGACTGCGCTAACATGTCCTGTGACTTTGTCTACTGGTTCCGCAGCCTTTCCAGTCACAGCAAAGTACAGTTCTTAGGCAGATGCAACAACGCTAACCGTGCTACCTATGGGACTGATGTGGAACAAGAACGGTTCATACTGAACAGGAAGAACAGTCAGTCCTTTACACTGCGCATCATCGATGTGACAGAAGAGGACACGGGGATTTATTCTTGTGTTCTTAAGGACAGGAAAAACACTGAAATGTGGAAGCCTGGGGTACTTCTTCGGCCAGGAGGTTTGTATGCTGAAATCTCAGAAATGCTTCATTTACAGCGGTTCCACGTCAAGCACCGATGAGCGTTTCAGGTGGCAGGTGGTGATGGAGTAAATGATTTAGGGATTTAAATTCCTGATCTGACCTAAACCTCTGCATTCACATCTGGTGCATTGCAACATCTAACACAGTATATTCAATTTGCTTCTACAATGAAGACTGAGACTTCACATATATGCCGCTATGTTCTCCGTAACTGCAGAGTTTGAGTTCACACAGGGAACTCTCACCCCCTCTCTGTCCACAGTAGAGCCGTCCACTGCCTTTAAAAAAAAAGTTACTATCATTGTACTTGAAAATAAAAAGACGTAATGATAGTTTCAGATGTGACGTAGTTCTGACCAAAATCTTCACGATCAGGCTTCTTATATTTTGACTGGAGTGTCGCACACAGATAAACAACATACATTATGTACAACCCTGATTCCAAAAAAGCCGGGATGCTGTGTGAAACTAAATAAAAACAAAATGCAATCATTTGCAAACAACAGCGCTTTTCTCAAGTGTTCCTGAGCTCATGTAGTAATATTCTTTACCCAGTCATGTCTTCACAATTGGTGAACCTCTCTCCATCCTTGGTTGTGAACCACTGAGCCTCTCCAGGATGCTCCTTTCTTACCCGATCATGATACTCTCACCTGTTACCAATGAGCCTGTTTACCTGTGGAATGTTCCAAACAGGTGTTTTTGGAGCGTTCCACATCTTTCAGTCTTTAGTTGCTCACAGTCATTTGATATGGTGGATAAACATAGATAAGAGGATAGGGACAGGTGGAAAATGTCTGGCTTCTCCTTTACTCTCTCCTTAACAGATTCTTTACATTCTTCTTTCACTGCTGTTTAGTTATGACTTTGTTGTTTGGACTTTATCTGACAGCGATTCCTCCAACATTACCTCCCGTTGCAAAGCCCAAACCGCCAGTCAAGTCAGTCTGTCGCTGCCCTAAGAAACGTTCTTCACAGGGTAAGTAATTCAGCATTTTCAGTGAAGGAAATATACAACTCTGTGCGTGCCAACGATTGATTATACCACCTGGCTCTAGTCAACAAGCTGTAATACATTCAAATAAAACCATATACTGTGTATGTTGTGTGCTTGCTCCAGGCGGCTGCAGCACCCTGATTCTGTGGCCGTTGGTTGGATTTATTGCGGCCCTGGCTCTAGCTCTCCTCTGCACACTGTACTACTTCAGCCGTGAGTACTCCTCCAGTTTAATGTGCTAAATAATGTGAAGTCAGCGCTGGGGAAAAGAATTGTACCTGCAGGGCAGCAAAAAGCGTTCGCAAATGATTTTCAAACTGTTAGAACAGCTTTGAAATTCAGTTTTAAGTGAATATCTGAAGTGTTTTCTTTTGTTTCAACATGTTCTTACTTATAGGGCTACCCAAGAAATGTCGGCATCACTTTGTGAAGTAAGTAAAGTGCTATAGATGGTGAATTTTTGTCCCAAGATTTCTGGATTCTTTACATTGCTTGCTAAACGTTGTCTCTGTGATTGACTGATGCTTTAATGTCATTGTTCTTTATTCAGGAAGAGGTAGATGCCCCAAAGCACTGCATCTACAGCTCACATCTGACTCAAAGTATGTGCCTTCTGTGTCTCATTTTGCCTATTTATATATATATAACATTAATTCTGTGTGTGATATTTGTCACTGTATAAAATGTTTGCAGGTTTAAGTAAAACAGCTACAGTATGTGACGAAGTCAGAGGTTGTTTGTGCTGTAAAAACTCTTTCATGCACGCTAACGCACGCTGCTGTGATTACAGCGGCTGAAGTTCTTCACTTGAGCCGACATCCAGTGGACTTTGAAGGACGTGCTTCGCTGTAAAGATCTACTCTGCCAAAAACATGTCAGGTGTCTTTATAGTGAAATGCGCACTCAGTCAAGTGTTTTCCACAGCAGTAAACATGTGCCATAACGTGATCTATTGACTGTTTCTGTTATATGTATATATTACAAGACATCGCCAGAACTCCTGCAGCTTCAGCTCTAAGCTTTGTGCGCTCACTTGTCTTGTATGTCTATAGTATTTTTAATTTGTCAGTAATTAATATGTGGATGACATTATCGTTTGTCCAGATCAAACCTAATCAGTTTCTTTACACACAGAAAGCACACAGACCACAATACAGCAGAGTTGAAATACCATATTTTCCCATATAGTTTTTTTCTGTTGTTATTTGTGTTTATTCCTGTTTCATAGCATGTGTAAGTGTTTCTTCACTTTTAAAATGCATCTCTCTGTGAAGAAAACTGCACTGTGAAGCTGATTTTTATGTTGGCATAATTCTGTTAAATCAATACAGTTGTGCACTTCCAATCATTTCAAATGGTGACTCTCTTCTTTACATAGGTGCTATTGTATTATCTGGTATTAAACACATGTATGAACACTTTCTTGTTCACAGATATTCAGTTTGACACAGCTGCATAAAGGGAAGAATAACACAGGTGTGGGAGGCCAAACACTGTATGTGTCTTCAATGACAGCTATGACTAGCGCATAGATAACTAAGAAGTCCCGACTTTCAAAATGTTTGTAGTGTTGTTTCGTACATCTAAAGGTTTGTGCATCTGTGCATGGAAGAAAAGGCAAAGAGAGGTTTGGAAGTGGGTGTTGTACATCCATTGTCAATATTGTGTGTAGCGGAAGTTGAGTAGGTGAGCGACAGGGTTCGGTTTCTTCCTTCACCTTTGATGCGTAAGCTTGCATCACATTCAGTTTCTGATGAACTACCTCCAGTATGTGCCAACAAGGTTTGCTGTTTTAATCTTAAATTACAGGTTACAAAGTGTGTATTTTTTGCTGTCTATCGCACACACAGACAGAAACAACACACATGCACACCTGTGCGTCTGAGTGTGAAGAAATGGCTGAGTTGGTGGTTGTTCAGGTCTCAGGGAGCGTGCGCGACCCTTTCCTGTGTGCTGGAGAGAGAGGAGAGACAGAGCTGTGCTCACTGAGATGCTATCGCCTCGCTTCAGCTTTGAGCTCTTCATCTCGTCTCTGAAACAAAAAGACCACAAAAATACCACAGACCAGACCACAAGCGCTGGCAGAGGCAGAAAGCGCGTTACAGTTTCTAAATGCAAATACAGTTACGAAAAAGCTTTATTGAAAACTTGAAGCCGGTGTCTCGTTGGAGTGTGTTTTATTGAATTTCAGTTCCATCAGCAAATACACTTTAACACAGTGAATGATTATTTTAAATTCATACATGTATGTGTGTGTGTGTGGGAAGGGCGGGGGTGTTTATTTATTTAGAAATCATAATTTACTGTTATTACAAAAAAAGCATAAAATGAACAAGTCTAGATTTATTCCACAGAATTAAGACTGCTTAGGTCACATAAACAGACTCAAATAAGTGTTAACTGTTGCTGATAGCCTATCACACATACAATCAAAGCAAAGCAGACCCAGAGTACATTCAGCTAGCAGTTTAATATGAACAGTTACACTCATACAAAATGATTGAAAGGCCTCTCAACATGAGGCGATACAGTTCACAAAAGAAACAAACTTCTAAAAAGATGAAGTTGAATCAAAACCTCTCCAGTTTCAACAAAAATGAATAATCGTTATGAAGGTGGATTTAAATACATGGCAGTTGTATTGAACAGCATTAGTTTTAGCTATGTGCAGTGCTGGGGGTACTAACAAGTAACATAACGTGTTAGTTTTGCAATTCAAGTAATCAGTTATTTAGTAATGTTTTTTAAATTAGTTTTTTAGATTACTGTTGAAATCTTACCATATTTCACTGTACTTTTTGTTGCTGTCACAGCTCAGTCTGTACTGGAAACCCGTCTCTTTCTACACATGTGAGAAAATGCTGCCCTAAAACACTCCTGTTTGAGAGTGGTCAGGGTTAGAATAGGCCATCAGTCAGTATGTGTAGCTCAGCTAGCAAGATGGCGGACAGGACAGCCTTTACATCGTGAGGGTATTCGTATTATTTAGAATTTGTGGGTGAAAGGGGCATCACAATGAACTTGTGCCTGGGTGGTAAGTGTTTGTCAGCTATGAAGAGCTCTACTTCAGATCTGAAGAAGCACCTGCGAGCTAAGCAGAGCTCCACAGCACTCAGGTCTCCTCGGTTTCTGCTTACTTTCATCTTACACATTGCATGAACTTGTTAGACTACATGCATTGAGCACCGGTACCCTGTTTATTGTCTGTTTACTTGTAATTAAAGATAATTGTTAATGAAGAACTGTAAAGGGAATATTGCTTGTTATTTCTGATTTTAGCCTGCAGAGTTACAGATTATGGGCTGTAGACTAGGCTATGCAGTGACAGTAGAGTCAATACATTCAGACGTGCAGCAGGATGCATACCCTCTGGACAATATAAGCAACATAGACAGAATTGCACTTCAGTTGTGGTGATGCAAAGTACTGACACGACTTACTTTCCTCAGTAGGCAATGCTGTAATGTAAGAATGTGCAGCATGTTATTCATCAGTTCCAGGAAACATGACTGAACGCAGATGGCTGCAGTAGTTTTGTGGAACGTCTGGCACAGAGGATTGATTACAGATAGAGTGTATATTTACAACACAACACTGCACAAATGAAACATAAATAAATATAAGCACAGCAACTTTGCACATATATACAATATATTTTGTCATTTGTCATTTGTGCTTGCTGTATCCTGAGCCGTCTTCTGCTAAATATATACCACACAGTATCTACAGTACTGCATGGTAAGTATTTCTATAGTCAAATAAAATGATATGTTAAAAATTTAAAGCATTAGAGACAAATATAGTTTATTTTATAGTATTTTTTTATGGTGTTTAAAAGTTTTTAGTGTAATCAACATACCCTTCACTGACATGTGATGTGTGAACTATTCATTTCAATTCTAGTGCGTAGGCTAATTGCATGTAGCTACATTTTACTTTAAGCATTCTTTATTTTAATTTCTATATTTCAAAAGGCACTTGAATTCAATATAAGAAACATCATTTCACATGTAGGCATACGTGACAATACACAGTTTACATGTGAAATGTAGGTCTTAACATTGAAAAATGTCTTTTTCAGTTCTGCTTTTTTCTGCAAAAGACAACTTATAGCATGCTGCATATCCATGACCAGTTCTATAGGATGCAATAGTTTTAATTTTAGAAGACGAACATATACCAGTAGATCAGGCACGAATGGTAAAAGTGTGTTATTCCAGACCTGTAAATGTAAAGCATCAGAGCTGAATCACTGAAATGCCGTGAAACTCAGCTACATGTGCTAATACCTGCAAACAACATAAGTCAGCTTCTGCTTTACAGGATTAACTGTCTTAAGCTACAGTAAATAGAAAGAAAGATGTCAGTAATGGTTGAATATATTCAAAGGTCAAGTTTGTCTCATGTTATCTGATATAACAAAGTCACAAAGTGAACAAGCAAGAGTCCACGGGATGAGCAGCCTGTACACGTACATTCACATATGATAGAGAAATATATTTCGCCTTGTTCACTTATTCATGTCACCTTTTGTACATTGAAAATATCTTCTTTTTTCACCTGATTTCAGTTTAAAAAAAAAAAGTACATTTAAATGCAAAAATTATTTTCCAAAAACCCACATGCACCATCCTGACAGGAAGTTTCAGCCATATAAGAAACGCTAAGCGAACAGGTATTTGTATATCTGCACATGTGCAATTCCTCCATTTCTCAGCTCTCTATGTCTACTTACTCCTCATGTTGCTCTTGGTTTCCTTTTCAACTTCACATCCCATAATGCCTGAAACTGCCAGTACGGATACAGAGACATGCGAGGCAACGTGATGAAGAACTGGTGAACAAGCAGCTGGCATTGATGCTGATTTACTGGTATTGATGGTGCTGTTATTTTCAGAACGCGAGGACGTCTCTTCTGACTGCATCTGAATGTCAAGCTATGCGATGCGACTGTGTACAGTGCTCTGTCACTGGCTTCCCCTGGTCACCCACCACACACACACACATAGCTGTAAGTTTCAGGTTGGAGACCCCCTTGTGTGACTAAGATAGGGAAGCCCATGCAGGTGTGTTTGTGTGTGACTCAACTCTGAATCAGAGTTATGGAAAAGTGAAGTGGGCCAACTGAGAGCATTCTGACTGGGTCTTCCCTCTGACACAAAGCATCAACAGAATCCCCTACCGACTGAAAACCTGAAACTGGTTTTATTTGAAATAAATTTTGTAGTAATGTATGAAAAACGAAAACCAAAGTTAATAATATGCATCTGCATTTTGAGGAAATGAGTGAGAGGGTAAAGAAAAGGCTCTGCAGCCCAAATGAGACCCACTGTGTGTCCGTCTCTGTTGGTTTCTGTCTCTGTTTCTTTCCTTCCACCCATGGAACAGATCAATCGCCCACAAATGAGCAAAATGTCAGCACTTGTTGCCCATTACTAAATCGGTGCATTTACTTTCCATCACTGAACAGGAAATAGGACGGCCCTGGGTTGCGCCACAGCTGCTGAAGCTCTCTCAGTTGGTCTGAAGGAAGTTTCACTTCACTACAAATGTTAGACGAGCTTTGACATGAGGCGACATGATGCTTCATCGTTGCTTTGTCCTTTGTTCATGGAAAATGCCGTTATGCAACCTTAATTTTTGGTCATCATTCCTATTGCTAACAGCTCAGTACAGTTTTACACAGGCTCAATCACTCAGAATGACTGACTTTAAGATATTTTCCAGGCCATTTGCCACTCAGTGACTTCAAAAAATAAGTAATAGATAATGTACTACTGACACAATGATTTATGTTCCATACACTTGTTAGTAGTTTGTTAATGATGAACAATGCATAATAGCCATCAAATGTGTTCAAAAGATGTCCAGTTTTCTGAATCTTGTTGTGTAAAGCATTCAATTTGGAAGTAAAAAACAACCAATAGTAGCTCAACAAAATCTTAAAGGGATACTCTCACAATTTAGTATTCCACTTTCACAAGTTTGGGGACTTACAAGTAACATTTTTTTCAAAAACAGTCATCAAAACTGAAGCAACTGAACCTCACATATCTAGACTTGTAGTCAAGAGTACATCAGAAACACTGGATCCTGCTTTTCCCATAATGCAGCTCTGTCTTGTTGGGCCCTCCCTGATTGGTGCAGGCCTATTTCAAACTCCATCACAAGTCGTGGTCTCCAAGTCCAAGCCAAAATGATTTCATTTCAAATAACCCTGGTGACATCATCAGGGCAGAGGGTCGCTGTAGACGGCGACTTCTCAAATCACTGGAAACGTTTGAGACATTAAACTGCTGCGTCTCTGCTCTCTGTGGCCTCAAACATCCGAGCGCGTTGCACTTGTAGCCACACCCCAACCGCTTCTGTCACAGCAGGTGTTTTCCATTAGCTCTGTTTTCAGCTGTCAAAGGTAAAACACCTGCTGTGACATCACCGATTGGGGAGTGGCCAGCAATGCAACACATTTTAAAGTTTCAGCTGTTGCAGAGCAGAGACGCTGCGATTTTTGTGGCTTATGACTCGGTGAGTCACTGTTTTACTGTGACAGCTCTACATCCTGCTGTTGCTGCCATCTATCGGTTCAATGCTTCACGTGGCTGCAGCGATTCAACTCTGCGTGACAACACGGTGTTGCACTATGTGTTGGGCGTGTTTAGTCATGCGACACAGATGAAGATGTTTAAATTTAGCATACCATTGTTGCACTTTTAATGATTCTATTTCAATGATGCTTATCAGTGATTTAATCAGCATAACTACACTGTTTCCATTTAATTTGTAACACACAACACAGGCAATGCAGTGTGTCAGCCTGTCACACACTGACCCAGAGCAAGTGACAAACAGGCAAAATGAAATGGATTATCAACCTGTGCTGAAATAGAATAATATATTAATAAAGACTGCTTGCAAAAGAATTGCATAGATGAGTGCACTGGGTATAAACAAAAGCAATAACGCTTAACTAGCAGGAAAATGCGTGGACAGAAGAGAAGTGAGAGTGAGCTTAGAAAGCACTCACAGCTATTCATGGTGCCAATCATTTCCTGAAAACACTCACACACAGCAGGGACTCCAGGGCAGCAGGTCACATGTTTGCCTGTACTGGGAAATTCGTGAAATTCACCATCTGATTTGTGCAGAAACAGTGCAGAGTGGCATCTGCCACCCAGACTTAACAATTCACTTGGCACAGAGCACACAGTCTGGGGTATTAGAGGCGTGATATACTAAATATATACCTTCCTCTCCCTCAGGGAACAGTAATTACAGTCATAGCAACTTCCGACTCCGTCCTTGTCAGCCTGCATTCTGTGCACTGCTGCGTTTGTGTGTCAGTATCTGGTGGGCGATAGGGCTGTTCGATGCTTCGAACCAGAGGCAGAGGTGTGAAGCGCAGATCGGTGGGCTCCACTTCAAACATCTTGCAGACCACGACTGTGCTGCAGGAGGTCTCTGCAACACTCTGCTGCAATGATCCCATTTGACACAGCAGAGAAGAAGGTTACAGGTGGGGCGTGGTTTGATATCTCACTAAATGATCTCCCAGCAGGCTTCAGCAAACACCGCAAAGTCGTGTTTAAGAGCTATTGTCGTCTGCGACGTTAAAATGGACCAAAGGTGGATTCTGGTGATTTTGGTATTTTATCAAAGTAAGTTTAACCTACATTTTGCCGGTTAGTCTGTTCACTACCATGTGGTGACGTTAAAGTGTCCTCTGCTCTGTTTCTTAGTCTTTTGCTTTTGGGGAGTGAATAATACTGCTGCTTGCATTTTACTGGGTCTTTCAGAAATCACGTCCGGAGCAGGTGTGGAAAAAATTGTACAGGAGGACAAGAGTGTTGAAATCCATTGTCAGCCCAGTCCGCCGGGCTCCATGGTGGTCTGGTTTCGAGTGCTGGACAACTCTGGCATGGAATTCATTGCATCCTTCAGCAACAATGGCATACAAAAGACAGCCTCAAGTTCCTTCTCTACCTTTTTCACGACCTCCAAGATCACTCAAAATATCCTAATACTGAAGTCATTCAAAAAAAATAGGGACAGTGGTATTTACAGCTGTGCAGCTCTTTACAAAGGTACGGAACTGAAGTTTGGCGCAGTAACCCGACTGCTCGGAGGTGAGTCTTGTTTCACGAGTTTGCTCTGATGATTATATGACGGCTGGTTTCAGCAACACTTTAATCACATCTTTCCTCTCTTAAGACAAAATTACAGCAGCACAACTGACCACCACCAAAACCACCACCGTCAGACAAAGTCCATGCACAACTGCCGCGCCATGTGTTTGTAACAACAATTACAAGAAAGGTAAAATATTCCAAATTAAAGTTGTGAGTCCTGATCATCGTCCTATTTCTGATGCTGTGAAGACAAACAGGTGCTAAATGAGTCCGTGCTTTGCAGAGGGAACCAGTCCTTCCATGTTTTGTACTCCTATCATACTGGGCCCACTGGTTGGTGCCTGTGGCCTTCTTCTTCTACTCCTCATCGTCATCTCCGTGTACTGCAATCGTAAGTCCACCTGAAAGCTTAATCCTGCACGAACAGCCTTCATGAGGCCAGTTACACGCTGTTTGATATGCAGTCAGTGAAAGTCTGCACTTTAGAAAACTGGCGGGTGTTATTTTAAATTCTGCTAATTTTCAAATTTTGCTTTGCTTCATTTAAATGCGGACACTTTGCTGTGTGTAATGAGGTTTTTAAAAATGTTTGATTTGCTGTAGATGTAAGGACACGGAGATGCCCTCACCATTACAAGAGAAAGTAAGTTATTTCTTCATTTATCTTGAAAATGTGTTTCCATTAAGGGCCAAGATTTCAGAAATACATTTTGAAATGTTTTATCTGTCTTTTTCTTATTTATTTATTGAGTTAGCTGCTCAGTGATATTTTCTGCAAGATTCAATTAAATAAGTAGTTATTACCCTGAAAATCAACAACTGCTCATAAACCCATAAATCTATTTTTTCAGCTGCTTGTATGTATATAATAGTTCTCTGTGTAGTTTTCCCTCTTTGTTCTGCTTTGTCCTCTTTGTTTTTCACCGTTTGTCTATTTCTGTCTTCCACTAATTTGCTCTGTGGGTAAATACGCTGAGAGCAGCTTCAAACCAGAGTCACATCCCCCGTATGTGAACTCATGCATGGCCAATAAATGTGATTTGATGATGAGAGTTAACTAATAAAACTCTAACTCAAATTTGCCTGTAATCACTAACAAATGACAAAGGAAATTGTGACAGAATTCTTTATTATCTAATGTAATCTCACGTGTCGTAAAAGTTGTGATATTTGAACATTTTGAGTCTGAACACACTGAAATAAGATCATTAATTACATGCAATGTATTAATTTTTAACTGTAGAACATAGTTCCTCACAGGTGGCTAAAATCCATAAATTCCTAGAAATATTATAATTTTAATATGTAAGACCTCAGGTTCCTCAATTGTTACTTCGGCCCTGCTTCCTTTTTAATTCCACTGTGACTAATTATTATTATTATTATTATTATTATTATTATTATTATTATTATTATTATATACCTTGTTTCTTTCCTATAGGCCTCGAGCGACAGCTGCTGGGAAACAGATGACCACTGGCAGACATGTTTGATCTAAATTTCGCTGTCGTTTCTTTAAACTGCAGTTATTTTACAGCGTTGTGTTCTTGTTACAGAAATTATTTGCAGTTTAACGACATTCATGGTGAATGTTTTGCTGCCAACTTAAAAAGTTTGAACGCATCACAAACTTTCACAGCTCTTCTTTGTCAATATCCTGGTTTAGCTGCAATGTGGCTTGATGGCTGATAATGCATTCAGACTGACTCTTCATGAAATAACGTGACGTGAAATGTCTGTTCATCCAGATCCATGAATGTTGATCAAAGAAACCGCTGACGTCCTGAGAATATTAAAATTAACTCTCATGTTCATGTTCATTTTCCTATTGAAATGTTTGCAAGAAGACTGTGTATAGTTCATTTTGTTTTTGTGTAGATTTCATTTTCATTCATATAAAATCTGTATTTTGGACTGTGTTTTTACTGATTCTTGTTACTTAATTACTTTAGTTTTGGGTTCTAACTGGGAATTTTAAATGAATTAAATAAGCACACTTTAGAAAATCTTGTCTGATGAAATGTTGAAAACTATGGAATTTTAAAATAAAAATGGCATTTTTATACATTTCTGTTATTTCAAAGTAATAAGGAAAAATAATTAAATATTGTTTTTGTTTTGTAAAATTGTATGTACAGTGTTTTAGAATTATCTCACTGTCTTTTACAACTAAAATATATATATTAGCACTCAGACAAGCATTCTGTGTTTGTCTTTATTTCTGTTTCTTATTGTATTCATTTCTTTCACGAATCGAAGCCACACATTTGCATCCTCATCAGTCATTCGGGGTCTTGGCACAAAAATGTGAAGCTTCGTATGAAATTGGAGCGAAGTTGTTCTGTTGTGCGTCCCCCGGGTGAAAAGGAAGTAGGCTGCGACAACTGTATGCACAATGACAAACCACACAGTCAGGAGGAGAGACAAATATTCTCAGAGGAGAGTCTGTTCCTGTTCCGTTTAATACGAACACATTTCCCCAGCACCTCTAAGAAAACAGTGTTTATTGATTTCCTGCAGGATTCAGCTTTGTCCACACACACATCAAGGCAGCTCACGTCGGCTTGTGCTTCTCATTTCAGACACAAATCGGAGAAACCAGACTCTACGTACAGAAACTGCACTGTTCTAATTTTTACATTTTGTTTATTTAATTAGTATTCCCACATCTAAAATATCTCTCATATCTTTTGACTCACACCCACACAAAACCTTTGACATGAAAAAAAAGAAAAAACTTGGGGAAAGTATATTGATTTCTGACTTTACAGTTGAAAGCCCTTTCTAAATTATACAGTGTTGTCTTATATAGAGTAAAAATCTTTTTTTACAGTATACAAACAAGGGCAGTTTACAAAGTTCCTCATTCACTGAGTGCACTTCTGGACACCAGCATTTTTTTTCTACACAGCCAAATACATACAGACCCTTCTCTTGACAGATATTTCTCTACATTTGCAAGAAGCTCTCGAATACAGAATTAAGCTAAACATCTCCTGGAAATCCTCCATACATCATGTAAACTATGTGCTGTCCACAATATAAGCAAACTAAGCTGTACACTAGTGTCTTAAAGGCATCTGACCGCATCATGATAGAAAACTTGGCTTTTCTGTGTACATCAAGATTGCACAAACATCCCGATACTATGCACCCGCTCCGTGCTGCTTCCAGGCGAGCTGACAGTCGCCACTGCTCCAACTGATGTCACAACGCCACCAGGCTTAAATAAGCAGCGTGTTGTGGTACGAGTGCTATCGGAGGAACAGAAACTGTCAGCTGAGATGTACGTGCAGGACTCTGACGAGCAGCGCCTTCCTTCCTTCCTTCGACATGCTCAACGCACCAGCCGCCAAAACCTGTCTTCAATTCCGTCTTCCTCACAGTTTCTTTCTTTGTGTGCTCATGACATTCTTTCATTCTCCATCCTGTATGAAAGTCTTCCTTTCTCCATAGACAGAAATCAAAAGCTTCTCTTCTCCTTGAATACATGTGAAACCAAGCAACAAAGGCACTGCACCTGGACCTGTGTGTGTGTGTGTGTGTGTGTGTGGGTGGGTGTTGAGCAAGTGTTATGGGTATGTGTAGGTTTGTCTTTCATCCAGTATACATTCTTGACAATTTACAAAAATAGAATCAACATTCAGCGGGCAGCCCCCTCGCTGATGCGCCCCTGTGGCCGGGAGGACAAATTGCTCCGACAACCTGCAACACAAGCAGCGACACATTCAGTGGAAACAGGTGGATGTTTATCCTCGTCATGTTGAGGGTGTTACGTCTTTTATCGGGTAATGTTGTGCAAAAGATGAGAACAAACCTCAACAAGTGGTCTAACTCTTGCCTCCCTTCTTCGCAGATGTTGGCACAACGTCTGAGCTTAGCTGAGCGGATAGCTGGTCAGTGGCAGAGGGCTCCCCTGCGTGGTGTTTCTGGAATACAAGGTTACATTTAAAAAGTATGTATAGAAAGGAAAAGAAGAAGCAGAACATTTGCATGCAATAATTAAGAGAGGAGAGTGCATCACATGCAGTTTTGTGCAGGCTCAACTGATAAAGATATTTGCTTTTACTTTGATTCAATTCTAAGCGCACAGATTGATTGACAGTCCATTTTCATGCAGATCCAAATGAATGGAGGCTTTCATGCAGGAGGCAGTTTGCTTACTTTAGACTTTGACTTTGACTTGCTTTTGCCCTGCAACAAAGTTGACACCTTGGTTAAGCTTAACAACCACGTTGTTCCATGAGGAGGTGGATACTGATACAGTAAGTTCTCTTAAACAACCTATAGAGGGCGCCATGTAACTAAGGTTAACTAAGGTTTTTACCATTGGATGTTGGGCTTTTCAGAGCTTTACATCTGGACATGTATTTATCAAATTTTGACTTTAGTGAAAGATCAAATCACACTGAACAATAAAACCAAGTCACCTCATTAATGTGACTGTTTTACTTAAAGTTCTTTGCTGTAAAGTGCAATTATTAGATGTTTGGTAAATAGGGGCCCTGGTCTTGAGTTAACTGACGCTTACTTTTTCAATAATGCCAGCTGATCTCGCACAGATGCTCTTCTTACCTTTGGTTTGTCTGTCTTAGATTTGAACTCTGGGGCGTCTGGGAGCAACGTGTCTGACAGGGAGTCTAGGACAGGGGCGGCCATTGGCTGGGAAAGAATAAAAGAAATAAATAAATCAAATAAATAAATCAATTAAATAAACTTAGCAAACAATGGACACCATTTAGCAACATCATGGGCCAATTTTCATGGTAGACATTTTGAATTGTCTTAGCAGAAAAAGCACAGGTGGAACTAAAATGATTAGCTACGACTCAAACGTGTTCTATAAGGAGGAGGTGTAAATGTAGTTTGCATGTTATTTTCCGCGCTACCTTCAGGGGCTCTGAGTCCAGCACAGGAGGTTCCAGCTTTGCTGTGGCTGCAGATGATGCAGTGGGCTTCGGAGCAGTATCGAAATCACCGGACAGCAGGTCCAAGGCTGTTTTATCATCCATAGTTTCCTACAGAAAGACAGGAAGTCAAACTCTCTGCATGTTGTCTTTACAGAGAACACGTCATTTCACAGTGCTCGTCCACTGCCAAATATTGTGAGTGTGTGTGTGTGTGTGTGTGTGTGTGTGTGTGTGTGTGTGTGTGTGTGAGTGACTTGGTATTTATCACGTTGTGGGGACTAAATGCCTTATGGGGACAAAATGCAGGTCCCCTTAATGTAAATCATTAAATTTTAGAGAGCAGACTGAGGATAGGGTTACAGGTTGGGTAAGGTTAGATTAGGTACAGGGTTAGGAATAGGCAGATAGTGGTTATGGTTAGCGTTAGGGTAAGGCTCCAGGAAATGAATGTAAGTCTATGTAATGTCCCCACAAGTGATAAAAACACAACATGTGTGCGTGCGTGCGTGCGTGCGTGCGTGCGTGCGTGCTTGCATGCGTGCGTGCGTGTGTGCGGCCGTGCGTATGCACGTGTGTGTGCATTTTTACCTTCTTGGGTGCTGCATCTGCTTTTGCCTTTGCTTCTGCCATTTTCTTTAAAATGAAATTGATGAAGATTGGACAAGTTACTATCACTACGATATACTGTGAATCAGCATATTCTAGTAAATATTCAAATCAACACCCTCATTTCAGACAATTTCCCAGTTTCTTTATTCCATCTTCCGCTTCATTAGTAAATTAGAAATGTTTTACTGTTGTTTTGGAATTAAAAACTGACAATAAAATCTAGGAGCAATTATATTCTTACAGTTTCCCACAAAACATGCACCAAAACTATGAAGCTCACAGCAGCAGCTTCAGAAAAACTTCAATTGTTGACTAACAAGGCTGAGTCTGAAGCCAGGTTAGCACTGTGAGGCTGCATTGAGAGGAGAAGTGAGGGGGTCAACAAATGCTTTAGGATTCACCATCTGGGAAGCATAAATGCCTGTAGGAAAGGGTTGAGTAACAGTTATGTTTCAGTTTAGATCAGTGCGGTGGACCAAGAGTCAGTAGATGTCAGTTTACCTTGTCTTCCTCAGTGGGTCGATACTCTGGCGGCAGCGTGTCGTCTCTCTCTCCCGTCTTTATCAGCTTCTCTTCAACGACCTTTTTCTCCTGCAATGACCGTGCAAATCAGGATGGCTGAAGTGACTGCTGGACTTTTTAGTCTGAGCACTCTGAAATGAAAAATATTCTCTCTCCTGCTGGCTATGCTCGTAAAGGCTCACTGGATACCTTGACAATGTCTTTGGTGGGAACTGGGGCAGGCTGAGGCTTGGGTTTGATATCCTTCAAGGTGTCTGACAGAGCGTCCAGGGCATTGTCTGCTCCCTCCGACAGCTGAGTGCACAAACACAGACAAAAGATTCTGATGGACCTGCAGGCTTGTCCACAGTCTAAGTGGTCCAAAAAGGCTTGAGCTGTAGTTGACAGTTTACCTGCGGGTCAGTTTCTGTGGGAACACATGCAGACTTCACTGCTGGAGCAGCAGTGGCCGCAACAAAGTCTCCTGCCAAGGCATCCAGAGCAAAGTCTGCAGAGGGCTGAGGGAGTGACAGAATGAAGCATATAAGATCTGTCGAGGACTCTAAATCTCTAAATGGGACTTTACCATTGCAAAGAGGCATCTGTGTATCACAGTGTATTGTTTATGGCTGCAGTAAATAGTGCTGCATCCACAGTGTACCTGTGCAGGAGGAGCTGAGGGGGTGACAACAGGAGCCTGGACAGTAGGAGCTGCTGAGGAGGTCACGAAGCCCCCAGACAAAATGTCCAGAGCCTCACCAGTGCCCATGGTGGGCTGCAGGAGGAGGAGAGGAAGGACATGGAGGAGAGAGAGACATATGTTGTATATCAATATCCTGCAGTTATTATTGTTTATATCACAGTCATACTTTGAGAGCCTTAAAGTGAACGTGTCCCAGTCTCACCTCAGGTTTGGGAGGAGGCAGTTTTCTGAGTTCGTCCTCTTTAAACCTGTAGTCTGGAGGAAGCGTGTCTTCCCTCTCTCCTACAAGGACACCCTTCTCCTTGTTCAGCTTGTCCTCCTATGAAAAGTAAAAGAAAAGCAGAAAAGATATTACAACACATGAAATTACAAACACACATGGACTTAAAGGGTATTGTGCCGACATCATCCTTTACAATGTTTATCAAACTGATGCATTCCATATGTAATGCAATAAAAATGTAAATGAAGGGTGAGTGAGTCTGTGCCTCTGTGTGTTTGTGTCTGTCCCATACCGACACCATGTCCTCAGGTCTGAGTTTGGGGGGTTCAGGTTTTGGTGCGTCTGTGGGCAGCGTGTCGCCAAGAGCACCGAGAGCGTCCAGAGACATGGAGCCATCCTGAGGAGAAAATAGGAGAGGAAGGACATAATTTAGCTGTGACAGTTTTGATTGGAAAGAAAATGACACAGAGTGGGACATGCAGGCTGAAAAAAAGTCATGGGATGGTAGAGAACGCAAGAACAGGCACACGCAGCTGACAATAGTTATTTCTAGGAGAAACGCAGTACAGAGGGACACAGTGCTTTGCAGATAGACAAACACACACACATTCAAACACACCCACAGTCCTACCTGTGGTGTCTTCTTGGTCGAAGGAGGGGCAGGTGCCTGAACTCCAGAAGCTTTAGCTGGAGACACAAAATCTCCAGAAAGGACATCCAGAGCTGACAAATCCTCCACTTTGGTCTGGAAAACAGAGGCAGCAGCTTTCAGCAAAAACACAGAATTCATAAGGAAGTCTTAAAACGTCATACTGATTTTAACAGAGTCTGAAGAGAATATCTCAACATTCTGGGAAATACACATATTTGGTTTCTTGCCAAGCGTTAGATGCAAAGATCGATACCACTCTCATGTCTGTATGCTACGGGTGAAGCAAGGAGATGTTAGCTTAGCTTAGCATAAAGACTGGAAACAAGGGCAAACAGTTAGCCTGGCTTTGTTAAACCACAATGTGTTGTTTCTACACTTCAGTTTTTGTGTGGGTTAAAAATGACAGGATATTACATTGCAAGCTTTAGAGGTTGTGGCATGCAGATGTTTTATTTTTACTTTTGGACAAAGCCAGGCTAGCTGTTTTCCCAGATCTATTTTGAATGCTAAGCTAAGCTATCAAGCTGCTGGCTGTGGCTTCATTTTAACGTACAGTGGTATCAAGCTTCTCATCTAACTCTCAGCAAGACAGAGCATAAGCATATTTCCTCAAAATGTCAATTTTTTCCTTTAATGAACAAAATACATATTGAGTGGGAAATGAGAATACGCTAATGCTAAACTTCCACTTTCTCCTACAAAATGCACAATTATTATTAAACTAGTAGCACACAAAAATGCTCAGTGCCACCATCAGTGCTGCTTCTGCATGCAGAGTTCATCTACTGGAATGATTCGTCTGTACGTCACCCTGCAGGTTTTGGGTACAGGCAGCATTGACAGATCCACAGTGTACCTGTGCAGGAGGAGCTGAGGGGGTGACAACAGGAGCCTGGACAGTAGGAGCTGCTGAGGAGGTCACGAAGCCCCCAGACAAAATGTCCAGAGCCTCACCAGTGCCCATGGTGGGCTGCAGGAGGAGGAGAGGAAGGACATGGAGGAGAGAGAGACATATGTTGTGTATCAATATCCTGCAGTTATTATTGTTTACATAGTGATATTTGAGAGCCTTAAAGTGAATGTGTCCCAGTCTCACCTCAGGTTTGGGAGGAGGCAGTTTTCTGAGTTCGTCCTCTTTAAACCTGTAGTCTGGAGGAAGCGTGTCTTCCCTCTCTCCTACAAGCACACCCTTCTCCTTGTTCAGCTTGTCCTCCTATATGAAGAACAACAGGAGGACAGATTAACGCTGAATGTCTGTGTGAGGAGCAGATATGCAGACAGCAGGAAGCTTTCTGCAATCAGAAGCTGTGAACTCTGCCAACAAGTGTTTGTGCTCCTACCGACACCATGTCCTCAGGTCTGAGTTTGGGGAGTTCAGGTTTTGGTGTGTCTGCGGCCAACATATCGCCAAGAGCACCAAGAGCGTCCAGAGACATGGAGCCGTCCTGAGGAGAGGACAGGAGATTGTACTCTGATGATCTGTTGTACATTCATAGTTTAACCAGTGAAATAAAACATTTCTCCCATATGAAAGAGGGACAAGGCAACCTGGTGAAACTGACAGGAAATATGAGAGGGACAGACAAGCAGGGAAAAGACTGTGTACATTTCCTGCATCTCACCAGACCAGCCTTGGACTTGGTGTCAGTGGAGTCCTTTCCAGCGGCAGGTTTCTCTACTTTGGTGTTTTTATCAGCAGGACGAGCGCACACAGCCACAGGGGGAACTGCAGAGGATTCAACTTTCTAAACCAGACAACACAGAAGACAATAAACTTTATCTTAAAGGTCTAACTGAACTAAGGGTTGCACTCTGCAACGTCACAAAACATTTAAAGAAATTCTTATCCAGTGCTTAAATGCTGCTATACTCTTATTATTGTGATAAAATAGCTCCTTTAAAATAGCTTACGATGTCAGTGCTAATTAGCAAGTGTTAGTATGCTGACATAGTGAACTAGAATGATGAATATGCCTGGTAAGCATTATACCTGCTAAAAAATCAGCATGTTAGCATTGTCACTATGAGCATGCTAGCATGCAAGAGCCGCTGCGCAGCCTCCAACAGCTGCTAGCATGACTGTAAACTCTTAGTCGTTTTTGACAAATCAGCCAAGAGACTCATGCATGGAAGGAGGTGTACGTTGGGTGTACCTTGGCAGTAGAAGAAGAAAGTACAGACTCCAGAGAGAAGTCATCAGAGACTTTGTCCGCCTTGGGTTTTTTATCACCAGGGGCAGGATGCGCAGGGGCGCTCTACAATAACCAAGACAGAACATTTGAAGAGATAACAGATAGTGTGTGTCTGCTTGTTTTAGTTTGTCCACGTTTACCAGTGATCCACAGTGTACCTGTGCAGGAGGAGCTGAGGGGGTGACAACAGGAGCCTGGACAGTAGGAGCTGCTGAAGAAGTCACGAAGCCTCCAGACAAAATGTCCAGAGCCTCACCAGTGCCCATGGTGGGCTGCAGGAGGAGGAGAGGAAGGGCATGGAGGAGAGAGAGAGACATGTGTTGTTTATCAATATCCTGCAATTATTGTTTATATCACAGTCATACTTTGAGAGCCTTAAAGTGAATGTGTCCCAGTCTCACCTCAGGTTTGGGAGGAGGCAGTTTTCTGAGTTCGTCCTCTTTAAACCTGTAGTCTGGAGGAAGCGTGTCTTCCCTCTCTCCTACAAGGACACCCTTCTCCTTGTTCAGCTTGTCCTCCTATATGAAGAACAACAGGAGGACAGATTAACGCTGAATGTCTGTGTGAGGAGCAGATATGCAGACAGCAGGAAGCTTTCTGCAATCAGAAGCTGTGAACTCTGCCAGTGAGTGTTTGTGCTCCTACCGACACCATGTCCTCAGGTCTGAGTTTGGGGAGCTCAGGTCTTGGTGTGTCTGCGGCCAGCGTGTCGCCAAGCGCACCGAGAGCGTCCAGAGACATGGAGCCATCCTGAGGAGAGATTGTGCATGAAGTTAATAATCTAATCTGTCACATAGAATTACAGCTACTACAGAAATGAGAAGAAGAGAGTGTTGGACGGGGACAATGGCATGAAGTATTTTGTCCACTCCTGTCAGTCTCACATCATCAGTCTTGAGCTTGGTGTCCACTTTGGCATCTTTCTCCATTTTGACTTTTTTATCAGCAGGAGGACACACAGCAACAGGGGGAACTGCTTTCTGCGACAGCCAACGGACAACATTCAACTTTTTGGTCAACTTTGTTAAAGCAGTTAAACACTGAAAACAACAGAATATCTGAGCACCTTCAGTGCCTCATGACATTTTAAGTGGTAACTTAAAAAGAGGAAATCTGACCAGCCAAGAAGAGAGAAAAGGAGGTGCGAGCTTGCTGTACCTTTGAAGTCGCAGAGGGAAGTCCAGCCTCAAGGGAGAATTCGTCCGAGACTTTCTCCATCTTGGCTTTTTTATCAGCAGGAGGAACAGCTGCAGGGGTTTGAGATTTCTGCAACAGAGACACAACATGAGACAATTCAGTCCTTCAGTCAGGGGCCACTGTAATGACTTCACAGAGACTTGAAGGTTTACTGTACCTTCACAGGAGGTGGTGCAAAGTTAGCAGGGCCAGCAGATGAGGCACTGACGCTTTCTACATGCTCCTTCTTCTTTATATTTCAAGAGAAAAAAACAAGACGGGAACTTGTTAGACTGCTAAAGCACAAAGCTATGACTTAGTTCATGTGTACATTCAGGGCTGATACTGTGTACAGCAGACACGCAAACCGGGAATTTTAAGTATGGACCTTTGCTTAGAGGGTATATGGGATGTAAAGGCGGAGGAGGGACTAACAGTTGAGTGCTACATGTTTGAAGAATCTGACCTCTTGCACCTGTGAAGATGGAGCAGTCATGAAACCAGCTGAGAGAGAATCCAGGGCCTCGTCTGTGCTCAGTGGTTTCTGAGATAAAACACACAGCCTGCATCACCACCAGATAAAACATCACATCTAAGCATGGTCAGATTTCTTTTTTTAAACTAGAAATCTGGTGATTTTTGGAAGAATTACTCCAAATTGTGCTCCATGACAGTCACACAATCCTCCACTAGATGGCATGTCTGACCAAGTCAAAGGCACACAAAAGGGCAAAATAATGCAAAGCAGACTGCATGTACCAACAATGAAGGAAAAGTACGGACACACCCTTCACATTCCACGAAGAGCCAAAGAATCGCAAGCAAACTCCCTCAAAAGACAAATTTGACACATAAAAGCGATATGATTTAGCAAAAACATGACACGCATCAAAATTAAAAACACAAAACTCACACTGGAGGAAAATATCAGGGTGGAAACAGATCGTGAGACAAAGAACCAAAGAAGTCTCTTGCAAGACAAGATGACAAAGTGGGAGTAGGCTATGATGCAAATGTGGGTGTGTTGAGGGTGAGTAAATAGTACCCTACATATGGGTGGATATCAAAGTGTGTAACAGATGTGTCAGTGTGTCTTTGTGGTGGTGTACGTTTCAAATGAACACTTGGGTTTGGTCAGACAAGCGCGAACGCGCTCGGACGAAGAAGGTGGGTCCTGTGAAGTTTGCTGAGACAACACCCACAAGTGTAGTGCAACATTCCCCACTCTAGAGGAACCAGGAGATCATACAGCGGAATCACTGCTTCCTGAATGTGTGTGGAATGTGATTTGCTTACACATGCTGATAAAAGTTAAGTGAATGAGCCACTTTGAAGAGTGAGTCCCTGAACTGCATGTGTACCAAAGTTAGCAGAGCACAGGAGGGTGCAACTCCACTTAATGTGAAAGGTTCACTTACAGGGACGTCTTTGGGTTTAACATCTGCAGGAACCGACGCCTACGAAAAACAGATCAATTTTAGACTGGAGGAAAAAGGGTAAATGCTGAAATCATTAAGGGTGTTGACAAATACTGCCTTTAAGGCTTACAGGTTCACCCAAATTGCAAAGAAAAACAAATCCCTGACATATTCTTTGCCTACATAAAAAAGCCTAAAATTGGTCAAATTTTATTTTAAATATGGGACAGTAAGATCAAAGAATACATAGATTATGAATCTGAGCAGGATATTTAGGCCAACAATAGCAGATTTTGTTATTCACTGCTTAAGACATCAGTTTGTACTAAAAATGTATGAAATTTGATACTCAGGCCTAATCATCTCCAATACAATGGAGGTAAATGAACTTTTGTTTAGCATTGAAAAACTACCCTTGATAATCAACAGACAGGACAGGAACTACTTCCTACTGAAGAAACAGTCCCTATAAAAGGTGTTAACAGTGATGGGCCAAAAAAACACACACCATGTGACAAAGCTAATTATTGAATCAGACTGAGACCGAGGGGAACTGACCATATCTTCAAATCTGTAGTCTGGAGGCAGCGTGTCGTCTCTTTCACCACACTTCTGAGCCTTCTCGGAACCAACTCCATGCTGAGATACATGCAACACACACAGTTACTCCCAGCAGAGCCATGCTGCATATCAGTGTGTTCAAATACTCCCCCCCACACACACACGCACACACACACACACACACACACACACACACACACACACACTGTGGCTATGCTGTACCTCTTTGACCTCTGGCCCAGTGTATACAGGTTGCGGTGCAACAGGATCAGCTGATGGCAGTATGCTGGCCAGGGCATCAAAGGGATCTTGTGCAGGTGCCTGCACATGCAACACAGCTCAGCACACTAGAGCAAGAAACAAGCTTTTCAAAGCAAACTCACACAACACAAGTAAGTCTTTACCTCTTTGGCTCCTTTAGCTGCTGTGGAAGGAACCTCAACCTGCACCTGCAACACAGATCCACAATCAGTACACAGACCTCAATGAAGTGAACTAAAAACACACAACACGTGTCATTAGCGTGGTGGAATTTACTGCATGTGTGTTTTCCTCGAGAAACTGCACTACCTGATTGCAAACTGACCAATGTCCATCAGGCCAAACCTTATTTTTGCTCATGATAATCCCAGAAAGATCTGCTAATATTCTTGAACCCAGAGACATTCCCCCACAGTCTGACACCAATGAGAAACTTCTGAATAGAGTGATCTATTCAGTCATGTAAATAATGAATGCATTATATCTATATAGTACAGACAGGATATAAACAGGACGAAAGTATCAGACAGCCTCCACCAGTCAGTTTCAAGATCATCTACCTTTGTTTGTGCAGCTGGCTTTGATGTTTTAACGGGATCGGCTTTAGACACATCAGCTTTGACTGTTGTGCTAGCAGTGGCACTCTAAAAACAACAACTTTGAATCTATTATAAGCCGAATACATGTTCAGCAAAATGACAGGTCTGCTGTGCATGCACAAACTCAGTAATATCCCCTAAGAAACAAATGAAACACAGGACAGTGAGGGACCGACTTCAGCTGAAGAAAGATTCACCAACTCCATGACAGTCTTGACTGAAGTGTCAGCAGGTGTTGTGCAATGAAACTAGGCTGAGAAGACAAACCAACAAGCTGCACATCTCTCCTCTGGCTGACTCAGTTTTATGACGTACCGGCATGTGTGGTGTTGCAAGTGGACAGGTGTGCACTATTTGCAAATACATGACAAGTGACAAGTTTCGGCATGCTGAGCAAAGGGCTGCAGAGTAAAGAAAAGAAGTCCTTTATACCTCCAGACCGGCCGTGTCCAAAGTAGAAAAGAGAGGGCAAAAGCAATGATTTGATTCTAAAGGAACTCCCAAAGCGAGAAATGTCCGAAGTGAGTATGTGAATGTTCTCAAGTGAAGAAAGAAACACGACCTGATAAGACTCTGTGACACACAGAGGACATTGTAGAAAGAAAGAAATAAAGCAACAACGACCAAAGCAAGCTTTGAAAAGTAGACCTGGAGGGAGTCACAGAGGCAATAAAGAGTCTGAGAAGCCTGTAGCAGTCAATGTACCTTGGCTGTGCCAGCAGCTGCTCCAGCGACAGAAGATGGAACTGTAGCTGTGGCTTTGACTTGGGAGACAGGTGTAGTCTACAAACATGTGGCCAAATGATTACTCAAAAACACAAGGGTGAAAGATTCACAGCACTTGAAAAGCCGGTAAACATGTTCACAAGAGACAACATTTTAGACTGTTAGTTAACATAGAGCAGGAGAAATGATCTCAGTGGTCAGATCTGCCACTGTAGTTCAAATGTGCGTCTACTGAGACTAATCTGACCATTGATCAGTGTGTGTGGTTAAATGCTGGTGCTTTTAGCCCGTTAAACTATACTTTACAGTACTGCTGACCTTTCCCTAAACTTTCCAAATTGACTTTCTGTCTCTCAGGCTGCTGAACCACAGCCTTGAAACCAGCTTGCGATATTCAATGCAAAGCAAGCAGAAAACGTTGGAGTTTTCAGGAAGTCCTCATACTGTATCTGAAATGTGAGTGAATGTGAGAGTCAGCGATATGCTGTCAGACAATAAAATCCAAAAATCTACAACAACGTAACAATAAGAAATACAAGCACACATGACGTTGTGAAAAACATCATGTGATTCATGTGATCATGTCGTTTCATAAGAGAGGCTGATCTTAAGCAGCTGACACAAACATCGCGTATGTTGGAGTGTCCCACTCGAATATGGCTCAACCAGCAAGCCTTTTCACATCAGTCTCTGCTCTCAAGACATTGCAACCTGACCTCAATGAAAAACAAAGTTTAGAATAAGTATGTGTGAGCTGCCCAGTCGCTAGAAAATCGATCAAGTTTTCAGGAAAATGGTCAGCAGTAATGGAAATACACCAGAACAAAGCATGGGCAAGAGTTCTCATCATGACGACACCGTTACCTTTGACATCTCGTTCGGACCGCCCCTCGACCCAGCTGATGTCATGTCAACAACAGTACCCGCAGCGGACGACATGTCAATAACAGTAGCACCTGCCGGCGTAGTGTTAGTCTACAAACCAAGGAGCATGAGAGAGTTACTCGTGAAGGCAGCTCCACAGACCGTGGTGAGCATGCATCCCAGGAGCGATGATGTGAGGGCTCATTAATGTGACACAGCAAGTGTTCTGCTGCACGTGAAAGGTCAAGATGTTTGGACGGCTGAGTCAGAGAGACAAAGCATTCAGAGAGGTTTTGTGAGATGAAAAGAAGATGAAGCCAGTGAAGACGAGATGAGAGCTGCCTCGTGATGAGCACACTCAGAGTGTAGAAGGAAGCAGTGATTCATGTTACGTCGCACCCAAACAGCCAAAAGCCCCCTCCGCTTTCATTTAGGCATCCAGAGTCTGTCTACCTCAGGTTTGGCTTGAGGTGCCCCTTTTCCTGCTGTCCCGACTGAAACGCTTCCTCCTGCTGCGACGCCACTTCCTGTGGCTCCGCCTGTTCCTGTGGTGACCACCCCAGGCTTTGTAGCCATGGCAGATCCTGATGATGCCTTCTGCAACGCACCAGGTGTGGAAAAGTCTATGTTCATTGCAGCTCACTGGATGCTTGCATTGCCTGTAGGCTTTGCCTGTTTGTGCCAATAGCTTATGTATTTTCTGCTTCAAGACAAAATGAACTGAACTGTTAACAGAGCAATCCAATGATTTTACACACAAAGGTCATATCGTGTTTTTAATCTGCCATCTGTGGAGTGTGTGGTGACGGCCTCTAACATCAGTATGTGTGGTGCCATCTTTGACAGATGTAAATTAGGCTGTTTGAACCGATCAGGATCAGAGCGTTTTACTTGTATTTACTGCAGCCAGCATTAGCAACCGGAAGCTAAGGGACAAAAAGTGGTACAAGTTTAAAAATAAGTGAGGATATCTTCACCTCTGCTGCTTAGATTTTAAATATTTTTTAAAGTATGTTTCTTTCCAGTTGCCCAACTTTAGGGAAGTACAATATCAAAGTGATATAAACTTCACACAAAGAGGTAAAGACAATGCTTTAGATGGCCTTTATTGATGGAGATGCTCATACACTGTTACTGAAACATGATCAGCCGTACCCCACAAGGTTAACAACTAAGTAATATGAGCTTAGTCTATAAATAACTCTGGAAGCTTAAAACATGTTGTTCTCTCACATTGTATTCTATTACTATTTCAAACACTGCTGCATCTATTTTCTGCGCTCAGCCACTTTCAGAGTTCACATGTCCCACAGAAGCCAGACAATGTGGAAGCCCAGCTGTTGAAGGCCAAGTGAAAACACTTCAGGCTGGTCTTGTTGGTTTGTTCTGTCAAAACACTGTCTGGCCTTTAAGAAGGAAAACACTTAGAGACTGTTAGGCTAAGGACTCAGTGAAAGCCCTGTGTTTCAGAGCCAAAATCAGGTTGAAGGCATTGTTTCAAGGCAAAAACTAGTCACTAGGAGACTTTCACTACTCTCACCGGAGAGAAGAGACTTTCACTTTTAGCCAAGAAGTCCTGTTTGTCCTGTCCTAAACTGGATAAACAAGACTTTTAATTGAGTACAGTTTTTGCTGAGTAACTCTTAAAAGTCTTTGTTAACATTTGCCAACTGTTTTCTAGCAACATGACAAACATGACATGCAAAACTGACACGCAGTCATGAGCAGCATGACTGCTTTATAGTCACAGTTTATGAATCCTTCATCAACGTACCGACGAATCATTTGAACATGTACACTTCCTAAAGTTGGATTTCAACGAACGTTAAAGAACTGTCGTAGCATCTGGAGATGACTACAGTCCATGGCTGAACAGGAAGGAACAATCACTTTTATCCATTGTTTTGAGAGCACCATTAAGGGGTTAAACTGCTTCCCCCGTCTGAGAAGCTGGGTGTTACCTCGCTTGTGCTTGAATGGAAGGAAAAGGAAAGTTTTCTTTACGGTACGCTTCTGCTCAGAGGACATGGCTAAACCTACCCCCCAAGTTCACTACAAGGAAATACTACAGTCAACATAATGGGTGGGTCAGAGGTCAGATGGAGATTGTTCAGAGAGAGCGGCAAGAAAAGGAGAGGTGAAGGGCTACTGAAGAGGAATGTTTGATACCTCGTACTGTGCAGGCCTCACGGTGGAGCCCTGAGCTGCTGGTTTGGGTGTGGCCTGGCTGGGCTGCGACTAGAGAGAAGGAGACAACCAGAAAGAGAGAGAGAAAGGTTATGCATGTGCAGTGAAACATCGACCAGAAACATCATAATCATTTCAAGGCTGACACAAAACAACTTGTCTGTTTGATTTGTGGAAAACTGAACATTCCATGTGGCTCATTTCTGGACGGGGAGGAACGCATGCAGAAATGGCAGCACAGCTTGGAAAGGCACTTTTTAAGACAAAGATGAAGGACAACAGACAGACAGCTAGCAGACAGACAGACAGCTAGCAGACAGACAGCTGACAGACAGACAACTAACAGACAGACAGACAGACAACTAGCAGACAGACAGCTGACAGACAGACAGCTAACAGACAGGCAGCTAACAGACAGACAGCTAGCAGACAGACAGCTGACAGACAGACAACTGACAGACAGACAGCTAACAGACAGACAGCTAGCAGACAGACAGACAGCTAGCAGACAGACAGCTGACAGACAGACAACTGACAGACAGACAGCTAACAGACAGACAGCTAGCAGACAGACAGACAGCTAGCAGACAGACAGCTGACAGACAGACAACTAACAGACAGACAGACAGACAACTAGCAGACAGACAGCTGACAGACAGACAGACAGACAGACAGACAGACAGACAACTGACAGACAGACAGCTAACAGACAGACAGCTAGCAGACAGACAGCTGACAGACAGACAGCTAGCAGACAGACAGCTAACAGACAGACAGCTAGCTGACAGACAGCTAGCTGACAGACAGCTAGCAGACAGACAGCTGACAGACAGACAGACAACTAGCAGACAGACAGCTGACAGACAGACAACTGACAGACAGACAGCTAACAGACAGACAGCTAGCAGACAGACAGCTGACAGACAGACAACTAACAGACAGACAGACAGACAGACAGACAGACAGACAACTAGCAGACAGACAGCTGACAGACAGACAGACAGACAACTGACAGACAGACAGCTAGCAGACAGACAGCTAGCAGACAGACAGCTAGCTGACAGACAGCTAGCAGACAGACAGCTGACAGACAGACAGCTGACAGACAGACAGCTAGCAGACAGACAGCTGACAGACAGACAGACAGACAGACAGACAGACAGACAGACAGACAGACAGACAGACAGACAGACAGACAGACAGCTAGCTGACAGACAGCTGACAGACAGACAGCTGACAGACAGACAGCTAGCAGACAGACAGCTGACAGACAGACAGACAGACAGACAGACAGACAGACAGACAGACAGACAGACAGACAGACAGCTAGCTGACAGACAGCTAGCTGACAGACAGACAGACAGACAGACAGACAGACAGACAGACAGACAGACAGACAGACAGCTAGCAGACAGACAGGTAACGATAGAGCTACAAGGCAGCAACATACTGCTGCCCACAAACACATCTATCATTCTGCATTTAGAGGTGGTTGATTCAAGCACTACATTCCAGACTAAAGGGTGCGTCTGCTGTTTGACAGCAACACAGCAAAGAGACCGAGTATTATTGTTGTCTTCGGTTGCCTCGGCAACTGACAACAGTGGCAACAAATGCAGGATTCAAGTTAGTCTGAAGTCACACAGCATAAAAACTAACACTGAGATCATTCATTTCAAAGAGGTTGGCCGAAGACACACACACACACACACACACACACACACACACACACACACACACACACACACACACACACACATGCACACACACACAGCAGTGATATCTGTGCTGCACTGGACTTCCTCACACAGTGTCAGTGGAGCTGTGACCTTAGATTTCTTGTTGATAAGATCTGAGTTTGTGCAGCTGATGCTCTTTTCTGTTCAGATGCAAACGTGAACAGCCTGAAGATCCAGTTTATTGTGTGGTAGCCAGTCATCAAACTGCTGACACAAATGTAAATCACACCAGTTCATGAAGGACCTAACCAGAGGACAACCTCCACATGTAGAGTGGAGTCACTGTGTGTCCATGTGTGTTCACGTATTTTCCCTAATAAAACTCTGTTTTTAATGCTATAATAAAAGAAGTAAAAAAGCTTAAGCACACCTACGGGGAGTGTCCTCTTTTGTCTATAGCCTATTACCATTTCCCACATTTTAGATTAAAGAGCTTTGTTCAAAGCATTACCGTTGGACTAAGATTAGCATGTTTCACAATGAGCAGAAGTAGCATAATCCTAGTCAAATCACTCACTGCTAATGTCTTACTGGCTAAGATAAACAGCAGACTTTCCTTCTTTGCTGTTGACTGAGCATCATTTCAGTGACAACACTAATATACACAGTTCAGTCACACCAAGGTCTTAATGTTTCACTGAGACGTAAATACTTTTGGTGTTATTTGGGATTATTAATCACAATTTGACATTAATTGTGACCCAAACTCAATGAGAGTCATCCAGAAACAGATTAAATATCCATACGTAAACCATCTGACAGACAGCCGTCAATTTGTTCTTTAACATGTGTAACTATATAAAACTGTATTAAAGTAGCGTGTTCACCTCCCTCAGGGACCAGAGTCAATAAAGCTTTTCTGGTCTGTCTGAAGGAAAGTCCTCACTCACTTTGACAGAACAATAAGAATTCTTCTCATCTGTAATAGTCTGAACTGAACTGCGAGTTTCTTTACAGTGTAAAGGAGGCAGGGATACTACATGACAGGACAGGATACATGGAGACACTATCAAAATGCAAAGCAACAAATGACTGTACTCAAACACACCAATTAAACCAGCCTGACAAACTTGACCTAGTCTGGATTCTTTCAGCACTTGATTTTTTTGTACTGAACGGGACGTTTTACATCTGAAAAGTGAACTTGTCACAGCCACTCCTGAGGTCAAACATGTCAACTATGTTTACTATGTTAAAAACTTAACACTTCTGTAGCACAATTTGTTATTAGCAGTCCATAAATGCACCAGTGCCAATACGCCTGAGGCCAATAGCGACCTTGGCCATATACAGATCAGGCTCTTCTACAAACTTCTTCCTCGGACAGGGAGTCAAGGGAACAACTTGGACTTGGTCATCACAGACTGGGCTCAACCCTGGGCCTTCGTATTGTGAAGCAAAGTGCTAACCTGCTGATCCACCAACAACACGCCCCACGATTTCAGAGCAGAACCAGAAAAAAGCTCAACGGTTATGTTCATCAGCTCTCTCGCCTAATAAAAAGAATAAGACCTAGTTCACAGATTAATGATGGGAACAAGGACACTGTCACATTTAAAACTTTCAAAACTTTAAGAAAAAGTTGATGCAGCAAAGCAGAAGTACAATCCTCAACAGTGTACTAAATACACTTCTTTCTGAAGGCAGCCATGCATGCATTTCAGTATTTCTGAGGCACGCCGCGGTCTCCAGGTGGAGTCCAGTATGCAGCAGAGCCCAGCCCAGTCCTTTCAGGTGATGTGAATAGAATACAGAGCCTCCACCCGACTCACACTGACTCAGAATTAAAGTAATTAGTTTCACATTCAACCCAAAGCTTTGTAATGGTTTGTATCATTGATCTAACCAAGCCAGTCAGTGAACATTACTCTGTTTGTCCCTCTGTTCACACTAATCACTCAACAACGTGAGATCATTTGGATTTTAACACACAGGCTGTCAGTCACTGCCCTGTCAGACATACTATGCATGCTAATGTGCGGCCACAGATAATAGTTTTTACACTGTTTTGGGTGTTCATTCCAACTTTATCCCACGTCTGAGCGCCTGTAAGTCTCCGAGTGGGTAAACCTGTGGATCATGTTTTACAGTTAGACTGAGCCGGCAGGATGGAGGGTGAAGCCAGGCTGTGTCTGTGAATGACCGCAGTGACTGAAGATGTACAGCAGGAGAAACGCAGAGCAACAGAGCACAGTGTGACTTGCACCACTCTGAACCATCTGCAATCAGCGCCTCTGATTTAGAAATGACTGCAGCTCAGCACTGACACTGATTTCCTCACACACTGCCGTTACATTTAACACAAATAAGGTCACTTACTGTGGCTCCAATTCGCTTATTTAAGCTTTGAGACTCAAATGTTTCCACCATGTTTATTTGGGGGGGGGGGGGGGATTTGTGGGTTTTTTTTTACCTTTAGACCTGATACAACTGATGAATTCAGCTGTATAAGGAGTGCAAGGACAAATAAATAATAATATCCAGCTAAGAACATGCCTCCTTCCTGACATATTTTACTTCCTCTTTTCTCTTTTCACATTTTGTGCTTTTTAGAAATAATGTCATTATTAATGGAGTGACTGTTGGAAGAGTCACCATGATGCAGTTTACAGAGAGAGTAAGGAGGAAGTGGCACATGGGCGGAAGTGAGGTCACGACCATCCAGGGCATCCCCCTGCCACAGAGGAAGTCAAGTTGCTCCCGTTACTGCAGTAAATACTGACTGTTGCCAAGTTACCGCAAATAAAACTTTAATAAGTGAAAACAAGAAGCAGTGTTGTCGCGCCTGCTGGGTAGGACTGCATGATGTAACGTGGTTTGAAGGTTTCAACTGCTTGTGAGACAAAAATCCACCAGCTAAGATATTTCTAATACAGAATTATAAATCTAATGTCGCATAAAGACTGGAAACAGGTAGAAAAGATAGCTTGGCTCCACTGAAAGATAACAAAATCCATGCTGGTAGACAGAATTCTTATAGACAGAGCCAGGCTAGCTGTCTCCCTGTTGATAAAGTGAATAGATAAATATTGTTAAGGAAAATCTGGTTTAGGAAATTATGAAGCAAAATCTGCTCAGATAAATCTTACCATGCTTTTAAAGCTGGAGTGCAGGACTTTTACATATAAATCACCATCCACTATATTCAAGCCCTTGTCAAAAGAGTTCACACAATGATGATGAAGACTGTCATCACCAGGTAAATCTCTCGGTATTTCACACCGTACTGGAGCTTTTAAGTCTGTGGTGACGCTCCCAGACTGGTGCATCAGTCGTGATGCGTTTCATGTCAACCAGCAATGGTTGGTTTGCCAAGCAGCTTTAATTTCCTTTGATTAAAGGGACAGTGGTCCCTGCAGCATTAGTTTTCACCATCTTGTCTAAAACATGATGTCTGATGTCTCATCGGAAATAAAGAAATCATGTCTCAGTGACCAAGAGAATGACATCATTACGGGGCTCTATACTTTCATTTACACTCATATGAATTGTGGCAAACCCAAAGCTCACAAAGACCACATCCAAACTAAATTTAGAACCCTCCACAGATCATAGATGCACCAGCTGAAATCAAAGGAAGATGGCCAAGAGGATTTGTTGACTCATTTGCCTTTTAGTCACATGCCCACTAACAATGTGCAAGACCAAAACCATGGAAACATGATACCCAACGGAATGTGCTACATTGCTGATCTCAAGGTAATGTGACAACGCTCTTTGGCCGCTCATACACATTCAAAACCTTCTGCTCACTTAGCACAGATCAGAACAAATAAGTGCATTATTTCATAAATTATCACCCACATGCATTTGCATTATCATCAGAGAGGAGATGTCTTTTGAAACCACTCTTCAAAACTGTACACAAACAGAACAGTCTCCCCTCCTCTGACATCCAAACCATTGCACAAGTCCAGCAGCAGCCCTGCCTTCACTGTGTGTGACAGATGCCAGCTAACAAAGACAGGTTAGGCAGTACATGCAGAGAACAACCCAGATACTTTTCTGACAGACAGACAGACAGACAGGCAGACAAACAAACTGGCTGCTTATTTCAATGACAGTCCATTAAAGCAAACAATGCACTGTACTGTATAACTGACAGTAAAGAACTATGCAGGGTGTTCACGCGATGACTCCGGCTGTCTGTATCAGATTACAGTAAAGATGATCAACAATACAAAAACATGTCAAACAGCAAAGCACAAAGGTCTCTTCCCCTGACACTGTGAGCAGGTTTTAGTTACGTACTTATTACCTCGCCCTTAACTCGGCCCTGAGTTTCAGTTGGAGGTCTAAAGCTAAAGCAGATGTTTGTTATGTGGTCAGACTGAACTCTGCTCACCTGAGACCCACCCAAACGCTTTGCAAGCTTTCTGTGTGATGTGACTCAAAACTGCAGCGTTCCTACATTCCTCATCATGCCTCCTGTACAGCAGACTGCTGTGCTTACAGATAACACACTGTCCGTCCACATACACTCAAACAGTGCACATACAGTTCAAGCTGCTTTTAAAACGTGCCCCTCGCATTGTGCCATAAGTAGCACTGCTGATCTCAGGGAGAGATCTGGTGTTAGTGTAAATGCAAACTCTGCCCACTGAGCTAAAAACAGCTTGTCTGCTCTGCCTCCAGGTTAAAAAGCAGAAACATGACACCCATATTCTGATGTAAATGGGCGTCTGTGCCTGCTCTACTCTGTATCTACCATGCTGCACAGTAAAATATTATATAAAATATTAACTGGGTTACATCAACATTTCACTACTACTTCACAACTACAGGTATTAGTTGCACGTTTTCAATACTAGTGCCAGTACAATATCTGAATTCAGGTAGACACCAAAATGCTTTTTGTTGGTACAATAAACTGAGGGATATAAAACATTTTCCTGCAAACTTCAAAAAGGCAGCTAGAACTTGGTCTCAATGAAATTAAATTGGCAACGTTTGGGTTTAAAGGTGGGTGTCAGATTTAGGGGGACTGGCAGAAATACAACATAATAATCAAAAGTATGTTTTCATTAGTGTATCTGCTCCTGAAAATAAGAATTGTGTTTTCATTACCTAAGAATGAGGTCTTTATATCTATACAAGGAGTGGGGCCTCTTCCACGCAGTCTGTGATGTTGCTCTACCATGTTTCTACAGTATCCCAGAATGGACAAATCCAACACTGCCTCTAAAGAGGACCTTTGGCGTTTTTCGCAGCCACCATACTTTCTCCTACACACTTTGGTAAGGGTGCGGTGAGATGAGTGGTATTAAGTTTGGTGGGAATCTGCAGGCTAACTGCTTGATGGCACTAAATCCTTCACACTGGTCCTTTAAATAAGGGTAAACAACCCAACCACCCAATCTCACCAAAAATTCAATGCCTCCTTTCGGTGCTTGCTATTTTTCTATACTTGGTTCCATGTACACATTCAGGGATTCACCAAAACAGCTCTACACATAAGGCTGGGCCATACAGTAGCTCAAAATATCATGCTAGCTGAGGCGTTAGTTGGTGAATTTTGCTAAAATAAACATGTTTTTGCTGAAGTGAAGAAGGGCTCACACTGTCCTCATAAGTATATGAATAGATTTTGACTGAGCCTTTAATTTGGACAGAAAAATCCCTGAGTCATTTCATCAGCATTTCACAAAAACCAAAGAAACCACAGTGAGGAACAAAAGCTAGTGGAGCACAAGTTAGCTCCAAGTGGTTCGTGATTTTGGCTCAGTACACAGCATTTATGCAGGAATTTTGTCATGCAGCTAACAGTGGCGAACAAAATAACAGGGACACCTTACAATCTAAAGAAGACTTTATGAAAGCCCTGCAAATACTAGTCTACCTTTAATGAGGTTAGCATGTTCATTCAGTGCTGCAGATTGTGATCAGTACTGTATGTTCCACCACATTGTGAGGTGTTCCTGTTATTTTGTCCAGCCCTTGTACACAGACAAAATAAAAAAGTGCAGACAGTAGAAATTTCATACAGCTGTACCTGGTAGAAATTTTGTCGGGGTAAAGGGAGGGGCCGATAGTTGCCGTGTATCTGTTTCATAAGGGACATATTGAGATTGTTCAGCAAAAGTTCACAGCTGACACACACGTGGAAAGATGGAGACTGAAACACAACAGTACACATAAACACCATGATCATTTTAAATGCACACACCCCTGACACACAGTACACTATCAATCAATTCCATGCTACAGGTGTCAAGTCTGTTCAGGAGCTCATACAGACCTACAATGAAGCATGTCGACCAACAGCAGGAGTGAATTCTGCTCTCAATGCAGCAGCACCCTGCACATGACACCCGCACATACACTCACACAGATAGAACCACAGAGCTTTGGAGTAACCAGTGAGGACAACACGGACAGACGTAGCTGGGGACAGGACACTGATATCCACGTCATGGTCATTCTGGGAGAGCTGGGCACACTGCCAGCTGAACCCAAGAGAGAGTGGCCAAAATAGACACAAGATTTTAGATGGTGGGTGATGTCAGCATGGTGCCACTTAAAACCATTGCTCATTTCAAACTGGTATTGGGTTGACGCTTCATCTCTGATGGAATCTGTTGAAGTGCTCGAGGTGCTGTTTTAGTCCTTTTCCTGCTTCAGATAGGGCATGATGACTGTACATACGTCCAACATTAGACTAGGACTGCATGACGCACATAACTCTCATAGTACTTGTCTGTGAATAGAGAAGAAACAATGAAGTACATCCAGACCAGACCCAAAAACTGTGATTAAAGCAGTCGCATGTGCCTGTAATGAAAACTGATGACTAATGCTGGGCCCCACCCGACAAAGCACAGACACGCACATATGAATATGGCTGGAAACAGCTCCTTTGCTAGCTGCTGCTACGGCTTCAAAATAGCCCTGGCTATCTAAACGGCCACTTGTGATAATGCTGATCACCTCGGCTCAGCAGCGGAAATGACGAAAGCTGCAGTCAGTGTTACAGGGCGAGAGTGTGGAGCAGAAGTCGAAAGCTGTTGTTGTCTGATTGAAGTTTGCTGAAGAGCTGCATGTGGATGAACACTGCTACTGTGGGGAATATCTCAAGAGCAAACAGACAGCTGGGTAAACTCAGGAGCTCACCTGCCTGTGAAGACACTGTGCTGTCAATACACTTTACTGTCACATCAAAATAAGACAGGAGGGAGAAGACACGGCACTTTAACAGCACTGTACTGGTTTCATACATGAGTTCATCACATTGCTTCATTCTGCTGAGACTGAGTATGCTCCTTCTCCCTGTTTATTGCAAACTAACAAGCACTTTGCCTCAAGAAGAGTCCAAGAAGGAGAGCACAATCACTGATCTTGTGTTTCTCTGTATTTGTGCTATTTTTGTTTATCATACTATTGCACATGCTTATTATCAGCAATGAGCAGCAAACCCTGGTTTACAGACGTCTAGAGAGTGTCGGATGATTCTGTTTAGAGCCACGTTAAGAGTTACTGTCAGAGCCTGAAGACATATTAATGGCACATCACTGAAGTGATCCCCATTTGTTGTTACATTAGTGACAACTGCTCTGGGGGTCCATAAGAATTAACAGCAGTAACAAAGTAATCCCAAGTCCTTTGCCAACTTTTCTTCACTGCACACATCAAAAAGCAGCAAACTTGATCACCACAAGCTGCTGTCTCACAAACATGGTGGGCTGCTGACAAACGCTGCTCTGCCACACAACAGCCGTCAAAGTGATTTGACAGGTATCAGTCAAACAGGAAGCCCTTCCACACACAGACATTGACAAAAGAGCGAGCATGAAGGGGAAATACTATCCAGATACATACCATAGGTTTGACAGTGGCTGTATATCCTCTATATATGCTGCCTTGTACACTACCAAAATCCTCTCTTGAAGCCGATTAACCTTAGAATCCCGTTGTGGAAACACTTTCATACACGCTGTATGTCAAGCACAGATGCATGCACGCACACACATGTAAACACGCATATAGACACACGCCCAGAGCTGCAAAACTTGGTGCTCCGCCTTCTTGGAAGTGGCACAGCAAGCCTGTGCTGCTCAGGCTCCACCTCCTCAGCCACAAGGCAGCAGAGCAGGCTCAGTCAGATTGGTCAGTCGGACACACAAAGACCCACCCACCGCTCGCCGCCTGCCAGGAAAAAATAAATAAGTCAGCTTGAGGGAAAGTTTGGGCTGGGTCAGGGTGGGCTTTGTGAGGTGGGGATGTTGCAGTTTGATAACAGATATGATGGCCTACATCAAGATATTCGCAGGGCGAGTTATTGTGGAGCTGAAGGATGAAGCAGTGATGAGGCAGAAGTAGATTTGCTGCAGCAGTGTTGTTTGGCAGAGTCTGGGTGTGTCTGAGAGACTCACTGCTTAGGAATCTAGAGTGCAGAGACAGAGAGTGTGTGTGTGTGTGGTTGGAAAGAAAAGAGGAGAGGGAGGGGGACCTCATCACATGTCCAAACCACACCCGATGACAGCCAGAGCAGCAGCCAGAACAAGAAAACATAAAAAAGTGTAAATTTAACAAAAACGCTGTTGGGGGGAAGAGACCTTTGACAATGTTATCATCAACACAAGTTCACACATGTTCTCTCTGCTCTTTACAGCTCCTCAAAGTAGCTGCTGAACAAAGGAACAGACAGGAAACACAGCCTCTGGACTGCAGCCAGAAGTTGTGTAAGAATTTTAGAAAAATACACGGCAGTCATAACCTTTCCCCTCACAGCACACACACTTTATGGCATTGATTAGCCGATAGGTCAGCATCTGCGAACGGTAATAGAGCATTGAACTATTTCTCAAATGCAGCACCTCCAACCTGAAAACACGTCCAGCATGTTCAAAGGGGAGGGCTCAGGAGAACAGCGCCCCCTTGTGCCGACAAATAGTCAATGGAGGATTGTGCGAGCGTCGTGTGAGACTGCTGTGTGGGCTCTGACTATGTCACCCTTTGTATCAGTCTGTTGTTTTATGATGAATGAACATAAGACTGGCATTTTGTCTCTGCACTACAACACTACAATCCATGAAGTAATGCAAAGCAAAGGAACAATGTGCTGTTCTTGAACAAATTTACAATTTAACCACGATTAATTAAACTGTCCCTGGCTATGAAGTTGATGCTTTTCAGAGCAAAGCAGTAAAACATTTCAGGGTTTTTGCTCTGTATTTGACATTTTATGTACTCAGACGGATGCACTTTCCCTGCCATGTGTAGCTAATCTGTAAGATTTTTTCTTCTTATGTGAACATGAGCAGACTTGCAGAAACATCAGCCACGGCAAGTCGATGACTACAGGCCTCAGGAATATCACCTTCAACAGAGTTCACAAATGAGCATGGTAGACATATTTTCTTGCCCCCTCATTCCTCTGCCATTATTCTTTGAATCTAAAAATATCTTTTAAAGAACAAGAAGGCCCACCATATAACTCCTCAACTTGTTGCACAACCCCTGCCCCTGCCCAGAAATATTTGTGTCTGTTTTGGAACCTTTCAAAATAAATCTTCTCTCACAGCTTTGTCCTTTTGTGTCTCTGACTCTGTGTGTGTGTGTGTGTGTGTGTGTGTGTGTGTGTGTGTGTGTGTGTGTGTGTGTGTGTGTGTGTGTGTGTGTGTGTGTCTGAGTGTGTGTGTGAGGGGAAGAGAGAGAGAACTGGCATGTTTCTGTAAGAAAACATGCATGCTTACACTGGATCCAAACGCCTTACTTGGTAACCCCTGGTAACACTTATCTTTGTTGACAACTAATGAGCTGAAGCAGATCACGGACCCACCCACCCATCCAGACAGACTGACCAATCAGAACAGTGACGCTGGAAATTGGGGGGATGGTCAAGACTGAACTTCTAATTCTGTTTTTAAGAGCTCACAGGAAATGTCTACGTGGGAGGTTGTAAGGTATCAAGTCTGTGGGAAAATAGGACTGCCTGTATCCTTTTGCTGGCAAGAGATCACAGTTAAAAGCATTTCACAGTGAAAACATACCGGATGGTGATCAATCTGAAGGTCAGCGTCATTGTACAGATCAGACTGCTGCCTGTATCAGGGTGACTGGTGATAAACCTACACAGGGAATCGTCTCCCAGCCCTCTACAGAACGTTTTAGCCTGATGTATGTAGCTAATTGTTCTGGTTTTACTGTCTGTCTGAGTGTGTCCTGTTTCCAGCAGCAGGCGGCTGTTTCCATCAAACAAACTCTGAGAAACTAACCATACAAAGCGTGGACAGCACCATGGCACGCAGACAATGTTGGCAGTGAGATGGTGAAGAAACAAACAGACACATGACTCAGGGCTGGGACGATACGCTTATCTCTCAATTCAAAACTGTCAACAAACTCGGGTGCCCATTTCATGTACTGCGATTCTTAAGTAAGTGTGTGTGAGTGTGTGTGTGGAAGCTGGATTTGTAAATAGGCAACAGTTTGTGAACAGGTTCACCATATCGACACTATAATGCAATAATATGTCAGAACAATGCATCTGTCTGGACAAACAAATCAATTGCTATTATTACATGCACTATATGCTTATTTGACACCAATTTGTCCCCTTCCATCAGTTGAAATTTTACTTTGTAAGGCTGAACTCAGCATTGATTAGCTCCAGCTGCACTGTCAGCCTCAGCATAAAGTCTCTGCTGTCTGTGGGCTTCATTGTAACATAGGTATGCTAACATGCTAACACTAGCATGTGATATTTGATCTTTAGGTTCATCTTACGTTTTGGACGACTGAGAACCAATCACCAAGAACATTAGGATTCATTATGGTGATAATCCACACGTTGTTATGTTGTGGAGCTCTGTGATTTCTGTGATGCAGAGAATACAGACGGAACTGTGGAAATTGATGTGAAAAATTGAAAGGGAAAACATGGAATTTTGGGGAAAAAACAAAAAGAATCTGCAGAGGATCCAAAGTGATTCTGACAGACAGCTGCCGAGACTCAAAACACTGGCAGTTAAGCTTAAAATGCGCTCTTCGACAGTTTTATGCTCGTTCGATGATCTTTTCCTTGAAATTCCGGTCATGTATTCTCTTCACTCTTTGGATTCGTCCATTGAGTTTTTGAATTGCAATACAAAAATGTAAACTTCTGTCTGTCTGCGTCAATCTGAATCTAACTGTCTGTTCCTACATTCAAATTCCAAATATGCCAAAACATAAAAAGTGCATTTTATTAAAATATTTGCGCTCGCTCAATTTATTTGGTATTATTTTTGGGTACTGAAAAAGACAAAACACAGACCAAACAAGCACTTCGGCCTTCATCTCATCTTCTTTCCATCACTGTTGAACGCTGCAAACAGTCGCGTTATTATCGAATGTGTTTTTCCTGTTTCCTCGGCAGCTGTGTTCATTTCACTACACTCCATCACAGTGAATATCGTTATTAATGTTTGTTGGGCATGCCGCATCATTGTGTGGTAATGCCTTTTGAGGTGCAGTCTGTATCTTTTAAAGCCTGAATCATTTCTGACTTGTGCAACGTTCAAGTGTGGATGAGATGCTCGGAAATCTGAGATATGGGAGTTGGCTGGCGCACAGCGCTGCCTGGATTCACAAAGCTGCAATCAAAACGGAACCTAGAGAAAAAGAAGCAGTCGTGATACAAAGGATGAGTGAAGGCTGACAGCTTCATTCGTTAGGAATCACTTTAATTAACTTGGAATTCTTTTAAACCAATATAACACATGATTGTAGAACAACGACCTGTGTCTGAACAACGAGAGTGAAAATGCTGGAAAAAAAAGTTGAAACCAGTTTGGTACTTTGATGAAAATATGGATATTGACCCCTTCTGTGGTTTCCCCATGTGCACCTGTACCCCCCCCCCACCCCCCACCCCCACACACCAACAGCAGTCCTTTGCTCAGCTGCATGCTCACGTCTAAATTTAGCGCTGCACTTTCCCCCCGGCTCGTTAACCCACACGAGAAACACACAGAAGAAAATCTGGACCTGCAGTATCTGCTGTCAGCATATGTCACATTAGTCCTATGTCTTACATTTGCAGACTAAATCAGTCTCACAGTGTTTACCTCAGATTACAGGGCAGGACAGAATAAAGCTTTGGAGCACAAGGGCTCAGTTAAATCAACATGTAGTAGGGACTTGAAAATTAGCTTATTATAATTCCAAGCTTGCCAACACATCATCATCAACTTTAGCTGGGCCCTTCCATGTGTTCCTCTAAGGCAATACCAAGAATCTCAGGCCTTATATCACATTGCAGTTTCCAGTAAGCGTCAGGCTGCTGGGTCTTCATTACGCAGCCTTGATTGTCACAAACATCATGTGGCTACGAGCGCCAGCTTTTCCTGAAGCACGTCAGCTGAAAACAGACAGCCGAACAAAAGGTTCAGAAAGACTGTGGTCATAAACTACAACCCCTAGGTGAAGCACATTCTCAGGTGAGCCCTGAGGCCTGGAAACTCTCCCTGAGCTGTTTTTATATAACTGACATAACAAAAGCCTGAGAGCAACGTTTGGATCAGCAGTCAACACATACCAAGCTGACAGCGAAGTGAGAAATCTGACAAGTCCCGATGAGTGGTAGTAAATTACACACGGGCTGCTGGAGGGATAAACACCAATATTTAGAAACACATTTAACAGGAAGTGGAAGGGCGATATTTTAGTTGTGCAGGATATGTGTGTATTTATGCTCACATGTACACAGTGTGCTCTCCCTGTCTTTCTGGCACACACACACAGCCTGAGGGGCTGTTACAGTCAGTCATGTGCTGCAGCATCTCATCGATACAGCTGATTGCCGCCTGCCTGCAGACTATTTGAAATATTTTGTTTTTCATTTTGTGCTCGCATGCATTCAGACATTTTGCACATACACTAAGCAGTTCCAGACAGCAGAGAGATTTACAGTAACAGGCTGAAGCATCAGACATCGTGTGGCATGACGGCAGTAAACCACACATGGCTCATGCTAACCAACCCAGCTGGTCTGTGGTTACTGATATGAAGGGATAATAGAGAGGGATTCAAGTTTTGATTTGTCACTTCATGACAGTGGAAACGTGCACATGCATGACATCAGACTTTGTTTAAGTCAAATGAGTCAGCAGAGACTGTACTGCACAGGCTCATACAACAAAAACAAGCAGTGGCAGAACCTTCCTCAAGCGCTGAGCTTAAGATTGAGGTACTTTACCGGTGTATTTCCATTTTAAGCAAATTTAAACTTCTAGTTCAGTATTTACAGAGACAAATATTTTCAGATTATCTATCCACGTCAGTAACGAGTTAGAATCCGTTCCACCTAAACCAGCTGCAACAATAAAATGCTGCATAGAACAATATAAAGAAGACAGCAGCAGGGGCCATTTTGCTAACATAATGAGTATTTTCATGTTTCATTCTTTACATTTTGCTGACAGTTCTTCCATAAACTTGCAATAATGGATTTCTTTTGACCAGATACGATCACCTGTTGATACAGTGAACTTCTTAGCAAGAAGTGGAGCAACACTGCATTCATTAGTCCAATATTTGCTCTTTCTTCCCTCTGTTTCTGGTCTCTACCAACTCTTGAAGGAAAGGTGAGCAATGTTGAATGCACAATTTTTACTTGTAATGGAGCCATTTTGCACTATACTGTTTACATACAACACTGCTTAGTTCAGAGGTACTGAAGTGATTGTTCTCAGCAGGAGATGATGCTGTAACACATGATGTACATTAAGAATCAATTACAAATCTACTGCAGTGTTGAAATAGATGGCAATTGCACGACAGCATGCAAATACAGGGGCCAAATGTCAAGACTGATGTGCACAACATCTACTCAGCTCTTAATGGATGTGTGTTTGGCAGCGAGGATGTGTTCTAGGTGTGTGTCCAAGTGTTAAACCATTGTCTTCTTGTCATATTTTGACTTTGTTCTGGTACATTTTCCCAGTGGCCATTTCCTGTCAGTCTCCGGGGGAGGCAGACTGCTGCAGCCCAGTGCTGGGAGGATTTGGGCCAGAAAACAACAAAAACTCTCCCAACAAAAATGTGAAGGCTATCCGTGAGCAGTCCTCCTCCCGGGACACATTTGCAACTTAACCTTTAACACATGAAGTGACTCAGAGCAAACAGCCCTGATAACAAAGTACTGACATCCAGATAGCCGGTGCTGACCTGTCACATATCAGCACGCAGTCGCTTTCTCTGCCACACATGTGAGAATCTAACATCGAGGCTACAGGATATGACCTACAGTGCAATTTTAAGTCATGCAAAGAAAGAAAAACAGGGCCCTTAAACTCGTTCCAGCTACACACCCTTTCAGATTACGTGATCCTGCTGCTTCTGCAGACATCGCTATTTGGGCGAGACCTGAAAACTCTTGAAAAAACAAAAACTTAATGTTCTTCTTTGTGAAAATGAAATCAGGATATTGTCAGCACAAAACACCACCACACCTCTCTCATTTGGAACAAGCATTACTAACCAAGATCTATGCACTTTTCCCTTCGCTGCTTGCAGCAACAGGTAGCAAACAAGGCAGGCCTTGTCCCAGCCAGTGGTTTAATAGCTCACTACGACAGAGCACAAACTCTGGCTCTGAACTCGCAGACTGACCAGCAGCCTCACATTCCAGCAGAGAGAGAGAGAGAGAGAGAGGGAGAGGGAGGGAGAGGGAGGGTCTGACTTGGATTGCAGCCAAATCAGTTTTCCTCCTTATGTACGTTTCCCAAATAAGTCCTTTGTTAAACATACAGCAGCAGCAAACCAGACGAACAGAATGAACAGAACAGCATTTTTTAGAACATGCGCACTCATACTTGCAGCCTGACTTACAGGAACAAAACAAAACACACGTGGACACTTTTACATTAGCTGCTCAGCACAAACCATGGCCCAAGCACACATACGAAGACACCCACACGTTTGCACACACCTGCTCCTCCACGGCCACATCCCGCAGGGCCGGGCCGTCCCGTGGGCCTCGGATCCAGCTCAGAATCTGGCCCATGTTGGCTGAAAGTGCCTCCGAGTGCGCGTGTGTGCGTGTGTGTGTGTGTGTACGTCTGTCAGCCTCTGCCTTGTCTGTCGGCTTGCAGCATGTTTCCGACACACGGGGAAGGGAAGGGGAAAGGGAGGGAGGAGGAGGGACTGGTGGGTGGGGGGCGTGGTCAGGGAGCAAAGGGGGCAGAGAGGGAAGGCTCAGATGTGGAAATCACAAGAGGCCTGGCTGTAACTCTCTGGGCTATAAAGGGAAGGGAGCTGACCATGGACTGACACCCACCTGATGAGGCGCCACATCTGAGCTGCTTTGCAGGGGAAACCAATACTGCTGGAACACACACACACACACACACACACACACACACGAGGGCACACATGCATAAAAATATGCCTGCATGGGAAGATGTGTAAAACTATTTTTTGAAGTGTGCTGCATCTAAAAAGCCCTCAGTTTTATCTGAGACATTATCCAAGCTGCTTATCAACGAGCACACACCCAGATTTGCGATGACATCGTGCACCGATCTCCAGCACACACAGACATGGACACACACGCACACGGTTATGTACGCACAGCAATAAAGGATAGCTTTGTGCAACCAGCCTGGCTGCCTAATTGCTTGTGAGAATAAAGGGAGGGGCCAGTTTTACATTACATCTGTGTCAACCAGCTGCCAAGAGAAACAAGACTGAGCAGAAGTCTAATAGCAGGGGATGATATGGATTAAATCCTGGGTATGTGAGCATCAGGTCACCTGGTCAGAATGTTAACTATCCATGAATAGCCACTGGCTGAGCCAATGGGAGACTGTTATCTGAGGGAGTTCATCTGGATCCTGTGCATCAAAGCATGTACATAGGAAGCAAGAATGCAGGAAGGACTTCTACACAGGACTAATAGATTTGCTCAAGCTTAAGGCGTGGGTGTTGGCTTTCCGAACCTACAGTGCTTATTGTTTGTAGTGCTTCACTGAGAACTTCACTTGAACAAGACGTTCAGCAAACTGCAGAAGTGGAAACACAGCATTACTTTCTTTACGAGCTTCTATTTAACACAGACTGTGTGGACAGAGGCACATTCAGGTGCATCCAGAGCCGTGACTCTGCTCCCATTGTTTTCACGTCATTTGCAAAAGAGGTGACGCCAGGGTAAAGTGCAATTCCAGGCATAGCTCTGAGGCTTTACCTCACCTTTGATATGGGTGTATTCGGCATCCCTTTGGGCAGCTGTTGGGTGGAGTGTGCAGACAATACTGTCTTTGAGTGAGTCACTGTGGAGGAATCAGTGTGTGCTCTGACTGAGTGAGCGCTCTGTTTGAGCAGCACACCTCAGCAGAACATGAAAATAATGCAATCTGCTATGAGTTTGAACCCACTGGACATGAAACCCCTCCACTAAAAACTAACTGGCCAGGTGCAGCTCTGAGCCGTCCCTTTAAGCATGCCACATGGAAGGGTTTAGGGATGCAAAATATGGTTCACAGTACACATACACTGTATAGGAAGTGCAACATGATACTGAAACTGAATGGCAAGACACCACATCTCTGCAGGGTTTCTGTACAGAATTAAGACCTATCAGGTGAATGAATATCAGGAGACATGGATGCTTAAAGACTATGATTCAAAATTATTAGAACGACATGATATTCATTCCACGATCAAATACTGTCAAATATATATATACTTGTATACCGGAGTTTCACAATTCACAGATTTGCCTTTAAAGGCTTTGCAGTCTGTACAGCATGTAAGACCCTCTATCTTTACACCCACCATATACTGCTTTCCAGAGGTTATCACACTATGAGGCACGCCCTCCCAAGAGGATGCAGGGGAGTTTGTGGGGGTGTCAGATTTTTAAAACCTCTTCTGTATTCCATCTGATCAGCCAGCATGTTCACACAGCAAAGGAATGAAGTCAGGCAGGTTTGCCTTTCTATCTTTTTCTGTTTCTGACGACTTAAAAAAGACACGGGCAGACAAAGCGTGTGCGGCGCAGGTCCACACACGGCCCTGCAGAGCACGTATTGTACATGCTGCAATGGGCTGATTCAGACTTGTAAATGTGTGCACACATGCACACACAGGCTCATGCAGAGGCCTCCACAGCACGGGACACTACCTGTCAGACAGACACACCTTTGTCGATGGACTTGCTAAATGACAAAGCCTGTAAAACCAGCTGGTGCACCATGGGAAAAAAACAAAAACAGCCTGCGCTGTAACCTCCCACAGACCTACCTGAACTTCTATCACGTATTTGGCATGCAGTGGTGTTACAAATTAGTATGTAACTGGACTCCTCTGCCACAGTAGCACTCTTCTTTATATTTAGACCCATGTCACGCTACATTCACCAGCATGTCCGCCACAGCAGTTCAGACATCCAGCGCTCATCACCACCTCACACACCGGGCCACCTACGCATGTGAGGTTAATCTAGATCACAGGTGTGACCTTAATTAACCAGATCAACCAGATGTTTTGATAATTAGCGGGATTGTTGCGAGTGTGGGTTTACTGCACTTCCTCATCAACAGAGCGGACACACCAACAACTTTCCCAGACAGAAGGTTTGCAGACGAGCAGCTCTTACCTGACGAATCAGCACTTTACGAGGCTGCAGATCATCGACAGTGAACACGCTCAGCAGAGGGAGACAAACACACCTTCATGTTTGTCACCTTGTTCTTTATTCCTCACCGGGGTCCCCATCAGTTTCCAGTCTAGTCTAGGCTAGTCTTCTTCACATATACTGAACTCCAGCACTGACCTTTGACTTCAGAACAATATGCACTCATCTACAGCAATGCAAGTTCAGTATGTAGTAGCTACTCAGACATTTCTGCAAGCTCCTCCAAAGCTCCCTTTAGACCCCGAATGCAATTAAATTTATTTTTTCAGTCAAAATTATGTCAATGTCAAAATAAGTGAGCCCAAGGATGAGAAACCTGAACTGAATCTGAAACTCAACAGGTCAAAACAGTCCCCTTTAAAAGTCAATCCTCCACGAAAACAAAAAGAAATTCAAGAGTTCTCTTCTTCAGGTTTCAGTGAGCATGAGACAGCAGGAGGAGGTGACGTCAGTACCTTGCCAAAGTAGGACCTCGCCGTGGGATAGTGGGCTGAGGATGCACTACTGTAGCGGACCTCACACTGGGGAGCAGCTGCTTCTTCTTGCTGCACACACACACACACACACACACACACACACACACACACACACACACACACACACACACACGCGATAAATTCAACCGAACGTCAGCACAGGATGCAGTGAGCTCAACCTATTGTGTTTCTGGTTTATTCATTTAACATCTGACGAGAAGTGCTTCTTGTCATCTTGTTGCTCTTCTTGCTTTTGAACATTATTCATGAGAGTCTAACGGAACAATTAATCGATTAATTGTCAACTATTTAATTAATCACCATCTATTTGAAACAATGAATCAGTTTGAGTAATTTTTTTTTTTTAAAAGTATGAATTCTCCAGCCTCTTCAAAGTGAACAGTTTATGGTCTCCTTAACTCCTCTTTGAGAGTAAACTGAGCATCTTTGGGTTGTGGACAAAATAAGACACTTGACATTTTATAATCTGAACAATTAATTGATTAATTAAGACAACATTTGCCCAATGAATCAACAACTAAAATAGTTATAATTAGTTGGAGTCGCGGAGTCTAATGCTACCAAATTCAACTAACAAAAAGCAAACGTGCTCTGGTCCTGTTTGCATTTTATGACAGTACATTAAGTATGTGTATAAGCAATAATAAGTGCATATCAGATCCTCACCTGGAGGGATCACTGGGACTGTTCAATGCTGTAACAAGTGTGCGTGTGGATGCTCAGCTCAAACACTCACACACCCTCGTGTGTAAACGCTGTGCGTGTGTGTGTGACAGAATATGGGCAAAGCACTTAGAATAATTTATTTCAGTTCAAAGGTTATCTTTGCAGCCTATGCCAAGTTTTAAAGAGCTCTCAGGTGAGCTCGTCTACCTGCAGGCGAGTCGTGCTGGTTTTCTGCAGTAAAAGCGCACACTGTGCCAAGCTTCGCCTGAGAGTTATAGACGCGTTTTGCCAGAGGGACAAACAGAAGAGAGAGAGAGAGAGAGAGAGAGAGAGAGAGAAGGGGGAGAGAAAAGAAGCAGATGTACTCACAAGACACGTCCAGTAGTGCGCATACGCCATGGTGCCTGGGATAGAGCCTCAACCCTGCACTGCCACTCTGTCTTGTTCCTCACCGTGGGATATTTCCTCTCATGCGTCTCTGAATAATGTGCCACTCCCCCCACACACACTCACATTTAAGATAATTATCACAACAAGCTGTCTGTGCTCCTAGTCCTCTAATGACTCAGTCAGATTACAGTAAACTCATTCGGGGTCTCCCGTTCTTCCGCATACCCACGGAGTGATCAAGCACTGACCTGCATGCCCAAATGCGCCACCCCCACACTCCACCATCATCACACACACACACACACACACACACACACACACACACACACACACACACACACACATTTGCAGAGAAGGAGCTTCATATACTATTGTAAATGTTTCTAGATAAACTGGGAGGGGGGGGTACAAGAATCAAATAATTGCATCTGACGCCTCTCTGGCTGCACACGCGGACATGAAACCTCTGAAAACACCACCATCAGTTGCTTTCCAGGCACTGGAAAAATCGATTGACCGATAGTGAATCGACGCAGTACAGCAGATTTGAACTTATTCCTTAAAAACAGCCACATCCAGTGCAGCCACCCTGCACAAACACACACCCCATGCACTCCAACACATGCACAGAAAGTTCCTACTTGTGGAACAGTGAGTTACACTTTGCTGCAATCTTCAGTGCTTATGTAATTAACTGTATCTTAGTATCAGGCGTCCCTGTAAGCTGGACATTATCTGCATCTCTAAACACGTCCTGAGGCGGCACCCAGTGTCTGCCGCGCAGTAAAAGAAAGACACTTACTTCCTTCGCCTCCTTTGTGGGTTTTTGGGGACCATGGCTTCTCTTCTTATGTGGCATCTTTGCAACACGACTCCGGATAAACTTTGAAAGTTTCCCTCTGCGCCCTCAGTGCTCTGTTGGAAATCTGAGTCTATCCAGGCTGGTTTTGCCCCTTGGAGGAAAATAAGTTGCCCCTCCCGCTCAAATGTCGTGTTTGATGATTGACGATCAAAAGTAGCTGGTCTAAGCAATATGGTTTGGTTATAATTGTGTGCATGTGTATATGTGTGTGTGTTTGTGTGTGTTTCAGATGGAAGTGCAGGAAGTAAGGTCTGATCCTTTAACCGGGGGTCTTTCCAGATGAAATTCACTTACACTGGCACACAACACACTAAAACACAAGACTGACACATATGAGTTAAAGGAGGATAAAATGCCAGTGTCAAATACACAGTGGGTCCATAAATAAACTACGTGTGTGGTTGTGCTCGAAATCAACACGCAACTCTTAATTTAGAGCAGGAAAAACCCACAAACTGCATTTTTGGGGGGGGGCATGAAGAGACACGCCCCACAGCTCAGGGAACAGTTGACTCACCGCTGATGTTTCCTCTCACTGAGCTGGCGCCTTAATTTAGCATAATGCTGCCCTCTAGTGGCTAAAAGGGAAACTTCGCGGCTTCGCCACCACCACAATCAGGAAAATGTACTTAAAGTCCATCCATTGTCTATACCCGACTATCCCTTTTCGGGGGTTCGAGGCGGGGTACACCCTGAACCGGTCGCCAGCCGATCACAGGCCAACTGTACTTAAAGTACTCTGTGTAAATCAATCTGATGATCATTTTCTCCATTAATCGATTGATTTTTGGTTTGTAAAATTCTAAAAACAGTGAGGAATGCAAACAGCATTTGTCCAAACAACAGTCCAAAATTAAAAAAAATAGTATGCTGAAATAATTAAAAGGAAAAGCATTAAATCCTTACATCTGCGCAGCCAGAACCATGAATGTTCTGCATGAAAAATGATGTAAAAAATTCTGCCAATTGGCTAATTAATTAACCAAATAATCATGTTAGCTTTGCATAAACTGTTGGGTAGTTTAAACAAAACATCATATTTTATAAGCTCTTGATGTGTATAGTTTTTTTTTTTTTTTTTAATCTTATCAAGTAACTAGAAAACAAAGATTTCAGTGAGGTAAAAAGTACAAGATTTCCTTCTGGGTTGCAGTGGAATAGAAGTAGAAAAGATTCCAGTAAAGTATAAGTGCCTCAAATTTGCAAAAAACTTGTATTCTAAGTGTATGTACTTTGTTACTTTCCGTCACTGTAGAGAAGTCACACTAAAGTACTTTTATATCAATGTTAGTTCATCGTGCCACATCTCACAGGCCCTCACATTGAATGGGATTAAAGTAATTTCAGAAGAGAAGCAGACGAGCTTCTCGTGGCTGACATGATAATTAGGATACTATACAAAGCTAAAACGATTAGTTAGTTAATTAGATGATTGATAGGGGTGGACAGGCTGAATTTGAGCATTTGTTGCTTCTCTCTGTTCCTGTCATCATTTTGGGCAGTTTACTGACCAACTGATTCACTGACACAAGAATCAGCAGGTTAATGGAAACATTCATTAGCTGCAGCCCTAATTATGACAGACCTGTTCTCCAGCAGTGGAATGGTTTTCAAACATTCTGCTAACACGTTTCTGTCTCCTTCATGCTAATGTTTGGACTCCATGATAAGCAACAATGATAGCGATTTAAAAAAAGAAAAAAAAGAAAGTGTTTTGGATGTTCATGGAGTAGATGAGAGGAGGACCAGATGCACAAAAAATCCATGATGAATAAATAAGTCATAAATAAACCAGAAACCGTTTTCATTTTTCTGTACTGTTGTGTTTAAATCTCCACAATGTCCATCTAATTAACAATTCACAGATTATGGAATTGTAAAAATATATATATATACATACCTACTAACAAATCCTCACTGTATTTGTTCTATTTTGCGATCCTGACAGTTTATTTTTCAACACATTTCCCCTCATCTATTTATAGGCAGTACAAGGGTAAACTCATAAATTTAGCAATATGATTAATAACATATGCATGATGTTGTGTGTTAAAGAATAACCATTTGTCAGAACAATAATGAAGAAACAGAAAAGGGCATCAAAGCGAAACAAACTGAAGTGATTGGCACACTTCCTGTCTTATCTGCCCCCTGTGAGCACACTGTCATTTGTCTCCGCCTCATCAGACAGGCCTGATGTCAGAGATACGCGGCGGATGAAGTGGTGACTCGCAGGCTTGTGTGATGTCCGAGCATCCGCTGTGTCCGTCACTCTGATGCTTTCAGAGACAGAGAAGAGTCCGTCTGACCTTCACACCTCCTGATAACAGCATGAATCCCGTCGACATAAACAAACAGTCTGTCAGCTGCAAAGTGATGCCAATCTGGTTGAACCCAGAGCGGCGTTTTTACATCACCTCCTGATAACAGGTGACATTTGTACAGTGTCGGTTGAGCGTTGGTGACGTTGAATGAAACAGATTGTTAACCTTTGTTGAATTTGTTTTCAGTATTACTCATGTTCGCCACACTTATATCTTGAGATATTAAACTAACGCAGCGCTGTAGACTAAAACAGCTTCTGTTGCTTCTTCACTGAAATAACTGTCCTCTTAATGACAGCTGGTGCAAAGACACACGGACAAGACCATCTAAATACACTCTTATAAGAGCAACACATATGCACCAGACTATCAGAGATTACTGCAGATTAAAACAAACATTTTGAATTTTATTACTTAGTTTTAAGCACTACTTAGAGTTATACATGACAGATCTATGACGGTGTACTGTATGTACATGACCAGATGTGTGTGTATCTGTAGATGTATTTGTTTATGTAAGTCAACAAACATTGTTTTACATTATAAGTTATGTTTTGCCAATTCATTTCTGTATTTCTACAGAGGGCTGCTCTGTTCTGCTGTGTTTTTTATTCTTGTATTTACTGGCTCTTGAAGCAATTAACTGTGTGTCTGTTTGGAAAATAAAGGTTTTTATCGTACATGCACAGTTTATCAGGTTTGATCAGTGTCTGCACAAAAAAACAACTCACAACTTGATGCAGGTTTTATTCCAGTTTGGCACCAATCATGAAAGAAATGTGCAACGGGACAATTCAACATCAGTGTGCTGCTGATCTTATTTGACAAATACATACAGTAAAGATTTGTCACACAGTTGCTCTCTGATGGCCACAGTGACAATTAAGATGACAAAAGGATGGGGTTGGCATGGCAACCATGTGTCCTTGTTGAGAGTCATAGGCAGCAGCTTTCACAGGGTTGGCGAGTGACATGGAAGTATTTCAACGCCAATGACTTGTGTAAAGAGTCTCTGCTTCACAGTGCTGCTGCTGCTGCACGACAGACTTCAGTTTAAAGGCACAGTATGAACATTTCTTCATTAAAACATCTCAAAATGACTTGACCTATGTTTTATATTCTGAAGGGATGCCTGTCCAAAGAAGACATGGAAAAACTTGTTCATGCATTCATCTTCAGTAGGTTGGACTATTGCAATGGAGTCTTTACTGGCCTAAACAAAAAATCAATTAGGCAACTACAGCTGATCCAAAATGCTGCTGCTCCTCACCTGTGGAACATTCTCCCTGCACACCTGAGGTCTGCACCAACTGTCAGCTCATTTAAATCAGGGCTGAAAACATTATTATTTGCTACAGCTTTTACTTAAAGTAAATGTACTTGTTCAATGGTTTTAATCATTCTAAATGCTAAAAAATTGTCTTTTACTGGCTTCTGTTTTAAATTTTCCTGTATTGTATTTTATTTTTATTTTTCTATTCTCCTCTAATCTCCTTCTTTCTTTCTTTCTTTCTTTCTTTCTTTGAAATGTATGATTTTAGTGTATTTTTATGCTTCTGTAAAGCATTTTGAATTGCCTAGTGTATGAATTGTGCTATACAAATAAATTTGCCTTTGCCTTTGTTGTGTTGTTGCTTCCATTATCCCAAATGTTTGTTTGTTTGTTTGGGGGGGGGGTGGTTCTGCGACCACTGCAGAAGACTGGCAGCCTCAATGCATGGGGCGCGCACCCTTACAACTGAGCTATAGGGGCGCCCCCAATGTTCAATGTTCAATGCTCAATATTCAAGCTAACGGCACATTTTATTTGGTCATCTCTAATGGCAACACAGGAACCACAAATGATAAAACAGAGCATGAGGAAGGGAGTCAGTGAATGTGACTAACGGGAATGAACCTTTTGTACATTACCTCACCGAGGACATTTCTGCCTGAGTCACGTCAGATAGATTCTCATCAGTAATAGTGACTGTTTAATAATGACAACAACTCCCATGATTCCATGCTACTTCTTCTTCATCCTCAAACTGTCACTGTTTTGATTGAGAGACTCCTACAGTCAAAAATTACACACTGCGTGTTTCATTTACTTTGAAGATAATTTCATTATCAAACCACTTTACTATTGTGTCTTTTCTTCACTTGGAATTTATTTGGAATTTGCAATAATACACAGACAAAACCACAATAACTTCCCAACAAACAACTGCTAAAAGAATGCTGTCATTGCTGAACCATAAACGTACTCAGATCAGTGAGGAGCGCAGTCTATTTGCCACACCTAATTGATTTTGGTTGAATTGCTTTCAGTCGACGTGTCTGCACTCTGATCTGCGTCATCCTCCAGCTGAAAGCTGTGACTTTCCTCCACCGTCTGTCCCTGAAACTGGAAAAATAATTAGCTGACGAAACACGCTGAGACCTCTGACCTCATTTGATGAAATGGATGTTGGTTTTCTGTGTGTGTGGGTGTGTGTGTGTGTGTGTTCTCTCAGTGGAATAAGGAAGGCCGGATGAGTGATCTCGGGCCAGAGAGCCACACGGCTCAGAGATGAGGACAGAGGATAGCGAGAATCAATGGAAATGAAGTCAGAGATTCTCTGTCCTCTGTCATGAAACCAAAGCTTGTCCATCTTGCTCGTGTCTCTGCGGCTCTTCAGCTGTGTGATTTGGTGCGCCTGAGTGAGCACCTTGGTCAAAGCAAACAGTTGTTGCTAGGTAAATGTGGATTACACTGCTGATCTGGTGCAGACCTGTTTGCACATGTCCAGATGACCAAAGGTATCAGTCATTATCAGGTCTGACAAGTTGAACTCACAATCACCAACAAGCTCACTCATTTTTACTCAAATATTGTACACGTGAATTAAACTGGAGGGTCCATTTGTGTAATAGTGCTCCGACTGTCGTGTTTGTTTGTGCTTAATTTATACTGTTTGTCTGACATGATGCACCGACACAATCTCCATTACATCCAAGAGGAAATAATGACATCCACTCTGACAACACCTTTATCTCTGGATCATTGTACACTGGTGAAATCAGAGCACACTGACCCACTCTTTCCATCAGTGGACGACTCAAACAGCATCTGATGTAAGCAGTTAATTGTCATAAAACCCTTTGATCAGCTGCCCGCAAACACTGTTTCATTTAGGGCGACCTTTTAACAGCAGGACACAGTTTTGTAAAGCTGACTGTAACAAATCATGTACATTAAATGCAGGTTTATTTGAGTGGAGGACAGTATTTAAAATGATAGAAGTCTCACCGTGGTTTAGCAGCCATGGTAACAGTATTCATTCTGGAAAGAAGACACCAAAAATTACAACCCATAACTCTGCACCTTTTAATTAAATGTGTTCCATTATCTTGGACTTTTGCTCATATTTCACACACAGTTTTGGTGTTTGTAGGTCTTCAGCTTACATTAAAAAATGAAAGAGTGTTTGATGTTGAGATATTTGGGTATCTTTTTCTGCAATTTGACATATTTAATGTTATATGCATTCCATTTTCATTTAATGCTGCACAAATATTGTATATTTTTGTGTAGATGATGAAGATTTGTACCATTTCAGCATACTGTATAACTCCACATTTACTCTAGTTATTAGTTACTCCTGAGATTAAGAATTCACTTTCTTTACAATATGATGCATTAATTCTGTTTAAACTACCCAGCTGTGGTTACAGTTTGCTCCATCAGCATCAGTGATAAGTATGCAATAATCCATACTCAGGTGAGGCTGACGGGGCTCATTCTGATGCTTAGTAATCTATTTCATTCTGGATACTTTGAGGATAGCTGTCTAACTGGTAACACTTTAGCAGTTTTGAGTGCATTTTGGATGTGTTTTGCACTGTGCACTAACTGTCTCTGATTCAAAACCTTATGTACACTTTTGTTTTGTTCTTGTTCTCCGTTTTGTTCTAATAGTCTCCCCCAGCTGCTGGACTGGCCCATTTTTCTTCTCATCTCAGTGTTTGATTTCTTGTCATCGCCTGATGACAATCTGCGGCGCGAACGAGGAGCTGTCCGCGGTGCTGAAACCTCTCTCTCTCTCTCTCTCTCTCTCTCTCTCTCTCTCTCACACACACACACACACACACACACACACACACACACACACACACAGATGTGTATTATTGATTGAGAGCGGTTTCTTTTATGGATAAGATTTAGCAGAGGACAGTAAAGAGAGCAGTCGGACTGTCTCGCGCGGCTCCGCAGCGGGTGGAGGACGCAGCAGGAAGATGCTGCACGACATCCGCCTCATAATGATGTTGTTGAAGTAAGCACTGTTCTAGGATCGCATAGGATGGATTTCATTGTCGCGTTTCTTCCCCATGGTTCCTCCTCCTCCTCCTCCTGCAGGGACAAACAGTGGGATATTTTTAGTCGGATCTCCCTCCCGCCTCCTCCCGTTCAGACTTTCTCCCCCAGGGACTTGAACTCACATCTTACCAAAGGTAGACGCCAAACTGACGTCAGAAGACCCGTAATTTGACGTGTGCGCCCCTCCGCCCCCCCATCTCGACCACACACACACACACACACACACACACACACACACACAGCACACAAACCAGCCCTCCCCATCACCAGTATTTCCTCTCCTTGGCGGACCAATAACGCGCAGTTTCACGTTCCCTCCACCTCAGCCAGCTGTTTCTTCAAGAACACGCAGAGAAAAGAGATTTCTGTCTGATCGCCACCCTCGCGGAATTTCACCTGCTTTCTTTGGAGCATCTACGCTGTTTGTACATTATCTTTGTTTTTCTCATCTGGTTGAATTTCCTGAGATGGAAGTGAGATGTCGTCCAGCGGTGATGTGTTGTGTTTTTGCCATCCTGTGCTCCGTGGTTCCCCGCTCGCTGGAGTTGTCTTACGGGGACAGGCAGTACCTGAACGAGTGGGCAGTGGAGATCCCAGGCGGACTTGCCGCCGCGAGGGCGATCGCCAAAGAGCTGGACTACCAGCTGGTCCGACAGGTAGGCACCAACGCCCCGGAGCGGCTCCCAGTTCACACTCGAACAAAAAAAAGCTTCAAATGACCCTAAAATGGACTGTGTGTGGCCAGTTTTTACTGGATGCTGTTCATTTGGCGTGACACGAAAGCAAGCTGACACCTGAATGATGCTGCCACAGCATCATATTAATGTCTAACTGAACCGCAGCCAAAGCGAAAGCATAAAAGCAAAATGATTCATGAAATGTTGATGAGGCCTGCAGCCTACAGTATCAGCCGTGTTGTAACAGAAGAGGAGGCAATAGTTCTATCAATTATTCTGCTGTGCTTGATAAGGCCATTAGACTGGAAACTCGTTGTCTTTATGATAGCCCAAAAGCACACATTGCATTTTCAGCACCCTGCTAAATTAAAGGAGGGGGATTTAATTATTCCATGACTCACTGTTTACACACTTCAGATAACTGGGTTTTCATTTCCCTGTTCTGTACTTCACTCTTTCCCAGCATTTCAGACTGTCTCATGATGTCTTCTCCAACACAAACACATTAAGGTACAGGCTGATTTAGGAGGACAGTTCATTAATTTGTATCTGTGTAGCTCTGAACAGCAGCAGTCAATGATTAACTGAGCTTTCAGGTGTCATGAACACTGAGACACACTGTGTTATTATCTCTCACACTCAGGTTTTCTATTACATCACAGTCATTTTGAAGACATTGTATTTTACATTTAAGAATCAGCCTCCAAAAGAACAAGAGAATAAAAGCTAGATGTTAAAAATGCTATATGTCTAAAGTTGAACTGCAGAATGGACACATTGTGGCTTTATTGGTGATATTTCACTGCTTAGCATTCGTCAGAGGCATTCATGTGGATATTACATGCTTTATCCAGAGATGCATGTGATGTAGGGATGAACGGTGAATTGAAATATTATCGAAAATGCAATATGGCGAAGTCGGAAAAGCACCAATTTTTTGATGGGGAAGGGGGAGGGATGGGGAGGGAACACATTACAATCTCAATATGTGTCAAAATAATTGCCCTCCTTTTTTTTGCATATCATTCAACTTTAATGTGATGCTTGCACAGAAAAGCACATGCATGTAGGCCCAGTGCTTCGTGCTTTGTTTGTTTTCAACTGGAATTGATGGATATAAAACCTGTAAATACTGTATGTCTGCTCGTGATCTGATTTCCAACCATATAGTTTACCATCCACTTAATAAAAAGCACCATACACTTTATCACAGTGAAAATAAAGGGCAGGAAATGAGATGTAACTTCATAATGCTGTTTTAAACCATTTACTGTCTGAATGAGCGAGCTGGGGCTTTTTTTTTTTTGCCCGATCCCATAACTGAATTCCTGCAGCTTTTTGTGAGAGATAATAATGTTTCTAGACCTGCACAACAGGCTTCAGCAACCAGATGGCTGGTATTATGTCATTTCCTGTAAAATGTTCAGCCTGTCTCACGTCTTCCTCTCTGCAGATTGGGGCCCTGGAAGACCACTTCTTGTTCAAACACCGCAATCACCCTAGCAGAATGAAACGAAGTGCCGAGCACATCACCAGGCGGCTGTCTGAGGACGATCGGGTGAGCGGACCGTAATAGTCATTAGCTTGTCCTCCTCTGTGTCATCTTGTCTCATTTTGAAAGACTGAAGAAACAAATGTCTCTGCTTCTTGACTGTGCACAGGTGTTGTGGGCAGAGCAGCAGTATGAGAAACGTCGCAACAAACGAGCGTCCCTCAGGGAGTGCAGGGACTGCCCAGTGGATAAGCTGTTCGATGATCCCATGTGGAACCAGCAGTGGTACCTGGTGAGTGTCCAGTAAGGCTTGAATATCACACACAAACACAGAAGAGAAAGTTAAGCTTGTCCGCCACAACACTGGTTGAGGATGTACATGAGAAATTCAACAAGTGGCTAAACTGTGATCTATTTCTTGCTGGTTTAAAGATGTCTGTGCACGTTTTAGAAAATATTTGAACTGCGTACAGAGCTCTGTGAACCACAGATTTAGGTTGATATCCAGTCTACTGGTCATATGTTGTGTACTCTGTATCTGGTTGATCCTTCTGTTTGCATGCAGCTGGTCTGCTCTCCCCTGAGACTCTGAAATTCCTGCAAATGCTGGACAGCTCCACATTGTTCACTGCTCTGTCCTCACAGGGGCCTCATGCCACTAACAGGCCGTTACTGTGTGTGTGTGTGTGTGTGTGTGTGTGTGCAGAATGTGTTTGTTTGCAATGCATGTACATTTGTACACGCACGGGGCTTGTCAGTACATTTGTATGCAAGCATGCATGTGTGCAGAAAATAGGAAACAGCCTCTACTTTTCTGCTGCTATCCAAAAAAGAGGGAGGAAACCTGAAAACAATGAAACAATAGCATGCTATCAAGCAGTTCTAGCCAAAAGAGCCATTTGCCTAATTGGTAACACAGTCTGTGTGGAGATGAGAGGGGTGGAGAGACTATAATCCAGCAGGATGGAGTGGAGTAGAGCACCATGCATTAAATCCCAATTTACCCTGAATGGGATGTTTTAGCCCACTGAGGCCAAGTAGCAGCAGAGAACAGTAGATTGTCACAGCTGTGCATCCCCTTCCAGATCCATTACTGACACATTCACTTTATCCTGACCACGGGCTGACCCTCACGTCACCACTTTGAATGACATCTTCACTGATTTTGATCCATAAGCTCAGAATGAGCTTGCAGACTGGCCCACTGACTGCAGCGCATGCATACTACAGTACATACACAGGCTTGAATGCATTTTGGGGGAAAACGGGTGACTATGTTTTTTACCATACATGATCAAACTGTGGAATACATTAAAACTAACAATTATTATTGCCATCCATTGATCTGCACATTATTATATCGATGAATTGACCATCTGAACGGTGGACTAATAATACAGTATACCAGGAATTAACAAAAATCAGTTATCTAATTTACAATGACATAACACGGGGAAAAAAGTTTAAAAATGAGCTTTAATTAATTCATTATCAGAAAGTTGCAGATCAATTGATTAGTGGAGCTCTAAGCACAACAGTCAGCTGTATTTCTGACCAAGTGTGCATTTATTTCCACCAATACGTCAGGTAATAAATATACTGAGCTAATCCAGCAAATTAAAAAAAAAAAAAAAAAAAGATAAAGGAAATATCAAGAAAAACAGTTTGAAGATGATTTGTGGTGCCTGAGAAAGAGATCAAAACCTTTTCACCACAATGTGTGAAGCTGCGGGGAGCAGGATCTGATCTCTGTTATTTCATATCAATAATGGATTCATCAGGGCAGCCTGATCGATTCAACAATGGATCACATTCACAGAGGCGAAGGCCCTGAATCATCTTAAGCTCTCTCACCCTCAAAGGCTTTGTCCCCGGTTTGACAGAAAATGAGGACGCGTATGTAAATGTGTGTTGCATCAGTGTTTGTGTGTGCGTTCGGGAGAGAGAGCAGAGGGAGACTGAGCTCCCACTCTCTGCACCTGCACTAACCGAGCATGAGTCACGCGCTTGTGGAGAATAAGAAAACAAATTTAGATGAATCATTTTTGCCGATGAGGGATGATGACACTAATGGAATTGGCCTTAAAGTGCCGCTTAGTGTATTTCCACATCAGCCCAGGTCTGTGTCACTCCCCGGCCGCGTTAGTTCACGTCTAAAGCAGTGTGATTCATCCTCATCTGCAAAGGATAAAGCTGCATGTAGAAACAGGCAAAACACTGGAGAGAAAAAAGGCTTCGGGTGTCACCTTCTTACACACAGCCACTGTGCTGATAATGATGTTATTTTTGGAGTATTTGCAAATGAGGACACACGTATGATAATGAGAGAAAGAGGGAGAGGTTAGAAGACAGCGACACTGATATTAGAGGGAGGGTGGAGCTGTGTGATGGGGGCAGAGAGGGAGAGAGCTGGCCCGAGAACAGGATGAGTGTCTTTATCTATCACAAGTGGGTGACTGCTTGATCAGTTAATCAGCGAGTGACTCATACTTGTAGCTTGAAATTCCTCCTGCATGAGCGCGCGTGTGTGAGCGTGTGTGTGTGTGTATTCATGGCTATCCAAGTGTCAGTCTGTGTTTATCGAGTGATCTCTTTGTGTGTGTGTCCACTCACTTGTTTTCTGTGCGATCGGTGCAGAAAGGCTTGCATGAGCTGCTGTGTGTGTGTGTTTGCTGTGCACCATTCAAATCTATGCATGATGGCAGGTGACTGAGAGCCCCCTCAGTGCTACCACCATCAACAAGTGAGCTGGCTGCAAGTAAAAAATCCTCTCCAGCAAATTGCTATCGGAAAAGTAGAAAATCTGTCATGTATTTATGTTGAGATTTGTGTTCTGTTCACTGTCGGCTGGAACGGTCCAAAGAGAAACCACTGGTGGAGACAGGATGCCAGTGAGAGGATGGGGTGAAAACAGGGAATGAAAGAGGCAGCCAAGGAGAGGAGAGGGGGGAAAAAAGGCAATACATCAGTGGGATGAGTCACGTCTTGGGGTGGCGTTCTGCAGTGTCTGTGCATAATGCGCAAAGAGCGAAAGAGCAGAGTTCTTTTTTCGTCTTAGCTGCCTCCCAGCTCTGAATCGCACTCTCCCCCAGGCGGGCAGGCAGGCACCGGCCCTGCTCGCTCTCCACCACCACCCCACTGATTTTCCATTTAAAACAAGCTCTGCGCGCCCCCCTCGCTCTCTACATGTGATATTATACAGCCTCAGAGACGGATTTCTAAATAATCCAACAAGGGGATCAACTGAGTCGCGCAGGAAGAAACTGCGGATTGAAGCACAGCACATCTCTCTGCACTGCAAGGCATCTTGTGGGTTAAATTAATTAGTAGAGTTGCTGTATTGGATAACACAAAAGCTCATATTATTATGACCCTCTGGCAGCAGTCTGCCTACAAGAGGCCATGAGAGTGGACTCAAGCCCTGACAAAAGAAAAGCCAGTAATGAATTTCTGTAAAGGTCAGTGCAGTAAGCTGTGAGACTTTACTATGGCTGACCTTTTTAACATATATGATAATACTTAAAGAGCCTGTTTAGATGAAGCACTCAGAGATCATTTGCGCATAGTTGAGCTTGAATAACAGATGTGTCGATTCGCATTCTTGTCTTCCAGCAAGACACACGGACGTCTTCCTCGCTGCCGAAGCTGGACCTGCATGTGATCCCCGTGTGGCAGAAAGGCATCACAGGAAAAGGAGTGGTCATCACCGTGCTGGATGACGGGCTGGAGTGGAACCACACAGACATCTACTCCAACTACGTAAGACACCGTTTCCATGGAGACAGCCTCCGTCGTCTGGGCCTGCCGTTGCATAGCAACGCTGCTGGTTACACCTTGCAAGGCGATTCATAAAGACAGTAATAACTCTTCTGTATGATAATGTCTGCCTCCCAAGAGCTTGTTGGGTTTTTAATTCCTAGATGCAAATTGGGCGGTTTGCTGTGAATGACTCAGGAGGGATGCAGAATTTGAAAGTATTTCTGATTCCTCCAAGAGCGTCTTCAACAGTGTGAAGGGGGATGCAGATAATTACAGGCTGATGAAAGCAAGCATGGCTGAATGGGGGCTCAACAAGGTTTCATTTTGGCATAGTTTGTCTTGTTGAGAAGGACTCTAAAAGCCTTAGAAAGCCCCATCTGTGGTTTGGTTTCAAACAGTGCTGTTCCACTCAGAAAGCCAGCCGCCACTGCCTCGCCAGAGCAAAAGAATGAAAGAGGAGGAAAGCGGTTGTGGGAGGAAGAGAAGGAAATAATGTATGACAACAGGGCTGATGGATACAACTCCCACCGTAATTAAGCTAACGCTGATTAATCAAAGAGGCTCAATCAACCGAGACACTCATCCTTAACAATCAAAGCATATGAGCGGTGTGGATTTGCATAACTTAACAGCAGCAATTCTGAAATGACAGTCACAGCCATCTGATATAAATCAAATATTAAAGCTGTTACTGTGAAACAGAAACTGAAAGGATGCTTTGGAATAACTAATTAAGTCTCATTTCCTCTTTAACCAGAACACGATTTGTACTTTTGATTATATTTTCTTGCTCAGGGGAATGATGGGGGAGAGAAACACCACCATGCCACACAAAGGGTAGCATTTAAACTGCAGCTTGTCAAACTATGACATGACCCTCAGGCAAACAATGGCTTTTTCAAGCAATCTTAATGTTTCACAAGATAGCTGTTGACAAGCACGCCTTCATCCTCAGAGTCATTCAATATGTGTTGTTTGACCATCACTCTCTTCTCCTGCCACCTGTCATATGTGTCTCCATGACAGCAGATTGGCGCTGGCCAATCTGCTTGAAGCCTTAGTAACTGATGCATACTGACGTCACCTCAGCTTTTGCAAAGACATGCCTGATCGTGTTCTGTCTGTTGTGTTTGAAAGGATGCAGCAGCCAGCTACGATTTCAATGACAACGACCCGGACCCTTTCCCCAGATACGACTCCACTAATGAAAACAAGTGAGTTACATTCTGACATTAGCTGATCTTCCTTTTTTGTCACACCGTTTCATGGCTTGGGCTTGGTTATTACAGGATTCATCCCAATGTAATGTACAATAAATACGCTTAAAGTGGGCGCAAACATGGTAAGAACGGAGTCAGCCAAAGGATTGGACAATAGTTCTGTCAGTCGATTCAGTTTACTGCCTCCCCTCCTCCTCCTCTCCAAGTGGTCCTCATAAACCAGGCATGTCCGAACTATTCCACAGAGGGCCGTGTGGCTGCAGGTTTTTCCTCCAACCAATCAAGAGGATGCAGTCTGACCAATCAGCTGTCTGAAGACTGAGATCAGCTGATGACATAAGTCAAGTCTGTGTGCTGCTGCTTGGTTGGAGGGAAAACCTTCAGCCACTCAACCCTTTGTGGAATCGTTTGGACATGCCTGTCATAAACTAATAACTCACTCTCTGCTAACTGTCACACACACACACACACACACACACACACACACACACACACACACACACACACAAGATGTTATGTAATCAAACAATATACCAGGTAAAAAGTTCAAATGAAGCATTATGGAAACAGTAGCAGTAGAATTCCTGTCTAAGGCAGCGCATGTTGCACAGGATTATGCAAATGTATGTTTTTGCAGTATGCAGTATTTTGTACAAAATAAAAGCCAACAGTACAGCTCTGATGTGATGACCGTCTGGACCTTATACAGAATTAGTGTCAAAAGCACAAGTGAATGTTGAAGTGGATGTAAAATATGTTATTTGTTGATAGGCATGGGACCAGGTGTGCAGGGGAGATCGCTATGCAGGCAGACAACAATAAATGTGGTGTTGGAGTGGCATACAACTCCAAGGTTGGAGGTAAGAGCTTTTGTTCATCTATTTCAAATGTTAGTTACACCTGTGTCTGTGACGGAGTAAAAACTAGTAAAATAGAGGCATGAAATCTGAAAGCCTTTGTTTACATACTAATGATACACTTCATATGTTATACAGCACACACATTAAAAAATGCTACACTTTAAACAGAGTAGGGCACAAAGAGCATTCTTCCATTCTAAGCTCTGCCTTTAGATAAATGGCTGCACATCTTTTATTTATTTTATTTATAGCCAGCAGGGAAGAAAGATTTCCTGATGGAGACCTGATTTCTATTTTTTTATTTATTTATTTTTTTAAACCAGATGGTTGCATAATGTCACTCTCCAAAATTACTGAGCTCCTAAACAATGTTTTACAATATTAAGGCTGCAACATCTGAAGGGCCAGGGTGGCCAGCTGGTGTCCCAGAAATTCCTGCATCTTAAATACGAACGTCACAAACCTTGCTGCCCTAAAACAAATCATTAGATTCATAACCTTTAAATAAAGGGCTTAAGTACGTTTTATTCTGACTTTTTTTTTCTTTATTCATTATAATGAGTTAGTGCAGTGTAATATTTGGTTTCTATGCTATTTTCTCCCTCAGCTGTGACCATAAATTGATGATACGTCCGGTACCTGATGCATAACCAGAAGGCTAACTGGGCATTATGCTATAACTTTCCTGTCTCTCTCTGCTCAGGCATTCGTATGCTGGATGGGATTGTGACTGATGCAATCGAGGCCAGCTCTATTGGGTTCAATCCAAACCATGTAGACATCTACAGTGCCAGCTGGGGCCCCAATGATGATGGCAAGACAGTGGAGGGCCCTGGCCGCCTGGCTCAGAAGGCGTTTGAATACGGCATCCAGAAGGTATAAGATAAGACAGATAAGGCAGTTTGTACTCACCTTCAGCCGGTGAAGGAACAGAATCAATAAGGACAATGCATTCAGCTGCCAGGAATAAAGCATCTTCTGACAAAATGCCATCAGTATGTTAGCAAAGATTTAGAATGGGCTGTGTCTATTTTAACCCATTCTCTATCTTTGTCTGTTTGAATACCATAAAATTATTTCCCTTATATTTTTCATTTCTGCATCAGTATTAAGGCAGTAGTAGTACATCAGTTTATGACACACCATATCTAGCATTTCTTGCTATTTTCACCTCTCTCCGTCTTGTCCTCTGCAGGGCCGTGGTGGGAAAGGCTCTATCTTTGTTTGGGCATCAGGTAATGGTGGCCGGCAGGGCGATAACTGTGACTGTGACGGGTACACAGACAGCATCTACACTATCTCAATCAGCAGTGCCTCCCAGCAGGGTCTGTCCCCGTGGTACGCTGAGAAGTGCTCCTCCACTCTGGCTACAGCATACAGCAGTGGAGACTACACCGACCAGAGGATTGTAAGTGACTACACCCGTTGTGTTACATTGTGTTTCGTCGAGGTGGGTTTCTTTTTCACGTTACGTTTTGCCTGCTTGCAGACAAGTGCTGATCTGCACAACGAGTGCACTCAGACTCACACTGGAACATCGGCCTCTGCCCCCCTGGCTGCTGGAATATTTGCCCTGGCACTCGAACAGAAGTATGCAATACTGCGACACCTGTTACTCACAATCCTAATGTGATATTCTTAATGCAATTCACAAATTTAATGTCATGTGGCACTTCTGTATTAGTACTCACCGGTCTGCCTCCCTGTCCTTCTTTCCTCCCTCAGTCCAGATCTCACCTGGAGAGACCTGCAGCACATTGTGGTCTGGACCTCAGAGTTTGATCCTTTGGCCAATAACCCGGGCTGGAAGAGGAATGGAGCAGGGCTGATGGTCAACAGCCGCTTCGGCTTTGGCCTCCTCAACGCTAAAGCCCTGGTGGACCTCGCTGACCCGGCTACCTGGAAGCATGTGCCTGAAAAGAAGCAATGTATCATCAGGGATGATTCTTTCCAGCCCAGGTATGTGAATGTCTTACAGCTGCTCTTCAGTTTTTGGATTTTTTTGTTGAGGGTGTTATCTCTGTAGTCCATAGACCCAGCAATACAGTGTGTGCAAATTTTAAAGCCATTAACAGCTGAGTACATGTAATTCTGAGGTTAAACATGTACTCAAAACACGTGCCGCTGAAAGCTAATTGTTAAACAATGGGATAAGAGATCTTAAGCCAGAAATGCCAAGCATGGACAGAAACTCAAAGAGTCCCCCGCCTCCCTCTGTTTTCTCACCAGATGTTTTGTTTGCAGTCCTTAATGGCTTAATGACCCACGAAACTCAAGGGCTAAAGCTTCGCTGCTGCTCTTTGTTCTTGAAACAACTTTGTGATCACACATTGTTCCTCCAGTTGACAGCAGCCGCTGTCACACCAGCTGAGTTATGCGTTCCATTAAGTGTCCATTCTGAAATTTGCTTTGAATTATGAGACTTGATAGCACCAATACCTAGTTTCCCCATTACCTTGCTACATCCCTGTCTAATCCCGAGGATTTGGCTCTACATTTCTGTCAGTGCTTAGTGGTCGACAAGCCCCTTCAGCTTTATGCCAGCTTGAACACGGAAATCCTTTCATTCATGTCTGGGAGAGATGGGGATTAACTGTTTTTACGAATGAATGACCAAAGGCATCCAAATCTGTCTATGCATCTTACATTTGTCTGGGATGTGTCAAATATTTCTCACATTTGGGATTGTCGCTGAACTGAACTCAGTGATATACAATGATTGCAGTAGTCGCAGCCATAATATGTTTGTTTTTTCACCATGGTGCTGTTTCCTGGACCTACGATAATGAGAACATGTCAGGGAACTACAGAGAGAGATGTTTGTGTGTCTCATTTGCTGCTATTTTAATGCATCCCACAGGGAGCTGAAAGCAGCAGGGGAGATCACTATAGAGATTCCAACCAAAGCCTGTGCAGGGCAGGAGAACGCAGTCCACTCTTTGGAGCATGTGCAAGTGGAGGCCAGCATTGAATACACCAGGAGAGGGGACCTGCACATAACACTCACCTCCCCATCCGGTCAGAGATGTGCACATACACACACAAACACACACGTTTGAGTGAAATAACGCAAGTCTCAACTGATTTGTCCCTTTGGTTTCTCCCTCAGGTACCAGCACAGTGCTGCTGGCTGAGCGAGAGAGAGACACGTCCTCTAATGGATTCAGAAACTGGGACTTCATGTCCGTCCATACATGGGGAGAAGATCCTGCTGGTACATGGACCTTAAAGATCACAGATACAGTGAGTTGCACACATATTTCCTTTCTCAGCTTGAATTAGATTTTTTTTTGTTGTTGTTTTTTGACATTTCTACTTGTCTTAACAGCAAGAATACCACACCCAAAAAGTAGTTAACACTTAATGTAGGTAGATATACAAACGTATGTGGTGCAGGCATCTTGCAAGCAGATTTTGTGTAATTGCTGAGCCTCCGTCGGTTCTTTGTGATATCTAACAAACCTTATTTCTCCTCACAGTCGGGCCGTATGGAGAATGAAGGTCGGATTTTGAACTGGAAGCTGATTCTTCATGGAACATCAGAGAAACCGGAGCACATGAAGAAACCTAGAGTGTACATTCCCTACAACGCTGTGCAGAATGACCGCCGGGGTGTGGAACATATGGATGACATGATGGAGGTGAGTGCAATGCCGCAGAATTTAAAATGACAGCTTAATGACATGTATGGGTCTCACTTAAAATTATGATATTACAACACGACAAAGAGCCTATTGTCATGCTAGCAGCTCTATGAAGCTGCAGACAGAGCAGTGCTTAGCTAAATGTTAATGTCCAACATGCTAACATGCTCTCATTGACAATTTTAAGCATATATAATGGTGGTCATCTACACCTTTCCGGTTTAGCATTTTAGTCTGCTGACATATGCTGATTAGCACGAAGCACAACTAAGGCTGATGGAAATGTCATTAGTTTTGCAGGCATTTGGTTATAAACCAATATACTGGACACACTTATCTGAACATGAGTATATGTATAAAATGTACACATGCACACACAAAAAAAATATGGTTGTTGAGATATTTCAGTGTGGAACACAGTTGTGGACCAGCAGACGTAAAAGTTCTAAATCAACATTTAATAGATCATAAGATTGTGGCGTTTTTGCAACTTCAGCCCAGAGGATTGTGATGTCTATTGTACCTTCAGCTGTATCTGCCCAGCTGGCTCACTGGATCTCCAGTCTGCATATGAGCTCTGCAGCATAGTAGCCTTTAGTGTTGATAGGCTATTACTCGTGACATAATAGCCTATCAACAGAGCATAGCGCTGCGGGCGGGACACTGACGGAGACTCCAGACTGGTGACTACAGACTGAGAAGCGATTGAATCAGAGCTCTAAATAAAAACATTCAAGTATGTTTACATGCATTTATGTTGACAAAACTGATGAGTTACATTCGGTAAAGAACTTTGATTCAATAATAAAAAATGTATTTAATCCAATTAATCAGTGTATTCAAAATGAAGATTTTGTTTGAGGTTTTTTATTCATTGATTTATTTAAAGGTGATGATGTTATGAGATTGATTGCATCACCACAATGTTAGCACAGCGCTGACAGCCACTGCTTAATTTTCCATTGTTGCATGAGAACTGCATTGATCTTTTAACACATATGATAAAGCTCTAAAGCCACATGATGTATCACCTCTCTTTAAACCCAAATACACAGAATGGGACACAGTTATCTTGCATATCTTTAGACCCACACTGTAACATGCCTTCCCTCTGTCTGTCTGCTGACACAGGAGCCCACACAGGCCTTCCCACCTCCAAAGCCTGAGACTGCTCGAGCCTCCCTTCCTTCCAACCCAGAGAAGGAGGCCGAAAAGCCCTCAAATCCACCCTACTCCCCATCCGTGGCCCTGCTGCGCCTCCTTCAAACGGCCTTCAACAGGCAGACCCCTGTCTTGCAGCAGCCCCAGTCCGTAGCCAGGGCGTCCTCTGCCTGGAGGAAGCACCAGTCCAGCCAGAGCCTCCCTTTCCCTGCAACAAGACTCCCACCTCAGACGTTGTACCAGGCTCTGGACATGATCAACAAGTATCAGGGCCCCGAGAACAGTGTCTACAGTGACTACACTGATGGCTTCTACAGCACCAAGCCATACAGGCACCGAGATGACCGACTGCTGCAGGCGCTCTTTGACATGATAGATGATTAAAGCAAGTGAGGAGAGGAGAGGAGAAGGGATGGAAGAGGAGAAGAAATTAGAGGAGAGAAGAAGAAATATGTAAGTTGAAGGGGAAGCATGGCTGTGTGTTGGTTGGGGAGCAGAGGAACAAGGTAAAGAGAAGAGACAAAGCAGAGGGATGGATTGGGCATTAGAGGAGTGGAGGAGAAGAGATGAAATACAGGAAAGAAAACTCTTCCACTCTGTTTTTTCCCCCAAACATGCTGCAAATCTGATATTCTTACCTCCATCTGCCAATCACTGTTCATTAATTATTTCTTCCATTCAGTCATGCAAACTTTACACGGGATTTGAAACACGGATTGTATAGAGCCTCTCTGTTACAAACTGTATCTCCATGTAGTGAAAGCTTTGAAATCTTAAGAAAGGAGGGGAAGGCCTTGTCTCTCTTCTCTTCACTGCCTGCTCAAGCATGCCACCTTTAGAATATAAGTTTTGTATTAGTATCTATATATTATACAAAGACAATGATTGTAATATGGTTTTAAAAACACCTGACAGTCTTCACTTTCAAAAATCCTGTTTCTATTTGTATTTTGCCATTTTTCATAATATCCTACGTAGCTTTTCAATATGTTTCATTATTAAGGGACACAACCTCACTCTATTCACTTTAGAGGACAAATTGATCGTTAAAAATGTGACATAAAGTCTTTAAATTAGAGTCAGCATAAATTCCAAATAAAAAAATAAAAAAAATCTAATTGATCAGTAATTTGAAATGTTTGAACTTTGTTGACAAAGATTCATTCTCAGGGTGTCAATAAAGCTCAAAAGAGTAGCAGAACCACATTTTGGACTCTTGTAAGTATTAAGAGAAATGTATAAAGATTATATACTATAAAGTATGCAGATGAGACAATACAGTTGTACCAATACACTATTAAAAAAGAGAAAACATAACCAACCTCTACTCTGGAATAATGAATGACAGATGGAGCAATGGGGAGTAGCGACACATTCAAAGAGAAAAAAATAATCTTCTTGTGCAATTTGTTTAATTTTCTATAAGTACAATGCTGCATTAAATGAAATATTTTTCTAAGGATCCTCATAGTTTATGGAAATAATATATACAGTATCAAACCCTTGAACAGTTTATTTTTTTGTGGCGTAGTTCACTCAATAACTGCAAAGTCAGTGTAGTCATCATAACTACAAATGAACACTGCCAAAACCTTTGCTGTCAAAAAGCTTCTGTGTATTTTAGCGCAAATGGCTAACATGTTGTGTGTTCATCATCTGCAATATGTCAACTACAAACAGTTCCTTGAATCCTGGATAGATTATTGCATTGATATTACTTCTCAAGTATTATTTATTTGGTATTAATGGACCTATCACACTTCAGAAGCTGACCAGAAACTCTGTAGAATAGGGGCTCTGCAGGGCAAAATTCATGCACAGTTCATCTTGAACGCCTTAATATATGCTGTAATAAATGTGCATACTCATCTCCACGTGGTGTAGATCAATTTACAGATGCTAGTGTAAGTGTTTATGACATGAATAGTTATGAATCCTATATGCAGAGTCTCTATCCTCCAGCTTGGAACTGCCTGCCCCGCTTCTCTGCCAACAAGGTGACAGGAGAAAGAAGATGCTTGGGACAACGCTTCACATGCACCCTGTAATTTAACCATTCTTTAGCGTAGCCCGTGCTGTTTTCTTCATGTTTTTGTTTGTGACTGATGCTTCAGTCCAACGTTGTTTACACAAACCAATATTATGTTGCAATTTCTGTATGGATGTACAAAAAATAATAATAATGATATTTATCGTAATAAACTGCAAAGTGACCTGTTGAGTCTGTTTGAGTCTCTGGCAGCATCCATTCAGTCTGGGAGTTGACATTAGCTGTGGCTGCAGTTACAGTCTGTGGTAGATAAATGAGACCATAAGGCTTGCTGATGAATCAAATTCATTTGATTTGAGTTCTTGGACAATCTGTAAAAATGTCTACATTGTGAAAATCAAGTTATCATAAAGCAGTGGGTGGAGATGAATTCTGTCCATCCTGAAGCTTAAACTGAGATTCTGAATTGAATTTGTACATTCATGGTCATCTCTCACTGGTAATCGCTGCATTTTTAGTTTTGTGCAAACATCACGTCCAACTCAGTACTTTGGTTTACGACCAAATACCTGAAGAGCTGATCTGTACACGCTAACATGCTAACATACTAAACTAAGATGACAAACATAGTAAACATACTTGTCAAACATCAGTATGCTAACATTTATTATTGTGAGCATGTTAGCATTTAGCTCAAAGAGCCTCACAGAGCATTGTAGTAAGTACTTGTAAGTATTTATATAGTCTTCCAAATGGTCAGTCAGAAAATAAATCATCATGAATCATCGACAAGCTTGGAAAAAAAATGAAATACTTCCACATTCCTGGGCCTTAATGAGACAATGAAGTTCAAAAATGAAACTTAACACTCACAATCGCACTTAAGAAATGTCATCAGAAAGAGTTCAGCAACGAGACAACAGGGATCAGGGATCTTGTTGAGCACTTTGTATTCATAAAAGGTATATCTTTGTCACATTGTCTTTAGGTTTTGATAATAATGTTATATAGAATCATAGGTTGATAATAGAGATCATAGACATCTTATGATTGCTGTTGACATGCAGTCAAATGTATTTCCTATTGAGTGCCGCCACCTTGTGGACAGAAAGATTACAACATGCTGTTGACATGACCTTATGCCTGATTTACAACACAGTCCGTTTATTTCCTCCTAACTCTCCTCTACACAGTTTCATGAAGCAGTTGAGATGTGTAAACTGGCATTTTCTGTCAGGAGAATGACTGTGAAGAAAATACAAGTGTTTATTGAGGTTCTGCCAAGAGTTTTTGAGCGACTACCCACAGTCTCATGTTTATTGTCATACTTCCAACATGAGATGGAGGAACAAATGTTAAAACCCACTTTTCTTTTCAATACAGATATTATTTTACCACTTAATATTTTTTTCCTTGCCTCTTATCCTCCATTGCTCAGCTCCTCCCATTTGCCCAGATTCCCCACACATCTGGTTGCTTTGGTTTTTCTCCAAACTGAATGCTGCAAAAGCCTGAGGGGGAAAGTGAGGGGGGCGAGAAAGAAGATATGTGAAGAAAAGGGAGTGGAAAATATCAGAAAAGCAAGACGAAGAGACAGAAAGACGGGAAAGGGTAAGAAAATAATCAGTGGTGGAAAACAGTGAGTTAAACAGCACATTTCCAGGAAGAGACAGAGTGAGCAGACGAGAAACAGAGTGCGAGAGGCAGATTTTTTTTTTTTTTCTGGTAAAAATAGTGGCCTCAGACAAAGGTTTGTGTGTTTATCCACCAGCAGGTCACAGTATGGCGCTGTTCCCGTTCTGCAAGATGCCCACAGGTCAGTACAACCTCAGCCACTGCTCCACCTCTCCTGCTCGTGTCATATCTGGTTGTTTACCCCTCACTTGTCATTGATTTGGTAGTCCGTTGCACATGCTTGGTTAAAGCTCAGCTGCTTTAAAGGCAAGGAGATTTGGGTTGAGCCAGACAGGCTGACTTGCAAGCACCAAAGCTTTGTAAAGCTTTTCACAGAGGTTTTCTATGAGCAACCTGATCCTGATGAATGTGTCCAGGAAGGCAAAATAAGCCTTTAATTAATTCAAGAACTTATGTGCATTTGTCCCAAACATCTTAACTGGTGAACATGTGCAGATCAGGGGAATGTACACATGGAGAATATGAAGATAAACATCTAGATTCACTCACATGTGCTTCTACTTAGCTTCCTTTTCATGCAATCATGTGTAACTTTTGGTTCAAAACAAATCTCTTCTCAGGGGTCTCTAATACTCATCAGCCCCGTCTTCCTCCTATATTTTCTCTGCTTGGCATCACATACACAGTTGCAGAGGACGTGGTTTTACTATGTTGTATATCCCAGTTATGACTGCTTGTTCACTTGATATATTATCTCTTGTTTGTTATCATGTCTCTTTGCTAAACTTCCTCAAAATCAGAACAGGATTTATGCACTGTGCATTATCTTATTGTGTGTCAATAATTAACCAGAAACCTTTCAGATCTTAAAGGTAAATGTATGTCTTGTGTTAACTTTGTACAGACTACAGCATCAGACACATTATTTGGTCTATATAAATATCAATATTATGGTTATATATTATGCGTATTGAGCTTATATACATTACATGAGCTAGAGTGTGGGGCATATAAGTATTGCATATGCTTTAGAGATTATTTTTTCTGTTGCTACACTTGCAAAAGCTGAGCTTCCCTCTGAGTTTGGTCTTTTACCTGTCAGGGACCCAAAAAAACATTTGTCAGTGTGGTTGCTGGAAAAGTAAAGCAATTTGTACTGGTTTCATTTAATTAATTGTGTGTACATCTGTGTGTCTTTAAACAGGACCGATCAGAGTGACCAGAATACAACTTGTCCTGTACTGTTTTCTCCTGTCTCTTATCATTTGTAAGTGTACAGAAGAATTTGTTCTGCTCTGCAGTACTACTACTCTCGTGCCGGGACATTAAATGCACAGAGAAAAAATTTGCTTGTGCCAGAGCAAACCTTGTGGATTTTGTCTTGATTGTGACAGATTGTTAGAAACATGCAATGTCTCCTCTAAATATTCCAGACACAGAAAAGGAAAGTTCAAAGTAATTTAAATTAGATCAGTTGCGAACAATGGGATTGAACTGGTGACTTTTCTCCAACTCTACAAAAGTATGTGCATGTACCTCACAGCAAGTGTCACTGCCATTTAGAATAAAACAAAAACCATGTTTGTTTTGCCCCCTCAGACTTCCTTCATGGACGTCAAGGCACTGTTGGTGTGGAGTCACCTCATCCTATCTTTCATGCCTTGGGACTGGACAGGGGAAGAGTAATGACAGACATGACAATTGTCAAAGCAGCAGCAGCACCACAAACTCCTCTGGAAACACCATGGGGAGCTCCTTTAGTGTGGGGTGACTCCCGTAATTCAGCTTGGCGTAGGGCTAAATTCGCACAAAGGGAAATCCGCACAGGTCTGCTGACCCTCGTGGTGGGAACATATGCAAAATACATCCGACGTTTCCTCTCTTCAGCTGAAACCCACTTTCTCCCCGGTCAGATGGTCACCTATTACATTCTCACAGATAATCTCCGTTCTCTCGATCCCCCTATCGAGTTGGGGCCGGATCGACAGCTGAAGGTGGTTCCTGTTGCTGAGCTGCCTGGGTGGGACAGGTTAGCCCTTCGCCGCATGGCCCTGCTTGCTGATGCCATCAAAAGCCCAATCAGCAGCGAGGTGGAATACATCTTCTGTGCTGACATCGATCAGGAGTTTGTGGCCCCTGTGGGAGAGGAGATCCTAGGACACTTGGTGGCCACATTGCATCCAGAGCTCTATGGGATGCCACGAAACGCATTTCCGTACGAAGTCGAAGAAGTCTCATCAGCTTGTGTGCAAGAGGATGAAGGAGACTACTACTATACCTCTGAGTTATATGGAGGTTTGGTTTCTGAGATGTACAGACTGGCTCGAGCCTGTTCCCTGCTCATCCTGCAGGATCAGGCTAGCGGGGTAATGGCCAGGGGCCTGGAGGAGAGCTACCTGAACCGCTACTTGATCAACCACAGGCCGACCTGTGTGCTGTCACCAGAGTACAGCTGGTGGGACTCGGCTCTGGCCGCGGATGTGCCTGTACAGAGGCTAGTCTCCTTGGGAAGGCAATGTGAAGCCGAAGATAAGCAGAAGAGAGACAAGCACAAATGTTGAATCAGAGCAGAAGGAGGGTCCTGCTGGCCGAACCCACAAGTCTGGATGTAGATCTCATCCCCACATGAAGAACTGCTGTTTTCAGAGTTACATTTCCTTTTAAAGAAGGTCTCTGCTAAAATAAAAGGACGTAGTCTTATGACAAGACTGGAGATGAAGGGAAAAGATGAAGAGAAAGCACATATTCCACTCATCTTTATTCATTTCAGAATTCAGAATTTCCATTTGATTTTCTGTTCTTTAGGCCAGTACATGTAACCTGCAATCCCACAGAAGCACACTGCACAATCTGCTCTCAATTAAAGACCCATATGTGTGAACAGAGTCTCTGCATGCCTGCTATCTCTTCCACAGCAGACAAAAAAGAAATTGACCTGTCTCTTTAAACAACTCACTGTCCTCTCCATTAATGTCAACCTGAGAGATACTGTTCCAGCGGCTTTGTGGTCAGCAGCGATAAGAGTCAACAGTGTAAGTGCACACTTTCCCCACAGTGGCCAATCATTAACTGGAAGAGCTGCTGTTTCAAGGTCTTTAAATACCAGGTGGGGGAAAAATGGATACAACAGGATGCTGTAACATGCGTATACCGCTACCGTGTTCATGCTTTAGAAAAAGCTAAAAATAGTTTGGGTGAAACTGCTACAGGATTTCCATAAAAACTGTTTTTTTTCCCCATCAGCAAATTAGAGTAAAAGGTAAACTCAGATGACCTGATGTTGGTGGTTGTTATGTTGTCTAAGAGTCTGCCTCTCTCTGTCTCCCAAAAACAAACACACTCCCACATTCACACGTTCTTCTCTTGCGTGCGTGCTGTGTTTTAATGGGAGGGTTAAACAGCAGCAGATGGCTTTTTCTCACTGCCAGCAGACTCTGTCCACACGGCCAGATCGCCACGTAGAGTGTAGTTGGAGGTAAACTTCAGATAATCCTTTGAAACTTTTCTTCTTCCACAAAAAATACATTTCCAGTGCTTGCCACACAGGTGTGTTTATGTGTGTTCATTATCAGTTCTCACGTGCCAACTCAAATTATCAATTCAAATTTGAAATAAGCTGCCTAATATATTGTAGCTTTCTGTCTCACAACACCCTGCTTCCACATGACAACACGCACAATATGATCAGCAGATGCTCCTGAACATTTGCTGTGTTTTGAGTGCCTAGTATAAAGGCTTTTTACGCAGGCTACCTGATCCATGCTGAGTGGCCCTTTTCATGCTATACTGCAAAGCAGTTTAAAGAATAATTGGTTTAATTCCTGTCATGAGGTTCACTGGTGGTCAAGGAGCCTATTGGCAGCAGCATAGCCTATAAGGCAGCATAGAACTCGTGAACTTAAAACTCTATACACATGTGAGCCTGCTTCTGTGATAATCAATGATTAAATCTGTCGAAAGATCACAGATATAAATCTGCCTTGTGTAAATATAAGGCAAATAAGGGCCCTATAGGCCCATGTAGACAGGGATAACATGGAATGGTCATAAGGCAAAGGGTTAGGATTCATCATTTCCTCTCTCGAGTTTCACTGTGTGGACACATTCAGATAAGCTTCTGCTAAAACACGCTGTTTAAAAGCTGTTTAGCAGCCTGTTCTAGCTCCTTGGCCTCTTTGACCCTGTTAAGAGGCAGTTTTCAACAAGCTATCCCTACAATGACAGTGGTTTACACACGGCTATGCTAACCTGGGTATATTAGCCAAAAATACATTTATAAAGCCCACCTGGTAAAAAAAATGATTTTTTTCTTTACTTGCTATTACAGCACCCTCCATGTCTGTATGTCCATCAGTTAGCTACCTGTTGACTGTCTCTGTGGCCCAAAGACAGAGTTGAACTTTTCCTTTTTCCTCTTTTTAGTTTTTGTGTTTTGTGTCAATTTGGTGTATTGAGTGATGTGATTTTTCTAAATACAAACATATTGACTTCCATTGGCCATTAGCTGCCAATGTTAGCCAATCTACAAACGCATTCAGATGGTGATTATTTACAGTAATTGATGGGTGACCACTTTAGGAAAGCAGTTTTATCCAACTGATGTGTAACTGGTTATGTTTGAGTGATACTAATGAAACATTTGGCCAATGGGCTGCTCTGATAGCCTGCCAGCCTGTGAGAAAATCACCATAAAAACCATATAAGTCACATTCAACCAAAAGGCGATTCAAAGTCTTGAGCTTGTCTGTCCTGCATGTGCTTGTTCTGAAGGAAGAAGCCGGAGCATCTGGATAAAATCCAACCCAGGATGTTGCTGTGAGGCAACGGTGCTAGCTAATGAGCCACTGTACCACTGCCATGCCTGCTTATTAGAGTCAATTGCAGGTCACCCACAGTTAAGTTAAACTGCTGGAGACTTTTTGATGATGGGGCAATTACTCAGTCGCAAGTAGGTGTTGATAATTTAATTCCTGTTTACTTTAGTTATGTTTCACTATACAAAACAATTAAGCTATGTAACAACATTGTAAGTATCTTACAAATTAAAGTGAACCTTGATATTGAACAAATTCTGTTGTCTATGCAAATATTCAGTGTGGGTTTCGTATGTGCTAAATCTAACCCACATTAAAATGCAGAGACACTTTGATTAGCTTAATTAATACCCCAACAGAGATAAGGTAAGTTACACCATGTGATGTCTGTGTGAGCATCAGACTTCTCAGCCCAGCTGTCACTAAATGACCTAGCTTTCAGCTTGCACGAGCAATATCAGCCCTAAATGTTTCTTAAACACCCAAGCATATGATCTGACAAACATGACTGAGTTACCTGTTTAGCACAAAAGATAAAAGGTCGGTGTTCATCATTCGCATGAATGCCTAAAGAATCTTTGAATACTTACACTGATGATTAAAGGCTGGACCCTGAAAAGATTTTAGTGAGTGAGGGTAGCACCAGTTGGTAGAGTTTATTTCATTAGTAATGCATTAAAGAGTCAAATGAAAGGGAACAATCCAGCTCTAAAAATAGAAAAATAAAATAAAAACAGAATCTTTTTGGGTAAACCATTTGATCTAGCAACAGAAAAGGGTCATCTTTATCACTGTAACTGATGTCAGGCTCCAGCCCCTAAAACATGTGCCTCTGATTAGCACCAAAACCTGACCAAATAATACACCTATTCATGATTCACCTCTGTAGTTCTTCAGAATTGCTTGTAAGCTAGACAGACATGCCTGGTATTACTCAAAACTGTGATGAAGAGCAATTTAGAGAAGAAATAGCAGTGACAAATGAGCATTTCCTCTATGCTGAACACTAAAATGTAACACAGATTAAGTCACATTTGAAAGATCAGTGGTCAGTCTTCAGTGCAAACAGTTAAGTAATCTACCGTCTTCCTATGTTAAAAGTTTAGTCTTTAACAAAGGGCGTATTAGTTCAACATATTCCTCACAGTGAGCTCTTCAGCTTCCACCTCCTATCCACCCCAAAGGCTTCAGTTAATTGTTTGCACAGCAGGCAACCTGTCAGACAAACTAGGGCACCTCTGGAATTAAACAGACTTAGTCTTTAAAATTTGCATGTAATGAAATTAAAAGACAATACAATGAATGTGATGCTGTCAACGCAGGCAGTTTTTGGGGAAATAAGAATTAAAGTGCAAGAAGTTTTAAGTGTGTGTGTGTGTGTGTGTGTGTGTGTGTGTGTGTGTGTGTGTGTGTGTGTGTGTGTGTGTGTGTGTGTGTGTGTGTGTGTGTGTGTGTGCGAGAGAGAGAGACTCCTGGGGGGATGGGCGGGGTGAGGAGCTGTGGTAATCTGTTGGATTCACACAGGCCTCTCCCCACCCTGCCCAAGGCTACTCCACACCAAAACACGCTGCCCTAATCACCAGGTCAGGGGGACTGTCACGCGGAGATAGTGGACATGCAGCTCACAGGGGGTCACACTTGTCCCCGTTGTGGTGATGTCACGTTTTATCCCATATCATTAAAGGAACCACATGAAAAATGATGACAGACCAACATGAAGGCACAGTGGTTTGCTGTCAAAAATGGCCCTCGCTTACCACCATATTAAGAAAAATGTAAGCCATATGGATGTACAGTGTTTGGTTTTACTGTTGAGCATGGCTTTTGAGTTTATTCACCTCACTTGTCGTGTGGGGCAGCTTATTTTCAGAAATAGGAAGAAAATGTGCCAAATGCATTCACATTCTTATGATCTGGATTGTGTTGATATTCATTACAAGGCCTGCTAAACTGTATTTGAACAAACGTGAGTTTACACTGCAGTAGTCTACAAAAGCCACCTTTAACAGTTTCAGCAGGCTAGAATTAGTTCTACCATGTCAGCAAAACAACGCAGGCAGAGGCACTTTTGCCAAGAGGATAGCTTCGTGTGTTTGAGAGGGAGGCCATGAGCTGTGGGCTGACAGACAGAGAAACGTATGAGAAGAATGTTTCCTCTGAGCTTTAAAGGACCAAATGCAGACAACTAGGACCCTGTGCAGTCCTGCTTCTGCAAATGGAAAGCAAAACTCAGTTGTTTGAGTAAACTATATTATGGCACGCTTTTGTGCACAATAATATCTTGTAACTCGCAGTGATACGTGCTATACTGTCAACTCACTTTGGCCGGAAAGTGAAACTCTAACAAGTTAGCAAGTTAAGACTAATCCAGAGCTGTGAGCCCTTCAGGCAGCAGCTGTAGTCCCTCCCCGGGCCAGAGTGAGCACAGGCAGCCTGTGCTGCTAAATGCTCCAGCCTCAAAGGGACGATGGTGGAGGGTTGGTAAAGATGGCGGCGCTCTCCGAGGATGGGAGGTACGGATTAAATTGTGGCCAACAGAGCGCAGACAGAGTCACCGTATTACATGTCAAATTGACCGAGACAGCACTGAGAGCGATAGAGAGCCACCAAAAGTGTATGGTGAGTGAAACGGTCGTTTATTTCATGTAAAATTAGAGGACTGTTGGGCTGACACAGCTCGTCTCAGCTGGGAAGCCCAAGTGCCACGCACAGCTAAAGCTACAAAGTTAGCTAAGCTGTTGACAGAGCGAGTTTCTACTTGTTTTTTGATTATATTAGCCCTGTGTCATTAAATTAATCAACCGAGGAAGCTAAGCGAGGCTGTGGCCTTATGCTCTGGCCAGGTTTTACGAACTGACAATGATTAATTGACGTAGAAAACCTGTTGGTAAAGTTAGACAGTCTGATTAGCCAGCGTTAGCTCTAGCTAGGCTGAACCTCCTATGCTGTGCTGCCCAGCCAAGTCCATTTTTTTCCTGCCCAACTAACGTTACTTTGACCAAATTAGGAAAGTGGTCATTTTATATCGACTAATACACTCGTGAATACTTGTCACTAGACAAGTTTTTCACAAACTGAGAATTTAACCTGAAAGCTTAGCTAACTAACATGAACTTTCATTCGACGGTGTAGTCAGGGTGGGAATGAAGCTAAGTTACGGATAAATTGAGGCTAAAGTAACTTGATAATAAGTTAATGGCGTTTGAAGCGTGTGGGTGACTGGCCCGTCTACCAGATGGTTACAAGTTTTAGCTAGTAAGAACACCTAACACTACAAAAAGGCAGGGATGTGGAGCTCATAGCCAGGCTCAACCCTTCAAAGCTATTCAACTTAAACATTAAAAGCTGCATTCAAACGAGCTGCCACACTGTAGCTACGGGATATATATGAGCAAGGTTTACAAAGGACATTTAATTTGGGCTATTTGCCAAATCGCAGAAAAATGTGTGTATACTGCTATTCACGTCAAGCTGCATGAGTAGGCCAGCATTTACAAATGTATATGCTATCAGATAGCAACAAAACTACTGTTTTTTTGTTTTTTTTTGTAAGGCAATATGGTAGTTACCTTCCTATGTGTGTGACATACAATTTAATCATCCACCCTTTCACTCTGAACAACTGCCTCATTAAATATGCTGCATTTCACCTCAGAGCTGGACACCACCAGTCACTGAGAAGCTTTTGAAACGAAGTGTGCTAATAGGGTGCTGCATAACTGTGCAGATTAAATATAACTTGTTAATCTTGAACTGTACAAATGCTGTAATCTTGTTGAGGTGCTACACAGGTCAGCTAATCTGGAGAGACCTCTGCAGTCTTCAGTTGCAGAGGCCTGAAAGCCAAGTTACCTGACCTAAACTCTGCCAACAACAGCGCCATTACATAACCCACAGGCCTAGGTCCCTGTTCAGGGCTGATGCACTGTAGCATAGCACGGGGTTGCAGTGTTGAGAGGTCTCTGCTTTTTATGGCACATGGTGTGTGTGTGTGTGTGTGTGTGTGTGTGTGTGTGTGTGTGTGTGTGTGTGTGTGTGTGTGTGTGTGTGTGTGTGTGTGTGTGTGTGTGTGTGCCACACACTACTCACACCCCGGTATGTGAAACTATTGATCACTGTTAACCCCATATAATAAAGATATTGCCTGAAATGTGAATAAATAGCACAATTCAAAATGGTTATCTAGTCAGTTTCTGACAGCTGGTAAACCGAGTCATCACTAAGTTGAATGAATTCTTTTGTGACGGCCCATGCTACAGCCTTATTGGATGTGGTAATGTTGGTCTGTACGCTGCATTGAACGGCAGCCTGCCATCTCTTGCTGACTGAGCAGCCAAAACTGCCTGCTTTTTGTTTCTCTCTCCCTCTCAGTAATGTGTGTTGTAGCTCAACCAGTCATCGAACTATGGAAGCTGGCTATCTTTGTCTTTCTGTGGTGATGTGAAATGTGATCAGAACTCTGTGTGTGTGTGAGAGAGAGTGTGTGTGTGAGAGAGAGAGTGTGTGTGTGAGAGAGAGAGTGTGTGTGTGAGAGAGAGAGAGAGAGAGAGAGAGAGAGAGAGAGAGAGAGAGAGAGAGAGAGAGAGAGAGAGAGAGAGAGAGAGAATTGGTTGGTGTGTGAGTGAGTGTATGGACAGTGGGGGAGGGAGTTCAGCCAGTGGCTTGGAGTAGCTTAGCTTGAACAGCCATGACGTGGTTCTCTCGGCCTGAAAAAAAGTACAGACTCTATCCTTAATTATCTGCATCTTGTTGCATGTCTGAGTCAGCAAGCACATTTTAATGTCCAGGAATGTCGAGAAGCTGTTGTTGATAAAATGCATTCCTGTCAAGCCATAACATTTCAGAAGTCCAACTTGTTCTCCTTTTGGGTGTGTGAAGAAGTAGGCAGACTTGTGCTTTCCTATCCTAACCTGCGCTGCACCAGAGCAGCCACTGCATATTTGTGGCTGTCAACTCTGTTTCGAGTAGCCATCAACACAAACCTGCAAACCTACACAAAACACAGACATTTCAGAAATATTCTCCTCAAAAGATCCAGTGTTTTTGAGCGTTTTTCCACTGTGTTTAGAGAAGAGCAAACAATTAAATACCGACCACCTGCCTCTGAGCCATTGAGAAGATGCAAGTTGTGTCACAAGTTTCTTTGTAGATTTGAATTTAAGAGCTTGGAGACTAAATGTTTGCTGCCAGTGGACGACAATCAGGTATTTATGGCTGACAGTCACCCATGGCTTCTGCAGCACGTGTCAGACCACTAGTGCCAGATATATTATCAACAGAAAAAACATGCAACTAATTATTTAATTTTTTAAAGCAAGTGCCAAGCATTCCTTAGCTTAAGCCTCTCAAAACTGAGGATGTACTGCTTGTGTGTTTTAAGTGATTGTTAAGAGATTGACATTTTGAAAATAACACAGGTTGTCTGTCTGCAATGCCGGCTCTTCAGCTTTTCTGTTTTGCAGGTTTTTTGTCTTGCTTTATGAACACAGATTACGGCAAAGGTATTTTCTCTCACATGTTCAGAAGACGTGTGCATGTAGTCTTTACAGAATGTTTTTCAGTGCTACATTTTACAGAAGATCAAAGTTGAGTGTTTGATCAGTCAGCCGTTGTTAGTGCAAGGTATGGGATGCTCACTGTGGCAGGACCCTAAGGCTCTGCTGTCAGTCAAGTAATGCAACATGTTCTGCAGGTTCCAGACCAGTGTTTTCTTAATTTGGCATGCTGTAGCTGTTACATACTCGTATGACTTCCAGTAATCCTTTACATTTCCAAAGTGTGAAACTGTTTACTCTCTTCACTTTCAGAATGTATCTTCTTTGCGGCCAACGATACAATTCAAGGGACTTCAAGGGGTAAGTACCTTAGCCCTGTTTCAGGTTAGCAGCAAGCATACGTTAATGACAGGTTATTTATGCAGTCATCTATTGATTTGTTAATTTACTGAGTTTTATTGATTCTTCATTGAGACTTCCCCACATGAGAGTATCACCAATAAGACCACTCACTTGGTCAAGTTAATCAGCTACTCAAAAACAACTGCTAGAGTTTATACTTGTCAGTGTCACCAGTGTTGGCATATAATAGCATTATCGCAAGTGCATCAGGTGTTAATTTATTGTTTGATCAGATTATACACTAATCAGGGTGTAACAATTCAGTGCAAATTACAGTTTGGAATGGGCAACGAGGCATAGCCCTGAAGATAAAAACAATTATCATTATAATTGGAATAGATGTTGTGATTTTCTTATTTATTTCTTATTGTCATAACACAATGCGGACATGGTGGATTTTTAATCTTGTTTTGACTTGGTAATTAATTCAGGATTGGTGCTTGATGGAAACTGTCTGGTGGGATGTTCAGAAAGGCACAAACTAACTTCAGAAGGCTGTAAACACCGTTTTGCACGGTTTGTAGTCCATGATGCACATGACTCACAGACAGCCTCCCCTTAGCTGGTCAGACCTCAGAGACCTTCCTTTCTCATGCAAGCTCCCATGTTGTTCACATCAAACACACACGGACACTGAACTGTGAGGAGGAAACCCAGGGAAGATTTGAAGGCATTTTACCACATGGTTGGGTATAGCATACAGCAGTTTTTAAATGATAAATAAGCCAACTGTATTTGATTATCAGCTTAGCTCAGCTATCTCAGACACTCAGTGTGAATAGATGCTATGAGTTGTGCTTTTCTTCATTTTTATGTGAATTTTCTTTGACAGCGCATTAAAATTCCCAAGAAGGATTCCTCCTCTGACACCTTCCACAATTTTGATTTCTACCTGTCTAATGTGGGCAAGGACAACCCTCAGGGAAGCTTTGAGTGCATCCATCAGTATGTGTCAAGGTAATGGTAATCACCGGTCAGCTGAATCAACTGCTAGTGTCTTACTACACATTGCTAGAAGGTAATCCCTCTCTGCTTCACGTTTCTCTCTCGTACTCCCTCTTTGTCTTCAGCTCAGGGGCCTCACACCTGGCATTGTTGGCAACAGTGCAGGACAAGGTCACAGTGTGCGCCACCAATGACTCCTACCAGGTGACCCGGGAACGTATGACCCAGGCAGCGGAGGACACACGTGAACGTGGGACCAAAGTCATCAAGCCTGGGGGCCAGTTCAGAGGTAAGGCCCTCAGTATCGTCTCACTACTGCACCTGCACAGTAGGATGCCAGGTTGGAGCCCCGGACACCAGCATAGCTTTCATCCTATCAACGCCTCTCCTCTCTTTTCAAACTCGGCCCCTTTTGAGAGACTGAATAGGTGAAAGCTGACAGCCTGACTCCATTCAAAGCCATTATTGCGACTGACTAAGCCATTTTGCCATCTCAGTCTTTTCCAGATTATCAGTCTGACTGATAAGGGCTAAGGTTGCCAGGTTAAGCTATTTCTGTTTTATTGACATACAGCTTGCCAAAATGATACAGAGAGTGTCACAGTACAGGCACCAAATGCTGGTTGTGTCCAGTGTTGTGCATATATCACTAGCAACCAGTTAAGACTTACATTTTACCCTATTCTTACACTTGATGAACATAAACACATGCAGACCGGTTTCCTGTCTGCGCCACCCAGTGCCAGTATTTGAGTCACACAAGCTGAACACAGAAGGTAATCTTTGATAATCTAATTTGGCTTGTCACTCTCTACAGCCTTCCTCCTATGTCTTATCCAACTCAGAGCAGGCAGGTCAAGGGAAGTGCAAGAAAACAACTTGCTGATGTAATGTCTCGTGCCAAATGTAATTTTCCCCCCATTCCTGCCTGCTTTCCATATTTTCAGCATCTGTTCTTAGTCTAAGCAGAAACTTGTTATACAAACTCCCAATTTCAGTACAAATACAGGCTCAAGGCACAGACAAACTAACACCATTTGCCCACACATTGCTGAGGTATGTACCCACTCACAGTGAATGACACTGTTTCCATGTTTTTTTTAGTTTAAGGTTATCAAGACCAAATATGCCAAATGTCAAAATAAGCAAGCCAGTAAAGGAAAGGAAGGAAAAGTAGCATCACCCAGTCTCTTATCTCTTATCATATAGAAGTAGTTTGTCTGTCAAATGTCTGACAAACCACAGAGCAACACTGAATGCAATATATTTTGATGTCCTGTGTTCAAGTGACAAATGTTTTCAGTCCTGGTGGGTTGAGTGGCATCTGTAGTTACCAATGGTAACAGCAAATGTGGTTTAATATTACAGGTCACATAATTCTGCAGGCAAACATAAACCACTGTCATATTAATATTATCAGCGAATATTGTAAATTGAACTGTGAGGAAAATTGTTGGTTTCTTTGTAGATAAAAGAGCTTGGTCTGTACCAGCTCTATATGGAAAGTGTCCTGAGACAACTTCTGTTGTGATTTGGCGCTATACAAATAGAATTGAATTGAATTGAATTGAATAACTGGCCTTTTCTCATCGTTCTGTGAGCAACCGTGATCTGATGTTATGCTGCACACCGCATCAGTCTGCAGACGGCAGGACACAGTGAAACATAACCTTACCGAGAAGTTGGAGGTTTGTCGCCTGTAGCGTGCAGCTCTTCACCTAACATGGCTGCTCCATCTCGTTCCCTTCCTCCAAACTGATCTGCTGTCAAAAAAATGCCAAAAAAATTTTGTTTTGATGAAAGATAGTGGTCAGTGCAAAGCTGACTGACTGTCTGCTTCCTGATAGAAACCAACTTGTGTTTCAGCAGTTAAATGCATTTAACGTGAAGCTACATCAGTAGAAAATGTTCAGTTTTCATTAGCATTTAGTTAATATCGCATTGTTTCTGGGAATGTCAGTTTTACCCTGTTGCTCCTGGGGCATTAATTAAGTATTCTGATAATACTGCAAATATATAAATATCGTAGTACTTTCAGTCATAGGCCGGAGGCTCACTAACCGTTGTGTTAACTCATTCAGCGATAGGGACTTAACCAACATTTATTTAAATGAAAATCTCTAGCCTAAATGTAATCGTGTATGCGCAGTGGAGAAAAATGCTGGTTTTCGGCAAAATTCTTATGTGACTGATTCAGAATGCCTCCTCAGTCTGGCCTCAAACACGGACAGATGTTTGGCGTGTTGAATATTGAAGGGATTCTGATAGTCTTGTGGAATCTCATGTGATCTCTATTAAAGAGCTCCACTTGACAGAAAACTTGGTTTCCTGCCCCCCAAGAAGTCCCTGCTCCTGAGTTAGTAAGTTTCAGTTGATCTGGAACTGCCGCTGTGAAGGTTGTTGCATTGAATGTTGCAGACTGGTAAAACAGGAATCTTATTTATTCAAATGAAAGCAAGTGCTGTTTGTCTCTAGTGTCAATATTACAGCAGGGAAATTGAAAAAATGTTATTGTTACATTTAGAATACAGTTAATGCTCTTCAAATGACATTTGTACTGCCTTTTCTGTTTTTTGTGTGAGAAGAAACATGAGCAAGACAATCCAAGTGAGAGACATGAAACTGAAATTGAACTATTTGGATATGTACGAAAGCAGAAAGAATTGCTCAGCAGATTTAGAGACAGGTGACAGATGTCACCATCTGTCCTTTTTGATAATTATAATAGCCACCTTTTTCAGTTTGAGTAGCATCACTTTTTATCCGCAATGCAAAGTTAATTGAACCATCTTTATGGTAAAAAGAGATCTAAGGCCTCATCAAAGATCTCCTTGATTAAACTGGGATCAAACTCTAGCTCAGTCCACAAATTATCTACGTGAGTTAACACCTCTTCAGGCCTGTTTTTCTGGACCCTGGGGAAACATTTGCATACACTGGCCCAGATAGAAACTGGGAAACGAGAGGAGCAGCACAGAAAAGGGGTGGGACGGGAGCCTGTAGCAGCTGGTTTGGAGTGAGCACCCTATTTATTAATGCAAAAGGAGCCTTGAGCGTCTTGTTTTCACAGGTTGTTAATTTCAGGTAACTGTCTGTAACTTGTATTTTCATCTTTATCTTCAGCTGCACAACCCAAGTTTCTTAACTTTTGTATACATTCTCTATCTACAAAGTGATTATTTTCGAAAGAGAAAACTTCATAAGCTTTTCATGTGCAGCAATCTGTCATTGGCTTGTAAAACAACACAAAGTGTGCTTTTCCATTGCTCCTAGTCTCTTGCTTTTTGACAAGAAGGAGGGGGGAGAGGTTTTTTTTTCCTCTTCCTCTCTCTAACCTTAATCTCTTAAAGAGCTTTAGAATTTCATAATGACCATGATGCACTATAGGGAAATGTGCAGCATGCACCATGACTGTGCATATGGCTCAGCAACACAGACAAGAGGGGCCTTTGGGCCTAATCACCTAAACTCTACGACCCTGATTCCAACGATGTTGGGACCCTGTGGAGAACATAAATAAAACACAATGTGATGATTTGCTTATCCTTTTTGACATTTACTCAATTGAAAACCGTGCAGGGACAATATATTCAATGTTTGACCTCATCAGCTTCTTCTGAATTTCATGTCAGCAACACGTTTCAAACGAGTTGGGTCAGGAGCAGCTAAAGACTGGGAAAGATGTGGAATGCTCCAAAAACACCTGTTTGGAACATTCCACAGGTAAACAGGCTCATTGCTAGCAGGTGATAGTATCATGATTGTTATGAAAGGGGCATCTGGGAACGCCTCAGTCGTTCACAAGTGAGGAAGGAGAGAGGTTCATGCCCAGTTCATTAGCAAATGATTGCATTCTGTTTTTACACAGCGTCCAAACTTAATTGGAATCAGGGATGTAAATCAGTTTTCCACATCAGTCTTGGCTGATACAGAGAGCTGCAGGCCAGTGTGCGGTGTAGTTTGGTGCTGGTCTTTCCGATGCTATTTGGCAGCATTTTTTTTTGCTCGCACAAATGAACCAAATTGTGGGAAAATTTGCATCTTGTGGCATGCAATTCACGAGGTTCATGGGAAATTGGATTTGGCTATTTCAGCCTCATCAGTCTGTCAAATGTTCCTGGTATGTTTGATCGACACTCTTTGTCCCCCAGTTTTTAGAGAAGCAGTCCCAGTTCATTGGCTTCTCTTCAAGCATGTAATGTTTGTTGCTGCCTGAAATTCACCTTAAGCTCCTGTTTTTATTGTCATGAGGTTCATGGCGTTGTTTGTGAATATGAGAGTAGCTTGACTCAGTGAGCTGAAGATGGTAGGCCGGAGAGTTGTTGAGCACATATGTGAACAACAAACTTTGAACACAATCTTAACCCTCTGTCTTTAGGAAAGCAAGTCCATATCCGTAAGCCGGCGCTGTCGGCCCCAGAGGTGGTCCCAGAGCGCAAGCGCTCTACACCCATCAACCCAGCCAACACTATTCGTAAGTGCCTTTCCAATAACCCTGTGTCCCAGCGGCCATTCCGTGACCGCATCATCCACCTGCTGGCGCTGAGGTCCTACAAGAAGCTGGAAGTGCTCGCCCGTTTGCAGCGGGACGGCATTAACCAGAAGGACCGAAACTCATTGGGGACCACCCTGCAACAGGTACTGTCTGTCTTCTGTGGGTGTTTTTAGTGCCATAATATGCCTTGTCAATATACTTGACATGGAAGTGACCCTGTGATCAGTATTTACATATTCTACAGAAAAATAGAGCAGTAATAACTTTTGTTTGTACAAAAGTCCATCTTAAGGTATTTTACACTAAGCCTGATCTTCTTCAAGTGTCTAATTTGAAAGATCCCCTTAGCCTTCTTAACCATGAGACCGAGGCACATAAATCTGCCCGAGGAAATCCGGTTCACAGTACAAAGGCTTCATTCACTTTGACAAGAAACGAACCACATAATCGTTGAACAGTTTTTGCATGCGCAGATGTCTGGCCAGCACAGGAAGTGTGAAGTTTCTGTACATACTGTATACTTCTCATGCTGTCATAGTTTCACTTTGTGTGTGTGTGTGTGTGTGTGTGTGTGTGTGTGTGTGTGTGTGTGTGTGTGTGTGTGTGTGTGTGTGTGTGTGTGTGTGTGTGTGTGTGTGTGTGTGTGTCTCTACATGAAACAGGTGGCTAACCTGAACCCCAAAGACAACACATACTCATTGAAGGACTTTATATATCGTGATATCCAGCGAGACTGGCCTGGATACTCAGAGGATGAGAAGTCCCAGGTTGACCGGATCCTGGCTCGGTACAGAACTAATTTACCCTCTGAGCATGAATACACACTCACTTGAGGGGCTATAACAGATGGCTCACATCTGTTAGACGTGAGTTCAGGTGGCAAAAACAACTGAGCTTTACAGTTTAATGCGCTCTCACACAGGTCTTCGTCTTGGGAAAGGACAAATGGCTTGTAGTAAGTTGTGAGATTTGAATTATATTGCATTAGTCCTGAAAGAGAAGTTTTTACTGATTGTGTCATCATTTATTCAAAGTTGCTCCAGTTGAAGATGCCCTGTGGACTTTTGTTGTAAACAATCAAAAGTTACACTGTGTTTACATTTAGTTTACTCACCAAAACATGTTGTGTCTCTCCTGGCAAACATGCTCAGTGCATTGCCTTATTCATTAAATATTTGCAAAGCAGACGCTTTTAAGCATTTTGAATTGTGCATAGTTTACAGACATGTTTGCTCGCTTGCAGTCTTTTTCTTATTTGCTTTTGTTGGCACACATCCAGCTGCAGCTGCTCTCTGTTAGAGGAAAAGCAAAGATAACTGAGAAAATAACTTCCTGTGTACTACATGAGCTGTGAGTTTGAAAAAGGATGTTCTGCAAACAGTTTTAATAGAAATATGCTTTCTTCTCCACTGACACACTCTCTTTTTTCTTTTACAGCAAATTAGGTCTTCCTACTGAGACCCTCTCATCAAACAATTCTCCCAAAGACAGTGTCCCCACATCCCCCCAGGTATCTGAACAAATACACACTAATACACACACACACAGCCCACAGTGAAGTATGCAGTTTTCAGCTGAATTCTGGGTGTTTTCCTGCAGAAGCGTCAGCCCGACTTTGACTTCATTGATCCTTTGGCGCCCAAGAAAGCCCGCATCTCCCACCTCAGCAATCGAGGGCCAACCGCATCTTCATCCTCCTCCTCCTCCTCTGACCGCCGTGAGGATGAGGGCAGTCCCAGCTCTAAACGCTCGTCCCTACCCTCCAGCATCACCTCAGGCCCTCCCACCCATCTCCCCATCTCGTCCCACCCTCCTGCACCCTCTCACCAGCAGCCCAGCCCAGCCTCCAACTCCAACTCCCCCAGCACCCCAGAGGGCTGTGGCACCCAGGACCTGCCCATGGACCAGAGTTCCTCATGCAGAGACCCATCACCCAGCCCCTTCGCCTCTGATAGGACCCTGCGGGAAGGCTATCGGCACCCTATACCTGTCTCCAGACCAGCCGCCTCCCCCAGCCCCCCTCCTCCTCCCCCTCCTCCCACTTGCACCTCACTCACGGTTACCTCGACTGTCATCACCAGCCCTCCCTTGTCCAGCAGTACCAACAAGAAGTTTAAAAAGAAATCCAAGAAGCACAAAGAGAAAGATCGAGAGCGGGAGAAAGGGAAACGGACGGAAAACGGTGGCAGAAGTCCTTCCATTGTAGCAGAGCAGACTGAAGAGACTCACAGAGGCAAAAAGAGGCACAGAGCTGAGGAAGACAGCAGAGAAGTGATCGACAAGAATCCTCACAAAGCTCAAGGTGCGTTTCTGTCCTGTTAATTTTCAGCATCGCTGAACCAAATGGTCCAAGACTTCAGTGACCATACATGCACGCACACATCAGATACAGATTACTATCAAACATTTTTCAGCTAGCAAGTCATGTTTTCCTCATATATATTTACATGTTCATATTTTAATGCTCTCAAACAGCACTTAGTTCTAACTCTCGTATTACTTGATTGACACGCATTGATAAACACACTCTGTGCCACTTGCCCTTCAAACAACAAGAAGTTGACGACAGTCAAACATCTTGCTGCTTAATCTACTATATATATTTTTTGAGAAGGCTCCAGTAGACCTTTTGACGTCTTCGAGCAGGAAAAGCACGAGTGTAAATAATGAAATTACTCATTTAGATACTTCAGGCCTCGTCCACACATATACAGATGTTTTCTAAACTGATATTTTCCCCCTCCATCAAAAGAAGAACATTGTGTTCACACAGCTTTAGTTTTACAAAATATCTGTGTACACACACAAATGCAGAAATGATTCAAAATGCTCAAACAAGCATGTCAGCCCAGTAGGTGGCAATAACGTCTAAATGAACAGTTCATGCTGGTGTTTTACACACTGGCTCACTGTCGCCCTGTCATGGAGCACTGGGACTCTCCAGTAGAGCAGAGTCATGTGAGGAGTCACACTTTTCCTACTGACAAGTCCAAATGTCTGATGTGAAAAAGACCTATGGGATGATAAAATTGCTCGGTCTGTTAGATGCTGAAAAGGTAATGGTCTACTAACGTTGCATCCAGCTCGTTTTGGAGATCTTCTGCCCCCTAGTGGCCACAAATCAATTAAAGCAGCTTTATTGTCAAAAGTCTTGCAAGAGGCTTTCACGTGCGTGTGTGTGTGCGTATTTGGACTCACTAATTCAAGCATTGAAATGTCTTGTCACTCACATTCTCACTCCGTCCAAGTTTCCAGCTTCCAGCCAGTTTATCCGTCAGACCTTGGATGTTTACCTTTTTTCAATCTTATCTGCAGTTTGAGAGACCTATTTCCTCACAGTCTTTAGTAGCTGCTCTTATTTAATGTATTTTCAGTATAGATATGCCTCATTTACTGCCTAAACTTGTATATACACATAAAGTCGCCTACAGAATTCAAAATCATCAAAGGGCAAAACGAATGACATTTTGTATTTTGTGCTTCATTAACCAACCAAGCTACTAAATGCAGTCGTCCATCATTGCAGGAGTGTTGATTCTGTGTTTTATGGCTCGTCAGTATTTACATTCTTACACTTTACTGTTTCAGATAAAGAGAAACCAGTCCAATCCACTGAATTCTCCTCCACAATTGAGATGCCTGACTATGTAGTGTGAGTAATCTTGATATACCTTGAAATTTCCATTTTCCTAAAGCATGACCCTCTTTGCCTTTCAGGGCTTCACGGTTTGCACCATTTGACTGTCATTAAACACTGAGACCGGACACAAGCTTGAGAATTAGGACACAGAAAATGCAGCAAAAAACACAGATGTGTTCAATCTGTGCAGTCTGGTATTCTCTCATGCTCAACAGATGTTAAACTTTCTTTCAGTATTTGACCTTTAGCAAACTGTCATAACAAGGAAAGTTTGAGGTTTGACCAAGGTTTGCTCATGGTGGAGTGCTGGTTTTGGTCTTGCACATAGCAAAAAAATATTTTCTGAAATGCTAGTTTTATATTTATTAAACTTGATTTGATCAATAGAAGAGATAAAAGTGCAGATCTCACCTGATGGAGGGGGGCTAGCCCACCTTCTGATACATGGCACAATGATGATGTGGGTCATCAGTAATAAATATAAGAGCTGAATGATAGACAGCATCTAGATATTTAAGGTTGAGGAAGCTTTACCTGGTTCTATATAAAAAAACAGGTTGTGTCCTTAATTTGGAACTTCAGTTGTCCATATGGGTTTTAAAAGTAAATTTGCCATCAATCGTGATGCCTAATTATTAATATAAATGGTAAATAATACCAGACCTAAGATGGAACCCTGTGGAATGCCCGTAGTTACCATAGAAACTCGGATTTCTGCTGTCTGTGTGTGACCACTTTCAAAAGATTCGATCAGTTAAATTTCCTGTCCCGTATTTACAGGAAGTACATGCCGTTGGTGTCCATGGACCAGCGACAAAGCTACAAGGATGACTTCAATGCAGAGTATGATGAGTATCGCCGGCTACACGCCCGCGTGGAGAACATCACCCGCCGCTTTACCCAGCTGGATACCCAGTGCCGGAAGCTGGCACCTGGCACCAAAGAATACCAGGTCACTGTTACTCTGTACTCACGTTGATGTCACTGTTTTCACATGCCAGTTTCTTATCTGCAGCCCACATACTGTGTAATCCTCACTGAGCATTTTTGGTAGATTTGTCCTCTCATACAGCGTATTCCATCATTTTCATGAATTCCCAAAAGGTGGCTGGTTAATCATTCTCATGGTATCATTGGGTCCCTGTACTGATGCTCCCATTACAGCACATGTTCATGTCATCAGAGATTTGGAGCCTGTCTTCAGGCTATTGTGCATCACATAGAGCTTTAAAATGATTTCTCTATATGCTAAATGTAGCATTCTCAATGTTTTCACCCACACTGCCTCAATTCCCTGTTACACTGCTAGTGAATGCACAGTATGTCATTTGTGATTTGTAGCCTTAACAGTGTAAATGATCTGCATGTGCATCAAAAGTGATCATTTTTACTTTCAATTGTACAGAAGGTGCAAGAAGAAGTCTTGAAAGAGTACAAAAAGATGAAACAAGTAAGTATTTACATAGACTTGTGTTTTTTTATAGACCACAAGCATGTTCTCATTATGACTTGTTTTGTCAAACACAGCAGGAGTTGTTGTTTGCGGCGTTAGCTGAAGTCTGATTATATTGTGTGTGTGCGTGTGTGTGTGTTACAGCACAGCCCCAACTACCACGTGGAGAAACAGCGCTGCGAGTACCTGCACAACAAGTTGGCTCACATCAAGCGGCTAATAGCTGATTTTGACCAGCGCAGAGCCCAGGCCTGGTGCTGAGAGCACAGCACACAGCATCTTCACTAATCAGTATTGAGAACGGAGTGTCGAACCAGGAGGGGGTGTCCGACTGGCTGTTATTTAACACCCCTTCAGTTACTGCCTCCACAACAGCCCCGCCCCCCACCTCTCTTCCTTCCCCTTTCCTTTTCCCATCATCCTTCTTCATTCCTTCCTTCTTTTCTGATCTTTGATTCCACTGGCTTCGTTGTTGCCTGCAATCATGAAAATCCCACTTTGACTTTACCCCCCCCCATCTTTTGCTTTCTATTTTTTCCCCCTCATTGAGCTCCTGTGGACTTCATACCACTGGACCGGAGGAAGGGGCTGCCTGCATGTGTGAAAGGGTTCGGGGAAATACTTCAACTCTTCTAACCTTTGAAAGACTTTATCTTCAGGCAAAAAAAAGAACAAAAAAGTATTTTTGAGCATCACAGAAAATATTAACAATGTATTTAAGTTAAAAAAAAAAAAAGAGGGAGATCTATTTATTTTGGGACTCATAGTGCAACAAAAGAGTCCGCAGATGATATATTGTTTAACTTTTGTTGAAAACAATGCAAAAAAATTACCGCGGGCCTTATGTGTTTTGACTCTGTGAAGCCATTTTGCACGCAAGATCCATTAATGTCCTCTCATCTGGCAAAGATGTCTCTCCTGCCTCATTTCCTCTCTGTAAAAACTGTACTGGATAACCTTGCTTCAGCGCACTGCTGTCGCCGCTGAGTTTGAGGCTGAGGAGGAAGGAAATGAGACAGGACAGAGAAATCACTTGAGCTGTTTGAGAAGCAACAACCGTACGTGTGCATGGATTGTAAATTTAGTTGTAATGGCGACATGGGGTGGTGAGGGTGGGGTAACTAAAGGAGTGTGGTCCCCTGTCAGTAGGGGGCCGTTGTCCCTGCACCAACAGTGTTTAGTGTTCACGGTGCATTATGGGTGCCTTAAGGTGTTTACACTCGGAAACGCCGAGTTGGGCCGACCCTTAGGGTCCACAGGCTACACAAAGGAACTATAACTGCCTGGAAACAGGCTGTGTGTGTGTGTGTGTGTGTGTGTGTGTGTGTGTGTGTGTGTGTGTGTGTGTGTGTGTGTGTGTGTGTGTGTGTGTGTGTGTGTGTGTGTGTGTGTGTGTGTGTGTGTGTGTGTGTGTGTGTGTGTGTGTGTGTGTGTGTGTGTGTGTGAGTGAGTGAGTGAGTGAGTGTGTGTATGAGTGTGTGTGTGTGCATGTCTGAGATGCTGGAGGAAGGAAGGGATGTTAAGTCTGGAAGGAGTGTTACAAAATCGTGTGTGTGTGTGTGTGTGTGTGTGTTGTATGGTTGTGCATTATGTGGAGTGACAGTTGAAAGAGAAAAAAATAGAAATGTGGAGAAAAAAGTGAGAAATATGAAAAACAAACAAAAAAAGCTGCTATAGTGTTTGACCAGCCAGAGCACTCAGGATCAACCTGGCTGGAGTAACAGTACCTGATCTTAATTGAAGAGATATAGAAGATCTTTATTTTCCAGAATGGTTGATGTGGAGACCCTGGAAAGGACTGCGCCCACCTCTTCAGCTTTATCCAGTGCAAAAAGTCTGTTTCTGTTGTAGAAGGAAGCCAAAACTTGTCATCCACAAGAGGACAAATCTGTATCACGATGTCAGATGTATTTGATTCTCAGTTTTGAGTTCTGCAGAGCAGTGAAAGGTTTCAGAGTAGCATTTTTTTTTTCAACATTGATGCTGATTTTAGTTCAATGGATGGATGAATGGCTTCTATGAAAAGTCTTTATTTCAACAAGGGAAAAATTGTTTACAAACCTGTGTTAGAATGTTTGCCAAAAATTAAATACTTTCTTATTCTGCATCCACAGAGTATAATTTCTGATTGGGGCTTAATTTTAGGAGACTTGAATCATGGAAAGTGTCTCATTCCATTAAGAAAAAGTAAAATTCCTTTACATTTGGGGATGTGAGGATGATTGTCACTGTGCAAAGATTGACTGGAAACTTTTGTTGCGGTCAGTCCTTCTCAGCAGTCTGGTCTCACTCAGTGGACGCTGTAGGAGGGACACCTGTAGAATCTAATGCAGTCCAATACATCAGCCCTGCCACAACATCTGTCTTTATGGAGTTTGGAACGTTTAGTTCATGACATGTGGATTGGATTTTATGTTTACAGTTGAGGCCATAGTTAACGGCGGTGTTGTACTGGACTGCATTATATTCAGAGGTGTTTCTATCTTTTTTGGCTTTCCCATTTCCATACATGCAGGGTGCAGAATATTAGAAACACCTCTGAATATAATGCGGTCCAGTACAACACCACCTTTAACTATGACCTCAGTGCTGCAACATGTAATGTGATGAAGCCCTCTGAGTCTGTGTCCTGTGTTTGGAAGTGTTTAAGTGAACATTGGTCAGTTATGTTTCACGTCTGTTTTGGTTGTGGCATCCTGTCAGATGGTCAGTCTCTGCAGCAGACTGGCTGTTTTGTTCAGCTGACAAAATCAATTTAGCGTAATTACTAACTGAGCTTCACTTCCTTGTTGTCTCTCAGAGTTATTTTGGACAGAAACACAGCATTTGGATCTCGGATGTGTCACAATGACAGATAAAAAAAAACAACACATTCACAAGCATTCAGGCTCTCCTCGAGATCTATGCTTACTACATCTGTGGGCTACAGGGTCAGTCTTATGGTTTATTTTTCCTGTTTTCCCTTGCAATGGTCATTTCCTGCTATTTGGAGCATCACAACGGGCCACTTCAGGCCAGGGTTTCACATCCAGCCTTTAAGGTGTTATCCTCTTCAGCCCTCCTAAAAAGTCTCTATCAGAACAAATTTACTTCAGTTGGGTCTGATCGACATGAATAAGCGTTATGTGACCTATTGTGGTGGGACAAAGGAGGGAGGGAAGTCGTTTGATCGTGAGTCTTAATGAGGAAATGACAAAGTTTTGAAAGAAATGCCCTGGCAGTGTTTTGATATGAGAAACCACTGAAAATCAAGTGTGAAATCTGATCCTGCCCATGTGAAAATATAAGACATTTCAATAAAAATCAACCTAGTTTTACCTGGAAAATGGCTGTTGTTGTATACCCTTTGTGGTTTCCTTTCCATGCATTTGAAATATGTCTGATATGTGGTGTTATCTTTATTGACTCAATAGCAGATCCTCTCAAAGCTCTCATGAGTAAAAAGAAACGTTTTAAGCCATTACTTTGAATCACTGTTAGAAAAGACTCCGCTCCATCAGTAATCTGTGAGCCTATTGAGCTAACTGCTGTATGGTGCAGAAAATAACACTTGTCCAGTTTGCATTTACATTTTATTCTAAATGTATTCATGGTAAAATATAGACAATTGAAATAATTGCTCTAAATGGTCCTTGGTACCTGCAGTTTTATTACTTGGAAACTATTATTCAAAATGCAAGCAGTCTGGTTTATAAGAGCCACGTCTGAACATAGATCATCCTGCACCAGACAAGGAAAAGTGAGTGAGGGGTACGTTAAATCAGCGGTCCCCAACCTCCGGGCCACACAGAGAGACTGAACAAAAATATTTTATTAATCATCAGACTCTGAAAGAGGTTTTATTTTGAAAATCAGGTGCATCTGCCTGTTCCTCTGTACACGTCAAACACGCACACACACTATTAATAATAACAGTTACAGGAAGGAAGGAAAATTTTGTTTTCTGGGAAATTTGTGGGAATTTTCTGGCCATTTTTGGCCAATTATCTGGGAATTTTCCAGCAATTTTGTGGGAATTTTCTGGAAAATTTCCAGGAAAATTCTGGCATTTTCTGGGAGTTTTGCAGAAATTTCACAGGAAAATTCCAGTGATTTTTCAGCGACAATCTCAGCATTTTCCATGAAATTTTTTGGGAAATTTTCCAGGAATTTTTAGGGACAATTCTCGCAATTTTGCTCTAATTTTCTGGGAATTTTCCAGCAATTTTGTGGGAAATTTCAGGGAAAATTCCAGGGATTTTGCATGAGTTTTCTGTCAATTTTCCCAGAATTTTCCAGGAACTTTGCAGAAAGATTTCGGCCATCAGAAACTGAACCTCCTCCGCCTCGGTCATGTGATACAGTAGTAAAAAAAATAAACCCACAAGCTAGCAAAAATGAGTAAAAAACAGACTTCTTTGGAGAGCTTCTTCGGAAAGGGAAAAAGGCCAAATGATGAGACAGAAGAAGAGGAGCCTATAACTTCCAAGAAAAAGAAAGCTGCATTTAAGAGACAATATCAGCAGTCCTTCTTAAAATACGGGTTTATCGCCTCAGGTGATTCTCACGCACCAAGCCCGCTCTGCGTAATACGTGGCAACAGGCTGGTGAATACTGAATATGCTGTGTGCTCTGTACTTCATGTCCACTCAGATGCTTTTAAATCTTATTGGACCCTAATGCGAATAAAAAATTAAAAAAAAAATAAATCTGTGAACGCGCTTATGTGCACGCGCAAGGCTGCGTAGTATCTCTTTAAGAAGGGGGAGGGGCTGCCACACGTCACGTGACGCACAGAGTTGACAAACCGCGGAGCGCCCGTCTCTCGTCTCCTCCGCTGGATCCTCCTCAACCCTGTCCAACCTCTCAGACTAAAAATGGCGCAGCAGTTCGTTCAGGCCAAAATCAAAGGAGACAAAGTGGTGCTGTTCATGAAGCCCACGTGCTCGTACTGCATCATGGCCAAAGACGTTTTGTCAAAGTACAGGTTCAAGCCGGGACACCTGGAGTACATCGACATCAGCGGACGCAGCGACATGGGCAGTGTGCAAGATTATTTCCTGGAACTGACCGGAGCCCGCACGGTAAACACGGCGATGCTGCTTTGTCATGCTGGGAACAAGGAAGGAGTGTGACCTGCAAACACAGGCTGACGCGTGTGTGTCTGAAGCACTGATGTGTGCCAAAGGAGGACCGGTGGGGTCACTTTAGCCTCAGTACAGACCATAAATCAGTGCAGGTTTAGCTTTTAACGGCGTCTGTGTGAACAGTGTTAGCTGTCTGTTTTAGCAGTGATCAAGGTGTGACCAAGTTCTGAGTCACGTCCTGGTTGTAGTTTCGTTTTGAGCACAATGTTCCATGAAAGGCGTGCAGCAGGATTCCCACATGATGGAGTCAGAGAGGGCTGTGGCGGCCCTGTCCAGCTTTACAGCACAAGGCAGTGTGGCAGTAACAAGATATCTGACTGATGAATGTCAGCTATGGGACCATGGTTTATAACTCTGCACTGGTGGAGGGAGTAGTCAGATCCTTTTCTGAAGTACAAATACTGCTATCACACTGTAGAAAGAGGTTATGTAAGTACAACCAGGAATCAGGAGGTATGAAAAGTAAAAGAACTGAATACATGTTATACTATTATGCTTTTATTATGAGATTATTAGGACTGTTGGTTGTAGAGACCATCTGTGCTGAGGGTTGAAGGTGTGTGGCTTCTCTGCAGCAGCATCCATATGTGATGCATTACAGTCCACCACGAGCTCTCTGGCTGTGCTGATATTGACATCAGGTGATGTTACACCATGTGATGAGGCTGAGGTGGCACAGAAAAAACAAAACACTCGAAGTACAACATACTCTAAATTTGTACGTAAATACAGTATTTGAGTGTATGTAGTTGCTTTCCATCACTGGGTAAATATAGTGTTATGTTGCCATTTTCATAGTGTAAAGTGTAAAATATATGTGAGGAAACCAGTTTGTCGAATCAGATTCTGGACAATCCTGTGAATTAATACCTGCTTATTGATGAGCAGCATGGCCTTATACACCCAGTGATGTTACAGGGGTAGTTACCATGGTGTTAATAGGAGCCAGCTGTGTATTGTCTCATGGTATATATTGTGATGTCGGCCAACCTTATGCACAACACTGAAAATCAATGACTGCATACAAATGTACCTGCTGCAGACCTGAACCCCTTGTGTTGGTTTGACTGTAGGTCCCGCGGGTGTTCATCGGTGAGGAGTGCATTGGAGGCGGCAGCGACGTGGCGGCGCTACATGAGAGTGGTAAACTGGAGGGCATGCTGCAGTCCATTGGAGCCCTGCAGTGACCCGCTGCACGCCTCCAGGTACAGGACTCCACACACACACACTCACGAGAAGTGAAAGAGGGAGTGACTGTAAAACAGGGAAGCGTTTGTAATAGCAAAGAAAAGGAGCTGGGTGTTTCCCCTCAGAAGACCCCGAGCAAGTCATTAAGTGCATTAATTAGTAACAGTAAGCTCTCATTAGTGCAGGGATAAATAAATGAAAGGAAATAAGATGCCTGAGGTAATTGCCTGGTGGTAAATGCAGATCTGCTGCAGGCCCACCCTGGATCACACCCTGATGGAAATGTACAGATGGGTGACAAATTGAAGGAAACACCCGAGTGAAAAACATAATGAACGCAGATGCTTCAGTCCAGGCCACAGGGGGGCTTTGAATGAACACTTTGATGAGTATGAAACCAGTGTTCATCATGTGCTGTGGCCTCCACAGTCACCAGACCTCAGCCCAGATTAACCCCCGTACATGACTGTGAGCCGTTACACTGAGACCACACTGTGTGATACCAGCCTGATGATGGCCTGACTGCTGGTTTTAAGTGTGTTTATACTGAGAGAGCATAGGCGCAGCATCTGGGACAGCTCACCGCCCCCAGACGAGAGAAAACTGTTTGGCAACTTCAGCGCGTTGACACAAAGGGTCACTGGTCAGGTGCGACTTCATGCTCTGCAAAGCGACGTAGCTTCGCTGTCATTCACAACACCAGGAAGCACACACAGAGCAGAGAGCAGGCGCGGCCAGTCTGTGGAATGTTCATTCTAAAACATGTCTTTATTTAAAGTCAGACGTCACGTTATCTACAGCCTGTACAACACCTGCGTCTCCGCACCGGGCGTGGATGCAGCACTGGAGCGCACTTTGTTTCACAGTCCAATTCTTCAGCTGTTATTTACTGATTTTCTTTCTTTGTCTGAGGATTTCTTAGCAGACGCACGCTTTGATCGCAGCAGGTTAAAGAGGCCGACTGGTGTCTCCTGCGCGCTGTCAAAACCTCACAGCAGTAGCTTTCTTCTACTATTTACACAGCCTCTGCTGAAGTACTGCAGGACGTGGACACAAATACAGTTACAGGCTGACTGTTGAATGTTGCTGACGGATACTGAATAAAAAATAGCTGCAAAATATCACTATTGATTTTGTTTTTGTTTCAGTTCGTGTGACAAATGAAGTTGTCCTGTCTTCCCGTACCCCAGCTTTTTTTAATAAGCATGTCACCTTGTCAGTAAACACCAGCAAAACAGTAGACTGTAAAACAGTGGAACCCAGTCGTCTCTTCAATACCACAATGTCATAATCATGTCACATACAGTAAAGTTTACAAAAATAATTGCAGCACCAATAAATCATATTCTCATTATGATTAAAAACAACCTCTCAAATGAAAAAATAAGGTAAAATAAATACTGTGTATCACCCAGAGGCATTGTGGTTATCAGTGTACCAACGTATGTTCATGATATGGTTGTTTTTCCGTCATCTTTATACCACTTCTGTACACGCAGATGCTACAAAAGGCTTTTGCCCTTTTGTGTGACGGACAGAGACAGAACATTATTACTCATTATTGCAGACAGATTAAGAATAGATTCAACATTTTTTCATATTAACCTGCAAAGGAAATGGTGAAAAAGTCGAGCTCGCTGGCTTTAAATGAAGTCTTAAAAATACATTGATTATTGTTCTGGATTTGGTGTACAGAGCACTTGATTTTGATACAGGCTATTTGTAGTTTAATGTGAAGCCGTTTCTGAATGAAAGCGACGCTCGGCTGAAATACCGATCGAGCCGCCGCCAAGCTGGAGGCTCCAGCGCTATTTCAGCTGGAGAAATGTTGCATGTGCACACAACGTTCACGATTTCCAGATCCGACAGGACAGAGAAGCATCATGGGCCAAGGTTAGTTTGAGACGGAGCGGTCCGTCCCCAGGTGTGGAGCAGGGACGGACACGCCTCAGCGCAGTCTCCTCCCTGCTTTGTCGGCCTGACGCCACGTTACCCGTCACTGTAGCCTGAAACGGTCTGCGCGTGATCCTGGTCTGCGGTTCAACAGATGTGTGGTCATTTGATATATCTGTTCTCCTAATGGAGCCATTTTGTGTCATTGTTCATCTTCGAAATCCACCATTTTGCCTCCGCCAATGAAAACATAATCCATCACGGAGCGTCTGGCCGGTGGCCAGCCAGTCATTTTCAATTCACATTGGGTTTTAAGCATCAGTCATGTTGTATTGCCCATGATGGAAACGTCGTTATGCAAAGGACGCGCAGTCATTTGCTCCGGGGGAAGAGAGGTGTGTCACAGCGGTGTATGTCACTGCTCGACCACGTTGTCCTATTGGTTAAGGAGTCTTGTGACGTTTTCCTCTGCAGCAGTGTCCTTCACAGTCAGCCCTTCATCCAGCACGACAATCTGAAAACAAAACTGTTTCTCCAGTCTCACTCTGTCATCGTTGTCTCCCTGGTCTCCCCCCTCTGCTCTCCCCCCACCCTGTCTTCCCACAGGTTTCTGGCTTCCAGGTGGGGTCACATGACTATGCAGCGGGACTTGCGTAGTTTGCGTCGCCGCTGCTGGTACTCACTGAGCTCCTGCAGGTAGCCTCTGGATGGCCAGCGTAACCTCTCCACCTGCTCACGCTCCTCCTCTGAAACACACACACACACACACACACACACACACACACACACACACACACACTCGTAACTGTGGTCCCCTACAAACACAACCATGGGGATAAAACCACTGCAGCAAGATTTACTGCACTTGGCCGATGCTCACACGGACACATTGAGTAGTAACTCTTTGGATTGTTGCCATGAACACAGCCAACAAGGCTGAAATATCAGATCAGATTTCATTTACACTGACAAGCAGAGGATCAACGGTAATCGATCATGCGCTGTCTGCTTATTCTGGCCTTTGACTTCCCATGTGCCCTTCAGTACCCGTCCAATGACCGTAAAAGATTTTGTGTGTTTGACTAATGATGACAATAAAACGTGCTACTGCTACTAACCAGAGCAATGTTGCAGTTGATCTTTGTATTAGCTTTGACTGCGTTTCTGTGACCTAATGAGAAGCAATCAAAGTATATTGCAACGCAAGCAGGAACTTATAGTATTCAGCAAACTATAAGGCAGCGTGACAACACACAGTGTAATACAACCCAGACTCCAAAAAAGTGGGGACGCAGCATGCAGTCGCTCCATCCTCGCTTGTGAACGACTGACCCTTACCAGGGTGCCCCTTTCATACCCAATCATGATACTCTCACCTGTTACCAATGAACCTGTTTACCTGTGGAATGTTCCAAACAGGTGTTTTTGGAGCGTTCCACATCTTTCAGTCTTTAGCTGCTCCTGACACAACTTGTCTGAAACGTGTTGCTGCATCAAAAGCAGAACAAGCAGATATTTACAAAAATCAATGAAGCTGATGAGGTCAAACGTTAAATATATTGTCTTTGTGCTATTTTTAATTGAGTATATGTCAAAAAGGTTTGGCAAATTTTCACAGCAGCCTAACCTATTTGGGGTCAGGGTTGTATGTAAGTGCTACCTTTGCTCTGTAACAGTATGATAAAATACAGAGGTTTTCACTGGTGTCCTGTGACCATGCTTGATTCACAAAATTAAACAAAAAAACATCAAAACTAGAAAGCGATGAACTCATTTTCTTCAGTCCAAATTATTAAATTTAATTTGAATTCACATCTCATTATTGGACACCTTGATTCCACCTCATGTATTTTACAAACTGGTTGGCCATTTGACAGAAAGTGAGATCCAGCCTCCCATTCACAGCACTTCTGTGAGACAGAGGGAGCCTAACCTACATATACTGTGTGGAAAAACACGAAAGCCTGGAGGCGCTTTGACTTAGTCATTTTTAAAATGAAGCCTGACGCGTCTAAAAAGTGGAAATCAGCGGTTTCTTTTTGCTATCACTCTGTGCAGCAGTTTTAGCTGCATAACCGTCACACAGAAGGCTTGTTTGCATTTGTCAGACATTTAGCATGTGTTTAAAAATCCCCACACTGACCTGAGAGCTCCAGGAAGTCAGGTTTGTGGCTGAAGATCAGGTAGTTGTTGGCGATGAAGTGGAGGAGCCACACATACAGCTGCTCTGCATTGTGGCACTGAGAATCAATTGAAACACAGACATTATGTCAAAACTAGTGACGGCCATGCTCGGGAGAATTCATGCTTTTCAACAGATTATCATGAATATCTCTTGCAGATGGAAGCCTGGGGTTACTGCAAGTTAAAAGATTACGCTTGGCAAAGAAACGTCACTGCATTTGGCATCTTTTGACAAACGGCTAGATTTCCTCTATACACAGAATGTGCATTCACCACGGAGCACTAATCCATTTACATATACAAGCCATCTCCTGCAGGCCTGTTCATGTTCTCCGTTCATCTCTCTTGCCCTTTTTCACCCTCACACACTCAAAACGGCACTGACCTTTGCTCGGCGGAGGAGTCGAATCACGCTGATACCTGTTGATGACAGCTCTCTGCTGGGCATGCTCTGAAGGTAAGCGCACACACACACCTCGCACAGATGTTGCAGACGTTTCACCTGGTACATCTCGGCACAGACCAGCACGGCCATGGCCTGCAGCACACTGGCTGGACACGCAAACACACAGCACTGTCTGATACACTGTACGTGTAAGTATTGCACATGAGTCGGTTCAACATCGTGTAGGTTACATATTCCACATTTACACAACAGCTGGAGCCATTTTTAAGCACATAGGCCTCCAGATGAAATCAAGTGTTACGATTATTGGTCCAAAACTGAAATTGGAACAGAGCCATGCAAGGGATGCCCCATGAAGCTTAGAGCAGCCATATAAGAATAATAAACGCACTTTGTGGGTGTATTTAATATAAGATTAGAAAACGCTGAACAAATTCCAAAGGCATCAGTCCCATCAGTTAAAGCCGCTTCCAGCAGAATGTTTAGCATTATTTAACATTATTTGCAGGCTGGTTGCAAATAAAGTTTGTTTACTTACAGAGCACATTGAGAGCAAATGGATGTGGCTGAATGCTGGGCCCACTCAGTGTGACACAGCACAGACAAATATGTAGCTTATAAAAGACAAACAGTGAAAATATTAACACCCTCACTTTTTATATTAACGATGGATAAATTAACTGTGTGTATGCTAAAGGTGTTGTTTGAAGTGAGAAAAGTGTTACTGGACTCCACAGTTGGCCTCATGTCTGCAGAACACTTTCAGTGTTTCAGCACCTTTTAGGCCCAAAGCTTCACGGTTCTGATTGACTCTCACCGCTCTCATCTGCTGCGTTTCCAGCGCCAGCGAGCAGCACTCTGAAACCCCACCGTACACTGCCTGCACAGCTCCAAACAGCTAATGGGCAAAGTTAGCAGCTAGCTGGTGAACACAGTGGAAACATTGAGCGGCTAAAGAGTCAGATATTTCCCTCGGGAGTTGGTGGAGGCCAAAACAGAGGTAAAAGAGAGAATACTGAACTCGTGTTTGACAGGTGGCCAGAAACACAACTCCAGATGTTTGATGGCTGCATGCATGGCCAAAACATAATACTGCCTTCCACCCTTAATCATAAACCAAGGATACAAACATTATGCATTCAATCAAATCACAATATATAAGAAAAAAATAATTTCCCACTGCCCTTTCCAAGCTGTCAAATTACATCCTCACACACACACATGCAACAAACCAGTAATGTCCTGTTATGTAATGTGGAGTCAAATGACTCCTGCATTTATGTCAGTCAAACGCAGCCCTCAACATCCTTCTCTCCCTCCTGTAAACACTGATGCTCAAAACATACAAATGAGCATTAACAATGTGTTCTATCATATGCGGTATTTATCTGAATGGAAGACTCCCTTTGATTTCACTCACACCCTTCGTGTTTGTCTCCACTGGTGGAGTTACCTTGCAGTGACCTTGAGTGCTGAGCTCTTATATAACAGTGCAGCGGCTGCAGCCTCTGGAGCTCTTTCATGCCTTTAATTTCCTGTTCCCATGACTCAACGTGAAGCTGTATCTCTGCAAACAGCTTGCTTACCCTCCTTGTACCTAAGCTGGATCTTAAGGGCTGCTTGTCGAAGTTTTTCACGATTTTTTTTCATCAAAACATCTCATGCCACAAAATAAGGGGATTGTCAGCTCTCAGTAGCTGGTTATTCAGAACGGATTATTCTGAGCCTTTACAATGTCTATTCAGCAGCTTCGTTATGTAACAATACTGGAAAGAAAGATGACAGGCAATGTTGTAATTAACTCTAAGTCTGTAACTGTGCGTTATACGGCTTTATCTATTAACTCAGGAGGGTATAGTTTCTCTCTGAACCTGTAATCACCTGTAGTTTGAAGGCTTGACTCAAGAGGGAATACAGTTACTTTTGATGAGATTTGGGCTTATCCAGTTGTTTAGCTGGTTGTTTTTGTTGTTGTTTCCTAACCTGTTAGCAAATACTAGCCTACTTACTCGTGCAGCAGACACAGAGCAACATTGGGATTACACTTGAGTTCCTTTGGCCACCTGTTAAGAGGTAAAACCAGTAATCACTGCTGAAATGTTTGACTGTGTTCACCAGTTTTAGTTCACCAGATTTACCTCGACTCTGAGCCATTTAGTCACTGAAAAGGTAGCATACAATCAGCCTGAGAACAAGGACTGAAAACCAAAACGAGGAGCTAAAAGTGGCTGAAAGCTGCTCAGTGTTGACTTTCAGCAGCCTCCACAGTATGAGCTAAGTCACAGGGAGTCACTTGATTCAGCGCTGGGATAAAAATATTGTAACTTTAAGGTGGCAGAGACACTTCAAAAAATGGGAAGCGCTGTAGCTCACTGCCAGCACAGGAGAGAATTATCAGCACTAATTACTTTGAAAACGCAGCGCACAATGTGACAGATAGCGTCAGAGGAAAACAACAGCAGCAGCAGCAGCACGTCTGGGGCGGCGAGTCTGCACTGTTAAAGTGGATGAAGCAGCGATGCCACGGGTTGATTTTGTCATCACTAAATCTAATTTAATTTTAAGCTCAGTGCTGTTCTCTGCGTCCCTCCTGAGACTGACACTGGCAGCATGTCGCAGTCGCACAGATGGTTGATGGCACTCATCATCTGCGCTTTCGTTTTGGGCTGCGTTTTGTGAGCGAGGCTTACAGGAAAACACTACTGTACCTCTCTCAAGTGTCCTCTGATTTGGTAATGGTGCTTATTCCTGCGGCACGTTAAAATGACATCAAAGGTCCATTGTCCTTCTGTCACTTTGCTGGTCACATGCATGGCATCTAAAGCGGCTTTCATCGCAGCAACAAATCAACTGACCATCTATTTAGAGTTATCCATTATTAAAGTAAGCAAACTCTATTTTTATTTACAGCAACAGCCTGAGGGAGACGTTATAGGCGGGTGAATGAATAACACACTGACTGAGGGTTTCCCAGTGCAATCAATCTCACCACCATACAATATCTGCTACAGGGTTTAATTAGTCCACAAGATAAAGAGGACTGCAGGGCTATTTTCTTACTATATTTAGGCCTCCCGATGGGAATGTGTTTGCAGTTTTAGGTGCCATTTAGGCATTAATCTTAAGTTGTGGTCACAATGGTACACTTGAGCACTTGTCTGGGCTGTGTGCAGTAAGCTCACCAGGACAGCAGGAGTCAGTGTAGAGGTACTCCAGGAAAGACAGGAAGGTGTCCGAGGAGACACCGTGGATGGGCACCACTCGGCTCCGAGCCTCTGCATACTTCCCGCTGAACATGGCCGCCATGACATCACAGCGCGCAACCAGCACTGCCCGGTGGGCTGGCAATACACTCCCTTGAGCGCACACACACACGCAAAATTAACATTTAAGGTTTGAATTTCAGAGTAGCATTGAGGAAAGTCCCAAAGAATTGTGAAGTGAAATACCTGAAACCATCACAAACACATCCTCCACTATCACTAACATGTCCCTTTGGCCTCATCACAGAAGCATAGACGCCAAACTGATTCAGTTTTACTTATCATGAGCGATGATTTCATCTGTCATTATGGGCCATTGAAATTATCAGTTAAAAAAAAGACATGTAAAGCCTGGGCACACGTCCTGACATAATCGCTGTCATTAAGTGCTGTTAACAGCCAGTGACAGCTGTCGCCACACTCCATTATCATGTCAGCATTAAAAAAAAAAAAAAAAAACCCACAAAATATTCCTGTCGAAATTTTCTCTGACCTCCATCAGCTGAACACCGAGCTCAGAGGTGCAAGGACAAGAAAAACTCAGCGCACTTTTTCATGAGATAAATATTGATTGAGGAGAGGCTTTGGGGCATTATTTCTGGATTTCTCGGTTTGATCCATTAATAGAGAACTGGCTAAATGCAGCTCATGGAGGAGCTGTTGGTGAGATGAAACATGACAGGAACGGAAAGCAGCCGGTCCCTCGGACCGTTTTATCTTATTTTGTCTCCAAATGGATGACCAGGCCCCGGGACTGAGATCATAATTCAATCACGGCTAATAAAATGTGACCTTGCGCTGCTGTGTGACGGTGCATACATTTGTAAATGTGTGTGTGTCGAACAGATTAGCGTGCACCCACCTTGCACCATGAAGATGACATCAGAGTAAAGAGGAGAATTGAAGAGGTTGACAAGAGTCTGGGGGCCGAGCTGAGCCGCCCGTGCGCTCGGGGTGTCCCTGGGACCCTATGCGTGCACACACACACAAGCAGGAGAGAAGAAGCAAAAAGGACAGACAGAAAGAGTTAACACTCCTCTGCTGGATGTCAGGTACTACTTACCAGCACAATTGCCATTCGGTGCATCTATCTCACCTCCCCTGTGGAATACAAATGGCCTCTGTGCCAGTCTTCCTTAGCGCTACCCAAACATACTTGAACTGCAATGCCAAGAACGACATGAGAGAACTGACTAACACTGAAAACACACTGAAAACCAGACGGCCGTGCAAACTGTCTATTTATTAACACATTTCTGCTCATTTAAAGCGTTTCAAGGATAATAATGCATATTGCATCATTATAAATTGCATGATGATGCTGTGTATGCATACACTATACTGCACTGGACAGCAGGTGAAATCAGTAGTATGAGAACGGCTGTCAGTGTACAAGTGGTTTTGTTAAGCCTGCGAATGAGTGCCGTCAAAGCATCCCATTACCATGACATGACCTTTCTCAGTCAACTGAAGCACAAAGAACTCCATATTCTCGCACTGCTCTGCCGCAGAGGGAGCGCTCAGCAAACACAGAGCCTTCAGAAGAGGCAGCAACAGAATCAAGCCCCTTTGATTTTGTAAATCAATGGAAAGCGTATGGAAAGCAAATTTCAGCTGGTCTCCAGAGCGAGGTGACCCGGAGGTGTCTGCAGAGGACGAGATGAAATCATGACAGGACATTAGGGCGTCTCATCGCGTTAAAGTGGCCCAGCCATCTCTCTGTGTGTCAGCTCGTCTCAACACTGCCTCAGGTAGAAGACCCAGTTCCATCCAGATGGGTTGGTAGACCATGCATGGTGCCAAAGGCTTGTCAGACACAGACATGTCATATCTCCTGATCGCTCTCTAAATGCTAAAATCTGCTGCCTGCTACACGGAGCCACCTCATGTTTTCTAAATCGAAACAATGCTTTGCAGACGTGACACTGCAGTTTTCAATGCAAAGTTGGATTCCGTGGCTGATGTCCGGTGTGAACTCCTTCCAGACCTTGTGTTGTGCTTTAAGCTCCTTTGAGAGCATCTCTTGTTTGTTTTGTGCTAATGATTTTGTGATACAGGCAGTAATTATGTAAATATGCTAATTATCGCCACATTATTACTGCGCTGTTTCTAAACAAGGTCTTGCTAATTAAGGCGCTGTTAGTCTGCAACTACAAAAACATGTGTTTATATTTTCAAAGAGTAGATTTGACACATTATAGATATTTAACCCCTTTTGGGAAGGGCTGTTTTAGCATACATGCTATAGGATATTACAGTCTTAAACCAGGTTCCTGGTATCCGATTTTTATTACATTTGTGTGTGTGAAAGAAAGAGAGGAGAGGTGATTTTAAACATTAAAGACTTCACCCTGTCTCTGCCGATGAGGGATCGTATGCGCTCCATAAGCTGAGCCACCGCTAGTGAATTCTTCAGCTTCTCCTCCAGGGCCTCCTGGAGGTGATCCCACTCCCACGCTCCTAAAAAACATCCACAAACACACCGATTCTGTGGAGCCACAACAGTACAGTTTACAGAAACTCTTTTCTAGCTGGCATTGTGCCCTGACCACCCACGCACCTTATGCTGAACACTCAGGACCTGTTTTTGACAAACTTGGCTTGTTCTAAAATTTGTCTGCTTGTATAATCCATGGTGGTTATGGGTGGGACACCCAGGCCAGATTCCACCAATGTCAGAAACTGTGACCCAAATGCCTTTGCGTAACACATCATGCCACTTCTAACTTTTTCCCAGTTGGTTTGTGGCTAAAAATGCCATTCCATAGAAATCAAAAACATCACATGCATCACATTAAGATATTTTGTTTTAATCCAAATTTTCACAAATTAAATTAAAGGTATCATGTGTAATTAAATGCTATCATTTAATACAAATATAAACCAGTTTTGGTAGCTAATCTAACGTTAATGTCAGCGCATGCCAGCGTGCTCACACTGACAATGCCAGCACGCTGATGTGCAGCCAGTGTAATGTTCACCATGCTCACCATCTGAGTTTAGCGTGTTAGCGTGCTAACATTTGCTAATTAGCGCTACACAAAGCACAGCTGAAGTGGATACGTTATTAGCTCTGCAGGTATTTGGTCTAAGAGGAAAAGCCTGGTCTGGGGATGCACAATGGTGATGAAAAAAAAAAAGCAATCACATGGATCAAGTAATTACAATTCAACAGCTGTTGAGACATTTCACTAAAAACCACAAATGTGAACCTCACGATGGCACTGGATGTGAATGTCTGTCCAAACCTTTCTGGCAATCCATCCAACAGTTGTTAAGATATTTCACCATGAACCAAAGAGAGCTACGGACAGAACCACACTGTTATCCCTAGAGCTGCTAGCATAGTTTAAAACGATGAATGTACAATAAATAAACAGAAAAATAGAAATTTGGATATGAACATCAGAAAGGATGTAAAATACAGACTCGGTATGTAGCAGCACTGAATATAAAGTTAAACTATAAAAAACACAATAAAGACAGAGTAAAACTCTTCACCCTGCGTTCTCATTTGGCAAACGTGCATGTATTGACCTCGGTGGTATACTCCTTTATAAAGCCTGCACAGCTCTGCAGCTTGATTGAGGTGGCGCACTCTGTCTCACCGGGACATAAACAGACTGTCGAGGGAAGAAGGGAGCTGGACTGGGCAGGATTTATCTCATCATTAGTTCATAATGATGGTATTTGGGCTGATAGAGGGATTACCGCAACACACGGTGCTGGATAATGACAGTGCACGGCACATACACCTCATAGGCAGGGTGAGAGATTAGCTGTGCCGCTATGCTATGATGCAGCCAGAGCCAGGGCTGGATACACTGCTCCATGTTTTCATGTGTGGAATGAAGAGGCACTGAATAAAATGGAATATATGTGCAAAAAGCAAAGGCTGCACAATGCTTAAATCATAATCTCACAAATAAGTTTCCATGCTGATGTGTTTCTTCGCACCCACCTACACAAACACACACACAGACACAAATGCTGAGATACTTTTGGGAACAAGTTGTAGAGATTAACACTAATTTCCTGGAGGTTTTCCTTAATCTTTTCCATAACTACTTCCTTCCTGACTCTAAACCTTAACGTAATTAACTCTAACAAGGACATAAACCAGTGTATTGTCTGCTAAATTCAGCTGCAATCAAGCTAAATTGCAACAACTGTTCCCCAGTGAGACAAATAGTCCCAAAACAACTGGACTGTAGTCTAAAATCTGACCCCGAATAAGGCCAAGATGACCACAAACATGCACAATGCGTCATACACATGTACTACATGTACTAAACATGCATTAACACACACACTCACACACACAATAGCAGCAAAGTGACAAATTCAATAATTCAGCAGCACACTACACAAGGAGACATAGTCTCACAGTGTTAACATCACACAAGCAAAGTCACGGCCTCTGTGACTGTCCACACACACACTGAAGTGACAGAAACCCAGAGTGTGGAATAATACCACGAGTGTGACGTGGCGTGTTTACAGAGACATGATATTGTTATGGAAATTTGTTCTGCCAGACCAACAAAATGAGCTGCAATTGACAAATGAGTGGAACTGAATTGCAAGCAAGAAAATGTCTGTCCCGTCTCTGGGAAAGCGACGTACAGCTTGTTGTGGATTTACTGCAAATGAGCATCAAACATTGGCTCATTGTGCTCCGAGTGTTTCTGTGGGCAATGGAGGCACTCACTCTCATCTTCCAACTCAAGAACGTACACTAACACAGGGATGCACACACACTGTAAGTGAGGTCAGCTGCTTTAAACACACAATCAGACCCACCATGGTGAAGGTTAATATTTTTCACACAAGGCTTAACACTGTCTCCCTGCAGTGTTTTATGGAAACGTGACATTCGTATTCTGCTCAGCACGTGCACTCATATTGCTCTTTCTGCTATTCTCTCTAAGCTATACACACACACATGCACACACATTATGCTCTAGTGCCCAGCTCCCCCACCAACCAAACACGCTCTCGTTCTCATGTTATCTCACAGAAATGCAAGTAGCACCTTAAACACTCCATCCCCTCTTTCACCCTCATCTTCGGTTTTCACCTGACTCACAATTTTCCACTCCTTACTTTCCCATATTCCTCCTCTGTTACTGAAAAAAAAAAAAAAAAATCCCACTGGCTTTCTTATTCTTATTCATACAGTCACTCAGAGAGACTCAGTCTAACCCTATAATCTTCTTCCCTTCTCCGCTCACCCTTCACCAGCACACATACACACTCAGCTCATGCATTCGTGTATCTGCCCGTGGAGTGTGTGAACACGCACACCCGTGTTCATTCAGACCACCGGTGCTGCTCACATACATGTTAAGAGGCAGCGAGAATCAGATGTTGGCGCAGCTTTTCGCCATGAGCGCTCCTGCACGATGTGCAGTCTTTGACGAAGCGCTGGCATGCACAGAAGCTGCCATCTAACATGCAGCGAGAACGGCGCTGCAGCCTCTGAGCCGCACACTGAGAAGATTTTCAGGACGGCGCTGAAGTCGCAGAGAATATCATGCAGCTGTTAAACTGGGCTTCACACATGGCTGGAGAACATTTTGCATCTGCAAATGGTTTAGCTGCATGCTTTATGCCTGCATGTGCCTGCAGCCCTGTTGAGTAAAGCTAATATAAGATGCTGTTAATTTTACATGACAGTTTCATTACAAGTAAACTATTTATCGATGTAAATATGAGGCTACTGTAAGAGAGCCAGATCCTATCAACTAATCCCATTAGCCATCCAAATGATGGAGGCTCAATTTCTGCAGAGACATCGCTCCATGTAGCAATACGTGTCTGTAATGTCAAATAAAGCTGCGCTGGGTTGAGATAAAGGCAACACAAGTGGCCTCAGGCATCTAAGTACAGTGTGAGATCACAGTTACATGATGAATGATCAGGTCCAGGATTAAAATACTACAGTTGCTTACTATCAAGCACTTTCAATTTGACTGATTTCTGTTCCTCACCATAATGGAACATTGGACAAGACCCAATAGCAGGCAAACTGCCTTCTGCTGCCAGGGGACATTAATCATCACATCTAAATTATTGGAGAAAGAGTAGCTGCTTTTGGGGGATAGTGTTCCCATGCTTGAATGTCAGTCCAGCGCTGGTAGCTGTATTTAAACTCCAGTTGTAGAATGTGTGCAGAATGCATAATGTGTCTTACATGGCCACAACAAACACGAAGCATCAAAGCTGAAGCACCAGTGACAGAGTGAGATGCACACCATTTCCCAGAAATCATGTAGCGTGATGGGAGTAAACTGACTGAGCCATCTTTGCTGAGTCCAGATTTCTCTGGCTGCTGTTTTGGAGACGGTTTTGTATTCTGATCTCCACTTTCTATTTGGCACTTCTTCTTCTTCATCCTGATGCCAGAGAGTCAGTTTGGGCAACTTGATCCTGGTGAAGCCACAGGGTTTTCATGACAGAGGATCAGAGGCTCTTCTGTGTTGTTGTGATTTAAGTTGGTGCAGCCTTTAATGCAGACACGGTTTAGCAGCATTCACTCGAATTCACTTGTGATTAACTCACCCCCTTGTCATTTTTTAGGTTTTTAGTTGGATATTTTGCCATGCAGTATAGTTGGATTATTGTTACAGCAGGGCTTTAAAAATGAACACAATGTCAAAAAAGATGAGCGTGGAATCCATCGATACATACACCATACATATTTGGAGTTGAAACAATTAGTTGATTAATTGATTAGTTGAATGAAAAAGAAGCTCTCTGGGGATGGTTGGTCCAACACTTTGGTCCAGACTGAAATAGCTCAACAACTAGCGAATGGGATTTTCTACAGACATTCATGGGGTCCAGAGAATGAATCCTGACGACTTTGGTGATCCCTGATCCTCCGAGTGAAGTATTAAAAATACTGGATGGATTGCCATGAAATTTGGTACATTCATGTCCCCCTGAGGATGAACTGTTCTTGCTGACATTGACATTTCATCTGATACCATCATCAGGTCGAAATGTCAATTTGTCCAGTACTTTGGTTTACAACCAAATACCTGCAAAACATAAGATTTTCAGCTTCAGGTGTACTTTGTGTTTAGTGCTAATTAGCCAATGTCATGTGAGGATTTCCTGGTTTTCTTAGTCTTCTCTGATAGCAAATTTAATATCTTTGGGTTTGGACTGTTGATCGGAAAAAAAACAAGCAACGTGTGTCATCTCAAGCTTTGAAAACTGTGTGGCATTTTTCACTATTTTCTGACATTTTACAGACCAAACTATTAATCAGTTAATCAAGAAAATAATCAGCATATTAAATGTTCGTATTCATCTTGCAAGCTGTGGGGGGTTTTAAAGGTTAAATGGAAATGACAGAATTTCCTGGAGAAGACACAAAGCAGCAGACTGTATGTGAGTATGCCGTGTTTAACTGGTGGTTTTTACCTCTGTAAATGAACATGAGAGTCTCCCACAAGCACATACACAGGAGGGGGTCCTTCACCACCAGACGAGAGAGGCGTCCTGTCAGGTGCCCCTCTGATCGTGGCATGTCATCGATAATCCCCCCGTCCCAGGTGGAGAGCAGCGAATGGGGGCCTCCATCCCGCTCTCGGCAAACACACCGTGACTGGGGACGTTCCCTGTCCGACCAGAGATGAAATCCAGCTCAAAATCCTTCAGTTACACTAAAGATGAGTTTGCAGAGAGAGGCTGACGCCCTGCTGGCTACCGTTCAGCTCCATCCTGCTAACAAGCTAATATCTCTCCTACCTGGTCTTGGGCCCCAGCAGCAGCTGTCTGAAGTATGGGCTGACAGCACAAAGCACAGCAGCATGCGCCCATCCCAGCTCTTTCCCAGAGTCCCCGGCGTAGAAAGCCACATCGGCGAACTGCACGCCACGCTCCAACAACCACTGCATGTCCTGGGAGAAGCTGGACTCCTCTACACGGATAGGGGGAAGACGTGCTGAATGGAGGGTGGAGGAGGGAGCATGCAGGGTGAGAGAGAGGAAGATAGAGGATGAGCGGTGTTGATGAAGAATCACTGCTGAAATTCAGCTTCCCCATATTTTCAAAAAGAAAATCCAGCACATTTTGTACAGTCAAAGCACAGAGTAGAGCTACAATTTACACTTTTGGCGCGCTAACATTTCTAGTAGTAAATTCCCTCTTTTTTTGACAACTTGGAGGGAAATGTGGTGTATTATGGGTATGCAGAGGGAGAGCGAGTGACAGCAGCGAGATCTTTTAGTCAAGAAAGAGAGAGCTGAGAGAGACCAAGGTCATGTTTTGCCCTGCCCTGTTACTCAAGTTAGAAAGAACGCTTCCAGACATGTTTGTCTTTGCACTAATGACAGACCTGCAAAGATGCAAACCAAGGCTGCTGCACTGGATTCTGGTCTATTGAAGTACTGGAGAAATTGTCACATCTGTTCAACAGAGTTTGTCCTTTTTTTCTTTTTTTTTTTTAATTTGGAGGGACTGACACCAAAAACTGACATTCACTAGTTACGTTTTAGTTTATCACATACAATAGTCACAGATAAATGATTTGCAGTGAACTGAGTAGGGAATACAAGACAAATACTGCACTGAAAAAGTACAAAATTGAGAAACTTGGAGCAACAACCTGCAAAGAAATATGTCATTAAAAAAGAGAGAAGCAGAAAAAAACAGTGTTTTGTTAAGCATGTATTCATGAATTGGGATTAATAAAAAGTAACAAAGCATTGAGCAGGAATGTAAAAGGAAAGTAAAGGAAGCGAGGGGGGTGGAGGCTTCACAAATCACTGTCCTATTATATTCCTATTCATGCTTAATACACACTGCACCTCTCTGGGCCTCATCTCCTTTTATATAGCCATTTCATTTGGCCGTGAAAATGGTGCTGTTCCTGAGTCAGTGCACGTCATATTCAATGCAACCTACACCATGAGTAGAGTTAAGTAGTGTTGGACAGGCACCAGCAGGTTTTGGCTGGACGTAAAGCCGTCAGTCACTGCATCAGATTTAGACACACGGCAGCAAAGTGGTCAGGTCAATATTTAACACTGGTTTTACAGTGTGGTTTGTGTTGCGTTTGTAAAAATTAACTGCGAAACAGTGAAAAATACTGAATTGTGAGTGGTCTCAGCAGTAGATGTGAGGGAAAAGACAGGTGGAGCTGTTAATTCAGAATACACCACTGGACTCTCTCTTTAAAATCAATTATGCCACTGGATCTATTTGCGGTGCTCAAATACAACGCACAGAAAGCTTGCAGTGTTGTGGCAACATCCGGCAGTTAGGAATAGCAGTCGCTCACAGATTTAATCAGACTGTCTTTTAACCAATTAGGAGAGAGAGTGCCTCAGTCTAAGAAAGAAGAACATTAAGCCAGAGGAAAAGAAATGCCACAGTCAAGCGCTCTAGCTTCGCTACAGTAATCTTCCCGTGTCTCTGCTGCTCGCCGTGTGTGAAGCTCGTGGTTCCTGATCAACGCAGTCATTCATCTCTTCTCACAATAAGTGCTCTGTGTGCGCAGAGCCCGACTGACGTAGAGGTACTTTGATTGCGTCTGCAGTATCTTTGCAGTCTGCTCCAAACTAAAAACTTTCAACATGAGTTCATTGTGGTTTGTTCTGAAGATGAATTTCATTTTTAAGCGAGATTCTGAATTTCCAGTGAGCAGTAAAGTAAGCTGGAGCTTTTTCTGAGGGTTGAACCTGAGGGTTTTCTGAATGTCCTTGTATTCTGAGCTTTGCAAACATCACCTTGGGTTCTGGAAAGTTTAGATGAAAATGGTTTAAAGTTGCAGCCAAAATGGAGATATAAATAACCTGTTTTAGTGTTATGCACAAAAATGGAAAACAAAACTGCATCAAGGATTTTTGCTGTCTGCTTATTTGGTTAACACTCAGAAAATGTGGTAAAAGCTGAGGTTAATGAATAATCCTTTCCCATCCCACATCGACAATCACTGAGCTGCCTCACAACAAGGCACCAAACACTCAGTTGTTGCTGTGTCTCGTGCTGAAAGGAGCTCGGGCTGAAATTGATTCAAACGTCACTGAATTAAAGCAGTCTACCTAGCTCTTTGTCTCTCTTCTTATTTCCAGTTTGGAGCAGAGAACATTGATCGGGACAAAACCTTTGTGCTCAGCTCTTTTTATGGCTATGTAAGCTGTGAGAAGAAACAATCCAGTCAGTCCAACGGAAGGTTGTCTCTACACCGTAAAAAGAACAATTCAAAGCAGCAATAATTACTGAATAATATGAAAATTAAATTACTTAATGAAGAAATTATTAATGAAATAAACACTGACAAGAAAAGAAAAATAAAAGCAACATTAGTTTTTGGATACCATAGTATTCCTCTGACCTGGTTGCTCTAAGTGAGGGGGGCGAAGCTCGCTCACTTTATTTCCTCGCCTCTTCTCTGGCCTCTCTTTGGCTTTGTGTTTCAGACACTGAATCATGAAGTACTCCAGCTGAACAATACAGAAATACACATGTTAGTTTGAGCGCAGGGCACAGAAATAGTGATGTTACATCATCAATTCTTCGCTTCGGAGACAACTTCCTGAGGAGACCAACGCAGCTACCTGTCCCTGTCTCCTCGACTAAGAACTGTGCGTATCTGAAGTGAAGAGTTCCCCGAGCTCAACAGACAGGAAGAGTGCAAAGGATTTACCTCACAGCTTGATTTGAGCATAAAAACACACACGTGCATTTTTATCAACGCTGGTTCCACTGGAGTCCTGAAGTTCTTATTTCAAGCGTGAGGTCAGCACTTACCACGCTGCCGAAGTAGCGGCCCACAAAGACATGGTTGAGAGAGGGCAGCTCCAGGTAGGTGGCCCCCAGGTCCCGGGACAGCTGAAGACCTTCGCTGTGAGGCACGCAGCTGCTCCAGTCAGACGCACACAGCGGGCACGTACACGGGGGCCCTTCATCTGAAAGGAGAGGAGGATTTCATTCTAAGATGAGGGTGAGCTTACTGGAGGCAGTATTGGAGTTATTGATTGTATATTGTGTTTCTTAGGATGCATGAACCTGGTTTGAACCGGACAGCCAGTGCTGGTAATTCTTGTCTCATGTGTCGCTGAATGAGCTGCACAGGGTCATGACCAATGATCAATAGAGCGTGCTGTTCATATCTGTTCAAATATTCAGCTAAAACAGGAACATAAGTGCAATGTGTGCCTTCAGGCTCAATAGTTTGATCCTTAATGTTAATGAGTGTCCGAGACATGGGTCAAAACATGTTTTGAAGACAGATAAAAACTGCACTGACAGAGAAACAGAGAAACGTTTCAGTTTAACAGAGAAGTTTGTTGACACCACAGTGCAGAACAACCATGATACTAAGTCATAAATACACTCATCACTCCGGTGGTTGTGCATGATTACGAGAGAATCTACTCCCAAACTTGGACCAACGCTGGCTAACAGTGTTTGACACTCCCTCAGGGGACAAAGTATGCCCATACTAGTCTGTCTCATGTGACTATGGGGACAGCCAACAAGGATTGTAAAAGGAAGATGGGTGTGAGAGACTGGTGTTTTGTGTTTTGTTGTGTTTTCAGCGATGTTGTTACAGAAATATCATTAGTTCTTTGGTTTTCTTTTTCATTTCAAACTGACGTGTTTTTCACTTCCAGGTCACTGTATTTCACATCTTCACTAAGACAAACAACGTCAAATTCACTTCCAACAGCAGGACAGACAGATCGTCTAAACACATAAAATCTGCAACAGTACGTGGGCTAGGATCAGCCATACTGTGGGATGCGTGCATGGGGACCACAGAGACAGAATCAGACAGAAAATTTGAAGGGATTAGCTTGAAGCGTAAAAAAGACTGCACAAAGGAGGAGAGAGAAAGGGAGAATGAGGGACACACAGCTAAGTGCTGAGGCATTTGATAAATCATACTGCTAATAACCTACAGGCATGACATAGAGACAGAGCAAAACAGCCTGTGTGTGTGTGTGTGTGTGAGGGAGAGAGAGGTGGTGTGTGTGCGTGCGTGCGTGAGCGTGTGTGTGTGTGTAAGCGTCTGACGGGCAGTGACTTGGCATATCAGTGGTATGTTTGTGAGCATGAGAGTGTGTGCGTGCCCTTGGATAAATCTGTCTGTGCTCCTGCGTTCAGAGCTGGTTTAATGGCTGTGTTAATGCACGTACGGCAGCACTCTCTGCCACAGCTGTGCCTTAGGTGGTCTAAAGTCGAGCAGCAGGAAACGCTCAGAGCGCAGCCGTCATTCTACGCGGTCATGGGGGGAATAGCATGAATATACTCGCAGCAGCCACTTACAAAAACACAAACAAAGGCTTTGGTCTACAGGTACCCACTCCCTCTCCTCCTTTCTCTCTGGCAAAGACTTGACTCACACTGTGATCATTCTGCAGCGAAGCTCTGACAGGATCTCAAAGTATGTCGAGCAGACAAGCTAAAAATACAACCAGGTGCATTTGATGAGCTTGTTTACTGAATCTGGATTCGACAAGGGTCAGTGTGTGAGCAAAAACACATGCACACTCACTGAGGTGTCAGTCTACACTCATGTTAGTCCCAGATGTGTTAAGCAGCCTTCAGTGGGGCTACACCCAAGCACCCTAGTCCCACTTAAGGGACAAACTACTGTTGTGATGCACTTCTGAGCCATCAGAGTGCATATTTAAGTGCCGCACAAGCTCTAGTTTGCTTGCAAGGTTTGTAATGGCTCAAAAATCTCAACTTAATGTCTTGGTTTGTTGTTTTCCCTGCAAGAAAGCATGTGAGCTGACTGCCTGAAGGCAGCCAAGAGGAGATTTAATCATGAGCATCCTCCTCATTGCTGGGAGGACACAATAGAGGACACAAGGCTCAGACAGCGATCTCTCACTGGTCCAATGAGCAGAACACGATATTGTCCAGAAATCAACAACGGAGACAACAGTAAATTAACCCTAAAATGCCAGAATATCAAGTACAACAGCTGAGAGATGAGACGTTTTTGTATTTGCTGCCTCTCAAACTCCACTGTTCACACGCAACAAAGACAAAGAGGAGCCATCAGTTGTCAAGGCGTTGTTGGCACAACTAAACTCTAACAAAAACACAACGAAAGCGTCCTCACCGTTAAGCCGAGCTCCAACAGCAACTAGGATGACAGGCACACCCCAGTGCCTCAGGAGCGGCCGGAGTCTCGGGGCGTAGCCGTTCCTGACCTGCTGGAAGGCCAGCTTGTCAGTGACTGAGTATTTAATGACCAGGATGTCCGCCTGCTCAAGAACTTTCCGTACACTGGCCCAGTCACTGTCCAACAAGTCCTAGAAAGTCAAGAGAAGGACAACAGATAAAAACAGGAGGTCAGAGGAGGACATGCACGAGGAACGCCTGCATGCTCCACCTGTACTGTGAATCTTAACTCAGATAACCCCCAACCCTCAGAGTCTCTCTTTGTAGAAATGCTTCAGTGTGACTCTTGGGACTTTACCCCCACGGACCTGTGTGAGGCTATAGCTGCTCACTCAAAAGCAACTCAACTCATTAGGCAGGCAAAAAAAAAACACTTCAGAAAGCTTTGAGCCATTTGAATAAACAAAAAGACACGTAGAATTAGACTGACAGACTTTCACCAGCACCACCCCTGACAGGCTGACAGCCCTGTAATAGGACGCATAGAGTGCCGCTACAGAATCATAACAACAGTGCTTTCATTTCAAATTCATGTGCCATTAAGAACAAAAGTTCTTTCATCAGTTGTTTAGTTTAGTTTTTTTTTTGTCTGTGTGCAGCGCATGTTAAAATAGCGTCCTCCTAAGAATAGAGACATTTTTACAAAGCCTGCAATCAGCAGGCTGGAAGGCAAGTGGCCTTGGGATCTGAAATGTTGTACGTCTTCTGCGAAACAGAAGCTGAGTGAAAAGTGAACTGACGCACACTCTGTCACAACGACAATGCTCTGGCAAAATTACACCAGCTTTTTATGGCATGTTTTACCATCTTGACCTGCCCTAACCTTCCAGTCTGTCTACAGGAAGCTGAGGAGGAAAGGGACCCAAACAGCCCCTAAAAATGACTCTTCAAGCTCCCTTTTCATGTACCAACTGGGGATGGACACATGAATGAGGAGAGCAAAGCACACACTGATTCAACCCATACAAGTCTCTGTTTTTCCTCCTTCTGCTCTGCACACAAACACACCACCACTCTCTTACCCAGCTGGGACAATCCCGAACCACTACCGTGACATCTCCAAACACACGGGAGGTGTACTCCATGAAGGCCGGGTTGTGCATGCTGCTCTCCAGGTCGCAGGGTCCCACCAGCGCCCCGTGACCCAGGTAGCTCCACAGCAGGCCTCCCTGCAGCTGCCCCTGGCCCATGATCTCCTCCCCGGGCCCGACTCCTCCGGGGCACTCGCTGCCCAGAGCCACAATGTGGATGGACCTGCAAGCCAGAGAAGTCTTGGTTGGAAGTGACTTGAATGAAGCAGCACACAAACAGATGATGGTGATCCAGAGGTAGTACTGAGGGAGAAGAGGGTTTGCTTTGGTCCTTATTATTCATGTCTATCACGGAGACAGTGCATTGCCGTTATGTCACTGAAAATGACTGAGAAGAAGCTTGGCAAGGCCCTTATTACACCTGAGAGGGTATTTTGGTGCAATAAATCACAGACACTTGGAGACATATTTTCGGTGCTGTATTCATATTTATCAATCAGTAATATACTGACAAATATACATAGCATGCAACCCTACCAGCAACCTCTTCTTCTCCTCACATCCCTTAATGAGTTGCAGCTCCAGAGCAACTTACATTGTGGTCACCGCGGTTTTGTTCCGCTGCTCTACGCTATGGAGCCCGTTTCCCTCGCGGTGCGTTTCCACGCCAGTCTGCAGTCAGACTCGGCTTTTCCGCAATGAGCCGCGGCTCCGCTCCGTCGTTAATCCCTCTCATCGGTGGCTGGCCCCCCGGGAGCCCGGCTGCTGGGGAGTTTCGCAGTCACTGGCATTTCCTAGTCTCGTTATTCATTCATAAAAGCGGAACCCGATACCGTCCCGAACCGACCGCAGAGGCGCACCGGACAGCCCAGCCGGCGGAGAGGAGTGTGTAAACAGCAGCGCCCATGGGCAGCCAATGCGCTAACAGACAAACAAGTTGTCAGTCGGCAGGAAACACAGGCGACGCAGAAAGCAGCCTCGCGCCTCCGTGTCCAGACCATATGAAGAGAGAGAGAGAGAGAGAGAGAGAGAGAGAGAGAGAGAGAGAGAGAGAGAGAGAGAGAGAAGAGAGAGAGAGAGAGAGAGAGAGAGAGAGAGAGAGAGAGAGAGAGAGAGAGAGAGAGAGAGAGAGAGCGACGGACTGAAGCAGTCACGCCTGACTCAGCAACACGCACGCGGGCATCACGTAGAAGCAGCGCGCGCCAACACACAACACGCACAGGCGCCCTCACTAGGACCGTGTTGTCGACGTGCAGGGAGTGACAGTGTTGTTTTTTTTTCGCTCAAACACACTTTTACGCCTTGTTGTCCTTCCGAAGCGGGTACTTTCACCTCCAAACAGTTCAAGAACAACACCGTCACCTGGCGAAGGCAATGCAAAGCACGCGTGTGCCAATAACTTCCACCCTCTTGCCTCACAAAGACTGACAGTCCACCACATGGATGGACACAAAAAGAGCTGGGAGGTCCCAGCGTGAGGTGCGCTGTCTATGAAAGTGATAACAATGACAAGAGATGGGACTGTTTGCCAATATAGCAAGAAAATAGAAGATGCTGTAACTGGCTTTGAAGATGTTTTGCTGTGGGAGTCAGTGGAACATAAAAGGTGATAATGAGATCTGGTGGTCCCTCTTAGACAAACTCCAGGCCCTCCAGAGAGAAAGAATAGCTCCAGCCTTAAAGGTTTAATCAGAGCCTCTTGTGTCATTCACAGCCATAATGAATAATGCAAGACACAAAACCAACATTTAGTATTTAGGCCTGAGGTCTGCTGTTTGTTTGTTGCACTCTGCTTACAGGCTGTGCTATATTCTCTCTCTGGAATAAGATGCAGTAGAGACAGTCTGCTCTTTATTTGTTCAAGCAGCCCTCTGCTTGACCTATTGCAAATGACCACCTGCACAGAATGGTCCCTGCCTTGCATTAAGATCTTAAACTTCACTACCTAATCATATTTTAATTGCTAATGTGTGGCAACTTTGCACAAGCGCTCCACCGTCTTATTCCATGTGACCCATGGCTCTGTGCCTTTTTTTCTTCATTGTATTCTTAGTGTCACACAGGCCAAGGCTTCAGACTGTGCTGTTTGTTTGCTGTAGGCCATCTTCAGAGATCAACATCATTCATGCGCAGGAACATCATACCCTATAGCCTTGGTGTTCTCAACCCACGGCATTTGCAGCTCTAGGGCCATGTCACCGTTAGCCTGCATCATGTGAACGTGACAGGCTGTCTTGACTCTTTACATCAAACGGTTAACAAACGGTGGAACATTATTTTGCGCCGAATGTTAAGTATAGGATGCTGTGCGATAAATAAAGATTCAGCATCTGTTTAATCACACTCGCAATGGACTTGAATTTGTAACAGAAAACCTGTGTTGCAAATTGGAGGTGTGGAGTTTGAAAGTCCAGGCAGGGAGGGTCTAACAGAAGATGCTATCAAGAATGCATTATGGGAATAGAAGAAGGAGGAGGAGGAGGAGGAGGGCGTAATCTTTTAAATACATCAGTGCCACATCAAAATCATAGCACACCAAAGGTAACAAAGTCAGGTTTGATACTGGTGACATCATGAACATTAAAGGAAGAGTCTGACATTTTGGGAAATACACTTACTCATTTCCTTGCCTTGTCATTTCCTTGTTTGATGAGAAGATCAAATGTTGAATGTTTAAAACAAAACCCTGAATTTCAGCACAGGATATGCACCACGGGGCCCATGAGGGCAGGACCGAGGAGCAGCGCCTTCCAGCCAGCACAGTATCTGTCTGAAGCTGCTGTCAACACACCTTTTTAACAACCTCAGGGATTTGTTTGGTGTCCTCTGCAAGTTTTTTTTGTTTTGTTTTTCACATGTCGCTGGAGGAATTTTCGCCAGTGGACAAGAAACATGTCACAACACAAATCCCAAATGCTGGAATCTATGCAGCCTGTGCACTGATATTCATTGTTTCTGATGTTACCTGCGGGAATGAACAGACATGGATATTACAAAGAGTGGCTGGTATTGTGGTATACAGTAATCTTTATATTTTACATGAAAGATTTTCCACTTTACACATTATCGATCACTATGACCCTTTTTACCTTATTGATTCATTCGCTGTATGCATAATACATTAGCAATCTTGAAATGCAGAGGGATATACCAGCGTGGGCACGCATTTAGCTCCCTTGTGCCGCTGCCCAGTTTGAGAACAGAGAACCAGAAATCAAAATTCATGCATTAAAAGTTTATTTCACGAACTTCGTGCTGGTTTTGAGATGCACATGTCCACATATCAATATGTGACCTGATGTTTGCAGTAAAACATTTGAATGTAACTGGCAAGCCCCCCAAAAAAATGCAGTTTAAAATTCTAAACACTCCCAAACACCAATTTTTAAGGCCACACAAGCCCCACTGGTAGGTAGAGCACAAACCGCATGTCTGACATCCTCTATATGCAGTCATCATGCAGTCCTTTAGAGGAGATCAGGGCAGGCAGGAAGAGACTAAAGAAATGCCCATCCTCATCCATCTGACTATTAAGACGTTGTCTTCTCAGCTGCCTTAAGTTTGGCCCTCTCTATCTTGCCCTTCTCTCCCTGGTAGTAGTCTGAGTCGATCCAGCTCTTGTCCGTAGAGAGCTCGACGTAGACATCCCCGTTGGTCTCAGTGATCGTGTGGATCCGCTGCTTCACACCCTTGGAGTACCATTTGGCCACGGGTGGCTTTTTCCTGGGGTCGGTGCCCTTGTATATGCCTTCCCCTTTGGCAAGAGAGATCTTGTACTTGTGTTTTGGACAAATTATGCACAGCTTGCTGTCAATTTCCTGTGAGCGTGTAGAAAGAACGCAGGTAAACAACCTCATGTGGGATAAGTGTAGGTCATTTTAGGCCCCATCAACATTAGCATAACATTATATTTATGCCATGCAGGTTTGATATCTTAATTACAGTATTCCTCTACACCTCAACCCGGCATCCTTTGGGGATTTTAGTGCAGATGTGAAAGAATGAATGTGATAAAACACACAAACACAAGTACAATCCAGTGCTTTAATTTAAATGGCACTTTGACTTTGACAAAAACACAACCTCCAATCTCTTAAATCACATGCAAATCTCACCTCAATGTCTCCATTCTGCAGTTCCCCCCCAGAATCTGTCGAGAGAGTAGAAGATCAGTGCATTGCAGAATAAGCAAGCAGTTTACGGCACACTAACCTTCTGCTGACTGGACACTGCTTAGATGTAACGTGTTAGAATATCGATAACATCATCTTCCTCTTCGTGGATGAGGTCTCACTCATACACACACTTACACACACATTTTCTCACTCACGATAACAGTAAGAGTCCATAGCGTACAAGACTCCCTGGTGGTGGATGATCAGTACATCCCGACCGTCCAGTGTTCTGAGAGAGCGCTTCGCTTCAATCAATTCATCCTTCTTCCCCACAAAATGAGGCCCTCCTGCGGGCTGCTCCTTGTCCGCCATGGCTCTGTCAAAGGCTGTTTAGAAGGCAAGCAGGAAATATCACAACTCAGCACTTATCATAAAGAAGTTATTTTTCTTAACCAACTCACAAGATTGATTGTAACTATCCTGCAATCAGAGCCATCTGTGCGGTGCAGTAATTCTGCTGTATTTCCAAGTGAGAACTTCATCTTAAATCTCAGCTACACATGAAAAGTGTGGCTTTTGGATTTGTCGGTGGGATTATTGTGTTGGCACCTCCCATCACAGCTGTCATCTTAAATTAAGTCCACAGCACCTCCAGAATATTCAGCTCGAAGAATCCAAGCAAGGACATATCTTGGCACTGACCAGCTCTACTCCCAACACACTCACAACTGCAATACTAATCCCTAATATCTGCCTCATCATCACTAGTTTAACCAATAAGTGAACATATGAATTGTAATAAGCCCTCAAACAGTCAGAGTAAGTGGAGCCTGATTCCTTGTCATGTGTCCCCCTAAATGCAAAATAGCAGACCAGTCAACTGTCTAATGATTACAGTAGGCATGACCTACAAAAAGTGACACAAGTGGGCCAAATACAATGACATAAAATAGAAGTTTGGCTGTTGTCACTGTACAAAAGCATGGGTCATCTAGAGCCCTCAGTCCTACATCCGTGTGCAATCTCTGTGACAGTCAGTATATACCAAAAATATCTGGATGCAGGGAAACCTGACCCCAAGTGTGATTCATGTATAGCGGAGTGGAATAATGAGCACTTCAGTGCAGGCTGAGTAAGCACAGTCATAGTAACAGCAGTCACATATCCCGAGGCCTCTGGCTAAAGCACAGACAGCGTACAGGCATACTATGAAGGAAGGAGCTACAGAAAAGCAAAATAATTGTTTACGTCAGGAAAACAATACATTTTCTTTAAGCGGGCCTGAAGGGGCCATCAGCTACATTATAAATCCTGTCTGTCTGTCTCTGCCTCTCCCCCTATACTTTTCCTTGAAAAGAACAAAACATGTATTCTGGGTGAGATTTTGTTTTTACCTTGAAACTCAGCAGCGGTGTCTCCTCCGTCAAGATGAACAACTGTACTGCTGACAGCTTAGCTTGTGTGGGAAGGAGGCCCCATCTCTGTTATCTTCAGACACAAGCTGTCTTCGGTTGGCCTTATCTACACTGGGTACATTTCTTATCTGTCTCCCACAGGCACAACAGCTATTTGATTGTGAGGAAACGTGTGTTTATCATGAATCCATTTGTTTAATCTGACATTTTGAGAGATTTCCAACAGGATGAATCTATCTATTTAAATCTAATTATTTTAAAAATACATATATTTGGAAGAACATTTTAGTCAGTACACCTCTTTTGTGTTGCTAAATAATTCTAAGCTATAGCAGTAGGAGTGGATAGAATTAAAGCACATTTACTTAAGAGCTGTACCTAAGTGCAATTTTGCGCTACTTGAGGTATTTCCATTTTCTTATACTTCATATTTCTACTCCACTACATTTCAGAGGGAAATACAGTAGTATTTATTTTCGATAATAATAATAATGATAATAATAATAATAATAGACTAGCACACAGAATAGTATACAAAGTTAACAGTTACAACTACAATTAAAACAATAACAATAATCGATGATAACAAACTTCTATTAATACAGCATAATCCTATGTCATATAATATATATGAACAGTAATTTAATCATATTCAATGACGATATCATGAAATGCCTGAATTTAGCCACTCTGCATCATGAATACTTTCTCTTCTGATTTGACTTTACTAAAAGGAATGTGAGGCAGTTTCACAAAGCGGAACTATTTGGCGTCCGTCCACGTAGAAGATCGGACTCATTAGTCAGTGCACGCTGAGCTCCGCTGTGTTCCCAGCCGGTGAGTAACTCGCTGCCCTCAAACACAACTTGTCAAAGTGACTAGACCGCAGGTTTTTGACATTTTTGAAGTATAGTAAGTAAAAGCCCGCCACGCTTTGCACCCACAGTGACAGTAGAAGCTGTAACACAGCGGGTTCAGTCACTAACATGTCTGACTTCTGATCTATGCGAGCAGAGAAGTAAGCTAGCTACGGGACATACGAACAGGTCTCTTTGCTCTGGTAAATAATCCTACTGTTGCGATGAGATAGATGTGATAGCTAATGCCTGCAGCAAAGTGCCTGTCAGTCATTACCTCTTAACACTGTCAACTCATTACACTCAATCGGTAAATGAATCAATCCAGTGGATTGAAAGGACTCAGGCAGTCTCAGTCAAAACCAGGAGCCATTACTGTTACTTCAATGCATACAAGCACGTCAAAGATATGATGAGTCTGCCTATGGTCCAGTTCTGTTTGTTAATGTCGTAGTTAAAAAAGAAAACATAATCTTTGCTGGTCTTTAAAGGGTGAGAGAATAAGGGGAGCTGGTGGTATTGTCCACTATCACGTCTGTAATTCCCATATCAATGTGTGTACCCGACATACTATTGGATATTTTGTCGGGAAAAAAGTTTCTATCTTAAAACTCCACACAGTTAGGGTCACCTAAGCAGTTTGTATGTGTTTGTCAATGGAACTGATGAAACATATGTAGGTCTATATGTTCATGCACCTTTACTGAACATTTGTTGAGGTTTAATTTTATTTAATTTTATTTTTTTTTTTGCACAGGGACTTTACCTGTCAAAATCACTTTTAACCATTTTACTATTTGTTCATCTACTGAAACCATCACGTAGGAACAATCATGCCTGATGAGCTCAGCATAAAGAACAGTATGAAGCAAAGTGTGTTTGTGTGTGAAGCTGCTGAACAGGGAGATGGCGCTGCGTGCTTGTGGCTTCATCGTGTTTCGTCGTCTAGCCAGTTGTGTCCCTCCACCAGACAACATCGAGTACCTCCTCTTGCAGACCTCCTATGGGGAACACCACTGGACCCCTCCCAAAGGTGTTTACAAGTTCAAAAACCGTGCTTGTATTGTGTAGCTGATGGTAGATACCAGGGAGATAAATTCTAGTCATATATAGCTTTAAATGTTCTTTGTGACCTGTTCACCATCAGGTCATGTGGACCCAGGTGAGGATGACTTCTCCACAGCTCTGAGAGAGACCAAGGAGGAGGCGGGGCTGGGGTCAGAGCATCTGCGGGTGATTGACAACTTTGTGCACGAGCTGCACTACGAGGTGCGAGGCAGACCCAAGCAGGTGCTGTACTGGCTGGCCGAGCTGAGAGACCCAGGGACGGCCGTGACTTTGTCTGACGAGCACCAGGACTACCGCTGGGCTCGGCTTGAGGAAGCCTGCACGCTGGCTCAGTACAAAGACCTGCAGGACACGCTGAGAGCAGCACACAGACACTTGGGGGCTGGGCAGGACAAACAGTGATGAACCAGACTGTGCAAATGAGATGATTTAAAGAACAGAGATAACTGACAACTGGCTTAAGGGACCCTCAGATCTTAGTTTGGTGGAGCACTCAGTGTGACGGTATGTCTGCAATTTATGTGACTGATGGTTCTGTCTCTGTCAGGTTTAAATACTTTGTCTCTACTGTACAATGTGACGCTGAAAAGATTCCTTTCTGTCAAAACAAAGGTGAGTAGGGAGGAAATGAAGCAATGCTTAAAAACCAGATTACTGATTTAATCTTTGTCACTGTACAGAAACATGGTTGCATGTGTCTTTGAATCTTCTAAGTCATATGTAATGAGATTAAATACATAAAAAAACAACATAAAAATACACATAAAACAAGGTTACTGTAACAGCATCAACCTGAACAGGGGAGATATGTTTTAATACTGTTTTTATCTGTCTGTAGGTGGAATCAAAGACAATTAAAATAACTGTATACAGGTTTTTTGTCTACCTGGATGTTTCTTACTTTAAAATATCAGTATACAACACTGGGTAAAAATAACTTGTGCAAACAATGAGATGGATGAAAAATACACTGTTAATTGCTGCCACAGGGTGGGGACAAAAACAAGAAATCTTTACAGCACAGGTGTATGTTTGCTACCATGGATTGGAAAATACTGGAGAAACAACAGCCTTCAGGCTTTTATTTTTTCAGCTCTCACCATCCAAAAAAAAGTTACATACTTTCTGCCAACTAGTTCATGTCCAGATATTAAAAGCCAGTAATGGAGGTCATTTTATTGCATCAGAAACTGTGGTCATAAAATTTAAGAGGAACTTTTTATGTCTCAATGCACAAATTATCATTAATATCAACATGAAAGGTATTGTTGACAGTACTCAGGGATAATATATTGAACCATTTATTATAGAGCCCTTAATATAGTAATGAGACCATTGGCAAACCAGCAGAAGTGCCACATCATAAATTAGACTTTGACACTTCACCAGGTCTTATCTTTTGTGATGTCTGTCCCTGACAGATGAAGTGTTAGCAAAGATATTCTACAGTGAAAAAAAAAAAAGTAATTGAAGTCATTGGAATCAGTCAGCATTGAGACCCCATCCTCATTTTGAGATCCAAAGACTGACCGGTGGTCTATGTACAGTCAGCATGGACACTGGGGCAAATCTGGGACACATCTGGGCAAAATCAGAATATTCAATGTCTTTTTTCATCCAATCAACTATCCGTCATATTTTTCAGTTATACTTTCTCCAGTATGAAGCTAAAAATCTGGGGGTAGTGCACTACACAGGTGGTGAAATTCAAGCAAATGGTGAAACTCAAGTGGGACTTAAATCTTGACCCTGCTCACTGGTACTGCCACACTGTACATATACTGGAACGTGTTCTGCTCTCAACGTCATGTCACAGGATTATTTCAACTGCTTCTGCTGAACAGATGAAATAAGGGTAATTAAAGACACAAATGTGTTCTTTCAACTCAGAAAGCAGAGAGGACTCCAAGCTGTCTTTCTTGTGGGTGTTCAAGGACAGACAGGAAACACAGAAACAGCAGTGAACATGGAACATGGAAGTGGAGGTCAATGAAAGAGCCCTAAGTAACCTTTGTCTGCTGTGTACACAGTATCCACTGTACACTGAGCAAAAGCTGAAGCATTGCTTTAAGACCCATCAGGGCATCATTGAACCAGTAATTAATTTCATGCCTGGTAGAGCATAAAAGCTCCTCTTCCAATGATAAGAGTCAACTAATTGCTTTGAATTAAAATTACAGTTCTCCTCAGGATTAAACGTGTACTCTGCAACTTGGTAGTTTATACACCATCTCTGTATAAGGCATGGAATATCGTGAAATCATCTGTACCCATTCAATGTCACAATGAAGTTTAGTAAGGGTGCACTTATAGACATACTGTTTGGCCATCAAGGGGCCTTAACGGGTTGCAAGTAGTTTGGTTTCATTTGTACAGGATGAGAGGTATTCATTTTTGAGATTTGCTTCTGCCTCAATAGATTTCAAAGCACTGAAAAATTATTTTTAAACCATTCAACAGCAACATGGTGTCCATTGAACGATGTCACACTATGAGCAGGTCAGAAAGTTCTTCAGATAAAAGCTGTTCGCTGAGGTTTATGGATTATCCAGAGCGGCATGTTGCTGTAGGATTTTTAAAATGTCATTTTTTTCCCCATGCTGTGTGAGTGACAAACACACTTCCTTTTAAGTCAACTGCACTGGAGTGTCGGCAGAGATCTCAGAGACAGATACCTCTACATATGTATGCATGACTGTATATGTAATTTGAGTGAGCCAACACTAAAAATGCATGCAGCATGTAGTGGTGACCAGTGGCCAATGGCAAAATAAGGTGAAAACCTTTCAGCAGGCTTCAATGACATACTGTTTTATTTTGAATGATTTTCCAACTTAACCACAACAGCTGTATGCCCCCATTTGCATATCACCCCTAATTGTGTGTCGACTGCTTTCCATGACATGTGGGCTTAGCAACAGATATCAAAGCTATATTGCAAACAAACCCAACAATGTTTTTTTTTTTTTTTTTTTACAATACAAACTTTATGAGTGACATTTGCATCCTCACAAACACAAAATGATGAGGGGGGGAAAAAATGACACAAAACCAAAGAAGAAACCAACAAGGACAGCATTAACATCAAGAGGCGTGGACACATTGTGGTGGCACTGTGGGCACACGCAGGTCAGTCCATTAAGTGTGTGACCACACTTGAAAAAATACACACAAGTGCACACACATGCTCACACACAGAGTAAATGAACTAAATGATTTCATTCAGTCTTTTGTACGTAATAGGGTGTATGCAATAACATCAGACTGCAGACCTTTCCAGTGAGTCATTTCTTAGGTTGAGTTCGGGAATTATCGTCATCCCTCAGAGATTATACTTGCCTGCTGCTCTCTTCCCTCAAAAGGCCTCCTTTGCTTTACTCCTCCTGCCCTCATTATAAATACAAGGCATACATTTCAGTAAAAAAGAGGAGGGTTTTACGATCGAAGAGCTCTAAACTGCTCACTGAACTGCCATCATAAGGGCTGCACTATAACTAGACTATGACTAGACTTTATTCCAACAGAAACAATAACGCTGATTCTGATTTCCAAATCTGTGATCGGAAAAACTTGGCTTTAAAAGCAGTTATTTGACATTTTTGGAAATACGCTCATTTGCCTTTTAGATGATAAGCGTCATACCACTTTCATGTGTGGCTGTTAAATATGAAGCTAATGCCAGCAGCTGGTTAGCTTACTTTAGATTTACAAAGACTGGCTCTATCCAAAGCTCGACTCCCAGCCAAGAGACGGTCTGACACACAGTCCCTCGAAAACCACAACACGTCCCTTTTACAGTTCTTTTTTCTTTAACGGGTTAAACAGGCAAGATATAAAGTGTTGATTAATGATGTCAAAATGTGCTGGTCATAGGGTTGTTTTAACTTTTGGGTAGAGCCAGGCTAGCTGTTTCCCTCTGTCCTGGTCTCCGTGCCAAGCTAAGCTAAGCTAAGCTAAGCTAAGCTAAGCTAACTGGCTGCTGGCTGTGGTTTCAAATTTAAAGGAGTAGTTCAAAAGTTTGGGAAATACACTTGTTTGCTTCTGGACAGAGTTAGATAAGAAGATTGACACCACTCTTGACAGCCTGCAACTGTTAGCTTAGCATAGCATTAAGACTGCAAACAGGGGGAAACAGACATCTTGTTTGTGTAATATGTACAAAAAAAGCGTAACAATGTCAATTTTCTGTTTTATGAGGGGTTATGTGGTGAACAATTTCTTGGCCCTAAGCAGTTGCTGGACAGCCAGTGGAAAATCTGTGAAGTTACTATTCGAGGCCAAAGAATTGTTTGGCACATAATCCCTGTAAAACTACAAATTGATGTTACTGGACAAATTAAACAAACAAGATACAGTATAATGGTGTTAATTTGTAATCTTAAAAGCTGCTGGTTGGTGGATTTTGTCACCTCCAGACAAGGCTGGGCAAGCTGTTTACCCATGTCCAGTCTGTGTGCAAAGCTAAGCTAAATGTTTCATATTTAACGGGCAGACATTGGAGTGGTACAGATCTCCTCGTCTAACTCATTAGTACATTTCCCAATATGTCAAACTACTCCTAGGGCACATGAGCTAAGAACATGTTGTTACTATGATTTTACTTCTCCATATGGTGAGGGATGGCCAAAAAATGGGGAAAACATCAAGAAAAGTTCAGCATCTCTGGCATCCATCCACTTCCTGTTGTACCTTGATATCAAATCCATTAAAGATCCAGTTCAGGAGTGGATCTCCTCTCCCCGTCCTCGACAGAATCCAGTCTCTGTGAGCCTCCAAAGGACAGGGCCAGGAGGAAATGTTTCACTCCTTTGGCTTCACATTAAAATCCAAAAAGGTTTCTTTTAAAGAGTTAATTCAAACAGCGTTAAATCCACCACATGCATCCATTGCTCCGCAGTCTTTAAAATGAACGGTTGTAGGTCTGTACTTGGTTTCCTTGGCATAAAATCCATCAATTTGAATCAAAGGTTTGCACAGGGCTGTTGTGTTGAATAGAGCAACAGATTCATACCCACAACCATAAAGCACAGCTCAAAATGTGCAGTTTACTGGATGCCGTACAAGTAAAAGTTACATTATGCTGTTCAGTGTGTTCAGAAGTTTAATACTCAGAGGGTGTTTTTTTTTTTTAAACTAGTCAAATCCTTAGCCAGTTCAGGCCTCCCAAACACAGCACTAGAACACAGGGCAAACACACTGGATGTTTTCCCAACTGGACAAAGTCCAAAAGGTCGTTTGGGCAAACTCACTCGTGTGACAGAAGTCTGCACCGGTTCCACAGAGACAGGAACGAGAAAACCCTGACATTGTCGTCAACAGATGAATAGTAAATGCAAACACACACACACACACACACACACACACACACACACACACACACACACACACACACACACACACACACACACACACACACACACACACACACACACACACACACACACACACACACACACACACACACACACACAGAGAGACAGGCAATCAGTGTCATGTTCATTCAAATGTTAATGTGGAGCTAAGCTGCAAGTTGATTTTGTCCCTGTCGATAAACAGACTCTGGATGTGGTGTAGCACAAGTAACAACGTCCAATTTTCACTAAGTTGCATTGAAGCTGAAGTTGGAGTCACGGTGCAAAAACGTAACATTTTCACATCTATTGCAACATAATTGTCTCGAGGAGGAAGTCCCTACAGGTGTATTTTGACTTCTTTTAATTTGACTCTAGCCTACCGAGAAAACAACTTAAAGGGACCCTAATCAGGACCAACAGCAACACTCAGTCACGTGTAAACACGCTGGCGGTGGGGTTGGAGACTTTCAGTTCACTCTCTGCCCTCTGAAAACAGCCAGCGATGCAGAAAGTAAGAAAACGGAGGTGGAGGTGAGGAGCATTTTGTGTGTCAAGTTTCTCTTTGACTGGTTTTTCTCTCTCAGTGAAAGTCTGTTGAGGCCCTGAGGTTTAAGAGGCAGAGAGAGGTGTAGGAGGCGACGTGAGAAAAGGTCTTGACCTTGTTCAACCCCTCAACCAAACGATGTTCAAACAAGGGATCAGTCAGGGGAGGGAGCAGTTGTGACGGACACTACTGAAGGGGGGTCCGAGGGGGGGTGACGGCAGAGCCTGCGTTTGCAAGTTTAAGTTGATTGCATCAAAGTCGAAACAGACAGGCAGGAGAGGGAAAGAGATATTCTGGGACACACTGATGGACAGTGACAGGACAAGCTGGCCAACTCATCGATTGGTTAATGAGCCAAACAAACAAAGTGTCCATTAGACAGACTGTCTGAGCCATCCCAGACAATACAAGGGACAAGCCAGGGAGGACAGAGTGTCAACCAACTGAACAAAAGAAGTACATAAAAAGCAAGAAGTAAAGAGACAGTGGGTTGACCCAGTCGTTTAACACAAAACCAAACAATCTGACATGGACGAGCCAGACGAAGAGCCGGCCAGCTACAGTGGAGTTCAAGAGACCACCACAAGGACAGTTTGTTTTCATCATTTATCAAAAACTAAGACAACGTGTTTAGGCGTTCAAATTAAGACTTCCAGTTATTTAGAACTGACACCTGTAGTTTGTCTCTTTGGGAAATGCCTGAAAGTAATAAAAAACTGGTATCTGTGATTGGAAGATTTGTTTGTCTCACCATGTATGCAGCGCAATTCAAATATTAACACTCGCATGCTCATATTTCATATGTAACTGGTACAGTTACTGGACTCTGATTAAAAGGCTGGTAATAGGAGGGACCACACAGACCTAGAGATGGCACCACGGTATAAAGCCAACGTCTTCACACGACGGAACAGCGTCTGCATCCAAGATGCAAAGCAACGACGATGAAGAGAGCCCTCCTCCATCTGATAGAACTACAGTTACAAGACCAGCAAACTGTAGCAGTTACCAAACCACTTCTGTGATGGCTGAACAGGTCCAATGGTTTAGAATAGGTTGAACAATACTGACATTTCACTGCCGAAGTTGTTTAAAAAAATAATACAAATTCATGGTTGCAACCAAACAACTGTATGTATGTGAGGAGCCGGCTGACTAAGACTAAAGTTAAAGATGGTGATGGAAATAATCATCTGTGGGGATGTTTTGCCTTGTCTGGACTCGGGAACTTGTACATTATTAATTGCACACTGAGCCATGGAGTAATACCACTCTGTTTGAAACAGTGTGGAAGAAGATGGTCCTCATCCTCCTCAATGGCCACATCAAAAATGTGAAATATAACATTAAAAACACTCTGGGGGCGTTCTCAAACACTGCTGGAACAATTTCAACTCTCAAACTCTGTGAAACATCTGAGGCCAGACAGAGTGCAAGCTGTAATTAAGGCAAACGGTGGAAAGATCAAATTCTGACTTTTAGTGAAAACAGTACCAACAGACCTTTGCTAAAAACCTACGTAAGAGCATCTGAGAACAATCCGACCATCCATCCATCCATCCATTATCTATACCGCCTATCCCTTTCGGGGTTGCGGGGGGCTGGAGCCTATCCCAGCTACAATGGGCGAGAGGCGGGGTACACCCTGAACCGGTCGCCAGCCAATTGCAGGGCACAATCCGACCAATCATTTGTATTAGTTTAATAAATGATGAAACGTTTTTGGCAGTAGACCACTGACCCCACTGTATGTGCAAACACGCGCACACACAGAAACAGAAAATTGTAACGCAAGACATAAAAGTAGGAGGGTGAGGGTGGTGGTGGTGGTGGTGGTGGTGTTGAGGGTGGGGCGGGAGGAGGGGGGGAGGGTGTTGGCAAGGAGGAGTTATCATCCAGATCATCACGAGTCTTCGTTGCCAGAGTCGTCCTGGTTGTCGTAACGTCTGGTGGACGTCCCACCATCCTCCACAGCACTGATCCCCCCGGCTTCCCCCACGGACTCCATCTCGCTCTCGTCCTCCTCCTCATCCTCCTCTTCCATGTCGTCGTCGTAGAGGTCGTCATAGAGGAGGTCTGAACTGCTGTCCTGGGAGGGAACCCTGGTCTGGACGCAGTACTCCGCCAATGTGGTCGGCACCTTCACGCCATCGCGCTCAGCCTCTGCCGCCGTTGACATCACCTGCTTCCTGTGGGCCAAGACAGGAATAACGTCAAAGTCAGTGTGAGGAAGAGCTTCTCTGTCAGCACGATGTACGTTTGTCTGTATGTACGCGGATGAAACATATTACCTGATGATCTCTGCATATTCCTTGTCCTTGCCTTTGCTGTCCCTCCATTTGCGAAACATGACAGATGCATCCACGTTGGCCGGGGAGAAGGTGTTGGGCTCATTGAGCAGAGAGATCACACTAAGCAGGATAGTCCTGGTGATGAGGAGACAGCACACAGACAGAAAATGAGGACGCTTCAATATCTGATCCTGTCACTGTGTGAAAGGAAAGCCCCGCACAGGCTCTTTGAAACTGTAGTAAGCTTCATGGCGGCTCAGAGGGAAGCGTTCGCTCACCTCTTTCCCCTTGTGGCTCAATTACATGCTGCACCCAGTCTGCTCAGGTTTTCAAACACAGATTCAGCACTTTAGCGCGAGTCCTCCACAAAAGCAGTCTTGCTGACGTAAAATTTTAAAGAAATTCTGAAAGCTACCCTGCAGTCTTTTTCTTCAGATGTTACACAGAACCAAGGGAGGCTGAAGCTGAACCATTAATTCACACTTCTCTGAATTTGCGGTATGAAAATTACATTGGATTCACGCTGTATGCATATATGACACTTCATGTTTTTTTATTTGTTCTTTGTGTAGATGAACAAAGAGAGTCCTCTAGCTTACATTTCTATTTTTTTTAAAGGTTTTATTTGTGCCGTTTTAGCCCTTCAGCGATAACCTTCCAGGCATCGCCAGTGATTTTCACTCCTCACAAAGCAATACTCAGGAACATTTCCATTTTGTGCCTTTTCACACATGTCATGGTCAGAATAGATGGGGTAAGGGACAGTCCAGCAGGTGGGTTAGGGTAGGGTGGCTACCCAGGTGGCTGTAATGTGACTTTTATGGGAGCCAACTGCAATAAAACTGGCAACGTGCAGGAGCGCAGCAGAAGATGTCTGTTATTATTTTCAGGAACGTGGCAGGTGAGGATCTGTTTTTGTCCAGTGCAAACGTTCTTGTAATGTATTCAACATTCACAAGTTTGCAAAAAAAAAAAAAGACAGCATGCTTGTATTGTAGAATGGATTCACATGCATACAGAAGCAGTGGTTGTGTAGCAGAGACTACCTGACATTCTGGGTGGGGTTCCACCTTTCGGAGGGTAGCTCCCCGCTCTGAGGGTCATCGACAGGAGGGTGCAGGATGGAGATGCACACATCTCCGTTCTGGAAAGATAACAAAAGACACTGTGTAACATCTGTCAAGAAGACACAAGGATAACGATATATAAAGCGGCATGATAATCGTTTCACCTCATAGATGTTGGGGTGCCACATCTTGGTGAGGAAGCGGAAGGTTGGTGGGGAGTACGGGTAGTCAACTGGAAACTTGATGTGAGCCTAGGAGGACAAACAGAGGACGACACAGTCAACACATGTTTTACAAACAGCCAAGCTTGACTTCCATTATACTAAGTTCAAGTCATAGAGCCCAGGCAGATGGCAGTTGGTGGTTAGTGTACCAAAAAATTACTTAATATATGTAAATAAACAAAACACATATGACTTTCTAATCTCATCCTTTCTCTGGTGGGGAGAAAAGTTAAGTTTTTCGTTCCTGCTTCCTTAAAGCTGCAGTAGGTAAGATGGAGAAGAGCAGACTTAGCCTGAAAATTTGAACCAACACGAGTTCACGTCACCCCCCCCCTCCCTCTCCACTGCGCTCATGCCCTGCCTCCAAGCCCCTCTTCCCTGCGGTGCCTGCATGGCTGCCGTGATGACCAGTAACGTTAGCCTTAGCATCAGAAACAAGCTAACTCTGCCCAGCCGCTGCACCACAGTCGCTAACACACCGTATGCTCTGCGGAGTGTTACTGTAACAATCACCATATTAGATTTATGGTTATTTGTTGTCTTAGCTGTATATGCTGTTGTTGGCAGCGGCAGTATGGGCAGTTTCTCCTTTGCGATGGCTGTTGCTCCGCCATAGCTTTCACTAGCCTCCTGACGCCGCTCACAGAGCTGTTTCACTGAGCGGCAGCTGGCAGCATGAGCGGAGGGAGGGGACGGTTCATAGTGTGTGTGAGTAGTGATTGACAGATGTCAGACACTCCTCTGGCCCTGATTGGTTGTCTTGTGTCGGGCACGGTGGATTCTTGCAAATTGCGGTCGGAGCAGTAGGTGGGACCAATGGAGGCTTTTTTTTTTCACAGATTACATGTTTCATGTACTGCTGTCTGGGCAGAGGGACAGTTTTAGCAAATATGACAAAAAAATCACTTTTATACAAGTTACCTACTGCAGCTTTAAACAAAAATGAAGTGAAACAACATGAAACAGTGACGTCTGGCAGGTGTCTCATTGAGATCAAAGATGCTATTAACTTAAGGTTAAGAACAGCTGCTTTGAGCTAAACCTTGATGAGGACAAGTTTGATACGTCCAGACTGGGGTGATAAGACAAATTGAATTTTGTTCACATCACAAGTTATTAGATTGAACCATAAAGAGGCTTCCTGTACCCTTTCATTTAAAACAGGTCACAACAGAAGAATATATCACACATTGAGCCATGAAACAACCGTGAAGCAGCTGACATCTATGTTAATTCTAAATGAATCTAAATGAAGCGAGACATTCTGTGACATTAGAGTTAGTGCTTCTGCTCCTGTGTTTTCTTTTCAAAGTATTGCACAATCATCTCCATGAAAGGCTCGGAGGCTTGGGTGTGTGTAACACCACCCCAGCACTCACTCAACTGCTACCACTCAGATAGGACTATCATGGCTCCACAACCAGTCAGTACCATAGTGCAGCTTTGGGACAGTTCCAATGCTCAATATCAATCAGTTACCATACTGACTTATAGACACATACCAAGACATCCTACCCCCGTGCCAAATCCATGACTATGCATGGTATGTTCTTTAATTCACTGCACTACAGAAACCACGCAGCAAAAACAACGTTCCATACAGTTACACTAGTCAATCTCTGTCATCAAAGGCCGCTCAGTTACACCCACACCAAAGCATAACAGCCACGGCATTCCTTTCTGTAGTATACAAAGTCAACAAGTCAGCATCAGAATTAGATTTATTAATGTAATTATGTGGGTGTCACATTAGCTCAGGGGTAAGCACTACTTGCCTTAAAGCAAGAGGGATGTGCATTTTTATGCACTTCAAGGTGTCTACAGGCTCTGTTACATGTTGCATGTGGCTGAACTGGAATATTTGGCTATGGCACCTTCTGCACATCTGTCTGTCCTGAAAGAAGGATCCCTCCTGTGTTGCTTTGAGCTCTCTCCCATTTTTTTTCCCGTTTTTGTGTGTGGACGTTTTCCTTATCTGACAGCAGGATCTAAGGATAGAGAGTGTAGCAACACAATGTGCTGTACAGAATTAAAACCCTCTGAAACAAATTAGTGATTCAAGCTATATGAATAAAATGGGTTTGACAATAGATAACACAAGGATGCCACTGTAAAGACAAACACAATCAACACTGAACCGCTGCAAGAGCAGACTACAGCAACGCCTGTTCTGTATTATTTTGGCATTCCTGGAGGGCTACAGCACCATCTGCATTGCCCCAACTTGAATGTGGGCTCTGACTGCACCGGATTTTCTAGATGTTTCACTGAATAAGTAACATGAAAGAAAGGAAGAGGAGTCTCATCATGCCCTTCTCCCTTACTCTTTCTCTGTGCTGAGGTGCCATTTATATCGGTCTCCCAGCTAAAAATAGCCATCTGAAGAACAACCATCATACAGCGAGGGGAAGAGGGCTGGACAAGGAGAGTGGACGGACAGGGGAGAAAGCCTTAAAAAAATTAAGAAATATAAATGGCTGCCTCAAAATGCTTTAAAACTAAGACGCAGCTGCAGCGAGCAGGTGGAGGTGAGCCAGGTTATTGCTGGATTATTTTTAAAAGGGCAACAGTCATTATAATTAGACTTTATTTGGTCTGACACTTTGGGTTCAAACAGTCAGTCAGTGAACAAGCTGGCTGTTTTCCAAGTTTCAGCAATCTCTATATACCCTTCTTAGGAAGAAAACTTGCCCAAGAGCACAGTTGCACTGTATACAAAATCTTCCACTGTTGAATACAGATTAGCTTCATGAATGTTTCCCATTATCCAAATACTGTGTCATGTTTTGACCATCCTGGATTCATAATTTCCTGCCCTTTGGGTATCAGAAAGTTTTGTCTCACCTTAAAGTAGCCTCCCTCATACAGGGTGTTTGGGGGCCCGAAGATGGCCACTTCCCAGTTGTAGAGGTCAGACTCCTCCACCAGAGTGATGCGGAAACCCTCCACTGGCTGCTCCTGCAGAGACTTCAGCTCCATCATCAGGGCCTTCTGGGAACTAGGGGTTGCCTGGTGGGCCATGTTAATCCCACTTCTGACCCCAGTGGCCAGGTGAGAGGTGGGAGGATGTGGGGAGAAAAACGATGGGCTTAGTGATAATGTCAGGCTTCAATTTCATACAGTTACCATATCATGGTCACTGTTGACCCTGCAGCAAACACCTTCAATCTGTTAGCTCTGTTTGTTTGTTTTTGTCTGTTTTTTCTAGAACACGCACGGACAAAAGATACAGCAAGAACGAATGTGCATTAACAGTCGTGCTGGTAAACTAACCACCACATAAAGAATTCAAACAAAAACAGGATATGTGGCCTGCAAAGCTAGCTTAGGTCAGTGCTTCAGTTCGCAGGCCCTTCACGAGGAAAAGCAAAGTTAATAAAAAAGTGTTTACCTCTCTCCTTGCACTTTAATGTGTATTCGCTTCGTTACAGCTGAAACCTGGAAGGTAAACTCATTGGTTGTCCATGTTAGCCTGGCTATGTCTTGACGAGACAGTGACAGGAGCAGTGGATTCTCTGCTAAAGCCTATGGCTGGTCCTCGTGTTGTGTTTCCGAAATTCTTTGTGTGCCAGTGTTGACAGTTGACATGGAGCTAGTATCAGTGTCAGTCACGCTGTCCTGTGGATCATTCTTGGGCTTAAAAGAGGAAACCCGTTCTCCCTGACATCTCCCCGGGCTGCTGGTTCGGTTCGGGCTCGCGCTCAGCTGATCTCTGCTTGTTTATGTTTGTTTATCAGCTCTCTGGCAGTCTCAACTTCTCCACACGTCAGCTAAACCCCTACCGAGCAACTTGGCTGAAAAGGAGCAGCTTTCCTGCTTCTGACGTCCCCTGCGGCTCAGTGGCAGTGAAACTGGCTGCGAGATTCGAGCCTACGGTCGCGAAAAGGACAGTAAGTGAGAGGTTTACACTCGCGAATTACAGTGGATTTCATCGATTTTTATTTTCCTCCCATCGGTGCTTCCGGCTATCATTGCGCGTGTCTGCAGAACGTAAACCACGTACGGGGCTGAACGTGACGTGCGCGCACCCGATGTTTAGTTAAAAAGAGGAAGAAAAAAACTAAACAAAACACAGTTAGGACGTTCACAAATGTCTACGTTCTCCAGTTTTTTTTTTTTTTTTTTAAATGTTATGACCAATAACTTTAGCCATATATAACTGAGTGTAAACATTGATCAAATAAAGGCATACCAGCCCAATGCTTCCATTCCTGTCATGTGTCTCTTCATTTAACGACACTGTTGTTTTTAACTTTTGTTAAGTTTGACCTAAAACATCTGCCGTTCGACTTAATATACTTTATAATTATATGTTGTTTTTTTTATTTAGCAAGAAGCAATGCAGTCCTGTGTTATTTGTTTTAATTTATTTGTTTTATGGAAAACTTGATCAGCAGTAACTTGAGGCTGCTATAGCCCCGAGTGTATCAGTTCAGACAACAATGAATTGCTTATCTGAACAGATTAATTTTGATTATCCCATGTCACATAATATTCATAGCCTAACCGATTAAATCAATTAGCTATCATTTTTAAGTAAATAAAATTTTTGTTTCGACAGTTTCACAGTGGTGGTGCATTATGTTTTAAATTTGACTACTATTAATTTCTCTTAATGTCAAAAATTAAAATAACGAGGTCTAGTCAGTCTGTCTACACAAATTCTCAGTGTCAATGAGATAAATCAGCTAAATTTGGTTGAGTTAGGTTAAGATGATGCTGCTCTAACACAGTCTTACAATCATACATTTTGAGGGCTCCAAAACCTGGCCAGGTTGTTAGTTATGACTATTTTAAAAATAATAATACAACCACATAAATTTACGTCTATCTCTTTGTAAAGTTTATTATAGCAGTAGCAGCAGGACAATATATATCTCATAACATTACAGTACAATCATCATCATCATCATCATCATCATCGTTATAGTCTTTATTGTCATCATCATTATCATAGGTCAGATCACATGCGATATAAATTAATAAACTTCATCAGCCTCAGGTCTTTGAGTGAAAAAAACAAATCAAATCTGTCCTGATTATGAATAAAATGTATATTAAAGTATATTTACATTAGAATAAATGAAGACACTTTTACTTTGATTTGTGTTTTATATTCTTATGGTAGCTCTCTTTACCTTGAATAAATTTTTGTGCATGCTCCTTATTTTCCTTTCTTGCATCACATTCAGGGAGCTGCAAATGCATTTTGTCGCCCTCCTACAATTCCGATAACAGTGTGATTAAATTCAATCAAATAATTAAAAAAGAAAAAACAACCCTTGGCTTGAATGAAAGAAGCACTGTTTTGCTACCTCTTCTTTAAAACTGGACCCACCACCATGTAAACACCATCGACACACGCAGCTGGATGGAGTTTGCTTGTTCTGACGTCACGTAGACGAGTGACGTCAGACAGGAACCAGTGGTAGGGAGCTTGACAAATCAAGATGGCGTCCCACGCTGAAGCAGGAAAGAGATGTCATAAATAAAACTCATTCGGAGAATAGTTTCAATTTGCGTGCCACCCCGACAAGACGTCGTTTGGATTTTGACAGAAAAGACTGAGCAGAAACAGGTGAGATGAGTGTGTGTTTGTGGGTAGGCTCAGTTTTGTTTCAGGGGCGGTGGCAGGGGAGACAGCGGGCTATCCTATCCGGCCACATAACATTGCATCCAGGCCACTGGCGAAGCTAAGCGTATTAGCATGAACGATAGCTTTTCCCCCAAAAAACATTAGCTAGCCAGCGGCTCGTGGTAATTGTCAGTGAAGTCATTTATTCAGCCTTAATCTTCCGCTAATACCGACTAATGTCATATTCAATGCTGACCTCCTAGCTAAACTGTCACTTTCTGTTCGCTGTTAGTGCGTTGAGCTCGGAGCAACCAAAGATAGTAATGGCTTAGCTTCTTGCTAATTGACGCTATTATAACTCAAGTAATGCTAGCTAATGAATATAACGTACTTAAACGCGTCTGCCAGCACTATTACTAGTCACACATCACAGCTGGACGCCTTTTACTTGCTTTTTTAACGTAAATGTGATGGACTACAGTTACTGCGATCCTTTCGTCTTCGTTTTGAGTAAACGTTAGCAGGACTAACATCAGTGCAGCCCCTCCTAAATAAAATAATCTAATTCCCTCGGCGGGATAGTCAGTGCTGCTGTGGTTGTCACCGATATCGGCAATATTAATACGAATTTGACTTAACTGTACACTATGATACCGTGTACTGTGCACCGTGAGCACAGGCTAAGTTGGTGAAATAGTTACGGAAACCAAAAACTTGTGTAAACGTTACTTAATATTACCCCTGAGTAGCTACTAATTATATGATAGCTATTAAATTAATATCAGTTAGCGCTTAACAACTCTAATGGATACCTTCTGGTGATGTATGTCCCATTTCCACGCGAGTCACCAGAGGGTTATGGTCAAGTACTTTGACTGAAATCAAAATTGGGGCTAATGGGCGTGTACAGCTCCTAAATTAGTGTAGTACAAGTAATGTGCCTGTAGGTTGCATTCTGGCAATGATATGTCCTGAATTATAGATTTCCATGCGTGCTGCTAATCACCCTCATTGCTCCTTTGGAGAGTTTGGGGCCTTTTCTGACCAGCAGCTGCTAATATTCAACCGCAGCTTGAAAAGGCACTGAATGAAGAATGAAACTGCTTCATTAAGTGCTTTCTACTAAAAGTACAATCAAGTATCAAGCAAGTCACTAGTCACTGAATGAAGCAATTGTCCCAGTAGAGATTGAGTGATAACAGGGCTTTTATGCCCAATACTATGATTTTATACCCTTTCATGCTGGAGATCAACTTCAGCCGGACCATAATGAATCACCTTAGATGCACATTATCGATCTCTCTTTGGTGATTTTTTAATGTATGACTTTATTAACGTCTCACTGAATTAAAGCACCATTAAAGCTGCGTTGAGCAATTTCTGAAAGCTGGGGCACAGGCAGGCTGTAAAATAAACTCACTGAAGCAGAGCAGTAAACAATTAGTATTTGATTATCAGTTGCTTGTGCTAATGTGTAAGTGACCTGTTGAGTTGGATTTTGATTTTCAGTAGTGTAAGCCGTACAAACCGAGTCATTTGATTTAGTGTTTATTTTAGATTTATGTTATCTTATAGATCTAAGTTCTTCTTGCTAACAAGTCAGCCCCTTTCAGCAATGTAAGTGGATCAAATCTAGATTTTTTCCGACTGAACATCTGTCTGCGCCAGCACACAGATCAAAGTTCTCTGTTCAGTGGATGTGAAAACAGTGGCTTCTCTGTGTTGATAACGACAGGCATTGTTGCGCAGCATGACCAAATAATGGGATTATGTGATTTGTGATGCAGAACAGTGGAATGTACAAAGCCAATGGGATAATGAAGAATTTAATTTTGAATAGAACAGACAATGTGCACAGCCATGTGATGAAGTGTCACTGTGCTTGTGCTTTGATTACAACTGTTCTGTTGGACCATTTTCTGAGCTCAGTTAAAGACATGCTGTAACTCTCAGAAACTGCTGTGAAGACAAAACGTCATGCCTCAAGGCAGACGGAAGAAAGGCTGGCTTTTTTTCTCTCTCTCTCTCTCTCTCTCTCTCTCTCTCGAAGATACATTGACCTACGGTTTATCATTATCAACTCTCCTTGTCAACTAAAAAACATGGCTGCCGCTCACTTACACCTGGTGTCCTCATGTGTTTCAGAGTCTCTAAATGGCTGCGAGGAAGTCTGGATCAGATGCATACAACAATGGTGAGAAGCTGTTTTTAATCAGGGTTCATACAGTCTTGAAAGTTTAGTAAATGCATCATTTTAACTGCTCATGTTGTCAAGGTGAGAAATATGCTTGAATTTGAATAAACACCCTGAAGAATGCTGAATTTTCAACATAATCTGGTGTTTCAGCTGCACAGACACTAATGAAAATCAAAAATCTTTTACTGTTTGAAATGAATTGTCTTATAGTTGTTGTTGTCTCCTAGTGTCGCAGTTTGCAAGTATGAAGTAATTGTAATCCAAATGTCTAATCAAAATTCAAATGAACAGCTGGTAAAAACTAAAAGTGACAGCATACATTGGTTACTGTGGGTATAAAAGAATTCTGTACATTTTACTTTTAGCCGTTGTATTTATAGTAACAATTTCGACGTGATGATAAAGGCAGGAGAGCTGTATGCACCTTGTTAAATACTTTCTTGTAAACTTTCTACAATGATGTTTCAAGTTGTGAGTTAAGTGTAGGTACAAGGTCTGCTGGTGTTTGTAGTTCCAGTGTCTATTCTTCTAATGTATACTTTCTTTGTTTCTGTTCTTATGCACACAGGACCCATCAGCTACCTTGATGACGTTCCCTTCAAGATCAATGACAAATTCCGCTGCCCGGCCAAAGTGGGGCTGCCTGTCGGTTTCTGTCCACCAGACTGCAGCTCGTTGCTGGTGGACACACAGGTTAGTTAGGTACAGGACAGATGTTTGCTGGTATTAGCTGCAGTATGATGCGCTTACATGCACCTCTGCAGCATCCTCACAGCAAGGCTGAAGCCTGCTGAATGACAATAATATGGTGCTTATCATGATGAGCCCTGGCCTCTGTCCTGCTGTGTCAGCATTACATTTTTGGTCGTACGTAGTCATGCTTCGGACCAGAGAGAAGGCACAATCTTTAGAACACTCCTCATGCTTAGTCTATAGTGATTTAGATGGTTGTTAATGGGGGTGATCATTTTCTACCAGTAGTTATTTCAGTTGTTGTCAGGTGTTTAACATACCTGCTGAAAAAGTTGGAGCAGCTTTATTGTTTGCAAATTACAGCAACCTCATATGCATTCAGATTGTGTGGTACAAGTTCTTTGCATGTTTTGTCTCTTGAGCTGGAGTTGTTATACCATGTGGCTCTTATATTTATAATTATTCCTGTTTTCTCTGTTACTCTTTGTGTCATCTTTGCCCATCACTCCCATTCTTCCTCCCTCTTACAACGATCTCAACAGTATGACTTTTCTCTGGAGAGACGGAGTGTGCGCTGGGGTGTTGAACTGGCTGAGGCCAGAGCAGCAGAGGCCAGAGCAGAAGAGGCAGCAGCCAAGCAGGAGGCGGAGAGCAGAGAGTGTTTGACACAGGCCCAGGACATTGATAGTGGTGGCGGGAAGAAACCCCAGTCTGCTGCAGAGGACCAGGACCTTCCACCACCGGCATTGAACCCCGTCCTGGCGGGGCTGAGCCATAACGCCATCCTCACTCCACTGCCTGCCCCAAGCCTTGGCCCAAGGAAAACTCAGCCTAGCATTCCCCAGCTGCACAGCCTCAACCTCGCTGACTTCGAGCGGGAAGAGGACCCCTTTGACAAGCTGGAGCTCAAAACTTTGGACGATAAGGAGGAGCTCAGGAACATTCTCCAGAGCCAACCCCAACCTCTACCTCCTTCTTCTGTATCCCCACCAGAGGTTTCCCAGAGGGGCTCGGCATCACGTGGAAACAGCCCGTCCCCTCCCAGTACCAACACCAGCCTCACAGCCAAACCTGGCTTTACCCATAAACCCAATGGGTTAGTTGCCTTGCTGGACATGGATAGAGTTGGGCATCCTGGCAGAGTGGGGTTTGACACGGATGATCGACCCTGTAACATCCGCTCCCTCACTTTTCCTAAGCTCTCTGATTCTGGTGACCCAGAGCCCGTGAGATACAGCCCACTCCCTGCAACCAACCCCACTCCGAGACAGAACCTACCCAATGGGAGCCCGCCGACCCTACCCAAGACCCAAGTCATTGTTGCCCCTGAGCCACCCAGCCACACCAAAAGTGGTGCACCAAAACTGGTGAGTATGATGTTGGGACATAGTAATGTAGACCAACCAGTGATACTAGTACAGTATCTCAGGAACCTCATTGATATATACTCATGTTTTTACACTAGGCCAACCAAGGGTCAGGATCTGCTGGTCTGCCGTGCGGTGGAGCCCTGCTCAGCATGACCCCCAGTGAGCGGCAGTGTGTGGAAACCCTCGTGGGCATGGGTTACTCTTATGAGGGTGTCCTACGGGCCATGCAGAGACAAGGGCAGAACGTGGAGCAGGTGCGACTTCCTCTCACCCGAGTGTGCAGAAATCTGGATTCTTAGCATATTCACTGTGTGACATGCTTAACTGATTGTTTGTGTGCTTGTGTAATTGTGCTCAGTGAAGCATCAATGCTGTGTACCCGTAAATAGTATAGCGTTAAACTGAAATAAAGTTGTTATATCACACTGCTGTCTCCAGAGTTGTGGCAATAGTTAAGTGTCTGTCATCTGTACAGCTAATACTAAACAATATGAACTATCCAACCCTGGTCACAGGATTATGGTAGCTGTCGCAGTAGATGTGGAATAAAAGTAAAAGCCAAATGTAAGAGGTTCTATGGAGTTGGTATTACAGATATGCACCAGCTGGTTTTAAACGATGAGCTCACATTGGGCATTATTCACTTATAAGATGTAAGGCACGTACAGCACACAGAAGACAATAAATGAACCCCACAGAATGTTAACATTAATTTCATTCCACAATATAATCTTTCATTGTCTTCTCAAAATAAAACTAGAACCCTCATATTGGTCTTTTATTCGTCTATCATGTGATACCTAATTAATGTGATATTCAGTAATGGATGCATAATAAACATGTACTTGTTGTTTGTCCAAGGTACTGGACTATCTGTTTGTCCATGGCCGTCTGTGTGAGCGGGGCTTTGATGCAAGTGCAGTGGAGGAATGTTTAGAAATGTACCAGTGCTCAGAGGAAAAGGTTTGTATAGATAATTGCACAATTTAAGAACATGCACTACACTAATATGGAGTATAAATCAAATCAGAATCAGAATCATAGTGTTTAGTCTTTGAAATATGAGTGATACCGCTACATTACCATATCTTTTAATAATGTAGCCAAAGTTTGTAGATTACATTAATACATCATCTAATCTATAGTATTTTTCATCCTTCCCAGGCCTTGCAGTTCCTTGAGCTCATGTCAAGATTTGGCGAGATGGGATTTGAACGGGATGCCATCAAAGAGGTGCTGCTGGTCCACAACAATGATCAGGACAAGGCTCTAGAGGACCTGATGGCTCGGGCTGCAGCTAGCTGAGCCAAGCTAACCAGCCAACAAAAGCCCTGCCCAGGGCTTGCCTCCCGCTACTACCCAACACAGCCCCTTTCCTTCTGCCTACCCTATCACACCATGCCCTGCCCTCGCCTTGGCTGTGGAAGGGACAGCTGGGAGACAGTTGTATTTCTCTCTGTGCTAAAACGTATTGTGTCTCAGCACTTCTTAAAGACTGTGTGCCTAGAGTGGAGGGGGTCAAAGTGTAACCATACTTCATGGTGGTGTTTTTTTCCAAGAAATCCTGGGGTTAGGTTCCATGATTTGCTACAGCTTGTGTATTTAAGGATGGGGCGAAAGTCTGAGCTGGAAAGGAGAAACTGGAAGAATTGGGCCGTGGCTGTTTTGATGCCGTTCTGATTTGCTTCCGCTTGGAAGTGTTCAAGTGACTGCAGGCAAAGCTGCAGGACCGAATGAGGAGCTGATGACAGGCTCTGAGCGCATCACAGAAAGACCAGTTGGAACTCTTGAAACTCCCAAATAACTAAGCTGCCATCTTCCACTGCTCTGTGCAGATCTAGTAAATGGTGGAGGGGATTGGGGGCCTTCAGGAGGCTCTCTTCAAACTGAACCAACTAACAGTAAAAATTAAAAAAAAAGAAAAGAAAAAAAAAAGAACAGGCCTAGTCGCCAGACAGATAACTCATGAGTCTCAAGAAGTGCCCTCTCTGCTCTGGTGCCCTGCACCTAGTTCTGTTCTACTTTATTCTTTCATGCATTCATGTCTGTTTTTCTGTTCATTTGGGCACTTTTTCATGTCAGTTCCAAGATTCCATTTCTTTGCTCTCTGTTTTTAGGAACTGCATAATAGATCCATAGTCATTATAACTCAGAACATAAGAGATACTACTGCCCCAGTAATCTCTTTGACCTGCACTGGAATGGCCTGTTAAAGGAATGGGGGAAAATGTGGAGAGTTTCTCTGTAGGAAATGAAAAGAAATGTCCCAAACCCCACTGGCACTGGTGTGTCACATACTGCACAGGCACACATTTCCTAATTATCGACTTATTTAAAATAGTACACTGACACTTTCATTTAAAAAGGTTTGATATGGTAATGTAAGATAGATTAACTCACAGAAGTGACGCTTTTTACCGTCATGGACTTCTTTTTGCAGACTGGAAACGAGTGAGTGGTTTAAAAAAAAAAAGAAAAGAAAATGTAAGTGAGGGTTGTTTTGCAGCCACATCACAGTGCAATAGAGACATTTCATATTGTGTGACTGTTGACTGGCACTTTGAGCCTCAAGTAACTGTTGGGAGATAAGGAGCGGTCATTGAGCCTTGTTAGAAATTTGGATGGAGTGGTTTGATTTCAGTGATTTCTATCATTTATTCTGTTATTGGACTTCATATCACAAAGTCTAATCAAACGTGACTTTGGTTTGTTGACCTGTCCACTTCTTCTCGTGTAATATGGAAAGAGTTTTCATTTTGATTCTAGGTTTGTTGGCATCCGCACAGTCTTAAATCCAAAGGTTGAAAAAAAAAAAAAAACTCAGTCACCACCATCAAATTATTTTCATATGTTTATTGGGTGTAATTGTTTAAAAGAAGGCCTGGATCCTTTATTTTTATATTTTTTGGTAATGAATTTCCTGAGGTCCGTGCTCTATATGTTTAAAAAGCATGTCTGCTCAGTGGCATGGAGGGCAAAGGTGGCAGAATCTCCATCATCTTGAGCTCTGTGGTACTGATCGGGATTGTGAGAGGCATGGTTGGAGATTAAGGGCTTAAAATGAGCAAAATGTGACTGGGAGAACTGGCACTTTGCTTGGGGCAGGTCCAGTACTTTGTCCTGTGGTCCACAATTGCAAAAAGGAACTTCCTAACCATTAAATTCATTTTAGACCAACTCTGGTCGGACAAAACCATTCATAGTGTGGTTCATTGCCAGTTCACACATAATTTTACTCCTTTCAACCAGGTATCTGCAGAATATACAGTACCACTCAAACCAGAAGGATGAGCACATGCTTACAAAAAACAAACACCCCAGTGCTTAAGTGACAAACATCATTATGAATCTGTCCTTCAGTCCATTTTTGCTCTTCTTTTGTCGCCTGGTGCAGGAAAATAACATGACACAAACAAGGTGCCACGTTCAACCTATTCTCCTCACTTAAGCCAGCATTTTGTCTGATATGTGCGTGACTTTACGATCATCAAACAAGTGTTTTCACCCACTTCTCTTTTAATTGCCTTCCACCTCGATTCACTATGATAAAGAAGAATGGTACACTTTACAGACACATAAGTGGTATTATTGTCGCCTTACATAACTCAAGTGTGGTTTCCTCAATCACACACAAAGCATAAAGCAAGTTGATGTCCACTCCTCTGACAGTCTCACAAATTGGAGTGAATTCAGTATAGCAGGTTCTGGGCCTCCTCCATCAGTGCCTCCTCCCATTTCTGTTACAATCTGCTAGCTGTGCAGGCATGAAATGCCACTTGGTTCTCATTATTTAGGGTGTCGTATCTAAGGGTTTATACTGTATATCAGATCCACTTCTAAGTCACTGCATCATTGAACAGGGACGCTAATGAATTTAATGAACATTGAAATATCTTAATGGTATAATAAAAGGCGGGTGAGGTGAGTGTTCTTTCCCATGCTCCAAAAATGTGTTTCGCAGAGTGTTCAGTTTCTTCTCGAATGATAAGGAAAATCCACACGATTAAAATGTGCAGATCTTTTCAGTGGTGAGACTGTTGATTGTTGCTGGTTTTTAATTTGACATGAAGCTGGTGAGGAAGAACAACGCTGCTGGTTCTCTCCTCAGCAGCAAATGCATTTTTATTTTCTCTGTTCAGTTGACAAGACAGCAACAATACAGATGATTGTCCGTCCAGGTATTGTCAGTGGTGACTGGAAAGATCCAACAGTGTGGCCTAGTCAGCAGAAAAAAAAAGACGATTATGCCTCAGAATAAAGGCTGTATTTGGTGTGCCTGAGCTCATTGGGGTTAATAAACAGAGGGTTACAAAGTCAAGTATGACGTCTGTTTACAGAGCTAAGTTAGGTTAAGGTCCTACATAGTGTGCGGCCATCTGTGTGATTTTAGATTTCCAGGTCAATCTTGTCTTTGTGCTCATGCAAATAATGGCCATCCTTAGAAAAATCCCATAAGCCAACTGTCTAGAGAATTTATGATATTAAAGTGATTTCTTCCCTTTAGCCTGAGATTGTCCAGGTGCCTACTAGATGTCCTTAATGTCCACAGTAACCATTATAAACATACCAGGGGATGTGACATAAATAACAAACCAAAAAGATAACATTTAGATATTTATTTATTCATCATAAAACCATTTTTAGGAGAGCAAAAACTTTTGATAGCGTATGATTTGTTTGTATGTATATATTGCCTGAATTTCTATTAAAACATTAAAAACTTGCTATTATTACATTTAACCCAGGAGAATTGAATCTAGGGCAACTGGACTAGCAGTGAAGAAGCTCCTTTAATGAGAGGCGAAATATTTTCAAGTATCTACAACAAAGTCCTGCTGCCCTAGATGTAGTCCTCCTTGGATAACCATGACTGAGAATCTGATCAATGGTCTCACGCAGTTGGCGTGAACGAGCACGCACGACGCTCGCGTTCACGTACGACCTTGTTTTTGTTGATGTTTAATTTGAGTGCGGCTGCGCGCTTCTCAATGCTTTCGCCGTTGCTGACGCGACTCGGCACGAAAAGAAGAGAGTGTGAACCCTCTGGCAGTGGCTAGCGACTCTGTTGAAAGTAAAGAGATTGCACGACGAGAGTGAAGAATTATTTGGGAGCCTAAGATAGTAATTCAGCGACAGTCTTAACCAGCGAGTAACCAACCTCTCCCGTATGTGATCGCCCTTCCTCCTCGTCGGAGTCGGACGCTGCCAACGAGGGCCAAGGAACTAAATAGCATATCGCCATTATATGATCCAGTATCCAGCGTCACTTTTACCCTCCATGTGGGTGAGGGAACTGTGTGTATCAGATTATGGCGAGAAAAACAGTTAGCAGGAAAAGGAAGGCAGGAGAGCCCAAGGACCAACAACAGGTAGGCGGAAACCGGTGCCGATCCATATAGGCTAGCTAGTCAGTTATTTTAGCATGCTAACTAGCGCTGGGCTAGCCAGATTTAGGTGATATGTCAGAGGAATAAATATTGATGACATTTTTAACAGATGAATCACTATGACACAACAGAACAAAATGTCACACTTGAAGATTTGTTTAACCAATAATACATTGTGTTTCTGTTTGAAAATCCATATCCGTTAATGTTAGCATGGCGTTAGCCAACGGCAGTCCGTTGTCAACCGGACAGCAAGGTTGACGTTAGCCAAAGGGGCTAACTATCCCATCATATTAGGGCTTTTATTTAAGTATAATCTCGATAAAGTATCCTTTTCCTAGGTCGATAACGTTGTCAATCCCTTGTTCTGTTGGAGTATCGTGTGTTACCTTCTATTCACCATCTAATCTTCTAAATAGCGTTCATCATCACTGATAACTGAATTTGCTTTATAGACGAGAATTATTCGACATAGTAGCTGTAGCTAGCAATTAAGCTAACGTCAACGTTAACATTAGCTGCAACGTTGACTAACAGTTGGCCAGCTAACCTACATACAGACTAACCGTAGGTTGATTCATCCAAGGGCATCAAATGGACCTTTGCTGAATTGGCACACAGCAATCCTAGTAGGTCTAAGATCTTTCTTATACAGTTACTTCTGAGCCCAGGTGTTCACACCTCAAAGTATGCCTTGACTTTAAACCAGGGAATATCAACACTTAGTTTTTTTGTTTTCCTCTGGCCCAGGACTGTTGCAGGGTATGAAGAATAAGGCTTGGGTTGGACAGTTAATGATCAACAATAGCATTTGTAAATTATTGTCATGTAAATTCAGATTCTGCTGGTAATTTTTCTATAAGCAATCAAAATCGTAAGAACATGGATGTAACAGCTTTTTGATGTTTCTTTTAAGTAGTGGGTGCCTCGCTAAACACTGCTTAGCAACTGGTGTGCACTTGTGTTAGAGGGAGTGTTCTGGGACACATCTGATGATGTCACTCTAGCTTCTATGCCAGTCTCTGTGTCATTTCATTGATTTGTAGGGATTCCAGATGATATAATTTTACCATTTGACAAATTGCAATTCTTTTTCGACCTAAAGCCTTTGTTGTGTTCTTAAATATATATGAAATCAAAGCATTTAAAGTAAATTGTGAAGTGTGAATAGGAGAGCTAGCTAGGTGTGTTTTGTGTGTGTTAGTGAGTGTGAGTGAAGGATATCTTGTGTTCCTGACCAGCAGCAATGCTGACTGCATTGGTGTCGGATAGTTTTATGAGGTCTGCTGACTAACAATAGGTGTAGTCTGCAACGCCATTACAGACAGCTAGTAATACCAGGCTACCTGAGCGACATGTTGTATCAAATTCAGCGCCTTTGTGTGCACTTGGCCTGCATTAACCTAGCCTGATGAAGTGTTAGTGATGGTGTGCATGAGTGTGTTTTGTTGTAATACTCCCATGATCCACTAAAGCTCTTAAATCTGTATCAGCGAGCTACAGAGATGTATCCACAGTCTGGGGGATGGGAAAGGCTCAGCATAGACAGTTTGTGACATTGACATAGGGATTGAGAAAGCTGAAAAGAAAAAAAGTGGAATGTAATTAGATCATATTATTTTAAGACTTATTTAATATTTTATTCATATCATATGTTGCCATGTAGGCAACATATGTATGCCATTGTAGGCTGACTTCTCCAGAATTACGTGTAAAGCATAGTTAGTGACTGAAACATTTTGGATTTGACAAAAGTCATGTGCTTCTCCCACAGAAAATCTTTGGCTTTGACCTTTCTCCCCTCTCTTTCCTCAGCTGGGCTGGTGTCAGGCACCACACAAGCGGAGCCGTGTTTCTTGTTCATCACGTCATGCCCAGCAGTGGTGGTGCAGTCGGCGCTCAGTGGTATGTGCCCTTCGGGGGCGGGAGTTCAGGCCTCAGCAGCAGCACGAGCTGCGGCTCCAGCGGAGCCTGCGGGGCTTTGCGGCTGGCAGGCTCCCTGGCATCCTCAAAGAGAGGGAGTTCTCACTGGGGCGACTCAACAAGGTGTTCGCTTCACAGTGGCTCAACCACAGGCAGGTGGTGTGTGGGACCAAGTGCAACACGGTGAGATGTCATTTTGTTACTGACCTGTGGTTATTGGCTAGACATTCCCATATATTTTCAGTACTTGATGTTAATCCGCAAGTACTATCACTTAATCAGTAAGATTGCATGCTCTCATATAATGTATTGACAGAGAAAGGCAATTCTTAGATTATTGCTACTGTCATGTAAATGTCACATCAGGTTGTGTGCCTAAAGGTTGATATCAGAGTAATTATAATGCAAGTAATTAGCTGTCAATCTTTCTAATTACTGTGTTGTGGTGATTCAGTTGTGTGTCACCAAGGTCAGTTTGGTTTCACAGGAAGTCTGTTAAAGGAGGTGGTATATTTCCTGGGTGGCCTTTACAGTTTGATGTAGTGACTCTTCTAGTTTGTCTAAATCTTAATGAGATTAATGTCGTAAAAACAAAAAATTACAAATCATGTTTTTTCAGGCAAGATGGTGCGCCTCCACTGTTAAACAATTTGTGAACCAAAAGTAAGGCAGTGCAGTTGGGATAAAAGGCTGAAGTCAGGGGAAATATTTCTGAGGTGCCAAATATATACATGACAGAATTTTCAGGTGTGGATAAGAGCTTCCTGTGTGGTGGCCCCTCCATTCCTGTGTATTGTCGATGATGTAGTCCCACAAGGGTGACAAGGCTTTGGTACATAGTATGTACTGGGACAGTTTGCTTTGTGAAGCACTTTGAGGCTCAGCAACTCCAAATCTCAGGTTATGGTACTATGTTGGCAACTGCTGGTTTGCCCAGACTGATTTGGATACGATTTACTGCCTCAAGTGAGGGAGATTGAGTGTCTTCAGATTATTTAATGGTAAGATTGAGGATAAAATCACACCCCCCAGTTGAGCATTTTTATACCTTCAAGATACAGTCAGTCAGATTATTTATTGTCCTTAAAAAGAGCCATGTTGAACTTTCTATCATTCATATCATCATACATTCTGGTAATATCCATTATTTTGTTTCTTAAATGTTTCCATGTGGTGAATATTGTAAACCTAGGTGTTTTAATCGGATCACTGGACACACACACACACACACACACACACACACACACACACACACACACACACACACACACACACACACACACACACACACACTAATGCCTGAATAATTCTGTCTCCTGATCTGCAGCTTTTTGTAGCTGATGTTCTGACGGGACAGATAACACGCATTCCCATGCTGAAGGACAGGGAGTGTCACGGAGGAGGCTCTGGGGTGGTGGGTGCAGTGGTGGCAGGGCGGCATTACCACTCCACAGCAGGCTCTCGTTCCCGGATGGACCAGCAGGGCTGCGGGATCCACGCTATTGAACTCAACCCCTCTAGAACGCTGCTAGCTACTGGAGGAGACAACCCCAACAGCCTGGCCATCTACCAGCTGCCCACGCTGGACCCAGTTTGTGTTGGCGATGTAAGTGGTTTTTTTGGCATCTTCAGTCAGTTTGTGAGAGAGATGTTTGTTAGTATGTTGATGACCAGTCCAAGTGGTTTATAGCCTTACCAGCAACGGGGCTTTCGAGAAGGCAATGTTAGTTGGCCCAGGAGTGAAATATCTCCACTGTTGCTCTTATTATTACCAAGAATGTGCAGAAAGTTGCAATAGTCCAGCAGTGTTCATGACAAGATAACAAAACACTAGTGATTAATTCCCATCAGCTTCAGCTTAAGCCTGCTTCCAGACCTCTTACTGGCTGCCCACATCTCAAATTTGTTCAGTAATTCAAATAGGTCTGGTGTTGTGTTCACTGATAGCTAGCTGGGTGATCTAGTTACATTCGCCAAAAATTGTGACAAAAGCATGGATGATATGGATACAGCCGCATAGTTTGTTCATTTTGCCCAGCCTCTGTTTAGCATTAGCTGTTTAGCAATTCAACCCGAGACTCATGTGGTTGTGTCGAGTTGTCTTGATATTTACATTGTAGGTATTTGTTTTTCAGGATGGTCACAACGACTGGATCTTCTCCATAGCCTGGATCAGTGACAGCATGGCAGTTTCTGGTGAGTTGTCTGCATGAACATGTCTGCACAATTCTTTTTTCTGATTCCAAATCAGTGCCCTCTACATACTGTGATGACAATCCGCACTGTTTATTTTTCATGTTTGTATGCAGGTTGTAGAAACGGTCTAATCTAGATACTTCTTGTGTGTTGAAATTCCCAGGATCCAGAGATGGCTCCATGGGCCTGTGGGAGGTGACGGAGGAAGTAATGAGCCAGGCAGAGCGCAGTCAGAACGAGGAGTCTGTACCCTCCTACGCACACATCTCTCACCGTGCCCTCAAGGACATCCCAAAGGAGTACACGAACCCATACAACTGCAAAGTCCGTGCTCTGGCCTTCAACAACAACCATAAAGTAAGGTTCATCCTAACTTGGGCTGTCAGGATTGCCAAAACCATATAGGTTCGAACCATTCAAATATCTGTTTTGCACATTATTTCCATAAGAGGGCAAACCAATGCAATGAGACACAGACTGCTTGGTTATTATTTCAACATAAGCATGTCCTTCAAAATCTACACATAGCTACAGATTACAAAATAAACAGTTTAAATAATGTCCTATAAAACAGCGTGTACAGCCTGAACAATTCTTTTCACTGGACATTATAACTAGAGGGATTTAAATATATCAAACTTCACAGAGTCATCACGGGACAGCAGAAGCTCGGATTTTGTGACTCCTGTCCATCATGCACTGCATTCAGTCAAGCAGCCCAGGCTGCCACTGTGGTGCTGTTTTTCACCCCATGATTGAATATTTCCATATTGAATGTTTCCATTATCAAATGTCTGGATTTTTTTATAATTTGGCTATATGTTTCAGGGTACCCGCGGGTTATTAAAAGTTTTAAAAAGGCATTGAATTTAGTTTTCCAGGATTAGAGGTATTAAAAGTATTAAATTAGCTATTGTAAGTCTTGAATTTTTTCACCGAGGTCTTAATTTTCAAGAACATCTCAGCACAACCTAAATTCTATCTAATATCCATGACGAGGATTTAAAAAAAAAAAAATCCATGACGAAGATGACGCATAACGTTTAGTATGTTTACACTGCGTTGCACTGCGAACAATGGGAAATGCACCTTTCGCATGCCATCATAAGCTACATCATAACAGCTAAACAGCACAGCCGAAATGGAGAGTCCATCATCTGCATCGGGGTTGGGGATACGTCCATTCGTTGGTGGAACTAAAACACTACAGGCAGAGGTATTGTGGGTCCTGAAGACGATCACAGACCACCACTCATACACCTCAAATGAGTGCACCGGTGACCTGTTTCGGCTGATGTTCCCCGACTCCACGATAGCATCAACATTCTCCTGTGGCAGTAATAAAACGGCGTACATCGCCAAGTTTGGGCTCGCTCTTTTCATCGTCGAAGAAATGACCAAAGAAGCAAACAGCTCGGATGCCTTCGTCGTCATGTTCGATGAAAGTTTGAACAAAACAACAAAGTCAAAACAGTTGGACCTGCATGTTAGGTATTGGAGCGGCGACCAATTCACATCAAGATACTTCGGGTCGCAGTTTATGGGTCATGCGAAGGTGGTGGACCTGCTTAAGCATTTCAAAGTCAGTTGCCCACTTCTCCAGTTAAAATGTATTAGATGCAATAATGTATTTCTGTACGGTTTGCCTTTTCAATTAATGTAAATTTCGCTGTTTTAACTTATGAGTTAGCCATGTTTACTTGCCTTTGAATACGGAGGGGGCTTGGCAAGTGCACTCGCCCTAGCTGTAGTCAGCTAGCTGTGCCGTGATGGGCTGCATGGATAGCTCTATACCAGAGGCATATTAGAGATCATTCACTACCACCCTCGGATACACAACACGCGTTGACTCTTGTCTATTGGAACGAGTGCGGGGGTAACGCTGATTTGATTTGAATAACATGGCATGGTAATGCGTAGCGGCTACGCGTGGGCCTTGTTTTAATATGTCCATGTAGGACTTTTTAATTTGGAGTGCCTTAGTCAGAGAATTTTTTTTCTCATTTTTGACTCTGGATGTACAATACCTTGGACAATCTACAAAGTAATTGTAAATAGTAATTGAGGTTAAATTTGATGTTCAGTGATTTATTTATTGAATATGGTTCAATATTGTTTAAATAATGGGTGCGACAAAGGTATTAAATTTCACTTGAAATGGCATTAAAAAAGGTCTTAAAAGTCTTAAATTTAGGTTTAACAATCCTGGGGGGACCCTGATGTTTGAATTAAGAATATTCGTTGACAGCCCTTATCCTGACATGACTGAAGCCATGTGATTGTGTTGTGCAGATGAAATATTTCGACTTAATATATTGGCATTTTTTAGGAAAACAAAGGATATGAGAATGAGATCATTTTAACCTGGGAATTAGGGTTACTGATTAATTGTCTGTGTAGGAGATCAGGGTAGCCCATTTCTCTACTCACTGTTGTCGGTTACCACCCTGTTTGGTTATATGAGAATAGGTTGAGCTTTGCTTTAAGTAGTAACACATTCATAAGAATTACTCACCTCCACTTATGTTAATTGCTTGTGCAGTGAACTGTTTGTTGCACACACACACTCACACACACACACACACCAAGTTAAGCGAAAGTAGTCGTGTGTCACAAATGTTGCCACCTCACTGAACTAGCAACAAACGGAAGCTGTGTATTTACCCATGTTTGAAGCATACTGAGCATTCAGATGGACAGCAGAGGAGTGAGTTTTGCTGCAGGAAAGATCTGAAATTTTTTCAGGATGTTTTTATGCTGTGAAAGTGGGTCACCAGAGGAATCTGTTGCAACCGGTGTTCAAGCTAACCAGAGAAGTAGTCTATGAAAAGAGACAACTGACAACTTTTGCAACGTCTTTTCAAGCCTACAGGGGAAGAGTATTTGATGTGAAAAATACTGACATCGAGGATAATTTGCTAAACGTTGATAGGCAGTGCCTGTAGTCCCTTGATTCTGCTCCCATGCACCTCAGCCCCAGTTATTTACGTCTCTCATCCCATCTTTTTTTTCTCTTTTTAGGAACTGGGTGCTGTGTCATTGGATGGCTATTTCCACCTCTGGAAAGCTGAGCACAACTTGTGCAAGGTAAATCGCATAGATTGACTAATAGTCATATGTAACGCATTTCCTCTTCATATACATCAAATGTCCACTTTATTTGGTACACCTGCACAATCTAATGCAATCCACTGTTCTGCCATAACGTCTAATTATATGAGGCATGTCATGTTCAGTGTTGTATTACACTGCATTACATTTGACACAAGGCCTAACAAGCAGCGGCTCTTTCCTGATGCCAACATCACACCGAGCACTCTGATCATGGGTGATTCCACGATATGGGACATATGCAGCCGATTGGTGCTAGCATACCATCTTGCCACACGACAATCTTTGAATTAAACAAGGAGCTTCCCTGCACCAGACGACCAATCAAATTATTCTGCATTTGGGTACGTGACATTTGCAGAGAAGACCCAGAAATCCTAACAAAAGGACATCAGTGGTCCTCTTCCCGAGTCACAGCCTCCTCCACCTCCTCCTGACCATGATGACAGATCATCAAACACCTCTCTGCAAGTGGAGTCACAGAATACAGGTGGCACAGAGCAGCCACAGTCTCCACAATTGGAGAACATGACTCAAGCTGAGTTTCTGACACTAGACAAGACTCATGATGACCTGCATAATCAAACAAGGGCAGTGCAGTTGTCCGACTCATCCCTGTCATCCTTCACTGTCTTGATCTCAACATCATCCCTGTCACATTTGGGTTTCTGAGGGGACAATGGAAGAATTGGTGTGTGCTGGGTCTAAATTCTCAGTGTCCATCTTGGCCAGCCCACAAGTCTTAATTAAAACTGCAGGGCGTCCTCCTTCTGTCCCTCTACCCCTACTTGTTTGGAAAAATCTCTTAGGCAACTTCAGCGTCGTCATCAGCAGCCTCGTACTTCAGCTCCGCTGGCAGCACAGAGCACCAAATGTTTATTGAGTGCTATTGATAGCAGCAGCAAGGTACACTGTTGCACTGTGATCTCAGGGTCCCTGCGATAGTAGAGATGGTACTGACATCTGTTCTGAGAAGAAGCTGTCATCTAGTGTTGATTAGAAGTAGAAGGAATCAAGTGGATTCAACTTATGAGGTCAATCAGTCTAAGGTGTCACCTGTATCATGACAAGCTCAGAGTGCTCCAGGAGCCGTCTGACTTTTTAAAAACAATTTTTATTCTGTAAAAACTGATGGACAGTTACTCAATGGCTCATTGCTGTCAGGCACTTTCCCAGAGTCTCTTAAATATCTGGACCAAGCAACTCTGGATTCTCTCAAATCTTCTTTGACAAATTTCAGTCAGGCGTCTGACCTCACCACGGTACTGACACAGCTCTTTTTAAACGATCTACAGCTGAATACTGATTCAGGTAAAATGTCAGCTTTGGTTTTACTAGATCTCATTACAGTATTTGACATTATAAATACTGCAGGGTGGGCTGAAACATTCTGTAGAACCTCCCAGAGACCTTCATTGGTTCAGGTCTTATTTAGAGGGACCGAGTTACTGTGGCTGTGACATGCAGAAAACCCCAGGGGATCAGTTCTCGGACCTCTCCTCTTTAATCTGCTGATGTCATCTCAGTCCCACACCAGATGACTTCAGCCCAGTAAACTCAGTGTCATTGTTCAGAGCAGATAAATAATTGGATGAGCCGATATTTTCTTCAGTTACAAAAGGGCAAAACAGAGATTGTTGTGTTTGGCAACAAAGAGAAGAGAATTTCTATTAATAAATGGCTCAACTCCAAAAACCAAAGACCAAGTTGGCTTTTATTTCCATTAGGGTGGACTAATGTAATGGTCTCTGAAGTGGTCTTCCCAAAAAGACCATTAAACAGCTCCAGCTCATTCAGAATGCTGCTGCCACAGTTTTCTAAAATCTTTACACTGGCTTCCAGTTAGAGAAGAGATTTTTAAAGTGCTGCTAATATTCTCTAAGTCAGTGAATGAGTTAGGCCCTTAAAGAAAACAAACTGAGGAGGACTTTTTGAGTCATGGACTCAGGTCAGCTACTACACAGCCAGACAGCCACCTGTGCTCATTTTTAAATTCAGGCTAAAAACATGTTTCTTTTCATGTGCATATGATTGAGCTCTAAAACCTGCTTTCTGCTCTATTTTAGTTTTGGAAGCAGAAATGATTTCTCGGCTTTGCTTTTATTTATGTAAAGCACCATTTCCCCGTGTACGAAATGTGCTCTATGCATAAACTTGCTATTGCTATAGGATGGATTCAAACATTTTTACAATTCCAGTATTGTTTCATGAGATCAGTTTCCCACCAAAATATTGAATATGCCTCTAATATTCTTATATTTTCTTACACTTTTCTTATTTAATTTAGCTTCACAGTGGAGTTCTCCTGGATGCCTTTTGAACTTGACAGACATGCACACTCACACTTGTGTGACTTGGACTCTTCTTGACATAATTTCTTCAGTGGTCCCTTACTTGGGTCCCATTTATACCATGGTCTGGATGAATACTCTATTCTGACTGGCTGCAGGCTAATTCCTGATAATAGACACCTACTAAGTATTCCCAGTGAAAGTGTCTATTCACCATTCTAAAGTAATGCTCTGGCTGTGAAGTATTGGCCTGTATCTAAAATTGAGCCACCGCAGCAACAGGGATAAAGTCAAAGCCTCCATTCATAGTTTATTATAGAACACCCCTCATGAGATGGTCATGATTGTTGCAGGTATTTTAGTCAAACCCTTTCAAAAATTTCCAGGGAAAATTAGTTGTGGCGAGTGAAAAACATTTGATTTTGATTGCAAAAGGCATGAAAATATGAGTTATTGGTCTTTGTTTTTTGTTTGGCAAGTGGGATAATTCCGTTCAAGGTGTCCATTATCAGAAATTAATGGCAGATGGGAAGGCCAGAACCATCAGACTCACAGCGTGAGGCATTATCCCCTACTGAACAGTGTATGGTGTTTCTCTCTAGATACTGTCCACCAAGCTGCCTCACTGCAAAGAGAATGTGTGTCTGGCGTATGGGCAGGACTGGTCGGTCTACGCTGTTGGTTCTCAGGCCCATGTTTCCTTCCTGGATCCACGGCAGCCTACACACAGCATCAAGTCTGTCAATTCCAGAGAGAGAGGAAGTGGTAGGTGATCTGTAAACTTCTATAAGAAGCTAATGGCACAGGCTTAAACTACTTTGTGAAAATGTTTGCAGTACTTTTTCCAGTTGGCTTAAAGAAATCATTTAATAAGCCATATTTTAATGGCATAACAGCTTTTTCTCTTTGTAAAATATGGTTCAGGGCCCTGTGTGGGGCGGACGGTGATCTTAAAACTCACAAAGGCCCCAGCTTTTAAGTTAGAAAGCACAAACCAGCAGGGAGGGTTGATGTTTCCTTTTGAGTACTTTGCCTGAAGACATGTGTGTGTGCATGCAGGGATCCGATCAGTGAGTTTCTATGAGCACATTGTGACAGTGGGTACCGGCCAAGGTTCTCTTCTCTTCTACGACATCCGGGCCCAGAGATTCCTGGAGAATCTTTTGAATCCAGCCGGGGGGTACCGGAAGTGCCCAGGAGATGGCATCCTTAAGCTTACTACAGGGAAAGGCTGGCTGGTACACAGTTCTTTTTCTTCTTCTTCTTTATTTGTCATCCTTGTTTGAAAGATGGAGTTGTTTTGACACAAATGTTCTAGCATTGTAGTTACAGATTATTTTCATAACTTTCCCTTTCTTCTCTCTCTCTCCTGCTGTCCGACTCTTCTTCTCTGCTTTCAGAATCATGATGAGACGTGGAGGAGTTACTTCTCTGACATTCATTCCTTCCCCAACGCGGTGTACACCCACTGCTACGACGACTCTGGCACCAAGCTGTTTGTAGCAGGTGGACCACTCTGTTCCGGCCTGCATGGCAACTACGCAGGACTGTGGAGCTAGCCTCTCTATCACTACACCCTCATCCACATTTTTACTTAACCAGTCCCTCCGTCCCTCTCCCTCCTCAGCTCTGTTGACATCACTGTCTTCGGTATGGCTCGTGTTCATTCAGTTGTCTCTGTTTTGCTCACACATGGACTCAGGAGCATGATCTTGCCCCCACAGTATCACAGCTTTCAATATTATTGTTGTGTATGTTTGTGTCTCCCATTACACTCTCCCTTCTCCTTTAATTATTCCTTTGCTCCCTCCACCTCAGCTACTCAGTTTTTTTTTTTTTTTGTATTAAAATGTACAAACTATTAATAAGTAATTTTCTCAAGAGCTGCAACGTCTGCCACTAAGGAACTGAATTTTGAGAAACATAATAAAATAATCAATTTTTTTCATCATCATTTAAAACATATACATCCAACCCGCAGGGAGTAGGCTATGGTCTTTTGCTGGCTTCTTTTTCTATGTAAGGATAGTGTTTACCGCTGCTTCCTCTGTGATAAATGACAGTGTATTTGTGAAATACCTGTGAAGTTTTCTCCCAAAAATCCCCTTTCATTCTCTCACTGAAATGGACGGCAATAAAAAGAGAGGGAGAGAGGAAGAAGGACTGAAGAGACGATGCATTTTGAAGGACTGAGCCGGACGGCAGTTTGACGTTTGATAGAGAATATTTACTGGTTGGAACAGCCCATCCTGTCCCGCAATAATCAAAAAGAACGCCTCTCTTCTCCTGTCGGAAGTAAAATGAAGAAGCCAATCATTATGGGACATGGTGTTCATATTTTTCTCACTGACACGATGTAAAGGAGAACATTAAGATATGCTAAATGCAGTGTTGTTCTGCTATGAATTAATCCCAACAAAGGTGTATTTTATTTTTGGACGCTGTGTGATTTGACAGGCATACCCCTGCTGATATTCTAATTAGCTTTATATGTATTTATTTTCCCCTTTTCTCTGTCACTTTGGTTCCGTTGGTCGGGAGTGTTTTACAGCTGCTTCTTTTGAAGGACATGTCGTCTTTTTGCCCTTTGCTCACGTTCCTGTTCTCTTTGGCCAGAATGCTTTCAGCAGATTCGAACATCTGCGGTGTTCAAATCCTGATCTGGAACCATTCTGGCATTGCTAGAGAGTTTACCCGAAAATTTTGGGAGCAAGTAAAGCGTCATCAAATATGATGATTGATTGAGGAACCTTTAATGACTGGATTGAATCCTCCCTCTTTGACTCTGGGACTCCTCCACAGGAACAAGGGAGCAGATCTGTAGTCGCTTCCTTTGATCTTCTCAACCATCCAGCCACAATGATGCAAGGAGAACTAATGAGAATTTTTGGACTCTACCCTGGAGTGTGAAGCTGCAAGCACATAAATTTGTTATCACAGTTGTAAAACTTTCTCTTTTTTCTCCTTTTTGTTGTACCAAGGACCGAGTGACTCTGCTCTTTTCCTTGCTTGGCAGAACCAGGGTAGGCTTGAGTTGCGTTTTTGCCTTCCTCGAGTCTTTCTGTGAAAGACTACCACAGGTGATCATAGTTTTCCTTTTCTACAGTTTTCATGATAATGACAGATTGAAAAGAGAAACCCCAATTACGACCACAAATTGAACAAATAACCAACACTTTTAAAGTGTATTTTATATATAAATGTGTATATGTATGTGTAAAATACATAGGGACAATTGCATACATTTTTATGTATATGTCTGAGGAAGTGTGTGGATTGATCTGTCTACTTGGTGATGCCCTGTTTTTTTTATACATGCCTCATGAATGTTTTTACAAATGACTGAATCTGAGGATATTGTAAGATATAAACACCTGAAAAAAAAACAAGCTATGAAATCTTTAAAAAGAGTAAATAATAAAAATAAAATGTATACTGATGTAACGTCTCGGTCACGGTTCATTTAAATGTTCGCATTAGTGAAATGTGGAGGTGGAAGCGTCCAGGACGAAAAGGTCTCAGCAGTAAAACACCCTGCGTTCAGATCGTACACTGTAGAAATGAAGTAGCTGTGTGCATCTTCAATAAGCACAACGGAGAAAAAAAGGAAAGAGGACTCAAGCGTAAAGTTGAGCTTCAGTCCCACTTTAAACGACGTGAGTTTGACAGAGAGCGCTGAAGGTGAAGTTAGTTGTGACCCGGGGAGGAGAGCGGAGCATCTACCGCGGCAGCGCACGTCACGTGACCACCTTGTCTGCTGCTGGCTGAGTGAAGCGTGTTAGCAGGTAACAAAAACACTCATTTTCTTATGTTTTCCAACTTCGGTGTGTCTATCTCAGCGCGTTTAAACCATATACTTAACCACGTTGTCGCCGAAGTAGTTGGTTGCTGGCTTCGTTGTTTTGCTTCCACGGGGTTACAGGGGATGTCTTTCGCAATTTTTCTGTTGTCTTGTTCCCGGCGAGCAATGTCGGGATGGGATTGTGCTCCGCTGCGAGGCCTTTTTCTTTAGATTTGATACCGCTATGTTTTGTGAGCTGGCTAGCCCGTTGTCTACATGTCGAGGACAAGCCTGGTGTAACTGCCAGCATTGTTAGATAACTGAGCGGATCTATAAATACACATAAGACTTTAGCGAGTCAGTTAGGCGGTCGTTGGCTATCAACTTGGACCAGATTTAGATAGCATCGTTAGCTAGCTTCATCCCCGCTGCACCGTTTGTTCAGTGTCGACGGTGTTGTGTCAGCATTAGCACGTTTGTAGCTAAATTGAGTTCATGCTAGCGAGGACAAAGGGACCCCAGTGCCAACAGCACCAAGTCTGTTTGTGCTGAGTCGGAAACGACGCTGCGAGAATCTGGTTTGCTTTTGCAAGGCTGACATGTTAACGTCAACCGTATAGTCCAAACTGCAGACTGAAGAATAAGTAAACCAGCAGCAACGGGCTAACGTTAGCATTGGGTCAAAACAAGGCTCTGCTTGCTTCATTACGTTACTAGAATATATTGTGGCCAATTGTCAGTCAGCTGTAACCAGGTAGGTGCTAATATACGTAACGTTAAACGCATACGTGTAACTAAATTGATATGAAATCGGTCTGTTTAGTTTGCCAAAATAAATATGATGAGCATTTGAGACATGCAGAGTTACTGAATGATTGCTTTGTTGTTGTTTGCGTCTTGACACCGTCGACACTCATACTTGTAATGATATGTTCGTGGTTGGCTTATTGAATACTAATCGCAGCTGCAGCCTCCGGATTCTTAGTAATAAAAACACATCTTGATATTTTATCCCTGAAATTGCATTTAATGCCAGTTCGTCCTTTTGCATTAGCTTTGTTCAGTACAGCAGCCAATGGCAGCAATGCATTTGCCAACGTCACTCGGGCACCGTGAGCTGGATTGCTATTGTTCTCTGACATAAAACAAATGGGTCAGCGGGGATGTCTGTAGTTATTATTCTAGTAATGGACACCATAGTCAGAGTTTGCAATTTAAATAACATTATAAGGTATTTGTCTTTACGATGTTTTGACATCTTTTCCAGGTATGTGCAGGTGGACAAAGCCCTGTGTGTGCGTGTGTGTATATATATGGCTGTTTATGAATTTATGTTTAATATTTGCTGTGGAAATTATTTGTGCTTGGTTATGTGGTATTCCACCAAATTTGCAGAAAGGTTCAACTTGTAAAGGACTATTTTATGAAATACACACAGAAGAATTCAGCATTTCATTGCAGTGGTTTGATGTCAAGTGTGTGTGCGTGTGCGTGATATATATTCTCTAAACTGTCAGAGGGGATGCTGGGTCAGGGTCTGCAGCGTTTGCTCTGTTTCACACACTCTGTGCTCTGTGCGGTTTGTAAGAGGACACTGGGTCGCTCTTCCTCCTTGACCTAGATTTTCAGTAAAGCTGTTTTGTCGCCAGGCCAGCAGTGTGTCTTACAGCCTCCATAAGAACAGTATTCATGATTGTGCAATAAGGCTTAACTATGCTTACAGCACACATTTCTGGTATCAAACGCTTATTGCCTTCCTTGCACTTGTAGAAGGGAAAGTAGTGACGCTCTGCTGTGACGACATTGTAAATGAACTGAGAACTGAAATGAGTGTGTGTGTATGTTTTGATCATAATCTGTGCATTTATCAACTGCAGGGTGAAGTCACTCATCCTTCTGCGTGTCTTGTTTCCTTGGCAGATTTTTCTATTTTGTACATACAGAGTTTTGTATATACTGTATATGATGAGCTCGCTGGGCAGCGATAAGGCCCGGGGCCCTCGGGAAAAAGCGCTGCCTGCTGCCACTCACACATCCCAACCACAGAAACAGATACAGGTGAGCAACCGCAACCACCTGAACTTGGAAAAAACTTAACAAAGGCATACTCATCTGAGCCATAGAAATTTTGAGACACAAGTGCACACGACTATGAAAGGCAACAAAATCACAGTGCACACATTATGCAAGGACCTTCATGGTCAGTATTGGAGAAAAAAATGCCACATAGTGCATTAACTTTTAACAGCAACAATAGGAGGATTTGCTTAGTAACTGAGTAGTTTCAGACAATGAAAACCAAGTTAACAATTTCTTTCATCTACACAATCTAATATCATCTAGTAGAACAGCTCTGTCATATGTTCTTCCTTTTATGAAGCTGAGAAGATTAAGCTTCTGTTAAAACAAAGTTTTAATGTAACTATATGTTTGTAAATGCGTGAGCAAAACGTTAGAAAAATACACTCCATTCCAGTTCAGCACAACTGCAAACTACACCCTCATTAATAAACATTTAGTTAAACTGATACCTCTCTGAGTTTATCAGTCAAATGTTGGTGTACCTAACAAAGTGGATATACTTTGCTCTTTCCTTTTTCTCACCTGTTAACTCAAATTTTACACTGGTCTCCATGTTTTAGGCTACTGCTGAGCAGATCCGGCTTGCCCAGATGATCTATGACAAGAATGATGCTGACTTTGCGGACAAAGTTAACCAGGTGATGAATATTTAGAGCATTTGTCAGACAATAAAAGGCTCATTGTCTGGCTACTGGGCTGTTAGCGCGAGCTGTCATGTTCTGCCATGAATCCACTCTATGTAGACACATGAAAAATGCATATTTGATGCTGTGAGTGATGCCTTGTGATGCCATGATTTGGACTGTAATGGGGTGAAAAAATGGTGCATTTTGTCATTGTTACATGTTTTGCTGACATTTCTAACATGACGTGTGTTTGTTTCCCCAGCTGATGGAGGTGACTGGAAAGAACCAGGATGAGTGCATGGTAGCGCTCCACGACTGCAACGAGGATGTTAGCAGAGCCATCAACTTTCTCCTGGAGAGCACCTCGGACATGGTAAATGACATTGCGTCTCATTTAATCTCATCTTATTTCAGACAGTGTTAAATGATTTCTTTTGCTTGGAAGGCAGGATATGCAGCAGCCCTAGTACTGTTTTCATTGAGATGTGCCATTTTTCTAAGAGCACAGTGTAAAAACAACAGCATGAATTATGATTATTGTGAGAATTATCATTCATGCTCTGAATTAGAAATTTTGCATGTGCCATTCATCATATAAACCTTTTCGCAGCAGATGCTTGGATATGGCCCAATGAAAAAAGCACAGGTGTAATTAATTTGAATGTCACAGACAAAAACAGACACTGGGTAGTAATCAGTGCTTTATGATGTATGGTGATGATGTTTCTGATTGCAGCCATATCAGCTTTTATTGCATGTCATGTCTTTAAGTCCTGTTTATCCTCATGGCCCCAATAGGTGTTTAAAGCGTATATTGTCACTGTGCTCGGCCAAAATACCGATAGTTCATCCACAGAGGTGTTTTCACGTACTGTGCCTGACTATACCTCTTGTCAGGACTGTTTAGAAGTGTACAGACTGTATGAGTGACATCACAGTGACCCTTATCTTAGTTTAGTTGCACCATTAAGGGCGGGACATTGTTTATGATTTACCGTTAGTAAATGGAATCTGGTGACCTCATAGCATTCTGAGTATTGCACCGCCCAACTTCAGGCAAACCAGAGTAACTGAAAGCGCTTGTGTAGGTGTGCAGGGCCTTTAATCATGTTACTTGTAGACACTGTTTAAAATAACTGTTGCTGCACATCTCTGTAGAATTTTAGGCATGGGCCAGAATTGGCAGCGTTTTTTTCCTGTTTCTTTATCCTCTATTGAGATCATACAGAATTTCATGCAGAAGTTACTGAAATCCTACACCTTTTTATTGAATGTGTGGAAAGGTGGCATCATTTATCCAGAATGTCACCATGCAGATTTTTTTAACCACTGTAGGATTAACACCATGTATGCACAGGCTTTATAGTGAAAGCGGGATGGCCTCCATCAGTGTCTGCACAGCAGTTGTTTGGGTAGATTACCTCTGTCTTTCAGCTGTACTCAAAGCCCAAAGCACAATCGCTGTAGTTCAGTTTCACTTTTAAAGCGCACGCATAGCGAAATGCAAGCCACTGTGTGGCCTGTGAAGACAGCTGTATCGATTAAAATAGAATCAGATCTGCTCTGTCAGATGTGTGTGAGACAGATGAGTGAAAAACGCAGCTGAAACACACCCTGTGTCAACAGCCTGTCATGCTGCATGTCCACGTTCAACACAGTGACAAAAAAGTCCAGAAAGATATTTAAGAAAAAAAATAAAGCCTTGTGGCACACCACTACTTGATTTCAAGTTATGGAACATGCTGAGAAGATTAACAAATGTTGTGAAAATACAAGGTTGTTGTGTACACGCTTTCAAAATTGAAATCAGCGTGTGATGCATCCTTTTCCACAGTGACTCTTCAGTAGTTTGCTCTTTCTAACATCAGGGACTTGTAGCATGAAGGCACACTATTGTGCATCATTTTTCCCCTCTTCTTGCTCAGAGAGCAAAGTCAAACAGGCTACCGAATGTCTGGCAAACACTTGGTTGTTGTGCTGCCTGTGTGTTGCAAGTCCGAGTCAGTCTCCCAACATTTCTGAAGAGTAGCGGCCCGCACAGATGGCGAGGAGAGGCTGTAGGGCAGGGCAGCCGGCCAGACAGCAACCCATGGTGTTGTTTTGGTTTCGTGGAAATCCAAAAATAGCAAATAACTGGTTTTCCCCTTTATGTGGAAGTCTCTATGTTCTGGTATGTACTGCAACCATCTGTTTACATCGTCTGCTACTTCTACTGTATGTAAGAGCTTCGGTGACCTCAACAATGGAGTGAAGTAGGTATAGCTGCATCAAAGAATATTTGCCTTTTAAATGATGAACACACTAATTGAAGTGACTGTATAATTATAATCAGCACAAATGATTATGAATGTTTTAGTACAGATGCTGGCCACAAGATAGCTGCCATTGCAGTTTTTTCGTAACGGTTTTCAGAAATGTTTCATGTAGTGTTTGGTCTAGTGTCTCTTTCAACCTCTTGAACAAAACACACTGGTTGAAATGTGGGTTTCAACCCACTGCTGAACACCAGAGGCTACTTTGACATGATGCAACCGTGAAATGTCACTGAAATATTCTTTTAAATTAGTGCTACACTGCTGGCTTTGCTCACTGAAGCACATCATTGGTGTTGACTTTTGTGTGACTGTTTTTCTGTGTGTTTCACAGCTAGTGCAATGAGAAACACATATGAAATAGTTTGTGCTCCCATTTCTTTAATCCACAACCTTGTCTGTATTGTTGTTGTTGTTACATGTTTTAATTTATTCTTTTTTCTTCACTCTCCTGTCATGCATTTAGACTTCATGGGAAACAGTAGGGAAGAAGAAGCCGCTGGTGAAGGACGGTCCATCAGAAAGCAAGGAAAACAAGGAGAACAGGGAGAAGAAAGGAGAGAGGGAGGCAAGCAAGGGCCGCGTGGCGGCCAACCGCAAGGGCAAGGGGGCCAGTCGCAGCCGACAGGGTATGGAGTCTAAACCTCACATTAATTTCGCTCTAGTCCACCATTTCTTCTGTAGCTTCTCAGTTTCATGTTCGAGTACATCATACTGTTACTAATGCTTGCTTTTTTTGTGTGTGTGTGTTTGTGCATGTCCAGCACGTCCAGAGGAGAATGGCGTGGAGGTGACACCAGTGGACAGAGGTTCAGATCGAGGACGGAGGCTCAGAGGTGGCCGAGGTGAGCACACGCACATTAAAACACCATCTGTATACCCGAGACTTAAGTGGACGATGTTGACTTTTGTGTGAATGTTATGCAGGATCTGGAGGTCGAGGCAGAGGCAGAGCACCAGCAGGGAGTCGGTTCTCAGCCCAGGGCATGGGGTATGGTGGCAACACACACACACACACACACACACACACACACACACACACACACACACACACACACACACACACACACACACACACACACACACACATACACACACACACACTAGGGGTTTCAAGTACTTTCAGGTGTAAATTAATCTGTACCAGATGGCTTTTTGAAGACAGAAAAAGACATTTTTCATGAGTAGACGTGGTGCATTTTTTTTGCAACTGACATTGTAGTATGTTTCCATAGCCTTGTGTTTACCCTTGAAAGACTCCCATTCAGATTTAGTATCGGGGAAGAAAAAAAAAAAAGCACATCCCACCTAAGCCTCCACAAAGCACCTTAAACCCAAAGGCTAGAAAGCAATAAGTCATCCCTCCTGGGGAGCTTTGCCTAATGGAATAATATAAATAAGAAACAATAATGCTCCAGACACTTTTTATTAGGAAAATAATTAATTGAATCTGATGTCACCCAAGGTCAACCACTCCCTGCCTCTTTTTATTTTATTTCTGTCTAACTAAATATAACTCACCTTGACTCCTCCTCAGGACCTTCAATCCTGCTGACTATACCTCAGAGGCCGGGACAGGCCAGGACAGACAAACTGAGGTGTGGGACAACAACTGTGCCAACAACAGCACAGATGGGACAGGTGAGCTCTCTCAGAGCAGATGTGCCACTCTTGACTTGTAAAGGCACTTCTGTGCAGCCAGTACTGTATAGCTCTGCGTATTTAATGCAAGTGTCCATGAGCTACAGGTCTTCTGCACATCGTTAACCTACTCATCCCACATGTCTTTGAACTTTGTGACTCATCGTTGGTTGTCCTCTAGTTGCCTGGAGGAATACCTTGGAAGACTGGACAGCTGAGGACTGGAGTGAGGAAGTTAGTGTGAGTTGAGGCAAAGGGCAACACATTACAGTATAAGTCACAGTGCAGTGTTTTGGTGTATTTTTTAACACCCCTGTCTACTTTTGTGTGTTCTTGCAGCTCTCAGAGACCCAAGTGTTCACCTCCTCGTGTGCACCTGCTGCTGAGAATCACATCACACCTGGGCAAAGGTTAGTAACTAGCTCAAATTGTAATGTAATGTATCAGCCCCAGACAAGTTGGTCAACAAAGTGCTCTGCAGTCTCTCTTCGGTTCCATCTACTCAAAAAGTCTGTCAGAGATGAAGACGTAACTTTAACATCTTTCACATACTGTTACTGTGCATACTGTAAAGATGTACTGTCAGTGGAAAATCAATGCCATACTGAATTTACTTACTACCTATGTTTAACTCACTGCATTGGCAACTTAGCATCCTGCAAGCATTTTCTAACTGACTTTACTGTTCCTGTGCTAGTCTGGACCTCACCTCTCTACTGCAGAAGCCTGTGGGTGGAGGAAGAGAACCACCTTCCTCTCAGAGTCTGGTCTTCACCAACTCCCACCACCACCAGCCACTGCAGCAGCAGCTGCCCCCCAGCCGCAGCGCAACCAGTAGCACAAGCTATGCTCATGCTGCTCTGGTAAACTGTCATATTTTATACTCTGTACGTTCCTCCATCTATTGCATGTAGATGGTTACACTCTCTCCTGTCCACACCAGTCGTCAGTTCTGGGAGCTGGTTTTGGGGACTTGGGCCAGGCCAAAAGGACTCCGCCCAGTGCTGGAGCTCAGATATTGGAACAACTGAAGGGTCCTGGTTTGGGTCCGCTACCCTCATCCCAGGCCACGCCTCCTGTCAGCACCCAAGGAAGCAACGCGTCCATCGGCCGACTGCCAGGCCTGGCACCTGTACCTCCACCATCCTCATCGAGCTGGGACATTAAGGCCTCAGAACCGAACACCACCTCGCTGTCCTCGCAGTTCAGCCGTAAGTGTTAAAGTGAGACGGTCATAGTGCAGCCATGCATACAAATGTGTCTGTAATGTGTGTTTATGTAGCCGTGTCTAATCCTTGTGATGTGCTTCTGCTTTTTTGTGTGTCTGTGCCTACAGGTGAGTTTGGCCTGCAGCCAGAGCCTTCTCTAGTGCTGAGCCAGCTGGTTCAGAGGCACGCCGGCCCCTCTTTGCCTCTGGCCCGTCAGCCCAGTCCTCCATCGCAACAACAAGCGCCCGCTGCTTCAGCCTCACCTGCTCTCCAGCACACCAGCACGCCAGCGCAGGCAGGCCCGGTGATGGCTGCTGCTGGTGCTAAACCTCCTGCTCCCAGCGCAGGGCTGGACCCTCAGGGTGGCAGTACACCACAGCAGCAACGGGCGCAGCTCAAAGGCCAGAAACGAAGGATACCTCCCACATCGAAGGTAGGCGATGGATGTTGATGGACTGAAGGTGGTGATTACAATTGGATGCACAATTGGTTATCTCTGGTGTGGGTCTGAGATTCAGCATATTTATTGTCAAGGCAACAATGCATGTATTTTAGCCAGTGGTTTCAAGTCGTGATATAAACTTTGATGGTCTTGAAACCTGACTTTGTTCCCACCTTCCTGGTAGATCCCCTCCACAGCGGTAGAGATGCCAGGCTCGACTGACGTCCCCGGGCTTAACCTCCAGTTTGGAGCTCTTGACTTTGGCTCGGAGTCGGCGTTGCCGGAGTTTGGAGTTGTGGACAATTGTGTGAGTGCGGCATCCAGGGAGTCCACGCCGGCCCCTGCCTCAGCACCTTCTGCGCCAGGGCCAGGAACACCGAGCCAGACAAGCCTGTACTCCAAACCGCTCAGGTACTGTCCCTGCTGACTGATTAATCACATCTGTTTAGGATAGAAACTGTGCATTTGAAGAGTTTCATTAAAAAAAAAAACAAAGAAACTACAGAACAGCTATTAAAGTATAATCAAAGAGCAGATGTTTGTCAACAAATCTATGAATGAATGAATGATGAAGACACCAAATCTCACTTTTCTGGCCTAATCTGAATTAATGCTTTCTCTCCCTGCTGTGGTCTTGCAGTGAGTCACTGGGCAGCTCTCTCTCTGTTGCCCTGCCTCTGCCCCTCTCCTCATCAGAGCCAGTATATCACTCCTCCTCGGCGGCATTGCCCAGCCTCACTCCCTCTTCATTAGGGACTGTCAGCTCTGCCAATCCTCCCTCCTCCTCTTCAGCAGCCTCCACCAGCTCCTCCTCTGTACCCTCCTCCTCTCACTTCTCTACAGTGGGGGGAAGTTACGATGGGACCATGCCCCCTCACACACGACTTGGCTTTTCCCAGAGCAAAGAGGCCTCGGGGCCCGTCATGGTGAGTAGAAATAGTCAACAGAAATGTTCATCCTGCTTTTTTTTTAAAAAAAAGGGCTTTCAGGCTTTTGTTGTTGACTGAGTTGGTAAATCATCCAAATTAAAATATTCCTGAGCGGGAGGCTGACCCTAACATGTCCCATGAGGGTCAACCCCTCGTTGGGAAACTGTCTGACTGTCTCCCAATGGTGATGATCTTGGTCTGTTATGAGTTTATGTGTACACTGAGCTGTGTTTTCTTTATCACCAGAATGGTCTGAATGGTGTAAGGACCTCTGCTGCTCTAGACAGTAAGTTGCCTCCCACTGATGTATTTGTTCAGTGCAGACTTCCTGTTGATGTCCACCCACTGCCATCTATTACAAGTAAAGACCTTTTCTGTCCCACTCCTCCCAGCTTCATCAGCGTCCTCCACACCGAAGCCAGAGTCGCCGTCTCTAAACATCAGCACCAACGGTCCGTCGGCACCCTCCTCCCACCTACCGTCCACCCTGCCTGCACACAGCTCCACCACGCTCTCCAGCCTGGCACAGGACCTGCCCTCAGCCAGCCAGCTCAACTCACTCAACAGGTACCACACACACACACACACACACACACACACACACACACACACACACACACACACACACACACACACACACACACACACACAGCTTTGACTTGTCAGAATAGGAACCTTGAATTTCTTACCCTTTTGACTGTTTTGCCAGCCTGAGGTCTCAGCACATTGCAGACTCAATTTATGAATACACAGTTATACTTTCTTCATGTTATACTTTGTCTCTTGCATCCAACAATTAACCAATTAAATTAAAGGAAAGTGGTAGCGTACATGCTGAAATAAAAGGAAGTTGTCATTGATCGTCACTCTTTCCTCTCTGCCTTCACTCTACAGTCATGTCAGCAGTCATTCCTCGGTTTCAGCTCTGGGCTCCAGCTCTCTCACGGTAAGTACCTGTGGTGTTGAATCACCAAACTTAAAGAGGACAATTAATACGCAAGTAATGCAATGAATACGTGGAGCATAATGGACCCATTCTACCTGGGGTGTCCACCGTGTCAAAAGACTCCTGATCTATAGTACATGAATATCAGCACACAAAGTACATGCGTACATTGCCAAATGAAATCTGAAAACCTTAAACCCACCCTCTGCAACTCCTCGCCGCCCTCAGTACACCAGTGTTGACAACAGCAGTGCGAGCTCCCAGGCCCCCTCCTCTGGCTCCTACACGTCATCGCAGCCCTCGGCCTCAGCTCTCCATTCAACCCACAATAGCAGCAACAGTAGCAGCAGCATCAGCATAAGCCACCTGGCCAACATGCCTAACATGGGCAACAACATGAGCAACATGAGCAGCGCAGTCGGTGGTATTGCTGGCACCAGCGGACTTCACTCTGCTGCCATTGCTGCCACCACAGCGCTGGGACTTGGCTCCAATGGAGCTACTGCCACGTCCAACCTCTCTGCACCCAGGACCACACCCCTGCTCTCCTCCACTGGTACATACACACACACACACCTGAGGCACTGGCGAAGTTAACGTGTGATGGGTTGATTTCACTCATTTTATGCTCATGATGATACAAGTCCAAACAGTTGGAATTGTCATGGGAGTGATGGTTGTTGTGTATGGTGTACAGGTAAAGCTCCTCCTAACCTGTCCCAGGGAGTGCCTCCTCTTCTCCCCAACCAGTACATCATGGGCCCAGGGGGGCTGCTGCCAGCATACCCAGTAAGTAGCCCTCCAGGATCCAGTATCATTGCACTGTGCTTGTTTTTCTTTTAAATCAGTGAATACAAACTTTGATATTTGATATTAGTCCCTTGTTTTTTTTGCCTTGCTCACCTTGAACTCTCTCAGAACTGATGAAGATGCAGTCTTTGTTTTCTTAAACAGTATTCAGTGCCTGTGTTGCGTTTTTCTATCTGACTGTCCTTTGTGTCTCACAGCAGATCTATGGCTATGAGGACCTCCATATGCTCCAGTCCAGACTGCCAATGGTGAGTCTCACCACCACCTGCTGGAACAGCTCTTCACTTCTTCTCTAGTCCTCATTCAAGTGTTGGAGCTTGTTTGGTTGTTGCATGGCTGCTCCCCTGATCCTCCTCTGTCCTTTTAGCCCTCTTTGCAGGATTACTATGGAATCACATTCCCTGGCCCCACAGCGACTCTCTCTGGCAGAGACGGGAGCCTAGCCAACAACCCCTACTCAGGTAAAGCTCTTTACCCTTTGCTGGCCTGCTCTAAACTCTTCAAATCCAATGTGTGTCCTCACGTGCTCTTCCCCATTTCTCAGGTGAAGTCACAAAGTTTGGCAGGAATGACTCCACCTCCCCGGCACCCCCCACAAGCCTGGCAGCCCCACAGCCTCCCCAGGGCCAGAGCCAAGGACAGAGTCAGGCCCAGCCTCAGCCTCCTCAGGCCCAACCTCAGCCCCAGGGCCAGCCGCAGCACCACAGCAGTCAGCAGGCTTTTCTGCCTCCAGGCTACAGCTACACAGGCCTGCCTTACTACCCCGGGGTGCCCGGCGCCGTACCCAGTGCTGCCGCCTTCCAGTATGGCCCCACCATGTTTGTTCCTCCTGGGGGCCCGGGACCAGCCTCAGCCAAGCAGCACAGTATGGGCCTTGGTCTGGGAAACCCCTCGGCTAGCCCTTTCCAGCAGCAGACGCAGCAGCAGCCCAGCAGTTACGGCCAGCACACCTTCAGCTCAGGTTGGTGAGCGCACCACTGAGTTTATGTAGTATTGGGAGATGTGGTTCTTTGAGTCGCATGTCCTAAATTATTATTATTCTAACCCCAAACAGGGTATGAGGAGCTGACGGCGGGGCCAGCAGGAGTGGACTACAGTAAAGGATACAACTCCTCCTCACAGGCACAAGCCAAATCTGCTGCTACTGGACCCGGCAAAGGTGAGAGGAAAGAGCACTCGCTCCTTCTCTTATCTCGATTTTTCAAGTCATTTGGAATTGTAATGTGTAAATGTGGTTGCTGTCGTTCTGCCAGGCGTCTCAGTGACGTCCAGTAACTCGGGTGTGCCAGACATCAGTGGAAGTGTTTACAATAAGACCCAGGTGAGCCTCAAACACCTCAGCACCCGCCTGCCCCATTGCTGTGTGGTCTGCTCTTTATTCTGATCGGTTTTGGAGTTTAATTTGTTCTTTATCCTCCATGTGTAGTCTTTTGATAAGCAGGGTTTCCATGCGGGGACCCCTCCTCCCTTCAGCCTGCCATCAGCACTGGGGGGTCCAGGGCCTCTGAACCCTGGAGCAGCTCCTGGAGGCTATGCACCGGCCCCATTCCTCCACATTCTGCCTCACCAGCAACCACACTCACAGCTGCTGCACCACCATCTAGCTCAGGATGGACAGGTACCACTCGCAGGTAGTTTTCAGAACTTTCACAGGCGAGAGCTTCCCAGATGTTTTACACGCACGTCTCTCTGTGTTCAGGGTGGTCCCAGCCAGCGCGGTCAGTCCAGCAGCCTGCAGCAGAAGAGCCAAGTCAACAAGTCGAGCTACAGCAGCTCCCCCTACTGGGCCAACTGAGATGGGTCCATCAATGATGTGTGTGTATGTGTGGATGGACAGACACCAACACACAGCACCACACCTGTTTATCTGACTGATGAGATCATAGAGGGACAAACCATTTTACAACACAAGCTAAAACACACACTACCACCCCCCCACCCCCACCTCCCCTTTGCTCTGTATATCCCCTTTTCAAATGTATGGCTGTTGTATGTAAAATATATTTATGTATGTATTTATACAGTATATATGTATTGGTAGGACATAAAATGTGGTTTTCTGCATTTTGTTTTTATTTTGAAGGACATTTTATTTCAAAAAAATGTGGAAAGATGAGAATGCTAAGTCATGGAGATGAAGTTGGTGAATATACTTGAACACAAGCATCTTGTGATGTGGATTTTTTTTTTTGTATGCATACATCAATCGAGAATGATGTACAATAGATTCTACACATCATTTTCACGGCAAAGGCCTTTTTTATTTTAGAGAAAATCTGTTTTTGTTACTCTGGTCTCCCAAATCTGTGAATCCTTATATTGAGGGTGACTTGAGTTGATAGCTTGACTTTTCTTTTTGCCCCATTTCCCTCCATCTGTCTCTCATTCCTGAAGTTTTACTAGTTGGCTGGTTTCATCAGCCAGGCCTTGGATTTGATGTCATTTTAACATTGGTTTAATCCTTGTTGTCCAAATTAAAAGTTATGAACAGTTTGCTTGGGTCTGGCATCAGTATTTACAAACCACATGTTTTCTGGATTCAGACCCACAACTTTCACACTTTCCTGGTTTTACTATTAAAATATTTGATGTACTAAATAACACGTTCAGGATGGAGGCGCGGTATTGATGTCTGTACTTTGTGCATTTTGGCAGAAGCCCAAAGGTGCAAATTCTTATGGTAAGTGAACAGGTTGTGCAGGTTCAGGCACCAGTAATAATGAAGTGTCAAAGAGAAAATGACGTGAGGGATCAACAGTAGGTCAGATAATAAATACTCAAATCCAATAATAATCTATTAATACTGCAATGTACAGTAAGTTTCATGTTTCTCTTTTCAGACTTAAGATGCCATGATGTGCCATGTGGCATTTCGCTAAAATGAAATTTCAGCTAATTTATATCCTGTCACTGCTGGTGTAAACATGTGACTACTGATATTTCTGATTGATTTTTACATCTGAATCATAAATTGAACAGAAATGACATTTAACTCCTCTGGACTCCAGCAGGTGTTTCCAGTTACACTGATTCTAATAGTGAACCTGGGATCAGCTGGTATATATCACATTGACCTGACACACACACAGCATTAACATGTGCTGCATGTCATTTCACATGTACATTCATGTTACATCTGTGCTAACTGCAGGTTTTCACTGACATTATGGATTCCAACACTCCACACAAACGAGCCCACAGGTAACCTCACATACCGACTCATCCTGGTTTCCATTCGTCCATACAAATCATGATGCATGTTGTCCCAGATGCTTCTGAGTGTCTGGTCGTTTGTGGAGCTTACATCTAATGAAAGATTTTTTTAAAAGCACAAAAGAAGTGAGACACAGGCTGTATAACAGCTCTAAGTACAGCTGATTCACCAGTCAAATTATGCGAAGACAGTCCTAAAAATGACGTACACCATTATCCACAAGACACTGAGTCTGCAGTTAAGTGACCCTTTTCCATGTAGAACAGAACACCAGATGTTTTTAACATGACAAAAGGTTTAATTGACAATGTATTTACAGAAGTACAAGTAAATGTCACTGATTTCAAGGCACAGTTACAGAGGCATGCAAAAGGTTGGGCATCCTTCATTTAAATTTCTGTTGAGTGATAAGAGTAAAAGTTGACCCAACTGATACTTTTTACCAAGTAACTTCCCGCCTTCTGAAAATCAGGTCATCTTGTACTCACTTCGCTTTTCACACAACAGAAACTCCGAGCAGGGTCCAAACCTTTGAGTGCCACTGTATTTAAGCATTTCATTGCAGTCTAACCTGCTTTGTGGTTGCCAAAAGAAAACAAAGCTGCTTACATCAACTAGCTTTTGATGAAGAGTAAAACGAGTAAAAATAAGCTGTACATAAAAATAAAGTTTCAGTCTTTGACCACATTCTCTAGTCTTCAGCCTCTTTTTTCTTCTTTTTCTTTTTCTTCTCAGTCACGGGTGTTTCTGGGGTCTCTTCTGCCGGCTCTACATCCATGCTCTCAGTCTTTCGTTTCTTTTTCTTCTTGGCTGAGGCTCCATTGTCTGTGGCAGCGGCCTCAGCTTCTCGCTTCTTTTTCTTCTTTCCTGGGGTGTCCTCTGCAGCAGGGGTCTCCTCTGCTTCCACCTCCATCTCCTCGACTGCTTGTTTCTTCTTTTTCTTCTTCACTACAGTGGTTTCTGCTTCTCCGTTCTCCATCTGCAAAGAGGTCAAAGAAAACACAGTTGGGGAAAGATGAGACAATACAGAATTCTGTAGTCCAAGCTAGCCTTCAATGTCTAACACATCCTTCAAGTGGCTGTGCTGTCTGACTCACTTCAGTGATCAAGTCCATTGTTTGGGACCAGCCAATGGTTCGGAGTCAGGCTGATGTAGCATGTCGTACACTGAGACAGGACCACAGGTGTGGGTTGAGTCTCAAATCAAACATGCGCGGCCAGATGCTCAAATCAAGCCTTACCTGAGCTTCACCGTTGGTTTCGCCGTTTGCTTCCAGTTCTTGCAACTTCTTTTCACGCTTCTTGCGCTTCTTTTCCTTCTTCTCTAGTTTCCGCTTGATCTCAGCTGCAACATCAGTCGCCTGAGACCGGGGGAAAAAAAAAAATAAATAAAAAATTAGGGTTTAATGACAGAATGAAACCATCAGGATGTTCTGAAGAATCACAATGCTGCGTCAGGCTCATTAAATCAGTTTCTACCCTCACAGTGATGTCAGGGAAAGATGTGTCATCATTCACAGCAATGACAGACTGAATGTATCGTGGGAGCATTTTGAAAACCATGGCGACAAATTCACTCATTCAAACAGGCAACTGATCCGTGTCCCGTTGAGCGTAGCACCCAGCCTCTCTCTTAAATGAGCTCACCTCTTTCACAGCCTCTTTCATGACGTCCACATTCTTCCGCGGCACATCGCCGGTCTCGTAGAACGACAGTCGCTCCTCCACCTGCTCACGCAGCTTGTCACCAAACACGCTTGTGGGTACCTCTGCAAGACAGCGAACAATCAAACTCGACCACACAGCCAGCAGACCATCACAGCAGGCGGAGGTGTCTTGAGAGACATGTGGCTTTGCTCAGGAATTAGCGTATCAACATCAACCCAGGGGCTGAATACTGTTGACGAAAAATATGAGCATCACTGCAACTACGACACATGAACTGCTCGCGAACATGGGGTATCACTCCGTGGGGTCTGGTCACTCACCAGAGAAGCAGTCGATGCGTGAGGCGATGGTGCATTTGTTTGCCAGATATCTGGAGATGCGCCCTTTGTTCTTGGCAGCAGCGCGTCCGATGAAGGTCGAGTGGAAGATGAGCCCGTACTTGGGGGTGTTGCCACGAGTCTTTAAGGCTCTGAGAAAATAAAGCTGATTTCACATTCAGGTTGCACCTTTAAAGAAACAGCTAAACGTTTTCCAATGGGCACAAGAGGAACTCTGAACCACTGTCAACACGTGCATCTATACCACAGACAAAAACAAGCTTTGTGATACAGGCACAGTGTTTACATACAGAAAGCGGAGACATCAGCACAGCAAATGTGTTTTCTTATGGGTTTAAGTCAAACTCCCTCTCAGCACAGGCTGCAGTATGAGGGACTCGATTAACAATGACTGAACAGCTTCCCCTAGTGGAGGAACGGCTAAACACAGGCAAAATTTGTAAAAAGCTCCAAACCACTTAGGTGAGGTGCTTTGCAGATTACTACGATATACAGAAACACAGATGGTCATTAAATTGTTGTCAGTGGTGTGACGCTGCATTAATCATGCTGTTAAGCCTGTGGATTTCTGATTTGTAACACTGCATTTAGCTGTGGGTTTATCATTAGGCAGCATCAATTCAAACCGCACTTTGCACAACAGCGCTATTAAAAGCACGCCAGGAGAAAAACCTGGTGTGCAGATTAGGAAAACTGGCATAAAAGGAAAACCTAGAAAACAAATTGTTCCATTCAACACATTTGCAGACCACACTCAAAGTAATCACATCAAGCGTTTGGCTTTCAAGAAAGGTGATCCAGTGGAGTCACATTTGCATTCAAAGTGCAAAGTTTCTACTTTCTACAACTCAGCATCTCAGGAATTTCTGTGTAAAAAAAGGAGTGGTGTGGGCTCTAACTAGCTTTTCAGATTTTCTACCTCAGTGCTGTGAGTGGCTGCTCAGACTGTGGGGGTGCATTAGGGCGAGAGGGATCACTCCAGAGGAGACTAAGTTTTCTCCGGTCACCCTGCTCTGCTCCAGCCCAGCCCTGCCATCACTGCAGCCACTTCTTTCCCCAGCAGGGAGGGGGTGCCCCAGTACCTGAACAGGGCCTTCTCTGCTCCCAGGATCTGAACGGTGGAGGCCGGATACTTGGCCAGGTTGGTTAGACTGCCGGCATGGGAGATCAGACGAGCTCCCACCTGGAGGAGAAGAAAACAGTCTCACTGACGTACAACACTCAGAGCTCTAGTGAGCTTCCCTTTAGATTAGATGTCAACGTACGCTGAGCACACGTTATTTGAGGACCATCAGCACCGGATATACTTGTCAGCACGTAGATTCAGTGGATTGACAGATTTTGGTATAACATCATTGGTCCCCTTTATATATACACACACACAAAATTAACTTTTACATACCACTTCTCCGATTAAGGCTGCTAGATTAGGAGCCACCTGGCTCATCCTGGAGCGCAGGTACTCCTGTAGCTCCAGCCGATAGGCTGCCAGTGACACAACACGATTGGAAAATCTCTCTATGTTGATCAGGTCAATGGGAGAGATGTCCATACCTGAAAATGACAATCAAGACAAGGTGTTGAGCAGACGGATACTACTACAAACATGTTTCAATATACTCGCGTAATCTCATAATCGTGCTGCCACATTGCTTTTGAGAGAACATGTTTCTCCCGACAGGATCCGCAGTGAGGATTTGTGCCTTCACTACAGGTTTATGAGAGAGCTATTCTGCCCCCCTGTGTTATCACCAAGGACAATTATTGGTCCTAGGTGGGCAATAAAGGGGCACGGCATGACTGTAAATTACAAATGAGAAAGATTCTCTTTTGCTGACCCATGGAGGAGCGGGACGCCTCCAGGATGGCCTGAGCCTTGGCGCTGTCCATCACCACCTCCTCCAGGCTCTCCAGGTTCGCCTCTGACAGCTCCTTCCTGTTTCCGATGAGCTGAGCCAGACGGCAGTACATCGAGTTGTCAGGCACAATCTTGACCAGCTCTGGGAAGTGGTAGCCGTACCATTCGCTGCACATGCAAGGCAGGGATCGTTAGAAAACACTCAGGAGCAGAAGCTACAATCCTTGCTAATAACATAAATCAATGGCAAACTTTGAGCTTGACTACACATGTGAATTGATGGCAATGGATGTCTCACCCAACAATATTGCCCCACCGGACAACAGCTGGCAGAGCAGGGGTGCCAGGAGAGGTTAATGTCCCTCCTGTTTCTATACAGGCAGCACTCTGTGGTGTACTGTCTGTGGTAAGCATGAGGAGGGCACTCCAATATGATGATGCTTAACCAACAGAAAAAAGCCAGCCAATCAAACGCTCCACATGACGGATGGGTTAATGTCTTACCACACAAACAGTAAGACACAAACATCACAATGTTTTAATGCCCACAACTTCCAAACTTGACATGCCAATAAGGAAGCGCCAGCTGCTGACTGAACCAGTGAGTTTTAGTGTTACTAATGTTCTCGCACTGGAATTAGGACGACATCATTGCCATGCAACACAGGATGTGACAGCAAACTCAAACCACAAACAAGCACTTCAAAACCACAATATGCAAAATACTCATATGAACCATTTTCCTTTCAGGCTATTTGATACATGTTTCTTTTCAGTGGTGTGATGGAGGGAACCCTACCGGACACGCATGGAGAAAGTGTTGATGTCTTTGTCCAGCTGATCCAACAGCGCAATGGACTGGATGATCATGTTGTCAGCCCTGTTGACATTGAACTTGACTTTAGCTCTGGAGTAGCTGTGGCCAAGACCCAGCTGTGCTTTGGAGGCAGCCTGGCCAGTCAGACCCTTCACCAGGGAATGGAAGTGCAGACGCAGCCCTGACAGGACAGAGGACAGATGAAGGGGTTTGTTGGCGGTAAGTGGAACAGCGGCAGAACAGCATGTGACCCATGGCTGTTCAGATTTTCAGTATGAACCTTCATTAATTTCAGGATCAAATGATTACATCACATCAGGCCACATCACTTCTGAAATGGTAGGACTCTCGCATTTTTAGCATCATCCTCCAGTCATAGAGGCTCTACTTACTCCTATATTCCTAAATCCTGCTCTTAGCAAATAAATCACAGGTAAACAGTCTACTCACCTCTGCCTATCTCTGCCACCACCCCACCTGTCTGGATGGAGAGGCTAAATTCTTCTTGTAACGCTGCTCCAATCTTTGCATCTGAAACCCCCAACACAGCTTTCTTCTTCCCAGAGAGGGGCAGATTTGTTTCTAGGAACAACTTCAGGTCCGCGTGAACCACGCCTGCAAGGGGGCAAGGAGGGGAGATTACTTCTCGGTCTGTACACACTTGGCTGAAATGAAGCCTACACTGTGCAGCAAAGCCATCTAAAACTGAGTAAGTTATTAAATCACAAGAGGCCTGTTTTATCTCCACCTGGTTGAGTTCAAAAGATTTTTGCAAGGGTTTATTCTTGCACATATTCAAGTAGCCAGAGGGTCCAATCAGAAAAAAGGTACAACCAACAATAAGTAATGTGGATCAGCTGTCTTAGGTGGGGAAACTGTGCTAGTGGGTAAAAGCTGATCCATTAGCTCGTGCTAATGCATTAAGTTCTTTTGAAAATTCTCCTAAAATTTATATAAACAATTGTGTTGCCCTAAAAATCGAATGACCAAATTTTAAGTTGTCCACTCTGGTCAGGTCAGCATATTCAACCACAGCTGCGACACAAAGGCCTTCCTCAGATGTTCAGGATCAACATTATGCTGTCAGCACAGTAATTCAGTGGATTGACAGATTATAAAAACATCATTACAACTGAGGACACCGATGCAGCCACAACCACAGACTGAATTCAACTTGCCTTCAGAAATGGCGTTCATGTTCTCCAGAGCAGCCTGGGCCGACTTGAACGGGAAGAAGGCAGCCAGGCTCACCATGCTGTTGAACTTTCCGATGTTCAGCACGCTCTCCTCCACCTAAAACACACGCACAATTAACACCATTCCACCCGGGGGACCGATTAAAACAAAGACGAAAGAAGAAGAGAGGACAGAAGACCCACCTGAGGAAGCAGCATGCCGATCTCCTCCACCTCTTTGACGGCGAACAGCGCGTAGCCTGCCGCATGCTCGAACAACACGTGCAACAGCACCTGTGGGAGGTACATGCATTGGATTGAGGACCGACACAGACAACTGCTGACATACGGTAACATTTACTGCCGCAACAAACCATGTAAAAAGTCTGTCAACGCTTTAAGTAGTTAAAGTGTAACTGATATCCACGTGCTCGTCAACCTCTCTCTACTTTTGGTAGCATCGCAGCTAACGTCACTTTGATCAAGCATGCAATACTGGATTTAAATGCAGTACCGTTAGTTATCACTGAGTACTGATTATTATTTCAACTTAGTGGTCTAATATTACCGTATACATCACTGTTACGTTTACACGCAGCCACGTTGTCGTACTGCTGAACCCACGTGTTGACCTGGGCCCGTGCGTTAATGCCATGAAGCTAACTTATGCTAGCAGCGCAGCTGACGTTAGCCCGGTAAATCTATTCACCAGCAGCTGCAAAGAATACAAATCGCTGGGTTCAACCACATGACTGCGAATTACAAAGTTACACACGCTCACTGTCTGCAGTGGCAGCCCAAGTAGTTTAAAAACGCATTTTCCAGCTAATGTTAGCTACATGGGTGGCTAACCGTTCAACTGATGTTGAAAGGCCTTCAACTTCAATGTTTAAAAAAAAGCCATTTCCGTTTCTAAAGGCTTGGTAATCTCAGAAAGTCTTCCACTGTATCCTACAATGAAAAGTATCGTAACTATGTCCGCACGCACACACCACCCTTTCTCTTACCATGACTAGTAAATTTGTGCAGCAGCACTCAGTGCGTGTCTGCTCCGCTCCTTCACCTCGAGAAAAAGACGGCGGTCACACGTTTCAGAAGGCTGCCACATGACCCAAATACCGCGATACTAGCCTGATACCGCGAGACCTGGCCAGGAAGCCTCCACCTGCTGGATGCGAAGTAGAATGTCAGTCTCCAACATTTCTTACCGTTAATAAACCCCATGAAAGTCCCCAAAACCAACAATGTGTTCCAGTCTCTCTTAATATTTTCCTTCTTCTGTCTCTGGCAGTCATCTTCCAGCCCATTCATATCTTATGTACGTCTTTCACTGTTAGTCTTTCAAGGTGTACACACACATATGCAGGCACGCACACATACAAGTATGCACATGTAATTATCCTATCAGGTTGCGCTATTGCAGTGGTTTTTATTAGGTTTTTATGTGTAACTCCCCTTCTATTTACTCTTGATTTAATTAGTTGACATGGTTGGGGGTCAGACACAGTCTTATGTGGTTTTGGGTGGGTAACTGCTCTAATGGAAGAGCAGAGAAGAGTGTGGGTCTGCAGCTCTGCCTTCTGGTCCCAACTCTGAGTTGTTATGAGTTTAGTTCAAAAATAAAATAAAAAGAGGTCTAACCAGGAAAGATACACTCCCCTGACCCAAACACCTGTATGATTGGGCCATGGGGGCTGCAGAAGCTTTAAAAATATCTTACAAATATATAAAATCATCTTTTATAAATGTTAGGTCATTTTAAGGAGAAAAGGAGATCAACAGCCCCAAACCCAATACAACTTACTATCATTGTGGACAAAGAAAACCAGCAGATATTCCTGAATTTTGAAACTGAAACCAGTGAGTTTGGGGATCTTTGCTTAAAAAAAACAATGACGACTTCAGTCAAATATCAGAATAGTGGCAGTGGCATCGATCGACTAATCAACTATATCTCAATGGTTTCAGCTCTGTCTGTGACACACACAAACGCACGCACGCATGCACGCACGCATGCACGCATGCACGCGCATATATATATATCAGGCTTTGGCTACACAGACAGTGCTGGTTAGTATAATTCTTGCTGGGTTTTGTCTTTTTATGGGATTTATTTATTTGTTTACAATAAGAAAATCTATCTATAAATCACTAGGCTTATCCTTACAAAAAGAAAGTCCAACACAAATGCAGTACTCAGTCAGTGCAGTGAGCAGTCAGGGACACATTTATTGGGATTTTGGCTCTGTACTCCAACACACTGAGTTAGAAATAAAACACTGACTATAAGGTTAAAGTGCTGATTTCAGTACTTATTACTACACATCCTTTACTATGCAAATCACACAAGATATAGATTTCTAAAAATAATAATAATAATATTCAAAAAACTAAAGCAGTACTTCAATAGACAGACATTATAAAAAGACTAACCTTAGGTGATGGAAAAATGCAGCGAGCTTGTGCGTCATTGTGGTGACGCAACAAGAAGTGCTGCACAAGGCCATACTTGAGTACTTGAATTGCAATAAACCAGATACAATGATGGCAATATTTTTAATTGTCCACTCCTGCAGAGTACTCTGACAACAGCATGAAGCCAGCCTGCAAGAACATTTTACCATCAGGACAACAGTAAACTGTCATATTTAGGAAAAAGCATCATTAAAGTTCTTGAGAGTCATGAGGTCTCCGAGGAACAGATGCATGTGGGTCTGTTTGTGCGCCAGTAAAAATTACCGACAGGTCATAAATGTCACATGGTGTTGGATATTAGTTTAGAGCAGAGAATTTATGACTGACCTCGTTTGGCACATCATGTCCACACACACACACACACACACACACACACACACACACACACACACACACACACACACACACACAGACTGAAGTCCACTGCATTAATCACAATTTTTCAGTATTAACTCAATGACTCAAAATGGAGTCACACACAGGTTGGCCTTTGCTACTCGGTTAGCAGTAGTCAAGATAAGTTATGAATGAGGCTTTATCTTCTGCCTCTTCTTTGAAGGTTGAATTACTGCAGACATGCTTGTTTGCTGCCATGTGTGATAACCTGAATAAATGAGGCTGAGAAGTGATATCTCTGTGTTTTGCGAGGGCTCATCCAAATCTGCAAATACTCCCATCAAACGCATCTTACACGTCCTGTAATAACATGCAGACACTGCGGGGCTGCTCATCAAAGTGTCATTTTGTCAATCTTGTCAAAGGCCTACATACATAGAGCGAGGCCAGCTTAGTGCCCTAATAAAAAGCCAAATTCCTGAGTAATATGTGTGTTTCCAGGAGCATGGAGGAGAGTGCTTGAAGGAGCCTGTTGAGGAGCGGATGTGAGGGAGGACAGTAAAAAGCTCAGGGATCAGGAGAGGGCTTGATATAAAGGCTGACTGGGACAAGCTGACGCTCAGACCGGTGGAGCTCTGCTCATCTTAAAGCGCACTCTCTTCAGCAACTGACCAAGGCTGACACAGCACGTGAGTACCATATGGCTTCTTCTGCTTCACTGTCTCTTAGGTTTCCTCTGTTACTCTGGTCTTTCCCCTCTTTGACGTCCTGTCTTCATTCTTAGGTTTGTGTACACTCTGTCCTGCTGTTGTATGTCCGGCCTCTTATCTTGCTGGTCTTCCATGCTTCTCCCCCATCCTTGCACCTCTCTCTTTCCTTATCTGCTATCTATTTGTCAACCTCTCCCTTGCATAATGACATGGGATCCCCTGTGTCCTTCTTCCTCTAAACTCACTTATTGTTTTTAGCACACACACACACACACACACACACACACACACACACACACACACACACACACACACACACACACACACACACACACACACACACGCTGCACGTCATGTCAAATACCGTGCGTTGACCTATTTTGGGTGTCGCCTTTCTTTCCCACTGCTAAATATTTCTCTAAGTTGCGTGGCCTCAGTGCCACTCACCCCTGTTCATGTGGAAACACTGACTCCACTGTACGACATGAGCCTTCGCTGCTCTGTATGCATACCTGTGTACAGTATGTGTATATGTGCATGTGGCTGTGTACGCGTCCAGGACAGAGCAGAATGAGCATGCGCGGTGCAGTGGCCGGTTGCGTGGTGCTGGTGTGCCTGGTGGCGCTGCTGGCAGAGAGGACAGAGGGACACATCACCTTCTTCAGCCCAAAGGAGATGATGCTGATGAAGGTAAGCAGCATGTGTTTGATTGGACCGTGTGCAGATGTAGGTGGCAGTTTAGTAGTAATGGCTGATGTCTTTTTCAGTGTTGTCATACTAACAGTAAACTCTTGTTAGAGTCCTTTATATTGTCCTGTGGCTTTACTGGATGAGCATTGGTTTTATTTGCATAATATACTGATCTAAAAAATAACCTAATATTTTGTGTATCAAATTTTTTTCAAACAAAATGCTAAACTTTGTTCCAGCTTCTCAGTTGTGAGATTTTGCTCCTTTTTTCTTTTTTTTTCTTTTTTTTTTGTGACAGTAACTTGATGATCATTGGTTTTTGGTGTGTTGGTTGGACAAAAGAAATGATGTAACAACATGAGTTGGGGTTTAAGAAACTTGTAATAGGCATTTTTTTTTTGTATTTTCTGACATTTTGTCAACTGAATGATTGATCTTTTTATAGAGAAAATAACTGAATAAATCATAATCATTAGTTTTAGTCCAAGTTGCAAAAAAAAAAAACATTAAATTTTATGACAAATTTAAAATGTGAGTCGTATTTTTTCCATTTTACCCTACAGGAAAGAAGGAATGTGAAATTCAGACTCACTCCTCTCATGAGTTTTTCAGTTTGGTGTTTAGCTTTCGTAAAGTTTGAATGATAAAGTTACGAAACAAAGCTCAAGTGGAGGTTGTCCACAGTGCCAAGTCAGTATCTGAAGCTGATAAACTGTCTGTGTCTCAGGAAACAGAGTTTAGTGACAAGGGATGCATGACGTTATTCTGGCTCTTCAGACTTGTGTACACAGAAAAAAATGAGCAGAGGTTGAAGACGACCATTCTGTGTTACAGCAGCTTTTCATTTGTGTACAAATATGTGTGTTTTGTGTTTGTGTGGGTGCAGGAACGAGAAGGTAGAAAGGACATGGAGCCGCGATCAGAGGATGGACAGTTTGAAGACGTCACAGTCCAACAGCTTCCTCAGGCGGAGCGTGGTGGAAATCCTGTGAGCGTGCGCGCACACACACACACACACACACACACACACACACACACACACACACACACACACACACACACACACACACACACACACACACACACACACACACACACACCACATTCACTCCAACTATGGTTTCTGTTTTCACCAGAGTGTTGTCATTAAACTCACTGCTTCTTTTGTTTGTCCAGGATAAAACAGTGGAGATCGCCATCCGTCTTTCACCCAAACAGCTGGATCACGTGGTTCCAGTGCTCGAAGAGATCATCCATGAAATAGTGGAGGAACGTCAGAAAGGTACAACTATTTGAGTGCCGGAGGATGTAGTGAGACACATTTGTTAAAAAGCGTCTCAGCAGACCTACAACATGGCCTTGTACCTTGTTTTGTAATCTAAAGATGATTAGTGGACATACTTACAAGTGATAGTGCTATGATTAAAAACCTATTTGGTAACCACACTGTTCTCTCACTATCTGTCTCTGCAGCCAAATAGCGAGGCCAAAGTGAGGAGGGGATGAACGCTGTACAAATTCTTCAAAAAGCACTGAATGCTCAAATGTTTTATTGTGTTTTAATGAATCAAGTCAATAAAGGGAAATGATTGTGTCACTAATGGGAGCTTCTGTTGTCATTTCTGAAGGGGCATGTCAGCTTCAGGTGGCCACATGGTGTCAGCATCTGTCCTTCATTTAACTAATTCACATACCTGGATGAAAGCAGCGGGAATTTCTTACAAAGAGGGAAACATATTCACCTTTTTCGTCAATGAATATTACAACATAGCTGCTGTTATGACACTTTCTTGTGTAAATATTCAAGACACGATTCAGAGTTTGTCTATAAAAAAACATTCAGCACCTGATGACTTTAAAGACTCATTATGTCAGGACTGTTGCCTCAAGAAGTGCAGTAAGAGGGTGGAATTTGACCCCTTTTCTGTTATCAAGCCTCCATTTGCCTCATAGTTGTTTCAGAGCTTCGAGGTCACTCTCTCGCTCATCTCAAAGTCCTTGACCGCGAGGGCAGCGTCTCGAGCCAAAGGGGCGGGAAGAACCAGGGAGCAGTCGCTGTCGAAATACTTTCCAGTTATCCCCTCCATTTCTTCTGCTACTGCACAGTAGATAGAGCTGACAGCGCCCTCCTCTGACGACTGAGAGGGAGGCAAAGACAGTGAAGGGGAAAGGTGAGGGCACGTTCAACTCAAATGACAGATCGATATCTCCACAGGAGGTTGGTGTAAACTCTGCCCTGATGTGTGTGTCCTTAAACCAGATGATGAGCATAGTCTCTCCAACATATGGACAACACATGGGTGAGTGTCAGGTCAAGAGTTTGATTCCTGAAATATGGCAAAACTACCAAAATAAGTTATGTCAGCTCTAATTTATTTACATCCACATACCATAACGTGATACCGGCTCTCAGCAGCAGAATGAATGCAGAAATATGTATAAATATTTGCTCAGATTTGAGTGAATGCATCAAAACTCATTGGATAACGTGTCACCATGCAGCAGGACATGCAAGTGTTTCACAGAGAAATGGTGAAATGTTCTTGACTGGACAATTCAGTCATCTGAGCTCAAAGCAAGTGAGCATGTCTTTCAATTGCTGAACACCAGAATGAAGGCTAAAGTCCCCCAAACAAGCAAGAGGTGAAGATGTCTACGCCTGGCAGAGAATCAACATCACGATTACATTTAGTTTATGCTAAAGATAGGACGAGCATTATTCAGTAAGTTTCTTATTGTTGTTGAATCCCATGAAAAGATCAGAACCAACAGTGTGCTTAGGCTAACTGTTTCCAAGCCAAGAGTCAGCATATCGTTAGCTACATTATTATGTGGGGTTATGTTGGAAAAAGCCCTTCAGGATTGACACATCTACTGAATGGAAGCCATAACATCGATCCTAGATGTTACTTATCGCTGTCAGAGTTTCAGGCAATGTTGGCAGCTTCCTGCTCTTATTGGACTTGAGAGATAATCATCATGCTGGATTGGAAATTAAGGGGGGCAGCTAGACAATCAATGAACCGACCCTCAGCAAAGGGTCTTTTCATAGGATTTGTTAACAAGCCAGCCTTATCCTTTAGCTTGTCAAAACACCTACGACTCCTTAGTCTGAGGATCTGTGAGTAAAAAGGCACTTCCTACACGGTTCATGGGGTGTGGATGTAAACACACTTGAACTGAAGCTGAGAGCCAAAACTTCAGCCTCATGATGCTTGTTTGGTTATAATGTGCTGGAGTGCAGAGTCCAAACCAGAACAACAAAAATCACTGTCTTCTTTCTTTTCCTGCATTTTCTAGCTAGTGATCTGGTGTGCACATTGAGCTTGTGTTCTGGCTGTCTTTACGGCAGACGATTAGACACAGCGCTTCAGCCAGTTTCTGCATTCCGGCCACACACATACATATGCAGACAGCAATTCCAGCGTACCAGGAATACAAGATTTTTCTTATTTTACTGTGTAAACCCAGTGGATTAGGCAAATACATTTATATAACGGGAGGAGGTTCTTGAACAGCAGCCAGTCACATTCGACCTGAATGGTTGCAAAGCAGTTGACATGGAGAGGAGTCATTATGTGGACTTTGACTATGCAATAAAATGCTAAATTGTACTCACCTTGAAAAAGAAAACTCCAATGAGGTTGAAAAGGCAACGAATCAGTAATGGATAGTGTCTCATCACTTCTGTCATGACAATACCAGGGTGCACGGAGTTTGCAGTGACACCTGCATGTACATAAACACACAGAAGCACACACAGACACATATTTAGAGAGCAGATAGAAACAGAAAGGAGGCAGAGAAAGTGTAATCAAGGCCAGTCTCAGCAACGAGTCTTTAAACATAGGCATTCCTCTGTAGATTGTGTTTTCTGATCTTCTCAAATGACTCAGAACAGGAACATTAGTTTCAGCTGCATTGCTTTGCTAAAAGCTTGAAGCCCTGATTGGACTCGTCTTTTACAGAGACCAACAAAACGCACTTTGCATCTGTTTTGTATAACAGAGGATACGTGCTGTACGGCCTGACATGTGATCAAACCACTGAGTGTTAGACTAAGAGAGGAGCTCGCAAGCACAGCGATGCATAAACTCTCAGTACATAAAATGACTGAAGATGATTACCCATCCACTGTCAGTGCTTCTCATTTGCATGGTCACACATCTTCTGCAGCCCTTATTCAGTAGGAAAGACCACGCATGCAAATGGGTGATAATCATAGGAATCTTGATTTTAGCCTACCTGTTCCTTGTAGCCTGCGTGCTAGCTCGTTGGTGCAAATGATATTGTGCAGCTTAGTGTGGTTGTAGACTTGATCCATGTGATAATGGAGGTTCTCGCCATGAAAATGAGAGAAGTCCACTTTACCCCTCTTGTGGTTGACTGAGCTGACCGTGACAATGCGAGATGGAGCAGAGCGCTTTATCAGGTCTGTGGAGAAAGAGATGCAAGAGAGAGAAAATTAAACACAGGCAGTCATGTAATTATCGTTTCATATCCATAATATACCTGCTGTATAAAAGAGTCTCACAGAGTCTTACCCAGCAGCAGGTTGGTGAGAAGAAATGGTCCCAGGTGATTGGTGGCAAAAGACATATCCAATCCCTCTTTGGTTATCTGCCTGGGTAAACCTGATAGTAGAATTTAAAAAAATGTAATTTGCGATTAGATTTCACAAGTTAGATATACAAATATACACATGAAACACACATTTGTACTCTTATACTTATGAGTACTCCACATTAATGTAACGCATTCCCTTGCATTACAGCTAACCCTGACCTTTACCCTTACCTTACTCACCTCACACACAAACAGTGTGTGTCGTGTTGTGTTTCCATCACTTCTGGGGACATTACATTGACTTACATTCATTTCCTGACCATAATCATAACAACTACTTGCCTTCAGCCTATCCTTAACCCAAGTCTTCACCCTAAAATGTAATGATTTAAGTTATGGGGACTTGTATTTTGTCCCTGTAAGGACAAAGCTCAAGTCCCCGCAATGTGACTGTGTAGACACGTATGTCCCCACAACAAGAGCAATACATGCCCCACACACACATGCACACACACACACACACACACACACACACACACACACACACACACACACACACACACACACACACAGAGCTGTTTTGTCAGTTCAGTTGTCTTCTGTTGCTATGGAGCGAGCTTTGTCAACTCTTAAGACAACTAATCCCTTGTTGATGTCATCAGGGCTTATTTGTTCACAAACACACACACTGGAGAGGCATGTCTTGCTCTTTGCCTCCAGATGTGTGCCAGATGTTGAAACACAGACTGGATGTTCTTTTTGGGGTATTTATTTATTTATTTATTTTTTCATTCTTTCATACTGCTTTCAGTGCTGAATTACTAGCACATGGGAAGCCATACTAGCTAAGACTATTTCTTTGTCCAAATGACATTTTGGTACTTAATGGCATTTAAGTACATCAGCTCTCACTGATATTTGTAGTCCCCAAAATACAGAAGCGTAGCTGCTGTGGGCGCATGTATCACCTGATACTGCAGCATTGTTGACGAGGATGTGGAGAGCTTTCTCCTCCTCAAGAATCCCCTTAGCAAATTTCCTGACAGAATCCAGAGAAGACAGGTCCACCAGGCGCAAGTGGACATCAGAGTTTCCTGTTTTCTCCCTGATTTCTTTAAGTGCTGCAGTCCCCCGGGCCTCACTTCGACAGGCGAGGATAACACGGGCCCCACGACGTGCAAAGTCCAGGGCAATGAACTTCCCGATCCCTAGCAGAGAGAGAGCGAGAGAGAGAGAGAGAGAGAGAGAGAGTGAGAGAGAGAGAGAGCAAAAATCAGTTTGTACTACTTGATAACAGAAATAGCCATGAAGCAAATAACAATGAACAGGTGACCTTTTGAAATGGGAGAACCACAAATACAGTGATAACAGCAAATACTGACATAGTGAATGTTTGCAAAGTTTGAACTGAGCATTTGACAGTAAATCCAGATGACTTTTCAAAGCTATGATTTTAGATCCCGCTGTTGAGCCATGTGGTGGAAAACAGAATGTATGAACGCGTTATTACATAAATGTGTGAAATATACACATTTCATCGGTTAAAGTAGGTAAGGTTGCTTACTATGTCCATTTATTTGCCTGACTGACTGTCTGTCTGTCTGTCTGTCTGTCTGTCTGTCTGTCTGTCTGTCTGTCTGTCTGTCTGTCTGTCTGTCTGTCTGTCTAAGAATACCTGGGACAGGACAGTGGGACAGACCTCATAGCAAGAATGTCCTGTCCTTAAATCGTGGTCCTCTCCTTGTGGAGTTTGATAGTTTTCCATATGTTTTTGAGAGGTGGATTAGCCACTTTTCAAGCACTGGGGACAATTCAGGATTTAATGGGATAATTAAATATCATATATATATATTGTTCTCATCAATCAGCCATCAAAACAGAAACCAGTTGGCTGCATGCACTGCTGTCAGATTGGCGATGAGCATAATCCAATTCAACATCATGAATGCGGTTTGGCACAATCACTGATTGTCTTCTTTAGTGTCTGATGTGATTCAGGTGGACACTGTCATTATGATCTGAGTCCAAGAGGCCAAAACATTCAGATGATTGTATTGGCATCCTATAATGTTGAAATGAAAAAGCTTACATGCCTGAGGATTGTCTGGATGAATGTGTGAAGCAGCAGAGAGTGATATGAAGAGGAACTGAGAGCAGACAACAGAGAGGAATGTTTATGGTATTGTGCAACACTCATCATCATGTCATTCACAGTTCTAATGAAAATTGTAAATGGTTGACAGCCTATCTCAAAGTCTGGTCAATTAAACACAATCTTTTGCTAACCAAGTGAGGATTTGTTTTCCATTATAGTTGGGATGAATGAAGAAAGAGAAATCCTGCTGCTGAAGACCGATCAGGCATCATGCTGAGTTTATGTTTATAGTATCTGTCCTCTTGCCTTCCCAAGCAGTGGTATGAGTGCTTAGTAAGTGTGCTGCAAAACAACAGGCCAGGGAAGTGGATGTGAGGCAGCTGATAAGAAAGTGAGCAGGAGATTTGGGGTGTGGAAAGATTTCTGCAGGTCCAGTTCAGCTTTGTTGGTCATATGCAACTTGATGCCTTGTATGTGATCAAATAACATTTTGTCGTGTCGTATCTGTAATTACGTGTTGATGCTGAACGCTGCACTTGTTTCATTTGGAAAACTAAAGACAAGCTGAGGCAGAGGTCATAAATAAAATAAAACAGCGTCATCAGTCATGATGGATTTCATTCACACTCCAAATCTGAGGTCGAGGTTCTCTGCTGGAAAACAATGGTGTACTCCCTCCGGGCTGAGAGTGAGTTTTTGGCCGAAGTGAAGGAGGTCCAGCATCTCTGGGTGTTGTTCATGAGTGAGGGTATAATGAAGCGTGAGATGGACAGGCGGATTGGTGCAGCATCAGCATTAATGCAGCCATTGCACTGGATTGTTGTGATGAAGAGAGAGCTGAGACTGAAGTGGGGAAAAATGAGTCTGACTCTGAAGCGATGTCTTTTATGTTTCTGGTTACTCCGCTGTTCTCTACTTTCCATCTTTTCTGCTGATGCATGCCTTGTCTTTGAAATGACATTGTAAAGCACTTTGAATTGCATTATTTGTATGAGATGGTGCCATACAAGTAAACATGAACTTAAAGTTAGAAAAGATGATATTATATGGAACACACCAAAATTAATTAGACTAATTAAGGTGAAAGAGCAGTGACTTCAATATGTGTTTAGCAACTAGGCCTATAACCTACAGACACCATATCGCAATAAACACAATATGAATATCATCCAATTATATAGACCTATATGCCATATACATCATAATTAATAATGAAAAAAATAATAGTACAGATTTAGTGAAAGTTTAATGAGTGCTTGGGAAGGAGAATCGCAAAAATCTGAACACATCTACAACCCTGATTCCAAAAAAGTTGGGACACTGTGTAAAACGTGAGTAAAACACAATGTCATCATTTGCTCATCCTTTTTGACATGTACTCAAGCGAAATGAGCACAAACATAATATATTCAATGTATGACCTCATCAGCTTCATTGATTTTTGTAAATATCTGCTTATTCTGAATTTGACGCAGCAACGTGTTTCACACAAGTTGTGTCAGGAGCAGCTAAAGACTGGGAAAGATGTGGAACGCTCCAAAAACACCTGTTTGGAACATTCCACAGGTAAACAGGCTCATTGGTAACAGGTGAGAGTATCATGATCGGGTATGAAAGGGGCATCCTGGAAAGGCTCAGCTGTTCACAAGCGAGGATGGAGAGAATAGGTAAACACCATTCATTTCACACAACTGTTGTACATGTTGTACTTTCAACATCTGTGACTCGTTCTTTGAGAGGACATTCATTTTATTTATCCATTCGAATACAGTGATTCATGTACGTGCACAATGCTGTACAGGCTTGAGCTCATGAACACTGAAGGAGATAATAACCACAGAAGATAACAGATTGGTATGCAGTTTTGAAATGTCTATCAGGTTTTCACGACGTCTGGAATACGTTACCTGTCAACGACACACATCTCCTGCACGCAGCCACACACACTTTAACATATAGTGTTGCATATATTTCCGCGTGTTTCCACTTAACTCAATCAGTCACGGTGGCCTGCTATGAGGTTCCATTTGTGCCAAAATTATCTCACATGTGCACTACATCAACCGAACATATGGAAAAATGAGAGCATGAGAGTAGAAAAAAGTTACCCACACTCTGGTACATTTCTCTTTTAACCAGATGTTTCGGCCTCCAGCCGTTCTTCAAGATCAACAACCATGATCAACATCATCTTGAAGAAGGCCAGAGGGCTGACATGTGAATGAAAGACGTCATTTCAACATTGAAATGTACTTGTTTATGTTAGGTTTTAAAGTCAGCTTTAGATTTCCTGGTCAACATGCACACAACACAGCACTGTGGAACGACACGGGGAATGACACATCAGGATGACACGACAAACACAAGGAGTTTAACAAGACGCCGGTTTAAAACTGAACTTGTCACGTTCAGTCGATGAAGACAGTGTGCATGTGGCATAATGTTGGCATAAATTAACCAAACCAACCTGTCAGACCGCACTGGACTGCATAACTTTCCCACCAGTTTTACCAGTTCTTAATCTTTGTCAGTGATGATATGCACACTTATTAACTGTGTTATTGTGACTAATATTGATTTGTTGTCTTTAATTCAGTCTAGGTGAAGACTAAAGCTCTTACTGCAGACGACAGTAAGACCTTGTTTTTCTTGTGCTGGAGGGATGCGTGGTAATCCCCTAAATCTATTGATTTAGCACCAGAGTCTGTGGGAGGCTACATATGAACAAGACCTCTCACTCTTAAAGTGGTTGTAAGCTTTCTATGTTGGACCCTGCAATGCTGACGGGCTGCACTCTAAACATGAGTCAGGAGTTTAGTTTTGATTGTTAGGATGTTTCATGGAACTGGACACACTTCCACAGAGACTATCAGACAAATATACAGCAGACGTATTCAGAGAGAGCTTTGGGTTTGCTGGAGCTGAATGTCTGTGGGGAAAGACAGAGGCTGAAATGTCTCTTACATCAAACCACTGACTGTAGCTTCAGTAAGAGGTAAGAGCAAGACAAACATTTGTCTAATTTAAAATAATAGTACTGGCACATGCTGTGTGTGTGTGTTCAACATTCAGACACTCGTCTCTTCTGTCTGCCCCTTGTTCCATACGCTGCTGATCGTTCTTGAAACTCCATTTGGAAACGTTTAGTTCAGAACTGCTGTTAACTTAACTTAACTTAGCTCACCACAGGGTGGCTGTGGGTAGCTGTCATGTCACTATTTTGGTGTGAGAGCCATCTTTGGGCTGAGAGATGGGAAAATATGCATCTGACAAGGACAAACAAGGACAAGGTGCTCTTCCACTTTAGTGAGTTTCTAATGACTTGCTGTGTGTTCTGTGGATATCTACTGTGCATCTTTGCTGCACAATCCCAACATTTCTGGGCTATCTTAAGCACTGATACCAGAAAGGAACTGGTTACTAGGTGGGTCTAAGACCGGTTTCTTGTCATCAGATGTGTGAGATACAGATGACTGCAAAGTTAAATTTTACATTCAGTCACTATATATCACTACTCATTTATAGAAGACTACGGAAAATGATACAATGGAAAAATTATGTTTTTATACTGTAATGTATGAGTGTGTGCTAGCAGCTGGTACTGTTAGTAATTGCACTGCAGTGTCAGGACAAGAAAAGCTTATTCATTTAATGGGAAGAAAATGGTGCACCTCTCAAATCTGCTCAGAGGCTGAACATTGACAGTGAATAACCTGCACGGAGTGATCACTTCACCCTTGCTGGGCTGTCTGCTTTTACTCATTGTTTGCCAACAAACAGATTACAGCATGTCACTCTGAAGCAGCTCAGTCTGATAAATATGTTTCACTGGCTCAGACATTCACAGACATTCATCAAAAAGTACGCGTAAAGTATGGCGTTACTGCATCGTTTTTAAACATTATTTGATTTAAATTCTGTTTAAGAAAAAGGCTACAAATAAAAACGATATTAATATAATTATTCGTATAGTAATAGTATCTAAAGACCTACATTTATGGTCACGAAAAGGTCAAAAGTCTTTACCTGGTAGTGAAATTTCCTCTGAAATCCAAAACGGATTAATAGTTTCCAGACGGGTCGCACAGTCGCTCCTTTAACTAAAATATCAAAACTGCGGCTAATTTAAACTAATTTTAAACTTTATTGCGCTTGATCAACACTTTCCGTATTGAAAAAGCAATAGAGCATGCCCTTGCAGCCCCGCATTAGGAGGTTAGTGGCAGGCTAACCTTCACACAGGAAAGGCACAGGTTGAATGGAACCGACCTGTATTGGCTCCAGTCACTATCGCAGTCTTCCCCTTCAGCTGCACCGGGCAGGCTTTCGGGTCCCAGCGCCCTCTCCTCTGAATGCGCACAACGATGGCCAGCAGCGCCGTGCTCACGACCCACACCGGGTGAGACAGTACATCAGACCAAAACATGTCCGCGTCCGGGGCGTGCGTCTGCGACCAAGGTATGACACTGAAGTCCGGGAGCAGCTGGCCAGCATGCGACAGCTGCTGATACTGCTCAGAGTGGGTGTGCCTAAAAACCTAAACAGCAGCCTGCTGGAAACGTAAGGCTGAGGCATCTCACTGGGCGTAGGTGCTGTGGAGTCAGCCTGGGTGAACCTGAGGCAAACTTCCCCTCATGAAAACAGACAAAGCTACTTACTAATGAGAAGCAGCTCAGTGTGATTCACAGCTCTGAGTCTTTGTCATATTATCCCATCACTGAGGCCTCACAGCATGGGCTGCAAAGTGGCACAGAGGCTGCATGACCTTGAGAGATTTTTAATAGTGTTCAAAAAGTATTGATTACAGCCCCTCATTTAGCAATATACTTATTTTCAAGACTGTCTTGTCCTCAGCGGTGTTATGCTAATTAGTGAGCAATAGAGGGGTAGTAAGCCTACACTTACTGATTACTTATTAATACTAATTAATTAATTGCATGACTGTGATAGGAGTGGCACGGTGACATGGTGGCAATACTGTTGCCTCACAGCTAGAAGGTCCCGGGTTCGATTCCCGCTGTGGGAGCCGGGGGGTGTCCTCCACCATGCCTTCGGTGCCTGCTGCTCAGGGAAAAAGGGGCCTTTCTGTGTGGCATGTTCTCCCCATGTTTGCCTGGGGTTTCAAAAAACATTCTAAAAACATGCAAGAAGATCACCACCTGACCAATGGTGATGAAAGAAACTGGGCCCCCGGGCGCCGGTTGGCTGGCAGCCCACCGCCCCTGGTCTGTCGTGGAGGAAGGACGACCAAGGATGGGTCAAATGCGGAGGAAGAATTTCACAAGAAGCATGGCGTGTTGGGAGTCGACGTGCCCACTACCTCCTGGATTACTGACTACCTGTCAGACAGACCACAGTTTGTTCGACGGGGCGATGTTCTGTCTGAGACTTTGGAAAGTAGTACTGGAGAGCCACAGGGAACTGCTTTGTCTCCCTTTCTCTTCACCTTGTACACCTCAGACTTCCAACTCCTCGTGGTACCACCTGCAGAAGTTTTTAGGATGACTCAACAGTGGTGGGGTATATAAAGGATGGACGAGAAGAGGAATACAGAGCAGTGGTGGACGATGTTGTGGAATGGTCCAATAGAAATCACTTGCTGCTTAATGTGGCCAAGGCCAAGGAGATGGTGATTGATTTCAGAAGGAACAGGTCGACCAAAACTAAGAAAACTAACATCAACGCTGTTTACAAGAAGGGGATGAGCAGACTCCTGAAGAGGCTCAGATCATTCAAGGCGTGCAGCAAGATGTTGTCTGTTGTTGTCAGTGCACTCTTCTTTGTTGCAGTGTGCTGGGGGAGCAGCATCAGAGCCGGCGACACCAGCAGATTATTAGACACCTTTGACTGTTATCCATCATGGATAACCCTGAACATCCTCTTCACCACCTTGTGGCCAACAGACTGCTCCAGCTCTGCTGTCACAAGGACCGCGTCAGGAAATCATTCCTGCCACGAGCCATCACACTGTACAGCAGTAATTTAAACAGTTAATCTCCACCAACCTCACATACCCCAATATTCAATGTTACATACTATTTGCACTACTGCAATATTGCACATACTATTTATTGTTTACATTTATTCATCATCTGCAACTTGCACAGATTTTTGCGGGTACGTACTTTATAGCTCTGGCTCTCTGTCTCTTTAAGAACTGATGTTAATATTTGTTTATACACTTGGTTATATTATACATATTTTGCATACTTAGTTATATTTTAAGAATTGCTGCTTTTCTATGTTTATATACTTTAGTTGTATTTTTTTTAAGAACACTCTTTTCTTTTAGTTTTATTCTATGTTTATGTGTATTTTTTAACCTGCCGCTGCAACAAAAGAATTTGCCCAAATTGGGATCAATAAAGTTCAGTCTAAGTTTAAGTCGAATGTAAACGCTGTTGATCAACTGTTTTCATCTGTGATCACATTCACGTCACTTAACTCCTCTAAGCAGTGTAGGCATCACAAACACAAAACACATTTGTTTAATGCATTTTTATTGAAGCCTCCACTGGCATTTAAGTCCATCACAGACACAGTGCACACATAATGAAACCTCAGCTAACCACAAGACAAATTCCTTTTTTTCAAGCAATTCTGAAAATAACTGAAAATCAGGCTGAATATATTACCCAGAATCAAAAGGGAGATGTGGACCACAGTAATAAAAGGATGCCTGGCCATGGTTTTTGTTCTGGCTTTAGGGATAATTTAAAAAGCCACTACCAGAAGACCTGAGAGAGAGTTCAGAGTCTAAAAGTAAATCTGATGAGTAGGACCAAGACCATTAAGAGCTTCATAAACCAATAAAAGGATCTCAAAATGAATCAGAGAGGTAGTCAGTGCAGAGATGAAAAGAAAATCTCAGGAAATCAAAAATAACCTACTGAAAATATTCACAACCAAAGCAGATACATAAAGTGCTTACGTATTATCTAATACCCAAATACAATTGCCCTGAAATGATATTCCATAAAGCAACACTGAAATCAGATCAGGCTTTGTGTTGAACACAACAAATGTGGGCCTATTCTTAAATGGCAAAATATTCTGACCTGCAAAGGCCTGACTGATTATTTCAATGAAAGCTCAGCCCTCAAACCAGTGGCTGTGCCTCATACAGAGAAGCTTCTCAAACCTTTGTTTGGACGGCTTGTTTCGCTTTGGAGAACATTGCCAGATTTCCTGAGATGAAGAGTCTCTCAGCCACGTCTCTCAGCTATGTTTTGCTTCAGAAATATTTCTATCATTGTGGGAAATTGTTTGAGAATATCCTTCCGTGTTTCATCTGTTTTCAAGTAGACGATTACCTTGTTTCCACGGTACTATGCGTCAGTGTTGTTCTCTTCAAAGGAAAAATAGTTGTTCTCTGAGGAGGAGCCTGAGTTCAGAGTTGTCAGACCAAGCTTAGGCATTTTAGGTTATTTAGTATGTAATCTATTGGGCAAGTCATCATTATACTCATACTCCACTGAATATAGGGTTACTTATAGCCTGTGGTTGATGTTGGGGGTTTCCTTTCCTGAACTATGGCATCAGGTAGGCCAATCATCACAGATGGACTGTCTTTCATCTCCAGTCTCTTTGATATCAGTATTTCCAGGGCAGGCAGGAGGGCGCCCTCGTTACAGTTGTCCTCTCCTTGCAGGAAGTCCAGAGCAACCATGAGTGACTTCATGATGGAACAGTAATTCCATCAGAAATTGATCCTGCCTTTCGCTAATGCTTACATCTAAGCAGCATGCCATCGGGGACGGTACTCTGGCCCTTGTCCATAGCCCTGTACACTTTGCAGTAGCACTTCAGAGATTTCTTTAGTTCCAGTATTTGAAAGGAGCCATTTGTCCACGTCAGAGCATGAAATTAGTTTTACCGTGTGAGATGTGCATCTCTGGTGCCCAGGTAGATTTGGAGATTCTACAGGACTGTGCATCCTCCATGCTGTACAGCTAAACTGGGAATTTATTGTGGAGGTCTATGGGCAATGTTGTTAAAATTACCTCCAAAAAATTCTAATTGTTAATTCATACAGTTATAAGAACGTTTTGGGAATGTTATTGGAATGTTTGTGTCAGCTGGGACATTGTTTGCAGTATATAATCAGCTGAAATGTAGCTGCAGACTGACTTTGTAGATGATGGTTGAATCAATGATTCGGTGTCAGTTATGGCTGCAAATCAAACAATAATTCACTAAAATGGATGACTGGCAGTAAAAGTTAAGAAATACCAATAATGTATGAAAGATGTGGGATATACGAAGGTTTAAATGAAGTACTTGTCTTAAGGTAAAAATGAAAAGATAATAGTTGAAAAGAGTATGAACAGGGATGGATGAAGGAGCAGTGTAAGCTTGGAGATGGGAGATACTGTAACCTGCCAAGCTGACTTAATTTTGTCTGATGGCATATGAAGAGTTGGAAAAGTGGGAAAAGGTGTAATTAGTATGAATGGGGCTGAAAAGTTGACTCAAACCCATAATGTCCAAGAGATGTGGAGCATGAAAGCTGAAAGTATAAATGAGCAGACTTGAAAAATTAGAGCTGTACCCAACTCATTAGGTTAGCATTGTATCCATGGCCCCATTTTTGATGCACAACGAAAAATTTTATACAAACCTCAGTCAGGATAAAGTGACATCATTTGTCTGACAACTGATGTTAGGATGTGCTTTTTGTCTTCTCTCAGTGTTTTTCTCTCTCCCCCTTTTCCCTACTGTTATTTGTCTGTTTGTCTGTCTCCCCTGTCTGTCTGACACTGGGCTGTCTTCATGCTCTGCTGGCCCTGTCTGATTACCTGCACACCTGAGGTGTGTTAGAGCCTTAATGCCGGCAGTATTTAGGAGAGGCTTTCTGGATTTGTGGCTGCCAGTTTGTCCTGATCTCAACCGTATGGTCATCCTATCTTCCATGTGAGTTCTTGAGAAAAGGAAAACTTTGAAAGTCCTACTTCTAAGATTTTGTCCAGTTTTTTTCCTATGCATTATTTCTGTTGTATTTTTGGACTCCATACTTATCTGTGCTGTCAGTCTTCAGCCCCTGCTCGGTGTGCCTCTCAGCCTCAGTTCTCCAGTATAGTTTCTTTGCTATTTCCACTCTGTTTGAGTGTGTTTTTGGTTCTCCCTTTGTCATAAATTGAATTGTTTGTGTCTGGCAATTGTCTTTGTATTGGTCTGCTAATTTGAGACCTGAAATGACTACTTAAGGCTAAGCTATAACAGCTGACATTCTTATGTTTAAAAGAAAAATGAATATTTGCTTATATGCCTTTTTGCCAAGAGTTAGGTGAGGTGTTCAATACCGCTCTCATATCTGTAGAGTGAATAAGAAGCTACAGGCAGCAGCCAGTTAGCTTAGCATACATACTGGAAAGAGGGCAACATGCTAGCCTGTTTGTCCATGATGTTGTGCATGGACTCTAGTTAACTGCATTTCCTGTTTTATTTTGTAGTAAGTCTGCTTCATGCAACCTGTATTTTCCTGTCATTGTTCAGTTTCCTGCCAGTTTTATCATCACCTGTTCTCCATTATCCAATCAGTCCTTCCAGTACTTATAGTTCTAGCGATCCACCACCTGTTTGCCAGCTTGTCTTCTCCCTGCAGATTAGAGTTCCAGCCTTGATTATTCCCGTTCTTATTTAGTTGAGTTTTGTCTCTTGTCTGGTGTTTATATTTGGATTATTGCCCAGCTGACTTTCTGTTTTGTCTATTATCTCAACTTAATTAAACTTTTGAAATTTTTGGACTTGGGTTTTGCATGATCCTTGCACCTCTGTCTCACACTGGTTTGCAGTGGCAAAGACAGAGTGAAGGAAGTGGTATTTCTTCAGAAAAACTTGCCATTTTAACATCCAAGGAATGTTGCGTAGAAATTTTCAATGTTCCCAGAACATTTTGGGAACCAAATTTTGCTAGCTGGGTCTCTCTCTCTCTTTTCTTTTATACTGTTCCTCTCAGGCGATTCTAGCTGTAGTTCAGGTGTACTTTGGTCTGATAGCATGGCTACCAGTTTGGTTTGCTTTGCTGGGGTTGGTGTGGAATTTGAGAAGCTGGCATGGCATCATGCTGTCAAACCTGTGCTGGCAGTAAAGTGTTCAGGGGAGGAGGGAAGTTTAGCAGTTGGGAGAGGTGGTGGGCTGCAGCAGTGTGAGAGCTGCCTTTGTAATCTATGTAATATGGCTAAAGTTAGTGATGTAGTTGAGACAGGTGTAGTCATTCAGGACACATTCACTTCAGTTCTCCCACAGGTTAATCCAACTAAAGAGAACCATCTCCAGCTCTCCTGCATTCATTAAAAACGAAGTGCTGGAAAAAGATTTGGGCTGGCACGGACAGAGCGTCTCCCTGATAAAAATGGTTTCTCTGAGCTGCAGGTTCCCCCTGCTCAAACATGTAGTATGTCACTGTAGACAGGTCTTCATGGTCCTCTAAGGCAATACTTTCTAAGCTGTCCCTGGGTCATAAAAGTCAGAGCCAAATGATTAAAATCCAGCCTTAGTTGCTTTGGAGTGCCTTGAATGGCTTAAGATGTGTCCAGGTCTATGGCAGTGAGCTTCGTGTAGACATATTGCTTGTTCATAATGCTTTGAAAGGTTAGAATTATGTTTTTTTTTTTTTTTTTTTTTTTTTGCAGTGAATAGAAGCAACAAGTTACATTTTACTAAAATATTCTTAATAATAGAAGTAGGAGAAACACTGCAAAGTGAGGTTAATAACCCATATTTCAGGTCAGATATTCATATTTAAGTAAATACAAAAAAGTGCTACAATTTAGCAACAAACATCCCAATATAAAGTTGTTTTTCAATGAACATGTTAGATAAATAAATAAATTACAAGAGGGGACAGAAGGTTATGAAATTTCCCACAAGTCAACAACTCAATACACATTTCTTAAAGGTGGCTGACATGCTAGCATCTCAATTTCTGTTGAACAGAGCTGAGTAAACTTAAACAAGATCACTGTGTTCCCTGCTGCTTTCTGTTGTTTATTAACCTTATTTTGTTTTCAAACACATTCAGGGCAATGAACATGACATACCAAACAACAAAAAAGACAAACAGGTCAAGAGCAAAAGTGGGCTATTATTTTGGTGTAAACGAGACTTAACTGACAGTGTGTTTTTGTGTTCCTACTGTATGGCAATACCAGGTGACACCTACTGGGACTGCATCTCTTCTTGGCCTACCTGTCCAATTTTTTTTAAGCTCTCTCTTACTGTCCTGGTTCCTCCTCTGTCACAGGCTCCAGTGAACAACTTGGAAAGGGGCTTCTCTGCATCCTTCTGGGTAATTCCTTGAGTTAATGCATTCCTCTTTAGTGCCCCTAAAAATAAATCACAAGACCCAACTTAGTTGCTGTAGCTTGATTTTTACATTATGAAACTATTGTGACAGACAGTCAAAACTGACATTCATTCAAAAGTTTGTAACCGCTGCAAAGTTTTTATCGGACAAGTAAAGTCTGATGGGTTGGCCAGCATAATTGTTTGATCTAAATCCTATTGAGCATTTGTGTAAAAAGTGATTATTAGGTGTATGAGAAGTGTCCTACTACCCAATCACAGTATGACAAGTAATTCATGAAACTGGGTAAGATTTCAACTGATCTACAGAGACCTAATGAACCTGATAGTTAGAATGCCCAAGGTCTGTAAAAATGTCCTCATTAAACACTTTGATCAAGAGAGTATTTGAAGAATAGAGCAATTAATACTTGTGTGATACGTTTAAAGAACATTAGTAAATTTTAGCATCTCATAAAAATCATCCCGAGGCATTAAAGAATGTCTGTAAATTCCAAGAAAGGTTATGGTTACACCCTTTGTCTCCCCCAACATCCCATAAATCGAGGATATGAACCAATTCTTACAAACAGACCACACAATTACCCTGCATTCTCAATATATCACCACAAGAAATTACATTTAAAATTGGTAATTACAGAACATGATCCAGTAACTATGTAACCTTAGATATTCCACATGCTCTAATGTTGGCAGAACTTGTTTCAGCTAATATGCTCCCTTTAAATTGAATGAACTGCAAGCTGCCCTAAAACTTGAGACATTCATCTTGGCAATTTTAAATCTCTGTTTTCTGATGTTTACTATAATTGTTGTGTTTTTGCTAATTCCTTTTTATATCTTGTTTTTTTTGTTGTGTTGTGTGACTGCTGATTAAGAATGTTTCTTGTTCTCAGGTCTCCCTTGTAAAAGAGACCTTAAAATAAGGTACAAGAAGTCAAAGTCTAAGTCAAACCATGCATTTGGTGAATCATTACACTCCTAATTACTTGAAATAGAAATAGTAGTCTTTCACATTATTGAAACGTTTTGATGAATTTCATGCTACCTTGATGGAGAAAAGTATTAGGTTCCCTATAAAAACCTAAAAGGTTAGCAGTAATTACAAACTTTTACATGTACAACTTTTTCAAGTATAGGTAGGGGTATCATAAATTGCCTAATAACACAAAGCTAAAAAAAAAAAAAAATAATAATAAAAAAATCACCAAGTTGTAGCACAGAATAACAAAGTTCAAGAGCCACCATCAGAAGAAACATGAATGGTGCATGATGGCAATATGGAAAACTACAAACAGTGGCTTCTGCTCAGTTTTGTTGTGCCCTCTTTTCACCAGCTAAGCCAGCTGTAAGCCTCAGCGTGCATCTACTTCATTAGATCAGATATAGAAAAGTGAAAAAAGATGTTTGTGCCAGTTGAAAAATCAAACAATTATTACATCCCCAATGAAGTTTACGGTCCATTCCAGAGCTACGTTCAATTTTGGACAGTCCAAAATGTGAAATTATCATTCATCTCACATGTGTCAGCCATGACAGGCAGGACATTTTTAGTGATCGTGCTGGCTGAAAATAATTCTGTAAAACTGTCAGATTTTTTTCATACAGTTGGACCCTACTGCAATTATACTATGACAAAACTGTTAAAATATGCAAAATCTGCCTTGAAGTATTGTGAAGGAAACTATAAAATTCCACTGTGGACAGTACCAGGTTTAAGTAATTTTTCATTACCTTCTATGTCGTTTCTTTGGAACATCATTGTCTGTTTGAAGATCAGATGTAACCTCTGCTCGTGCAAGTTTACGTCGAGCATCCCCATATGTATCTTAAAGACAAAAAAGTATAGATTAATCTAAATCTCATACAGCTTCAGACTTATACCACACCCCCAAAATCTGATTTGTACCTGCATGTCCAATTACATGCACACTGCATGTCCTCCATGAAGCATCTGTCTGGAGTTGCTGCTTAACTGCCTTAGTGATGTTAAGACTTAGGCCTGAGGGCCAAAAACAGTCCGTCTTGTCTTCATCAGTAAACCAACACGATGGGATAATATCCACTAGAGTCTTTCCTTCTCTTGATTCTTCATCTCTGAACTCCACAACACTGAAGAGGGCCATGCTGCATTGTTCATAAGGTCAATCACTCGTCATGTAACTGTGGAAAAGCCACACATCCCTCTAGCATAGGAAGCAGTATGAGTTTTTTTTGTTAAGGCAGTCACAGGCGCAGCATGAAGCTGGTCAGAGAGTTGTATCACTGTTCTGATCCCCACACAAGATGAATCAATAGGGTAATTGTAAAAGCATCCTTGTCTCTCATAAAACTGACACACAGTGTACACGGCTCCTAATAACACCTCTAGAGTATTCCTCACAACAGCAACTCTGCCCTCAACATCTAGGCAGTTGTTGCCTTTAGAGCAGGAAATAATATTTTTCTCATGTCTGTACTTCCTGTACTGCATACGAGCAGGGAACTCTGGGAGAGTTGGACCATTGAGATGTGGTTGTTGAAGCTTATTCCTCATTTCCTTTCCATCATCAAATGGGATAGGTTTTTACCTAAATGGCGTACAACTTGTTGAAGAGGATTTTGTGGCCTTCTTACCAGCCGTTTTAATGTGCCGAGATAATTTTCAAATGGGAAACATGAAACACTTTCTAGGGCACCAAACTTTCTTGCATCACCAGCCGGGTGTATAAGACTGTGGGTGTTGTACACAAGGTGCTCTGATCCATATATCCTAACAAAGTTAGTCACATAACATTTCAATAGTTTGTCTGCATAGTCACAGTATTCAGAACACAAGGCTTGGCTGAGAAGAATTCTCATTGCTATTGACAGTAGCATAAAGTTCTTATACTGTCATGTAGGTAGGCGTCCTTGTAGAACCACAGGGCCTGTACACAACAGAAATTGTCTGAATTCAGTGGCCTTCCACTGATTGTATTCCATAAGTGACCGTGGTTTTCGAGAAAAAATCCTTGGGAGATGTTCTCTAATGGATTTCAAATGGCCAGAGATAACAGTGATGGTGGCTGCAGAAACCCGACACCGTAAAGGTCCTTTGATCCACAGCCTTACAAGTTTTCTCACATTTCCTATTCAAACTAAATGCATGTAATCAAGTACAAAGCTCGACACCATCCCAATGCCAAGCTCTTGTAGGGGTGAAACACCATGATGATGTGTGTGTGTGTGTACTGTAGAGACAGCACCATTAGGATAAAATTAGACAGTTGACAAAGGGTCTTTGTTTTCTTTCATAGTACATCATGTTGGTCAAAGTGAAATTTGGAGAAATTCAGAAGTATGTCAAAGTGGCAGGTTGGTATCACTTTTCATATATCTCAAACATTTCATACCTAGAATGTTTGCGTAAACTGACCAGTTGCTATAATACCTGTTCAAATTAATCAAAGCTAGGTCTTCCACTCCAGACTGAGATGCACTTGACAGATGAATCAGGGACAGAAGTGGATGCAGATGTGTTTGAGGAGCTTTTGCAAGCAGGCAACCCTTTTGTTAGGCTGTCCACAGAAAAGTCAACAGGTGAGACGTGGCCAAACTAGGTTTATATCGTTACATTTGAAATGTGGGCAGCTGGGATGTTCTTTATCATTGTGCATTATTCAGGTTTCAGGATTCATTGCAGTAGAGACATTGCTCTGACTAATACTGTTGACAGTGTGGGCACTCAAAATGAAGTTGGTGAGCCCTCAACTTCAGGCAGACAGTACAGACGCTCCAACAACCACCCACCTCTCTATTGTAAGGAGCATCTGGTATTGCTGAGAGCACATTCCAAGAAATGGTAGGGTCCATGGAGGAACTTGTAAAGGACATTCACAGGCAAACATGTCTTTAAATACCTTGTCAACCAGAAGTGTCTGCCTTTAGAATCGTTGTCACAGAGGATCAAAGTTTGAACTATGGCTATACTGAGAAAAAAATAGGCCAAGTGAGCTGAAAATGGACGAGGCTAGCAAGGATCTTGGACTAAATGCTATTCAGTCATTGTGTGTTGTGAAAAATGCTTTTATTCTTTTGGCGATGTGGAAAGAAGTAACAGTTACTGTAACCTCCTCTTCAGATTGTGAATATTGTAACTACTGGTATGACATACTATTTGAAACACTTGATTCATGACCACCACAAGCTGTTCAGATCATTGTTTCTTCAGAAAAGATTGATTCCAAAGCATAATTTTATGATACATCATCGGAGACAGCCAGCACACCACTAGGAGAATTTTAATTTAAGCCATTTGAGTGTGGTCCAGTGAAGAACGAAATCATTGATAGCTTGGAGGGAGGTGAGATTGTAAGTGCTCTGCGTACTGTGAAGTAGCAATAATTAACCGGGTGACGAACTATAGAACAGAATATCAGATTGGTTTGTTTTATTTGTGTCGAAGAAATATGGAAATTCCTATTTTCAGAAAGATCAACATCATTCTAAATGATGATGAAGCTTTCATTTGGAGTGGACACTGGACTTTGATAATCACTTCGATGCATATTGTGTCGAGGAGAGAGCAGATTCATTCTCTGTTTGGTTGATTAAGGAGTTGATTTATTACAGACTCTGTAACAAACAATTTCCTAATAAGATGGATGAAAAAGCATACATTGTGCCACATTGTCATATTGTCTGACCTTTGTTGTGATTCTGTTGGTGGGGCGTTACAAGTCAATACAAGTCAATTCAAACTTCAGGCCCTATTATTGTTATTTATCTGTCTATCTATTGTTTCTAGAAAAATGGGGATTATTAATTGACTCACAGTAGTATTTTTAAAATGGAAATCAATGGGGATAAAAGGGTTAAATATCGAGTTACATATCACACTGTCTGTAGCGTTCATATAGTTTTAAGTCTATTTAGTATAAAAAAAACTGATGGTGTTAACTTTTGACCTTAGACACTTAGACACAACACTTACGTGTGTTTAAGTTTAACTATTGAGAGTGTCACTCCAACTCTGTCAGAGTGTAAAGTATTTAACACTTTCAAAAGTGTTGTTTACCTCGATACGGAGTGGACCAATGTAGACACATTCAAAGTGCTGAATTTAACGCCATTAGAGTTGAATTAACACTGTTTTTTGCTGTGCAGAAAAGAGACCAGCCATTCTCATGCTCCATGTTAAATCAATCATTTACACACAAAACAGCACTGGGCCCAAAAAAAAGAAGACAGACACAGAAGGACTGGTTAATCATTTGACTTGCATATTGAGCTGTGAGGCACAATCTGTAACCATGGTGAAGTCCTGAAACAACCTTTTGTTTCTTTAGCAGCAGAAATATGTAGAGTTATGGTTGGTTGATCTCTTCCTCTTTAGCTACACCTATCATATGTCTATTACTCTAAATGTTAGTCGGCTTCAGTGGTGTATAACTCTGGTGTATAAAGTCTGAATGGAGCCATTTGGCATAATGTGGCTTTACTTTGATACTTAAAGAAGCATCAGTTGTTTTGGACAATAGTAGTTAAGCTGCTATAGGATTAGACTGTCGGGGGACCTCCAGAGATACACCGAGCTCCTCTGTCTTTCTGTCCCTCTCCATCTGCACGCTTTCATGTCCTACCACAGCGTGGTACTAACTTAACGCCTTCCCCGAAGTCTCTGTGCTTTGTCGTCTTGCAGGTTCCCATGGACAGTGGCTGAATCTGGATTGTGGATTTCAGCTGCATCTCCTGCCTTGGCCCTGCCTGACATCCACTGTCACTGTTACTGTGACTGCATCTCTCTCTCTCTCTCTCTCTCTCTCTCTCTCTCTCTCTGACTGCATTTCTGTCTATTCTATCTCTCTCTGTCTGTCCCACTCTCTCTCTCTTGCTCTCCCTCTCTGACCCAACTGGTCGAGGCAGATGGCCGCCCACCCAGAGCCTTGGGTTGCCTGAGGTTTCTGCCTGTTAAAAGGAAGTTTTTCCTCGCCACTGGGTCTCTGTAGATAAAAGAGCTCGGCCTGTACCAGCTCTATATGGAAAGTGTCCTGAAACAACTTTTGTTGTGATTTGGTGCTATACAAATAAAATTGAATTGAATTAAAACAAACGCAGATAAAACAGGGGATTTATGTCCAGAGCCGCCAGGAACAATCCTGTGCTGCTAGCAGACAGCAACATTGGCAAAACAGGAGACTGCCCCCTCTGCCAGGAGGGTCAAGGGAAAAGGTGTAGTTTGCACAGAATAAAGACAGAACAACTGAGAGTTCTCAGTAATACAGTTAGGTCTCATCAAGCATTGTCAAAAGGCCTTCCGCACCTTCAGGAAATAGTTTTGCTGAATTGAATCCATTTCATTTTAGCGTTACAAAGCACTTTGATGAGCCACTCCCTGAAACCTCCTGAGACTTCCAGTTGAGGTATATGGCTGTGAGAGAAGCCAGTCATTAAAAATGTGGCTCTTTGGTTTGATTGTGAGTTCTGGGATGCACTCTGGCACAAAATGCTTGACTTGAAGGTAAAAAGGTGGTTGAGGAAGGTAATATTTAGATATTTAGGAATGAGGTAAATTTCTTTCTTATCCATGTAAAGGTCTTCAGTACTGAGCAGTCTCTCCTGTCTCCTGTCCATGAACACTTAATTGTATGCCACAGGGGTATATACTGAGACATTTGGCAGTTCACAGGTTTGTTTTATTTGATTAAAAATCTTCAGGGAGTTTCTGAGAATGAAGTTATCACCAAGTAATTTGTAGGAAGGCTGTGCTCTGGAGAGAGGTTTCTGAAGCTGACATGGATTTGATTTTTAATCAGAGTGGAGAGACAGCAGACCATGACCAGGGGAACGCCATCACTAGAAAGTGAGGCCAAGGCCACCCCTGTTTACATCCTCCTGTAAATCGGCTTTAGAGATGCAAGGGGCTTTATTTGCACAGACAAACTAGAGGATAGCTGAATCCAGTTCCTTAAAGGAAAAACAATGGTAAATAGATGTTGGAAAAGGTGCAAAAACCTTGGCAGTGCAACCATTTTTATAGTATTGATTTGGCCAGTCAATGAGAGGGGAAGGGACATTCCTGGTGTTAAGTAAAAGTTTGTCCACGATGTCCAAGAAGGCTGGGATTTGTCTCTATTAGTGAGACTTGAAGACACTGGATCAGAATAAATCATTTTGACCCAAATCATTTCTGTCTCAAACATACAAAGCCATTTGATCTAATCAAATGGGCTTCAAGATATAAGACGGCAGCTGTGTCCTCTTCATAAACTTACTATAGTGTATTTAACAAATGTCAGTAAACATGAATCTACCAGGAATAAAGTCTGGTCTGATCAGGATGTACAATTGTTGAGATATGATTAATATTGATTGAGTCATTATCTTCTGATTGACTTACTGACCTGTGAGTTGCTCTCTTCCTTTCCCTTTTTAAAAGCAAATGAATATTTGCTTTGTTGCGTGAGATGAAGAGCCTTCATCGAACATCTTGTAGATTTCACAGCCAAAACCATCTTTTCCGGAGAGGAAATAGCATCCGAAGGATCAGCCATAGAGTCCGGGGCTCGAAGTACCATCTAGTTGGGGAATTTTTAAGTTACCAAAAAAGTTACGATAAACTGCTTTAGTGGCCTTTGCTTTGCTGGAAAGTTTCAAGTTTTTTTTGTAGATGGTTCAGATGAGATAATGTGGCCTTTTAGAATGAGAGACCTCCCCATTGTCACTAATGGTAAGAGGCTCATCTGTGCAGTCTTCAAGAAAGAGATTGTTGAAGTGCCAGTTGTGCTTTTGTTTGAACAGGATATTTTTCAGCTGACATAAGACTGGGCTATGATCAGGTATCAGAACATTATGACAGCTGGAGATGGTAATTCTGGGTACTGTTAGTTAATCCTTGTGCAAAACCTGTGGACATAAGAGTAGAAAGAAAAATCTTTGTCAGTAGGACATTGCAGTCACCAGATATCAGCGATGTTCCCTGTTTTGATTGAATCAATCAAAGTTTGCACTGAGGCAATGGCACGAGACAGCTTGAGAGCCTAAAATAAGTGGTCTGCTGTCACAGAGTCTGAAGGAAATGAAATATTTTTCTGAAAAAGAACGGCAACACCTCTGGCATTGTGAGGAAAAGATGACTGGAAAATTTGGGAAATCCAATTGGCTCTTAGGCTGTGTTGTTCATTTACACTAATCTACATTTAGTGGAGAAAAATGGCACCTGGCTTCACTGACTTGAGATGCAAAAAAACATGACCGCTTTTAATTACATCACCAAGACCCTTCACATTCCATGAGACCAGTATTATTAATACTACTGTGTGCATTACTGTCAGATACTGACATTGTCCCTGAGGCTTCCATGTGAATTCTGTTGGTTTACGCCCTTCTTCTTGTCCATGTACGCCGCCAGTCTTAATATAGTTGTGGTGTGACTGGCCCTCGAGGTCATCCACCTTGAGCTTGAGTGTGTTGTTTTCATTTTTCAGGCTGGACAATGCCTTTTCCGAGGAGCTTATATGATTCTCGTGCTCCAGCACATGCTCCTCATGAGATTCCACCTTCTCCAGAATTTCCTTTTACCACAATTGTGGCCAGATAAGTGTTTGCAGTGTATAGAGTAATCAGGGTGACATTTACGTGATTATAGGCACAACTCTACAGCATTGTTTCACGATCTTTATATGGGTTTGGTGTCTTCTTTATATTTGGAAACTAGACTGCAATTAACATGATTCATGTATGGGTTATAGCTGATAAAAAACAAAGAAATGATCTCTTTTGCATTTATTCCTATGACCTGAAAGTTTTTTTCTGCCTCAAAATGACTTGATTTCATTCATGAGGGATATATGTTCAGATCATAGCTCACCCACTCATTTATACCTGTTGCAATATATTTAAAGGGCCAATGCAATACCAATTTGAGTGAAGACCAAATATTGTTAACCACCTAAAAGCTGGAAGACAATTCAGGAAAACAACTTATACAAAAATGATATGACTCGTATGATTGTCTCCTACTGACGACACTTTGGTTCCTCTGGACGGGCCTAATAAAGCTGCAGCCGGCCTTTCCAGATGAATGGACCTAGATTATTCTCAGTAAGCTGTCATGCATTTCTTGGTCAGGTCATTCTCAAAAGCAAGTGGAATTAAATGAGCTTTCCTGGGGTGTGACATGCTTCTCCAGTGCCTGTGAAAACATTTTTCAAAGTGGAAAAAGAGTTCTTACAATCATTTAACTTAATCTGATGTGCCATGAACTGGCAAAAGTGTGTTGGAAAGCTATCCACGAGTACTTGTTTGAGTTTATCCACCCTGAGGTCATCTGGAATTGGCTTGAAATAGCTTTGCTGAGTGACATTACTTATGCATATGGCTAAGCAAGTTTGCAGATACAGCTTTTCCTCTTAGTTGAGTTAGTGAGCTAGAATGGATGTTTTTTATACTTGATTTTAAACCCAGAACAACAGGTGGTGATCTAGCCAGTTTAAAAGACCTATGTGACATGGAAAATTCTGGATTTGGACTTAACATACCTCACTAGCCCACTAATCTTGGTCAGTAGTACACTCCACTGGGAGGGCTGAATTCCTTGACGGGCCTGGCCCACCGGGGTCCACCCCTGATGCCGAGTCTGGTTGTCTGTTTTTTTGTGCCTGCCAAGTAGCATACAATGGATTTATTGGAGGTTTTTGGTTGTTAACATGGTTGATGAGAGAAGCGGTGAACCAAAACGGTAAATTTACAGGCTGTAAACCAAAACAATGAGCTGAAGCGTCACCCAATTCTTTGTGGGTTCATATCTGACTGGCACCTCTCTCATCGCACACAGTCATTTGAGCTGCTGTTAACATGAAAATGTTGGTCACTGCAGCGTTAAATCCTCTCTAATCCCCTGCATGGCTACCCCTTGTTGCTGTCATCTGTAACTTTGAGATGTTTTAAAAGACTCAACAAGGATTTCACACCTGTAACTGATAATAATAAAACCAATAAACTGTGTTGACTGTATGGCTCTGTGGAACTGAGAAATATCGGACCAGGAAACATTTCAGTGGTCTGGGCATTCAGATGCAGGGAATGTTTAATTATCCAACAATGGTTTTCCAACACACACTTTCCAATTACAAAAAACTGTGTGGAAAAAGATAATTCATCTTTTGTCGTGCCAGGAAGGTGATATCTTTCGCTGACTCAGTACATACAGACAGCATACCTTTAAATAGACTGAACTTTTGAGTCTTGTTCCTAAATAACTGCTGTACACCTTTTTGGCCACTAGAGGGTAAACATGCTGACAAGTTGTACTGGTACTGAGTGGAAGAAAGGAAAATAATGCTTATTAATTATTACCCTTTAATTTCATATTTAGTTGTATGCTTTAGCTTATGACTGGTGTGGTGTGTATTTTGAGTATTTTACCTGATTTTTTTTTTGTGATAATTGTATCATTTTTTTGTCCGTTACTACAATAAAATAAATAAATGCTTTAGTGTGTGCCAGTGGTTTGTGGCAAACATCACATCAAAATTACATTTATGCCAGTTATTTGTCCTTGTAAGTGGCAAAAGTTACAAGAACATTAAAACAAAGAGATTAAACTGTATTTCCAGATTTCTTTATGTTTCATAGTTATGGCAATGTATATGAGTAATGGAATGAAACATCAGTTTAAGAGTAACTCCACACAAGCTCTTGCACGGAGGAAAAGCATTGCTGTGCTGACCTCTGTGGGATGAAAGGTTGAAGTCTGTTGAACCTCCGACCACCCACATGATCAAAGTGTCAGCTGTTGTACCCGAAGATCACACAGTTACTGCCAGTTTTCAGGTGCACAGGTGGGTATGGCATGAAAAGAGGCGCCTCAGTGGTCAAAAGCTGTCATGCATAAAATACTTTGTCAGTCCAAAAAGCATTCCTCTGGCTTGCTTCACTGAAAACAAGCACACTCATTTCTATTGATTAAATAGTGTTTTGCAGTGGTCAATTGATTTCTACGCACTTAACAAAGCCGTAACATGTGAACAAGTTAAGAAACACAGTGTCCAAACAGCAGAGGCACACAGAAAAGATGCAAATGACACAGAACAAGATAACTAACTAAATAAATAATAACCCATAAGTTCTGATACATTTTAATATGTTGATACATAACAGTCTTTAACGTATTGGTTTGTACTGACAAGCAATTCTCCAAAAGTGAGCAAATAAGTTTGTTTGTAAAGCAGAGCTTTGCAAAATCACCTGCTGTTGACTTTGAGAGCATGTCAGTAAGCGTAATGATGATGGTAAGCTTTTGCAGATATGCATTGTAACATCCAGATAAGTGTGACTGTGATCAATGAAGCTCTCCTTCTAAATCAATACTGTCTGCTGTTTCGTTTCTCCCTCTGATCTGGATTCTCTTATTATTTAGAAGTGAAAATGTTTAACACAGTCGAAATGTTGCGGGCCATATATGAAATGATATGGAATGTTCTGCTGTCTATGAAAAATCAATAAACAAACAAAAGGCAACATTTTAAATAATCTCTACACAGCAACATAAGTCAGTTCACAAACTGATCGATGAGATACACTATAGAGAAGAACATCAGTGTCAGTGAGCACGTTATTACTAATATAAAACATTCACTGATGAACCATTAAAACCGAAACATCCACGTCTCAAACTGAGTCATATATATATATGTAAAGGGGGGGTGTGACAGATTTGAAATTGGATGGATCATCCATGTGTAAAAGCTCTTTCCTACAGATGTGCATTCACAAGGAGAAACGTTTGAATTGAATATCACATCTGACCAATTTTTGTCAGCAGGTTCATTTTTCAACCGTTTCCCTTATTGGTCAAGCATGCTGAGATAATGCACAGCTACTGGGGGAGGGGTCTGACTGTGTGGGGCACGCATCCATGAGGAGGGGGGTTGGGTCAAGGCGGTAAAATGTGGACAAATCCGAATGGGTTTGTGTGACAGAGAGAGGCACACACATGCACAAAGGGAAAGCGAGTAGACTAGAAAAACAGAGAAGTCAGAAGAGGGGGAGAAGGAGGAGGGAAACAGAGCTGTTTGTGGACTACTGTGTGACAGAGGAGGCACCTCTTAACGGAAATCTGGACTTCATCATTTTTTTTGCTGAACTAGAGCATAGACCCTACCAAAACAGAAGGGACAAAGAAGAGACGAAGAAGCAACATGAAGGACTTGGTGCAGTCAGTAGAACTCGGGGTCTCTCAGCGGAAAGGAGTTAACGTAACTCGACCCAGAGTTTGGCTAAAGAATGAATTTATTCGTGTGGGACTTGCTGAATCCCTTTGCACATATGTCATGATGGTAAGAAAGAATCCATTATAAAAGGCTACATGCCTTCACAGCATGTGTTGTAATAATGTGCAACTTTAAACTGCCAAAAATGCCTCTTATATCCGTCACTCTGGTGACAAATTTCACTTTTCGAGGCTCCTGGTTCTGTTTTGAACACTGTGACATGCTTATCTCTGACTCCCACATGCCATTAATTATTAATGCCATGTTCTTGACCCTGATAACATGCCCTCTCTACCAAGTACACACACATATGCACAAGTGAGTTCACAGTCACGTGGCAGAGGTCATGAGTGGGGATTGGTGGATTCAAGTGCGTGAACCAGGAAATCTAGTGTTACCAGAGGAATGGTCCGGCAGTGGGCCACATGGACAGGGTTGCAAAAGTCACATGTTATCTGTCAGCTGTTACAATAAAGCCTTTATAGAACCCTGGAAGCAATACATACACACAGGCATGGTGAGCACACGCTGATCACGGCATGGAAATAAGAATGTAATCACACACATGCAGGCAAATGCATTTTGGGTGAAGACTTAAACTTGCTGCGCTTGTATTTGTGAAACCAGACTTGCTCTTAACTTAAATACACACAACGTGAAGAAGGAACCACACGTTTCCTGTTTCCTGAATGAATGGCTGCAGTTGTTCACTCTCAGCTTTGTTTTTTCTGTCTATTTCGCAGAGCCAAGAGTTAAATGAAGGAAAGAAAATACTTCATCTTCTTTTACACTTGTAGATACAGCACCCATAAGTACTGTTAAAATAAAATTAGATTTCTGTACAATTAAATAAAATTATAGTTTAATTTTCTAAACAAAACACCCATTCTGCCCTTACACTGCTTTAATTAACACATCTCAGTCTGTTCACTGAACTTTTTTTTCTTTACTAGTTTACAAGTCCTGTTTGCTGGAATGTTTTCTCTAAATTTAGACTGTCTGGAAGTCTCCCCGTGTAATTTGCTTCTCTTTAATAATCACCTGTGCCTGTGCACGGTTGTGCTTCTCTCTGTGTCCAGGTGTTTGGCCTGGGGTCTGTGGCCCAGGTCGTGACAGGACAGGGAGCATTCGGACAGTACCTCAGCATTAACCTGGGTTTTGGACTGGGTGTTGCTATGGGGGTTCATGTTGGAGGGACGGTCTCAGGTATGAGAGCTACACCCTTGTAAAGCTATATCATCAAGAATCCATGAAAGTCATCACCAATCCCTATCATCCGACATACCTCTCATGCGTCATTTCTCTGCCAGGGGCTCATATGAATGCAGCAGTGTCACTCACAATGTGCGCGTTTGGTCGCCTTGCATGGAAGATGCTGCCTCTGTACGTTTTTGCACAGCTATTGGGGTCATTTCTGGCAGCAGGGACAATTTATGCTGTCTATTATGGTAAGGGCACACTGCATGTTAAAGCACACTCTGCACTGAACACCTGTATTAGTATAGAATCTATACCCATATATCATTGCTGTATTTCTATTGGCAGTCATACATCTAAGAATTACTGTCTTGTCAATGTTGTTACCACATGCAGAGGCCATATATGATTATTGTGGAGGCAACCTGACAGTAACTGGTGTAAAGGCCACAGCTGGTATCTTTGCCACCTATCCTGCACCGTACCTCTCCTTGCTGGCTGGATTTATTGACCAGGTAGCCATGAAACCGGATTAAATGATTCAAGCTTCGAATCACTGTCATCTGACACGCTGTGCACTTACCATTCCCTTGGTTGTTTTACACACGGCTATCTTGACGTGTGCCTCCGTGTGCCAGGTGTTTGGCACAGCTATGCTGCTGCTGTGCCTGATGGCTCTGTCCGACCAGAAGAACAAACCGGCCGCAGCGGGCAGCGAGCCTGTCGCAGTGGGTCTCCTGGTGCTGCTCATTGGCATTTCCCTGGGCAGCAACAGCGGCTACGCCATCAACCCCACCAGAGACATCGCACCCAGAGTCTTCACTGCCATCGCAGGCTGGGGGGCTGATGTGTTCAGGTATACACAGGAAGGATGTGGTGGCTTTTAGGCATGGATTTGCTGTTGCTACGTGTCACTTTAACATGTCACTTTAACTAGAGGGTCAGAACATCTGTTAATTATTAAATGACTCTTGTCATTTTCCCTACACACATTAAGAAGGTGTAAAATGGAAAAATGCTTGTTTTAAACATTCATGCAATTTGCTCATCTTTATGTACTTCTACCGTATGTTTTTTGATCCACCCCTCTGAATCAGTTCACAAATACCTGTCTTTCTCTGTGCAGGTCTGGAAATGGGTGGTGGTGGGTGCCTCTAGTTGCCCCCCCCATTGGAGGAGTATTGGGTGCAGGGCTTTACAAGGCCTTGGTGGAAATGCACCATCCTCCCCTCTCTGAGCAGAGTGAGGGGCTGGTAGAGGAGGAGACCGCTCCTCTGGGGAAACAAGAAAACATCTGTGCTAATGTATGTGTCTGAGAACCCCCACCTTTACAGAGTGTGTCCCTTGTAAAGCTGTGTGGATATCTGCGTGCAGCTGAAACATTCCATGATGATGATGGGTTAAAAGACAGACAAATAACAAATTGCTTCAATAGGGGACAGAAGGACTCTCACAAAAAGAGAGACTGACCCAAACTGAAAATCTGTTTTATGTAATTAAGTTCATCATCAACCTAACTTACTCAACTACAGTCTCTGTGTGACTGAAACACATAAAATCTATGGTTTATTGCTCCTATCCATGCTAGTTACAGTAATGACATTAAAACCAAAAGGAGACAATTTTATGGATGTAAGACGGGCAAAAAACACACTCAATGGATTCTGTTGTATGTTTATAGCATTGAGGCCAGATCAGCCGATAAAACCTTGGAAAACACTAAATATCATTCATTAGAATAATCAACAGGAGAGCACTTATGTACATGAGCTTGGAAACTACAGTTTACAGCAAGTAAACAGAAATCCATATATTGCACTTATATTAACATGCATCTTTTTGAAAATAAAATAGGAAGAGAAAAGAAGAGGCTCCTCACAGCTCGACGGGGCAGCAGCACGATTACAGATGATATACTTTCATGTTCCAACAATCCAGTGCGCAGCAGCCTAAAGCTAGAAGGTGTAAATGTGTCTTGATATGAAGGAACTTCAAAGTACTTGAAATGACATTTTGGATTTAATAGACATTTAATCCTAGATGTCTATTAGGGCCCAATCCCACTGTCCACACTCACTGACTCAGAGACTTTGAGGTGTGTTCCTGTCACGTCCATGAGGGCTTAGGGATGTCCCACTGTCAGATCGTCAAGTGCATGAGGGCTCTCTCTCAGACATTTCAAGCTCTTCCTGCATTTTGTGCAGACTTAGCCTGAGGGGAATTAACAACACTTCATTGCATTTAAAAAAAATGCTGAACATATTTGTTAGTATGATAATCCAGACGATGCCGCTCTTGAATATCTGGTTAATTTCATTATTCTTTATGCAATGTTTTTTATTCAAAAACAGAAATGATCTAAATCCCCTTTTAAGATCTCAGCTTTTCTCCTCGAACTGCTTCCTCCACTTAAATCATTCAGTTTATTAAACAACAAATAAGTAATAAGCTTTTGAAACATTACAGAACATTTTCCCTTAAACCTTTGACTGAATATATGTTAATATAGGTGTATATGTGTACTCTTGTTATGTTCATTTCATGTTTTTCATATGTATTTGTGTCATTTCGATTTGATTTGCACGTGCTGCTATTGTTTACCTGAATGTTTGCGTATTATCCTTTTGTTCATTTAAATAAATCAAAGGTAAACAAAAATGGGAGGAGCAACCACAGGAAAAAGGAAGTTTACATAGAAATGTGTGATGCTGATGTGATATAAATTGGGGGGTTAGGGGGGTGTGGCATTGGGATTGTGCCCATGTCTGCTCAGCAGTATACTTACATTAAAGAGCTCTAAATAAATAAAGCTAAGAAATGTTATTGTCAAAATGCTGGAATGTAGCCTCCTCACATCAGTTCATTAATGGAACGTCATCACGGAAAAATCACTGCTCATTTTTATGTCTGAAGATTACAGAGGAACACAGCATCAACAAGGCACTGCAGTGATGCAATGGCCAGTGAGGAACTTAAGCTACTGAAGCCAAGCTTGATGGTTTATTGCCAATCTTTGATAATGCAACAGGTACCATTTCATGGTTCACATTAGCATGCACCCCGAAGCGCTGAAACATTTGATACTGAAGCTCTGAAGCATCTGTCGAGTAGATACAGCACTTTCCACTGCTGCTCAGTATTGTGGCTCAAATGGTTTCAGTGAGTCATGTGATCAGTTTCTCTCTCTGTAATATATATGCATATTATTGCTGTGGGATACATTCAAAATTTAAATATGTACAACAGCAAACAAAGCCCTGTGACAGTAATATAAACTGATGCAGTGAGAGTCCTTGTTGGTTACAGCAGTGGTGTAATTTTCTACTACGTGTCAGTATTGTTTGTGCCATGTCCGCAGCACATGATCATCTTTTCAAACTTAGCTGCTTTGAATTATTTTTAACACTAGGTGTCACTAGTGAACACTGTTCTCAATGAGGCTTCCAGGAATGAATCTATGGGTGATGCAACTGGCTGGAAAGTGTCAGCGCTGCTTCAGAAAGCCTCATTTCTCCATCACTAACACTTAACTGTGAAAGGTAAACAAAAATGAGTTCCAGGATTATCACAATAGTGTGATAAGACCTAGTGTTTTCAAATGTATGAAAGACCAAACAAATGTTTTGTAATCACCAAAGCCTGGCTGTTGGGTGGGTTTGAGGGGGGGATTGCTCTTATGGCATGAAACCTCTGACATAAAACAAGGTTCAAAACACCTTTTTAGATCAGGAAGACCACTTTAGACCCCTGGTTATGTATCTATTTTGACATGCAGCATTCCAACCTTAGTTTGGGTCAACAGCTCTCGTGGAGCACAGACCTCCACCCAGAGTCAGTCCAAACCAATAACTGAATAGCACACTTCTTCTCTAAGCCATGTTTGTTATATAGACAGGAGAGTGGTTGGTTGGTTGAAGTGTTTCCTGAGATGGAAATGTTCTCACCGCTTTGCCCCAGTGTGTTTTCCCGTGGTGCTTTGGCTCTTGGTAGTGCTTCCTAAGCTGCACTGCGTCGACTGCTTCTTCTTGGGGACAGGTGCCTTGGCTTTGCCTCTAAAGGCCTTTGCAGGATCCAGCTTGTTGAGATGGGAATCTCCAGCATGATCAGCCAAGCTGAGTTCACTGCAGAAAGTCAGTGGCTGATACAGCGATGCCCACTGCTGTAGAAGGAATAGGAGGTAGATAGTTTACAATACTGTTTAGAATTATGTAGTCCATTAGAAACTAAGCACCATAAAATGTCTCAACAATGTAATATTCATTCCCAGGAGTACCTGGCATTCAGTGCATAGAAGTAAAAAAGAAAATATGGAACAGTAGGTGATGACTAAAAGGAACAGTCTGCAACATTCCTGTTTCAGATGATGAGGTAAAACACGTTTTGCAGATGCCATTTAAAACACAACGCATGGTCTTGCAAAGAGAGCTAAGATGCTCTGCTACCTTGGCCTGGGGGCTGGAGCCATATGGGGTGAAGGCATACTGCCACTCAGGCAGACCCAGGTGGGTGATCATCAGTCGGTAGTAAGAGGTGAAGGTTGCAGTCAGAAAATGCCAGCACAGTGAGCGATCGAGGAACCAAATTTCACTCTGCTGGACTACGACACCTGGAAAATACAATGTATTTGTGTATTAATAACCTTTAGTTTAACATTGTTTAGAGAAATCAGAAAAGGTGCACTTTGTAAATACAAACAGGACACCTGGGGTGCAGTTTTTGTAGACGAGGCACACTTTGCCATTACCACCACAGGAATCCAGCTCGAAGATGCGGCTCCGGGAATCAAAGTGGGGTGCAGCAGGAGCGTGCCCCGTCCCTGGCAGAGAGCAGGGATGAATCTTGAATAAATATTTACCAACCAATCAACATTTCATTCATTAGCCTGCTTTCTGCACAGCTGAGCGCACAAACAGACTTAAGCAAACCTGACATGCTGTAATTGCTGACTAAAGCCCACATGAGGACCTGACAGGTGAAGTTTACCGCTCTGCGCGTTGTTCTCCTCCCACTCCAGGTCAGCCAGTGAGGGTGCATTGGGTAGAGAGAATAATGATACTGGTTGGAGCAGTGGACACAGCCTGGCCACACTGTTAATCATCATGCATCCTAAGGGAACACACTCATCTGAAAGACACACACACACACACACACACACACACACACACACACACACACACACACACACACACACACACACACACACACACACTTATGATTGTATCACGGAGCTGAAAAACCTGAAAATAATTGCTAATTATCTGCATTTACCAGTATCATGTAATCTTAACAGTAGCCTTTAATTGGAGTAAATTAAGACTTCTGTGAGAATGGTATCATTACAGGCAGAACTGCAGAGGTCACCTACTGTCTAGTTTAACGCTCCAGGTTAGTGTAAATCCATCGGTTGTCAGATAGAAATCTCGCAGATCCTCTGGCAAAATACACGTGTTTTTCTGAGGAAGAAATAGAGCTGGTTCATATGACAACAGTGTACAAGCAGACCAAGTGTTTATGTCTCCTATGTGCAAAGTGTTTCACCTGTTCCCAGGACAGCAGGCTCCTCTTCTCTGCAGGCTCCCTCTCTACAAAGCGCACATCGACCACACCAGGCATGTTCTCTGGCACAACAGGGACAAATTCATACAATTTATTAGCAGCCCGTAAAGACATCAGTCTGTTTGCTAGCTCGTTAATGTCAGAGCAAAAACCATGATACACACCGAGTATTCGAGTGATACCAAGTGTCAGTCTCTCAGCAATGCCTTTAAATACTAGGCTTTCTTTTATCTCTTCCATTGGGAAGATTGCAATCAGAAATTTGTACAAAACCCTGGAAGCATCCTTTGAGGGTGTCTGTCCCGTATCGTTCACCTCTCTCCCGATAGCTGGCAACACAGACAGGAAGCGACAAGTGCAGCTGTGACGCACAATTGACACATATTTAAGCCAATAGAAAGCCGCCCTTCTGCAGTTTAACCAATTGGATGTTTGGTTGTAAAGAAAAGGCGGGACTGCAATTCCTTAGCAACGCTTGGCTCTTTGGGAGTGGTGGCGGTTGTTTCAACATGGCGGCAGCGGCAAGAAGAGGTGGAAATTCTGGGGTATTTTGGATGAATGGAGGTATCCTTACTTTTGCTAACTACGTAAGGCTCCGTGCCTATTATCATTCGTATACATCCTGTCGAAAGTTATAAAAGTTGTCGAAAGAGACTCACAGATGTGTCAATGCTGGAAAGTTCTGGGAAAGTGAGACAGCTAGCTTCAAGTTAACGGTAGTTAGCTAACGTGAACTATATGTGCAGCCAGTGATTTTATCTCCTTTAAGTTGCCTATTTTATATTGAAACGCAGTGATAATAGTATAAGTGTTAGCTGTCATTACCAGTAAACTCTGTCCGGTGTCCTAATGCTGTTGAACTCAGCGTAATACAAAGGCCATGTGTAGTTACAGACAGCGAGCTTTTGTTTTGCTCCTAACTTTACAGGACTTGGTTTTAAGAGGGAACCTTCTTAGCTAACTGTTTACCCAAGAGTACGATATTAGCTTTAGGAAGCACATGCTTGAATAAACTTTGGTTACATGAGTGTTAACTGTCTTCTCTTTCAGTGTCAGATGAGGAACAGCCTTTGGTGTTCGTCCCTGGTGAGTCTCAGTAATATTGTTTGGACAGTTTCCTAACACAGTGTGAGAGAATTGTATGTACCCCATGTACATATGGCATCCACTTCTTAAGTCTTCCCACAAACTGTCTCAGGAGTAGATGGAGAGGCGACGACTCAAACCCATTTCACTTTTGGACAAGGCAGCACCAGTACATCCAGGAAAAGAAATACTAAGATGCAAGCCAGGCATAGCTCTGACTGCAAGAATGAGACCACACTAAAGAGACGTGGCAAGAAACAGGGCCACTTACGAAGTGAGCGCTCTGTGGAGTACACCAAGGAAAACGCGTCAGTCCATCACAATGCTACTGTAGCTGCAGAGCACTCCTTCTCTCCACCCACCGGTACTTTTCACCTGTCTGCACAGGTAAACCATTGTTTTGTGTAGGTTGTTGTGTAGGCTCTCCATGGATGTAAGATGAAATGTTTGAATATGAAAGATATCCTCTTATACTTGCAAATCATTCCATGCGCAGGCAATCTCTGAGACTAGCGGAGCTAAGAGTCTGGTCTGTTTGAAGGATCTCTGTCCTGAAGATAAGCGCCGGATTGCAAACCTCATTGAAGAGCTAGCCAGGTAGCCAGCTGTATACTGATAGCACTGAACTCAAGGATAGCATTAATGTTCATGTTAATTGAGGAATTTAATGTGATACCTGATTGAAATGCTTAATGTTGTGTTCCACTATCATTTCAACCCATGTCACTTTTGACCACCTATCCTTTAATATTGTTATCTTCTGCTCTCCAGAGTTAGCGAGGAGAAAGAAGACTCAGTGCAGCGTCTGAAAGATGAACAGGAAAATTTTGAGCGCAAGGTCCAGCACCTGGAGCAACAAAACCAGATCATAGCAGAAGAGAGGGAGAGTATCCTTTCTAAAAAACACAGCAGTGAGTGTCTTAGACTCATGAATTGCTGCACTTGTCATATTGTTTTTATTAATGAAACAGTAGGGCATTTAGTGTGCGTTTGCAAACTGCGTCATAGTAGATCGATGAAGTAATGCCCTTCACCCACAGTGTCTTAAATCCCTTTACTTCTCACATGTTGTTGAGTAATCTTCAGAGAACATGGCTATCTTGAGTGGTGTGTTGATTGTTGTTTGGAACTCTGTAATGTCTGTGCTATGTAATGCTACGGCTCCAGCTAAATGTGGTACACTATCATGAGGAAATCAGAGGTCCCTTGAGAATTCCAAGGTATGATAGTATGATACCATTATTTCATTGTCTGAAGAAATCCTTGGAGGAAACATTGTTTGACCTGAAAAAATGTCAAAGTGGTCCAAAAAGGTGTACACTGAACACAAGTGATTTCACAGTTTAGCCCAACTTCAGTCTAAAAGGAGGCATTAATCAGTAAACTCATCCACTGTAGTCTTTTGTTGGAATAGAACAACTTGTTGCCAGCTCTCTGTGGCACACAGTGGCATATCCCTGTAAGATGTACTTAAAAGTTCCACAAATTATTCATTGCTGGCTTTATGGTTCCTTTTGCTCTATGTGCTATAACATCAGAATGGCTGCAGGGGGCAGTGTTGTCTTAGGCAAGGCCATGTACAGTGTTTGGCTAAGACCTTTCAATTTGATACAAAAGACAGAGAAATAGAGCAGATTCATTTAAATTACTTGATGTCTGCTGCAGTTGTCCTTCCCAAGTGCTTGTAGCTTATCCGCTGTTGTGTACAGAATCAATTTCATGGTTGGAGCCATGGCCCGAACCATCTAAATCACCTTATCATCCAAGATGAATTTTGATATTTGCTGAGAAACCTACAGTGTATGCTTTCACCAGCATGTGCTTTTGTTAACCCCCCTCCCATGCTGAATGTTGAACATTAACTGCAGAATATCTCTCAGTTCCTCCTTATGAAATGAGATCAGGTGAGTCGCCAGCTGCTTCTGGATTGTCAAGCATGGGGCTCGTGCTAGTGTTACAGCAATAGTATGCTGTTTATTGCACCCCACAACCCACAAACTGTCTTCATAACAATTCTGCTCAGGTCATACCAGAGCATGGCCAGCAGTCAATTTAGGTTAAAAACACTGCGAAATATGAAGAGTAATTGACCTGGCTGGTAAATTGCACGATTGGCAACGGCAGCGGGGAAAATTAGGAAAGCACAACTCAATTAAAGGCACTTTGGCTCGGAGACTTGGCATTTACACCAAACTTCTAAACTCCATTAAAAAGGTATTTGAGAGGAAAAAGTGTTTGGATCCAAGCACCTCAGGGGGGATAGCGTAGTCTTGTAAAGTGCGTGCAAGAGTCATGAAGGCTCTTCTCAGGCAGAAGGTTCCGGCACTTCTCTGAAAGGTTAAGGAGATACCAAAGGCAAACACCCTGAATGAGAGTCTTGTCAAGTCTAATTCCATTACGCCTCAGCTTATCTTATCTAACCAAGATTCAAGGTTGTCAGGGATATAAAGAATGTAGGGCTATACCTTAGCCCCAAGCCACCTAGGATGAGAGAGAAAAGGTACCCTTGATATTTGGGGTGTTCAGCTGACATTTGGAACTGATCTGCACACAGGACTGCATCTGTGTTTCAGATAGGGAGGATGCCTTTTGTACTTCAAGGCATGTTGGCTTGGACAGAAGTCAAGGTGGCGTTACTAACACGGTGCACCATATCCAGAACAAGGCACAGCAGGTGCTACAGCTAATGCCATTTATTGAGCTGAAACAATTGGAGGGAATCCTGAGGCCATGGAGAGAAGGGAGTCACAGCCCTGTTTGGATATGTCATTGAAAAATGCTTCATGTTGTGATAGAGGATTGCCAGAACTAAATCCATTTTACTCTCTTAAGTTTTGCATAGCTGACATTTACAATGTGGAAGTCTGGTATTATCAACTGTGCATTTTGTGATTAGTGTGCATGAGAAGAATCTTTAGCTTTTTGTTTTTTGGCAGATAAAGCCCCTCATATTCCTTAATGCCAGCTCGGTGAGCATTGTCCTTATCTAGTCAGGGTGTTGTGTATCGTTCGTATTTGAGGAATGAGTTGTGTGATAGAAGCTGTGTGCTGTGTCATGTGTGCTCTATTGATTGGAGGCATTAAAAGACAAATTCAACTCAATTCTTTCTTTATTAAAGCTCAATCATCTGGCTAGTGTTGACAGAGCTAAGGAATATGGTAACTGCTGTGGTTTTGACTTGTTGAATTAACATTTTTGTGAGCCCTCAATCCTGCAGAGCTAAACAGTAGGACAGTTTGTATCAATGAAGAGGTTGTTAAGACATAAAACAGGCTGAGCTGCTGTCATTTGAGACAGAAGTTTAACCTTTTAAATAACTGTCTCTTTTAACTGGTACCTCCGTGTAAGGTTTATGTAATTGTTGACTGAATCAGTTTAAATGCTTATTGAATTGTAATAAAATCAAACTGAACCAATCATGGGCTTAATGTGAAATTAATAATGCATAATGCGTTGAATCTAGAATCTAGAAAGGATCAAAACTGAGTCAAGCTGTTGCTGGCACACCTTTGCCATGTATTGTGTGGATTTTTGGCTGTGTGAATTGTGCACTTGTGCATGATAGGTGACATGTTTGTAATGCTGAAGAGGTAACTTAGGTAACATGCATTATTGTAGCTGTGATCATAGCATTGAGGATGGCTGAGAATAGTTGTGATGAGAAGGGTTTTCTGTATGTTTGGTATTTGAAAGGCATTTTTGAAACAATCGTTAGCTGACATGTGGAGTTATTTATTGGTTTATTGTGTGACTTGCGCTTATGTCTCTTCTCTCGATTCAGCAGTATTGAAGCAGTTATGTAAACTGTCTTCTTCTATTAATTCCCCGTCATTGCTTCCCTACACTCACATTCATACACATCAGTCTCCGCCCCCGTTTCTCTCACATTCCTGCTCAGGCTCAATCTGTTTGGCACAGTGCGCTAAAGCAGGCTTTAAAATATTCCCCCCTCCTGTGCAAATTTGTTCCACCTTGAAGTGGATTTCATTATTTCATTTGAGCCCCAGCCTGACAGGGAAGTGAATCATTTTGACAGGCCCCGTCTGAAGCCTCTTCAGCCCAAGCCCTTGATTCTGAGTATTTTTGGAGCAAGGGGGAGGAGTAAGTCATTGTTGGCACTTTGCAGCTCTGATGTAAACTAGGGGCTTGCAGAGTGCTTGGCCCCCATTGGCTGATGTCCAAGGCTGTGGAGGAAGCATGTTTAGTGTGGCGACGGGCAGAGAGGTGGAATCTTATCAGTGTTGCTCCACTCGGTTCAGATTACCCTAGCACTTGCTGTCCAGTGACTGCATCAGCCTGTCAGCATTAACACACATTACCTTCATTTGCGGCATTGGGGCACTGTGATGCTGCACTCTGGTGTTGGTGCTGTAACACAGACAAACTTTAACTGTGCATTTTTGTTTGTTGCTCCCCACCATACCTGATCTGTATTCCAGTATACTGTACTGTATATTTTTGTCTATTAGGAAACATTTGTTTTAGGCGTGAGAGATCATGTGGAAATGGTGTTTAATGCAAATCTGGTGAAATATGAGCAGTGTGCATTTTTCGACTAAACACACAACTCTGTATCTTGGACTGAAAAGAGGTGTTGCTGCATAAACATATTCAGTATCTCCCCTTCAATACCCTTATTCATACTGCATAAATAAACCCACCAGCACAGGTTTACATGATGTGATGTCCTTGTGATGTCCTTAAGCTTTTCATATGGAACTACTTCCATGGACATTATCAGTGCAGTGGTAGAGGAGCGTTAGTTAGATGGAAGGTTTCCTCACATTTTCCCCAATGTTTATGGAAGCTGCTGCATTGCATTTGTCTGGTGTCTGGTCCTCAATTCAAAGTCATCCCCGCTCTCTTCTCTTCCCTCTGTTTCATTTCCTCAGCCTGATTGAAGTCTTCTAACAACCAAAGTGTTTTCTTATGGAGTGTTCCGCCAACTATTCCTTCAATAAGACTCTACTTTGAACTTTGATTTTCTCTTTAAATGGGGCCTTTTTTTTCAAACGGATGCTGAGAAACTCATCAGCTTGGGGAGCAGGGCCACCATCATAAAAAGATATGGCCTCGAGGAACACACTTTAAGGTCAGCTTGGGTGGGAGTGTGTGTACTGCTTGCTTTATTGTGGTGTTTGTGTGGGCTGTTTACAGTGAAGGTGGGGAATTTGGGCTCTCGTGTCTTGCTGTTTTTGTGTGTGAACTAGAAAGAGTCAGACCGAGGTTGATTATTGAATGTGTGTGAGTGTGTCTGTGTGTAGTCTCTCCGTTGCTCATGCTCATTATCTTTGTATGTGCTGATGTGGTGTGGTGCTGCCACTGTCATTAGTGAGCTCCTGAGGCGCAGCAGTAGTTCCGCTCCAGATTAGTTTTCTTGTGTCTGCCAGCTCTCTGTCTGGCAGATAGCCTGGCACGGCGCTGCCCAGCTAAGCTCAACACAGCTTGGCCCGACCCAGATGGTGAAAACTCTGTGCCACAACAACAACTTTGATTTTGCTGGCCTCTTCTCCCCCTCTGTTTTCAACTTTGCTGTTCTCTCTACTTTTCTGGTCCAATGTGTAATTGATTGCAGAAACAAGGGTTTAATTCAGATTGTCAATCTAAATCCAGCATCTATCTTTTTTTCTATTTAAGCTGCATGAAAGAACTTTTTCCTCACCAAAATGGCTGTTGTGCACAGTTACTTTCTCATGAGAGCCACCCAGCCATTTCACTGTTAGAGGTCATGTAGTAGTTAGAAGGTAGGCTAGGCTAAAGGTTCAGTTCTGTTGTGTTCAGTGCACTTGTTGTTTAACTTTGTTAGTTACTTAACCCTTGGTCCTCCAGGCCTGCAGCAGCAGTACAAGGAGTGCCAGGAGCTGCTTGGGCTCTACCAACAATACCTTTCTCAGCAACAGGCAAAACTCAACCAGTCCATTGCCCAGCTCAGCCGGGAACCAGCCCACAGCAAGGTAAGGTGTGCGATAGAGTGCGTGTGTTCAGCATCATGCAGTGTAACACGATGGGCGTAACGTAACAGGCTCACTCCCGCCTCAGGCACATTCAGAGAACCCCCCCTGTTTGCCATCCATCAGGCACAAAAACACCCAGTGGAAACACATGCAACAGCACTTTGTCCCATGGCCAAGTGCCATAATAATTTGTAACAAATCACTATAGATGTCCACTTCAGTCACTGGTTCAATATGGCAACAACGTGGTGAAAACTATCTCAAGGTGACACTTCAGAAGCAAAGACACCTCTCAGGCTTCAGTAAGAATGGATGACTTGGCCAACCTCACTGTCCCGCGGTGGCTCTGAATAATGTGTGTTTCCCTGCTCTCTGACCCTCAGTGAATTAGTCACATTCTCTTCCCCAGTCAACTTTAAGATGGGTTTTCCTCCTTATGTTTATCTCATAATGGTCCTGACCTTGGCTTACCTGCCAGTTATGCTCAGTTGACAGTTGTCCTCTAAATCTTGTGGCCTCTGTCCAGTTTACACTTTTGAAGGATGATTTGCATTTGTGCTGCTGTGAACCCAGCCCAACCTTAACACCATGTCTATACAAGCTGTGTCGAGAAAGCAGCACACTCACAGAGTAGCATTAGCAGCTTGGGTCCCCCGTCACTGTACACACAGGATGTGTTCAGACACAGTTTATGTCACCCACGTTTTGGCAGTGCTTGGAGCTCATTACACAATCACTGTATTGTAACAACAGTGATAGTAAAATGGGAGAAAGGACTTGAAGACTAAAAAGCTGCTTCAGGTTAGGGTTAGGTGGTGCATGTGATTCGTGAGCTGTTATGGAACAGCTCTTGAAAGCACATTGCAACATGAGCAAATTAGACTGGTTAGTGACTCCAGTATTGGTAAATTTCAATTTGTAGCCCAGCTCTACATCAAGGTTTTATGGAGCGGTCTAACGTTTTTAGCTGAAATACTCTGTGAGGTTTTCAGAGGCTTTCATGCAAAATGCATTCATTGTTCTTTTTGTTCTCTGTCCAGGTAATCAGCAGTGAGGAAGCCCCCAGCAGAACATCTACGAGCAGGGCTAATGGCTCACTCTTTGATGGCTCATACCTCAGCCTTGCTGCTACCCGAGCATGGCAGCCTCAAGTGCACAGGAGTGGTGGTGGTGGAGAAAAAGCAGCAGTGCAAACCTTTAGCAATCCTGACACTTTTTCCTGCGTTAGTGAGTTCAGTCCAACCGATGGGCCGATTAGGAGTCAGAAGAGGGAGTGCAGGGAGCCATACTTGGAGTCTCACAACAAATGTGAGAACTGCCAAGGGCGTGGTAGAGAGAGTGGCTATGGAACACAGAAACGGAGAAGTGATATTGACTCTCATCTTGAGAATGGCCACCACGACATGTTTAACCAACAAGAGTGTGAAAGGTATAGGAGTTACCCCACTTGATTGAGTGTCTTTTCTGTAATTTTAGTTAAACAGTCTGTTTTATCAAGACACAAACAAGAAGAACATTAGGATATTAAACAAATGAAATATGTATTTACACACAGGCTCCACAGTGGGAATGCCAGTGGCTCAGAGGCCAATGAAGCCCTGGCCAGGCCTCTGCTTGGTCACGAGGACTGGGAGGAGAAGAGGCACCAGCTGCTGCTGCAGAAGATGCAGTTGGAGATGGAGAGGGAGCGGCTGCAGGCACGGCTGGCTGAGCAGGAGGAGAGGCTCAACAGACAGAATCAGCAGCTAAGCCAGTCGCGTCTTGATTACAGCAGGTAGAAGACAGAAGCCAAAGAGAAATGAACCGTATCTGGTAACATTTGGGGACAAGTTGATAATTACTTCAAGCATTTAGATTCTAGATAGATAGTTACTTCTGACTAAGAACTTTAGTCCCTTTTTCTGTTTCCTTGCACTACTTCAGTGTCTTCATTGCAGACTGGCATAACCTCAGTCCATCCTCTTCTTCTTTTCCTAGGTTTCAACAAGCTACTCAGTCTGATCTCAGCAGTTCAAACACTAGAAATGGAGATCCACAGCCGGAGGGTCCCTCCCACCAAGATTTACCCTCCAGGTAAACCAGTAGATCGCACAGGAAGTCTCTCTCTCTCTCTCTCTCTCTCTCTCTCTCCCTCCCCTCTGCCCTCTCTCTCTGAAAACTAAAATTTTGATGTGTCAAAATGCATTGATTATTGTTTCTGAATTGCACTGTGGCCCTCTGAATTGGAATCAAATCTTGAGCTGCCCAGAGATTCCCACCCCTAAAATACACACATGCACACACATTTCCACATACTCCAGTCACACACATGAAAGTCAACTTAGCCTATTGTTTCTGTGGTCTACAGTGTGCATGAAGGTGCAAGACATCCTGCAGGACAGAGCCTGCATGAAAAACACTCACAAACTGTACGTGCTCCTCTGGACAATGGCAATGGTAAGCTTTTATTTTCAGAATCATCTGTTCTACACACCGAGGAACTCAAAACTCAAGACTGTCAAAAGTTTCATTTTCTTCAATAAAGTATTTATGTTAGTACATTCTTATGCATGTAAAGCTGTGATAAAGTACTTTAAAGTACTATAATGAATGTCATATTTGCTACTGTCTTGCCTGCGGTGCCCTCGGTCTTGCTGTTGTTTTTTCTAATATCAGTCTCCTATCTTGCATTTCTCAGCAGAGGCATTCGAGCGGCCCAGAAAGGACATGGCCACATCTCCTGCGAAGTCCCCTGCAAGCCTGAGTAAGCCCACCTCAGTGTCTGTGATCCAAAAGACCCCTGAGGACAGGTAACCCATTTTTACTGCACATCAGTGAAACATTTGATAAAGATTTATTCTAGCAGCTTTTAGGTAAATGGAGCATTATGGTGCTATTTATTATGTTTGATAAACAGCAGGCCTACAGGAAACATGGAAGTGTTAGCTAACACTTTCTCGTTCTCAGAACAACAACCTGTGCGGTAAATTCGACAGAGGCAAAGTGCCAGGGTAGGATTACTCATTGAACAACAATGAAAAACAGCACAGTTAAGCGCTTGAAGGATGCAGGATCAAAAAGGCACAAATCTTTTATCTGTGCTAGTTTGAAATTCTAAATAGAGCTTTCTTCAGGACTAACTAGGCTTCTCTGCTACTGGAACGTCTGAGCGAGTGTTTCTGGGGGCAGGCTACTCTTGTCTTGTGAGGGAAATTGCGGGCTGTCAGGTTGCATTATTTTATTTGTTCTCTTTGACCTCTTAAGGCAATTGATGTTTTTCCCTCTCGAAATGTTAACCATGTTGAAACACATAAATATAGTGCAAGTACAAAATTTCAATCTTGAAGCTTTTTCATGGGCTTGCAGTTGCTGCACTGTTAGAGGCTAAATGATGTCTTTTCTTAGTCTAGCTAACTTTTCGAGCTGTGAGAAGCTAAATGAAGCTTTTTACCGGGCTAGCTAGCGCTGTGGCCAGCCTGTCAGGAGACATGCTGCGTTCCATTAGTCGGCCTAGCAGGGACCCTGCAGCAGGTGTAATTGAACAGACTTCTGGATGCACACACTGCCCTCCCTTCTCTCTCTGCCACAGTAATGAGACAGAGAAAGCAAGAGTGAGGGAGAGATGTTAAAAGTGTGTCTGAGGGTGAGTGAGGGGTGAGAGCATTGGATAAAGTGAGAAATGGGAAGCAAGGAAAGTTAGAGCAGGTTGAGATGGATAGAAATTGAAATTGTGAGAAAGACGTTAGACGGGAGAGGGGTTGTGAGGACAGGAATGAATCACTGAATGCAAGCATCAGACTTTCCTAAAAAGGAAAGGACATTCATTACCTTTTTTCCTTATACCCATACCCGAAATAGTAATTATAACCAGACTGTGTGTTGTCTTACTGTGCACATGTGCCAGCATTGCCTACTTTGTGAGGACGTCTAAGTTCCTGTGGAATTGCAAGAAAGTATCAGATGCTGTGAAGCAATTTGGAAGTGTTGCTGTAGACCTTTATTTTAAAAAATGGTTACTCCTAAAATTGCTACATTTTTTTTCTTGCATAATGTCAGTGTTTGTTAGGAGATGCACTAACAGCAACACAGCCCCCATCGTCTGAAAGACAACAACTTCTGATAAGTAACTCTTAAACAAAGCGGTGGATGGTCCAAGTGGAACTGTGAACTCAAGCAGATGCCCATTAATTCCAGCAGGGGACCTGGGGTATCAGATCTTATTACCATCCATTTACACCTCCAAAGCCTATTAAAATAGTTGGACTCTTTACTACACACATTTTTGTTTTACTGCCAGTAATGAGATAGACTGCCTCTCAGATGCCTTTTTTCATGCGCATCTCTTCAGACAGTTGTAATCCTTTGGTAATCCACAGATTTTTTTTTTTATCAGACATATGCCTTTTTCTTAGGCGGTGTCCAAACAATCTCTTCACAGAAATAGAAAAGATAGATAAAATGCAGTGAATGAGAAAGAGACAATGCTTTATGTAGTGGCTCAGCTCATTTTAAGTTAGTTTGGGAAGAACTAACCAAAGACCTTGTTCGACCCCCTTAACTGTACTTAGCAGTGATGATTTTAGTCATTAGTGCTCCATGTTATTGCCTCAAATAAGTTATTATAGCATATTAACATGATGACAAATTTTGATATTTTTACTTGTTGTTATTTTGATTATGCATGCTACTTGCATTATACGAGCAAAAATGTGAGGAAAATAAACTGCTGGTGTAATAAACAATACAAAAACACTATAGAAAAGTCCGTCCTACCATAAGATTTTGGCAGGGTACTTGAGCCCCCCCCCCCCCCCTTTTACTTACCAACAACCTCGTGACCATCTAATCTTAAGCAATTCAATCTTGATGTGCAAATTGCAAAACGAGCTGGGGTTAACATTAAGTGACCTTTGTAATCCTTTCATGAATCCTGTGCTTGCTAGTAATGAGACAGTTCCACCGCACCCCGCCCATCTCATCTCCATCCTTCCTGCCATTGCCCGCCTGCTATTGATTGGTTGTGAAATTGACATGCGGGATATATGCAGTGGCCATTATAGGTTTTTTATCTTACTGTTTGGACTGCAAATGAAAAGGGGCGCCGGGGCGAGACGGCTATCTTTAATGAAAGAGAGGAGCCAAATAAGCAGTGAAAGTTACGAGTGGGAAAAAGCTGGTGGGGAGCATAGGCAGGGGAGTTTTGTGGAAATTTTATCTGGCCTTGCAGAGCTAGAAAAGAGACAAACAGTATTGGTGCGCTGGGAGAATGAAGCCCAAATGTTTTTATTACACTAAGAAAGACACAGTTCTGTATGTGTACAAAGGACTTAAAAGTATTTGGAGGCAGAATGCTTAACCACAGTTTTTATGTGGGTATGGGAGCCATTTTTAATTTTTGCATCCAGGCTCATAGATACAAAGATTTGTTTGTCACTGAATAGTGCACCTGTGTAGTATCAATAAAATATTGTCAGGGTCAACTTTCTGCAGCTACTTTATGCTCCCTAAGGCTTTCTCTTCTGCTCATGGTATTTAACAGTACTTAAATGTTGGCAATGCAGCATTAAAATGACGCAACATCCTGGGCCAAAGCTTTTTTTTTTTTTAAATGGCATAAACTTATGTTCCTGCTCCTGTCCATGCATTTCATCTTTTTCTGTATACATGTAGCAGTAAAATAGATTTGCCAGGACTCCCTTGGGGGATATTAATATCGAGCAGCAATTCACAACTTTACCTCACAGAAACTGGAGCCAAGAAATGAAGTTCTTTGTTGCTCTGTATCCTTGTGCAATCTCTGTGCCACCCCCCGCCGCCCACTCACCCTACCCACTACAATTCTCCCGTTCCTGCCCAAACTGTACCCCTACCCCCCGCACTCTCCCCTTGTTATAGATTGTGACCGCAGGTAAGTGATGCATTATTCATTACCAACATGTCGTTTGTTGATGGATGGCTGTTTGAGAGCCCTGTCCGTTAAATAAATCAACAAATAAAAATGCAAATTCTCACATTTCGAGAGAAGGAACCCAGCCAAAGTCCCTCCCCCACATTCCCTTTCTGCTTTCCTCTCTATCCACAAAGCTGCACTCGCTTCCAGTCGCTCTCTCTCCCTCTCACACACTTTCACTGTCGCTCATACTCTCTCTCTTTCTTTCTCCATCGCTGTTGACGGGCAGGAGACCAAATGAGGAAGACAGATTTACTTACTTGAGCTTCATTCTCTTTTTTTCGTCAGTTATCATCCCTCAGCCAACTAAACCCTCATTCACTTTCTCTCCCTCGTGCTCAATCATGTTCATACATTAGTTCATGTTGCTAAAGCAAAATACAGCCTTTTTAAAGCATTTCAGCTACTGATGCACGCTGCCTCAAGTCAGTGTGAAAACCTGACATATCAAGGTCTGTGGTTACGTGTGCAGGAACACAAATGTGCCCTGATTGGAAGTTCCACCAGCCTGTCTGTCTGACCACCCACATGCATATCAACAAGTACACAGCAAAGATCACCCTTACCTGGGAGAGAGAGCTGTGTGCGGAGCTGTGCGATGCAAATCGATGCAGCTTTAAACGAGCAGAGAATTATGTTAGCAACATCAGTGGAGCGTGCTTTAAAGAATTCATGTTTTGTATCTGGAATGGCCGTCGTTCGACTGTGTATACACTGAATAATTTATCAAGCCAGCCAGACTGAGGGATTGAATCTCTATTAGCTTAATCTCCCCCGTTTTGGTTTATTTATTTCACTGCACATTCCCTCATTTCTATTCCAGGGGAGAAAGCATCGGGTTCTCTCCCTCTCCCTCCTTCTCTTTTCTCTCGCACCTGCAAGAAACTGTGTTTTTCTGCCGGGACGCCCCAATGGTTTTGACTTGTTACCACTGCTTGTTAGGGTTCAGTTGACACTTCAAGAAGAAAAGATTCTGTTAACACGTCGAAGAGAGATTTGCTTTCATATTGTCTGTGTTAACAAGTGAAAGGTGAATGACAAATATTTTAGCTCAAGCGTTGGGCTCCAAGTCGACTTTAGCCTTGTGCACGTCTGGTGTTGGTCCCTTAGCTTGCTCCTTGTCTGCTTAATATTGGGGGCACGCATGTATCTGGCGGTCTTTGTGTGCATTTGCCTGTTACAATGAAATAGCACGAGGATACTCATTTACAACATTTCCTGTCCACAAGGGTCCACTGGGTTCTGTATTATATATTTAGCAGTGCAACCTTTGAAACAAGTTTAGGTCACGTGGGGAAAAAAGAAACTAAATTGATTGAGACATCAAAAACCTCCAAAGTTTTACCTATTTTTTCAGGTTGGACTTTTCTGTGGTTGAGTTATTGGATATCTTTACTCCAGTCTCTGCACCTGAGCTAAGTAAGTCGTCCATTCGAAGACCCAAAATCCCGCAATGTAGACCGGCCCTCACAGCCCCCAAACCAGTGGGCAGAATCCTGCTTACCCCTGCTCGGCCTTATCCTCAGCATACCCAGCAGGATCTGGAAGAAAGCCAAATACTGGAGGATATTTTCTTCATTTGCTGACAAAGAAGAAAATGGGGAGCAAAACTGAAACGATCAAAGGATCCAGTCACTTGAGATTCACCTGTTTGGTCTTGACTTTGTTTATGTTTTACATTTAATGTTCACTTGACATTCTAAACCAGAACGATCATGATGATGTAGATTGTACGGTTGTTATACTGTGGTTTTAATACAAATAAACAAATTATTCAGAATTGGCTATGCTTCCAGTTTGTAATTGATATCATATGTTGCCACTGCAGGAAAACTCACTGAGCCGTGCTGACTGTCTGTGAGGACATAGGCAGCATTAATGCAAACTGAACCTCATGACTCACAACTATATGAAATGAATTATCATTAAATGATGAAAATCTGTGTAAACACCAGTATATATTGGCTTGTTCATACCCAACGTAGGATCTTCCAACATTTCACATAAATCTTTTTCTGTTTCTGAGATAAACTGTTGATGACAGGCAAATGGACCTTCTTGGAGGGAATAATGGGGACGTTTGTGTGAGTAATCTCATATTGATAAATCGTCCGTAATTATGACATGACACGGGACACTTTATTCTAGACTGTGCTTTATTATTGGGCTAAGCTGAGACGCATCATTCATTTAAAATTACAAAAAAAAAAAAAGTTTAGGGGACCAGAGAATGGTGCAGTCTGGAGAGACGGGCGGGAGCCTAAAGCGCACTGCCCAATCAGAAGCTGAGCTCATCAGGAACCTGGCAAAGCTTAATTTGCAACATTCATTTCCCCACCCTCCATATGTGCTGAAATTGGGAAATAGATTTCCAGAATACTTTGAAAACCACATGAAGGAAAATGAGATTCTAGCAACACTACTGAGCTTTAGAAATTAAACCACTGATAACGACACTGGAAAAAAATGATAGTAACTCAATATTTTTTGATGAGATAGTGCAGTTTTTGTTGAATTTTGCTCTTGGTAGAACACATCAGTTGAACAAGATCAGAGCTCTGTCAGACAATGCAAAGCAGGATGGGAAAGGAATGAAAGAGGAGAATAAAATTTAAAAACAGCAAGCAGTTAATCAGTGATTAGCACTTCATCAGACATTAGCTCCTTACATATTAGCAGCAACTTATGGTGACCTCAAGGCATATCTTCTGTTGTGATTACGTATCTGATTGAATGCTTGGGTTATGAGGGAGTGTTTAACTCGGAATTGACCCCTTTTTCATTTTGTTTAAAGGTTTCAAAGTGGAACAAATGTTACTGAGAATGAAAGAGGAATCCCCCAATTGGCATCTTTTTAACAAAGCTAACGTTTTGGAACAGAGGAATATGAATTTAATTACAAATGTACATAAGGCTTTAGTATTGTACTGCATTGTGCTGAACAGTTTATCAGCAACAGGAAAATGTAAAGTCAGTCTTTGAAGTTGTTAAATTCAGAGTGTGCCAATACTTGAAGTGGTAATATGTGATGTGGTGAAGTAGCACTTCCAAGCAAACAGATCAGTGGCAATAATAGAGCTCAGATCTTGAATCAAACAGCACAAATAAATAAATAAATAACCACAAATAAATAAATAAATAATAAACATAAATAAATGATTAAAATCTGTCTTTGACATCACTTGGTCAATAGGAGCATTTTTCCCCATCATCAAAGAGGTGCTGAAGGCATGATCCTGCAGACAGGAACAATGATCATCTGTGGACCACAATAGTGGCCCATGCATGTCATATAAAAACTATTTGGTCACGTACCAACTCATAGAAAAATAATGCCATGAAAGCATGCATATTATCTCAGACATGACTTATAAATAAATATCTAAACAAATAGGTAAATGAATAGAACCCATCAAAGTATTTTTTTATAAAATAGGTCAATGTGTGTCCAAGCTCTAACTGAGGTCAATGCTCTCCCTGACTGTATTCTGGATAAATGCCTTGGTCAGGTCCTACAGTTTGTACCGTATCCTAGCGACTATTTTTTTTAAATTTTTTAAATTTTTTTTGTACCTGGTTTTATTGAGCATTATCATGTTTTCATTCATATATTTTTTTTTTAGGTATTTAAAGTACTTTATCCAGTCCTTGTAGATAGAAGTAAAAGTCCTATAAAATATGCAAACCTATGTACAGAGGAAAACAGAGCAAAAAAGAAACAATTTACAGTATATTCATCGGTTTATGTATATATTTATATATATATATTTATATTCAAACTTCTGCTCTGTGTCTTGTTTTTGAACCACATACTTAGTTTTACTTTTCTCATGTAAACTTGCAGCTTAAAGTTGGAGCAAATGAAGAAGAGGTGCTTGGCACTCTAGTTCCCTTCGTTCTGCTTCCCCTCTCCTCGTTTCACTACACATGAAAACATGGGCTCGGTGAAAGACATGAGTGATTGCTCAAACAAACCATTAGAAAAGCACAGGCCGTGGTGACACCTTTTTCAATTTCCTCAGATCAGTGGGGGGCAGTCAAAGAGGGCACACAGTGTGGCGATCAGGGATACCAGACACATGGCATTTAGCTTCAGATGTTACTGTTGGCTCAAAGACAGCTCAGGTGGATGTACTAGATGTTTTGTACTAACCAACCATGGACACTGCCAGAGCATGATGGTCATCTGGTGTGCACTGTTCGCCATACTCAGGACATTGTTATGTGGCACACACACAAACAGTGGCATCCTGGGGATGTGCATTGGCGTCTTTTAGCCTCACTGGATTTGGAAGGTAAATGTTAAATTATTCAATCTGCTAAAAAGGTTAGACACAGACACTAGGGAAGTGGCATAATGAGCAGTTTATAGGAAAAACTAGTAACAGCACCCAACAGGAAGCATTGTCTTCCAAAGTGTCATATAGCCTTATAAATATTCATGTATATAAATATTCATTGAGTAATCTCCACCAACTGAATATGCGTTGAATGCAGGATCCAATAAATCCAAGTCTGTTGACCTTTTGCAGGTATATTGTAGGTATTCATATCATTTTTGTAGACTATTATGAGAAACTGTATGCTAAAGCAATATGAAACCAGCCTCATTGGTACAGCAGTTGTAATGGGTAAATGGCTTTTCACATTTATTGCTTCATTTTACAGTTTCATTATGCTTTTATGTTTATATTTCATTGTATGAAGACACATAACATAAGGCAATATAACATCTTCTAAAGGATATGCTTCATGTCAAGTATTACCAGCAGCGATCCACGCATTAACTGCTGGATGGGAAAGTACATAAAACCTCCCTTATTCTGTTCAGTGGGAAGCCGGCTCTCTAATTATCACATATTCATCAATATTACATCACCTTCATAGCCATTAAAACCTAACGTCAGGTCCAATAAACTCACTCACTTTGCTTTTCAAGCCACATAACCCTGAACTTTACCCTATTTTGACTCCAACCAGTGGAACGTAGTCACAGGTGCCCTGCACACAGTTTTGATCGTTAGTACCTGTGGCAACAGGTTACCTAATGCCCACTTTTGTCTGAAGTGTAATCGCATGAGTTTATATTAGTTCTAAATACCTTCTTTTTTTTTTTTTTTTTCCAACGACATTGATGGGCCAACAGTGGTCGGACGGTTTGTTATATTGGACATGCACTGAAGCTCTCTACACAGCTGAGAAATGATATGGATCTGGCTGTAGTTTTGACATCATAATAGCGCGTTGGCTGCTTGCAGGAGTGTTGTTCAGTTTTTTTTCTTTGTTTTCCGAGAGCACAGTGCTTGATGGCAGATTCTGCAGGTGACAAGGCACACCTTGACATGGTGACAGCCCATACGCTACATGCACTTTACTGAATGCAAAAGAGAGCAAGGGTTGTGAGACATTTTCATTTTGGTTCAAGTTTCAAAGAGAAGTTTGTGTGTGTGTGTGTGTGTGTGTGTGTGTGTGTGTGTGTGTGTGTGTGTGTGTGTGTGTGTGTGTGTGTGTGTAAGCTCAAAAGATATGTTTGGAATAGAGTCGAAGATAATTGTCCTTTCCTCTAAAATCATTTAGCCTGATTCTCTTAAAGCCTGCTACTGAGATGTGGCTTTTTGCATTTTCAGATAATATTTACACCATATGTGCATTCTCACACATGTATCTTTTAGCAATATATTGTGTGTCAGCATATAGTAATCAGAGAGAGGAATGCCTGCAGTTTTGGGAGCTGCCAGATTTGCGGTTCTTCCCAAGCAGAGCAATGTTTCAAACTCCAGCTAAAATCTACAAAAAATTACAGCTCAACATAGTCAGTAGCCGTTCTATATACAGACACACATATATAAAATATGTGCATATAAATACATATATTTGTGATTAATATCTATTTATCCATATATACTGTATATATGAATACATTTGCTTGAATGCTTGTTATACATATATATGTACTGCAAATATAAACAAGTTCATATATTTCAAACGTTTCTGATGTTATTCTATCTATGAGGTTAGGATGTCAAGTTAAAAAAGATAAGGCTGTGATACGGAGCAGCCCCTCCCATGCACTCGCCATCCCTCCCAAGACAAAATGAGAAGAGAAAAAAATAAACATTTTGAGTACTTGTAAACTAGCGAAGTGAGAGACCCCATTTGGTCATCTGAAATAGTTTTGCCTGTATTCAAAAAGCATATCAGCAATATATATGTATATATACATGTGTTGTATATATTCGAAATGTACACTTCTTTTAAGTGCAACTCCTCAACCAGTTAACACTGAATGAGAGAGATGCAGTGGTCCGAGTATATTAGAGCTACAAGTCCTCAGCAATAAAAATGTTTGGTCTTTTGGTCCCTAAAACAACTAAGGAATGACAGGTAAGACTCCCTGGAGACCGTTGCTATGGCTCTCCTTGGCAACGGTATCCCCTGGAAACGGACAGGCACTCCGAGCTAAAGATGGCCATCCCAAATCGAAGCCAATTTGTGTCCTGAAAATATCACATTCTCTACTTAAGTTCTCTCTCCGAGAAATTCTCGTCCCTTCTTGAGTCAAGTCTTATAAATTGGTCTTCAAAAGTCAATCGCCCCAAACTCAAACCATCTTACGGAAGGATCTCCTACGGCAATCCTCTATTCAGTTTTTAAAAAGTTTTGTTCTTGTTGGACTCTTGACATCCATATTCCCTTTAAGAGTTCAGTGGGGTTGGTCATCGTAAGTAGGTTTGATATAGTTTCTTTTACTTCTTGTCGCATTGTTCAAGTAAAAGTTGTCTGTGGTCCAGAAAAGGTAGCTGTCATTCAAGCAGGGCTTTGTGGGGAAAGAAGTGTGTATATGTGTGCAGAAGAAAAGGGTCCTGGGGCTAACCAGGCTGGTACAAATTCTCTCTGAGTTCCAAAGTTTTAGTACATCCAAAAGGAGGTGTCTTTGACTCGGTCATCGCTCTCTCTCTCTCTGTTTCTGAAGCAGCCTCAGTGGTCCAGATGTTGAGTTTGCACTCAGTGGCGGGTAGCAAGAAGTCAACATATGATTCAGCTCAACAAAACCTGAAAAGCACAGAAGAAATAGAAATCTTTTGAGTCAAGTAATACATAGGAAAAAGAAACAAAACCAGTGTGGGTGTTTCTTGCACATTACAGCATTGTAAAGTTTATGAGATTAGGGGGCTGGACATTTTTAGCCATGCTAGCCACGTGACCCCAGTGATGTTAACTTAGTTGGTCAGTAGGTCTACCACTTTGGTCCAGCCTGAAATATCTGATGTTCATGGATGAATCCTACCGACTCAAGGGAAAACAGAGCCACCAGGAGGTTAACATTTTTAGATTTTAGTGAAATATCACAGCAGTAATAACTTTTCATATCGGGCCACCATCAGGTCAAATTCTAAATGGTCCAAATACTTTGGTTTTTGACAAAAAGTATCTGTAAAGCTAACAGCATTCCCATCAGCCTCAGCTTAACTCTGTGTTTTGTGCTAATTAGTAAATGTTAGTATGCTAACACTCTAAACACCTGCACCTTAGCTAAATGCTAATGTTGACATGCTACCATGGCTACAATGACAATGCTAGCATGCTGACATTAGCATTTAGCTAAAAATACGCTTATGCATAAGTACAGCCTCACAGAGCTGCTAGCATGGCTGTCCATTGGTAGTTGTGTGTTTAAATGAACAGTACATTTAGTATTCAACAGTTATTTGCTTTAATTGTGGGTCTAGTTCTGTTTTTTGTTCAGTTGTTTATGTACATGCATCTCTGTTACACAGTTCAAAAAGACAACTAGTCCTTCTGGGCTCAAACAAACATTACATAAGAAACGTCCACATTACATTAGAAAAGAAAAGCTAATGGGGGAAATATTTGTTTTTAATTTGGATCTTTTTTTAATCCGTTGCAGTTGCTTTGCTTAAATTTGTCGTAATATCATTCCTTATGCATCCTCCTTTTCCGTTGACACTTGCTGTATTTACATGTTGATGGAGCAGTGAAACATATTTACAAGACACCTGCCTCTCTAAAGCATCTTTGCCGCAGTAAAACTCTGAGTTCTGGTATGGATAAACAAAGATAATTTTGCTGAGACAATTCTGAAAACAAATCAGTGCTCATCCTGCAGTGAATTAATTTAGCTCCCTGGCAGTGACACTGTTGTAATCTCCCATGTGCTAAACTATTAAGTTTAGTTTTTTATTTAAATCAAACTGTTTAATCTTGCTTTTGAAATGAAATGATGAAGGGATTTTAATCAGGGTACACCTTAATACTCATGTGTCATTAGAATGTACGTAGGCCTCATCAGTCTGAAAACACTGTGTTATAATTGTGCATTATTATTACATTTGGATATAATGATATTAAAAGTGGGAGTGCAGGTACAAAAAATGGCAGTATGCTTGTTTATCAGTTGAAACTTTAAACATTATGAACTGTCCATCTCAGGCAAAAAGAAAAGGAAATCAAAAAGATGTTTTCTCTGGCATTCTATTGAAAATGTTTTTCCATATCAAAAGTAATGGTTCTACATATTTTGTGACACATTCATATGAGATTGCACTATTTTTCCTGCAGTGATTTGCCTCGGGACACCGTCTGGTACGGTTCACTTAGCTTGTGAGTGGGTGATAAGTTGCCCTTGAATGAAGTCATCAGTGGTGAATGAACGACACAGCCTAAACTCTCCATCACACAGATGAAGGGAGGAGACAAAGAGGAACAGCACAATTACCCGCCTGAGGGGTAATAAATGCCTCTCCCTTGGAAGCAATTCCTTCCCTGTGCAACACACTGAACCATTTACCAATTATCTTTTACCTACAGGGTAACATACAGGGTCACTTACTGTAAAGCTGTTCTACAAATAGAGGAGGCTGCATGTAAGTAAATGCTCCTGCAGCTGTGTTTATATCAACAAAAATCCTCTTTGTATCAGATATGATAAAATATTTCAAACGTTTTATTCTTCACATTCTTTCACATTGAATGGTGGAATTAACATTTACAAATGAGTGCTTATCTATCAACAAAGGGCTAAAACTTCATCACTAGTCTTTACAAGCGGTTTGTGGCTAGTTATTAGGCATCTGCAAATGTTTTATGACATTTATAAAAGGTTACTGAAAGACATCAGGCAGTGCCATAAATGGGCTTGCCATTTGAGCATTTGTCAATATAATATGCAGTGGCTGCGCCTGCATTGTTTCAGTTAATCGCCTATCAAACTAAAGTGACAACGAATATTTCCAGGTGCGTTGATGTCTGACCTGTCTTTCCCTGTGTGCGATGGCTGCCCCTGCCGCCAGGGTGGCGGCAGCTGGCTGGGGCGCGGGCTAGTAGGGGCGGTTGGCGTCCTTTGGCCTCTTCAGCTGCACCTTGAGTCTTTTCATGCCGATCTGGAAGCCGTTCATTGATTGGATGGCAGCTTGGGCACTGCCTGGGTTGTCGAAGCTCACAAACCCTGGGGGAAAGGCCGAAAGAGGAAGAGAAAGAGGGATGTGGTTAGATGAAGAGGCAAGGACAGTTTGGAGTTACAGAAGAATGGATAATGAGGATGAGTTCAGTAAGATGAAGCAGCCCTCTACATGTATGTACAATTAGAAACTAAGTATAAACTTTACAATAAGAAATATTTTCATCTGTACATTAAACTGAAAACAATCAACATATAAAAAATGCACTTCTAGTTGTAAGCAGTAGTAGAACAAATACAAGAACTACATAATACAATACTTCATAACTACTAATATAGCTAACATTCAGCAGGACAACAGATCACCATTATTACAGAGAGCGCAGCATGCAACTAAAATCACATCATGAGCTTGGTGATGGGATGCAAAAGCAAAACATCAACATGGTTGTGCTATTTTTGAGTTTCGGTTTTTAACTCCCACTTGAAAGTGACAAAGCACAAATTAAAACCTGCACCTCAAAATTGTAACATGAATTATACAACATTAATGTTGTGTTGTATTAATGAGCAAAAGCTACTTTGCAAATACGTTGCACCTGACGGACTCTCCATTAAATATTCTTCACAATCCATTTATAATTTGCCACATAATTATACGTTCGACTAAATTGGGCTGTCAGCGGCATACAGTGAGACAGCAGTTCTCTATCTCTGCACGCTAGAGCAACTGTTTTATTCTGAACATGCGTTGCTTTTGCTTACAGTAAATGAGAGGCTGAGGCAGAGACTGAGAATGAGCATTTGCATTACATGTCAAAGAGCACAATGGAAATGTAACTGCAAATATGGCATTAAAACAGCTCATTCCTTTCATGATCAGTTTGACTGTTGATGTGTTGTTACAGTTATATATCACTGAAATATTTATCAAACTAAGAAATTAGCCAGAGCTTCAAAAGAAAACAGCTTCAATGATTAATAGAAAAATCCGCACACTCATTCTCTATTCTTTTTAGTAGCAACCAGCTTTTGCATAACTGTAGAGAAATCCTCTGCTGTTTTGTGTTCTTTCTTTTAAGGTAGGAGTGTTGAGAGGTTAGGAAAGGGGGTGTTGACTGCGGTAAAGAAGGTGATTAGTAAAAAAGAATAATCAGAATAAATAACCAATAATCTTTTGGTTTGGTCATTTTTACCCACCAAAGCATTTACTTTGGTTTGTCGCCCGATCCACAAACACTTTGGAGGAGATGACATTACCGAAAGGCAGGAACATCTGCATCAGCTCTCCATCCCCAAACTCCTGAGGGAGGTGGTAGATGAACAGGTTGCAACCCTCTGGTCCTGCAAACAGACACAGAGAAGAGAGAAGGGAAGGGAAACGGAGGAGATAAGGGGACAAGGTCAGAGAGAGGGAGAGAGGCGTAAATGGTCGACAAGAGGGGACTCCGTGATGACAGGAAGAAAATGCAAACCGATAGGAAAACAGGAAGATAATGGGGGAATGGAATAAAAAATTGTATACATAATATACAGTAGTAACAATAGTTTGTGAGTAAACAATATACAATTGTAACATTGATAGTCGTAGTGAAGGTATACTTAAAGGCTGCTAAAACAGCCAGCCGGTTTCTAAATCTGATCTCTGGTCGAGCTTAGTTTTCTGCCAAAGTCAGAACAGTTTTGTTTTTCATGACATTTCTGTATTTGACTTAATCTCATTGATTTTTTTTTTTTTTTTTTTTTTGATGCATCATTCACCAATCAGGATGTAGCAATGTTTAAACATTTCATGAGCGGAAGCGGAAACAATCACTCAATTAACTGATTGGCCAAAGAACAGATCGCAGGCTAAAAAAATCATTAGTTCCAACTTCGCAGTTGTAAGATTTTCTGCTCTTCTTTGTCTGATATGATATTAAAGTGACAATCCTTGCAACCTGTGCATGAGTGTGCAAGCACAAATGTATCTGCAATTTGTGAGCGAGCATTGTTTCACTTAATAATCAGAAAAAAAACATAGCTAATGATGTTTTTTCCTTTTTAGAGTAATTTGAAAGAAACCAAATTTTCAGACACATGACTTCACATTGACCTTTGTTTTTGTGTTGTGATCATATAGCTTGAAATACATTTCACTAATACTAACTCCAGTGAAGTGAGCGCAGAGCAGTTTCTCTCAGCATGTGTTTGTTGACAGTCTGTTTTTGTGCTCAGGTGGTTTTACAGTTTCAGCTGTAACGGAAAAGTCACAGGTTCAGCACCGACAGCTTTTGGGTATCCACAATGAAATGACCACTAAATGCATCAACCTCTGGGATGCCACAGCGGGGAAATGACTTGCATTGTTTGGCTTTTTTTCCACAAGAGGGCAGTAAGGGCCCAAGCATGGGTGTCCCGAGTCCGGAGGTCATTGAGTTCATGAGTAGGTTTACAGCTCAGTTTGAAACACTCAGTGATGGTAGTGAAGTTTGTTACCCAACAGCCAGCAAATCATAACCCAGCACTTAACATCTGCTTTTTCGCTTTGTTTTATTATTTCAAGTTAAACTTATCTCCTCCTCGGACTGTTTTGAAAGGATGAAAAATGAGAGCACGAGCTAGTCAGTCTTCTCTGACCAATCCAGACTGATACTGTGTCCTATACTCTGTTAGTGTGAATGTGCTGAATGTTTTGCTTTGACAGACTGGCAAGAGGTGAAGTCATGCCTGAAAACAAAGTGAGGGCTGTGAATCGCCTGGATATTTTTGAACGTGGGTGTTTATTCCAGGACTATATTGGCAAGCGGATTAAAGATGAACAGAGAAGTAAACATGACTAAACGTTTGCAGCGTGGATGAATATTTCGGAGTGAATGGTGTGCTGTGTGTGTGTGTGCGTGTGTGTGTCTTACCTTCTCGTTGCTGCTGTGGAATGATGGGTGGAGGGTGGGGGAAGGCTTGGCTGATCTGGCCGTATGCAGCGGGGTAGGCTGCTGAGACACACACACACACAGCGCGGATCAGATAACAGTCATGACTAGAGCACACACACACACTCACACACTCCGATACATACAAACAATGTGATATATGCAGGGACACAACAGGCAGTCGATCAGATAACAGACAATGGAGTCTATGTGTTGCATGGACACACACACACACACACACACACACACACACACACACACACACACACACACACACACACACACACACTGTACTCAACAGAAAGAATAAATTGATGTCGTGAGGCTGAAACGCTTAATGTTACATGATCAAAATTCAAACAAAGGAATCTTTTCCCTCTGTCATCTCTCTCTCTCTCTCTCTCTCTCTCTCTCTCTCTCTCTCTCTCTCTCTCTCTCTCTCTCTCTCTCTCTCTCTCTCTCTCTCACACACACACACACACACACACACCGATCAGTGCTGCTGTGAGACAGACAGACCTGCATACTGCTGGACTCCTGTGTAAGCCTGCTGGAGAGGATCAGCTGCAGTGGGACTTTGAGCTGTTCCACCAGAGACACAGAGAAGAAGGAGGAGGAGGTGGTGCAAGGGAGCATGGATGGATGGAGGTGTGAGTGTGTGTGTACGGGGAGAGAGAGACGGAGTGAGAATGTAGATGGAGGAGAGGGCACAGAGGAAGGCGAGAGTAATATATAACAAGGGTGAGCAGGAGGAGGGATGGAAGGAAAGGCGATGGAGAGAGGAACAGACAGGAGAAGAAAAGCAGAAAGGTTAGAGAGCCGAACAGCAGCGTGTCAGCTCGCTTCGCTATCAGTGTGTGAGGAACTGAATTCTGAATTTCGCTGGGATTTTTACCATACGTTTCTCCTATAGCATTTCAAAAGTAACTACCCCCCCAAGAAAAGCAGAACAGTAAAACTTTGAAGGACCACAGTTAAAACAAACAACAAAAATAAAAGACATGGCTCCACTGTCACCACAGGAAAGGAATAAACACGTCATAAACGTGTACCTGATCTAATGAAGAAGAAATACGTTTAGTTTCCTGACAATCGTCTGTGGTTACACATGTAAAACAGGACAATTACAATACACACTCACAACACTGGATGCACCTGTTGCTATCGCTTCACATGTTCGTAGAGGCTGCGCCACACTGGGTAACTACCCATCTGTACACATAGTACATGCATTAAGTACACCACTGAGAAAACACACACACACACGCACACCAATAACCCCACTATTACCAAAAACTACTGAACACACCGTGGACTAACAGCAACACTGAAAAACGGTTCAGATAGCCAGAAGAAAGGAGAGAAGCATGTGCTCAAATACACATCAGCACATTTTAAGCTTGTAAAATCACGTTAAGAAATCATTCTAAAACCTGTGGTTGTTTATTGTCCTTCGTAAGCCTGTGGAAAACTGAGTTTGTGAATGTATAGAAAATTTGGGGCTACACATGAACACACAGGTTTAAGTTACAAGAATGGTTTTTGGCTCTGCTGTTGGCTGTTAAATCAGGTGACTTGTAACTTAAATGTGTGTGTGTGAATGTCTCGCTTCACCGTCGCAGAGAGTGGGACACTGAAGTTACACTGTGAGGAGTGTGACACAGTTTTCTGCTGTGAATCTAAAGCTAAGCTTCTCATGCAGTTTTTTTCACAGGTTTACAAAAGGGTGATATAAAACCACAGGCTTTGAAATTATTTCTGAACATTATTTCACAAGCTCAAAATTTTACTGACCCTTATTTGAGCCCATAGGAAAGTGGCAGGGGGGTGGGGGAGCGCTACCTTCAGAGAGAGAGGAGAGGAAGCAGCCACCCTGAACCCCAAAACAACTCCGCGGAGCCACGCCCAAGCCGTTTTTCTCCGAGTCCTCCCTAAAAACCACCTCCTGCAACACTGGAGAGACAAGAGTGTAAAAAAAAAAAAGACAGATTTTTCTTCCACCTCTTCACAGACAAAAACCAATGAGGTACTAGCCACGGCTCATGACACAAGCGCATACTTAGGCTCCAGCAGCCCATAAGCACCTTTGCCAAACACTCATCTCCTCGACATGCTGACTGTCTGGGGGCTACGTACGCCTGGCCTCGGCCTCCTGAACATGCTTCAAGGCTATTCACGCCTGTAAGCCAGCAGCATGCACACTTTCCCATTACAGTGAATGTATTTACTGCAGAGTGTGTCTATAAGGATTTAAGCTACGTCGTGGTTTAATATAACAAATGGTGGATTCATAATGTATGCTGGATTGACATTTCTATTTTTCTGTAGCTCTGAGAGTTATTTTGTGTGTTTGCACACGTGCCCCAGAATTTATCAGACTTACCGGGGTAATGGTGTATCCCGTTGGTGAAGACAGCCTCTGCAGGAGGCTGCCCATTTGCCTGGGGGGGCGGCATGCCAGTAAAACCATTTACACTAATGGGGGAGGGGATGCTGGTCACTGTGGGGGCGCTGATGCCTGGAGGAGTACTACCACCTGCATCCACAGGGCAGATGGGTAAAGACAGAGAGAAACAGTAAGCATTTCACCATGTTTTTTTTCCTAAGACATTATGGAGAAGTTTTACTTTGACTGGCCACCTAGTAACTCTTGGAAATGTCAGAGGGGCCGGTCCAGTGGGCCAGTAAAGAGACTAAATGTCAGGACTGATTTCTTGTCCCAGTGTGGCCCTTACTGTGACACGACAGCCATTAGATCTGAATCTCAGACATATTGTAGAAGAATAGTGAATACTGTGTTGAAGGTATCTTATACAGAAGGTACCAATTCTGTATTTGTCTCAGATGGTTGCATCTTATGACACAATGTGTTATGTTCATTTTCACCCCTTCAATGCATCTAGAAACATTTACAGTAAAAATACAATGTTGAAATATGCCCCTTTGAACCCAGCGCGCTTTGTTTCTTACTACTGTATCTTCTCCGTGCAACGCTACAGTAAGTCCTTGAAGGAACTTACTGTTTTGTATTCATTACCACAACTTTCAAAAGCATCTCGTACTTTTTTCAGATTTCTCTCCTAATTTTCATGCCTGTGATGTAGAAGCCGTGGATATTTTAATTAAGCAAGAGAAAAAACTTTTCCTCAGAGACTCTTCTGATGGACATGGACAGTACATTATGTTGTGAGGGTACGTTGACATTTGTACATTTTGAATGGAACGTGTGCTAGCAGATGCACCAGATAAACAGCTTTGCCACATTGTTAGGACTGTCGTGCTTTATGTGAAATTCAAACTACTATTTGAAGAGAATATTTAATATTTGGTTTGTAATGATGTGCTTAAATTGAAAATTCTCCATGTATAAGCACAACGAGCCCTGCCTTGTTGCCCTCAGTAAGCTTGGCTATTGTACTCTTTGTTAACACAAAAAGGAAAAAACTAGTGCTGTGATGAATGGATCATGACACCAAAGTATTTGAAGTAATGTGAAGAAGCATGTTGGGTTCAACGCCCTAGATAGAAAAAATATGGATAAAAGTGAGTTTAACTTGTTGCTTGATGAGGCAGCAGAATAATGTCAATTCTACAGTGTAACTCCTTACTTTGGTAAAGAATGGTCGATAACCTACTGTATGTCCTGCAGTGTAATAGATGCCATTTCCGCGGGGGAAAGAAATACCTAAAAATCCAGTATGGCCCTTCAACCATTGGTCTTTCACCGCTGTTACCTGACGTTGGGGTCAGCGGTGCTCCTGGGATGCCATTGATGGTGGCCATGTGCTGCATCTGGGCAGCAGCAAAGGCTGCCATTGGACTGAGGTAGCCTCCCTGGCCTACAGACGCCATCAATGCCGCCTGCTGCTGCACCTGCATAGTGGAGGAGAGGTGATTGTAAGAAGGGGGGAGAACAGTGGCGGTAAACGGAGACTACTAGATAGAAACCAGGAGTTCAATCTTACCAGCTGTGTTTACTTCCAAACCAAGCTTAATAAAGACATTTTACATCATCTTCTACATAAGAAATACAGTTTTCTTAAAAGGAAGTACCTCATATTTTTTGTCATTTCAGATTCATGTTTGAGCAAGGCTTGAGCACTCCATTTAATCTCTGTGGTTCATTGAATGAATAAATGTGGATTAAAAAAAAAAACGTTTTGCGGGGCGTCTTGCCTGAGCGTAGGCTCCGTAGGCTCCAAACTGCAGGGCCATAGGGTTGAAGATGCCCATCTGACCAGCCATCTGCTGCATGCGGCGGATGGTGCGCTCCTTATCCGTGTCGGCGAACTTCACCACCAGACTGGACGAGGCACCCTGCGCGCCCACCCATCCACCCACCCACACACACACACACACGCCAGGCAGTACATTTTAGAGTGTACCGAGAGACACGTGACATAAGCTTGTATCTGCACTTTTACACTAATACACACATCCTCGCCTGCCAAGGCAATGGCCTCAGAGCTATAGTTGGCGCCCATTGCCCTGAAATAGTTTGGATGGATCATATTTAAAGGATAAATTTCCTTACTGGGATTAATAAAGTATAACTTAACTTTAAGAAGGTAATTAAGTGCTATGTGACTCATCGCACTACGTGACTCACCTCTCACATAAATCTACATGCTCACACACAGTTATAGTGTACTCACAGGCATTGTCTGGCTGCCGTGTAGTGCACTGATGGCTGCCTGAGCTTCAGCATGAGAGGAGTATTTTACAAATGCACAGCCTAAAGAGAGTGAGAGAGAGAGAGAGAGAGAGAGAGAGAGAGAGAGAGAGAGAGAGAGAGAGAGAGAGAGGGCAGAAATTAGTGAGTGAAAAGAGAAAGAACAAAAGAGAAAAGTTTGCTGAAGAGGATTTCATACAGTATCACGACAAAACATTGTCAGGAACAAGACAAAAGGTAAAAAGTTTTTTGTCCTCCAGCATTGCACCAACAAACATTTAGTAAGCACAACCCTCCCCGCTGAGGAGGTTTGCATCAGTGTTGATCGACGCTCAATAAGCGGGTTAACATGCCACTCTGACACCATTAACAACTTTGGGATCCTCTGATGGGGCTTAAAATGCCACAGCATTCTGGTGTCGCTTACTATTGACAAGCCCCGTTGATGAATTTGAATGATCAAGTTCCCAGTAATTATTGAGCTAAAGCCCACTTAGCCGAGTAAGCTGGCTGATGAGGCCTTGTTAATGGAGCTTCACGGAGGAATCAGAATGATCAAGCTCACTGTAATCATCAGGCTTAGTTATCATTGGGCCTCATTGATTGGCTGCTAAGCCCACTAATGAACTTCATGCAGTGAACTTGTGTAGCACTCTGACAACATTTTGAAAGGACATTTTTCTGGCAAGACATGAAGCCTGGTGGTTAATAAGGAGGTTGACTTGTTATTTTTCTTTATCAGAGCCATGTAGGTTGACTCATAAGGTTAATAGGGTTCATCTGTAAAGAGCCGCAGGTTTATATCGCTCATCCCTGTGGGCAAAGCTTTCAAATGGCATTCACTGTTGAAATGCACACAATCTACAGTATTCTTATGTAACTACTCCTCTGGTGATTGTGAAATAGCCCGTTTTGACATCACCCAACATGCAGTGTTGAAGGAGAACTTTGCAAGGTCACCAAGTTTGAAAGGCCAAATCATTTCTGTGCAGTAGCCTGTGAAAAAGTCTGCCGGCTCAAAGTCATAAACAGCTATACACTCACCTTTGCTGTTTCCATCGGGACCTCTGAGGATGGTGCATTCCTCGATGCTGCCAAAGGACTCGAAAAGGCGCCGCACATCATCTTCTGACTGTTGCTTGTTAAGCATGCCGACAAAGAGCTTTCTGTCTTCTAAAAGGAAAAGGAACAGGTCATGATCAGAGGATCAGAGAGGCCTTTTGATAATCTACATTTAAAGACGCACTATGTTCACTGAAAGAGTCATCCTTAGTTACATGCCAAAAAGGTTTTGTGACACTACAAACTGTATATGTTATCCAAGATGACAGAGGTATGTGTTATCCACTTAATCAGTCATGTTAGAAGCACATCTTTAGTTTGAATTATGGCAGTTCGCTTGCTCTACTCTTGTTGAGTATGATTATTCTTAGCAAAAGGGTTCATGGTCACGTGTAGGTAGAAAAACCATCAAAATGTACATAAGTCACTGACAGGTGCAGATTTTATTATATAAAGCCACAACTTGTAAAATTTGGTATTTGTTAACTTTGGTGAGACATTTCAGTGTCACTAATCAAACAGTCTTTGTGGTACACCAGGTTTTTCCTGCCTCATATTTTAATTACAATACGTTACAGAGCAGTTTTTGAACACCTGGTTTTCCAATTATTAATAATATTTTCCATCTCTGTTTTCATTACAACTCAGTATAAATTGAACTCATGATCAAGCAAGAAAAGCTTTTTTCTGTGCAGTCTGTCTGAAGGGAACGCGGCTCGCACTGTGCCCTCAGCGTGAACACTGTTCACAGATGCTCACAGTTTCAAAGTTTGTCCGATGGTAATCACACAATGCTCGCTCACATTTAGTACGGCTCGCTCGACCCGCGTCTGCAGTAAATGTGTGTTTAGAAGCATGCGCCTCATCCCTCATTGCCTCATATCTTTGCCAGCTAATATTTCACTTACACTCACGCTGAGCTTCCAACCTGTTTGGCTTACAGTTGGAGAGTAGCTCAAAATTTTAGATAAGAGGCTAATATGATACTTCACTCTTCATGAGAGTGCTGTGAGTGAATGCTGTGGTTATCCAATTATTCCATAGGTAGCGTCTTTCTCCTTTCCATCATCTGAACTGTTTGCCTGTAATAATGTCAGGTCAAAACCAGGCCGTGTTTCAGGCACAACATCCATCTACAGATTGTCAGATCTGTACAGATTCAGTAATCTGTGTACACTCTGTCCCAGACAAACTAGGAAATGAAGATAGGCTGCTCATTAATTTATGGAAGCCAGTCACACTGGTAATTTTGCCACTGCAACAGTCTTTGTGCAAAATTCAGCTTTTTACCTTTTTTCCCCTGCGATTTATAGTAGACAGTTGTCACTGCTGTCCTTGATAACTCCACTGTTTGCTTGGAAAGGCTATAGCTGGCCACATGACTCCTCTGATAAACATGGAGATGCCAGCCTCTTCCTTTGACCTGTTAGTAACTAAATTTATCAGTGAACCCTTTGGGAGTTTATGTTATGCAGTTACCCTGACCAGTTAGAGAGAGTCGCTATGTGGCATCAAGGACATGATCCCTCACTGGATTCCCACCCTCTGTAATGCCTGATGCTTTTTCCCCTGTGCACAATATGCTGGATTTGAGAGTTCATAAAACGTAAATCTGGTCTTTTGTTTTTTGTGTATTGCATTTTATTTTTATAGCTGTGATAGTTATAGTTGTGAATACATTACGTGAAAAAGACAACCCCTACACCTACAAGGTGTGCCTGTCCTCACTCAGGACATGATTCAAATGTAATGAAATTCAAGTGAAGTTCCACAGCAAACCTGTCCACAGGACTCTGTTGACATGAAATTTGTACATTGGTTGTTGTTATTATTTTTAAATATGCATTCCAGACAGAATGCTAGTGCCTGTTGCAAAATAATTAAGCATGAATTTATTGTGAAACCAATAGATTAGATAAAATTAAATATAATGCTACAGAAATAACAAGTAATATGCATAAGTCAAAGGTTATGTTGAATCCAGCAGACAACTACTTGAATGTGGGATTGGATGGGAGGGTAACCAGTTATTACACTGAAAGCCGTGCACATACTTTTCCCAGCGTGACTGCAGGAAAGTACTGATAACCCCTTTCAAAATAAAACGCCCTCTTTCTATACAGGAATACATCAGATAAAACATATGGAAAGTGACTTATTCATATTATCAAGTCACACAGCACCAGTTTAATGCATGTGTTGGTCTATTTCTCATTTATGAACACACAGCATAGCAACCAGTCTTTTGCACATTGCAGCTGCTGTCCTCTTCAATTTTCAACTTAAATTGCCATTTGAGACCGTTTGGTGAAAAGTCTCTGCAGATCAAAATCTTTTTTAAGTTTGTCTGCAAACAAACTTCTATGCCATCATGCCAACATGTATGGGTTTTAATGAAATTCAGCCAGACTGAGGCCCAGCATCAATTCATTATTCACCATGACAGTGTGATTGAGGCGCTGAATGAGTGTTTGAGGGAAATTTTGAGGCAGACGGTGAATGTGTGTTAGTGCACAACAGTAGCAGATGTGTCGGTGTGCAAGGCCGTCTGTTTTTATGTTACACAGAATCAGAGCTTTGTGGAAATGGATGTATATGTTGGGAAATTAATGAGCCTCAGTACAATTGCCTCTGAATGCGCTCTGCAAATTAACGTGTGCAGAGATGTGGTTGTGTGAGTGTGTGTGTGTGCGTGTGTGTGCGTGCATGCATGCGTGCTTAGGGTCCGTTCCCTACTGCCTGTGCCTGACAGGGTGTCCTTGCCGAGTCAACAAGACTAATCTGCGCTCTGGCCTTGCACTGGGGGGGGGGGGGGTGTGCGGGGGGGTGGTGTTTACAAGAGTGGAGCGCACATCGGGGGTGGAGGACACACATATGCACATGCATGCACACACAAATCTTGAAATGTTTGGCCCCCCACCTTCACACACACACACACACACACACACACACACACACACACGGTACACACCTCATTGGTGGACAAAGCCTACGGTTCCCCTGGGAAAGCACCAATAAACATTACATCTTTCTTTGGGAGAGGATTGTTAACACACACTCTCACACATGCACACACACTCATATTCAGCTAGAGAGCAAATCAATATACACCAGAGTGTCAACAACCATGTAAAGCTCTCTCTCTCTCTCTCTCTCTCTCTCTCTCTCTCTCTCTCTCACACACACACACACACACACACACACACACACACACACACACACACACACACACACACACACACACACACACACACACACACACACAGACAATATAACAATGATGCTCTGATTTCCCTCTTTTGTACTTTTGACTGTAGTAAGGCAGGAGTGTCATGTTATAACAAGCATTACTATGTAATTTCATCAGTAGCATTCTTTCCTCCCTAACATAATTAATTAGATGTCGGAATGTAACTGAATACATTTACTCAAGTACTTCAGTATGGTTTTTGGGAGCTCTAACTTGCATGATTAGATCTATATATATCTATCTCTCTAAAATACATTGCTAAAGGGAGCCAATGGCAGCCAGCCTTTTTTGGCTTATAGCCCCAAAGACTGATTTTTCCATCTGAACTTTATATGGTTTCATTTAAATAACTGTTTCAGACTGAAACAGGTCAAATCATCCATTATTTAACAAAGATTAGAGAAAAGTCCTGAATGCAAATAATCTGTTTAGCAGAACATACAGTAAACACCGTACGAAACTGTTTAACTTCATATGACGTTTTCAAAAGTCGCTGAAACTCCACCAGCTACAACAGTAACACACTACTTACACTGGTGTATCAGCATAAACAGTCTAATATTGTGCTTTTGACACTTTAAGCACATTTTACTGATAATACTTATCTACTTTTACATTAAATGCAAGACATTTACTTGTAGTGGCATATTTTCGCTGTATTGTACTGGTATTTTTCCTTAAGTAAAGTTTCTGAATACTTCTCCCACTGCTGCGATTAAAAATGTAAAACCCTGACAGCACAATGGAGCTTTGCGTGCAAGCCTGAGAAAAACATCCAGGGAATGGAAAAGAGAAAAGAAACGGAGAGAAATAATCTTGGAAAAATAAGTGTATAGCAGTGGGCAGAGGACATACATACAGAGAAAGACAGACCCACATAACAGTCAGGGGTACCGGCGTCCTGCATTGGCTTCACTTTGCTTCCTCACGCTGGGTGCTTGCCTCTGTTCCCTCCTGCTCCATCAATCATACTCAGAGCTCCACCAAACTAAATGTAAGAGGATGTCGCGCAATCTCTCTTCCTTTCCTTAAAGCTTTTTTTTTTTCTTTACAGGCTAACACCTCTCTCTCAGTCCTTATGCTTTTCTCTGCTTATCAACCTTCAACTCCTTGCATGCTCTATTTCCTCCTTTTTACCTCTCTCTCTCTCTTTCCCTCTTTCTTGTGGCCAAAGAATCGCTCTGGTGCCAATTATATTAACATCTGCAAAGTTTGAAAGACTCCAGCCAAAAATGGTCAAACTGCATCAATCTTCTCTTGTACAGTCCATTGATTGATGTCAGGAGCAGGTCACTACATGTCTAGACAGAGAAAATGCGCTTTAAGCTGCCTTAGCTGTCAATAAAGCACGACTCACACAAAATACCAGACCAGACATGCACGTTCGTTCATTCACACAGATCAGTTGTTTGAATCTGCGGTTCATTTGGCTGATACGAACTCGTGGCACGAGTCAAATAGGATTTGCTTTGTCGTCGGAGGTGTTATGAAAGGTGTTTGACAAAAAGAGGTGACCTGTTTTCCCCTCGAGCATGACAAGACACGCATGTTTCTGTGTATGTGCGTGCATGTGCATGCATCAGTGCATATGACGAAACTCCAAGTAAGGAGCTGGAGGCTGCGCCGGCCAAGGAGAGCACTGTTTACATAATGTGTTCTGAATACTGGAGGGTCCGGCCAGGCCGCGCTGTCAGCCTGCGTCGAGGTACAAGGCACCGTCTAATGGGACAGATAATGGTGAGGTTGATATGTGCGGGCAGCATGTTTGTAGGGCTGGAACAAAAGAAGGAAGGTAGCAAAGATGGGGGGAGGAAAAGAAGGAAGGGCGTACAGTACCTCCTCGACTCTCACTGTCTGCTGGCTTCACCTGGATTGGTCTGTTCATCTGTGACAGAGAGAAAGAGAAGCAAAGAGAGGACAAAGAAAAGAAAAGAATAGGAGGAAAACCAGAGACAAAGAAGCCAGTAAGCATTATGTACTCATGTAATAGCACATGCTTCTCCCCCTCCCTCACCCGCTGAAAAAACTTTTTTAGAATCACTCAGCCAAATTGCGGGTAAAGTGTATTGAAAATCTCCAAAGCTGTAGCACTTATAGCCATTGGGGGAATAGCTGGTTGGGAATATGGGTTGGAAATATTATTTGATCTGAGATGAAAGGAGGGAGAAGGGTTGGAAAGGGGGATAAGCAGAGGGATGAAGGGAGTGATAGAAAGAGGGATGGAGGGAGGATGGCGGAGAGGTAACTGTGGGTCAGCAGAGCTGTTACTGTGTATCTTCTCTGTTGTTGCTTCTGGATGCTCATGTGCTATCACCATGTGGCCTGTGTGGACTTAGTGTATTCAGATATACTGTGGTGGATGTGCGCGTGCACACACACACACACACACACACACACACACACACACACACACACACACACACAGCAAAATCAATCCGTACACACAGTACAAACGTAGTATGTATGATTTTTCAGACTCCTAAGCCTCACGACAAAACATTCCTGCACAATCCTCTCTTAGCTCCACACACAAGCTTGTAGATACAAGTGGTGGATGTGCGCGTGCACACACACACACACACACACACACACACACACACACACACTGTCCCCCAGTGAGACCTTTCCACAGTGTGTCCGCTGAGGCCCTCCTTTCATTTCACTCCTGCCTGTCAAACCTTCCCTCTCCGCCTCGCCACCCTGCTAAACGCTCGCCGCCAATCAATTTTTAATAATGCCAATCGCCACGCTGCCAGGAGGAATGGAAGGAGGGGGGTTGGGGCGGGGGAGCTATGGGGAGGGGAGGAGGGAAAGGTCAAGGTTCTGTGCAGCATCAGTGTTTTGCTAAATGTCATTAAATCTTTTCTTTTGAGTTTGCTGATATAGTCATCATCTTAATGAAACTTGGGGCTCTCAGCTGATTCACCAAAGGCAAAACCTTTGAGCACGAGGACACGATGTCACAACGCAAACACAATTAATGCTCGGACCTTCACCCTTTTCTGCAGCTTTTCTGCTGCGAATATTAAATCACATCATTCTCCATAACACTTATTTAAAATGGAGTTACCCATTCCTTCGTCTCCCACGTCTCCTCCCTCTCTTTGACAGCCAAGAGAACCCTACTAATGTTTTTAATGCGCTGTGATGCATTATTTATCAGACTGGCTGTTGATATGGAAAAAGGACGAGAGGGGATAAAGAAATTGGGGAATGGAAAGAGGAAGTTAAAAATGAGTAAAAAAAAAAAGTGAAGGAGAGAAAGGAGGATGTGAATTTAAAAAGTGTTCAATAGGAAAGAAAGGGATTTTAGGAGGGGTGAAACCAAACCGGGTGAGACAGACGTGGAACTAATTGAAAACAGTAAAAATATAACCCAACAAAAACAAGGTGTTTGAGAAGAGAGAAATGTGGTGATAAAGAAAGGAAGCGGGGGAGGAATGAGGAAAAGGGGACATAGGGGGAGATGAGGACATAGATCAGAGTATGGGACAAGGTCAGCCCAGTGCTCCCAAGGGGCCCATAAGCCTGCATACATATGAGCATTTTTACCGTGCCCCATACAAATGGCCTGGCCTCAATCTGACCTAATTATGTTCTACCTCCACTGGTTTTATATGCACACACCGGTCTTAACCTGCACGCTTTGTGACGGCACTGACCCTCTGAGATTATGTTTAATTTTCCTAGTCTTAATTTCACTCTGCACTGAGGTTATATAGGCCCAAAATTATTTGGCTTTATGCTTTTCTTTTTTTAAATTTTAAGGTAAGACCCTTAGTTGTTAATATTTTCTTAGAGCTCTCCGACTGAAATGACTGCCACACCCTCCCCCCTAAAACTTCCAAATAATGTGTCACTCTTGATGTTGACCTCTGCATATGCGAAAACACACCTCTATAATCCACGGTGCACATCATCTTTTTCATGTAACTGCTGATTATATAAAAACTCTTACAAGAGGTTGAAATGAGATATAAATATGGTACGAAAAAGACCCTCCCCTGCTCTCCCCAAAAAGTATAAAATAACACTTCCTTCCCCCTTTTACTGATCCCTCTCCAACAATAATTTTTTGTATTTTAGTTAAGGGGTAAATTCAAAGAAAATGATTAAAACTGTAATTCTTGATGTTGTTTTATGGTCATTCTTAACATCTACAATCCCATGAACTAACATCACAGATTAATCAGTTGGCCTCTTAATTTGTCATCACGCAGAATGTCCGCCCATAAATTTTTAAATACAGTTCAAAAATAATGTTAATTGGTTAAACCATTATTTTTATTTTGTCACTGAAAGCTGAGTGAAGTGTCATGGGCTCTCTATCAGTGGTTTCCATTATACTGTGCCCATAAACTGCTTCAAGGTCAGTTTTATCATCCTGTTCATAATAGGGTGAGTTAGCACCAGCCCACTGGACAACTGATCCCAAAACAGTTGTTAAAACCAGACGCTGACTAGCTCGGATAGCTCTCCTCGGATGTCTGTGGTGGTGTTAGCCAAAGCCAGATGGCATCATTGAGCAGCAGAAGCAGTCCAGTGCACAGATAATACAACAGGTTCTCTTAAGCCTAATGCCAGTATGAGAAAAAAATAACATTCACGCAAAAAGGCCCTGAGATGCAGACATACATACATGCATACATGAACACATACACACGCAAGCAGGCACGAATGGGTAAGCTTACATGACTAGACATGCACGCTTATACACACAAGCTTGGCTCATACTCAAACATGCAAAATCACAAAATAGGCCTATGCATCCAAGCATGCATGGAAACATATAACAAGATACAAATAAGCTCAAGCACACAATAGATATGTAAATGCGTCCTTGTAAGTCAACATGTGTTGTAAATTGGCTCATCTCTCAGCATGTACACCTAAAACCTTGCATGCAGCGTGCCTTCTCTCTTCAGCCTTGCTCTGTAAATGCAGCCGCCTACTTATCCACACATATGCCTTTAAAAACACAGGGGAGTGCGCGCACGCACACATACACACACGCACACATACATACACACAGACACACACACCCACACATGCCCACACACATATACACACACAGGCTAAGCTCCATTGTTGCTGAAAGTCCACCTCAGCAGCCTTGTGTTAGAGTGGCCTTGGCGTACCACATGATCGACAGCTCAAAAAGAACTGCGGCTACACCAATGCACGGGCACACCCCCTCACACACAGCCTTGCTACACTCCTCTGTTGATTATGTAACTCAATGACAGCGCTCTGCCTCAGTGCTGCCATAGATTCCCTGCTAACTAGAAGCTGAGGGAATACATGGTCTGCATGCAGTCTGTGCTGTACCAAACTGGTGAGTCATTCTTCTGAATCAGTCTAGTACGGCCTGAATGTCTAGCGAGGCCCACAAGATTAGCTCAAAACAGTGTGGGACTATAGTTTGCTATATTGGATTCTACCTTGAAATGGGACAAAATTGAAGTCCTTGATCTGAGTTTTGCTGCTTACTGTATTGATTTCACTGCGTACAAACCACAGAAATGGAGTTACAAAAACACTGTTACAATGACAACTCTATGGGATTTCTATCTGCTGAATTTCTGTATAGTACCTTGTTATGTCAAATGTGCTTCAAATACAGTTTATTACAAGTTGCTCAAGCCAGTGCAAGTGCCGGCCTCTTAAACCACACACAAACTAATACATGCACACACAGCTCACAGTCACTCACACTCCCATCATCGTCTGTGAAAAAGAATATTGAAAGTATGCTTTACGAAACTCGGGAGAGGAGGTAGGATTTTCTCATTTTCACCCTCGTCTAGCAGATGTGTTTTTGCGAGAGAGAGTGGAGCAGTGCAGGCCAGGTCATTTCATTATCACAGTGAGAAAGCACTCCATGAAACTCTCCCAGGGAAGCAAAGAAGGCTGCCTTCATAATATTCCTCTTCTACTATTGTCAAAACTCGCTCTATTTTACATTCTGCAGTTTGGGGGCCCTTTTTCCTTTTACACTGCAATCACTTTCAATCCGTCTCTGTCACATTTGAATGTTGAGGTATTTGGGTTACTTTGTGCTTTCTGGTCATGCATGTATTTACTGATTCATAAGTGCGCTGCATGTGAAGGGGAGCAGGTCCAGATGTTGAGATTCTCTGCAGGAGCAATAGGGTCTAAGTATAACCAAATGCCAGTATTCATACTGTCAAATGAGCCACTGGCACTCGACCTGGACCTGCTTTCCAAAGTATCTCAGCGTGCACAACACTCATCTTGGGATGGAAACATGCCAGTGGAAACATTAGCTGAACAAATATGGTTATAATCCTGAGACGCTTTTGGGAAACTGGGCCCTTGTACACAGGAAAAAAAAAAAACCTCAGTGGCAAGATCATCTGAAAAACTAGAAACATTTAGCAGGTACGTACTAGATTTCACCAGTGGTCACAAAGAGGACGTCCTATTTTAAACGTATTGATTTTACATTAATTCACAGAAGCATTACACTCCCTTGGAACACCCCCAGCATTTCCACCAAAGCACCTCCACTACATGTAAAATCTTCATTTTATTGACTTTTGCAACCTCTTGAGTCACAGAAGTATTTTACAACATCTGTAGCAAAAGGGCAGCTCACACACTCCCACCACCATTACCGCTGCAGACTGCAGAGCAAAGTAATGTGACTAATGGAACTGGAATCAGCTTGTGTGAGGAGGAACGTTATTTTTCCCATGGCACAAGATGTGTTCATCAGCAGCGAAATTCAGGTCAGTCAGTCAAATAGCATCGCCTCACCTCAACCTCAATGATCCTCTTTGCAAGTGCACAGGCTAATCTCGGTAACAAATGTTTTTCCAGCCAGCGAGTCACTCAGCAGGCAGAGCTAGAGAAGCAGTTGTTGTTGTATACAATATTAAGGCCGTGAATTTCCTAAATTTACCCAATGCTAACGACAAGCAAGCTCATGTCCTATTCAGTGGTGCTGAATAGGACATGAGGTGCAGTTAAAAATATATTTCTGTAACTACAGTTCTTAATGTATGCGTGACAAAAAGTATTTTCACTCCTGAATATTTTAGTGGCAGCTAAATTGGGCAAGTGGTGCAGGCCTTTTGTTTAAATGTATTTTATGTTGTGCTGTCAACATAGTGAACCACAAAAGCCTTTATTTACCAGCAAGTACTTCAGATAAAGTTACTACCAGATTAAACTAGTACAGTATTTTCTTCTTGGAAATGCAGAATGTTAAAAAGCAACAGAAGCATTTTAACTGACAGGAAAACAGCCAAATCTTTGTGTGGCTGCAAATAACAAATACGTTTTCTTTATATTTATATTTTTGTCTTATTCCAACACTGTTTTAGGCTACTAAAAGCTTAGCTAAGATACCTGAATGCACACCATGTAGTGTTTTTCAGTGGTAATATTATATGCTTTTTCCAAGAAGAGAAGAAGAAGAATTTTTAAGTAAATGAACCTCACACAGTCAATTTAGACTAAATTCATGAAAGAGGGAAGACAGACGTGTGTGTAACATTCACCCTGTAACTCCATGACACTACTTTTTTGCCATATAGTAACAAAGTACAAAACTCCCTTTAAAAAAACATACAATTTAATTTTGCATGCTTAAAGAAAACACAATACAACATATTTAAATTGCTTATTTCTTTTTGTTAATTTGTTAATAATCTGTTCATTTCTCCAACAGTAACCTCTTCATGTTGTTGGCTGCTTTTTTGATCATTTGTCAGAAACAGCACCTGCATCATTTGCACCATATGTAAACAAACAACTACTGCTATTGGCCCTAAATACTCAGAATACAGTGTGATGTTCCAAACCCTGTTTGACAAGAGCGTTCAGATTAGTCTAGCAGTGTTGAGCTTGAAGGGCTTGAAAGTGGATGAATGGTTAAATCCCACTTGGATTCCCATCAGGTTTAATCTCCACTAATGTCTACACATCTCATTGAGTATTTTCTGTCTTTCCTTCCCCTGTAGTTCCTCATCCTGACATATGGCCAAACACCAAACCTCTCTTTTGATGTTACAGTGAAACATATTGCGGAGAGATCAATGTCTGTGCGTGAGGGTAAAGAGGACTATAAAGCAAAACATCCCAATCTCTTTCCTTTTGTTGCATTTCCTCCTTCATCCCTTCTCATCTTTACAGACAAACGGAGATGAGCACTCTGTTTCACGTCAGATCAAGGATGAGGCGAGTATTTTCTGACAATGGGACGGCATGGCCCAGTTGTTTGGGCTGGGATTGAGTGGCATTCTGCAGTCAGGCCGAGTGGACGGGAGCAAAATAAATAAATATAAAAAAAGCATCCAGATGAATTATGAATTGGCACAGACTGTGCTTTCTTTGGCTGTTACACGGCAGCACTGAGGTGCCTAGTAGAACAACGTGGCTGCAGTGTGCATTATAGCAAATGAGACATTGCCCCTCATTTATCAATATTTCCTTATGCTTAAAATGTTGGAAGATGATGAAGCACTGCAGCAAAACTTGCTCAGAAACAATAACATGCACGTAAAATATTTTTAAGGACTTGTTAAACTCTAATTTACTGCTGAAACGGCTTTGGCGGCAGAAGTTTGAAGACACTTAAAAGCAGCGACTGATCTATTTGAACAAGCAGAAGTTGCATGCTAAATTACCTCACACCCCACATTATAATCCTAAAGCGATTCAATAAGAAGCACTTTCCCTATCCTAACCCTGAAATCCCTCTCAGAGCCACCGTGTGAATGAAAATTGCTGTCCCCATCTTGCTCAGCCTGTTTCTATATGCTGCTGCTCGCTCTGTGGTGCTGCTGTCCCAGTAGTGTCTTCCGAGATCACTACGTCTCCACAAAGGCAGATGAAAGGGAAACACACAGAGATCACAAAAGGAGGCAAGCCTCTCTGTCCAACCCTCTGATCATCGCTGATTCCTTCATCAACATGGCTTTTACACGCAGTTCAAGCACACACAGAACATGAAAAGAGAGAATGACAGACAGGCATACACACAGGACACACACACATCCAAATCAACTTCATCCAAGAGCGAGGGGGATTCATTCTTGACCTTGAGAACAGTATGTACGACAAAATAATCCCAGGTTATACTGTTTTGCTTCCTGATTAATTCGCTTTTGCACACTAACTAGCTGTGCAAATACTTTCTCCAACTTTCTGAAGACCCGCTGTCGATAAACTAGTTACAAAACACAGACATTTTAAAAGCTGCAAGTTATCACACACCCCCACTCCTCCTCCACTCCTTTTCTCCTTCTCCTTCAGTTGGTTGAGAACAGCAATGCTTTTCTCACATCCATTGTTTGATCCATTTCACACCGGCCCACCTCTTCTTTATCTCCTCCTGTTTTCTCCGTCTTTCACTGGCACGCAGCCTGAAAGCTCACAGTAGTGGGACGGCTTTCGAGCAGTTTTGAATGAGAGGTTAAAATGCAAATGTAGTGCTCTTTCTGTTTTCCTTTCTATTCTTGCTCCACGTCTTATTTTCCCTCGTTCTTCTTCTGCGCAAATTTGATGTTGAATAGAGTAAATGAGTGTGAGTGTGAAAACTATTTTTTCCACAGTGAATTAATGCATAAAACAGTGTTTCCCCTCCTGTTTCCCTCGATCGTTTCAGTGCTGTACCTGTAAGAATCGATGTGGAATGAGAGTAGACAGGGTTTATGCTTCCTCCGAACACTTTAATAGGAATTGACGGTTGAGAATTCTGTTGTCACACCGTAACTGGATAGAAAAAAGCACATCATCTGCACCCCCAAATGATTTTACCCTGTCAAAACCTGTTATAGCTTCACACTTGCCTGTGACATTCACATGTTTCATGCACTACACCCTCACACACTAAAGACTCGTGCAAATGAGATGCACAGGCACAGATGCATGCACAATCGGTCTCTTTCTCACATGTACATGAAACATGTGAAATATGCCATGCGGTGTTTGATTTTGTTGCTTCTGACACAAGACATCCCGTCTGACTGTAAGAACCTTTAAGCCCTGAACACAGATCGATTATCACACCACAGCTTGATCCATCACAAAAAGAAGCATTGCTAATAGAGGACAGTGCTGGGGTGAGAAACAAATAGGCTGCAGAGCACAGACACGCACACACACATTCACACATGCACACACGCAGACAACACAACCCCTTGCGATAGTTACATAATTAGATGTACAGCACCTTGGCAATCAACAACTGTGATGTTGCCATGGGGACTATAGCTTTGACTATAAAAAGAAAGGATCTATATGTGGAGGCGGTTGAGGGCGGAGGTGCAGAGCGAGGCAGCGAGAGGAAGAAAGAGGAGAAGACACGGAGAATGAGAAAGTGTGAGAAAATTGGTGCGAGAGAAGTGAAAGTGTCACTGAGGGGCTGAGCAGCTCTCTGCTTATGTGCGAGCATGCGTCTGTGTGCATAGTGCACCTGCATGTGTGAGATTAGAAGTGTTCAAACCTTCACCGTGCGCGCCAAGTGTGTGTATGTACGGGCGCTGCCGTGTATGTCCGTAAGCTTGCAGGAGGAGAAAAAAAAAATGACAAGGACAAAATGTGATAGAGTTGGTTAGTAAGTGAGAGGAAGAGAAAGAAAAAAGGAAAAAAGCTAACTAGAGAAAGGGACAATTTTCAGCCTCTCTCTCCCTCCCACTCTAAGCTGACTGCATTGCCTCGGCTTTGCAGCATATAGTGAAGATTAGGCCAGACGAGAAAGCCATAAATTCTACTTTTCTCTTTGCAGAGGTGAACATAAATCATGGCTGCTACTGGCGTGCCATCACTGGGTTTCTGCTTTTCACTTATCTAATGAATAATAATAATAATAATAATAATAAAAAAAGTCCAAAAGCTGTCATATTATGAGCCGGGCAGACTGCTTTCACTTCCATCCCCCCACAACTTTTGTCCTCTTCTCCAGCCACCACTGAGGTAAAGAGACGATGAGTGGGTTTTCACATAATTGGGAGTATTCATGAGCTGCATATCGCTGGACTTAGTGTGTCTGTGGTGTGTGCGTGGATGTGTGTATATGAGAAGAAGAGAGTGAGAGCTGACTTGAAAGGACTGTGCATATGAAAGATACCTTACAGCATATGCAAATGTAAATATAGACACAAATAGCAGCACGGGCAAACACACCATGAATGCGCTCAGCGAGGAAATGCAACCTCTCTTATGTTCAAATAAGCACAAAAATGGGCACATGCATGCCCACACGCTCTTATGCGCACGTGCACACACACACACGCACGCACGCACGCACGCACGCACGCACGCACGCACGCACAAATACATTCTTGTTTCTGTTTCATGAGGTTAGGGGGTGAGGAGATGGCGTTGTAATGAGCTGTCACTCACAATAGCCTGCCCTTGTATTGGAAAAAGCCAGGGAGAGACAGTTATGAAAAACAAAAATAAAACTGTATATAGAAACAAGAGAAAAACAAAGTCTGGTAAAAGCTGCAGAACTAGCAAATGAAAGTATGCCCACACTTTGTCGGCCAAATTTGAAAAACACAATATTTTTCTCTCCATTTTGGCCCTTGGTCCTCACTTAACACGTGTCCACGCCCCAAAACAACAACTGTTCAAAAATGATCTCCAGAGAAGATACATCTCAAGAAGCCTGCCTCGTGTTTTAATGTGGGCGAGGAAAGCTAAGAAAGAGTAAAGTTCAGAAAATGTGACTACTATGTCAGGCAACGATGAAAAAAAAAATTGATTTTATTGACATGTTACCATAGAGCACAGGGCAAGCGTCAGTATTTTCCTCGTTAAAAGGTAGAATTCATAAACCACAATCGTTTTCTGCTCATTCTGCAACAGAAAATACATAAATGAAAATTTGTAAATCATGAGTTTGGCTGTCAAAACAGAGTAGAGGTGACCATGAGGGCAGGAGGGGGCAGAACAAAGATCTAAAGGAATAGTTCAACATTTCGCAAGAACCTGCGGTTTAACGGGATTATGAAGTCATCACAGTTGGGTTGCCAGGCAACCGTTGGAGACCTCAGGATGTCCATTCTCCTGATGAAAAAATAGTCCAGCACACAGCCCCTCGTAAAACCTCAACTTGACATTTTAACCCTTTTGTTTTCAAATGGATTAAACAAACGAGATATAACTTAAATAGTGAGCACTAGAGGGGCTAGAAGGTGCCTTTTATTACTTTTGGACAGATGGGCTTGTTAGAAATGAGTCCCTTTAAACTTTTTCCAGGCGACTTTGCGTTTTTTCAATGTAACCATTGTATTACCCTCATTCTCCACTCACTCCACTGGCTTCCCGTCTCCACCAGGGTGGAGTACAAGGTCTCCCTCCTCACACACCAATACATCCATGGACTTGCCTCCCCCCACCTCAAAGAACTTATCAACCCACAAAACACAACCCGCTCTACTCAGTCAAACCTCCTCCACATACCCAGAACCAGGCTCAAGACCAAGGGAGATAGGGCCTTCTGTGCTGCTGCCCCACATCTGTGGAATGCCCTCCCTGACACCTTGAGGGCACCACAACCCACTGACTGTTTTAAAAAAGGTCTTAAGACATTTCTTTTTTAGCAGAGCGTGTTGCCCCTTTTAGAAGTTTTTTGTTTTAAACCTTCCTCTTTCATATATGTTTTTTTTTTTGTTTTTTGTAGCGGTCTCATTGAAATGAATGAGGCTTATTTTTTTCATGCAGTGCCAATGACGGTCTGAACATGGCCTCAGTTAAGATGCAGTATGAATGGACAGAAAAAGATGGGACGTAGAGGTAGAGCGGTGCGAACAGAAACCAGAATGAGGCAGAGGGAAGTAGCATGGACTCACTGTTGGAGAGCATCAGCAACAGGCGAACTGAACCTTTGTTGTCACATTGCTAACATCGTGAAATGTTGCTGTTTGCTTAGGTTTAGACAACAAAACTGCTTGGATAGGTTTTGGAAAGATCATGGTTCAGGTTAAAATGTTACTGTTACATACGTGATATAAGTTAAGTACGTTACTTAACAATTTTGACTTTCGGTTTGACTCAGGACACCTACAGCAGTGTTCAAGGTGAAAATCCTGTGTTTCCTTTACCCATCCATCCACCCCAACCCCTCCAAAAGTGGGCTTTCTTGCTCGTTATACCACATCACGAGTTCCACATTCGTTCCCATCATAATTACTATGGCCACTAGAGGTCGCAGCCGAACAATCAACATAAATATGGGTCACGATAACGTACCTGCAGAGGTGACATGTATGGCTGTTTTTGTGGTGAGGGTGAGCTGGCCATGCATAACTGTACTGTCCAATGAAACCACAGCAAGGGCTTCTATGCAATACATAACCTCAAAACTATTCTGCTTTCTTCAAACTCTGTTCTGCCCTGAAATTACAGGGCAGTATAAGAAGATCCAGACAGACAGATGAGAGATCAGCTCTTCTTTCCTCTACACTCACACTCACACTTTGCTTGCCTGCATATTTCCATCAAATAATCACTAATTCCACGCTCCCTGCCTGATTAAATATAGAAAAGGCAGGAAGAGAGGAAGAAGAGAAAAAGAGATGAGTGTCAGGAACAGAGGAACAGAGCAGATCGCGGGAGAAGAGAGGAGTAAGAATGGAGGAGGAGGAGTAAGAAGGAAGTGATACAGTCAAATCTGCCTGTTAGGTTCTGCCAAAGAAACAACAGGGAGTTTTTCAGTAAGACAGCTCTATTGGCTCCCAGCTAGAGCCCAGGTGGGCGATGTGAATGTTCTCTCACTCCCACACACTTAAGAGTCAAAAATATGCACATGCACGTGATTGAATACAGTATACACATACGCACGAGCGCTGATGTTTGCATGTACTGTAGCAGCCTGCCTACAAACACATACAGAAGGAACGCGCACACAACGTCAACAACAAAGCACACTTAGGGCAGAGAGGAAGAATCTTTTGTTTTTATCAAGCGTGAAGGACATGGTGGCCAAAACGTCAATCCATTTCTCATCTTTGTCTTTTATTACACTCATTCATTCCTATATTCACAATGATGGCTTCAGCTGTTCAGTGGCCTGTGATAATGTCAAAAGCTTGCTCCCTCTGCAATTCCACATCCAAGAAAACACCAAGAGGAGACTGAAAAGGAAGAAAACTTGAATTGGTGACCATGAAAGTGAATGTAGCACTGCAAAATAAATTGAACTTTGTTACAGTATGAAACATTCACCATATTTTCTCTTTTAACTCCCCATTATGCATTCTTTCTTACTCTTTGCCTTTTACTGTCTTTCTTTCTTCGTTTACGATTATTTTGTTTGTCAGCCCCCTCTGTTTTGTTCTTCCTGTAAAACTGAGGGTTTAGCTAAGGATAAGAAGAAGAGAGCTGAGAAACTGTATGTGTGAGAGAGTTTTAAGAAGCAGCAACAGCACAGCACCAGGTTCAGTTCCTGGGGGAAGTGAGAAAGAGGGGAGGAGAGGGGAATGCGATTTCATTATTAATGGAGGAAAAGTTCCTTCAAATTGAACCTGTAAAGTATCTCCAGCTGCATTTCCTTTCAAACAGAGGGAGACTGGGACAGGAAGAGGACGGGTGAAGACCTGAATGAGTAAGGGGTAAAGAAAATGGACAGATGATATTATCAGAAGACAATTTTACAGTCCTTGTTTTTTGTTGTTTGCCACAGTTTGGTTTACTTTGGTCGTGCTTATTGTCATACTTTCACTTATTGTGCAGTCAAAACAAGGCCTCTAAGTGGTCTTGGTCTTTGACGGCATCATGAGTTGACATTTAACAAGGAAGCTTCAAAGCAAGTATGTCACTTTTAAAAGGAGAAGAAACACGGTTTTATTCTTACAAATGAAAAGCTGAATTCATAAGCAATTAAATGCACCATTGCTCAGTTAGATACGCTTGGTTTTTGTTGTTGTGGGATTACTTGGTCTGGTATGACCAGTGGCTCAATGTGGCTAATGTTAGCTAATGTAGCAAACTTCAGATTGATATTGCTGTATAGCTGATATTACAGAATCAGGATGTCTGATGTCAGTTTGCTGACTTTGGTACTCTTTATTATTTATTGGTGCTACAGTTACACTGTAATTTAACATGACATTCAATAAGCCTGTTGAATCTTGCTGAATGATAAACTGATGTATATAGTATAAAATATAGTGAGGCAGTAGAACAAGTTACCAAACTAACTCAGTAATGTCAGTTATAGGGATTCATAGTTTTTTGTTTTTTGTTTTTTTTTTAATAAAACATTTTTTATCCCAGGAACAAAAGCATACAATGCCAGGAACTGCACTTGTTTTTAAGATATAAGTTCATTAAATTCAAAATGCACTGGTCATATTCCTTAATGCAACAAGGAGAATATGCATGGACCTCTGAGTGACCAATCTGAATACTGAAAACTGTTGAATGTGTTTATGAAATAGCTTTCAGTGTGTTCCACAGGGGCACGCACAGTGGTTGCATATGTTATAAGAAAGTTCTAGGCCTTTGTATTTTCTAAATATATTTCAACATGCTCTAAATATTTCAAAAAGAAACAAAAAAACAAAAACAAAAACACGCTTTTCCATTATTATACAGTATTTCTTTGGAAAAGGGATGGGTTTTCTGTGGATTCCCGTTTCCTAAGATTAAATCCTAGTCATTGTACAGCAATATCTGTCTTAAATTGGCTAGCAGTGGTTAACATTGGTCACCATTAGCTGCTGGTCATACCTGTCGAAGTTAGGCTGTAGTATTGTAGTATTTGTAGTATCAAAACCTCTGAGTGTACCCAAGTGATTAACTGTGTGTTTTATTGCTTAATAATTCACCATTTCATTTGTAGGAGGATGATTATGTTATTTTGTGTCACAAAAATTGCCTCACTTTAAAATGTCTGAATGCTGCTCGGTTCTTCATCCGTGAGTTACTGCATGGCATCAGAGTTTTTTTGTTTTTGGGCAGAGGAGCGTCTGCTCACATGCTACACTCCCTTGGTATTAATTTCAGTCCTATGCTTTGATGTACTTTGCAGGAATGGTGCCAAAACACAGCAGTTCTTCATATTTATCTCATCTTGGAAACAGACCCTCTTTACATCTGGCACTAAATGACACAAATGAATTTGGAATTTGTCCAGACTGAGCTTAACCACATAAAAGTGCACATGTAAATGCACCCAAGATACACAGGAGTAGTTGATCCAACCACCGCGGGGACACATTTGGCCCCAATGATGCAACAGTGTACATCCCATATACCTAATTCAAATATGACTGCATACTGTATGCAGAAAGGTAGTAGACAGTGAGATGTTTTGAATTATTTTGTATTTTGTATTTGTGCTTCCTTTTGTGTTTAAAAAGATCTAAACTGTCAGTAGCTCACACCACTTATATGAGCGGTAATTGCTTGTTATATGAGACACAATTTTGAAAGAAAGTGCATGCATCATTACAAATTTCCATATATTTGAATAGTTTGGTGCTTTCTGAGAATGAAAGTCTGGATACGCCTGCATTTTCTGAGGGAGCGAGCAGATCCATTTAGTGTCGATCTCTGAGATGAATTTTAATGACATTTACATTAATATCTCTTCATCATGTAGAACCCATCGGATGCTTTGGTTGTGTGATGAAAACAGTTACATCTACAGCATGTTAGGGGATCACTTCCAATTGTCAGACCTCCACCTTTAACATCCAACCACTCTGAAAACTTCCCTCGGGATATCCCATATGTCAGGGCTAATGTTTTACATTGTATGAGCTAAAGTTAAAGCGCTTATGCAACTCTGCGGTGGAGCAGCCTTTATTTTCATTACCTGTCAGGATAGGTATTATGTCATTCTTATGACAGCACTGGCCAATATGTCAGCCTCTTTAGGCTGAGTGCATCCATCTGTGTTACTATATATCTGACTGTAATATCTTGCTGGCTGATGGCCAACTGAATCTTGGTCTGCCAGGGTTGCTATTGTATCTCACCGTATCTCTCCAGCTCTCTCCTCTACCCTCACCGCCCCCATGGACCTAAAAATATTGGACATAGTGATAGGAAAGCAGATGCTCCAGCCAACTTTTTACATCCTTTAAAATCCATGAAGAGAGCTGACCATTTGTACACTTCCAAGAATTTCTGCGAGGAGCAAAATCCAAATCTATAACTAAATGCACAAGTTTGTACTTCCTGTGGTTGCAAGGACATTTAGCAAGAAGAAATCTATAGATATCCAAGTGAATACTTTTATGGAGGAGTGCCTGGGAATGCTGAGGCAGAGTGACTGATTTCAGGCGATAGTTTCTCCCCTGCAGAGTTAAGAGGGCCCACTAGCCCTTGGGAGCAGCCTGTCACAACTAGAGAAACTCCTGCTGGAGCCACTCTGTTGAGGTTTTCAGCCAGCTCCCAGGGGGTCCCCACCACCACTTACCCGTTGAAACAAAAATCAATGGCTTAATGATCCAAAACAGGAAATAGAATGAGAAAAAAAAGAAAGTCCCTAAAACAACAAAATGTCTTTTGGCAAGGGACATTCTGTCCTGGGCCTTCATTTGTTTGTTTGTGTGTGTGTGTGTGTGTGTGTGTGTGTGTGTGTGTGTGTGTGTGTGTGTGTGTGTGTGTGTGTGTGTGTGTGTGTGTTGAAAGAAATTTGCCAGGATGGTAAGTGAGTATATATGTGTGTGCGTACATCCATGCGCAGCTTTGAGAGAGTGAGCTTACCCTAGCTTAGTGGCGCAAAACATATTGATTTATTGATTGCCTGTTTCACCCCCTCACCATCTCTCTCTCTCTCTCTTGCACTCTCTGCCTGTTATAGAGGCTCCAGGGACTCGAGACTGCAGCGGGGACTGAAAAGTCACGTGAGGTTGGGAGAGATGGAAGAGGAGAGAGAGTCAGAGAAGGAGAGAAAGAGACAGAGACAGAAAGCGAGGGAGGGTGTCCCATCTGAGAGTTGATCCAGCAGCCTTTTAACCAAGGACCCTACATCATTCAGATTTATGAACTAAGGTCACGACCAAATCAAAACCTTGACCTATCTGCGAGGATGCCGATTTATAAGCACCTTGTAGTGGGGAGTGGTGAAGACTTGGCAGGAGCTAGTATTCTTCTCCTTGGCCCTGGCTTCCCTGTGGAGAGAGCTGGATCACGGCTAGAGGAGAGGCTGGCTGTAATTTGTGATTAGCAGACAGGTTGTGCTTTATGATATACTACCTCCGGCTGGTGCAACTCCCAGTTGAGAAGAATGTCACTGTCCCACGCTGTATACAGTAAAGCCTGCTGTCTCACTAAAGCAAAGCAGTCTGGAGGAGGTCAAGTTCCAACCCTGCATAGTAGGGATTTTTTCCAGGTCTGCTAAGTCTGTTAGCATGCTATCAGGAAATCCTTACGAGCCCAGCTTAGTAGCCTCAAACAAACAGCTAAACATTGTCACAAAGTATCACAGACACATAATGACACTTAATGGGAGCTTATCTGCAAACACTTAAGACGGGAAAACGGCATCAAGTACACTGCGTAGCTAACAGAAACACGTGTCACCATCGATTTGTACCCCCTCCGGTTGCTTATGACTCATGGGGGATGCTTATGACAAGCATCCCCCATGTTAGCGCAATGTCCCTTCCTAAACCTAGTCTCTCCATAAATTATGGACAGGATGAAATACGAGTCTCCATTCGACAGCCCTTCATTTCCCGCTCCCAGAGAGACCTTGCACAAAGAAACATTTGCCGCTTTTTTGTTGTCCTTCTCAGAACAAGAACAAGGGATGCAAAGGAATGAACCAAAGTGAATTGCCTTTAGAAACAGTGAATAACAAAGAAGAAATCCACTAGGAAAGAAAGTGCAAAGTCACAGAGAGAGAGAAAGGGAGACTACAGTAGGTCTTTCCATTTTCCCCTCACCAGTTGCCTCCTGGTTGTCATGACGACGTCTTATCCCGGGGCTCATGCTGGTCTGCTCCCCCTGGAGGCAGCTGGGAAATCAGGTAGGGGAGGGCCACAGGGACCGAGGCCGTTCTATTCTTAAATACACAGCATCAGGCAAATGCAATTACAAACCCGAGGAGGGCCAGAGACTAATCTAATAAAGTAGAGGTGGTCCACATGGTGAAAGCCTGCCACTTGCCTCAGATGGCACGCCCAGGCACAGAGCGCCACGGCCCCCCTGTGGCACTGACTGACCCCCCACCGTGTGATGTACTGGAAGAGAGTAGATGTATGACTGTTATAGAGCGCACAGCATGAACACTCATTTTATCTTTACTTCAAACCCACTGACTGAAACAGTTGATTGACTGAGACTGAACTTTACAAAACTGTCTATAGGCCAAGCTCTGTCTCCTCCGTGTAATATTTTAATGGTAGAAAATGCTGTTCTGTCGCTTTTTGTGTAGGGAAAACCCACTAAATACATTGTATTTAAGTCACAAAATTTTGAGAGGTTCTTGGAAAAATGTGAGGCTCTAGAGCACCTTAATAGAACTGACTGTATGTACGTATATACACATTTCTTTACCATAATGGTGTTTTGTCAGATCTGTCTGGTTTCATGCAGTTTGAAACATGATTCCTGCAGCATGGTGTTGGCCTAAGATGGTGAGTTGAACAAAATCTGTCTACTCAGAGGGGTTAAAGAGTCCAATTGAGTCTTGGACGTCAGCTCGTCAGCCCCAGCCAACTCACTCAGATTACAAATGAGAGGATCTGATGATGTCGACTGCAGCCAAATTCTTCTAATTAAAATCACAATGGCTGAAAACACTGCAACGCTGGTTTGTCTTTGCTGAGGGACGCCCACTTTGCCCTTATTAAGGGAAACCTGGAGAGGAAAGGTTAATAGCACTGAGCTCTGTAATACAAGTACTGGTGTAATCCTATTAAGTATGGTATATAATACAGTTGTGGGACAGCGGTTTAGTATGTCACATATGTGACTGTGTTAGAATCTGCTTTGTATTGCCTTTACTATATGCTACCTTTTTGTTACACCTCGAAAACTGCCGATTACATTTTCTCTGCTTTGAGTAAGTGTGCAGGAGATTTATGTTCTTCCCATCGCTCGATAAAATCAAAGAGCTGGGAATACTCCCTCCTGGAGAAAGACAACTTTTCTGCAATTTCTCATCCAAGCTACAGTAGTTCAGTACACCTTCACGTCAAGTGACAGAATGAACATTAATTATGATGAAAATAAATCATTAGGTGGGGGTGGGGGTATAATTTATGAGTTATTTAGCTGCAGTTTAACATCCATCAGATAATCGTTATATTGAAATTATAACAAGTATAACTGAAAGCTTCCATTACTATTCCTGGATAATATAAAACACACACAACAAAGAGAAACTACTGATTATAGTGAACTATTGAAGTGCACAAGGGACCGGAAAAAAAAGAGAGTGGAAAAAAAAAGGCCCATAAACTCACTTTCTCCTTTGTCTCGCAGCTATTGCACCACATTAATGCAGTGTTATCTAGTTTGCCCACACAGCATCTCGGCATTGATGTGAAACAATTATTTCTGGCTGGTTCAGACAGCTAAAGTTTAACTCAGTCAACTTTGTGTTGAGTTAGAAGGGTAAATGCCAATCAGAAATCACCATTCTGGACTGACTGTTGACTGATAAACAGACACACATGGGCGGATTTACTGAGGCTTTAGTAGCTTGTTTCAAATGTGTTCTGTGCCTGGAGACATGCATGTTATTTATTAAACAAGCTCACTGGCCTGGAAGAGCAGTTTGCTTGTCATCTGAAGCCCACCTTGCATGTAATCTGTAAAAAGTACCTCTCTTCTTTATGCATATGCATTTAGGACATAGTCACAGATATCATGAGAAAGATAAGGTAAGTTTGGACATGTGGCCGCATAAAGAGGGACATATCTCAGAGGTCCATGAGGCAGTGATGAGTGTGAATCTTATAACAGGCTGTAACAGCAACAACCGGAGTGGACCACACTCCGTGAGACTGCAGACCTGTGCTTTATGATCAAGACTCTGCTCTTGAAGAGTAATGTAGCCACTTTCCTCAAGACTACCAGTTTCTGACATACTCTGACTGAGATGCAGGTCAGGTTTTTGATTTCTCCAGTAGACTGTAAGTGGTGACCTTTGAGGTGCATATCTAGCTTTAAAGGAAGCCTCTTTCTCACTAGTATCATGGACTTGCACTTTGACTGTATCTCCGCAATCATGTACAGAGCTGAGTCATCAGCATACAAATGCATCACCATGTCACAAACGTTGATCTGGTTCTTAGTAAAGGAGAGGGCTTCCAATGTTTGGGCTGACAGGACAGGCTAGATGCATCTGTTTAGCTTTGGAGCCTTGTGGATAGACAGGAGTTTGACAATAGTCCATGGTGTCACACTTTTTCACATGTCTCTTGATATATCCAAGAGACATATCCACAGCGATGTCACACATAGCTGTGGATATGGATTAACCTGTTGGGGAAAAAACTGTTGTTGGCCTGCGAATGCTGCTGACACACATACCGGCCCTCCTGCCCACTATGAATTGTGTATATGTACCCTGTCACCTCCAAGTTCCCAGAGTTAAGTACAGCGCACACAGCAAACCACAGTCTACATGATAGCTTAATTATTTGCCCAGAGACTCAGGGACCAACAAGTACTCATGTGCTGGAATAAAACAATCTGACCCCAGGTTTTCTGTGTGTCAATAAGATTGTGGAAATGTTTAGAAATGTGCACCATGTGAGCACAATGCAAACTAAAATAACAAAAGTCTTAAAGCTAGATTTGGCACCAGGTCCCTCTACAACACAGGACCACAAGATTAGCTAATAATGGTCTACTCGCTTCAGCTGATATTGTACCTTGCAAATTCCTATAACAGTTTTCAATTTATCAAATTAGGTGCAGTTAAATGACACAGGCCTGTAGAGGCCTATGGCCCTGAGGCAGTGGCCTGTTTTGCCCTGTTGGTAATTCAGCCTTTATGACACACAATCCTTTCCAATATGAGGAAGTTTTTTTTTTTCTTTTCTTTTTTTTTTTTTTTGCACTTCTGCTGCAGGTGGTTGAGAGAGTCTGCAGTATATAATGGTCTGAATTTGAAAGGCCTATCAGATTGTTGTTGTAGACATATCTCTGGGGGGTTTTGGTTTGGGTTATTTAGGCAGATATACTTCTTGTTAGTATCTGATAAAAAGCGAACACAGTCTGTGACCACTGTATAACTACAAACAAAAAGGGCACATCCAGCGGGCTGATGTTATAAATGTACTTGCTTGATGAGATGTCAAAGACATTAGGCTGTAGTTTCCTTGGGGTTAGGAAGTTTCCTGTTTAGAAGTCTCCAGTGCACAGACACATAAAGACCTTACCCAGTTCATGATGTTCAGGTTTTTAGTATCTTCAGAGGGGTTCTGATTTGTTGTTTTAAAATGTTAATATTCATGAATCTGTGTAAGCATTTCTTCTTTTGTTGCTAGCTTTAAATACAGTGTGGGCTGAATGAGTGAGGAGTTACAATTTATTAACTGCTGGAACTGAGACCCAAAAAAAATAATTTCCCTACACAAGATTTCTTTGAAAGCAAACCCCTGTTGCTCAAAACATTCCTCCACATCAAAGAGGTCAACAAAAGTGTAGCTTTTATGACTAAAATTGTTGTGTGCAACTAGAGGAATGAAATAATTTCTGTGTTGCCTCTGTAGAGGATTGAGAACCGACAAGAGTTGAATGTTATTTTACTTGCCATTATTATGAGACTCATCTTAACCAAGGGATTTTAATAACAACTATGAAAACTGCAGAGGAGAGAGCTAAGGGACAGAAAGGGGAACAGGAGGAAAGCACCCAGGGGAGAGAGCAAAAAGCAGAGGAGAAGGTGCAGAGAGAGCTGTGGCTGACATGAGATGATACATGCATGATAATAAATGAGGAATAAAGGGAGAAAGGGAAGCAGAGAAAAACAGAGGAATACTGCTCTTCCCCCCAGATAGAAAAAGAGACGCATTACAAGACTCAGCTGAGTTATGCTTAGCTTACTTTGAACACATTTTGACATATGATATCTTAAATTTGACATTTCTTCCTCTGCCATGGTCCCTCAATGACGAATGCAACCGAATCAAAGGAACCGGCAAACTTAAAAGACCCGATGAAGGGGAATTTTTTAGGTCTCCTATCTGAAGATCTGTTTAAACAACACACCTCTAAAATAGAATTTCCCCGCGCTTAGTAATTTTACTAAAAAGGAAGGAAAAAAGTAATCCTGTAGTCCGAGCCAGTCTCCACACGCGAGGCCAAACAGCCAAAGAGCTCCCAACATGTGGGCCAGATGAACCTGCTCTCTTGGAGCCTTGCCTGGACAAACAAGAGAGTAAGCTTGTAAGGTCTGTGCATCAACACACCTGACATCAGCCAGGACTCTGCTTTGTAACACATGTAGGCTTTGGCAAGGCATGAGAAAATTTAGCATAATATGATATTGAAGCTCCTATAACGATATTTCTCAGTTCTATTTTTACTCTACAAGCAGTGATATACAACACATAACAAGCAGCTCTGACCTGAGTGGCATTGCGCACAGACTTGCCTGACTTGCCAGACTTTGTGAGTACCTGAAGGATGAAAAAGCATATCCACTAGGAGGGCAGGTCATTATCAACTAATTTTCCCTGAGAATTGAGCCAAAATGAAACTATATAACTTCATTCAAAATCCCACTGATATTTCTAATAACGCAAATAACTGAAAATTAGCCTTGGAACATAACCTTTCTCAACAGCATATCAGTCGGCACACAACAAGAGTGTAGATAAGGACGGTGTGATATTGTTGTTTACTTCATATTTCTGCTTTTAGGTGCTTTTAACGAATGCCATTTCCCATAAGCTCCAGACCATTGTTGGCTAAATGTCACAGCTAACTAAAAGAGGCGAGGTGAGGCGAGGCGCCACGGCTAGTTCAGACATGTCCACAAAAACAGCAGGACAGAGAGGACCAAACAGTGTAGACATTTTTAGACAAAATAGATTACAGCTTTCTAATTATAAACCCAGTTATGATGAAGGTCTTTTGCGCTGGTAAATGTTAATGAGAGCTGCGTTTTTTTAAAGTTTGCAAGTAATTGTTTTTTAACTTTGTTAAATGAATCGGCAAGGTTTTATTTTCTAACAGCAAGATATAGCAAGTGAATGCCAATTTGTCTTAAAGTAGGAACACGTGTAAACCTCAGCAAAATGCTAAATCAAGTTACCATAATTAAACATGGTGACACTCAAGAAGGTTTCTGTATGGTTATTCACTGCCCCGACTGTTCAGGTGCTTTATTGTACGTTGCAGACATGCAGCATCAACTCTTAAAGATGCATGCGACCAAAGCTAAAAGCTATTAAATAAGTCCTCCAACTCCTCCGATGTTAAAAGCAACATTTCCATCAATGGGTCAGCGCTTCTGCTCAATCTAATGAGACAACTAAATTCTCTAAAAAGTCTCCAAAGTTTACATTGTCTGACTTAGACTATCATGCTTGTCCATTTGTTCACACACAGCCCTGCAGGACAGTCTTAGGTGTTCCCCTTTCCTCCTCACCTGTCCTCCTCTGCTCCTTTGTTCCTTTCCTCGTGTCCTCTTTTACTCCCCTGTTGTCTCCCCCCCACCTCTTCCCTCTGCTAATGAGCAGGGTAATTACGGTTGGCCCAGGCCAAAGGGAGAGGGGGAGGTTGAGGAGGAGAAGACAAAACAGGAGGAGAGAAGGAGGAGATCCTGCCTAGTCTAGCCTGGTGCTCTAGATAGCATTAGTTCTCTCCTCTTCTCTCCCTTTCTCTCTGACACATAGCCCTACGCTTAATTAAACATGCCTCGGAGGGACGCAGAGAGAGAGAGAGAGAGGAGAGGGGAGGGGGGTTCATGTTGGCAAAGAGTTAGAGGAAGGGAGAGGGAAAAGTGAGGGTGATGCAAATGCAGAGAGAGAGGCAGATAAGAAGCTGGTGATGGAGTGTGAGAGAGGGGGAGGTGGGGAGAGTGAGGGGAAAGGTGGGGAGATATGGTGAGGAGGGTGGAAGGGTGGGTGGTTAGTGAGCCAGAGAGAGAGAGAGAGAGGAGCTGAAGGGGGTTTGGTGCGAGGTAAGAGAGCTGAGGATGAGGACATCTTCAGCTGAAAAAACAAGTGAGATCTGATGGAGACAAAAAGGAATTAAAGTCTGGGCAAGAGTGAGGGGAATGGGATTACTATAATATATGAAAATAATAGCAAAGAGATTCCCCTGAGACTGTGGAGTACATACTCCAGAGTAACCAAAGTGGTGAAAATGGTGCCTAGACATAATCTATCTGCATACTCATTTCACAACAGCAGGTGAGAAGAAGACTACAACCCAGTGTTGAAACCCATTGATGAGTTCATTAAAGTGCACTACATCACGGAGCACTGTTTGAAGCCTGCAGCACACACCAGACACGTCCAACAAATCCTACAAATTAAACCAACCAAAGTATGTTATTTGCCTAATCCCTCTACAACGACACACACACTCTATCAGCATCATTTCTCCGTCCTTCGCCTTCCAAAACCAGTATAATTCACTACTGACAATAAAATCTGTTTTATGACATGACAACACTATGGTTAAGGTATGGTGAGGTTTAGGTACAAAAATTACTTAATTAGGGCTTGGGAAAGATCATGCTTTAGGTAAAAAAAGATACTTTGTCAAGTCTAGGGTTACATCGCGGTTGGGTTCATGGTGGTGACTTTAAAACACAGGGATGAACAGTAATCTCTTGTGTTAAAGTCCAGTGTTTTGTTGATCTATCCATCCGGACCAACCTCATCTCTGTGTGGACTTTAACATCACCTGATTTCCTCTGTTTCCCCTGTCATAACTATTACAATGAACATGAACTTATGTCATTTGGGACTTACTAAAATGGCCGAGGCTATTGTTCTTCTTCTTTGAGAAAGGAGTTGGGGTATGGAAGCCATGATGTACCAAATCCAGGGTTCTGAATATGAGGACATTTTTCTCGAGACTACACATATCAACCAGTGATGATATGCATCATGATGCCACCCATCGTGAGGATGGTGCTAAACAAAAGGCCATTGGGTCATTCAAATCAACAGGATTCATCCCTTGTCAGCATGGATGTGCTCAGCAGGTTGTTTGGTACGCTGCCCACTAAATTTGAACATATCTTGTGTGTGTGTGTCCTCAATGAAATACATCAACAACCAGCAATCTGTCCACGAGATCCTGATATGTTTTATGTACTAGTGAATATTTTGGCCTGACAGTGGGAGACAGTGGCCTCCAAAATTTTAAGGGTTCAGCCTCTGGGGAGCATAAATGTCCACAGAAAAAAATGCATACAATTTCTGCATTAAGTTTCAAGATATTGTCATGGCCTGAAGTGTTGTGCACAACAACAGACCATTCATCTGACTTAACAGCACATGTAAGTAGGGCAAAAACACAAAAAACAGAAAATTTTGTTTTCTTCCACGGACTGTATTTATGTATTCCACCCCTACAGCAAACAGCTAGACCACAGCCATATATTCACAAGTAAGGAAAATATAAGGCCAAAACATACCTTTAATGAAGAGAATGAGTGACAACATGCTGTGGACCCATGCCAATTAGTGAGCTTTGCTGTTGTGAATAATAAAGTAGGCTAATAGCAGCACAATTATGAATGTGTAATCACATTAAGGGGACATGGAGACATGGCTTCAACCTGGTAATGATGACATGCAATTAAAGCACAACTGTTATCTCCAGCATCATATCAATAATTCATCACCACACGCATTTTGTGTTTCCCAAAGATGACATCCAATGATTAATAACTAGATACATATGTCTGTCTGTTCTCCAAATGCTGACAGTTGATGCCACATAATTGGACAGAACTTTTTCCACAGTTTTGAGAAGGACTCAAAGAGTTTGGAAGATAAATAATAAAAAAAGAACATACGGGCCAAATCGACTCTGAATTTAATTAGGTGAATATCAGTTGTCAGACAGTTGTTAATGCTTACTAATACCTCTCCCTGTGACAGTTATGGAGTCAAAGAAAAGCAGAGCCAGGAAATGGATGCTTTTGTGTCTTCATAAAATGATTTTAGAAAAACACATAAAAGGCACATTAAATGCTCCCCCTTACAACAAAAAAAAAGGCATCATCATATAGTTCTCTAAGAATCCAAAAATAGACCAAAATGCCCAAGTTTAGGCAATGCAAGAAAACAGAAAAGCAGACGTATGAAATCGTCACACACAGGTGGATCACCTGTTTTGACCGCACACTGCCACATACTCTGCCAATCTCCATTTAAAGAGATTTTTTTTAAAACAATCCTTTTACTCTCAAGTAGTGGAGGTTTATTGTCTAAAACCAACCATAGTCAAGGTGTGCCATTTGAGGGGTAAAATTATTCTTTGCTAAGGTATAAAGAAAAAGAAAACAATCAAAGAGCCATATATTTACTCCCACATATAAAAAGACATTGCCAGTACAGCTTACACAGAAAAATTAAAACAACTTTCCCAAAGTTTAATTAAAGAACAGGCGCATTGTCGTCAAGAATCAACTGCCAGTCCCGACATCTGGGCTCTGTTGAAAGCGCTGCAGCTTGCATGCTGCTACAAGCGCCTGCAGATTTTCTCAGCGGCCCGCCTCGTTGGTGAAAGAGAGGCGTAGCAAATGAAAGAAACGAGCACTCCCAGGTCCTTAGCATTGCAACGAAAAACAAAAAGACAGGAAGGAGTGAAGACATGGAGATGGAGAGCATGAGCAGCTTCAGACAGACTAACAGGGTCTGCGTTACTCACCGCAAGTGATTTTGGAGTGAGTTGTACTTTTAAACTTTAATGAATAAAGCCCTTGAGTCATGATGTAATGAGATCAAGACAAGAAAAATAACAGAGAAATCCCAAAGAGAGAGAGAGAGAGAAAGAGAGACAGTGTGGGGGAGAACAAGAAAGAAAAGAAATGCTGTGTCATTATTGTTGACTCAGCACTCATTGAGTAAACACACTGGGATCATACTGTGCACACGCTGTCCAGTGTATGCACATATCCAGCCTCGACTCACTGTTAAATTACTATTGATTCACCGGTGCCTGCACACAGCTCGCAACAAAAGGATTTGTGTATCAAACTTCTGCCAGAAACTCTAAAGACAATGCTGGACAGGAGAAAGAAATCTGGGATGGACAAAGCGGTGTGATGCTCCATCTAGCAGATATGACTGATCATAATAATAACATGAGGATATTGAATTAAGAAAACATTTGGTGCTCCATCATCAGTTCTATTCTCCCATTTGCTTACTAAGCACATTAAAGCAGAGACATGTATAAGGAATCTTCATCTGTGACTGATCTGTGTTACCCAGCCTCCTTCACTGTAGCTCCAACGGCAGGTTAAACATCAGTGTGGTAGCACGATGCTGAAATGCTCAGTCATTACCATTTTAAACTGAACCAAACTAACAGACAACATTTGCAGCATTTTACAATGGCCAGTCCTGGGTGAGTAGCTGTTTCCTGGTACAAATCCTCTGGCGTGCAGTTAGTGATGGCACAAATAAAAGAACAACTGTGTAGTTAGTATGAGCAGAGGCAGTAACGAAGGCTGAGGGAATGAAGAACAGAGCGCCATCTGTGCAAACCCATACTTGAAGTATAGAAAAACATTATTCGCTCAGAGGGAGGCAAAAAGCAAGCTGTCTTTGAGTTTGAGGGAGAGTCAACATCAGCATTGCCTTTCCAGGATGATGAAAAAATTAGTGACTGAATGATGCAGAGATTTTCCTCTTGGACTGACTGAACTGTCATTTATTAGCTGCAGTCTACAATGACTTATTATTTTGGATGAGTGCCTAGATTGAGATGCAGTTATTTAGATGTATTGCTCAGTGCTAATGTACAGTAGGTCCAGTGGCGAACTTACCAAGCAGCAAATGCCATTAGTTGATGTGATGTTATAATTGGTAAAGTATCTGAGACAACTATAACATGTTTGCAGAAATAATTCCTTGCAATAGCTACCACATCATCATGCTAATGTATTAATGCAGTGTAGATATTATCGTGTCTCTGTGGACACGGCCGCTCTCAGACACCGTCTTAAATGCTGTCTTTGTGTTCGGCTCACTAGTACCAGTCGTTCATTCCATGTCAGCTTGTTTGAGATTATGGGAGCTGCTGTCAGTCCAGTAAGAGTACTGGTGGCACCATTTCAAAGGGATCACCGGAAAATGCAGTGCAAGAACACAAAAGCAGTGACTTCCCACTTCTCACTACTAAAGGTGTCCCCAAAATCAATAAAAAGATAAACAGGAATCTTCAAGATTAGAATTTAAAAACATACTGAGGTGATGAAGCAGACATTTTAATTATTAGTGTGCAGAGAGGGATACTCACGGCAGCCATTAAAGGAGAAAATATACACTAGGTAGCTTACCACTAAGTGCTCTTGCAAGGGCCATGTCGAACTTTTAAGTCCTTTACTGCCCAGGAAGATGTGTTACTGTTCGGTAAATGAATTATTGGTTGGACTGGATCCTTGCCAAAGACAACCTTGCTGTGGAACATGATTGTTAATTAGGTCTAGATGTGCTTAAGGGCTAACAAAACTGCACAAGCACCACATCTCCAAAACCCAGCTGAGAATACACTGATACTGCAGTCTTATCTTAGCTTCCTCGATGAACTTTACGGGCCCAAACCTCTGACTAACTACCTCAAAATGCTTTGCCCTTTAGTGTAAAAAGCAGTTATTGCATGCCTCCGTTTAACCATCTTTCATATAATGCTAATATTCTGTTTTGCAGCCGGTGGGGAATTCATTTGTCTGTTTAATTTCACAGGTGCCCTTAACGCACCGATCAACAACAGGCGTCGGTCGTGAACAGGCGGCACCATCTGTGTGCAGGGAGTGCCAATGGCCCTGAAGTCTTCACTCTTTGCCACCAAGCACTAAGACTCCATTAAGAAGCCCGGGTCCATGCATCTTTGGCCATCATTTATTTGGCAAAGGCAATTAAAAAGCTTCCCCACCCAAAGACAGCATGTGTGGTAGAAGCCACGTCTCCTCCCTTAATCACTGGTAGTAATTAGTTCCTGTGAGCGGTATCATTAGGTATCAGCGCCGGCGCAGTTGTCACAGCCAGCGCACGTCTGGGATGACAAAAGGAGATGGGAGAAAAAAGAGAATCATCGCTGTAACAGAGAAACTGGGCGAGTTGGAATCCTGTCCAAAAACGTTACAAGGTTGTCCCACGAGGGGCATAATCCATCAAAGTGATTTTTCTTCTCTCTCTTTCTCCCACCCCCCCCGTTCCGCCCCCCTGTCTTCTTTGCAACGTAATCATTTTCCTCTCACGGGGTGTGACATTCATAAAGGATGCTGGTGCAGGTGCCGTGTCTTGCCAAAGTTTGGGATGAGTTTCAGCGGTGTATTTACAGTGTGGGATTGCCAGAGGTGAGTTACAATGCTCCTCGGCAGACTTACCCTTGTAACTGTCCTTCTTGCCTAGTTTCTTTTGCTCTGCTCTTCTTTCCATCCTTTTGTCCTGACCACCATTGATCAGTTATCTGAAAATACTTTACTCAGATAGGAGCCCTTGGCTGTACTCAACACGTTATAACTCCCAGCTCTCATACAGACACTTGGTCAGGATCCCTTGGCATCACTTTTTAAGGCAGTAGCCCATTTAGCATCATTTTTCACAGTGCAGGACTGTCTGATAGACTTCTATAGACAGCCCGTTGTTACTCCCAACGCGTCGCAGTTTACAGAGCGAGAAAAGTCTGCAGTTGGAGGAAGGTGGCTGGTTGGATGAGTCAAGCACAGGACTTTCACTCAGGAGACCAGGGTTTTTCTCTCGTGTGAGACCAGTAATGTACTTATTGCAAGCCAAACCATTATCTTTTCCTAAACCTAACCAAGTAGTTTTGATGCCTAACACTAAGCAAACTGTGACTACTTCAAAACGTTAACCATGTTGTTCTCAGCAAGCTTTCTTTTGAAAGTCTAACCAGACATTGTATATTTATTATTGCTAACTTGACCGTGGAGTCCTGCCTGTACAAACTGATGCTAGAGGGGTACTCAGAGCCTCATAGTTTCAAGTGTAGGGCCACTGACCAAGTGTCCATAGGTGATGAGTTGGGAGTGAGAACATGTTGTTGTACTTCCTTTGGAAAGTCATGTTCTCTGTACCTCCAAGGTTTTGGATTTTCATAGAACTGGTTGATCAAAGCAACTGGATTACTGGAGCCAGGGTGAACAGTGATGATAACCAAGAATCTGAATTGATGTTGCTGTACTAAACAGCTTGATTGAGGGTCCAAATATCAGATCCAGGCTTGATGACAAAGCATTATTCTTCATAATGACAAGCCCCATCACTCAGTCGATTCTAGTGTTGCTAACCCTTCTGACTTCCATAAAGTCTTCAGGACCCTTGGAGTTCACCTCAATGACACCTTCCTATGCTAATGTGGACATGTGGAATCTCCCTTTCAGCCAGACTGTATACATTAGTAGTTATTTACGGAAGAAAAGAATGTCCTTAGTATAAATGGAGCTTGTTTGTGTAGTTTCTTGGATAGGGAGTTTGTTTCTCGGTGGAGTTCTGCTTCAGTTTTTGGTGGCAAGAAAGCAGCTGTTCAGTCCCTTGAACACCTTTGGTTTTCAGCAAAATATCCTTTATTTAAAGTTTCCAGGGAGCCTCAGTGGATAAGTTGTTTACTTATAGTCTTCACAAATATGCAAACAAGCTGTCGGAACATACAAACCTTATTATCACACAAACCTTGTGACTCAGACCGGCCGCCGCTCTTTTCCCCCCTCTGCCGATTCCTATTTCAATAATGACGCTGCAAATTTTCATTCTGTTGACATGCGAGCGCAGTGCATGTCACAGCACTTTGTCAAATATGTAGACAGAGTTAAAACACACTCATGCTGAAAAAGAGGTACGGCAAGGGGTGGAAAACAAACATCATCTGACAAGTTTGTGGCACATTTGGTTCAGACAGTGTGATTCCCTCTGGATCTAAGAGAGTGGTAGCGAGGAGACGAGGTGTGGGAGAGGAGGGCAAAGAGAGAGAGAGAGGGAGAGAGAGAGAGAGAGAGAGGAAGAGACAGAGTGAACTCCGTCAGAGCCATTGTTCTTCCATGTGGAAAGGTGACAAAAGAAAAGTGTGAAAGGGCTCGCCAGAGGGAGGGGGTTGTGGAAGAGAGGGATGGGGAGAGAGAAGAGATGGATGGAAAGGGAAAAGGTTGCAAGAGAGGCTGAGAGAGCGTGAGGGATGTGGAGATTTTAGATGGCTGTAAACCAGCTGGTACAGTTGTTGCTGTGTAAATAATGTTGGTGCACTTAAAAGATGGGTTTAGGCTTTCAAGTCTGTCTTTGCTCACATGCCATAGATGTCTTGAGAGACTTATTGGTCCCTTCCTAACCCAACCACTCTGTGACAAAGAAGGAGACAGAGTCCACAGTCCTTGTTCCTCTGAGGCTAATGTGAGGCTTCTGCAATCCGAGTTAGCCAAATCAGCCTATGTGTTGGTTTGATGTGTTTGGGTTTGTTGTCAGTGATGTGTCCTACAACAAACTTAGATACAACCAGAAGATGCCCCTTCACCACCGCGGCTGAAGAGGGACGTCCACCCGGGAAACAAGAATGCATTCATGGAAAGACTGTAACTGTGGACGAGCCCCAAATTCATTATCACAATAGTTTCTGACCAGATGATTAATTGACTTGTTTCAGGAACAGAAACAGTGTGAATGTGTAAACGTACGCTTTTTGGGTTAATGGATACTTGGATTTAGAAGCAGACCCAGCCGCTGCCCACACCTGCTGCAGGTCACAAAAGTCATTGTGTCCCATCTGATTTGGCTAATGGCTAAAGCCTTATATTAGCTTTTAAAAATCTATGTGAAACCCAAGTTTGAACACTGGAGCGTTTTTGCAGACTGTTTACCTGCTGCAAACAGTCAGTGTAGTGACTCTATAGACATTAGTTGTAGCTAGATAGCCATCTCTGCTGGGTCATGGCGTGTGTGTATTTCTGCAACGATTCACCCTCCTTTTTCCTCCCATTTCTGTATACTTATGAATAATAGTCATGAGGCCCCAGGATAAGCACAAAATCTTCACTTAAGTTGAAACAATTTAAATTCACGCATGTTGCAACTCACCCCACCCCAGGTGAATCCCTGTCTACTAGTATTTTTGTCTTCAATGACATCATGTTCAATTACGTTACCTCTAAAATTTGCTTTATGTTCATTTTGAAAACCTCTTTGTTGTGTAATCTTGTTGTTAAGGTATCACTATACGTTCAATATCGAACAACATGGATCAACTCATCATATTAGCTGTGTAGCGTGTGACTGAAGATTGACTGGAAAAAACTGAACCTGTCCTATAAAAAGACATGGCACCACTATCTTTCATTAGCGTAATTTAACAAATGAAAAAGACAATACACTAAGACAAACCATTTTTCCATAATTGCTTCTCACAAACACACCACACATGCACACAAACTCTCACACTCCTAATCTCTCTCTCTCTCTCTCTCTCTCTCTCTCTCTCTTTCTCTCTCTCTCTCTCTCTCTCTCTCTCACACACACACACACACACACACACACACACACACACACAGAACATATTACATCTGCTGGTCAGAGTTGATGCTCCCAGCAGTCGCATATCAGGTCATAATTAGGGCTTGTTGCACAAAGTCTGGCAGTGTGGACAAACACTCTTTTTCTTTCCCCACTCACTCATACACACACACACACACACACACACACACACACACACACACACACACACACACACATTGAATCACAAACACACAGAGAGAAACACTTAAGTGGGTGAGTCAGAGCAACACTCTTCCTGTGTCTCACACACATAAACACTCACCCAGCAGAGGCGAGGCGAGCGGCAGAGCCCCTGCCAGGTTATATGGAGGGACAGAGTGTTCTGAGTTACTGCACAGTGCAGCCACTCTCCACGGCAGCACCATACAGAGTCCATAAAGCATGATGGATGGCCTATCATCATTTACCTCTTTGGTGACTTCTCAATGCTGTCACACCCCGCCAAGCACATGCAAGAAAGGTGAGACACACCAAAACAGACAGGCAAGCGAAGGCGGTGCATAACGACGAAAACAAAAAAGAAAAAAAGAAAAGGCAATGCAGACAAAATGATGCTAAAAGGAGGATTAGAGAGAGTGTCAGAGGGAGGGAGAAAGAGAAGGAAAGGAGACAGAGAGATGGATGAGGGAGCATCTTTGGTGTTTGCTAGAATTAATGCACACTCGGTCACAGATGCGAACAGTTGCACACACACACCCACTATCACAAAAGAACTGAACCATCCCCTGTCCCTTCTCTCCTTTGATGACAGCACCCCACACACGTAGAGGCTGTATTTAGAGCATGCAAAATCCACTGTCTCCTCCGCTCTCCTCTCCTCTCCTCTCCTGCACTCCATGGCACAGCAAAGGGAGCAGGAGGAGGAAAAGAGAGAGGGAGAGGGAGAGAGAAAGCATGAACGCCAGATGCAGCAAGATGACACAGTGATAGTTTACATGTCAAAGTGGGTAGGATATCAAAAATGAAGCAAAAAAAGACATAGAGAAGGAAAGTATAGGATGTGTGTTTGTATGAGTGTGTGTGAGTGTCAGGGGGAGGGAGTCTGTGGCTAGAACAGTAACTAACTTCCATGACAATGAGTGCAGCCGGGGAGCCAGAGGGGGCACCGGGCTCAGACTGTGTGCTACAGTGGAAAGTTAAGCACTGTGCCTTCTGACCAGGATGAATTTGAGCACTTGTGCTAGTTTAACCTCTTGAACCCATAGCTGTCTTTCACTCAGTATGTTTCAGCCACATATTCCGTATGTTGTTGTTTTAAAGAGGCTCTCCAGTGATTTTCACTGAGACAGATTAAAAACACAAACCTCCAATTCAGTGCAGGAGGGACTGAAATATCCTGACTTTTAGTCCATTGCGTGGTTGAAGCTAATGGCTCCATCATGCAAATTAAGAGGGTCTTCATTAGACTCTGCATACATGGTGAACTCACACATCTTCCAGACTACACAACCGGGTCTTTCTGTTATAAATCTGTATTCTCCAAGGTCAAGCTGAGATAACCCTGATGACATCATGATGGGTTATTTTCCCACAGATCACAAAGCTCCTCCTGAGCCTCAGCCTCTTTTCCTTGTTTTGAGCAATTCATAGGTGCTGCTCTGGTGTTGTGCTCACTGAAGGCTGTCACAGGTGAAGACCACAAGTTCGATAGGGTTAGCTTACCAGACCTCTGTGGCCAACCCCTCATCTCTGCAGCAGACTAGCTGCTTGAGGCTACATTAGCAATTTTGGTATTTTTTTCACGTCATGAATCTGCCAATGTAAAAGCTGTGCATTACTAAAATGCATAAAACTCTTTTATGTTAACTGCTCCTAGCAAGCAATACCACAGTTTGTATGTTGAATCAAAATGACATTAGCATGATGGATATGTCAGACGCTACTGATGAGTTAGGGTAAAATAACCACCCCTATCAATCAAAAAGTGACACACAGGCTGAGCAGTGCTCCCTGTGAATGGTAAACTGATGTTAATGAGCAAAATTAGGTTGAGTTCCCCTTTAAGGAAAGATTAAAGTACTTAGAAATGGCATCATTTAGCATGCAAGTACTGCTATGCGCACTCTGGGATACTTCTAATTAAAAATGTGTTGAAGGGGTTAATATGTATAGCAGGTGCTTACAGTGATTCGTGAAAGAATCCTCACAGTGCTGTTGTTGCACCGAACACTGAGAGAAAATGTTTCCAACAGACTTCTCGCCTTGTTATATACAGAAAGGGAGAGAGAGGGAGAGAGAGACTGCATCTCTGGACAGTGACTATTGATCGCCACCCGGCACACATCACCACAACTTTCACAAATTGCTATTGAGAAGTGACCTGTAATGCAATTACTGGCCAATCCAGGGCCTTGGCTGCCATCAATTATTAAAAGCTGCCTGAGTCGTGGCCCGCTATCCGGCCTCAGCTGGTGCGTTGTGTCATTATCACATCTGCCGGCCACCAGCTCGCCAGCTGCTACGGCGGGGTCTGGAACAAGATTTCCAAGCACCACTTCCCACTCTGTCGCACATATCGGATGATACGGCCAAACGAAGAAATTGAAATTGCTGTATTACATATTCCACCGGCTACAGTGAAGGTGAGGTGGTGAAGGTCATGCAATAAAATGGTTTTCTTGGTGTTCTTGGCACATTACCACTGAGCATGAGAATGGTATTTACAGAAGAGTAAAATCCCTTTGTGAAAACTGTGGGGTTAGTTTGTGCTTTACAAGAACTTTTGTAAGTAGAAAAACAACATTAATATTGCAGCGCAGCTCACCATTGGGTCCTAGTTTTAAAAACGTTCAGTAGCGTAGTCAATGCCAGCAACAAATCAATAGCCACTGTTTCTACCCCTAACCTGCTGCTTCTCACTGTCTTCTAATAATTCCATATATGTTTCCGCTTTGCTTCACTGTTAGCTCTTCTGTAATCACTTATACGTTCCTTGAATAGTTTCTGCCATCAGGGTTATGATGAAAGAAGACAGAGAAAACGGCAGTGCAAGCATTGCATGATAATTGCCCTTTGCTTTGAACTGACACAATAATTTTTCTTTTAGTTGTTCTCATTATAAAAGCCCTTGTTCAAACTGGGCTTGTGATTTTTTTCTCTGCAGTCATTGTGAAATAATTTATTTGTTATCTAGCTTCACACCAAAGTTGCATTTTAAAATACTGCTACTGAGGCTGCAGCATTGCATCTACACAGCAAATTTGAAAACCCTTGAACACTTTTATTCTGAAATTCTATAAATCCATTTTGGAAAACAAGTGATACCTTATGTTCATTGCTTCAATAAAGAATCTTAGAGAGACTTCTAATAAAACCAAAGGGCCTACAGTCAACTATTGACATTTAACTTTTAATGTCACGCGAGCAGTTGGACTGAGTGAAACTAATAGAAAGAACTTAAGACTAATATAGAGAGAGTACAAAATGTATGGCGAGCTTCATGCTGTACAATAGAAGCTGCAAGAGTCGTGCAGGGCCTGAGGAAAAAATGAAACCACTGAACGACAGTGTTCTCTGGTGCTTCAAAGCCCTCTGCCCTCTCCCACACAGACAGCTGACGGAGAGACATGGGAGTAGAGCAGAGTAGTCAAACCACGCTATGCATGACAGAAAGAAAAAAGTTCTACAGTATAGACCATAATACTCTCCAATGATCAATAAAACACCACTCTAATAGATACATTATATCGTAGGTGTGACTGATTTATGGCATTTTATTGTTTTCAGTTATCTGTTCTCTGTTCCTCAACATTTACTGTGCGCGGTAAATTAACGGAGCAGACAACAATAAAAACATCAGACAGCACTGCACTTACTGTTGTGAAAAACTCATGTGTGTATGTGGGGCTTAAGAGCATGAAAAAACAAGGAGATATAGTAATGTGACAAACAAATGACATACATACAAAAAGATGCATTAACAAAAAAAATCCCTGAACTGGCAGGATGTTTCAGAGCAGCTGGAGTAGAGCAGATCACAACCAAGTCATGGAGATACGGAAATTTATGAACTATACGCCCAGCCAGGGCTGAAGCCAGGCACGCCTTGGTTAGGATGCTATTACAGATCTTTTTCTCTCCTTTTTTTTTTTTTTTTTTTGGAGGAATAGCTCCAGTTGCAGGAGCCCATGCTTCTGTCCTCTCCACAGTGGAAATGATACCCACTGCCAGGTTTATATCAATAAGGAAGTGCTGAGCTTTTGGGGTTTATGACAACAACCCCTATCATGCAGAAATGGATGGATGATTTCTCAGCACTCAAACAATGTGGTATGCATCAGAGAGAAGTTTGTGTCAAATTTTCTCTTAAAAAATAAAATAAAATAAATAAAATGAAATAAAAAATAGCTAATAAAAAAGTTAATCATCTGTGCTCGGAAATTACTTTTTTTGTGCTACTTTTCATTCTGGTGAGTACATGGCAGAGTCCTAAAGTGCCAGTAGTGACATTAACACTAAATGCTCAGTGGAGCAGGCTACTGAGGATGAAGACTCATTGGTGCACTGTGAGGCTCTGCTTTTGTGGATCAATAGAAACTCAAGGAAAGGACAAGTTGATTTCAGGCTGTGACAGCAGCTTGAGCCAGCAATAGATTGAGATGCTGAAAAGAGCTATGGCACCTCTGAAATTTCTGAAGTGGGGACATGCTTTTAGAGCCAATACAAAAACATCTGGATCACCCAATAATAGCACTTAGAAGAGGTGTTTTGAATTGCTCAGACAGTTCGATCCATTCCTTTAGAAAGCGTATCGCACGTTTCAGGGCCGCTGGCTGAGGACTCTGTCTTTTCTGTCATCAACAAATTGTAGTGAATTTACTTAAAAGGGAGAGTACGTGTTATTTGATTATTATAACAACCACTAATACATCAAGACTTGACTCCGCACGTCCCAATGGAGAGTAGTAATGGGGCATTTAGTGAAAGTCTTATTTTGAATAGCTGCACTGGGGAGTCCTGGCCAAAACTCCAAACTCTTCTTTTTAAATGAGACTACAGTACAATCAAAAACTGGGTTACTGCTATGACAATGCATGAATTGCAATATGGCTTGGTTGTATAAAGGTGTGCCATTTCACATATGGATCATGAATCTATTGCCCCAGTGGGTAGCATGCACCACTTCTGAAATTAGTTGGATTATTGGACTAAAGTGAACTGCTGCCTCCAGACAGATGATTTTTTCTCATTTGTACAATCTGCTCAAACTCCACTTGGCAATGGGAGGTTGTAACATCAGGCCTGGAGCCCAACGATAATGGGAGCATTCAGACTTTATATGACAAAAGATGGTGTGTGGGCTTGTAATGATCTTTGTTACAATTATGGCACCATTCATGCTTCACTCCTTAAAGCAGTTTAACCAAAATGACACCGTGTGGCCAAAAGTGTGTGGACTCCCGGACACCATATGTAATGGTTTAACTTCCCATTTGGACATTTCTGTTATGTCAAGTGGAGCTGTTAAAATGTTTTGAATTTGGGATCTGTGCTTCATCTTGGTTGTTGCTGCTGCTGTGCAGTGTCATGCAAAGGTGTGCACATTATGCTCAAAATGAGCTAGTTCATATGATGTGTTGTTGTGAGTCGGTTTGATGACGTTCCAGCTCATCCCAAACGTACTGGATGGGAATGAGATCAGGTCTCTGTTCAGGCTAGTCAAGTTCTTCCACATGGGTCAGTCACTGTCATGGTGAAACAGGAAAAACCCTTTCACAAACTGTTGTGACAGCTGGAACCACAGTATTACCTCAAATATCCTGATGTGATGTAGCTTTAAATCAAACAAAGTCTATCCCAAAACTGAAAATACAGCCACAGACCAGAAGTGCCAAAGCTTGTGTGGACAGGGCCATATAGTGTGATCAAATAAAACTTAGCTCCTCTGTAGGCTGTTAGAAGAAAAAACAAGAAAATTAATGAACTATGTTGAGTTTATCGACAAACAGTGGCATCTGTGTTTAACTCTGAATTTATTACAAACACTATTTTCAGGAAGTCTTTCTGCTTTTGTGCTGTCTGTTGGGGAGACTCATTTGAATTGTTATTGCAGGCTTATGACCTGCCAGATTCACGCTGCGTACTGCCTGAATTAAAAGCTTTGCTCCAGTTTGGACACTGGATACTGTTTATTCCTTTGTTACACTGACTACTGCCGGTGCCTGCTGCTCTTTCTTTTTACTGTTACACAGACAAGTTGCTCATTAGGTCAACGAGTTTACAAAAATCTGTGTTTTTGTGAAGCATGTATTCCTATTGATGCTTCATGCTGGTGTCATACTGGACTAAAACCTGCATGTGCATCACTCCGGCATTCTGTCAATGACTGTATTCATTAATTGGAGCGTGTTATGTGGCAAACAGTTTTCTTTCGGATAAGGGTGATTAGGATAGTTGATGAGGTGATGGCTTGCCGAGAGGGAGGGCACATTTTAGCTCCAGGGCCTGCGGCATTATTTATATGGACGTGCAGCTATGCCTCCTGCACACTGCACCACTAATCTAAATCTACAAGACAGAGTGGACTACTGTACTTGTGCACACTTAGTGGAAACAAATCATAACTGAGCACCATCAGCCCCCCCTCCCATCCAAACACCAAGTTCACCTACTTCACCTGGGGAGCCTGGCAGCTATCGACCAATGAGGGCGACTTATTGAGAAAAAGCTGCCATGAAACTGGGTCGCAGGAGCCAATCAATGCCATGGATTTCTTGCCCTGGCATTATCTCAACTGAGGGGGTGGGGGGTGGGAGGTGGTGGTGTTGGGGGGGAGGTTGCGAAAGAAGAAACAGACACAAATCAGCCGTTATGGAGGCACCTCGACTATACCTCTCCTCCCACTCCCTCCATCCACCCACGCTCTCCAACGTGCCATCATCAACCCCTTCCTCTTTCCTCCCTTCTGCTATTCATTTGCTTTTCCTTCTTTTCTGTTGTTTGTTTGCCCCTGGGCTGAAAACTCTGTGTGTATGTGCTCCATTATGTATGTGTGTGTTTGTGTGTATGTGCGTGTGTGTGTGTGTGTGAAAGTGCTCTGAAATGATGCATTGATTCACAGTGTTCTATATTTTCTCATCTGGCTCACTATTACAGCGCAAGTCAATCGACGCCGTATTTCTCTCTCGCACTCTCTCTCTTTTACTTTCTCCCTATTCCTCTCCCTCTCTCTCTCTTTCTATGAGTATCAGAGTATCATGTTGTTGAATGGAAGTGTTTACGGGGAGTGTTGTATTGCCGTTACAAGAGACGGGTTTGGAGTGTCAGCGGTATGTTTTGTACCTGTGCATGCTCGTGTGTATCTCTCTGTATTATTTTCTCACTTGGAACACGGTGTTAAGTATGCAGGAGTGCATGCTCTTTTTGTGCACAGTGTGGGGGCATATGGTAGTGCTGAGGCCTATACTGTATATCTGACAACGCGTTTGAGTGGATGCCAGATCTGTTTTTTTATTTATATTTTTTTAGCGTGTGAGTATTTATACGTGTGAGGGAGGATTTGCTGGTGGGTATTTGCTCCCTGTGGTTTGTGCACACACTGCACTAGCTCGAGCTCTGCAACTCCACCCTGTGACCCACACATACACACACGTGCGCGCACAGAAACACATCCTCCCACTCATGAGGACTTTTGCCAGAATCAATAGAGGCTTTTTAATGCCTCTTGCTGTAGTACGAGTCTGAAACTGGAGCGCGGGATCACGAATATGGCAGCCAGGGCCCGGCGTTTGGGACGCGCCCCATTTTAGGCCTGTCTCATGTCACTATCTCAAAAAAACAAACAAAAAAACCCCTCTTCCATTTATCTCCTCAATAGCTGTGTACTTCAAATAAGGAAACAAAACTTTTTCAGTGGTGATAGCTTGAATAAATTGACTGTGCTATTCACATTTGTGTTTTGAGTATATCACAATGGATTATGAGACAGAGTCATGTCACTTAGTTTTATGTTGTTTTGGTTACTTTTTATAGTTTATCATAACTCCAAAGTGCTGCAGACAAAACAGTCAAAATAACACAGAGAATCTGTAACTGAAATACGCACCGTGCAGCTGTATTGTGTTGGAGGAAACAGACAAATAATACAATAGAGATAAATATCATATGTGACTGGCAGATACCCTCTGTTAATAAAGGATTGGGATCAGGAGCTAAAATAACATGACTGGGACATCTGCACTGTTTTACTGCATCTTTTATCTTTCCAACAAAAAAATGTTAACAACAGTAACTCCAAATAGAGGCCCTGACTCTGTGGCCCCCTGATCCCCTTTGGCCCCTGGGCCTGTGCTTTAGAGCTCTCTTCTATGATCCATCCAGGATTTTTCTTTTCATTCAAATGTACCTCTTGAATGTTGTGAATGTCCTCAAACAGAGCAGCAACACTGCCTTCTGTGTCAGTAGAGTTGATTTAATTATGCTGGCAGAAACTTATTCTCCATCAGCATAATCCTGTGTACCTGTAGTGTGTGGCACTATGATGGAATGAGGGATGTGAAAACAATTTGTCATCTATCATGAGTAGTTCAATGTCAGTGTCACTTTAACATCAGTATTTCTGCTTGTCGCTTGTTTACCCAAAGTCTCTCCTGACACTGCACAGGCTCAGTTGCACACACACACATACACACAAGGCAGCCCTCAGTACTGCGTCTGAGCTACACTAACAGCCTACAGCCATGCTTACAGGGCATTTCCACTAGGACGCCAAATCCCCTCTTCTCTCGGCTCACCTGGCAGCGAAAGAAAAAAGACGGCAGAAAACTTTTTAAATGTAAGGGTTGGGGAGCAACTTTGACGATAAAAAGCGCATCAGGACGCGAAGTGAAGGGGAAAGAGGCTTTAAGGGGGAAAAAAGGGATTTCATTTGCAGGGTTTTGGTTGTGTTGGCCTCTGAGTGGGGGATTGATAGAGGATGGAGCGAGGGAGAGAAGAAGGTAGAAGAAAAAAGTGAAGGAACGGAGGAAAGAGGGTGTAGTCGTGTGCCATAAAACGTCCCACTGCCTTTCCCAGGGCCAAGTCCTCGCTCTGTTTCTAATGAACTCATTTATTCTGTTTTGCTGGCTTTACCTCCACCAGCAACAAAAGACAGTCTCCTGGTCTGCCTCTCTCAGTGCTCTGCTTCAGGGTTTGTTGAGCATCTAGGTCTGTCCTATGGCATTACCTTTGTTTACTTAACGCTCACCATCGATCAAATGCAAACCTGACACTGTCCTCCGCTGGCAAAGGCATTGCTAATTAGCATTTCCTTCTAAAACAATGCTGATTGCAAGTGACTGATCAAATTTATTTGCTGTTGATGCATTACTATGTAGCATGTGATGCCAAGTACAGTCTCTTTCCCTTAAAGATGTGAAGACAGGATCCTTAAAAGAGTTTTTTTTTGTGCCCATATCTTCTGGTTCATGTCAAACAATCGCAACAAAGGCAAAAACATCAATCAGCAGCACATTTTGTGTGAACACAAAATCGCATTCTGGTTGTGGCCAAATATTTAATCTCTCCTCTCTCTCTTTCTCTCTGTGTCTCTATCTCTCCCTCCCTCTTTCTTTCTGAATAATATGCCACTGGGAAGTGAAAAAAAAAAAAACTGAGAGCACGGATCCCCACTCCTCCGCTCTTCTCGGCTGCACGTCTGTGATGTCATAATCACTCACATCAAAGGCTGCGCGCTCAACACGGCGACTGTCAGCTTCCCTGGAGGCGTCATTAAAAACGAACAGAGCAAACTGAGCCAGGCCTGACAGAGACGCATCAAAACTTCCTAACATGCACATACGCACACATGAGCAGACGGGCGCGAGCGCGCGAGCATGTGCATTCAGGTGCATGCACACTCGAGCACATGCTATTACAGACACACATGCACACGCTCACACACAAATAAATAATGATAACATCATGTATACACTAAAGAAAATGCTCACAATGCATTTAATCCCTCATACACACATACACAGTCACACACACAAACACATGCTAACAATTGAATATCTACCTCTTCCCTGTGACAATGTCAAAAAAATCCCTTATTCTAGCATGTATGAATTGGAGCCGAGCATTAAAACATGACACGCGTGGCTTCCAGCTGCATCGTACATCCACAGCATGTGAACATCTGTTGTGAAGTCATGAGCTGTCGTGATGTACATTCATGATGCTGCCAGTCCAGGGCATGATGCGGAGCGTGTACATAAATGTACAAATAGCCTACATCCACCCGCTCACCCGCTTTTACACACACTTGCCCACACACACACACACACACACACACACACACACACACACACACACACACACACACACACACACGCAGGCACTCACTCATTTACACAAACTGGAGGAAAGACTATAAATAGTATTCCTATGATGCGATGCTGTGTGTGGTTTCTCCCTATGGGTTTGTGTGTGACTGTCAAAGTGAAGAGAGAGGGAGGCAGTGGGGGGGAGGGGGGGTGAGGAAAAGGATGGATATTTAAGGGAAAGGAGGGCTGTGCTCATGTCTGGTGTACAGCCAGTGATAAACAGTACATGACAAGCATGGCAAAGACAGTCAGTCCCCTTTGATTTGAAATGAATATAAGGCATTATATGTTAAAAATGAGCATCTGTGCTTGTGTGTGTGCCAGAGTGAATCCAAGATGTGTTTATGTAAGATTTTGCTTCTGGGTCGACATGGCGTTCCTCCTGTACTACTTACCCCTGGCAGGGTCTTCTGCTCGTGCAATGCATTCTGGGCTTTGAGGGCCGACTCTCTGGCACAGTAGGTGAGGAAGGCACAGCCTGAAATACAGCAAGGGAGAGAAAGAGAGAGATAATTATGTTATGTGAACTTGGGACAGAGAAGGAGAGGCAGCCATGGGAGGGGGCTGCACCAATCACCAGCGAATAGCCAAAAACAACATGTACACACACGCACGCACGCTCACACAGAGCGAGCTTGCAGCCAAAGCTCTGAAACTCTGTCTACACAGCCGCGCTGGGAATTCACTCGTGTTTGTGTGTGTGCCTGCGTGTGTTTGTGCACAGCGAACAGTATTTCAGCGACTGAACAAACGGAGCATTCCTGCGTACACAAACGCAATCCATACGCATGCAAAAAAAAAAAAGAAAGACACAAAAGTGAGATGAAAAAATTGTGGCTCTGGAGCTGCGACGATTTGTGCATTCTGTTGCATGAGAGCCATGCTGCCCGCAAAACACATCAAATCTGCCTGAGCTTTCTCCCTGGCAGTCTGAAATAGCAGTTATCCATTCGTCCATCGCACTCTTCTGGGTGCTGTGACAGGGATAGACATTTCCCTGACAGCTTCTCTCTCTCTCACCCACCCCTCCCCGCGCCTCCCTCCACCCTTCATTCCTCCGTCTCCCTGCTCCATATGTTCCAAGACTACCCACAATCCTCAGTTTTGTTAGCACCTGGGCTGACATGTGGGGGTGGAAGGAAGATGGAGACGCAGGAGGCAAGGAAGAAAAAGAAGCCGTGGGGAACGTGTAAGTCGTTCCCCCGCCACCCCCTGTTGACAGTGAGGCGCACGCTACTGTCAGAGAGCTGACAAACTGTCAATCCGCAGATCAAGGCTAATGATTCATGTGTTTGACAGTTTAATAAAACACTTACAAAGACAATTGCACAATAGGCTGCGGTGACATGATTCAATTTGAGGCAAATATTCCTCATGCTGTATGTGCAGGGTTTTTGCTTGTGTGCTCAGACCCTGGAATTTTTTTACGAAATAGAAGAAAATTTAATTTCAATTGAATTCAATTAAATCCGGTGAGAGAAAAAAAAAATCATCATCCACAGGGGACAATTAGTCTCTGTGTTTCCACAATGATAACAGACGTTTGAAGTATTTTCAGTGCACAATATGGTCGACACAAACATTACAGCAGCAAGAAAAAACTGTTCATGTACAGGAATTTTTGCTTTTTTTTTAAATTAAATTTTTTGGATCACAGAGGTCTCCATGCAGATTTTGACAAACTGTTCCCTGCTGCCACGCAAATAACACAAGCACAAGGAAACAAAAGAACCGCATTTTGTTCTGGGAACATCAAGGGCTGAGCCGCCGATTACCATAGACCCCCTCCCCCCAAAAAACACAAACTCACAGTGCAGTCTAAAGAAAGCACCCTCCTCTTATAGCTCTTCCCAGTCGTGCTTTGCTTTGTTCTTTTTGCATACTGGGGGCTATTTATTGTTGAGGGCAGCACCATGTACTGTACGTAGAAGCAGCATGCCTCCCATCCTCTCGACTCCGTGTCTTTAACCCCGGGTCGTCCTGATGGCGGGACACAGGGGAGCTCCGCCTGTTGGTGTTTTTAATTAACGGGCCTCTCTCTCATTAGGCGAAGTGGGAGCTGGCTGCTGACAGCTTGGCTACCTCCTCGTCCTCTCTGGGCCTGTCGTGTTAACGCTACATGCCAGCATCGTCCCACAGGAAACGCACGCAAGTCTCTGATTCACACGCCTGACACTTACTGGCATGTTTGGAGTGCAGGCACCCACCCCATCCAGCGTGTTCAGTAATGGAAGAAGTATTTAGGTCCAGCTACATACCACAATGTACGGACCACTCCAAAAATAAAACATTATCTGTCAGTGTTGTATTGGTATATTTTGTACTTTTGCACTGCTTATTACTGATGTATGAGTGTATAAGCAGCATTTAAATGTTGTGGGTAGTTGATATGGAGATTATTTGAGCTACTTTACATCCTGTTGGATGGCTTAACCCAGTGTTTTTCTTTTCCTGATGTGCTCCGACAGCCATTTCAGATGAGCTCAAGTATCCCTTCATCCAACCCTGTTGCCCAGAAATTACATTTATATACTATGAATTTGTAAGACCAAATACATAACATATACAGTCATTACAAGAAATCTACTGCAGTAACATTTTCTGCTAAGTTGCCAAGTTTGCAAAATGTTGATAGTGAATGTATCAGTAAAATGCTTACTGACAGTTTGTTTCATTTGTTTTTCTACAATATCCACGCCTGCCATACAACATACAATCATAGCAGCTAAAGCTTGACTAAAAACGTTGGTGGTGATGTTGATGCACTCACAGCACTTAGTTAAGGTTAAGGATGGTCTCTGTTTAATGCAGACTTTGTACACCCACCATCCACCCTGACCACCTCACTTCTGTTTGCGTGCAACATAGCCACGTAGCATTTCCCACACTTCAACAACCATTACCATGGAACATAATGCAGGCAGCAATTACATTTCTTTGAGAAATATAATTGGGAAAACAAATCAGCTGGTCATTGACAACACGCATGTTCTAAATGTGTTTGCGTTCATTTTAAAGTGGATTTCATTGAATTCTTCATTCATTATATAAAAGTGGATATAATTATTTCAAACAACACATGATGACCCTGGAATTGTCCCTTTTTAGGCCTGTCTCTTGTTTTTTCTATTTTCCAGTAGGTTTGGTCAAGTTTACATTCACTACCCCTCGGAGAAGCCGGGCGTTTCAACCATCTATCAATTACTTGGATTTTTTTCCACTTCTCTGCTCACTTGCTAATCATTTTCATGCACTCTGAACTGAAGCACATGGTGTTAAGCTATTACAGCTGGGGGTGTCCTGGAGGCCGAGGGGTTTAAAATCCTGACCATGTACTCGCAGCATCCCCCGTTTTAGTCTGGCTGGGGTCCTTTGTTACATGTCACCCCCAGCTCTTAGTCCCCACATTTCCTTTCACCTCTATACTACATAGATTTAGTAAAAAATACTGAAAAAAACAAAACAAAAAAAACAAACAAACAAACAAAAAACCCCAAACTGCTCCAACTGACTCAGGCTGTTCAGAGACTGCCCTGTGCAGCAATAATAGCTGGTAGTTTACCAGTTATTAAGATTATGAGAAAAAAAATAAGATCAGTCTCATACCAATTTGAGATATTCCATTTCATGTCCCTCTCCACACAAATATGTGGATAATTATATTTTTAAGAAACTGTAATTCTTGTTTTAGATTCATAACCTTCCCATGTACCCCATGGCAGCTACAGAAGCACCCCCTTGGGTACAAGTACCCCTGTTTGGGAATCAGTGTTTTAATCTGCAGCAATGTATCATACTTTACATGAGTGTCACGTTTCATATATAAAATCTTAATCTGCAAAATAACTAGTGACTATGACTGGCAAATACAAATGGTGGAAAGTAAAGAGTGAGAGAGTACCTGAAAATTGTGCTTACGTGCAGTACTTCCACTTAGTTATGTTCCACCACCGACTGTATTCACACATGTATGGAAGGGGCAAGCATAGATGCTAACATGGTCACACACGCTCACATACACACACACGAAAAGTGACAGTCAACAAACGTTCAATTTATCATCATTGTCACAAGTCAGATGCTGGCAGCGGCTCTAGTATCTGACTAAGACCCATATTGGCCCAGGAGAGAGAGATAAGCTGTTTGTTTCTGCTGTCAATGCTGCCAATTTGGTTTCCCATCACTTCAAATTCAAATCAACAGCAGCGCAGAGGGGATCTGAGAGAATATGTGTGCGTGAGACGAGAGAGAGAGATGGAGGAAGAGAGAAAGAAGGGCACGGGAGTAAAAGGAAAGAGGGGGAGGAGAACAGCAGAAGGGAAAAGCAGAACAGCGAGGGAAGCTCGGTAAGAGAGGGAGAGGGAGAGAGAACAGATAAGATCACCTAGCTTCTGTGAACACCATCCCCCTGTGTCCTACACTCGCTTCTTATCTCAACCGCTGCAGACACCCTAAAGGGACACACACCCACCGTGAGAGAGAGGAACAGGAAGAGAGTGAGAGACAGAGAGGGAGAGAGAGAGAGAGGGGGAGGAATATGGGGAAGAAAAAGAGAGGAAATGAAAGAAAGCAGCAAGGGAATGGTGGAGACTATGAATACTTACTGATGGGGGAAGAAGAAAAGACATGAGCTTCAGTGGTGAAATCCACCAACTGTCACCAGGCCTCATTTAAATGACAGCTGTGTTGGACCACATAGAGCTTTGACCTTGTTAACTGTGGGAAACATTCACTTGATGAGCTGTCTTTGCTAGATGTATCTCCTCAACAAGTTGGCTGTTTGGACACTAGTGTATATATATATCTACAGCGATGCCATGTTGTTTAAAATCATCTTCTTAGGATCAGTATATTTGAATACCAATGTGATGCAGTAATGTTTAATTAAACCGACTTGTCCTGGCTGAAGCACGTTTCATGAGTTTTGAAGCAATGTCAATTCCACTGGAATATATTTTTGTATTTGTTCAAGTCCATGACTAACTGCAGAGTTTCTCATAGTCTTTCAGATATTTCAGCCTTGGTTGGGTGGAAGCCAGGATTTTCTTTTCTTTAAACCTACAATAACTATTTTTATTAAGAAAAAGAAGGTGTAAACACAACACTGACATACTTTTAAAGTTGATATAGCTAGCATGTTAGCAAGCAGATACAGAGCAACTTTAGCGTTCGTTTGGTGTTGTGTTTCGTACCACCTGATGAATGTAAGCCCAGTATTCACTCTCCTTTAAGCTCTGTTTTTGGTCTCCACCAGCTCCTGAGAGAAAACCTGACTCTTGAGAAACTAAGTGCTCCAGCTACTCATTAACTTTGTCTGTAATCCATTTGGTGCTGGGCAGACGCAGTGCACTGTTGATTTTGGGAGTTTTTTCACCAGAAACAGCTGCTTAATGCTGCTGTGAACAACTCTTGAGAGAGTGGTGAGAGTGAACCAAAATGGCAAATTTGAATTTAAACACCAAACTAATGAGTGCAAAGACGCTAAAACACTCCATAGTGTTGAAGAGAACTGCAGAGTCAGCGAATCACTTGTCACTACAAGAAACCCCTTTCACATACACACAGTGTGTTGTTTTATCATGTACCTGCATGTAGCTATCAAATTCTAAATCATGTTATCATGCTTCATTTGAAATTATTTTTTGCCTTAAGACAGTCAAATTTAAAGGCATTCAGCCCCACCCTGTGTATTTTATGTCTAATTACAAAATGTAAACTCTTGAGGTCAATGAAATCGTCAACTACCCGAAAACATTCCAGAGACCATGACCTCTCTGCCCTCAGTGGCTGCTTTGGCCCTTGACAGGAACACTCCAATTCTGAAATTCACCTTTGAAGCTAATTATAATTGTACTAAAAGTAAAACTACTAATGCATTCCTGAATTAGCACTTTACAGCATTACTGGACACATGAATTACTTTTTACCAGCATGCATTGCCTGACACCACCCAAGACTAGACAGCTTGGGGACAATGTTATTGCACAGAATTCTCTAATTATCTTGTGCCTATTAATTCAGGGATTGTAAAAGGCTGACATAAAAAGTTCCCTCCTCTCACTCTATCCTTTTATTCTCAGCCACAGACGGGTAGAAACTCCCAGTGATCATTTAAATATTTCAGAACATCTTGGTAAGAGCCTAAAAAGAGTCAATAGCATTAAAAAGCTTTATCCACGGCGCAGCTGAAACTCCACGCTGCATAGCCCTGGAACTCTGCCTCGAAAAACTTTGGCATGAAACTTTGTTTGAGGCTGTCCAATTTCAGTCAGTCAATAGAAATCTCCGCGTCTCCCCCTACCTCAGTTCTGTTAGCACTTATCTCCTCCTGAAAGGGTTGACCAAGGACAGCCTTTGCTCAATAAACAGAAGAATGTTTTTTTTTCTCCTTTTTAAAAGATTGACCTTAAGACAAGAACGTTCTGACTGGATTTTTGTGAGTGCTAAGACTTAGATAACGCTCTTCAATTCACTCTTGAAATGGGTCAGAGTAAAGACGAAAATTCTTGACTTATTGTGTTCAGAGAAATAGCATATAAAGCCTTGGTCTTTTAGTCATATGGTGACAGTGAGTACCACTGAGCGCAGGAGAGGAATACTAATAAGTGTCATATTAAAAGAGTTTCTGATTCAAGAGTGATACAGTTGCCCTTGTGCTGCTGTAACTGGGACACTCAATATGAACCATGTGATTGTTGGTATTCAGTCTCTGTCTGGCTCAAAACACCATAAAATTAAATGAGAAAAGCATTATGTATATGCAATTCTACTTCTGAAAGAAAAGCAGGCGCAGCTATTGCAACCATATACGTGTCTCCTGTGGATGTCTTTCCACATTGGACACGTCTGACCACCTGGCTATCTCTGTGGACATGGTGTCCATATCGTGCTACACTCACATACCAAATACTGAAAACTTAATTTAACCTGCAGACTGGTCTAAGTTAAATATCTCCTATTGAATCTGGTATCAAAGCGAAGAACCCAGACCAGCCCCTTCACTTTTGGTTCTGCGAGGAATAGTAATTCAATAAAGTGAGCGGCAGTCGCTCATATCCCCTTCACCTTTGCTGACCTTTCAGATCATTACTCACAATGGAAAAAGAGACAGAAGATAGAAGCTATTTTAGGGGACACAGCCAAGGTCTCCAGGAACACTCCAACTTTCTCCTCGTATCATCTTAAAATCTTTAATTGGCAGCTGTAAACCCTGATTAAATAAAAAAGCACTTTGAAGCCCACAATACGAGCTCAGAGAACGGTACTGTACTCTGTACTGTGAACACGCGGAAAAAAACAAAAAAACATCAATTGCTGTTCAGAGACCACAGCCTTTTTTTCACTGTGTAAAACAGGCCTTAAAAATTCAGGAGCTGTTTCGGGGACTAATGAATGCTGGTCTTAAGTATGATATTATTTCAGCGGAGTGAAGCAGAACTATGGGGCAGCATTATGAAAAGAGGAGGTGAATTCATTTATAATGGAGTGTAATAGCAGTCCCAGCTCTCCTATAGGCGACTATATGCAGATCCCTTAGTCCTCTCTTCAGGGGAACAAAAATAATCTGTTATATAGGAACACGTACTGAGCATGTCACTGAGGGAGCTGCAGAGCAAGAAAAGACAGAGCAAAAGTTAATAACAAGGTGATGAAACTCACAGGGACGGGACAGCACTGCTGTGCATCTGCTGCATTTTTTTTCCCATCCTGAAAAGTGCAGGATGTAGTAATTTAGAACAATTGTGGCTCCAGTTGTAACTAAATTACTCTCTGAGATGAGGATATGAAGATTGTCAAATAAAAGTTATTATACTGTATCCTGGGTGAATACTGAGTTCTGATTGACCGTGGGGTGTCAAATAAATTTTTATAACTGGGCCTTTCCTGCAAAACTGTTAAATCATCATGCCAAATTAATGTGCTCTGAGGGGTTTGAATGTTACTTTCAGCAACACACTGAGAAATATCCTGAATAAATTGCTTCGATGTTGCCCAAAAATGTGCATGGCAACTAGTGTGGGAATAAAGATCACCTTATTTAAGACAATAAAAGCTTAGAAAATCACTGATTACTACATGCATATTAAACTGAACACTCTCATTTATTGACATAATGCTCATGTATCTGCACACTTCGGTACCTATAGGAAGCCATAAAGAAAAAACAAAACAAACAACAGAAAAGAACAGAACAAATAAAGACCAAGAGAGTTGGATGTGGACAACCTTCATATTAAAATGCATGCCGTAATCCAGAGATTACAGGTATTAGCAGCATGTAAACTCAACATTTTCTCACACACTATGATGCACTTTTACAGTACGAGCATACATAGATAATGACAAAAATACTGTTTATGACAAAATATCTACAAGAAAATGGGATCAAATGGTGTTTGCCTGTGTGTGTGTGTGTGTGTGTGTGTGTGTGTGTGTGTGTGTGTGTGTGTGTGTGTGTGTGTGTGTGTGAGTCCCTGAAGATAACAGGTCCCATCTCTCGCCCTGCTTCCCAGAGTGGCCGTCTCTAAGCTGTGCTAATCGATTGGCAGAGGAAAAAGGGCCAGCTTTAATGTGTTGCATGTGAAGGATTTACTGGAGAGCAGAGCCACTGAATCAATGGCGTAGAAAATGCATCATTAGGACAGTGTCGTCCCCCTACACCACCCACAACCCCCCCCTCCACCCTGAACCACCCACCCCCGACTCGGTCCCTTGAGGGTTGGGATGGAAAACACACACAAGCATAGACACATTTATACACACACGAGCATACACACACACACACACACACACACACACACACACACACACACACATACACACACACACACACACACACACACACACACACACACACACACACACACACACACACACACACACACACACACACACACACACTTGAGCATACACATAAACTGGGCTTGCATGTCACACTTCAGCTCTCATGCCACAAAGTGAAACACCTTCCGAAATAACACTCATATCGCATGTAACTTAAATGCTTGAACACACACACACACACACACACACACACACACACACACACACACACACACACACACACACACACACACACACACACACACACACACACACACACACACACACACACACACACTCTCTCGTTAAAAGCTCCCTTGATGGCAATACACACACAGACACACATGCACACCAAACAGTTAGAGCTATCCCTGATATCCAGGCGGACGAATCGCTTCACTCTCATCCTACCTCAGCCATTTTGTCAGGAAATGTTTGGGACACCCAAATTTAGCTTTTCACAACATGAATTATTAAACATGGAATGACTCCTAAGATGAACCAAAAGTCTGCACGGTTACATACCCAGTCTGACGCTCTTCAGTGTTTTCATGCTGACTAACACACGACTGATAACAATAGCATCAGATTTTTCTTCATGACAAAACTACAACTGTTCAGTGTTTAATTTGGGAACTTTATACTCGGCAGAGTGGAAAAACCTTTGAAACTGTGTTTAAACCATCATGGGACACTAAAACTCCCCTAAAACCCGACAGCACACAAAGCACTTTAAGGCTGGATGTCTTGTTTCATCTCTTCAGTGATTGGGGCGCTCTCATGTACACCGGCCTTTAAAACACAGAAAATAAAAGCCCAGTATCTCTTGGACTTATGTCCATACTGGAGGATTTTACACAATAGAAATGCAGTGCCAATGTTCACCAACACAGGAGGGAGTGCACTCTGAGGTGAGGTGGCAGGTAAGGGTGTGGATGTGGATCACACTGTAGCCCGCCAGGATTCCATGCAAGAGTTCACCTTTCCTGCAGCTAATGTTATCATTAATCCTAACCACGATTTCCCTAACCTGGACCAAATGTTTAACTATAACTTGCTTTATTTGCCATAACCACTGCCTTTCCTTAACCATAATAACATATTTGCCATGTGCCATGAAACAAACAGAAATGTCATGTTTCTGTCAGGTTTGAGGTTTGACAATTCCTCTTTAATTATGTCATCTTGTTGTGACCGCTTCGTCTGCAATGACAACAACCAACTTCTAAAATTAATATCAGTAGTGGTCCAAAACGCACATTAATTTGCATTTTCTTCTGCCACTTTTGTGGAAATGTAGTTTGAATCTGCACTACGTTTGGATGAAAACCTGCTTACTGAACTTAACAAAGGGTTTTGCAGAATCCTTCCTGTTCGGCCATGGGGATGGAATATACAAACACTGTAACAGGAGACAAAGATAAATAAAATGGGCAGAGACAATACAAGTTTCAAGGTTTGTTATGTTATGTTAGTCTTTGCTTCATTTTCTTTATTTTTCTGTCTTCATGTAGCTGTGTATACTGGAAGTGGCGCCAACATAAAACATTAAATTAAAAGCCAATATTATCACCCAGATAGATAGATAGATAGATAGATAGATAGATAGATAGATAGATAGATAGATAGATAGATAGATAGATAGATAGATAGATAGCAGGAGCATGTTGTGTCAACAGCCAGGGAGGTACCTGGCAAAGCTGATTAATCAAAACCGTCTACAGATGAATCATGTATCACTAAGAAGACAAAGTGCCTTAATTCTGTCATGGGAGTGGTCCCATGTCTCGTCCCTGTGGTAAAACACTTACAGGATAAACACTCCCATTAATATTCCTCTGTGCACCTCTCCTCTCCACTCTACTCTACTCGCCTCTCTTCTCCTTTCCTCTCCCTGTCCTATTATCCTGCCTCGGCGGACATCCTGTCCTGTCCCGTCCGCCTTGCCAACCTGCAAGATGGAGATGAGAGGACGATCCAAATGCAGAAGGGGGAACATGAATCATTACACTTCCTGTTGTTGCATGCCGTCCGGGGAAGGAAGAGAGAGGACGCCCCCGGGGCTCCGATTGATTCCGGAGACTTAATTGGGTTTATTAGCCAAGATGTTGGGCCCCGCGAGGAGGCTCCCAGAGGCCGCCTAGTCCCCCCCACCCCCATTCCCACTCTTCTGAAGGAGAAAGCCTGCGTAATTGTTTTCCCTCCATCTTCTGTGTCATTGTCAGATGGGTCCTGCGGGATTATTAGCAACCCCAGGTCCCTCAATAATTCATCCAGAGCTATTTATACACAGATGGAGAGTCCTCTAAAGTCTCCCCCAGTGAGCTTATCTGACGCTTAGACAGACAGACAGAAAGAGAGAGAGAGAGAGAGAAAGCAGTGGAGGGAAACAGCGCTACAAAGGGAAAAGCAAGAGAGAGATAGAATGAGAGAAAATGAGAGAGACGTACAAAGAGAGTAAGAAGGATGGCGATCACAAAAAGAAATGCGAGAAAGACGAGCAAAGCAAGTCTGACAGTGTATAAAACAGTGAGAGCGAGAGACAGCAGCGTTTTAGGTAGACACAATGACAATGTTTCTGGTGTGCATTGAGTTTCAAGGTGAAACTCTCTCATCTGCTTTGCCAAAGTGAACAAAAGCACCATCCCGGGAATAGCACACCCTCACACAACACACATTAATGGCTTTTAATCTTCCCCCCTTTTTCCTCCATTTAACACAATTAAGATGTTTGCAAAGCTAACATGGACCACTAGTCGCTATAGGAAGGACAGATGAAAGACATTCAGGGATTTCCATATGCAAAGTAAACACAGTTATCCGTCCTTCCCAATGTGTCAATGCGTAAGACCAACAAAACGGTAGCCAGCCATTTCTTAAATCACCTCATAATTCAAACATAACATTAACACATTAGCATATTAACATTAGCACATTAAGTAGCTTCTAATCCCAAACAGATAGCGGTTGAGCTACAGAGGGCTGCGCGACTGCATGTTTTAATGGCTTTGCAGATACCTGTGTCTTTCCAACTGCAAGTTGAGGGGACATTTTGTTGTCGTCAGACTAATGAAGCCTTTGGCGCACAAAGTTGATTTTCAAAGTCTCTTTGTTGGCTCTCCAGCCACAGATAATTATATATATTCATCCCCTTTGGCAGTCACTTTTATCCAGCTCATTTAGAAAGCTTGGCTTCCTCTTGGACAAATTGGGACATTGAAAGGCAGATTGGAGTGATAGTTTTTACATTTTGCATTGATGGCACATTAATCAGGACAACTATACCTATAGGAAAAGACTTGCTTAAACGCCCTGTGAAGAGCTGGCTGTTTGTCTGTCGCAAAGTTTAACAAAAGTATGGACCACAACGTGAGAGCTTTAGCTCTGGAACACTGCAGTTTCAGTTGTGTGTAACAAATCACATGCAGTTTATTTCTTATTTACAGGCTTATGTGAACGCTCATAGTCTAACAGGGCAGTTTACTGATGTGCACCAAGAAGAGTCTCCTGAACAAACACTGATATTTCTAAAAGTGGAGCTTTTAACAGAAACTTTCCAAGTTTAATTAGTTTGGCAGAATACTTTGTCGACTTTAACGTTCACATTTTCATGTTTCATTTAAGTAAGAAAATATTTTTTGGAACATGCCATTGGAAACTAATTCTCTATTTTCATTTATGAAGTGGACTTTTGTTAGCTTTGGGTACAGACAATGCCAAATTAATTGCTACTGCCCAGTGCGTCCTCATGGTATTGATAAACAATCCATAGAGGAACGCATTGTTTTTTTCTCTCTCTCCTACACACACACACACACACACACACACACACACACACACACACACACACACACACACACACACACACACGCTGCTGTTTCTCGAGGGAAAGCAAAGCTTATCAACTGGCCAATGCTCATACACTCGTGCACATGCCTGCACGACTTCTCTGTCTCTATCTATAAAGCCCATGAAATCATTCCACACCAAGTGAAGCGGGGTATGTATAGGTTTGGCTAGGATTCCCATCTCCTGTTCTGTGATTAAAGGACCAAACTAATAGGCTCTGTCTCGTTGGGAACCTGTGTGGGGCTGGGAGAGACCTCAGAAGCCATTAAATTGCAAATCTGTAATAATTTGCTGAAGGCTTTCTGTCCAGATCATTCCCTGGGCTGATTTGTGCATTGAGGTAACACTCTGAATGGCCAAGCACAAACCCAGCTGAGCCCACTGGCTAGCCAGCCAAGTTAGTCGACTAGAGGGCACACTCCAGATACACACAGGGCCGTATTTACTTTACAAGAAACCACAGTGCAAACTTATGCTGTGCTTTTTCATTCAATTTGTGCCTGCAATCTGAACAAAATTAGTGCCTTTGATGTGATTTATGAAGGCGGCAGCTAATCATTCAATGAGCAATTAGGCCGGCCCTCAGAGTGAAGGAGAACTTTACAGGCACAGAAAGGTGCAGACAATGGTATGAGGTGTTTTTGATCAGCAGACCCAGAAAAAAATTGAAATCCTGTAATGCTACAATGAAAATATTCTTTCACACAGTGGGAATTCCAAAGCAGGCCATTGGGCTGCAGTAACCTAATAATAACATTTATTTATATATTTGTCTCTTAAAATTGAATGTGAAATAGTTAAAACTTCGGAAGAAATTACAAATCAGGTGCAATGGAATGCATAGAAATAAATATTGATTTCAAAATGAAAAAGCACTGCAGTATAAATGTCTTACCAAACGAGTGAGCTCACCACAGCACAGCTCACAGAACGCATGTTCAAGTTAAGTTTAACGAGTGCCGTCAAAGTCATTATCTTTGAGCTAAGGCAGTGAAAATATGATTGATTTCTGTAGAACAGGTACATTTCTCTCCTCACCACCTCAATCATGTGTTAATAAACCCATGAAGGTCTTCACTGGTAGCCATTGATCCCCACAAACTGCATGAGCCTGCTTAAGTCCAGCAGAATGTCAATCATTCACACTCGTGTTCCTGCTATGCGCCTTACAGAACCTAAAAAACACATTTTTCAGTCAGCTTTTAATATGACAGATGAGGCCCAATAGGAACACTGAAATTTCTGTCAAAATGAAAACAGCTTTGGTTATTTCATGAGAGAGCTCTGCATTTGTTTTTTTCTCTTCTCGTCTCATTGGTTTGAAGTGGGTGGAGCTGAGCTGAAAAAATGGGACCTCACATACTTCTGTGCATTGATCAAGATTTAGCAATATTTCTATCAAAACCTGATGACAGACTCTTAAAACAAAGATCTTTATTTTTCCAAACTTGACACACTTTGCTGCTTATTTGAGCCGGTCCTCACCAGAAAAACACTGTATATGTAGACTGTGCGAGCAGTTTACGATAACAAATATTTGTATTTACTGTGGTGACCTCTAGTGGCTGTAGTTATTATGACGAAGCAAAGGAGAAGTCAATCAATGTAATCAATGACACTGTTTGTGTCCGGCATGAAGCCAAAAGTGAACGTTGACCCATTTTAAGATACATATCGTATTTTTGTTAAATCACAAACATCACAGTAACGTACTTATTCTAACCCATGATCTTTTCCTAAACCTAGCCATGAAGTTTTGCTGCCTAAACCGAAGCAAACTGCAACCATTTTACAGCATTAATGACGTGAGCGCAAAGGTCTGGTATGATGAAGGTCCACCTTCATTCACTTCACTGGTACTCTCCAACAGTGATATGTCATTTTGGGAGTCATCGGCAAAAGACCTATTCAGTTGTTTAGGTATGAGGATGTGTTGACATATTTAGTCATTAATATTTAATGTTATAGAGAAATACTGGGGGGGGGGGTAAATAAATTTGCCTAGAGGAGTGGGAACGTATTACATGCATGTTGTGCATCAAGTGGTGCTTTACTTCAACAATAAAAAAAAGTTCTTTAAAGAGAGCAGACAAGAACTGACTTCAGGCCAAACTCTCCAGTATCACCCAAAATGTATCAGATATTCAACCTCTCAGCTGCTGTATGTTGGTGGCAGTGTGACTGTACTGGTATGCAGCCGGGGGCTACAGTATGTTGCACATGCACACTCATCAATTTCTTCACACACTCAACACACAAACACTTAAATACTGCAGCCTGCTCCTGCACTGTCACATGAACATATGGACATACATGAAGGAAAGAGCAGGAGTTAACGTACATGAAAAAAAAAAAAAAAAAAGTTCAGGACAAATCTACTGTAAAACCTGTCCCATTAACATTTTGTCAGAGATCCTTCTAATATGAGGAGCACTTGTGTATTTACCCCCAGGGTGGCTGGGAGCTGCAGGGGTCTAATTCTGCTCCCATCCCAGGAAGGTCATTCTCCCTTCTCGAGCCATGATGACCACAGAGTAGTGCTTAAATCCGGCAAAACGCAGCCTATAAATTACAGCAGAGGACAGAGGGGTCAAAGCCTGGCATGGAACTGGGCCAGGAGCTATCAATCTGCCGGGGCCAGTGAGGGCGACATCTGTCTCTGGGACTCCCTCACTCTTTCTACTTCTCTCTCTGTCTGTCGTTTTCCTTTCCTGCTTTTCAGTCTTTTCTTGTCAGCCCCTTCCCTCTTCCTTTCGCTCCTTTTGCTCACTCTGTGCCTGTCATTGAACAATCTCTCTGTGCCTCCATTTTTAGTCTGCACCTCTCTTTACAATCTCTGCTCTTTCTTGTGTATCGCTCTGCCTCTTGATATTCTTTGTCTGTCTTTGTGTGCAACCCCCCACCCGAACTCTCTTCCATGGATCTCCCTCGCCTCTTTTCACGCATTCTCTTACATCATCCCTGTTTCAACATCTCTCTAATTCTCCTTCCCTCTCTCCCTCTCTCTCCCTTTCTCTCCCCCTCTCTCTCTGTCTTGAGCTCCTTGTCGTTTTACGCACTCTTGCACCATCTCCCTCTGCAGCGATATGTTTTGGTCTATCTGCTCTCCAACCAGCAGGATAGGATAAAGCCTTGATGTACTTTCCCTCAATGTGATGCCAATATGATTTGAATGGTAATATCTGATAGCAAAAGGCACTGATGTGCAGAGTTTTTGGGGGAATGAAAATGGAATGATATGGACCCAGTGGGTATCCAGAGACAAATACAAATTCAAAGCTGATCAGTTACCTTATGTCACTCAGAACGGTGCCTTAACTTAATAAAATGTTAAAATTTAAAGTGGAATATTGGCAAAGCTTCTTCACACTGAGTTGCTAACTTCAGATATTCCTCTTGCATCTGTTGAAAAAAAGTTGTAGTTTAAATGTAGGATGCTGACTCTGGGAATCAAAACTTGTCAAGCCTAATAGACAACAAACATTTCTCTTTGGTTGACGCTTGTGCTAGTTTCAACAGAACATCTTGCATTACATTTGGTACCCGAACCCTCGAAAACTTCTGCATGACTTATTAATCTTGCTCCATTTTCTGAATCAAACTTGGCCTTGAATAATTGAGAGAGATCTTTGAAAAGCCCTAACCTCCATTCCCACCTTCCTTTTACAAGTCAACGTGGTGCATTTTTAATTGGGGGACATGAAATAGGCATGAAGGGAGATGGGAAGAAAGTGAATTGAATCAGGGACACTCAAACCTGGCAGTCATCACACAGCATGGAGATTGTACGCATGCATACAGAGAAGGCTAAATGTGCGTCTGGCCTGACAAGTCACACATGCTCAACAGTCTTTGACGTGCTTTCTGTCTGGGACAAATAGTACACGGCTCATGTAATCCCTGCTTTAGAGTATCCCAGCAGGCAGACCCAGATATGCCACTTCTAGTTATGTTTAGCAATTTTGTTGAGAATAAACATCAATTCAACTTTCTATGAACCATAAATCTCCAAAACCAAATGATTTGTTCAGTATATATGAGGCAATTGTGTATGGTAATTGGAAGCACATGTGTCTCTTCGCAAGGTATTAATAACGATTTGCTTCGTCTGTGATATAAAACCGTACCTTGACCTTGAGAATAATGGAAGAAATGGTATAAACAGAGAAAACATTAGATATCAGATTGAGTTTGAAGTGTATATGTAACAAGAATTAATGCTTGCTGGATATGCATTAATGGGCCACTGCCACAGTTGTCTGTGACAAACTTTCATATTGCTGCTGTGTCATGCTGCTATTTCCTTACAGAGGGCCTCTGCAGGAGAGAAATGCAGCTGGACCCCTTTTCATGAACACTGAGGGTCGAGTCAGGTTTGGGCCTAAGATATAAATATTACAATTAAACATTTAAAGTTTACTCTGAAGCACTGCTTTAGCTAGAGCTAATATTTGGGACATGCAGTAGTATATTCTGCAGTATAAACACACACACACACACACACACACACACACAGACACAGTTTCCATCACTTCAGTGGACATCACATTGACTTACATTCATTTCCTGGAGACTTACCCTAGCCCTTACCTTAACCTTAACCAAAGTCTTCATGCTAAAATTCATTGATTTACGTTATGGGGACTTGTGTTTTGTCCCCATAAGGAAGGCGAGTCCCCACAATGTGACTGTTTAAACAGATTTGTGTCCCCACACCATGAGTAAAACATATGCACATAACAGGATAAACACACAGCAAATATACAGAGAAAATGTATACTTGTCCATATAAACACACACATATACTGTACACATACAGATATTGGGTATGGATATTATATGATAATGCCTGCTGACTGTGCAAAGCTGATAAAAGGGGTGAGCAGCTGTAATCCAAAAGGCAAAAAACACCAGTTTCAAAGTTCACACACAGAGGAGACTCATAACCTTGTGACTGGTGAACAAAGAACATGGCGGTTAAGCCTTTTACACTGAACAACTACACATAGAGCATGGCGCGCGTGTAATTGCACGGCACAGATAAGAAATCCAGAAATGGGACAAAAAAGGTATGTAAGTATATAGATTCAACAAAGAGACAGAAATCATATCTAATTAGTTCACAGAGGGGAATATAACTGACCGAGTAATGGAAGCAGCATGGATGAAACTGCTTGACAATGTTTATATGTGTCAGTATATTATTTTATATTAATTAGCCTCTAACCTAATCCTGAAATACAGTGAATTTTTTAAAATCCTTAAAAAAGCAGGACACTTCCCCACAGGAGGCTTTATTATTAACAATGAAATCATCAGTAGAACAAAAGTAAAACCCCTAAAAGAACATGTAAGACATTTCCAACATTTCAAAAACATTGCATTCCCCATCTCCAGAACCGGCCATCGGTATTTGAAGCATGGGGGCTTGGAAGTGGTATTAAGCATTGCTAAAAGATTGAAGAGGCCTAAAGCACCAACTTTTTAAAAATTTAACACAAAGCACAATAATACTTAGCTGATGCAAGAGCCTTGAAAACAGAAAATATTTACCTCTCCAAGGAGCATTTGTCAAAAAAGGATTTTTTTTCATCCTCTGGAAGAGTGGTACACCAGGGCAACAAACATGGCAATAGGAAAGAAAGAGCAAGAGGGAAGCAAGAGCGAGATGTTTCACCTCTTTATGGAAAGGAAAAGGCCAAATGTTGATGAAACATTTAAGGCAGACTTTATTTTAACTCAGGAACTGGCTGAGGAGTTTAACTGTCAGAACAAAAGAAAGCTTCATATAAATTTTTCAGTATTTTTCAGTATTCAGTATTTTTGATATTATGGATCACTTTTGTCTTTAGTATATCAGAATATTGATATCACAGTTTGGTTTTGGCACAGACCACACCAGGAAAATAGTAATAAAAAAGTTGATAAAAAAGCAGGTGTCTATCTATCTATCTATCTATCTATCTATCTATCTATCTATCTATCTATCTATCTATCTATCTATCTATCTATCTATCTATCTATCTATCTATCTATGTGAAAATTGTTTAGATCAGCAGCCTCTATGATTCATAATGATGGCCACAAATCCTCGGTGTTGTGCTTCTTCACAGGTCAGCACTGCGTCTACAGTGAGCCATGACTTTGCCATGTGGAACCATTAACCACACACGAACACGCTGATATATGCTGACTGAACCATTTTATTGTATGATACTGGACGGGCATGCGCTCCTGAGCGATTGTAGTATTTTAACTTTAACTGATAGTTATTTTCAGTTGCACTACACAATTTTGAAACCTATTGCTTCGTATGCCGTTGGTGTACTTCATATACTCTACACACTTACTTTTGCATATGTTTTCCTTAACTTAGGGCTCACTGTATGTCAGCTTGTTTCATGTTGGGAAGTGAACTGAGATGAACGTGTAGGTGCAGCCATCCCTTTACACTGTCTCTGTCTTTCTCTGCATGTAAAGGTCAGTGATTTTAATGAGAGGACTGCCGAGGTCAGGCGAGCCAGAGGGCTCCACCTCCCTGACAGGCACCATGACTCCAAACTTGCTGTTAGCATGCTAATCCTTGCAGGAGCTTCATGAGCACTGCCTCCTTTGGCTTGGTGCGGTCATCTCTCACTGTGACTAACTGGCTCCCTGCTCGGCCATCAGCCGTCCCCCATCTGACAGTCCCCTCCAATAATAATGGACAACAGAGGCAGTGCTGCCTTGACAACGGCCCTCCTGACAAATTAGGCTCACTGTACTCCTCGCTCTGGCTCCGCCTCTTGTTTCCCTCTTGTTGCTTGGCAGTTCAGGGCTCTGCCAGGACAGGGGTGGCGGTGTGCGGTGTGGCGCTGGTGGTCGAGCGTACTTTGGGAAGAAGCGACCTCCTCTATGACACAGGTTGCCTTTCTCCCTGACAAAGCACTCAAAATGGATTGTGATGCGCCTTCATAGAAACGGGACACAATGTGGGGCCTGAGCGTGCATTCAGAGCTGAGCTGAGTGGAGGATTCTGGGCCAGGGAGGAGAGGAGGAGCACATAAACACACACTGGCGCACACACACACACACACACACACACACACACACACACACACACACACACACACACACACACACACACACACACACTCATCCCAAACCAAATGCGAGAGGAGGAGAGAGAAGGATCCCACAGAGAGGATGATGCAACGAGAGTGAAATTTTTCGGCCGGAACACATGCTGCATTAACGCAGACCTGCAGGACGAAAAAGACACACACATGCACTTCTTTCTTTGTTCAAAGGCGAATTTGGTTTTATCCTTCCTTTTTTCGCAGACGGCACTCCTCTAATGGCAACCTGTAACACCTAATTGCCTGCAATAAAACACAGCATGGGTCCTTCATGTTTTTGGCATCATGACTTCCTGGCCTCACCAAACACGACGAGCCCAATGATCTGCTCTGAACCTGCTCCCCTGACACGTTCAGTTAAAAGGGCTGACATATCAAAACCATAGGCGTTCAGAGGGAACCATAACTCCCTTTATGACCGGCGCAGATTATAGCCCCCATCTGTAGCATAAACCATCTGCAGCATGGGTAAATTTAAACAAGATTACTAGTGGTCATTGCACTGTATCTCCACTTGTATGATTTCAAACATATTAAACCTTATATGATTATATAATCAATTCTATTGTATTAAGTATTGATATTAAATTACAAAATGGTTGAAAAACAGCCAAAGTATTATCACTAGTTACTGCAGTTTTCTTATTTAAAAGCTCTGCTAAAGGCCTGTCAAAATGGGCCATTTGGCCCAAATCTACGTGAAGTTTCAACACTTGTTTTGACTTTGAGCAACTCTTTGGCTTTGCATCTACTTTAACCATCAGATCTCGTGGCGAAAGCTGTTGCTAATGTATTTAGTTTGGCCGAGGATAAATATATTATATGCATTAAATTACCACCAAATGAAACTAGAGCAGTAAAACAAACTTGGTGACAGTTGCATTTGCACAAAAATTATAAAGATGTCGACAATAAAAGTTTGGCCTGGAACACAATAGTGCCTGAAGATGTGACAGCAGTAAATAATAGATAACACCTTCAGTTATTAAATTTCTTCCTCATATCATCGCAGCTCAATTGCCCTGGTGATTATTACATGAAATCAGGCTGATGAATTGTGCTAGCAATCATATCTGTACCTTCTCCTCTTGAATAGATCCCCACATCCCATGCTGCAATGCCAGAGAGAAGAGAAAGAGAAGGGGCTGGCTCTTTGTGCTAGCCGTGCCTCTCAGCCCCGTTGTGCTTGGTAGCAGCAGCAGCAGCAGCCGGTGACCATTATAAATGGCCTCTATTAGCATGGCTCGGTCGCAGAGGGGAGAGAAATAAAATCATTGGGAGAATGTGGGCCTGCGCTGGTGTCCCTGTGCCCACTCCCAGCGTCTGCAGACCCCCGTCCCATGCTCCCCTCCTCCCCGCTCCTTCCACCCCTCCATTCCAAGGGGACAGAATCCTAAAGACTAGATTACGAGTGATACATGGAGTCATTATGGGGAGGGTTATGGCAATAGTATCACAGGCACGGCTGACAATGGCTATAATAGGGGTCTCTTTCTTCAGAGGTAGCATTATCATAGCAAAGGCTGTTTCTGTAGGCTTGTTGATGTACAGCAGAACAGGAGGGCCTTTTATTACCTGCCGTAGTAGAAAAAAAGCTCCGTATTATCTAGCTGAAAACCATGCTTATTTCTTTATAAAAGTGCCATGTCTGTTTGAGTAAAGTCAAATGAATGCAACAGTATCCCCAAATGAGACTTTACATTAATGATGACAGTAACCAAGTACGTGTCATTAAAAAAAAAAAAAAAAAAAAAATACTGTAAAAGGAATGGCAGGTGATCATCTACAATCTCTGGCTGCAGCTGAGGCTTTGTACTAGCACAGCCATTATCCGACATGATGCACTGTCACTGAACAGGCAACATGTCAATGCAAGTACTTGAAGTGAGGACAAAAGGTGGGAAAGAATGAAAGCAAGCAATGGATCAGGCAGAGTAAATGAAGAGGAGAAACGATGGAGGAGAAGAGTAGAAGTTTTCTTTGGGGCAGTTCTGTAGACTTCACTGGAACATTTCACACCTTAAAGGGTCATCATGCCCTCGCTTCGACTCTCTCTACACTATAGCACGACTCTGAAAAATCCAAACGGCATGCAAGAGATGAGGGAAATGGGGAGAGGGAAGAGTGAAAGATCGTTAACATGTACATACATAAATTTGTACAAAATGTACAACATTTTTTTAAACCTCCGCTGTTGAGTTCAAGGTTTTTCAGCTGCTGGTTGGCAACAGTGAGCCTGACCTTAAGCAGAAAATCCAGGAAAAACGACTAAACTTTCAAATGCAGAGGAGCTGGATGAATGTGTTTTTTCAACATAAGACTGCCATTGGCATTAACAGTGAAGACGGATTTGAATGGTTTTCATTTTACAAGACACAGAGACATTAGATACAGCGTGAATTATTTCTCTTCAAAATATTTGTAAATTTCTTTGTAAGTGTATTTACTCTTGTTCCAAACTCTTGCTGTGATAGCGTACTGTACCTGATTCATGTGATGCTGTGCAGTCTCCAATAAAACCAGTATGACAGCAGTGCGCACAGTCACTTTGCCTGTTATTTGTGGGATGTGCTGTCTTTTACTGCTAATTTGGGAATCTTCTATGGAAACCTCAGGAAGGTGCTAGGAGTCTGTGGAGGGAATGTGGCCTTCAAGCAGCTTGCAGTGAGCCAGTGAGCTGGTGAGCCAGGGAGTAGCTAGTGCCTCTAGCTAGTTAAAATATGAGCGCAGCGGGGGCTCGCTAATGAAAGCGGGGGCCCAGCCCGGGAAGCAGGGCCGTATATCGCGGTGAGGAGACAGTTCTTAGAATCAGCTGGTGAGCCGTGCCTATAGTTCTGGGGCCACTGGTGATTAACTGTCCAACAGGGAGTTGCTACTACAGCTGGGCTATTAATAAAAGATAACCCCCCCCCCCCCACCTTCTCCACCTCTTTGGTTTCCCCATGCCTGCAGACAATCTCCGCCCCCTGAAATTATTTGTATATCATAATCATTTCCTGACACATGGCGCATGTCACACATTGTTTACATGAGGCAGAGGGGGCTTTAAATGGGGAGGAGGGGGCTTCCAAAAAGTGATAGCTCATTCTTAATGTACTCTACTCCCCTGGGAGATGTCCTGCAGGTATAGCAGATCAATTAGTGACCTCTCATTAGATGGTGATTTGCAGAGAATGACTGTTCCCTTGAGAGTAGAAAATAAAATAAAGGAATAAAGCACCATCAGTCCTGTTGCACCAAAAATACAAAGCTGATCGTTAATATTACACCAAAAGGCCATGTAGCATTGTTACACCAAAAGTTTATGATCATTTACCCGTATCCTTACTGGACCTGCTGTGTCAGTCACAGTTGGAAAAGTTATAAAATAGACCCAATAAACTGTGCACAGTTAGAAAAGTTGAAAATCAATTAAAAACATATTTCTGGCCAATTTAACTATCTATTCTAGCTAAGTTTTAATCTTCAAGAAGGCATAACTCAGATCACCTGGAAATGTTGAAAAGCTTAAAGCCTGAACAAAAGTACAATATATTCATAGGCCTACTCCTCTTGTGTTGCACACGTGCGTACACACGTGCACGCGCGACCCCCCCCCCCCCCCCCACACACACACACACACGCACGCACGCACACACACACACACACACACACACACACACACACACACACACACACACACACACACACACACACACACACACACACTGAGAGAGTTACGGGCAAAAGAGTGAACGCTGCTGCGGGCAATCAAACACAGCCTCCCCGCTATTGCAACGTGAAAACGTGAGGTTAATGGCCTGGATTTAGAACTGTAGTGAATGAAAGCGCGTTTACAACCGCCGGATTAGATGTGTGAATACTCCCGTGCACACTGCCCAAACAGGAACATTGCTCCTCCTAACATCACCCTACATAAATTTATGCCGTCGTGACTCCCGATTCGTGACACTCTCATGCTTGGATATGTTTACCCAGTAAGGTAGAAAATGATGCACTGAATTGGAGAATAAAATAATGGCAAGTCTAACAAAAGAATAAATATCTCCTTTTTTTTTGTTTTTTTGTTTTTTTTTTTGGTGCCACAAATCCCGACAACAGCATGCATGAAGTCGTTCAGGCTTCAGCCTTACAGAAAATTTGCACAATTTGCCAACAATCGTGCAGTTCTACCCATCAAATCCTGCATTATTCAGGCTCATCACTTGACCAATGTGTGACAGATTTCACGCTGACAAAAACAAGTACAGCCATAGTTGTCTCAAGGAATATGGGCATAACCCACCTTTGTGCATGCCCGTGAAGCGGTCCTTCAGCACAGTGAGCTCGTAGATCTTGCCGAACTCCTCGAAGAGGGGCCGGAGGTCCTTCTCGTCCAGGTTGCGGGGGATCTGACCGATGAAGAGTTTGATGGCATCGTGGTCCTTCATGGGGATGGTGGCTGGGCAGCCCACCGGGCTGTGGCTGTGGCTTAATCCGTTCACGAGCCCGTTCGTGCTGGCGGAGACCACACCGACACCGTGCACCGTGCCGTCCACCTGCCCGTTGGTTAAAGTTGCCATCTTCGGACCGGCCAGTGAGTTGGGATGGGTACAACAGCAGCAGATGGTGACGGTGGAGAATCGTTTTACGTTGAAAAAAAGCTGGTGGAAGTCTTGGTCAAAATTTGGTTCCGAGACCAAGCCGTGCCAGAGCTGATTCCGCTCTCGTCCTATCAAAGCCAATATTTACACTGAAGTGAAAACACATGTAGCATTTGGCGAAGACGCATATCAAAAGCGCGCAATGCCGTTGGTCCCGGTGGAGGCTTTGATTCCTTATATTTATGTCCTACCCAATAACTCGTTCATTGATTTCATAAAAGAGAGACAGAGAGAAAAAGAGAAGGGGGAGGGAGAGAGAGAGAGAGAGGGAGAGAGAGAGACCAAGAGCGCTCACTGTCTATTTACACCCACGTTCCCTCGTCCCAGCTTCTTGGCACCCTTTTATTTTTTTGCATTGAGGAGTCGGTATGGGTGTCTTCTCGGTTTAAACGGACAGGACCGGCTCAATCTCTGCCGGAGCGGTGGGGAGGTTTGAATAAAAGGGGGCCACTAAAAACTCGGCATATATCAAACGCAGAGTTTTCTGCCCCCCTCCTCTTTTCTTATGTGAAGACCAAGTGGTACATTCCACCAAGGGGAGAGGGTCTATAAATAGAGAAATATAGAGAATACGCTCCTTTGTGCTCCTGCTCAGAGCAAAGAACCACACATTCTCACGAACTCACGAATTTATTATTTCGTGACTGACATGCACACTCTTCTTATTAATTAATAAGCTGCACGATTGTCCGAACAGCAATTTACACCTGACATTTGTCGATTTATGCAAGAAATATACATCCGCTGTAGATGGAGTGTGATTGAGGAGGTGGCTGTCGTTCTTAGTAGGTTTGATTTTGTGCTGAAACCACATTTTATATCATCTTAACGCCTCCCTCATCTGCGACGGCGGCGGCGGCAGCAGCAGCAGCAGCAGCAGCAGCAGCAGCAGCAGCATGTCGCTGCGCCCTCGCTTCGCTCCTGGACGGCGGACAGCTCCGTGGTGCTGAAATGCGGTCCCACAGGCGAAAGTAAAACACACTGATGGAGGATTCCTCTGACGGTTCCGAGTGCTCGTTATTGTTAAGAACAAACACGGGTGTTGTACCGGTGAGACGACGGCTTATTAGCTTCTTCTACAATTTCCAAAGTCATTTGGATTAGATGATTTGATTTCCAGAGAGGGGAAGTCTGTGAGCACCGCCGAGTGGCGTAGAGAGGGGGAACATGGAAGAGGGGGGAAAAAAAAATCGCACGAGAATGGGACAAATTGACGAGATGTACAGAAATACACGTTAGACGATGGCGGCAACGCTTTAGCTTTCTGTTGTAGATTAGTATACCTACAGAAAAAAGAAAAATAAATGGCAACTTCGGCTCTAAATGCACAAAAAATGGCCATATGGAAGTGCATCCAATATTCATTCATTTTCCTCATAAAATGAATTTTAAGCTTGGTGTAGACCTTTAGGCATCAACCAATCAGTTTTTAATCAAATCCAGAGTGGTCGGTCTGATTGTGATTTATGAAAATGTGAGTCTGAGTGAGTTAGGTGTTGATATTAAACACCACTCAGAGAGGAAGGTTTGAAACACTAAACTGTAAATTAATAGCACGTTTTTGTCTGTGATGAAAACTGACTGAGCACTCCAAATGAAATAGGCAGAAAATAAAAGAAAGACATTCTGTTGGCTTATAGGAAATATTAGGGCAGAGCGATTTTTAATATTAGACAGTGAACACCACCATAGTTTTGCCGCTGTGAGTTTACACAGCTTCAAACAGAGTGACCTGAAGACGGTGCAAATGAAGTGACAGTCAAAGTGGTACATTTCAGAGTGACAGAAACATCTTGTGGATATAATATCAGATAGTTTAAATTCAGTTAATCACAACTTGAGCACTATATGACCTCTCAGTTAAGAATCATTGGCTATAGTGTTTTATTGCTTTAGGATTCAGTTCATTTTGTTTACCTCTATTACCAAAGAACAACAACAATACCTAAGGCCTTGGCGATGTGTAAATGATAAGAGTGAGGATTCCTATTGAAATCCAGTCTAATGAATGCCATTTAAATGGTCAACACAATAGCCCATGAAAAATAAATCGGTGACAGTGGAGTTATGATAATGTTTAGAACAGTTGCGGTAGCCCTTTTAAATGATACGGTAAACATTAAAGTATATCTCACTTTTTCTTGTGCTTCAGCCTGTGACACAATTATTGAGCAAATTAATATCCACAGCAAACTAATATCCACAAATATTAATTAGAGATCCATGCACATTCTGATCTACAATATATGGCATATAATGACTGTACTTCACACACACATACATCATGTGTATGACCATGTTGAGTATTCGGTTCTTGCTGAAAGTGGTTGACTATATGAAGGCAGTTATACAGGCCCTATATATGGTAATATATGATATTCATATGAGACCAAAGGGTGAACTGTGGGGTATACAGGCCACAGGGCACTGAAACATTCTCCAATGATGAGCAAAATGAACTGCTAGTGTACTCCAGTTATGCCTCAGTGTCTTCAGTTAAACCACGCAGCCTGAAGGCCTCATAGTATAGTGACGACGTCCAAGGCTCATAATGTTGACCTATTTGTTTTCATTTTTGGCTATGAGGCATACCCCCCACCCCCCACACCCCCTGTGTAGACATTAGCCAACCATTAAATAACAAAAGCGACACACTCTGCGCCTCTCTCACCTCTTTCTGCTCTTCCGCCAGCTAAATGGCCCGGTAATGTCATCCCGTTCTCACGGCATGGCGGGCCCCAGCGGGGTGGCGGGGGGGGGGGGGGGGGGGGGGGGGGGCTTGGCTTTCTTTGGCATGACAGTGTGCTCTGCTCTACAAGCTTTCCCTCGGGGCCACACTCCATTCACCACAGCAGCCTTGCCTGCGCTCACGCCTGACTTACCTCCAGCAATATTTTTTAATACAAGGGTGAAATGGGAGGGCACAAATCATTGTAATTATGTTCAGTGGGTACTGCCGTGATGATTATGTAAGGTATGGCGCCATGATGGTTCCCTCACGGTCTGTCTCGTCACACAACCTACCTGTGAGCCACTATGAAATGTTTTCAGTGTCGCCCGGAGTGATATGGCTTCGGTGACTGAGCCCATCGGACTGATAATAATAATATGCAATTAACGAGCAAGACGTGTAACAGTGTGTCTTTTCACTCCCCAAATGGTACTTATTTCAATCCGTTTGGGTATACTCAAATATGACTGCGTAGATCTTTCAAATCATTTGTGCCCACTGCACAGGCGTGCTGAGAGCAATTCAAAGCACTCGGTCTGTCAAACAATTTTCATATTTGCTCTTTGTTACACTAAACTCTGTACATTCCCCCCAAAATTGGTTTGATGCAATCAAATGATTTCATTTGTGCACATGGAAATAAAGATTTAATAGCCAAAGCTCCTGAGTGAGATAAATCAAGGCTGGACTTTGTTACTATTTAGAGCCTATTAATGGCTAGACTGCAGTTGTAAAACAAGACTGACAAGGGACTTTAAACAGAGGAATACAGACAGTGGAAATGAACGCTTGTTAAAACTGCCAAATGTATGCCACTGCCCATGGTGCTGAAACTAAGCAGGTCTATACTACCACATCTGTGCCTCTGTCCATGGTGCTGAAACTAAGCAGGTCTATACTACCACATCTGTGCCTCTGTCCATGGTGCTGAAACTAAGCAGGTCTATACTACCACATCTGTGCCTCTGTCCATGGTGCTGAAACTAAGCAGGTCTATACTACCACATCTGTGCCTCTGTCCATGGTGCTGAATCTAAGCAGGTCTATACTACCACATCTGTGCCACTGTCCATGGTGCTGAAACTAAGCAGGTCTATACTACCACATCTGTGCCTCTGTCCATGGTGCTGAAACTAATGTAGGGCAATACTACCAAGTGCATTCCTCTGTCGGTGGTGCTGAATTTGATATAGGGCAATACTGAACTGTGTTGCTCTTCTATAAGGCAAGAAACCCACATAAATTCTCAGTAATACTTAAAAAAGCTTAAGGCCAATAAGAAGCCTGCATGGCCAAGGTGTAGATGACCATATGTGGACTCCCTGCTTTTCTCAAAATATTCCTCTGAGCTCATCAAAAAGAGGTCACTTCATTCCTCCCCCCCCAAATGAACCATTGCAATCATACAGCAGAAGAGGCCTATTTTGCCCTTGGAATATTGCTCCCTTTCTCGTCATGGCTCCAATTTTCAGTTTCGGCACTGTAAACGGTGGCAGCAAGGCAAATAAATGAAAAGGGAAATGAAATTCTGGGTAGCCAAGTTACACAAATAGACTGATAATCTTCATGGGGCACCATAAAGAGCTCTGGCGTTTTCAATATTACCTATTCTGCATAGTAATGTCTTTTCTCACCTCTCCTTCATATGGGACAAAGTTCTAAATCTCCTGTAGCCTTGGGACACCCAGGCTGTATATCACCTCCCAGTAATTTAGGGGGAAGAGCGCAAAGGAATGAGGAAATGGCAGGTGCATGACTAAATGCTCAGAAAGTTTAGAGGGACGAGGAGGGCAGGAAGGTCCCCTTTAACTTGATTAGCACCAATTTGTTGGAGATTGGAAAGGATGTGCCAAGAAAAAAAATTACTGCAGTAATTTAAAATATGTATATGCTGTCTTATAAAAAGTACACAGCATTCTTGGCATATGCTGTATCTGTGTGGCACTATGATATCACTTATATGTCACATGTGAAATTATCTTATCATATACAATATAGACATATCACATTCTTTATTTATGGAGTTAATAAGGAAGGACACACCAATACTGTATGCATAAACCCACAGAAATATAACTTGTAATTTCCTGAGGAAAAATGTATTTTATTGGGTCATGCGTGGAATAAACAGTCTGACAGTGGAAGTTTGTTGACACTGGGATGAGGGACGGGATATTATCTCCCCTTCGGCAAAAACAAACAAAGGCACAAATGCATTCAATAACGCATTAGAATCATTAAAATAATTTGTAAAACATCCATCCAGCAGATCTATGGACTAAACACGTCTTACAGCATTTGATTTAATACACACAATGATCATACTGTAGGAAATTGTGTACTTGATAAAATTAGCACCATGTATAAGTCCAGGAAGTATTGCAAGACACATTTAGCACATAATTTAAGTATGCAAGGTGTCACACTCAAGTGACCAGAGGCAATAAAAATAATTTTCAGCAATTATACAAACCAAGTTCCCCAAGTTTAAATGGTGCTGCAGTGCAAGATATTAACAGGCATACAATCCCTCTTTCTCTGTAAGAACTCGAAAGTTCTTGTATTACGTTGTATATTGTGTTCCACATATGCTGCTCCAAATTCCTAAATTCAGTATACAGCTTAGCACAAAACAGTAATGACAGGATGCTATGGATTCCATTAAAATAAAGCCTGTAGATTTGTGAATCGCAGAATCTTCTGAGAATCTCATTCTGTGGAGCAATGAGGTGTGTCTGTCTCTCGCCCCTGTGGTTATACCTGGGCTGCATTGGAAAGAAATTAGTGCTGTGACATTTGACATGGGTGGGCGTCTCTGCTTGTGCCGAGCTCTGGCTACATATATCAGCCATGTTGACAGCTCCTCTCCTTGACTGACTCGCTGCCCTGAAAACACAAGACTCTTGACAATCACCAGCTTCTTGACAACATCACACATAGATTCGCATGCGCTGTGTACATGTAAATACAGCTTTAGGCACATAGATGCACACACACACGCTTTCACACTCAGAAACATGACCGAAAATTTACCTAATTGTGTCACAGTGCCTTTGTGACTGTAAAACCTTATTCTTTTGTCCGATGTCATGAATCATCTAGTCAATCATTCCAGACAGAAAATGTCTTCGATGTCTGGCTGCTGTCTGAATCACGCAGCACCAAAATCCTATTTCCACTACAACAGATCAATTCCACAGAGAGGTCACGAGATGAGGTGAACTCTGACCCCTGGCTTTGTTGCGCACACTGATGATACTCTGAGGGCTTGACCTGGTTGTCAGGGTGATGTGACACCTCCATTCCAGATAGGCAGCCATTTTGGGGCCAGAGTTTCTGACTCCCTGGTGTCATTAATTGCTCTGGGGAGGAAAGTGGGACTCACAGGGGAGTGCGATAACACCTGGTTCTCTGGTATACCCCTGGGCAAAAAATGTCTAGGGTAGGGATAAGGTGTAGAGTTTGTGTCACTGCATGTGTGTGGAAGTGTGCTAATGTGTGTATGTGTGAACATTGTGTGCATGTGGTCATTCATGTGTATGTGTATTTATTTGTAGATCACTGTAATACACATGTGATGGTTGCGAGACAAGTGGACAAACCCGTGTGCAAAAGCAAATATGAGCTTGTATTTGTCCATGTGACCCAGAAATTCCACTGGCCTTGTCAAGCTGAAATTTTCTTTATACACACACACACACACACACACACACACACACACACACACACACACACACACACACACACACACACACACACACACACACACACACAAAACGATACTGCTGTGCCAGATTTACAGATAAATTACACACTGTAGACTGGTGGTTTCTCTGCTGATCCACATGTCAAAAAAAGTCATGGTGACAATGGATAATCCATCATCGATTTTCTTGGCAACTCTACACTTTAAGTCCTCCTACTTAGCAGTATACTAACATGGAGTGACTGGTTTATAACAGACTACAACATAGTTGTAAGCGGATGATGTAAGCAGGCAATAAGTGTTTAAAAATGTATTTGTGAACAACTAGAAGTCCTCTCGTGTGCACCATAAGTGGAGAGATGACAATATGATAAAACACAGTTGTAATGATATAAAATATGTCTTGATAAGAGAAGTTAAATTTGCTGAGAAATACTGAACACTTGACAATGTTGTTATATCTGTTTACTTCTACTTATAGTGTGTTATTAGTCATTTATTAAGTATTAATATTCTGTTTATACATTCTATAAACAGGGGGATTTCATTCAATCAAACCCCATCTTAATGCTAGTTATAGTTGGCATTTTTTGAACATTAATCAGTCAATTCTCTCAGTTACGTTTCTATATAGTAATATTCATCATGGCTGGAGTGACGGAGCCTGCCACTCGCACCTTGGATTGCAGTTGCCTCCCTATACACACCTACAACATGAGTTGGTTGTGCTGTAAGCAGACACACCAGTTCTCTTACAGAAGCAGTAGCTCAAGGAGAGTATGCTGCCCCCAGAATTCTGGGACCTGCAGTATTAACTGCACTTACGATCACAGGTGTCACCAGATCAAACAGGATTGTAACTTTAAAATTACATCACATCTAATATGAAAATTATGTCCTAATACAAACAAAATGTCACATTTAAAGCTGTTATGCTTTCTGAACCTCTTCAGTGGTAACTCACTCCACAGAGCTCTGTAAGAATGCATTTTGTGATAAAAACCACCAAAAATGAACCACTGAATATCAATGAACCACAGGTTCTGGCAAGTCTACAGCCCCATGTATTACTTGATGACAGCAAAACAAGGTCTTTTAATTGTTTTTCTCAAAGCCCTCTCCTCACAGAAGGCTGTGAGACTTTGGTTTGGCTGAAGTTCTTCACAATACCATCCCAGTAAGCAGTCTAATTATAGCTGCTAAGGGGAAGTGATAGTGAATATTTACGGTGCAGTTAAATCCCTGGCACAGAGAAGAGCCTATGATTGCAATATAATAATTTGGCATTTGGCGAGACAAAAGAGGCTGCACAGAAATATGCTTCAAGTCTTAGACAGAAAAATGACAACAAAAGAAATAATGGTGTAATTGAGGTGAGTTCTTGCAGAGTTTGGTGTGTGTGTGAGTCTTTCCAGGGGCTCCCATGGTTTGTTCCTGAGTGATGTGTAGACTCTTATTGGCTCAGGAGAGGAAGTATGTGTTACATTTTTTTTCTCATAATGACAGATGAATGGAGACAGACAGACAAAAGGATGACAGAATGATGGAAGGGATTGGAAGGGATTGCTAGATAAACCGACAGGTGAAGCGATAGATAGATAGATCAGTTTTACTGTACTGCCTGGCAGTGAAGTTTGAATGTGCTTAGGAGTATGTCTTTCACAGTCTGGGAATGATTGTCAGTGTGAAGGCTCTGCGAATAGAATATCGAGCCTGGATGAACACGTTTGAGGTGATTGTTCAAACTCACAAACACACCCACGCACATCCGCAGACGCACTCGCACTGCATTGTACGCATGGTTGCTCTTTAAGTTCAATTAGCATGAAAAATGCTTTTTGATGAGATAGAAAGCAGTAAATGGAAGATGACTGAGTGGAAAGGAGGGTTCCTCATACTGCCTGTCTTCCCCTCTGCCTGCATCCTGCTCTGCCTGTCTTCTCTCCTGCCAGGAAGGAGACAGACAATATAAATACCAAAACACCAATCTACCCCTTCTGACCCCTAATTTGTGTCTAGCATGCCTCTCTGAACTTTAACATCTTGCCCACTATGTTCGTACTATTCTTTGCTCAGCACATGGACTCAGTGGGACAAATTAAACAGTACTTGTGCGAAAGACGCATACCAAGTGCAGAAATCCATCAGCCAACAAGTCTGAACAAGGCCGTAGCATCTGCCCCCAGCTTCTGGCAGACACAAACACGAAGGGGCTTCCTGGCAACAGCTTTGCTCAGGTAGGGAAAGGTCATTAATAATGAATACTAAATCAGCATCTGAAAAAGGTTACCGTTTTCAAACGCTGCACTCTCTTCCTTGTACCTCTCCCATAGCATTTATTATAGCCTTTTCACTTTCCTTTCACTGTCACCTCTTTTGTCAGTGAAAATATGAGCTATGGCTTTGCTCCGGTTCTGTAGGGGGCAGGAAGGGAGATGAGAGGAAAATGGTAGCACAGTGTGATTCATTCATACACGGATCAAGTGTGATGGCTCTGGGAGTGTTGCTGGGTTATTTGGTTTTCTAGGGCCCGATGTCATTGTGTGAGGTTTTTCATAAAATGTAATGCAGTCCTAAAACCGTGGAAAGGTGTGTGTGTGTGTGTATATATATATATATATATATATATATATATATATATATATATGACGCTGCATTGGAGAAATTTCATAATGGAGTTGAGAAGGGAAGAGAGAGAAAAAGAGAAAGCTGTTCCTAAATATCTTAGTCAGGAGGTGGATGTACTTTATACAGTTTGTGTCTCCTTTTGATAGAGAAAATATGACTCATTCTTCAGCTGGCAGTGCAACACACATTTAGACCACATGAAGCATTCTCTCTCTCTCTCTCTCTCTCTCTCTCTCTCTCTCTCTCTCTCTCTCTCTCCCCCCCCGCCTCACAAACACACACACACACACACACACACACACACACACACACACACACACACACACACACACATTCATTACAATGCACGTAGATGTGGATACAGCACCCACATTGTGTTGTCGGATAAAGGAAGCGGAAAAGAAGTAAGCAGTGTTACAAATAGACTTTCAGAAAGGCTTTTGAGCAGAAGGAAGAAGAGCCTTGAAGAGTGCGAGCCTTCAAAAAGGCAGACGACAGCGCATGAGCCCTCCCGCCTCCCCCCCTTGTCTTCCTTCTTGTACTCATGCTGCAGCGAGAACATAATATAAACCATGACACATTTTGCCAGTGTTCAAAAAAATGCATTGCCTAATCTTCAAATACATCACCAGTGTTCACTCAAAGTGCTGCACTCTCGCTCACAGCTTCACATGATCCTTGTGGAGGACTCCTGGAGGACACTGTGGTGTCATGCTGTGAGGCTGTGGCCACATATGTGTGCACCACATGGTTCCCCTGAGGGAACCGTCTGATTGGATATGGGTGCTGGAGCCTGTCGCCTATCTGTGAACTCTCCCTTAATCTGGATATAGTAAGCCCACAGGGAAAGACACATCACAAGGGCTAGGTTCAGTGTTGCCTTCACTATCTTTCTTCTCAACTCACTCATGCAGCTGACAAGAAAAATGTATTACCAGTACTGTGTTATAAACTGTAGCACTTATATACTGACTACACTGACTCCAGATCCTGAAATCGCATTTTAGAGCCTTGTGCATCAACAGACAACATTTTATCAGCTCTGTGGGAGCTGCTTATAGATTTAAAAGCTAAAACAATATTCCATTTTTTTCCTTTGGTAACACACACCTAAAGAATGATTGATTGGGTTTGTGTATTCACAGTTTTACATTTAAGATACACTAAGGAGTTGTTATTTTGTTTTTAAAAAAGAAATAATGTCGCATGATAAATGTTATTTTCTTCTTCTTCTTCTTTTTTTTAAGAGAGAAAAATGTGATGTGGTACTGTTGTTAATTACCCACCTAGACCTCATTACTGAGGTGTAGCATCATTAGGAGGTAGAGAAGTTAACTGAGGTGACGCTGCTAAGAGATGTTTCCAAGGCAACTTCATCCTACACAAATGCACATACACGATCTGAAAAATGTGATGCTCAGATCATGTTAGAAAAATTTCCAAATTAGTCAACTTTGGGAAGTGATGAGTTCTCATAATGGTATGTGTATATGTTTGTGTCTATGTGTGCATGTGTGTACATACGTGCACCCCCACACAAGCATGCTTAATGGACACAGGTGTGTCATCCTGACTCTCGCTGGGTGACCTCTCCCTTTATGTTAGAACCTCATGTCATGTCGAGGCAGAGACAACACTACCCAGGGTGGATCGATCTCCTCTACACCGCAGTACTCTGCTCTCCTGTCTCAAACACAAAGGGAATGCACCTGCCTGGAAGTGCGGCTCTGACACAAAGCCTGCAGGGAACCAGATGTCTCTGAGGCGTGTTGTGGAATTGATGCTTCCACTTCCATTCATTTATGTCTAACAAAAAAGGACCCCAATCCAAACGGATAGAGATGAGTAAATTATGCTTGCAAGTCTTTGCGTTGTCCAACAAGAATCCTGAAAATACAAATAGTTAAAACATTATCAAAAATACTAATGTTGAATGTTGTCAGTATTATCTGTAACATTCTAACGAATGATAACATACTTACAGTTACTGTATATCACCATATTGCATTTTCATTTAAACAATTCTCTCAACAAAAGTAATGATTGTGAGCACACAATGTAAAACAAGATAAAAATATGTAAAAATTGGTGCAAATAGTTTTCTTCAAAGAAAGACAGGTTTCCGAGCAATGAGGTGCACATGCACATGGGGGGTAGAAAACAAGCCAAAATGACTCAGCATGAAAAGAAGATTTTGTGCCATAAACTGTACAAATCACAAAAGTAATGGGTGGAAATTTTCATTTTCTCAAGAAGAAAACCTTCCAATTAGTTCAGACTTCAGAATTAGCAATCAGCTGCAGTGATCTGGTCAGATTACTGGATTTTATGAAGGCGCTGGATTACTTTGCAGAGATGAAGAAACACTAGCTAGCTAGATGGACATTTATTGTCCCCATAGATTGTGCATTATGTGTGCCTCCAGAACATAGATACATACAGAATACATGGTGTGTTGTTGTGGTCAGCAGGATATGGAACCAATTCATTTGATGAATTGTGCAAACATTTGTCAGGCTCTGTGATAAATGCTTTGGTGATCAGTTTGTCAGGCTGCATGATCAGTTTGATGAGTTTCAGTGTGAGACTCATTGACAGCTGATAGAGGAGGCAGACTGATGGTTTCGGATGGAAAATGCATCAAGTTATTATGCTTATAATCTTTCAGAGAACAAAGAGGTGTGCAGAGTCTATTGTCATGATCCTTTGTGACTGATAAATAATTCTTATTGAATTCTTACTGATGCAGTTTGTTACGACTGAAGTTTTTGCTCTAATGTAACACATTAATCTAATGTCTGCTTTTAAAATTCAAACTGGAATTCCATGTTAGGTCGCTACAGCAGGCAGGCTAAGACAGGTGTGACGGTGAACATGTTTGGACTGGTCTCCAGGAAGTTGCATCATTTCTAAATACTAAAAATGTCCAGAATTAAGGTATTTGTGTGCCAACATGTTTTGCACCGCATCAATTTGGTTATTTAATGTCTTATTTTTCACACATTTTCTGTATCATATTAAGAAAGAGAAGAAAAGATAGAATTTCTTGATCCCACACCTTGGAAATTACATTGTTACAGACAGCAATAATAGCAAGAATAAAGAAGGAGAATTAGGAAAAGAACAAATTCACAGTAAAAAGGAATACAAAATAGAATCAACTATATATGTGTGCATTATATGCAAAAAAGTGTGTAAAATAAAATTGCCTTAAAATGGTTCAGTTTCTCAATGGAAAATTTTCTGACCTGCACATGGTAGGATATGGATGATAAAATACAGTGTTCTGTACTATTGTACAGCAGCATATATATAACACAGTAGGAATGATATATTACGTAGCACAGCAAAAAAATGTAATATTGCACAGGATATTTGTATTGATGTAATGGATATTGATAAATGTTAAACATAAATAATGCAATAACATAAATAACGCAGTATTATAAATAATGCAATGCATTTTGATGATCTGTAAAGACCATCAAAATGATCTGTATAGCTCATCAAAATGTACCTAACTATCAAGAGTTAAAGCGCTCATTCTGCAGGAAAAGGCCCCCATGACTGATAAATATTATATATTGCATTATCATAGTGTTAACACTGATGCATCAGCGCATAAGCAGATTTTTACTGTTTTAACTGATCATGGTAGGACTTAGTTGAACTATTTTAGATAATGTTAGGAGTTATCTATAGGCAATCTATAACATGGGTTGTATAAAGTCTCTCATAAATTTAAAAATCTCAAATAAGTCCCGCTGCATTGTGAAGTACAATAGTACAATAAAGACAGGTACAACATTTTCATATGAAAAGTGGTGGCGTAGAAGTATAAGATGTGAAAAAATGGAAATACTCAAGTAAAGTGCAAATACCTCAAAATCATACTTAAGTACAGTACTTTACACATGGGGAGAACAGGTGTCTTTCCAGGCCATGCTGAAGTCCAGTGTCTTATTGCTGTGTGGCGATAATGTTAACCACTGAGCCTCTGTGCCACCCAACTGTGATACCATAACACTATATAATTACCATAACAAATGAGGACATTGTCGGATCATAATTGAGTTTCTAAAACGAGGACCACATTTTCCATAAGCTTTATCCCGTCCTGTCACTGTTTCCTGGCACTGTTTAACATGTTGAAAGTTGTCTTCTATCAAACTTTCACTTGTTCCAACACTGTCAGAAACTCTGACAGCTTTAACGAAAGAGCCTGCCAATTCTCTCAGTGATGGACTTGCTTGTTTATTGTGATTTATGGTGATCAAAAATTAACACTGGAATGATTTATTGAAGTTAAATTTCCTTTGACTTTAGAATGAGATGCCTCATTTTCATTGCCAATGTAACAAGAATGGTTCAGTGAACATGGGCAACCCAAAGAAGCTACAGATTTTCATTAGACAGTCAACATTAACATCATGTTTACTGTAATTCTTCATATGAGGCGAGAATTAGGAGAGCTAATGTGGTAATCAACAAAACATCATTAGCTGAATGATGATATGTCATATGGAATATTTACATCAATCTCTATTATCCTTGTTAAATGAACTGAAACTAAGAAAGCGCGGGTATTACGGATCACTATTTTGAGTGAGAAATGATACGATTGACCTCCATCACACAGAGGTAAACAGACGAAAAGAGACAGGTAAAGACAAAGACACAAGGACAAGGCAAATACACACACACACACACACACACACACACACACACACACACACACACACACACACACACACACACACACGGTAGACAGTAGTGTCTTCAATCTCCTGTCTTCCGTCCCATTTCTTGTTTTTAGGGAACACACGGACACATCATCTTCCAGCAGGTAATACAGACAAACAAGACAAAGAAGCTGGTGTGAGGGGCTCATCACATCAGTGTGATGGAAAAAAGACATTTAGAGAACTTAGAGACAACAAATCCTGGTAACCCACCACCCAAAAAATCGCTTCACTGCCGACTGTCTGCTCTCAGGCTGAGTGAGGATTAATGTTTTCCCCATTAATAAAATTACAAAGAAAGGGAATGAACATAATATCCGGGACTACCCCCTGTGAAATGGCTCTCTCTCTGCCCTCCTAGGGAAGAGCTGCTTTATGTCCAAACTAATCTTGCACGCCCCCCGCCCCCTCCCAAACCACCACCACCACTACCACCACATGTGCCACCTTCCTCTGTTCCAACACATTTCAAATCCAAACCCAAACATCAATGCTGTACCATGACGGACGTGTGGAACAACAAATGAACAATGCCTCGAGCAATATCAAAGATGTCGATGGGAGGAGATTTGAATGGCGTGTCGGTGGAGACGTTGATTATTACTCATGCCAATTGTTGAGATGATGGGTGCTCTGGGGCATCTTTGGCTCTCTCGAGCTGTTTTTCTTGTCCTATCCAGGAGTTTCAAGGTAATGAACGCCTTTCGTTCTGTTGTCTGCTGTAATTGAATAATGGGTGATGTACACATGTCATGCAGCATGATAGTCGCACACAGAAATTAAACCATGTCAATGCTAGTTTATTTTCCCCACACACACACTTTTGCGCACACACACAGGAAGGCAAAAGCGCACAAGATCTGATTTGTCCCAGGAAACAGCTCTAGCAATCTAAAAGATAAGGTTGGTGATATTCTATATTTTTCTTGTCAGCAAATACAGTGAAAACACCCAAATCAGCACTGAATTGATCTGAATAACAAGTATGGCCTATTTAGCAAAAGCCTGATATAGTGTGTGCCATAGCCTCTATTGTTGTAGAAAACTATTAAAAATGCATAAAAGAGCAACATTGTTGCACTGGATGACTTGTTCATACACTGCCATGAACATGGACACTGGTGCTATAAATACTCACGAGAGGAGTTGGAGTTGTGTTTGTGTCCACCTGATGAATGTACAGTATGTCCAATATGCACGCTTCTTTAAGCTCTGTTATGGTCTCCACCAGCTCCTGAGAATAATATAGATAGTAATATATAATAGAGTTGAAGGGAATTTCAGAGCTGGGTGATAATTCTCTGTGCTTCGTCACTGTGAAGGACACCTTTCACATTACAGTAGTCATTTGATCCATCGTTAAAATGAAAATATTTATTACAGCAGCTTTGAACTTGTGCGTTTTGTATACTGCATCTGAATGTATAACGAAAGTCCCCTCGACCTGCAGCTTATCAACATAAGACTAGTGAGGCAATTAAACAATAAAGATGCGTGTTGAGAGAAAGACGGGCTGACAGGCAGATAAACATGTTGGAGAACAGAAACACCAGGCAGACAGTGAAGCAAATGGAAAGACAGGCGGACAGTGACGTGACTGGTTGAGAGATTGATATACAAGCTGGTAGATGTGGACAGGAAAACATACTGGCAGATAGAGAGACAACCAAGCATGTACAGTAAGATGGCAGGTGGAAAAACATGCAGTAAGACACACAGATAGACAGTGATAGAGGAAGACATACATGCCAATAGACAAGCACACAGACAGACAGACAGACAGACAGACAGACAGACAGACAGACAGACAGACAGACAGGCAGGCAGGCAGGCAGGCAGGCAGGCAGGCAGGCAGGCAGGCAGGCAGGCAGGCAGGCAGACAGACAGGCAGGCAGGCAGGCAGGCAGGCAGTCATAAGATCCAGGACGGCATGTTGAAAAACTGGCTGCCTGACAGGAATACATTAAGACACACTTAGACTGTTGTACATGACCAGGTCAGGGCACCCCAGTGACACATGATCAGACAGTCAGTCAGGAATTCTGGGAAAATTGTAGACTTCCGGATGGAGAGACAAAGAAAGACAGAAAGAGTAAGTGAAAAGTGTTTCAAATGGGCAGGTGGAGAGCACACCCAGACACACACACAGAGAGAGAGAGAGAGAGAGAGAGGGCATGCAGGCAGACAGGCAAGGCCAGGAATGAGCCTGGGCAGGAGATAAGATTCCTGGGTGGCTTTACCATGGGCACAGGGCTGCAGAGCACAGCAGCCTGGGGCAGAGGGAGGAGTAGGGCGAGGTGCCGTGGGGGGAGAGGGGGAGATGGGGACAGCGTTATCAAGCCAGTGCAGGGGTTGGGCTGAGCGAATGGGCAGTTTGGGAATCCGACTTCCACCACTGCCCTCCCTCTCCCTGATCCAGCAGTGGTGATGAGACACAGAGAGGGAAAACAGCAGAGAGGACCAGAAAAAGAGGAGAGTAAGAGAGAAAAAAAGGTGACTGTGTGTGAGTTTGTGGGTGTATACATGTCTACAGATAAGTGAGGGACACAATGTTCCTTTATCACTTTATTTAAAATAACTGCATTTGTGCGTATGTGTTAGTTTGATGAGCTGAGAGAAAGAGAGGAGAGAAAAGCAGACAGAGGTGAGAGAGAGAGAAAGCAGGCGACTACACACATAATGATGCGCTTTGTGTGTGGGAATGTTTACAAAATAATATCCATGAAGTTCGAGCTGGATCACTTTGAATGTGAACAGAGTGAGCTGAAACTAAATTCCCACACATATATTCATATACATTCTCCTCTCGCTCCTGCTCTTGTCGTGTGTATGCGCTACTGTGAACAATCATGTGTCTTTGCAGTCTGAATAAGTATCTCCCAGCATGCAGGCGGTGCATGTGTATGTATGCGTCTGTCTTCACAGCAGGATCTGATCCACTCTCTATACGTGAGGGTCTAAATAACATGCAGCATGCCACCGCACCAACAGCTCCATTCAAGCAGCGCTGCAACACAATACAGCCAAGGAGCATTTTCTAAATCTGTACACAACCATGCCAGGCAGTCCAAGTTTGAACAACAGCTTGGTCGGTATGAGTGTCACGTTCAAACCTACAGTATGACTTTCTTTGTTCAGGAAGTGTTTGGTCACATTTGTATTGTTTTACTTGTTGTTAGCAGAATATCTCAAAGATTACACACCAGATTTATTTCACATTTCGGCTGCAGGCCAAGAAAGATTTTGGTGCAGAAAGTGCTGCTACATGGGCATTTATTCAACTGTATTCACTATATTCAACACATTACGTTACGTTATGAGTTAATTTTTTTCTGTAACTGTTGAACAGTGAGTCGGACTATGAGGTGAGGAAATTGTCCAAATTTCATTTTTTAATAACGTGGCAGTATGTGACAAATAAACCCTGCAGAAGAAAAAAGTTGTATAGAACATACTGTAAATTTCCTGTGGACGCTAAAATCTTGAAAATAACCGACCACTCGTCAGTGTTAAAGTCATGATTTTATGATTTCGATATTATTGAAGATCAGGGCTTGAGTCTAAGGGTGTCCTGTTGCCCAAGGGACAATAGAAAATTTGGGATGAACAGAGATCTTCGCCTTGATGCCTCCGTAACAAAAGTATATGCATGTATGTATAATGATCACTTAGCAAAGAACAAGCTACAATGGGCCGCTACGTCTACGGTTTAAGAAAAGATCATGGTTTGGGTTAAAATAAGTATGTAGGATAAATAAGTTAAGCTGCATAACATGCATACTGTAAGATGACAATAAGACAAAAATGACTATTGGTTTCATACAGGAAGTGAACAGTTGTCTCCTTCAAAGTTCAGGCTTTTTTTGCTCTTTATACTATTTCACCTGACTTCAACAGCACCTCAAAACATTATGCTAGTAGGTCACCTATAGACATGATGCTAGAGGGGTGCCTACAGTGTCATAAGTGTAGGGCCACAGCAAGCTTTGACGCATTTTATCATGCACCGTATTTCATTAAAATATTTAACATAGAGTATGTATTGTATTCAATAGAATCATTTAAGGAGGCAGACAGGCTGGGTGGGGATCCTTTCCCAATCTATCTCCTTTTCCCCCATGTCTCAATCTAGCAGTGATAAAGGAGAGCCTCTTCTGCCAGACACATGGCCAATTACAAATTAGCCAGTTTGTCGGGGGGGAAAATCGTAATCAGGCTTCAAGAGGTGGAGGCCCTTGAAGATTAATTGGAAATGGGCCCCTGGTAAATGTCAATGGCAATCAAGGGTTTGTACAGCTCTGATTGACTCTATACACAGACCCCTCTACCCAGGATAAACTTTCTCCAGCCGTGACATTGTTGGCACCACTCCCTCACCCTCTCCATCTCCACTGAAAAGGAGAGAGGACAGGCAGAAAAGAGGCAAGGAAAAATGGAGTTGTGAGACAGTGTTGGAATACCAAGGCAGGAAAGAAAAGAGGAACAATTGACATTTCCAACCTCGCAGTATGTTCATGTTTAGGAGCTTTGGTTGCTTTTGATATGAAAGGGTGCGTTACAGACGCGGAAACACCAAAAGAAGCAATTTTCTATGGTGGGACCAGAGCCCATGTGAAAGTCATCATGAAGGCCATTTTCTGTTCTTTCAAGTACAAGCTTGTATTTTTTGTTTTCCATTTCTTCCTTGATTCAGTTACTCTCATTTTACTCTTTGATAGTACTTGATGTCGATGCAGTTACTTAATATCTCATTATCCACCGCGTACAAAAGGAAGCCTCATAGGTCCATTATTTCATCATAGTTACATGCAGCTTTTTAATCTGTCTTGAATCAGTCAATACAGAACAAAATACATGTTACACACTGAGTTGTTTAACTTGCCTGTTTGTGTACAGTATAAGTCAGAACCTCATCTACTCAGTGACAGATAGATTAGACACATTATTCTGAGTGACATCTCAATTAGGAGATTCGGGTCTGAGTTCAAGGGTTTAACAGCTGTTGTGAAACGGATGATTGCAGACTTAAAAGATTACGCCGTCTGAACTTTATACCAGTATATTTCTTAAACTAACCCCACACTTTGGAGACTGTTGAAATTGATGCCACCTTTACCAGCTACAATGATGAAATGAACTGACCATGAGCCCCATTCTCCTTAGTAAATGTTGTCAACAGTTACGACCATCTGTTCTGGCACATCACATATTCAATTTTGATAACAGTGGCAGATTTATTGCTTAAAATTAAAAGTAATTTCTGAAACAACAGATCCTTGATTTCAGACAGAGGTGACCAGAAGCTAGCTTCACATTTCTAGCTCACAACTTTCAATTTAGCTGACTGAAATGGCGACTGGCGAATGGCGATTTTATCAGCTGTAACAAGCTAGCTATTTAAGCTAACATGAGCTCCATGAGTTTGTTGAAAATGCTAACTCCGGCTGACTCGCGGCAGCCAGTCAGCATCCAAAAAGTTTCCAAACTTATGGGTTTACTTCTGCATTGTGCAGGCCAGTGCACATGTGCATTAGCATTTGCATTTCTCTCACTGGTCATCCTCCACCCAAAGAGCTTACATTGGGAAGATGTCACCTAAAAAAATCTAATTTCTAGTCTCATAGGCAAGTTTTACAAAATAAAACCTCCATGGATTAAAAATTTACAGCAAAAGGAGTAGCAATCAACCTTTCGCTAAAGCCCCTCCTCTGAACAGCAACTGTCAAATCATTTAGTAACTGAAACAAGGCACCAGCAGGCCTGTCAGCTTTGCATTTCTATACATGTAGTGATGAGGTGTCCATGAGGCTCTAAGAAGAATGATACTCGGTATCTCAAAGGTTTGCAGGATTATTTCTATTATTACTGTAGTCTTTCAAAAATCTAAAACACAAGAACAAACGTGTGAGGAGTAGATTAAAGTTTTTCTTAATGTGCTGTAGTGTATATCTAAGTAGCTTACTACCTACAGCAGTGACCAAGTGTTATGTCCAGAGGCAATGGGTATATTATTAGCTTTCTACATTATTTACAACAGCAATGTTGCAGGGTTACAGGTTACCGACACATCCACTGTTTGTGGATATATCAGTCTGTGAGCCAAGATGCAACTACATCAGAACTGAGAGTAATGATAGCAGCTCAGTCTTGCTTTTTGTTTGTTATGGGGATGTTCACACTCCAGCAACTCCAGCCAAACTTGATGCTATTGCATTTGCCAAACTAATGACTTATTCCTCATATCCTCAAATCCCTTTCTCTTGTAAAAGTGAAGCACACTGTTTGAATACAAACAATGAAGCATAGCCTATATCTAACCACTTATTGCTTGTCCAAGCACATTTACATCTGAACATAACAGGGTTACATAGAACATTTTAATTAGCCCACATTTTGTTATTTTTGAATTTATTTTTAGGACCATGCTCTGTACTGAAATACACAAACAATGCCAGTTCCTTGTATAGTTAGGCCTGGGAAATGTAGCTAAGCCTCAGCCTTTTAGTATCATGTATGCAGCCATCAAGCACATAAGACCCTTTTTACGGGGTTCTCATTTTAAAATGGGCCGCATGGAAATGTCAGCGAGAGACGGATTTCTCAGCTGACTTTAAGCATTAAACACTCATTAGCATAATTAGCTAGCTTCATATAAGGAAATTTGCTAGAGAGTGTCATCATTTTAGCCGAAAAAATCCACAGCCTTACTGAGAAATCTGACACCGTTATCAGTGTAAACTCCATACATGCAATGGAAAGCTTGACAAGCATTAGCAACATTAACTGAGGATGGCGCAGCATAGCCAGCGGTCAGTTAATCCTGTTTGCAGTTGGAGGTGTTCTGTCAATAGCATTTTCATTTTGCAGTACTGTGGGTGGCCACTGGGACAAATGGGCAGCAAGGCTGAGAGGCAGCGCCATTAAATACATACGTGGTTAGAACAGGTAGACAGTGTTTAATGCTTACACTTTCACTACTGCACCATACACACCGACATGTGGAAAAATCCAAAGTTATGAGTGGACACTTGCTGTTTGCGGCAGGGGTTTTGCAAAAAGCCGATATACTGGCAGAAATTATTTGTCTTAACAAGCAGACAACCATTACATTTACCTTGTAAGCTGTAATAACAGTAAAAATATGGATAGGACATGTCTGCTATTTTGAGGTGAGTGTTAAATTCCCTGCTGAGTATACATAAACTTAACTTTTAATTGAGCTGGAAAGTAGTTATGGCTCCTTCACCTCTTTACAGCAGCATCACCATATTCATCCATGAGCATCCAAAATGTTTGAAGGAACTTTTTTTACGGAGGTGTTTGCAATGCCTGAAGAGACGGTTGTCAGTTTTGGATGCCAGGGAAGAATTGTCCTCACTGTCAGAGCTACCTGTCTTCATGCTTCGTGATTTTCACCTGCAAACAGCCAGTATGACAGCGAATCGAAGCATGACAGGTCAGCCTGGGTTGGATGGCATCTCACTACTCTCGCCAAAGCTGTACTGTAGTGACAAATGCTGTCAATATATTGACAGAATGTCAAAAAGTTGGAAAACAGCATCGTCTTACACAGCCCAGCCTTGTCACACACAATCCCTCTACAGTACATTTAATTCCACTGCTTCCTCCGGTCTCCTCATACCCTTGCAAATTTCTGTTACTGAAGCAGAAAACACCCGCTTTAGTCGATTAGATGCCTCCACCGACAGGAAGAGCAAAGTCAACTGAGCGTTGAGGCAAGATGACTAATGAGGGGGGAGTGACAGAGGAGGAGACTGAGTGTTACGTCAATTATTTCATCGATACTGGCAGTTCATCATCCCGAACAAACATTAGTTGCTACTAAACAAGATTTTAGGGTTTAGCATTGTGAGTGGGCAGCAAACTGTGATTGTGAAAAACAGCAAAGGCTGTGATAGGACACCGGAGTCTGTCTCTGATCCTCCTTGCTCTCTTCTGTCACCTCCTTTTTCAAGAAAAGACCAAAATCATACATGCAGTATATGGAGTAGTTTAAGACTGTCAGGTGAACAGCTTATACTGCCTACACCCATGTCTTTATCATGGTATCTATCTATAGATCATAGCATAGGCATGTTGCAAGAGAAGTATGCAGTCTTCTTTGATGGCTGCTGCTTATCTGGGAGACAGGAAAACCAGAAACTGACAAACAAAAACTGACAATCCATTTTTTCACTGAAAGCCCAAAATACTCCGGTACTAATGAGGATAGATATTGTTTTGTTTTTTGTTTTTTTTTTCTTTTCCAAAGCCTATTGAATATTATGCACTTTTTGAACTGAGTTCTGGTCAGGAAGTTGAGGATTTCTGGGATCTTTAATCTCAAACATGCGTGCATAACAGAGCGAAAACAAACATGAATATCAGTCTTTATATGTGAATGCTGAATGGATGTTCATTTACTATTGCCTTTTAGCGATGCAGTGCAGTAAGACAGGGAAGAAGTGGCTTGAGAGAATAAGCCAAGATCAGGATGTAAACACACAGCATGAGGTGAATTTAAATGCATCTAGGGGCCCTGTGGAGGAAGTATGCTCTATCATACAGAGACACAAAGGTGGTTAGGTCAGTAATGACAATAACATCTGTGTAGAGGAGCATCAAAACATTAAGACTAACAAGCTTCAGACAAACATATGCAATACAATTCATGTAGAAGTGACACACAGATGGATACCACCTCTGCTACCAATTTGGAGGACAGACATTTCTATGAAAGTGAGGGCAGAGAAGCTTTTAAGAGGATGTTGATTTGCGGTGCCAACCAAAGTAAAGAGCTGTGTGCTCTCCTGTCAACCACAGTTGTGCTTTTCATCTAGGTTTAATACCTTTGACGAGTCTAAAGAAAAAATCCCGGACTTGTACACTACAAAGAGTCAATCTCATCAAGTTGATTTGTGCTGGACATAGTCCAAAAGCAGATGGTAAACAAATATTTTGAAATCGTGTTTCCTTTGATATTCTGGTTGGAGCTTCACCGTCTGATTTGTAAGCCGGTGCCAGCGACAACTGCATTTTAGAAGCGCTGCCAGATATATTACAAGGGGGAACTGGAGCAGAACAGCTCTCTGGCGATGCACCATGGACATTATGCAAATACCATGAGAGAACATATTAGCTAGTCTATCGGTTCCCCTTTAGAGATGCCTCCACCAAATTGTCTCAGAAGTCGCAGTGAGCTCCCACTGAGCCGAGGAATGGGTGAATTTAAATCAGGGTGACAGAGCCGCCTTTCGGACATTTCATATCGCTCTTCCTACCTCCCAAATGTATAGATCCCTCATTCCAAAGAACATACTGTATATCAGTACCAACAATACGTCTCTTAATTTGTGTTACAGTATGCTGTAACCATTGCGTGCAGATACCACATACTTGATCATCACAAACACGCCTTGATGAAGATGCATTCAATCTGAAAAACCCATAGTAGTTCAATGAAACACATTTGGTGTAATGTCCCATAACACTTGACGCGCACATCTCCAGCAGGGCATTTGAACACAAGTCAGAATGGTTGGAGCAGCAACGTTGACGATGGCATATATTCCCAGTAATAGCCTTGATGTTTGTTTTTAAAGAGGCTGTGGCACTGCATGCCATTATACGGCTAATGATGTACGATTGTCATCTCACACATTGCAGAGTTAATTGGGCCTCTGTGATCATGCCTAATGGCTTTACCAGGGAATTATTGACACAATGATGTGGGCCGACGTGCTACAGGTAGGTGAATAAATAAATAAGCAAGCCCCTACTACCCCCTCCTCTTTCTCCCCAGACGCGAAGCTCGTCAATCTTGGCAACTGCCTCTGCAGCACCCCAGTCAGTTAACATTTTAGAAAATGGCTGCCCATTAATAATAAAGGCATATTAACATAAGTGAATTCTGCTGCGGTGTGGGATTCAGTGGAACAGTTATTAAAGTCCAATTTGGCCCCATTAATAATGCATCCACCTTTGACTTTCTGATATCCAGATTATGTGGTATTACTGTGGCTATACATTATTTATTAACCACTTTCAATTGGGGACCTTGATGACTTCTAATTGGTAGGTGGCGATGCCATTAAGTTATCCCTGATGAGACTTGTCAATCAAGATGCATTCTCTCGACCTCAGTGTCCAACAGACTAGACACACACGTGCATGCACACACAGCCGGAGCCAGGTGCCAACAGTGCCAACAGTGCCACAGTGCGGGACGGGGGCATAGTGCTCCACCCCACAACCCTGCCGAGACACAGAGGTCTGACTCCTGTCCATCACGGCCATTTGAAGTGTTGTAGAGGGGAGGCTAAGCGGCATGGGGCCTGCTGTTAGAGAGGCCTGGCTTTAAAAGTTAATGGCTCCTGTACTATGCTGAATGACACTGGAAGGGTGAGCGATTGTCATGCCTCCATCCTCTTGGGGCCTTTTGTCAGTCAGTCAGTCAGCCAGTCAGCCAGTCAGTCAGATAGACGATGGTACATGCCCAATCATACAGATACATCCAGGCATATACTGTATGTACTCTATACACTCTATATGCACAAGGGAAAGTGTATACTATATGCAAGCAGAAACATGCAAAATGCATAACAAGTAGTTGTGAATATGCAAACGCATCATGCTGAAGAAACAACAAGGCTGTCAGCTTGCAAGGCCGCATGCTGTAACTTTTCTGATGACACATAATGTGCTGTACAAACGGCAAGACAGCGACAACACATCCCGCTCAACTTCAGGCTATTACCATCATGCTGAATAGCACGTCATTCTGTCCAGCATGTTGAAATTTTATTGCATGGTAGATCAGCCAAACTAATTTGAAACTGAATGACAATCACTTGCTGAAGAACGTTCCTGCCGTACAGAAATGGCTGAGTAACAGTAACTGTGCACAGCAGAGTAAAGAGAAAAAGGAAAAACCAGTGCGAATGAATTCAGCTCCCCTGAGTGCTGGCAAGAAATGGAATCAAGATAAAAAAAGGAGGAAGTGAGATATCTCGTTAAATACACTGGAATTGGATACACGCAGCAGCACCGCAGAAAGCCCCCCTCCCACACACACACACACACACACACACACACACACACACACACACACACACACACCTCACCCTCACAAATACACAGAACCAGCTGAGTACACAGTTTTAGGCTGCACACACCCTAAAAGATTCAAGTGATGCAAATATTTCAAATAACATAATAAACACAATCTTTAGGAGCCTACCTGGGCTTTATTAATTGATATTTAATTTGGGCTTCATGGGGGAGATTTTCTGGCAAATAAAAGAGACCTCATGTTGAATCTGGCAAGCACTACATCCCAAGAGCTGCAGTAGCACCAGCTGTGCGTGACTCAGAGATATTCAGCAGCTCTGTTAACAAGGATGGATATGGTGCAAAGTGTACTTGAATGGGAGTTTTAAGGCCACCTGGATCACTTCGTCAGAGTTTGTGACCACTGCCCACTGCTCATATGCAGGCTAGGTAATACATTCATTTGATGCATGAATCAGTTCTTCTCTGCAATGCTGAGAAGATAAACTGGTAAATAGCAGGGCTGTGAACATGAGCTGAACAAGAAATAAAATACAAGAGGTGCCAATAATTTGCAGTTCAGCTGTTGTCAATTTTTTTTTAAAGAAACTACTACACTAATTAATGTGTTGGGCAGTTTAACCAAAGGCACACAACTACTTCTGTATTTGTAACTGAGCTTATGCACTCAATTAGCTGTTTATTACCTAGCTACAACTAGTGCAGCCTATATAACAGCCCTACAAAAATCCATTCTCCTGGAGATATGATGCTCATTTTTAGTTTTTTTTTTTTTTTTTTTTTTTTTGGACAGGGGTTGCTGGTCACTTTTTTGTACGTCTATGACATTTGAGTTGCAGAAGAGACAATATTCTCACTCCCAACTCATCCCATACAGACATTTGGTCAGGACCCCCTGGTCTACCCCTTTAGCGTCATTTTTCAATGTACAGGGCTCTGCAGTTAAGTAAGCAATAATGAATGCACAACATCCCTCTCATCGGGCAAACAGTCCCATCTATGTTCGGTTTAGGCACCAAAATTACTTGCTAAGGATCAGGTTTGTCTTAAAATAAATATGTAAGCTATTCTACGTCACTTCACTTACAAAAGAAATCGACCTTCACATTGGGCTCACACAGGAAGCAAACATTGATCATTCAGATGAAAGTTTTGCATTTGACCCATCTAACCACCTCAAACTTCTCCACAGCTGGACATTGTCATTCTTTACACTACGTCACACTACGTGTGTTGGGAGTTACAATCTGCTGTCCCATTTTCATACCCAGTACCTTAAAAAGTGATGCCAAGGGGTCCCGACCACATTTCTGAGAAGTTGGGAGTGAGAACAGGGGGAAAGGACACGAGGAAAAGAATATAAATGAATGAATACTGTATATTTTCTTAACTTTTGTCACATTAATGATGCATTTGTCATTTTCATATATTTATAGGATGATTAATGACTGTTTTTCATGTTTAATTAATCATTAACTAATAGTTTGTTAGGGCCTTGTTAGCAACATTATTATAAAATGTTTGCATCAATATTCATGTACACTGAATATTCATGTCCATCTTCGCCCATCAGTATGCCTGCTAGGCACCAGTAGAAGGCCAGCACTTATAATTGGCAATCTTTTCCTGTTGGTTGACAGTACAGAAGAGTAATTTCCTTGCATTCAAATATGCGAGCCGCACAAAGCCGGCTTGTCAACTTTCCACTTCATTACAGGTCAAGCAATAGACTCATTTCTCTCAGGCGCGTCGCTCCCATAATTGTTTTCTACCTCTCCTTTCGTAGCCAATTTACATGTGCTTTCTTGCTGAGTGTAAAAGAGACAGAGAAAGGAAAGATGAAAATGCTCCCGCTTTTCACTTCCACTCACCATCCATTAACGACTTGACACATGGAACGCAAAAAGTAATATGAATTTTGTTCCCCTTTCTGTAGCATTTGCTTTGAGGCATATGATACAGTATGTTGAACTGAGCTCAGAATGTGATAGGAAATTATGGTGTAGAACAGAGCAGAATGGGATGAAAGCAGGTAGAAGGAAAGGTATAGACTGCATGTAGCAATAAGTGGAGAAATAGAAGGTTGTCTGCTTGAGTTTATATAAGTGTTCCCATATAAAACGGACTCTATAGCCTGTGTATTAGTGACGCATTACAATGAAGGGAAATGAGATAGAACTGTAGGAAAAATGGAAGAGATTTGATTGCTGTGGTAAAATAGAAGCAACCACAACCTAGACCAGGAAAGGAACAGTTAAGAGATTATAAGAATACATTAACATGCAAAGCTTATGAAGTTAGAATAATCTTTAGAAATCAAGAATAAAAATCGAACAAATTGTGCTATTGAACGGTGCATGCAGTTAGATTGATAAAAAGGGTTGATTTTATCTGCTGGTCCTGCTAAAAAAATGACTGTAAAGGGGGATAATGAGGCAACATGGAGTGATAGGTACCAGGTAAGATTTGATATATAACAACAACAACAACAACAACAACAACAACAACAACAACAACAACAACAACAACTACCCAAAACACTTACCTGCAAAAGGCAGACTGCCCCCAGTAAACCCACAGGCTGCTACCAGGAAACCCTCCACAGAGACAGAGGAGCAAGTGTCATTGAAGCATTGTTAAAATATTAAAAACCTGCAACAGTAATAAACACTAATAAAATCGAATCATTTGCCAAGTGGCTGAAAATAAGACAAATAGTAGCAAGAATTACAATTTCACACACTCTCTGGCTTTGGCATTTATTTCAAAATGCAGAGCCACAGCAGCCACAGGTCTGTGTGTCCTCAAGCAACAACTGAGGGAGAAATACAACTATTAGCCAACCAGTGCTTAATGTTCACCAAAACTTTATGACATACTTCCACAGGATGCCCTTCCAACTACAGGACTCTATTTTTCTTTCAGTTTCACAAATCTGCAATTGTTGATGTGTTTCTCATGGCTCACTTACCAAGGCTCATTATCAGGTTTGCATTTCTAAAGCAAATACATGAAACAATGAAATACTACTGAGCTTTAAAGTATGTACTTGGAAGGCAAAGAGCGAAACTAAGGTTTGTCTTCACTGCTCAGATTTATGCCACCCTGACATCACTCTGTAATGTTTCATGAGTTATTTCACGGCCCTTAAATGTATATTGTGTGAGAATTTACAGTTACTATGTTCAGTATTATTTAAGGTCAAATGTTTTTGTTTTATTTTGGGAGTCAGTGGCAACCAACCTATTCAGTTGGCTGGTATGAGGATGTGTGAGAAATCCAGCCAGGGATTTGAGGGAAACGATATTTCAGTTCTGTTAATGTCCTGTACATATAGCAGCATTGACAATAAAGTTGACTTGACTTGATTATTTAAGGCACTGGGTACCCCTTTGATGCCGTTTTTCCAGGGCAGGGCTCCACAGTCAAGTTAGCAATAATGAATGTTTTTTTTGTTCAGTACGTTACTCACATACATGAAGTTACATGCAGTATGTTACGTTACTTCACTCACAAAAGAAATCAGCCTTGACTTTTGGTTTATCATGGGACATTCAACAACCCCAGCCTGCTTCAAATGTGAACTTTTCTACTATGTCGTGTCCACGAAAGTCTGCTGGACTACACTGCACATTGAAAAATGACTTGACCGTGGTACCCAGTGCCTTACAAAGTGATGCCAAGGGGTCCTGACCAAGCATCTGTATGTGATGAGCTAGGATTGAGTTGAATGTATCTATTAATTCATAACAGTGATGTATGAAATTCAACATCTTTTGTTGCTCAGAATTTTCCCTCCACATTTTAGGAACATAAAGTAATGCTTATACAGCAGCTTTGTAGCATTCTCTCTGTGTCTCTCTCCTGTGTCAGCCTCTATGAATCCTCCTCCATCTTAAGTCATAGTGCTGCGATAATCGTGCCCCCTCTCCTCTGAATATCTCTCTCTCATCCTCTTTCCATCCCACACTCCTCCTCTGTGTCTCAAAACCCCATTTCTTGATGCCAACTGGCAACAGCAAGCGAAGACAAGTTTCTCTTAAGTCACCCTACGCACAGACTGCACGATAATGCTAATTCACCACGACAACAATTTAGCATCGTTACCATAAATGCTCGACATGTTCCCAAACAGTCTCCATCGTGATTGGCACCACAATTACACAAAGAAAGGGGCTGACAAACTAAAATGTAATGCGAGCAATCCTTACCCTGGATTGCATCAGCAGCACAGAATTAACTGCAACAGGCCTCTTAAAGCGCATTTAGCAAAGCAGAATCAACATAGTTGCACACATGTTCATTTAAAGACTCCTTGACCCAAATGATTTCTAGAAGGTGTGAAAGGATTTAAAACCCTGGTTGCTTGTCATTGCTGTTGTATGCTTCCTGTTTCCAAAAAGCAGGCTGATACTTACTTACAGTATCAAAGCTCTGTCTTTTCTGCCTTTTGAAGTCGGATGTGTGCATGTTTCATCAGTGAGAAATGAATTGCATCTCAGTCTTATGCATTTTATCATTGACAAGCATGTGCGACTCTCCTTTATGGCACATGCCTGCTGTTTTGGTAAACTTGCAACAAACTACTATTATCAAACAAATGATGGAAGCTTTTCATTTTCCATTTCACCCAACCACAAGGCTGTTTTTCTGATTGTACTGCAGCGAGACCTTCACAAGGCCGAGCTTTTAATTGCTTCTTTGCAGGGGGCTCGTCTTGACAGTGCCTCACATCCTTTCTTCCGTGGAAAAAAAAGAGAGGAATCTTAGAAATAGCGGCGAAAAGGATTTCTGCCTACGCTTGATCTCCCCTGTGGAGTTTGTCAAACAAAAGAAGATCCTTTAATTTGGTCACAACAGGGGCCTTCTACTATACTCCGCACGCAGAAATTCTGGCAAGAAAAGTCAGTGCTCCACCTAATGTCCCAGATGAGTTGTCTGACCTCCCAAAGGTCATGAACGTGACTGTGAATAGTCAACATGTCTTTTATAACACTGTCACTCCTTCTTCTTTATTATAAGGATCTGACACAAGAAAGTGAAACATGATGTATTTCTTCCATGTTTTCTGATGAGCTGTGTATTTCACCAGACTTATCAAACCATCTGGTTATTGCTGCATTTAACTTTTTCTCTTCTCCACACTTTGAGACTCGCACCTGCACTGTGGTCTTCAGCAAGTCTCCATGGGAACTGGCACACAGGAAATTGTTTCTCATAACCAGAGCACCTAAGGTGAGAGGGGCTTAAGATCTCGGAGAAAAAGCTCAAAATAGTACCGGCTGATACAGGAGGTACTGACAATCTGTGTGGTGTCAGTGATGCAATAATAAAACATAGGCTGTGCCAGTTTTACCCTGAAAGGGATAAGTTGTAAATCTATCCATGTTCCTCACATGTGGCTCTGCCCCATCTGCTGCAGCTGTATATCCTGTGTGCGTGAAATGGAAAGTCTTAACACTTTTGAGAAAATTGCTTTTTAAGAGAGCTTGAGTTGAAATTTCCATGGGAAGGAGAACAAACTGACAGGTAATTTAATATAGGCTATAAGCCACTACACAATGAATTGAATCTGAGGACCTTAACTGAATATGTGACATACATGGAGGACTTAATTCATGACACTGAGGAGAGTTGAGGAAACGCCGTTCAGTACAATTTGTTATCAATTCATTGTGACATGCTGACTCACCGTGGACATTGTTTTTAGAAGAACATAATTTTAATTCACATTCCTCCAGTGTTGCTTTGGCAGCCTCCTGGGACTTCAATGCTATTCCAGTGCATGCATATATTGTGCATTTAGATATGCTGTTGTGTATGTGTGTGTGTTTTCTTAGATGCCTGGCATTGTGTTGGTGTATGCATAACCGTTTCCTTTGTGGTCTTTATTTAAAAGTATACCCTCACAATCTGTCTCTGTATGAATGTAAATCTTCTCTAAAGTTCATTTATTACGCTTGCAGGTGCCCTTTTTCCTCTTTAAAATGGTCTAAGGTGTTTTGAGAGAAGCAGCGGCTGAGTGATCCATCTGCCCAGCAGGGGCTGCTACTCAGTGTGGAGTTGGAGGTCTCAGTGTCCCTGGAGGATCTTGATCCCCCTCTCATCCATCTCCAGGTGCACCTGTGTGCTCTCTCTCATTCAAAGCCCCTCTCCGACTTTGCTGAAAGCCAAGTGGATCCTGGTTAGTCCAACTCGGGGGCACGCCTTTGCCATTTGAAGCTTAAAGGTTTAATATAGTGTTGAAAGAAAGTATTTCAAGGGGTTACCTAACTGAAATGATAAGCGGTAACAACCTCTGTAAGTTACCTTCAAAAGCACCACGTGACGAGTTACTCACCTATCTAGTCGAATCCCTGTTAACTTAAATATCAGTCAGACGAAATGTTTTAGTCTTTGTGTAATCATAATGTTGTGCAGTGGATCCCAACCTTTTTTGTAGATGAACTCAAGTCCCTGCATGTTCCAGATATGCTCTGGTTTTTAACTGGTATCATTTCACATTATAGTTTCAGCCGTTTATCCGTGACTTATGGCTGTCCATTCCAGCCATTTATTTGTTGCTTTTAGCTATCTTTTTCAACCATTTAACCATTGTTTCTAGTTGACTATTTCAACGGTTTGCTTTTAGCTACAGTAATTCAGTTATTTATCTTTTACTATAAACTTTCATTGAATCTAACTAACTTGCCTGCTAGCTTGCTAACTAGATCTCATGCACTCTCAATCACACCCCGTGGTGTTACGTGTTACAACTGACATGCAGGTTCGTGGGTGGTATGTGTGTATGTAGCCAATTGTTCACCAATTTGCTCCAAAATCCAATTAGTATGTTTGTTTGCTCCACATTCTTTCCACGGACCTCCCAGCAACTTTAAGTTCCCTCTATGGCACCAATGCTGCTGGTTGGAAATCACTGGCGGAGTGTAAATTCATGTCATGCAGCTTATATAGTGCTGTATGTGTGCATACTGTATTTTGTATCGGTGAAGACAATAAAGACTGGGAGTATAGCCAGCAGCATTAATCATAAAAGAAAAATGTAAACATATCTGGTGGTTGTGTATCAGTCTCTGTAGAAGACATTTCAGCTAATAGGCATTTGAGAACCTTGAGTCTTGGCTGGCTGCTGGTACGGTATCTTTCAGAAACAGCTGGGGGGGATTTAGATCTTTATGACAATGAAAATGTATGAGGATAGGAGGTGCAATATACATTCTGGTATGATGCGTGCTGTAGTTGATGGACAATTTGTGTTGTGCTCCGGAGACAAACAGAGACAAATGATGGTTGCCTGTTGATTTTTACGTTGGACTGCTGGGGGAATCTGCCTGAGCAGTGCTCATTCTGTCATCTCTGGCAATGAGAATGAATGTCTGACATTATGCTTGATCAGCTATGACCACTATATTTGCCCTCAGGAAATGTTGACGAATACTTAAATCACACGCTTTGACTGAGTCTGCAGCTCTGCACTTCAGCTCCCCAAAATCTCTCTTTTCTCCTCATCCCTGTCGCTCTCACTTCTCATTTCTCCCTTTCCCCTCTTTTCTCTCTGCTTTCTGTCTCTTCATCTGAGAATATGATTTGTCATGGTGACTGAGAGAGGAGATAGAAAAAAATGTTTACTTCAGGAAAAAAATGTCTCTAACGTGTCTTAATGTATTCTTTTAAAAGAATTGACGCAGTGGCACGGAAAAAGATTAATTTATCACGCCATCAAGCACAGGAACAGCTGCAGAGAAGGATGGGTGTAAATTGCGAGTCGCTGACAATGCCTGCGTTACAGATGGATTTCTCTGTCTGCGTTTCATATTGAGATGCGGGGTGTATGAGAGGAGGGGAGAGGGAGGGATGGGAGAGAGAAGGGGTTAGTGGAAAAAAAAGCAATTTTGTCAGCCCTCGTCCAAACTTTGTGACGGGGGTAATTTTGATCCATTAGCTCTCAGCTGCCAATTTTCCATCTTTCTCACTTTCACAAGATCTGCCCCTGGGAGAAATACCTTTGGCCCTAATGGAATCTGTTTTCAATGCAAAATGTGCATGGATACATATCTGTCGGACGCTCTCCCTTCCCAATAACCCATTCTGTTGTTTAAGTCAGTGTGAAATTGTATGCAGGTGTGTGGATTGTTAACAGAATATCACTGTGCTCATTCTTTAACCGGAGTTCAAAGTTTTATGAGAATTCAGGAGAAGTTTTAGGAATTGCTCTTGCAGCGAGCCTGCTGAGAAAAGCCTGAGAGATGGGAGAGGGGCCAAGAAGCCACCCCCTCAAAACTGGGATTGTGAGATGACAATAACAGGCAAGATCAAAGGGAAGAGGGGGGCTGAAATTCTGGAGAGCCACCTTCAAAATCGCATCACTGGCTGAGCGAGCGTGGCAGCATTTAGGGTGCTATTTGTAATATCTTTGTCCCTCAGCCCACATAATGGAAATGGAGGCAAATGCTACAATTCACCAGAAGTCTTCATTCAGAAATGAATTCACATCATTACATTTTGATTAAGATGCCTTTCTGCTCAGTCCAGATGCGATACAAGCACAAACCACAAAACACACATTAATGCTTGAAATAATCAGATTATCATCAAGCATTAAAAGGATGCTCTTTATTTTAAGAGAGTCACTGATTGTATTGCAATACATTAGCCGGCGCAGTCAGATTTGTTTTAAATGATAAGAGGGTACCATTTATATCCTTTCACAATTTTCTTTCTTTCTAAATTCTTGCCCTCTAGCATTGTTCTTGGAGCGGCTTCTCCAGGCAGAGCCTCTTCAAATGGAGAGGATTATATAGCCACAATCATAGAGCCAGAGTGCTCTCTTAGACCATTGCCCAGGGCTACCTTCCTGTTGCACCTTCCAGGTCCTTGGTTCACGTAAGAATGTTTTCTGAGAGAGGGATTACTCTACTGTATATTGGTCCATCTCTCCTTCCTCACACCCTCTCCAGCTCCTCAGACTGACCACCAGTGGGGTGCACCACTCAGCTGTGCTGTGGACCTGTTCCTGAGATTTCCTCGCTTCAGATTAGAAATGCCAATTATGTCTTATCAAGACGGAGGGTCAATAAAATATTGAAGCAACAGTGTTTACTCCGATTAAGCCTCCAAGTGCCAGATGGAGATTATGGGACAGTTCAAATTCCAGTTTGGCCAGAAATAGGGGCACTGTTGAATTATGGATCACACGGCGAGCCTCTGGGAATGCAAAGAATAGATAGGGAGGTAATCCCAGAATGCTGAGAGCCCTGAGAGGGAGGAGGGAGACAAGAGCTGATAGGAGAAGAAGTGAAAATCTGTGGATGGATGAGTTAGACATCGCGGTTGGTGTACCCTCAGCTTTAAACTTACTATCTGCGAACTAACCCACTTTTAATTTACAAAAATCAGTATGCGGTGCCTTCAGTTTCAGAACGCTGATGCTCAATTTACATTGCAGAAAATGAACATTGCATATACCTGCTGAACATACACAACCACATCACCAAAAGTGTGGGCGCTGCACCATGTGTCAGAAATGAATTCACATTGGGATTATTTTCGGGTAGCTATAAAAAGTAAAGTAAAGGCTAAAGAAGCTGATTTAATAAAGAAAACATATTGTCAGCTGGCAATCTCTCCTACTTCAAACATAATTCAATTTCTCCTATGAAAGGAGATACCACTTTTAATTAAATTTGTTTTAGCTTTCTTTGAAGGTGCAATAGGTGACAGACCTCAATTATAATGTACTAATTAAAAAAAAACACAAATAAATAAATAATTTAATATACTGGGGAGAAGAGAGAAAGTGTGTAACTCATGAAGCTTGTGAAGTTCCTGCTATCTCATCATTCCCATTAAAAGAAGGGAGAGCAGCTAAAATTGAAAGTGACGGTGGAGTCTTTAGGAGGCGGCCTGTGATTTCCAAATTATCATATTTTCCGAGTCAATAATAAAAAGCTTATGATAGTGCTAGCTATGCTGACAGGCTTTAATAAGATAGGGTCGCTGGAGCGCGGCAGACCGAGGGCCAAGCAGCTGTGTGTGTTTGCGTATATATCTGAATGTGTGTGTGTGTGTGTGTGTGTGTGTGTGTGTGTGTGTGTGTGTGTGTGTGTTGTGCACCTGAGAAAGACCGTGCATGAATGCGTATTTCTGTCTGTGTGTTTTTTGTGCACACTTACTGTATGTGTATGTGCTTATGTGCATACATCATATACAGCATGCGTCAGTTATACTGCGCAGACCGGCCGACAGACCGTCAGCTCAAACTTAGAAAATGTAAAACCAACAGATAAAATAAATCATGACTGACGCAGACGCAACCCAGGGATTCCTGTAGCTATATTTCTGTACCATCTTTGTTTACGATGATATTTGCCATGCACAGCACTGCAAAACCCACAAATTCTTCCGAGTTTACAAGAGCTTGTGTTCGGTGACAAAGTGTCATTGTTTATTGGGTTATTTTAGCAGAGATCATTTGAACAAATGCAACTCTCACTACCATAAAACGCTGATATTATTCTGTAATAACACTGTCAGAGCTGTATTATCTTTATTGACACAACACGTATTTATTTTACGACATGAATGTAACTTAGCCCACTCAGCTTGTGGAAACTTGTTCAGCTCGATTGCTAATGAAAGTAACCCCGCTGCTTGATGTGTAGTCTAATGTATGACTAAACCAACCTGAATATGATGAAAGTTATACATTCTGCACGCTTTGTGAATAGCCTACCCTCTTCCATCATGACATGACTATGTGCACTGGTACACCGATGCTACATACTGTATGATACATGAGCCACGGTATCTGGGGACCTCATTGATACCATATTAGGAGAAAAAATCAAAACTAACAGGTCCATTGGGCACAAGTGTAGATCCTTCATTAGGGCACTGCTCATTGATTTCCCTGTTGGTAATCTCACACTGATGAAGTGAGTGGGTACAAATATTCATGGGCCCAGTGATTACCTTGACCCCATCCCACCCACAGCCATTAAGAACTGGGGGTGGAGGGGGCTGCTGGATAGGGATAATTGTCTCTGGGGAGGTCAAGAGGGAAGGTTGGGGGGGCTCCCAAAGGTTTCAGGCACGTGAAACAAAGGACGAAGCGTGTGTGCTTTTGGCGTGCAGTCATTGTGGCGGAGATGGGCTGGAGGTACAAGACGAGACGTCATCAGCGCTCTGTTGAAACAAGCGCGTGTCCACAATCACACACACACACAAACACAAGAACAGCCATCATTAACACAAGCACTGTGGCCTGCTTTACCACAGTTCTCGAGGGAAATGAGGCTTCCCACACATATGGACAGAAGTTCATTAACTGCATCCTGGTCTTAAATGTGGAGGGTCAGTTTTGTTGTTTGTTCAGAAAAGACCGAGATTCCTCTTTGGTAAAGATAAAGTGTGACCACATTACATCATGTTCTCAAGCAGCTGTGGTTACACCTGCCATTTGGGGCTGATGGATGGCTCTGCCTGGCCAGTAAGTTCAGATCTTCACATTCCTGGCCAAATTATCCAATGACATCTTTGCTTTTTAATACATAAATATTATTGACACTGTCGTCACAATCTGATTTATGTGGCTGACGCTTCATTACATCTGTATGTGCGAGAGGCTCATTAGAATGGCCCTGCCACGCTGTGACAGCCACACGAGCCTGTTATGAAAAGCAGGCACTGCCCTGTCCTTTCCAATAACCTTTACTTGGAAGGAAGAAGACAGGGAAAGACCAAACAGGTAGTGTAAAGAAAAGAGAAAGGCATCCAGAGGAGTAAAAAGAGAAAAGGCGTGAAAGGTGAATCAGAAAGATGCAAAGTGCCAAAGGATTGTCCAACGATGAGGGACAGGAGAGCTCGACAAATTACTTCGCCTTTTTTGTCGTTTAGTCAGTGTGGAGGTGGATGGAGGCGGGGTTGGAGGAGGAGGGTGGATAACGGTTGGTGGCATTATCGCCTACACGGCTGACAGGGAGGTCTGAGTCCAAAGCCCTCTCTCATTAGATATGCGAGCACATTAGCAGGGACGGCTGTCTTGCTAAAGGTCAGGGTTGGAGGATGCTGGGATGACGGCGAAGCGCGAAGCGATGAGCGTCCAACCTTCGGGCTCACCTCTTTGAACTTCAATCATTTTGGCCTGGGCTTAATAGGTCCCTGGGGAGGATCAGAAGCAGGAAAAGGCATAGGGAGGGGAGGGGAGCCTTAATGGGACATCACGCCACCTTGACATTTTAATTAAGACTCCCAGCCATTAGCATGCCAGAAGTTGGACTGTTTGAATGGGGCCTATGTAAAAGCAAATGACAGGATGCCATTTTGATGCCAGTTTGTGTGTGTCACTTGACAATCTATAGGTTCTACATGATGAAGAGGTGAGAGGAATGGGAGCATTTGCATGAAAACCTAGGCCTGGTGACATAATATTCTTTAGATGGTGATCCAGAACATTGCTATACACACTGTGTATTCATGAGCTATATTTGTATATGTTGCATAACCAAGTGACATAATATTAGGATTTAATACTCTTCCTAAATTGTGCATCGCTGTTATGTTGTTTCGCCTTCAATTTTCCAGCATTAAACTGAACTGAGTTCATGAATACTTGATGAGAACACACAATTTAAAACATTACGAAGCTGCAGCTCCAGCATACAGTGTTCCTCAGAACTTCTGTACAGTGTAAATGGTGCATTTATTTTATTTATTCATTTATTTATTTATTTGCAAGGAATCACTTTTTGTTTGAGGCAATTAAAGTGTATAATTAAAGCTTGTAACTTGTTTATGTTTTTATCCCTCTTTTAGGCATTACTGCTGTAAAAAGCTTGCACGTGACATCACTGAGAAGTTGCCACGGCCGCTTTCCTTGAGTGGCAAACACACACATTCAGTGGTTTTGCAGATGAATGCACAGATTCAGAAAGAACTCAGGCATGAACTTTTGCAAACAGCATACATTTTAAAGAACACAAATGCAATATGAAGTGACACTTAACAAACCAAGTGCGACCATCAATTCATTATTGGGTTTATTATGGGAGAACATGGTTAGAAAATATGGTTATGCTTTGTGTAACAATTGAATGTACGTTCATGTTTATTAACTAGGCTGTATTAACCATTCTATCAATGTGAACAGCTAAATTAAGTGAATGCCACCAAACCTACACTAATTACAATCTGTGAAAAAAAGGCTCAGAAGTAGCAACTAGCTGATGAACACAGTAGAGCATATTAGAGATATTTCTTTTAGGACCAAAACAGAGCTAAAAAATGAGTCACTGTTGGACTTACAAAAGTGTTAACATCTGTTGGATGTGTAAATAGGCAACTGCTTATTAAAACTTTAGCTATATCAACTTTATATATGGTGATGATACAACCTCAATTCTAAAAGTGTTCGGACTCTGAGTGAAACAAACAAACAAAACAAACAAACAAACAAAAAAAATAAGAAGAGGAAGAAGAAGAAGAAGAAGAAGAAGAAGAAGAAGAAGAGGAAACTGTACTTCACTGTACTGCACACACTACATGCACACGCCATGCTTCTTGAGAAATTAATTCTCCGCATTTGACCAATCCTTGGTCTGTTGTTCCTCCACGGCAGACCAGGAGCGGTGGTCTGATAAGAAGGATACCCCAGATGAACACAGGGAGAACATGCAAACTCCACACAGAAAGGCCCCTTTCCTTGAGCAGCAGGCACCGGAGGCATGATGGAGGACACGCCCCCAGTGGGAATTGAACCGGGACCTTCCAGCTGTGAGGCAACAGTGTTACCACTTGTTCCACTGTGGCACCCAAAAAAATAATAAAACAGAATGTGATCATTTGTTAATCCTTTTTGACATACACTCAACTGAAAGCAGTCAAAAGACGATATATTTAATGTTCGACCTCATCAGCTTCATTGATCTTTGTAAATATCTGCTTCATCTGAATTTGATGCAGCAACACGTTTCAAACAAGTTCACAAGCGAGGATGGAGCGAGGTTCACACATGATTATATAAAGGAGATTACTGCACGGGCTCAGGAACATTTTGTAAAACTTGTTGGTAAACACAGTTCATATGCAGATAATTACATTCTGTTTTATTTACTTTTTCCACAGTGACCAAACTTTTTTGAATCTGGGTCTTGAAGAGGTCTAATCTCTTCAATATGTGCAGTCTGTAAAAAACTCATACAACAAAACCAATAAAAAAGTATTTGAATGAACATATGCAATTTTAGTTACACATTAAAATACGAAAGGGATCACAAGTGGGATTCAATAGGAACTGGATTTGAATGTGAATCAGAATTAGAATTGGAAAAATCTGAATGATATCTAACCCAACACAGACATATGCTCACACATACACACAGTCTTCAAATTGTTTTTTCTCACCTCCAAATTACACCCAGTCAGTGTGATGAACTTAATGGACTTCTCTCTAGCCCCGAATTTGACAAATCCCATCTTGAACCATGAAGAAAGGGGGCTCTATCGATCTACAGGGCCACCTAATTTATCACACTGCCTGAAGTTCCTCAAAAAATATTTGACCAAGGGGGTTATTCAATACTATTTTCTTCCTGGACCCACAGAATGAAACTGCTCTCTTTCTGCAAAAAAGTGAATGATGACAGGTGTCAGGAGAGGATGAGATTTGCGACAGAAACTCTCTCTCTGTTGCCTTTCACTTCTGCAAGCTTCATTGACAACATGAATAGTCTCTAGGCTCTCTAACCAATGATTTACAGACCAAAACAGTGCAGATGTGTCTGGCCTCACTTTACTTACCTACAGTACTGCACTGAAACAGAATACTCTGTAGTGGCACCAAGTCTCCGAATGTCTGCAGTTTCTGTAGTCTTCAACGCAAAACTGACACGCAGAGACATCAACCAGAATTATCAGCTAGTTAACTTAATAATGAATTAAGTCATCACCCACACAGCCACAGTATTATACGCACGTCATCCTATCATCCTAGTCACTACGTATGAGCTCTGTCCCAGATGGTACAACACATGTTTAATTGCATTTTGTTACTTCCATCTCATACAGGGTCTTGTCCTCTGAGAGGGTCCAGGTCTCCCTATACTCCCACAACAGATCAGACAAACGTTGCAATCTTTATAAGTGCAGAGGGAAACCGTTGTAAAGGCACTGACCCTGCTGAGAACAGGGCACTAATAGCAGTGCCTCTGAAGCCAAATGTGATAGCAACTGACAAGCCTCAGCCCAAAGTGCACATGGAATGAACTCCTGTACACAGTGTCTGCAATGTACATCAGAGCATGAAGACACAAAAACTACGAACACAGAGTGCTGTGTGCATGTATCTTAGCTGTATGTATGAATACAAGTATGGTATGGGAAGATTTGAAGAAGACGTAGGTGAAATGCAGTTTAACCTCTGTGGGTTGTTCACGTTGATGTTACATGACTAGTAGAGGTCACATGTTGTTCTGTAGAAAAAGTCTTGAGACAAATCAACAAATCCACTTGCCTTTTACTTCTGAATTTTGAGCTCTAAGACCTTTATGTGACATATAAGATGAATCCTATGTAAAAACAGCAATTACATTGCATTCCTATCAAAAATAATACAAAAGAGCCAAAGAATACAAGCAATGTGGAGATACCCACGATACAATGGACGAGAGGCGGGGTACACCCTGAACCGGTTGCCAGCCAATTGCAGGGCCACATGCAAGGACAAACAAACATTCACACTCACACTCACGGACAATTTACGGACAATTTAGAGTCATCAGTTAACCTAATGAGCATGTTTTTGGTCTGTGGGAGGAAGCCGGAGTACCCGGAGAGAACCCACGCATGCACGGGAAGAACATGCAAACTTCACACAGAAAGGCCCCGCCTGACCCGGGGATCAAACCGGCAACCTTCTTGCTGTGAGGCACGCACACTACCTGCTGCGCCACCGTGCAGCCCAATAAAATGAATTATTGTAACATAATCTGTTTGCATAATAAAACATACACAAACAAAAACAATCAGGGGATTATGACAAAAGAAAGAAAACTTAAAGCACTAAAATATGAGAAATAGCTGCTGGCTTTCAGAAAGTTTCTGGTTCCTCATTCATAAATGAATATGATCTTTGTAATATGACGATAATAACCATGTCTGTATTTCCTTCAAAAGATAAGATACTATGACTTGGAGTATTTTTATTCAGTAAAAATAACATTTTATGAACGTCGTGGTGTAACTCAGACGAAACAGAATATGTAACGCAAGTGACAACCGCAAGTGACAACCTCATCGCTACAAAGCCTCACAAGTGCTGCGGTCGAATCTGAACAAGATAATGTTGTTAAAATGATGAGATGCTCAAATTCTGCTGTGCAGTACAGAAGCAGCTACACATTTACCTTAAAACCCTGACAGAAAACCCCAGGAATGTGATTTTCAGAGAGACTGATCAAAGAAGCTGTCTATGGAAGAAACCCACACATTGGTTGTCTATATGGAAATATCTCTTAAGCACTTCACTGCAGAAATGAGTCTGATAGTTGTTACCATGTAAGTTACGAGCCAGCTGCTGTGTCTAGCTTTAACCAGAGGCTCTCAACTTCAGTTCAGAGCCACAGATCTTAAAACTTGCATGTGTGAAATGTGTTTTTCAGCATAGAATATTAAAATCGGAGTTTGAAGCCAAGCTTTTCTGTCTTATGGTGGTTCAGCGCCGCCCAAGGGAAGTCATTTAAAAGTTGGGAAAGCTTTTTTTTTTTTTTTAAGGTGTTCTGTGAGACCCATGTGAAGCTTTGACCATAGCGTTTGACACAAAACTTCTCACTTTAGAGAAGAGAAGCACTGTCATTACTGTAAATTTAACTTTTTCATTTTAAACTACCACTGCTGCTGAGTTTGTGCATTTGTGTACATTGTCGTGGCTTCTGCATGGACTCCAGTCTACGGCCAGCTCAGACATGTAGCAGCCACAGTTTACAAAAGTGAGTTCTTTATTGGTCAAATGAAGAAAAACAGATGATTTGAACGGAAAACTGTAACATATTTCTGTGTACGGTAAGTTGAGCTGTACAATCATACAGACAGACATGTGTCAAGACATGAGTTGCAACTTTGGTGCTAAAAACAGACATACAACAGCCACTGATTCAAGGCATTTTATTAGTGCTGCAGTCCGCGGCTCTGAATAGCTTTACTGTATATACCTTCTTTTGTCCTCTCAGTGGGTTGTATTAGTGCCGTAGATGTACTCTCAGGGTTTCTCCTGGTGTCAGAGGATTGATCTACACCAGTGGGATGCTACTTTGTTTCATTGCCAAGTGTTAAGCTATCAGCGTAATGATGAACCTGTGACAGAAGCTGCAGCAAACAGCCTCTGCGCAGAGAGTTATGATGCCAGCCATTAACGGATCGGCAACACAGGCACGGGAGATAAGTCCCCGGGGTGAGGTCCTGTGGCACATACAGAGAGAACACTCTTTTTATTCCTCCTGCTTTTCACTGACATCCCCCAGTCCATCTCTTCCTTCCCATTCCTCAGTAGCCTATAGGGCAGGAAAACCCACCTATATACATTGGTTTTGAGCTAACACAGAGTGTGTGTGAGAGAGAGATGAGCACATTATTATTTTGTACCTTCACGTCAAAGCTAAGTCCTGATATATGCCCTCCATTACCAGTTTTTGCACTCTGAACTCCTTCACTTTTCTAAATGTCTCAGATCAAGGAGCATATTCCATCTCATGTGTTCTGCTGCTTGTGTTTGAGTTAGAATCTCGATGCTTTAAATTTAATACAAGGGCAATCAGTTCTGTACTGCACAATACTTCATGTATACCGGCAATGAGGGGATCATGTAATTTTTCTGTGGACCAGTATTGGTAGTGTTACTGGTAGTAAAGAGCATACGTAACCTGCATAGAGAGGATGATAATGTGGATGGCTCAGGACTTTCATCCAGGAGCCTGCCGTGAAACCAAAAGTCAGTGTTGTTCTTTTAACTTGCATTTGTAAGTTAACTCTCGTCATGTATGTAATGTAAGTTAATTTATGTAGCTACGTTTATTTTAAGCAAAGGCAAGCCTCTGCTATGTCTAAGCAAACTGTAACATGATAAAGACAGAGGTCTCTGAACTTAATTATTATTCTTGTTAATATTATAATTATAATTATAATGTATAGCACCTTTCATACAGGAATAGCAGCTCAAAGTACAAGTGAGTGCTTCACATAGAATAGACTAATGAGATGATTGGCCTTCTGTGCATCCTAAAGCACTGAGCAAAGCATCATAAAATTACTTTTCCACATTCTCTTTTAATGGAGATTTATTTTCGCTCATAGTGATTATTGACTTTTTTCAATTTTGTTTGAATGTGTCGAACAGCAGCTTCATTAGAGACAAACCAGCTAAAATCTTAATTACTACAGTGTAGGTTGACTTACCTAAGCATGCAGTGAGTAATCTGTTGGTGTCAAAATGGTCAACATGACTTTCTGACTTGCATTAATAACAGAGTCTATTAGTCTAACACATTTCAGGGATTTGAGCAGTCATCCGCTAGAGCGGCTAATTGTATTGTTTTATCCCAAAGTTAAGGACCAAAATACTGAACTAATACAGTACATCTACACTACTTCAGCCAAGTCAATTTCAGTTTTTAAATAGAAAGCTTAGCTTGAAGTTGTTCATATTAATAACTGGCAAACAAACTTGTACATGCAAGTGATAGCTTCTTAAAAAAGTTCGGAAGAACTTGAAACTGAAAACAAAAAATGTAAAAGTAGATCATCTCAAGGTTTCATCAAAGTTTAGGGAGAGATTTAGTATTCATAATGAAAGCAATTTGGAAAAGCACTCCACCTACGGCAAAACAGAATGGGACTTATAATCCTGAGCATCAGAGCTGAACGTCTCAACTAGTGCGGGCTCCGTTTAAATGGGCCTAATCAAAAGCTTTACATCTGCCGGTGTCATAATTCCGATGGAAGGTCATTACTAGTTTGGGGAGCAGCTGAGCGTTTCTCCATTTAAAAAAAAAAGGAAAAACTAATTAGTTTGCACAACAAAAAAACAAAAGGGCTAAAACATGGCTGCACTGCGGGCTATCTCGCAGATAACTCTCTTAGCCAGACACGTTTCGTAATTAGTTTTTCCCCTCCACTGGGATATTCAATAACCTGCAGTTGGAGTGATGGAGGAAGAGATAGTGATACTTATCTCAAATGTTTTCTCGCCATAAAAATAATCCTGTCATTCAAAAGGAGAGGATTAAAACTAGAAAGAGTGCTCGTGTTTTTTTGTCTTGTTTTGTTTGGTTTGGTTTTTCTCTTTCTGGTAAACAGGTTTTGAGGGCTGGACGTTCCCTCATGTGGAGAAACTCCACTCCAGTTCATTTTTACAGTCCCTGTAGTCCTCCATCAAACTTTTTGCTAAATTGCATTAAGAACATAAAATAATGAGCTGAAATGGTTAGTAACTTAAATGTGGCCAGGGAAAAGCATTTAAGAGATTCATTTATGAAGTGCCGAAGTGGTACTCACCTTTTTGTGAGTGTTTGACTGGAGAAGCTTTCACTTGAAGACCCAGCTGTTCAGAAACACCGGTCATTGGCAGGCTTACATACGGATATTCAAGATCAGGATGATGCATCCTGAAGCCAAGTCACTGTGTCTGCAAGGTTATTTCCTATTCTATACAAATCTGAAGACAGTTATCTCATTGCACAGTCCAAGCTGTTCAATCCAGGCTAGCTAAGTTCTAAAAATGGCTTAATTTCCTCTCTTGTGGAACATAAAGACAACAGCCCTCATCAGTGCCAACCTCTCTGTCAGTCTGTGATGTGGCCCGGGGGGCTGCAGACACTGGCCACTGGCGCTGAGGCGCTGATGGACAGATATGTTGGTGCATTCACATGTCCAGTGTCTGGGAGATGTGATTACTTCTGACAGCTTGTTTGTTCTCATTCCACCTGGCTGGAGCCAACCCCTGAGCCCCACCACAGGACAAAGCTGCTACTATGCAAGCAGCGAAACATACAGCTTAATAAACCACTCTCATGCATTTCGTCAGCCAAGGTTTAAAGTACAGTCCAGTTTCTTTGAATGAAACACCAAAGACATAATCTATATTTTCAGAACTAAATAATGCGATAAAATCATGTAACATTTCACATTTTACATTGAGACTACATGCGTAGCATTTCCAAATAGTGATGCCTATTTATCTCGAATGAAGGGAGACTATAATTAGACATTTAACTTTACATGTCTTATCAGTGTGTTTGATCATGTCTTATTTAGAAACCTCCTCGCTCTCTTACATGCTCTAATTTACTGTTTTTGCTGGTTGCTGTTAGTGCAAACGCTTCCTCCATGTTTGTCAGTTGTGATGATTATATCGATGTAATATATACGGGCCACACTCTTTCTCACTCTGCGTCTGTCAGCTGATCTGTCGTTTGGTTCACCAGTTTGGTCCAGACTGACATATCTCAACAATAATCAATAATGGATTCAATGAGATTTAATCTAATGACTGTGGTGATTCCTTGACTTTTCTTTTTGCACCACCATGAAGCTTACATTTTAGTCTTGACAGCTACAGGGTAACTTCCTGTAGCGCCACCAACAGGTCAAAGCTTTTCGAATATTCAGATAAATATCTCATCATCTACAAAACTGATTAGCACAAAATTTGGTGGAGACATTCATTGTCCCTAGAGGATGAGCACTGATGGCTTTAATGATAATAATGGCAGCTAGCGATACAGTTTTTTAGTCATTACTTTCTCCACCTTCTACTTTGTTATTCCTCCTTTCTGTGTTTAGCAGCCGATGAAACTCAACTTCTCCTGTCGATATTTCACATTAAAAGCCTTCCAACAGTTCAAAGCGGGTCCAACTTAAGTGGTTATAAAGGATGCAGATATATTACCCAACATGGCTTAAAAAACCAAACGACCATATCAGGACACATTCAAAGACATTTTAAGCAGAACAGGACATTTGTCTCTAGGGAACTGCCATTACTTTTAACTACAGTTCCAGCTGGACTTTGAAAATCATTAGACTGTTTTTAAGAAATGGATCTGGTGCCTGTGTGCAGCCATGTGGTGACATAACGAGTATGTTTGTGCGATGACTGATGCGTCTGTTTTTATGATCCTGCCTGCTATGCATCTCCACAAAGTGCTTGGCTGTTTACAGAGACATCAAACCAAATCAATAGGCTGTGAATGGACAGGTCACTAAACACTCACTCCCTCATTAGGACAACCAGCTCATATTTTAGATGCACACACACCCACACTACAAACACACAACACTCACACATCCAGAAGGAGGCAGAGAAAAAAAACACACACCCTGAACCCTTTTCAGCATTCCTGCTGGAAAGCCACATTATAAGTAGTCTTAAATAAAACACCCACTGTTCATCTCCCCTCATGCCTCTAGGTATGACAAATAAGACATCTCACTCAATAAATAGATTCAAGGAAATGTTTCTATGCCATGTTGTTGGGAGCATGAAATATGTGAATGTGATCATTCTCCAGCAAAGCTCAGAGAGCACCATGGAAACCTTAAAAAAAAACAACAACAACATGAAAGCCTGCGAAGGACACGACTTCAGCTGAGCTGTTGGAGAAGTATTTTAAGGCATTCATGTAATTCTTCAGAGGTTTGGAGGAGCTCGGCTAAACGTAACAGTTATTTGGAGGAAATCTTTAGTCTTCTGGTGAAACTCAGTCAGAGCACTTGCTGCGTGGCAAACTTCATTGACTCAAAAAACATGCACGTAGGAAACTGTGTATGCACATATTTGCACCTCCGCTGTTCAAAGCCACCGGGGAGAAGGTAGGCAGACTTTTGAAGACGGCCCCCCTGAGTTGCAGACCACTCTCCACTCATGCACATTCACAAAGCATATCATTAAACATAATAGGGTTTTTATCACAGACTGTCAAGAAATACCGCTGCATTTGCATTCAAATTTAATTTTCCATACTGAAGCTCATGCATCCAAGAAATCTTCCCGTATACCCTCCACCTTGTGTCACACACATATGCACACACACACACGCATGCACACGCCCTCTGCTCATGATTTTTAATACCATCATAAACAGGGAAGATGTTGCATAAAGTCCCTATATTTTAGCCTCACAATTCTGTGGTGTTGGGATGTTTACTGCTGTAACTTCTGAGAGTGAGCAAATACAATCTCATATAATCTGTTAATGCTACTTAGTTGATGCAGATTTTGAAGACATCCAGCATGTAGTTTGGACTGCTCCTTGGAATAATATGGGTGTTTAGCATTTGTGTAAATCCACTAATTATCCATGCTGTAACTGAGTTTCAGTCCTACTAAACTAACAGTATGATGCTGTATAATGAATGTCAAAACAAATGACATAAAAATTAACTGAAAAAATAAATGATCAGCTTGTAGGTCCATTTTTACTTTTCGTCCTACAATCTCAAACAAATGCCATCCCTTACATCAGACGACTGGAGCTACTGTGAAAAAGTGACACTCCTTGCTCCTCTGCCTCTCTGTCGCTTTTCACCTGGAGTAATGCAGACTCCATTTCACCGACAAAATATCCTCTGTAGAAGCTGTCAAAGTGTTTACCCACAGGCCTGAGTCCCTATCTGAGGCCTGACATCTAATATAGAGAACTGGCCTGCAGCGCCCACCGCCTTCCCTGCCAAACGTCCACGCCGAGAATGAGAGGGGGGGGGGGGGGGGGGGGGGGGGGATGGGGCGAGAGACAGCCAGAACGAACTGCTGGGGCAAGAGGGAAAGGAGAAGAAGGCAGAGGAGGTTAGGGAAGAGGAAGTAAGTAGAGGGGTGAAATGAGAGGAGGAGAATGAGAATGAGCGAGTTGTAATTCTCAATAGCCTTCTCTCAGTAGAAAGGCATAAAGTAACTACACACAAACCCTACGGTATGCCTTCATAGACTGAGAGGAAGGAAAAATCTCAAGGGTGCCATGACATAGCTTAGCCTTTGTCACCAATGGTGTTTTGTTGACAAAAAATCACAATGCAGCGTTAGACATGAGCGCTAAAGTAAAACTGAAATAGCTTAAAATTTCACATTTAACATCTGCAACTGACTGAAATTCTGTAGAATTTCATTAATGTATTTACAACCTTGTCAACCTTGTCAAAGAGATGGAATATTCAGCCTTTCAAATCAAATCAACTTTCTGGGTGAAACACTGTTTTTCCTCAGGTGTTTATGCAATAGATGCAATAAATGTGCTACTTTATCACTTTATTGTACCTTTGGAGTGTGGAGGGTAGCGAAAGGTACATGTTTTACAACCTATAAGGAAGACATTTCTATAAAATGGGAGCTGCCTCTCGAGCACCATCAAGTTTTACTATCATCTTTAGCTTGCACAAGGAGAGCAGAACCTAAACGGTGCTGCCTCTCCCTCTCAAACATACACATGCTGTCGAATGCAGCCAAATGTGCTCATGTTGAACGTACTGCATGCACACACACACACACTCACACACACATTCACACACTTACACACCACACATGCTGCACAATGGGGGATCTCAATCCAATTAGCTTGATTATTAATTAAAGTGTGCACTCAGAGGAGAGCTGGTGCTGGTGGAGGCGGCCCAAAGGGGGCGTCTGCTGAGAGGGCTCTGGACTCACTGTAGCAGTAGGTGATTAGGCTGCTTGGCCAACACACCTAGACATGCTCTCTGCACACAAACACACGCTCACACACGTGCCACATGTGCCTTTATCTCGCAGCTCAAGCAAACACACACACAGACATGTTCTCTGCTACATGCACACCAGCAGTCATCAAATGTTCTCACATACGTATTTTTGACTTACTGAAAATGTGTTCTCTGCCTCTCCCGCATGACATACACTGAATGGGGAAAGAAGAAAGAAAAGGCAAGGTTGAGGAATATTGCTTAGGAGGAAAATTAAAGATCAAAAAGAAAAACTGCTTGCCAGACCACTCGATAGGCAACAGAAGTAATGAGCAGCTGCAACCAACTGTCTGTGTGAAATTTCCAGAAATTATGAGGACATGGCTGATGCCATCTGAGTAATCTGACTTTTGTGGATATTAGAAAGAGTGTTTTGGGGATTCATTTTCACGTGAATATGAATAATTGTGTTTTGTAATGGTGTCTATGTCCAAACTGCAATATTCTTAAAAGACCCCAATTTATTTATTCAGTGAAATTTATTTGAAATTCCCAAATTCTTGAGATTCACCTTGGATTTGTATTCATTTTTCTGTGTTAAAATGTATTTTTCAAAGTACTGCATAAACTACTGTAGCATTTCTGTCCATGTGAATATATCACCTCAAAACTAAACTATAAATTTTTACTTTTATATATATATGTGTATATGCATAGAAAATGAAAAAGCACACACAGTTATGTCACTGTGTTTTAATTACATTGTATTTGCATTTATGATTTCAGAAGTCCAGTCTGATTTAACATGGCCTGTAGTGAACTACGTCAGTTTTCTAATGTTGCTCATGTTTTTTCCTGAATAAAGTGAAATGTATTTAACATCAACGACACCACAGTTGAGATTAATTTCATGTTAACTATATACTATTTTAAAAGGTCCTTGTTCACTGTTAGATATTATTGCATGTGATGAGGATGGGGCAATGAAACACAGCCTTGGAGGCAAGGCTCCTCTCATCGTTTCATCCACAGCGTTGAATTAATGTGTTCTGCTGACCCCCTGACCTGCTGATTTACATTGCATCTCAGAGACACGGGTTGTAATAAAACGTGGACCAACGTATCCTCTCTCCCCTGGCTAACCGCCTAATGTAATACACAGTGTGCAGAGCTCCGACAGGGACATTTAATGAAAATGAGGAAGCGGAGAGAAAAATGGGAGAAAACCTTTCTGAAATTAATCGAGGACCTCTATTAAAGAAACAAAGGTGGAGGGAAAAAAGACCATAATTGAAATCCCACACAGAGGGCTTCTCTTTTCTTTACCCTTTCTACAGCAGAACTTCTTTATTCGCTAACTTTTTGATGTTGTGCTCACCAATGAGCCAAGAGGGAGCTCGGCAGTACGCAGGTATATTTTCCCCTCAAAGTGTTTTGAGTAAACTGAGTGATTTGACAAGACACGTAGTGGAGATGACAGATGCTCATCTGTAAGCATCTGGTATGCATCTCAAATGGGAGCTGAGCCAAAGAGAGTGAAATACAATGTGCAGCTGCAAGGAAAATCAACCCAAAAAGATTTCTAAAACCCTTAAAATTGAATTTATGCAAAACCGTGACAAATGAATAGATCATATTTATCAAAAAGAGGTGCTTCAAGGGACCACGCCAGCACTGGCCTGTGGCAGAAGCCAACTAGGCAACTGCCCACAGCAGCGCGTTGCATTTTCCTCCCATTTCCCACCCACGAAACCTCCTTCTATTTTTTCCCATTGCCTAGTTGGTTCATGCCGTGATGACACCTAAATCGAGGATAGCGTAAATCCTCTTGGATATTTTGTTCAAAGTAAACTTTAATGTAAGACTAACAGAATTTAAGACAAATACAGATAATGAAAAGTGTATCACAGTGAGGAAATAACTAATAAACCAGACTTTCTTTTGAAGTTTCTTAATGTGCTTTAATTCTGCGTTAAGGCTACATGACTTGGTTCATCTCCCAGATGGCAAACTCACTCCACAAATCCGTTATTTTACTATTTTGGGGCAGCGTGGAGAGTTATTTACATTATGGGGAGGCTGTTAAATGGGAGAGTGTGCTTGAATTTCATAATTGAAATTATTAATATTAAAACAATCAAAAGCTGTGTTTCTAACAACCCATAAATCCCCCACATTAAAGCTTCATTTGTTGCTGAAATTAAAAATAAGTTCCAAATCTATATGGATATTGCCAAGCTGAAAAAGTGCAGGACATCAAGCAGTTTTTCCTTTTGAAACCTATTTCAGTTTATTCCAGTTGCACTTTGAATCATGGGTCAGCTGAGCATTTTGAAGGCAGGTTAAAAAACTTGCCATAATCACCAATTCAACCAATACTGTCAGCAGTGCTGCCTCACTATCAGGCTGCTGCCTGCACTGAGCAACAAGAGGAGAACAAAAGTCCTTTATTTCAGTCTTAATAAAACTTTAGCATAGTTTTGGATAACTTGATCTTAATACTCAATTTTTGGATTTTGTTGTGGTTCTTTGCAGTTTAAATTGATTAAATTATTATGGAGAAGTAACTAAACTTTTGACTTTATATATATCTGAGGAGTCCTGAACTGCCCTCCTCAAACACAGCTTGATAACGTCACTGGCTTTCTGCCTGCAAAGGTGCTGACAGGGTCAGTTATTCCTCTGACCCCAAACAGGATGTTGACAGGGACAACAGCAACCACCTGAGCCACCACACCAAATCCCAAACATGGGAGAAAGATCTCAAAACAAGATAAAAACACAAAGCCAGTTAATCACGAAAATCCAAAAAGAAAGCTTAGCTCCAATAAAGCCGTTTAATACCGAAATTAAGGATAGATATTGTTATTTGTTTTCTTACCTGAGAGTTACATGAGAATATGAATTCCACTCTCATATTTGTACAGTAATTTAAAGCTACAGCTAGCAGCCGGTCAGTTTGGAAACAGCCAGTCAGACTCAATCCAAAGGTAACACAATCTGCTGTCACCTCTAAAACTCATATTGCCTTTACAGGGGTTACGCTCTGGACTATATCCTGGCCATCCCTGTAAAACCACAATGTGCCACTTTTAATGCCCATGCTGGATGTTGTTACCTTTGGACAGAGCTGTTACCCTGTCTCTAGTCTTTATGCTAAGCTAAGCAAACTGGCAGCTCATAGTTACTGGACTGGTATCAACCTCATCATCTCACTCTTGGCCAGAGAGCAAAGTCATCTAGCCTCTACCATCATACTGTATCAGTGAGGCCTGAGATTACCCCTTACAATGCAACAGGGTTCAAAGGGAAACTGTCACATCAGCATTGTGGATGTTTTGACACATTTGGCACTTGGCTACCTTTTTAGTAAAGGTTTTATCACAATCAAATCCTGAGCTAAATAAACTAAGCTTAGTTTCTAAATCCAACCTTAACTCTAACCATAATCCTAAAGAGTCTTCAGTCTCTGAATAATGTCCTGACCCTCATGGCCTGCATTTAACATGCTGCACACTGAAAGCACTTTTACTAGAGAAGTAAACCTTTTCATGAAGCCAAACACACGTGTAATGATGCACACACACTCTGCCTCATACAGACCATGTTCATTTCACAAGATTCTCCAGCACTGCTGAACCTGCTATGACCGCTGTCCAGAGTGCTGATTCTCAAGCTGTCCCAGGTACTCGCTGTCATTCGTGCCGGCTGGCTGGGATCCCACTAACAGGACCAGTGGGCAGTAGTTTGTCTTGACCAATCAGGCTCATCATTTGCCTCATCTGATAAAGTCACTGTACTGTATATCCTGAGTCTAGGATATGCCAAGCAACCGTCAATTTCCTGCTTCTACTACGAGCTACTTTATCTCTACCCTTCCTGGCAATCGTCTTTCTCTGTTATGAAGGATGTAGATTAGGTCAGGGGTGCTGGCGGCATTGTCCAAAAAAGAGAAACACCCCCCCACCCATACATATATGCTTATATATTGTAAAGCAATCTTACACATAACACATTAAAAACAATAGAAAGAAGTACTTTAAACTGTCGTTTTATTAGTTAAAACCATGTAATAGATAGTTACTTAATGATAGATGCTGCCTTATATTTCATTGGTGCTCAGTTATAGCATCTTGTTTCATTGTTGGAGAATATTATAATTACACATATTGTGGATGAAAGTCTGCATTAAAAGTTGTTTTTTCATATGGAACATAGGAAGCAGAGCCCTGAATATTATCTGCAAGTTTTCATCTCAGATGACATGAGGTCACAAGAAGCTCATCTATAAGAGGATTCAAGTACTCTGTTTGTAGCCTGAAAGACAAAATCCAGGTCCAAAGTGAGTGTCTGGCTTGCTGCTGGCCACTGCCCTGCTGCATCTATATAAAAATTTCAAGCCTGAAGACACATTTACGCTAGTGATGAGTGTTCTGCACTTAGGTTTTAATCAGCAGTGTAACAGAACCATTATTTATATGCGTTCACTCTAATAAAATTTGTTCTTAATTGACTTGTTTAGTTAATAAAGTAACCAAAGTTGTTATCCTTAAGTTCAGTCTTAACCGATCTCCTCTTTAAGGGCTCGTCCTTTTCAGTGTAAAAGGTGTGAGGAGTGAGTGTGTTGCTGAGTGGGGGAGTAAATAAGGCTGGATAACAGCTTCTGTCTGTGTGTCTCTTTCACTTTGTAAACGATGTGACTGAGGCTTGGGCGGGACCCTGGATCCCAAGGTTGAGGGGATGTCTGTTGATTGGTGTAGACATTTCCTATACAAGGACCGCCACCTGCTCCATTCACACACACACATACACACACATAGAGATATATTTACCAGCACACACAAATATGCATGCACACACACAAGCACACAGACATGAGCCCTTACGCACACATGTTTGAACCCACACACACACACACTATCCTCTGAGGACAGGTGGCATAGACTATACGTGGGTGATGCAGCGACCACAGAAGTGATTCTTTACTGCCACCATCCTATCTGATTCTACAGGATAACCTTTGTAGAGCAAGGACACAGAAAGACAGAGACACTATCTGACATCAACTCCTCCTGGATGGCTGAGGTGAATAGGGGAGGTTTTTAGTGCACCTGAGCTCAGGGCTGTATCCTAAAATGGACTATTTTTCTGAAGTTTGAAGTCCCCAGTTTATGTTTAACATCACTTTTTCTGAATTTAGTGGAATAATATCAGGAATTATAATGTGGATGCGTAAGAATCAACAACACATCGACTAATGGATCGTTACTGTAAATACAGCTCCGACTGACGCTACTTTACATTCAAACAGACAACAGCTTCTTGCTTTCCACGCACCTCAAACAAGACAGTCTGGAGACTGTCTTGTGTAAAGGGTAAAACCAAGGCCGTTTTCAACATTTCAGACATTTAAATAGCCAGGGCTGAAAATTGAGTTTGTTGAAAGTGCATAATGGGAATCTGTTAGGGAGGAATGAGAATAGGTAGAAAGGAATGCCATTCTGGGGGAAAATATCACCTGTGATATGGCATTTGAATAAGAATTGAATGCATTACACAACTTCTGAATTATCTCAAACTTTGAATAAAGAGAAAGTGACATGACCTAAACCTCTCAAGACACTGCATACTTTCAGATGATCAATACCGACATTGTGTTTCACTGAAGCCTGAAATTATTGCACATGCTATAAAAGGCCAAGATTTAAAGGGAGGTTCGCTGGAAGAACAAACATTTGAAAAAGAACAAATGTCAGTGAAATTTACATAATTTAGAATGACCCATAGGAATCTTCCTGCCATTTTCCTTTCGAGCTTCTATATTCTTTATTTCAACAGAATACATATTCAGTTGAAATGAAACCATAAATTGTGGTATATTGATGAATTCAATCTTTGGAGGGAAAAAAGAAAAAAACAGAGGAAAAGGGATAATGACAGAATTAAAATACAACACAAGTCTTTATGATGATTGCAGAAGTAGTGAGAGTGTGCTGCAATGTGACAATAATACATAATAGAACTGCCAGTAGCATTTATTTCATGCTGTGTTTAATTCTGCAGGAATAATGATAAAAGGAAACAATCAAAATGTGTGTGAACACAATAAAGAGAGCGACGGAATGGGCTATTACTCTCCCACAGGGAATGATTGAGCCCTAACTGGGGGTTGGCTGAATAAATCACACCCCTATCTACAGTAGCTTATGACCCCCAGTATATCCACCAGCTTCTCCTCTGAGTTTCTCACCAACATATGTGTGTACATGTAGGTATCTCTAGAATTTGGGACAATTTTTTAATTGTGTTTTGGGGAATTTATTGTTGTTTATTTAGGAAAAAGGCTTGAAATATGTCATCAATAATGCAGAATTCTATGTGAAAATGTTTTACATAATAAGCAGCTCATTTGTGTTGTCTGCCCATTTTCTGTTCTTCTTCTGGTGTTGCTTTTGTAAGAGGACCTTGTGTTGTGTGAATTATGGCGGTCAGCAGGAAATAAAACTTTTGGGTGTGTCAGGACATAACATCTAGGTGAAAATCCCGAAACAATCCGTTCCTTTCAGAAAATCGGTCTTTGTTGTTTTGTTTTGCTGAAAATAGGTACAAACTGGGAACAATGAGCCTTATCTGTATATTGCAGGTAAAAGTTTTTAGGCTGGAGTGTGCTCATGAATGCCACTGCTAATAGTTGCAGTCAACATATTTCTTAATTACGATTGTAATTTCAGTGTCACACCTGTTGTGTTTTAGGGATGCAGCTTCTCTTTGTGTGCACATAGATTTTTGCTATTTGAAAACTTGTCCACATTTGTATGCTAATGTGTGCCTCTGCATCTCATTGTGTCTTTATGCACATGTCAACCGGTGTTTGTGTGTGTATACATAGGTATTCATTTACGCACGCCAGTGTGTGTGCATGTTTGTGCATATGCATTTGTCTGCGTATTTGCATGTGTCTGTGCGTGTCACCTCCTCCATTTCTATGGAAATCAAACGCTGCAGCAGCCACAAGTTTACACATTCCCCCTGTTTTGACTCCATTCAATCAACTGTGTGCATAATTACCCTGGTGCCGTATGGTAATCTATTGGGACCCAAATATTGCAGTTTGACAAATCCTTCATTTGTATTCAGTCGCTACACAAAGCATCAATCGTGCTTTGCACACACGCTGCCCACCAACCGCCATACCCCCACCCTCTCTCCTCATACACACACACACACACACACACACACACACACACACACACACCCAGCCCACCAACCACGCCCCTCCCACTCCCCAGAAACACAGAGCAGTGTGGAAACGAAAGCTGGCTGATTAGAACAGCAAGACATGCTGGGATCTGGGTTTTGTCATTAATATTTCCCTCTTCCAGATGGTGCCTCCTACAATGCAAAAAGATACCACCACTGGGCCAGCAGACAAGGAGGGGCCTTGTTTTGGAGGGAAGGACAAATAAAGAGAAAAAGACAGAGTGAATTAAACATCTTTTTCCCCTGAAGATGGAAGGCCAGATGACAGCTGTTGGATACTGCCTCTCACCACGCACACTTCTAATATTACAGCCGTTTTCTCATGACTGTGTTCATTGTTCAGTCTCACTATTTATCCTAAAAGACATCCATCATATGACAATTAACTTATTCAAGTGGTATTTATCTGTTTAGATTACACTCAACAATAAAAAAAAAAAAGAGGCGATCCATCCAACAAACTCCAGGATGATTTGGTTTTCTTAATCCTCCAAAATTCTGTACACATCTCATCAAGGCACACACGTGCCACACAAATCACCACAATCCCACACCGCCTGAGGCTGACTGTTTGAACCAGTGACATTTTGAGCCTTATTACATGCTCACAACACAACACAGCACGACAAACAAGGAGACCAATTTCAGTTTTTTCTCTCTCTCTCTCTCCCTCTTCTGCCCCCTCACTGTCATTTTCATCCTCCTTTCATTCTGTTTGGGATTGAGGATGAGGGCTGGGGAGGAGGGCTGCAGTAAACAAGGGCGGAGAGAGAAAGAGAGATTAGCACCAGCTAATAATCCCCTCTTTCTACACGTGCAGCTTCATATTTCCAAATTAAAGTGGAGTGCAAGAAAAGGGGCTTATAAAACATTAAACGTCCTCTGGCTCAATCGTTGTGTGCACATTACACCCCTCCCAGCTCTGCCCCGGGGGCTTGCAGAATACTGTGGGATTTGCAGTGCTGAAGTAAACTAAAGCCATACATCACCCAACTGATCAGGCCCTGGGAGAGGGGCCCAGGCCAATCATTTTGAGGTTAAACAATGTAATTTGGATCTTGTAAGTGCAATTTATTTTGCCCGTCAGACAGAGGCACTGAAACATTTTCTCTTTTTTTCTCCCCCTCCTCCTCCCCGTTAGCTAAAAGGAGGATGCTATTTGGGAGAGAGGGAGCGGATTGTGCAGAGGTGAGACATCAGCGGTCATTTGCTTGTCAAAGAGAAACAAGTAGGAAATAAAACAATGACTCACTTCCTCAAATAAACATTGGAGCTGCTCATCAGTCGATGCTTAGAAAAGACTTATCTACGGATGAATTTCAAAGACAAAATGAAATATTCTCTCTTTATTATCAGGATAGACATACATGTACGGCTATTTTCTACATGTATTACCTAAAGCAGAATGTGACTAAGGGATGGTCATGAAGGCTTAAACCATCTGAAATACTGTAATAACATAACTAAGAGTCTGCAGCCTGCATGTTAGCAGCTCTGTGAGGCTATACTGCACAGTGCTGATAAACATCAGCATGTCAGCATCAGCATATTTACATCCCTGTATAGTAGATATATATGTATATAAACTAAAATTTGCTAATTAGCACAAAAGACAAAATACAGCTAAGGCTGATGGGAATGCCGTTAGTATTTAAACATAAACAAAACTACTGGGCAAATAAATTTGGACCTGTTGATGGCGCCAGATGAAAAGTTCACAAAATGTATTGCTATTCATCCTGAGGGGAAAATGAATGTCTGCACCAAACTTCATGGCAATCCATGCAGCTGTCGAGACATCATACTAAAAAGGCTGTCTTTAAATCTGTTCTTCAGATTTCTTGACAACTCTTCATCCAATGGGCTTGACACATGGTGGGTGTATTGCTGAGGACCCAAGGAAGTGGAGTGTTGAGTGTGAAATAGTTTAGATGAGCGGTTCTCAATAAACATACTATAGAAAGAGAAACATTGCCCTGCATGTTGGAGTTTAAATGACAGACAGTGACTACTTAATATCAGAGTGACAGCATGAATGTTAGGGTTAATCCTAACTGGTGCACTGTAATATTATTATGTCTCTGATAAAGTTTAAAAAGGGGAAAGAAAACCGGTGGCGCCTGCTTTCATCTAAAACTGTGGGTCTTGAATTCTTACAGGTGTACGTCTAAGACTGTGGGTCTGAAACTGCTGCATGTAGAACTGCGGGGGCTCTCTGGCTCTGCAGATCAATGACATTGAGAAAGCTGCAAGCAGCAATACCAGAGGTCAAGCAGTCGTCCTGTTCTGAACAGGTACTTTTTGAATACGCATTGCACAACTTTCATTCAAAAACACAAATTCAATATTGAAATGTTACGGTGGTGCTACAAGAAAAATCAGGGGGTCACCAAAGTCAGTGCAAGTGATCCTCCGTGGAACATGAATGTTTGTATAAAATGTCTTGACAATCCATTAAGTCGTTGTTAAGATATTTCAGGCTTGACCAAAGTCATGGACAAAGTGACCAGGAGACCAGTGCAGCCAGAAAGCATGAGGCCAATGTTCGTTAATTCTTTAGAGGAAGCTGCTGGTTACATGGAGCAAAACATTAAGTATGGCTCCGATGTAAAGGGGGCATGTAAATGAAGAGAAGGAAGTGTTTTAAGTCTTAAATTGACTAACCACTGAATATTTAATTGTTTTTTTTTTCATATGCAGACTTTAAGTGTGCTCGGATAGCACATTACCCACTCTGTACATGTAACAGCTTAAGTGGACACAGACCTCATTGATTTCCCTTAAGGCTACAGAGAAACCTTGTTAGGGAAGGTCAGGAACTTTGCCATTTAAACCCTTTCCTGGTCCTTGGTTTCAAGTCCATCCTATTTTATGACTTGGATTCTTTTCTCGTATCAAAATATCAGCCATTGTATCCACTAAGACATTACGGGTTGTCTCAACAAGAATAGGATTACATTCTCTCTGAATCACTGTAAGAGATTTGCTGACCACAAGCCCCAAAAGCCAGTTTAATGTCCCCTCCAGTGAGAGCTGTTATCCTCTTCTCATGAACATATATTTTGGTTATGTCTCTTAATGTGTGCTTGGGTTGGTGTTGGTCAGGAAATCTCCTGCAGTTTAGAGGATTAGAAGCTACAAAGTGCCGCTGGTGGAAAGAAAGAGCTAGCCATTTGAGTGATACAAGTGAATTAAGAGATTAAGATGGTTTAAAAAGACTGATTACAAAACCATAGGGGTTTAGGAATGGAAAGACAGACCTTGAGATGGGATAAATCCCTTGTACTTTCCTCTTACGTGCTTGATATTATTGTGCCTCGCACCAAAACCAACACTCAATCCACCAAAATCTTTTGAAATGACAAGATTAAAACTGCGATGAGACAGGCAGAAACATAGAAATGACTTGGTCAAGGTTGGCATCAACACTCATTTGTATTTACAGCCTTCTCATTCATTATCAACACGTCGTAATCCTGACAATGCTGCTGTTTGTTTGAAAATAAGTACTACTGAGCAATGTTATACATATTAACTTCAGCAGTTGTAGTAATTTTTTGCAACGTAGTGGCATTGCTCTATGGATGGCAATGTCGGTCGCTGTGTTGATCTACCACTTGGGTCCAGACTGACATACTTCAACAACTATGAGATGGCCTGCCTTAACATTTTGCACAGACATTAATGTTTCCTAAAGGATGAATCCTATGACTTCCAATCTCGCCCCACATACAAGTCAAAGTTTTCATTTGTTCTATGAAATCTATTTCAGCATTGCCTGGATGAACCTGGTTCAGACATTCATGTCTCTCTTTGGATGGATTAGTTTGCTGAGGTCAGCAGTTAATTGCAACCTTGCAGAGCCACTAGCATGGCTGCAGACTCTTATTACTACTGTATTTCAGCAGCTTGAACCTTCACTGCCATCCCTTACTCACATTTGGCTTGACATTTAGTCTTGTTTCATTGTATAAGTACGTGTCAACTGACAATAACTTGAAGCCAAATTGGAAATTGCAATCTTGTCATTTAGAATGAAAGTGCAAACTTGAATCATAGCCCTGAAACCTCTCATTTGTCAGACTGTCAAATATACCTCAGCCATTTCCTCCATTATTACATTGAAATAGAACACAGACAACCTACTGAAATTTGCATTCTTTTAAATCCAGATCATGTTGTGCAAATTAATATTACTAATGACTAGATTCAATTGAAGGGATATAATTATCTCCAACATCTAAATTAATCCACATCACAAAATTGAATTCTGTATCTGTAAACCAAAAGAAGAGAGGATGTACTGCGAGGTGGTGTTGTGGAAGGAGTGTTTATTAAGTGGATCTTTCTCAGAACAAACAACAACTTCTCACCGCTTCTCATCTGCAGCAATATTCCCACAAAGAGAAACAGGAAAGTTTAGCCAAAGCTATGCTGCCAGAGATTATTCTGGAACAAATCGATCCAAAAGTAGCCTGCCAGGCGGTGCAACTGTGTCCTAGGAAAGTGTTGAGGAGAAGAAGAACAAACGGAATGAATAAGAAAATGAAAAAAAAATGGGGAACAGATAGGGGGGAGATAGAAAGTGCTGGCCACTGCAAAGTCTCCAAACAAAGAGGATATGTGAGGCGTGTACCTCAAGCCTTTTTCCCTTAAAAGAAGAGCCAGTAAGCACTTTTCTCCGCGCTGAAAAGCTAGCTCTCGCTCTTCGTGTCACATCAGCAGTTTTTTAGCGAAGCTCACAAGCACCATATCCAGGTGAGGGGTGTATGTTAAGGATTTCTTCCTTTCCCCTATCAGTCTCTTTCACTCTCACACTCCTCTTCCTCACCCCACCCCACCCCCGCCTCTCTGTTTCTCTCATCCTCTGCCAATATGTCTCTCCCTCGTTCTCCCTCTCTCCTTCTTGCACTTTACAATTCTCTTTCTGTCTCCCTCAAGATGTTTCAAAGCTCCTATCACTCCTTTCAGTCTCTCCATCTCCCCTTTTTCTTCAATCTCTTTCTCCCGAACTCACTCATTCTAGACTGCATGTGTGCTTATGCATGGTTGTTTGTAAGCAGATTCCTTTAAAAATCTACATTTGCTCTCCGTCCTCTCATGGTATCCTATCAGCATCTTAAAAAGAAAGCAAGAATGTGTGGCCAGTGAGCACATGCTCTGTGCGCTCCTCAAATGCTCTGCATCTATAGATTATGGTATCCTTTCCAGTCCTTATCAGTAATAAAAATGCCTCCGCAAGATTTATGAGGGAGTGACTAAATATTGCATGTGTTAAGACTTTTGATTTTGTTAAAGATGTATACTCATAGCAATTTTATTTCTGAGTCTGCAATGCTTGTCTTCAGCATTTAATGGGTAATCACATTGTGGAAATCTTGTTTACTGATGAAGGACAAACAGAAAATGTGCAAATGACTTTAAGCACACTTAGACAAACACACACAAACTGGAAGGAAGCAAGCAAGCGAACACACACACGCACACACACATGCAGGGGTCCCTGGGTGGTTGAACAGCAGAGCTATTCATGCGACTGGAACACCCCCGACTGTGAACACCACTTTCCCTAGAAAGTGAAGCTGGGGCACAAATCACATTTTCTGCACAATTAAAGCAGGGCTGCGGCTAAGTGTATCAGAGACTTGCTCTCTGCAGGAGCCCAGGGAGTCAGCAGGCCCGTCCCCTCTCCCCCCATAATGGCAATGTGATGAAGATGGTTTCTCTGTAATTAGTTTCTGAAAGTTCTCATTCAGTGAGTGAGGCTACAGACCGAGCGGCAGAGAAAAGGCCACTTTGTTCTGCAACCCTGCACTTACAGCACAGACCTTCTTTGAAAGGAGGTTGATGATGAATCATATTGGACAGTTGTGTCCGTAAAAAATCGTCAGAGAAAGAATAACGCTTGCACTTTTTTTTTTTGTTAAACTTTTTGGATCAAAAAGGATTTCAGCACTATTCTTAGATAAGGAAACCTGTGCATGTGTAACAGGGTTATTTTATGTCTCCTGTTCATTTCGTGGTGTGCTTTAATACAGCAAAAGAAACACACTAAAGGGGGACATAAATACTGACTACCAAACTCACTTGAGTTGCATGAACAGCGAAATTAACATCTCATCATTAAGATATAGGCACATAGCATGATAGTCATCGTGAAAGCTTTAAATTCACAACCTGTTACTTTAAGTGTAGTCTAAAGAAAGCATATGGATTTGAGTTCACTTGCAGCAATAAAAGCCAAGATAGTTACGTTGTATTACCCATTATCCCATCTTCTACAATTGAACCAGAGAGAATATTTATAAATTCAAAGTTTCAGTGATTTAACATATTGTAAATTTTAGTTTGGTGTAGTTGCGGGCTAAAGTGAAATCACGGGAAAGGAGCCAATAATCAGAAAAATATCCCCCTTTATCAGTTTTAGTCTTGATGGATGTTTGTCAGGAGCCTAAGACAATGAAAAATAAAGGAGCGACTGAGGGTAAAGAGCACTATGATTGGTGATTGACTCTCGTGGGTAAGAGAGACAGCATAGCTTACATGATTTGATGACGTGATTCACATGTTGCCTGATTAAAATGATCATTTATTCTCTAGTTTTGATAGTAGAAAGAACTTGAGTTGTAGCTTCACTGAAGCAAAGGGTAGTTGGTGTAGGAGAACGATGTAAGAATATGGCCCTTCCATGTGTGGACAAGTTCATAAATTAATGACCAAAAATCAGGAATCACCATATGCGGCTCTTCTGCTTTAACTCGGTTGCAGCAAAGAAAAAGATTTTTGCAACTTTCGAAACAGCATTTCTTAGCAGACAGGTAGACAGACGCACACGACTTCAGATAACAAAGTCAGATGAACACAATTACTCAACATGTGCTGCTGACTGTTGTGGTGCCAGTGCCACAAGCTGCCTGATGAAGGTCCCTCATTGCCAACTGGCTAATGAAGGGCTAGAGAAGCCACCACCAGAGTTATCACGTGCTTTTTGTAAAGGAATATAGATAAGGTTTCCACTCTGATGCAGAATTATCACTGTTATCATTGTCTAATCTCAAAATTCAGCTTTTGGGCAGCGATAGTATGAAAGCAAAAAAAAACAAACAAAAAAAACATGTTCCCATATCATGAATTGTATTTACTGCAATTGTAATGCAAACAAAGAAGTCACGGTCATTCTGACTGTGTCAAACACACAGAAACACTGAAGCTGAAGCTCAGAAAATAATGATTTATGTTTGTGTTCATAGAATTCAGCACAAACTGAAGATGTAATGATTAAAGTAACGCAAAGACTGAATCTTCTGGCAAAGGCAGACAGAATTACATGTGATGACACCCCTTGAGATGGAGGCGCTACAGGTCTAATTGGTGACAGTCTGTGAAGATAGAGAGATAACATGGGATTCTGCAGTTGAAGTGGTGTCGTGTAAGAGTTATTATGAACGGCTGAAGGTGCAGCATCACTGGCAGCAGACACAGGATGCATGGGGCATGATTATTTCCTTCACAGAAGCTTCTTAAAGCAACATGAGGGGACCTTTGCTGCAAGATGAGAGCCCTGGCAGCAGTTTTAGATAGAGGTGAATGGTGGAGGTTTGACTGACAGCAAGGCACAGAAGCTGCTGATTTTAGAAAATAAGGAGCACACTGATTAGTGATTAGCTCCTGTGTGGGAAAAGAGAGGGAGCGGACAGTTTCAAGCTTACGTGATTGGACGATACAAACCAAGAGGGAGTTGTCCCTTGAAGTTTCAACAGACCTGCAAAAGAAAGAAGCAGGAAAGAAGCCAAGAGGTGTTGCTTTTCTGATTAAAGAATGGAGGAGAAAGGGTGAAAGATTTAAGGATTCAAGTCTTCCTGATTGAACTAAACTCCATTAAGTCATGTTATATTAAACTGCAATATCCCATAGGCAACAAGCTCGCTGGAATCAATAGAACACTGGTTACACTGACCTCATAGTCCTTACAGATAATTCTTTTCATTGTTTAATTTAGCTTATTTCCTGAGTAGGATCAATATAGTTCTGATGATCTCTGGAGTTAAGTGGCCAAGAACTGATCCTGGATCATTAATAGTGCATAAAATATCCATATAAAGCACTTTAATATTAGAATAGGATACAGAGAGGAGAGTTTAAAAATAATCTTACAGGAACATAAGGAAGACAATTAAAAAGGGACTCATTTCAGCACATTTTGCAGCCATAATTGCTGTTTAAGCTTGAAGGTTTCTCTCTCTTTTTGTCTCTGTGATGAAACCTGGGCGATGCAAGAGGTAAAGATACCACCAGGAATGCATCGTTGAAAGCTGCACCAATATGCGCTCGAGTCCAGTTCGGGTTCTCAATATGACATCTGTGAAGGGGGAGATTAGAGCATGAATCACAAATACTTCCTGCTGCCGCCTGGGATAGCCCCGAGGAAAATGCATGTGACCCAAGCATGAGGAATTCTCAGGAGCTGTCAGCCGAGATCAAACTCATTTGCAGACCACAAGCTTTGGCGTGCAAACACCGCCAACACGGACACAACGTCTGAGATTGGATTGTTGCTCCCGCTTCTCCTTTTCTTATCTGCTCTGTTAAGATGCAGTATTCATGGCTGTAAAAGCAATGACAGTCACATATTAAAATATAACATACACACAGAAAAGATCTGTAAGAAGTTAGATAAGAAAAATGTAAGGAAATAAATAAAAATCATAAATCCTATGCCAATTATACCACTGCACGGAAATTTTAATGCGTAGAGGTGGAAATATGAGGGGATGGCATGATGTGATAAAAAAATATTGTATGCTTCTTCCTGTTAATATGTTTTATGGTGTTTTATCACTATAACCTAATTAGGAAGTTTCACATTGTAATGGAGTAAATAGATGGGGTCAGTGTTCCCTGTTGTTAGGATGGGCTCCCTGTTTATTCAAGCCTCATCTCCTCTACCCTATTAGCTGCAACCCCAGTGACCTAATAGCCATACACACACTCCTTTTCTCCTCAAGGAGAAATAGAAAAGAAATCCACTGGACTGTGTACATTTACATACGTGTCTCTTCATTTGTGTGTTTATGCCTCATAGCTCCACTTGGTCTCTGTGGATGTGTTTGCATGGCACTGCCATCCGCCTTCATACGCCGTAGGGAGGCCGTAGCTTCTAACCTCTTTACTTTTTAATATTCTCTCATCTCTACCCGGCTAAATCATGTCCTGCATCCACCTATTGCAAGTGCACACTGCAGCTACAAGGCAGAGTCTGCCCGGAGAGGATACACAACACACAGCCATGATGGACGGTGTCATAAAGTTGTGACTGAGGCTGTTCTTTTCTGTAACTAGGCCCGGAGTGGAGGGGCAAGGAGAATGTATGTGACTTGTGAAACCAAGATGGCCACACGTTGAGAGAGACGGAGAGCGACGGCAGAGTGGAGCCGGTAGAGCCTGCGGGTTTGGTGATAATCTCAACACACACCGAGCCCAGAGTGCGGAGCTGGCGGCCATCGGTTTGTGCTGCTGCTGTGCCTGTCACGTTTCCGCCACCTCCCAGCAGAAATAACCAGCGCTGGCAGAGCTGGTGGCCGGATGCATGGAGGTGCCAGTGGCTATAACAGCAGATATATCGCTTATGAGATCAGATGTCTGCAGGGCTAGAGGAGCCATGAGAGACTGTGAATGAGAGAGAGAGATGGAGGGAGAGAGGGAGAGATACAGCATTCACATCAGGAGGAAATTGCTTTGCTGCCACCAGCCCTTCGGTGGTAAACACAGCGAGTTAGCGCGTGTGGCAGAGAGTGGGTATAATTGTCTTGACATGGACATTGTTTCGATGGACAGAGGGAGTGAGGAGTGAGAAAGGAAGAAAGTAGGGGGGAGTAAGGGGTGGCTGTGAAGTATGGACTCAGGAAATTGGCATGGCGTTCACACAGTGCCTGGGTAAAAGTGGCTCAACGGCAAGGGGAGAAAATTGTTTATGAAGCTTTCCATCCCCGAATCTAAACTGAACAGTGAGGGGTGGGAGGGGAAGGGAGAAAGCAGCGGATGGGAGAGAAAGAGAGAAAATTGGATGGGAAAGTGTCTTGGGGAGAAGGAGTTGAATAAGAAAGTAGCGAGTGGAATATATGGATTAGAAATCAGATATAGCCCAGAATGGACTGTGGATCTACTGCAGCCTATAAGCTTAAACTACGGCAGCACAGGACTATTTCCTCTCTTTTCTCACTTCAGAACCTATGGTTATGCACATAACATTATACACTCTCATAATAATTACCACTATAATTCACAAGCTCAACCATTCAGGCTGAATTTATGGCACCATTATTTACGGTTACATAAAATGACATTGTATAAAAATGCAGTTGTGCAGTATAAGGGCCATTTTGCAATGTGAGAGCCACATTACCTTGGTGACAAACATAATGCTTCTGTGTGGCATTGAGCCTGGCTGATAAACTGTAACTAAAGTAGGTGATATCATATTCAAGCTGAAAAAGAAGAGAAGTATTCAGTGTTGATGAGCGTGTGCTGATGATATACATTGTAATATATTTATAACATAGGGTACGCATTGAATCGGAAGGCGTTTACTGTATTTATCAAATATAAGCATTTTCTGTTCTCTTATACATGGTACAGGAAAAAAGGCAAATATTAAATATTTTCATTAGTGACTGAATAATATAATCAGAGTTCTCTGATTTTTTTTAGATTGGACTCTTAGGGTTAAAGGTCATTACACTGAGGTTGATTTGTTAATTCCCTGAGTCTACATGTGCAGCCACGACGGTGATGGATTTGATCTGAAACAGCTGTGTCACCCCTCATCAATCAAGACGTCATGGAGAACACAGTCTGGCATGCTGCTGCATGTGTACTTGTGCATGTATCCACTTATTTTTTTTCTCTCCATTCACTCTCCCATATTCCCAGACAGGAAAACACAAAAAGCCATGCCAACCTCGACTGTCTTGGAGGGATCTGGCTAACCAGCCTTAGCAGTGAGTGTGCCGGGCTCCCCTTTAGCTGTGGCACTGGGCCGTGGGGGCTGTGGGGAGATAATCCTGGGCTTCGCTGAGTGGAGCAGGCATCAGACACATAGGGAGGAGTGGATTACCCCGACTGGTAGAGATAGCAACAAGCTTCAGGGTGGGGGTGGAGGGGTGGGGCTGTGGCCCAGATAAGAGCACAGGAGAAGGAGCAGGACTACAGGAGGGGATAAGACAGGGAGGTGGTAGAGTCCAGTATTGAGGTAGTAAGCAGAAATTGGGAGATGAGGATCTGGTGAATAGACTCTGTGGAGAAGGAATGGATTTAGTGAGACTCGGTGTAAGAAAAGGGCACTTTCCTGTGCATTTGTATTTTATTTTAGTTCTGACGCCGAATACATATGAGGTGCTGAAGTGATGGGGACAGTGGGCCCAAATTTGTATACTGTGTATGTCATCAAAAAGAATCATTTTCATAACTTAAAAAAAGTTTGAAACTTTATACATAGTGTTTCATACGGTGATGACTTATGCTTTTTACTTTACTACTACCCCTGCTGACCCTACTGCTAAATGTATGATAATAATAAAGATTAAGAGTAATACCAAGAGCAAGGGCAATAGTCATAATATCAGGCCTAGTACAATAACAACAACATGCACAGTTTTATTGTCGTAAATGTCTAATGGTTTACCTCTTTAGAGTTAGTCAATATTCTTTATATCATTCACAGCAATTCAAATATCGATCATCTCACTTCTGTGGGAAATCCTACAATGACTCACTGATTCAGCGTACAGTACTGACAGGTCATGATATTACCAAAATTACTTTGTAACACATTCATACTTTCACTCTATGCATTTATTACACCTATGCACATTGCTTAGTGTCTCCTATTATCCTGTCATTTATTTATAATTAGTCAGTCCTATTTAACAGGACCAAAAGCACCATTAGCTCTTCAAGTGATTTTTTTAGTGTCTCTTGAACTCCACCAAGCCCAGACAAGCAGCATTTAGAGTCTATTCAGAATACTATGAGTCATTGTCTAGTTATGGCTAATGTTACCTTCAGGCATTCAAAAGATTGAACCATAAATGTTGTAATTTGAAAAAAATGGATCAGTACAGTACTTCAGATGGAATGGAAGTGTGTTTTGTAGTAGTTGTATTTGATCTAGTTCTCCATGATTTTACATAATGCAGTACTGACTGTAATTTGCAAGGTTGCTGACAAAAAAGCCCACTGAATGTTTGTTCTGTTTTATTCCCAATGATGCTGAGCTACAACAGGCAGTAAGGAGTTAACCTAAAACCTTCTCCCTCCTTTATACATCATTGATTTTTTCACACTAATTAAAGCATAGCCGAGACTATTTAACCAAGCTAACGAGAACCGGCAAATTCAGCCTTCCTAGCACTGGGACACAATGGCAATGAAGGACTCTCAACCTACAAACTGAGACACACCGAAAACGTATTTGTGTGCTGTACTCTACTGTGTGTGTGTGTGTGTGTGTGTGTGTGTGTGTGTGTGTGTGTGTGTGTGTGTGAGAGAGAGAGAGAGAGAGAGAGAGAGAGAGAACTGAAGATAATTAACTACAATTCTAACCCAGCAATTAAAAGGCAGAAGGACAAGCCAGTTAACAAAAACAGTAATGAGGAGGTTTATTTATTTATTAGTTTAGACTGTTAAATTGTTAATTAAAGGAATAGTTCGACATTTTGTGAAATACATTTTTTCACCCTCTTGCCCTGAGTGAGATGAGAAGACCAATACCACTCTTAGCTTAGCTTAGCTTAGCTTAGCTTAGCTTTAAGTCTCCACCATGTGGTTGCCAGGCAACCAGCACAGACTCCAGGAGATACTGCTACCGGCCAAGAAATAGTCCAGCACACAATCCCTCATAAAACCACAATGGGTTGGTTGTACACTTCATTACATTTTGTACAGATCAAACAAAATTATGCAACATGTTAATTCGTGAGCTTTAGAGTTGCTAGTAGCGGATTTGTTTATTTGTTTATTTATTTTACATTTGGATGGAGCCAGCTAAGCTAAGCTAAGCTAAGCTAATCATCTCTTGGCTGTAGCTCCATATTTAACAGACAGATTTCATCTTCTCATCTAACTCTTGGCAAGAAAATCCATAAGTGTTTTTCCAAAAATGTTGAACTACTTCTTTAAGTTTTTGAAAAAATTAGCAACATGCAAAGTCAACATCTCTAATGACTCGTCCACACATACACGGATCTTTTTAAAATGAGGTGTTTCCTCCATCGTCCAAAAAAAATCTCCACCCAGCCATGTTGTCCAATCAGAAGCCTAAAAAAAAAAAGCCATTATCAGTAGGCTACCTGCAACTCCAGGTCAGACTGGACTGGTGTCATAGGAGTGTGGTATTATGGAGCAGTGACCTCGATAGAGCATTCTGACATCTCTGTTCCTCCTACAGTATAATAGAAGAGCAACTCTAACAAGAGTAACATTTCTAAACAGTCCAAAACGTCTGTGTTTGCTGAAAAAGACATTTGAATAGAACATACTTTTTGATGGTTTCTGTGCTCTCCTGCTGTCAGTGTCCTCACATCAAAAATGTGTGTCTTTAATCCCATATGAACAGTATTACTACTCTGGCCCAGAGGATGCTAACCGAACTACGCCCACTTTATATTACATTTGTCATGGATCTTTACATAGCTCGATATGTGCAAGGCCTCTACATGTTCTCATGCATTACCTCCCTCTGTTCAGTAATTCTTAGATCAATTAGAAAAAAGGGAAAGCGGAGGGAAAGCAGGGAGCGACTTACAGAAATGAAAAGCAACCAGTAGCTCATCTGGTGATGCTTACCTGGGGGCATCTGCTAGCCGGGGTAAAATCCCCATACTATGAGGAGTCACGATCAATAATGCATCTGCGTGGATGTGAGGGACGCAGCTCAAAGGCATTTGCTTATCTCAGATGCCAGTTACCGCTTTCATCCCGGGGACCTGCCGCGCTTGTGCGGGGAGCGTGTGTGTGGGGAGGTCGAAAGAATGCAGTATTTACACACTACCCATCATGTGTTATTTATTTCACACCTTGATGTTTTCATCTACCCGCTGCCTCTGAGGAAATCAGCACTCATAAACCAAGAATCAACAGAGGACTTTTAAGTCACTTATGCAACTGTCTGTGTGTTGTGTTTCACCTGTTGTCCTAGTTACAGAATCTAAGTACATTGAGTATTTGCTCAAGTAAGCGTTCAACTTCGTCCAAAGAGGTGAAATGAGTAAATGAAAGACCGGTGTCAACATCAGTGAGTAGTCCATACCATTATAAAACACACTGCATAGGGGCAGGATGTATAAAGACAAAGCTCAGCTGTAGCTCTGTGTACAAATTTTTACATTCAACTTGGACATTTTTCACTACACGTCTAATTCTGCTGCCACATCCCAGCAATCAGTCAGGGACTAAAATTGGATTGTAACTAAAGGAATGGTGTGCAAAACTACCAAAGTAAGTTTAGCAAAAAGTTTAACAAATTGCTTCAAGGTTGTTGAGAAAGATTTCTGTGGCTTCCCTCTAGTGAAAGTAAGGTAAGTGTACCTCCCATAACAATTTCTCCACGCTTGTTTGTGAATCACACAGAGAAACAAATCACCTGGCCAGCCGCTGAGTGAAGCAGTAGGGGAGCAATCAAAGAACAGATGCGGAAACTCTTTGGACCACATTTTCAATAGAGTGAGAAAATTGCTACTCTGGCGACTGTGCCGCTGTATGAGTTGCCAGCATCAAGGAGGAAAGGCATACTGGCAGCTGTATTTGTAAAGACATTGAGGAACAATGTCTAATCACTTGTATTTCTTTGTACAATTTATTAGTCTGCTTTCAAGAAACGTTTTGATCAAGTGCAGATTATTGAAGTGAACACAGAAGCTGCTGCTGGAAATTCATTAGTCATCATGTTCCATTTTTAATCTGCATGAGTTCGTGAGAAATACCTACAATAAATTATACTGTATGTTGGCTCACGAACACACATGACTGATGTGAACAGTCCAAATCTGCACCCCTCCAAATCTGAAATTGTATTAATATCATCCCTTTTAGGCTGAGTTTTTCAAAGGTTGGTATACACTCTTTTGTACATTTTTCACCTGTTTTGTCTTCCATCTAGTTACCATCCACTTGTCTCAACTAGAGCTAAAAACAAAACAGATGGGCCCCCTCTGCACTGCAGCCAGCATGTGCAAATGCTGAAGTGTTGTCGAGACAATTTATCCTTATATCTAAACAGCTGAATAGAATGCTTGCAAGGACTCACAAAATGACGTATGTGACCGTTGAAGAGTACCAGTGACAGACGCACTGGACCGTCACGCCATTAATGTTGTGAAATGGTCACAGTTTGCTTTTGCAGTTAGCTTTAAGCACCAAAAGTACTTGATTAGATTTAGGAAAAGATGGTGATTTGCTTTAAATTAAATCTGTTACTGTTATATAACATTTTTTTTTTATAATATATAGAATTTTATTTTATATTAAATAAAGGGCGTAATCACTTACACAGACAACCTATATGACTGTTTTCCTGGTGAGGACAGGCTGCATCCAGCACGACATTAAAAACCCAAAACCAGAGCCTTGCACGGCAGTTCATCCATGATTTGTGTGTGAGGGTGATTGTAAGACATTGTAAAGTGCTTTGTAAAGTACTTTCCACTGCTCTCAGGCACTATATACAGTAAGTGCAGTCCATTTACCATTTACTTGGGGGTGTCTACCAATCACTGTGATCTGAATGGAACTTAAGGAAACCGTTACAAATTATTTTAATTGGTCAGGTCTGGATTTAGGCCAAAGGTGGCAATAAACAGCCAGTAACAAATGACATCAAAGATGGGATATATGGATCCTGTTTCCTCATTCAATCGAGACTCCGTGTGTACTAGGTTAATGGTGTGATTGATTCTCCAAATACTGAACAACAATGTGTCGACTTCCACCAATAATGGCCATATGGACACCGAAGTGTCAGCCTGGACTGACATTTGTTTTAGCTAATACCTTCATGCCTACAAGCACAACAGAGCATGTAGCTGCTCAGGGCTCTGCAACCACTGAGAGCCAAACAAGCACTTGGAGATGCCTTGTATATTTCATTGTTTGTTTTTTGTACTCGTTTTTCCTCATATTTAATTTGTTAAAATTACAAAAAGCTGTGCTATAACCTTAATTGAATTCTAATTCTTTAGAAACTCCCACCGCCTTTAGCCTTGCAAGCTTAATTTAATGGTTGAGCCATGGTTTTCGAGGCAGAGCTGTGTGACAAGATGTTACTGTACTGATTAAGTTTAGGTGCTGTGTTGATACAGTATCAAAATTCAAATTTCTTGACTTGCCTGAAGAGAAAGCAGTTTATTTGGAATCATGTTCATGTTTGGTCTCTTTGTAATAAACCCTCTGCACTAACATCGTGCATCTACGTTTTGGAAATAGCTTTTAATATTGTGTCTTCAAACCTGATATGTATAGGTTTTCTGAGTAGATCTCACTCAGTCATTCAGAATCAATTAGGCTTTTAACCCAGATTATAGAATAATTATCTATTACATCAACAGGAAACAACTCATTTGACGTGTGATTACTTTTACAGTAAAGAGACAAACAAGGAGTTACAGAGCTTGAACAGAATAAATAAAAGAGGGAGCCAAGACACAGCTGAAGTGAGGAGAGAAATGAAAGGAGGTGAGAATTCAGAAGGGAAGAAGAGAGATGGCAGATACATTTCAATACATCACTACACATGTAGGCTTTCACACACTGCTGTTCAGCGTTTACTTTGCTGATTCATTGAGATTCACAGTTCAACTCAAAGTAAACCATTTCTCCTGCGGACATGTCAAAATTTGGCCCCTGGATCCACCCACCACACCACCACCACCCACCAAGTTTTGTCACAGGACCCCAACAACATCTCTGCTCTTTAAAAAAGGTTTGTATCGGCCCTCTTCTTTTTTAAAAAGCATTATATCTGCAATTGGATTTTAATGTAGGTGGGCTACTATCTGCATTTTGCGTAACACATGCGCTGACATCCACACACCAGGACTGCCGCTGTTAAAAACCCTCCTGGATCAGCAAAGTAGAAGCTCTTTTGGGTAAAGCTCCTATTGGACCGGTTCCCTGCGGCTCTCCTCCTGCTTCTCCCGTCACCTCTCTCTGAACTAGTTAATCACATCTCTTAAAGCCAGGCCCAATGAGCCCAGCAGCCAGCCTCTGGGGCCCTGCCCATAGCTTAGAGAATACACCCAGGCCTTCATGTTGCATGGTTTGTGTGTTATAGTGTTTGATACATGTTTGCATGCATTGGTGTTCGTGTGTGTGTGTGTGTGTGTGTGTGTGTGTGTGTGTGTGTGTGTGTGTGTGTGTGTGTGGGTGTGTGTGTGTGTGTGTGTGTGTGTGTGTGTGTGTGTGTGTGTGTGTGTGTGTGTGTGTGTGTACGTGTTGAGATGCTGTGGACAGGATGCGGGGCTGGATGTCATATTTCGTTTGCCTTAGCCAGCGGATAACCTTGCACGCTGCCACACATGCATTCACACAAGCATTTACAACGCAGACGCAGGAATTCATTGCATCCCCTTGGCAATGTTTGGTGAATCAAAATCAAGGTCAAACAGAGTTCATTGAGCACACATGCACCCAAATGACTCAGACAAAACTACACAGACACACATTTCTTGACTATTATTTCCATATCTCTACTTGGTCTAAGAGTTTGCAGCCCCTGCAGTCAAATTTCTTAGATCCTATTCAGCCACTGAGAATAGAGTTTTCACTCTGTTAACTGTATTTGGTATTCAAAGAAATTCATGGTGTGGAGATGGCTGTTCAACTAATGCTCACAAGCAACATAAACAAAAAGGATATAAAATATTCATGCAGCTAAAACAAGGATGGGAAGTACAGTGTAAGCAAATCAGCTAACTTTATTTGCTTTTGGGCTTGCCTGTGCAAAAGTATAGCTTGATTAGTTGTCTCTACATGCCTAATTGTGCGGATTAAGTTGTGTTCAGAGTAAGCAAAGTTTCTGGCGTATTTGAAAAATGCAGTACAGAGGAAAAGACACCATTTGTATCACAGACGGAGGAAAATGCAAAGTTAGCAAAGGAGAAACAAAAAGAGGCTTAAAATGCTTGAAGAAATGTGAGAACAGAGAAACTTGTTCAGAAAAAAAAAGAGCGGCAGAGAAACAGACAGAGCGAAGGAGGGAGAATGTGAAAGCGCATTGATCAGCGTGGATTCGAGAACAAGCCCGACTTGCTGGCTCAGTGTGACGTGGGCCCGGGCCCAAATCAGTCAGACAACACCTTTGAAATTCTCAATAGCTTCCTTGTGAATCAGCCGTCCCCTTTCACGGCTGCCTGGAGCAGATAACAGGCTCAACTCTGTTAACAATCTCACCTAATAGACTTCTCCTCTGTCAATCACATTTCAAAATACCAATACAGCCCAGGAGCTCACACGCTCACGCATGCAGACACACATGCACACAAATACGCGAATGCACACATGCATGCACTCGCTCACACATTTGCTTCTCACTTTACGCTGTCTTCGTCTGCCTTTCCCTTGTGGGTCAGCTGTCTTTGGAGCACACTCCACCTGCACTTGCATTTATGCAGTCAAAGTGCACATAGAAGTCCTTTCAAATGTGAATTTCAGAACTTTTTTGCCTCTTGAATGCCCCCTGGCAGAATCACAGAGCATCAAGAAATCTAAACTTGTATATTCAACTGTGTTAAAACCAACAATAGGGCTACAGCCTATTTCACCCCCATATTTTATGCATGTGTGTCAAAATGTATATTAGTTTTATTCAGTTTAGTCATTTGATTGAGTTTTTGTTGAGCTGAAGTGCACAAAAATGCATACAGTTTAATCTCATCCTCATGGGTGAAATTTTGGTCACATTTTGTCATGCATTTTTAATTCTTAAGCATTTGGACGCTTTTTGTTTTCTGCAAAAACATGCTTGTTTTTATCCCAGCTGCTTTGTTGTGGATTGTTATCTAGTTCTTGCTGGATAGTAGGGGTGTAATGGTACACAGGAGTCATGGTTCAGTTCATACACAGTTCAGTGCAAGTTCAGTTAAAAAAAAATCAAACGCATAAGGATACGTTTCTTTTCACCAGGGTGATGTCGTCAAATCCGCATTATCATGGTTCGATGTGTTTCCATTCACACAGGCCGACAATGGTGCCGACCTTATCTTCTCCACAACTCTCTCTGTTGCTGTTGTAGACGCCTGGGAACCTGAATTGTTCCTAACTGAACAAGTAAATGTAAAGCTAAAATATTCTTAGGTAGCATACAGTAGGGTACTGTTTTCTAAAGTCATTGAGCACAAGTCTGCATTAAAACAGTAATGAGTCCATTTGTCCATTCGTCCATCTTTCACTTTATTGTTATTTCATTTTTATTTGTTGATGAAAAATGCAATACATTTCATCATAGCTCTCATTCTCAGTGGTTATATTTTTTCTAGATTTAGTCTCATTTTTGCTGTGAAAGGCAGGTTGTCAATAATTTTATTTATTTATTTATGTTTTTCCCATAGGCTTTGCTGAGGAAATCAACACAGTTGTGCATGTATATAAGACTTTCAGGTACACTAAATCACAGTCAGTGGCAAGCATTAATAAGGTGGTAAAAATATACAAATTCTTGTCCATCATAGCACCTAAACAAAAAAATCTCAACAAAGTCTCAATATAAAATGTGAATAGATGTTGTGTTGTTGCTTTCAGTGACTACTTAATATCGCAGTGTGTCCTGATCCTACATCGCATGGCAGAATACTGAAACAACAGGATACAATGAAAAACACACACACACACACACACAAAAAAACCAAAAAAACAAATATTGAAGCAATTAAATGCAATGCAATGCGACACAGTGACATGATATGATATGTAACAATATGATACACCACAATGCAATATGATACAGTACAATGTGCAATACAGTAAGACACAATCTGATTACTGGTCCATAGGAGCCGCATACACAAGCAAAGACTGCAATCTAATTTCCTTTGATTAAATGTATGCCTCCCACAGTGGAAGGCAGAGCATGCAATTGTTTCTGTGTATGTGTAGGTTAGTTACAGCTCTTGGGGTTTCAAAGGATGTGTAGCCCCCATGGTGCCACCCTCCCACTTGCCTTTCTATCAGCTGGCACGTTTCTACAGTATCCATACTGCTCCGACAGACGGACTCCTTACCTCAAACAATGTGCCAGATCTGCACATGCTGTGCCTCCCTCTGCCCTACCAACTGCAGAGACCCTGGCGTGCATTAAGTGGAACCTAGATTAGGGGCACCTTTGGGGGTACCCCGGTACATCTGAACAACCCTCATGATGCACATCCTGCGTTTTATTTGCATAATAGTCAGTAACCTCAAGCTAATTTTTTCTGCTTGGTGGGTAAGAGGGCACCATGGTCTTTAAAAAGCCTTAGCCTAAATGCCAAGACCACTGTGGCACTGTGGTGAACAGTGAGTATGAAAAATCAAAGCAGCAGCCTAGTTGTAACATCCACCCAAAGCTTTTAAGAATATGAATAGAGGACTGGCCACTCGAATATTGCTTGTTGTAATTTCTTGTCTCTGTTCCATGAACATTACATGAAAAACTCTGAAATTGGTATTTCTCCCTTGCTCCCTTCTTGCAAAACACAGGAGGCCATCGTATTGATTGTGGGGCTGTTTTTAGTACTCAGTGAAGCTTGAATGGATGGATTTAAAAATGTATCTTTCTGCTTTTTGAAACCATTCTTGTGGGAAAAAACTCGACTTTGCTTTGATATCTCAAAACTAAAATTTCTTTCATAGTTGTTTTCACTGTACACAACAGCCAGGTGGGCTTTTTGTACAACAGTTTATTACTAGCACACTAAATACAACTCTGGAGCATGAATATGAACACTTCTTTTCATTTATTCTGATAATGTACCCAAGCATAAACTAGCATGTGCTGCACACGTCTGATGGATAGTGTTGTGCATAGTCACACACTAAAAGTTCAGTTCATACAGATCAAAGCGAGCTAGTTCATATTAGTTTCTTCCATTTTTTAAACGAGCTGTAAAGGTTGCAGATCTCCTATAAGGTGGTCTAGTCAGGTCCAAGTCTGCCTAACAAAACAAAGGTAACTAGTCCTTTTCAAAATGCTGTGAGTGTGACTTGAGGGGAGGAATGTTGCTGCTGTTGGCTTGTGGTCTTATGTTTTGTTAATAATTTCTTGTGATCATCATTAACTCAAAGATAGTCACGAAGACTGGTTGAACGCTTCAAATCGATGTGTTGTTTCAAATTTACGGCCAATGTAGCTGATGCATATATGGATGCACAATTTGCATAAAAATTGGAGATTTTTTCCATTTCCAATATTCATAATTGGATCTGAATTCCCAGTTGCACCAACTATGCCGGCATGCTTTGAATTTTTCCCAGGATGGTCAAGTCACGACCTATCATGGCCCTACTCGGCCTCTGATTGGCTAGTACTCATTGTCTTTGTTGGTTGGGTTGGTTAGGTCTAGGCATGAGTAATAAGTAGAGCAGGTCGTGTCTACAACATCTGACATGCTGGGTGCTGTAAAATAGTGTGTGAGCATTGTTAACTCTCAGGGGACTTGAAGAATCTCATGTTCATGTTGTAAAATCACTGCTGGTGGTACTAACCAGGAACAGCAAGCCAAATACAGTAAAACCTTATATGTACTCCACATGAAGAGAACCTGTAAGTTAACATTTACAGAATAAGCAACCCCACTGTGTGCATAAGAATCTCTCATACAAAAAAAAAAAAACAACCTTTCCCCTTCATACTGGACACATACATAACAAAGTCAAGGAAAATAAGCACAGTTGTAACAAACTGGACTGGACTCAAAAGCACTCAGAATTGCCGACATGCAACGTCAGTCAAGTATTCAGATGGATGTAGCCTAATATCCTACAAAGAAAATATAAAACGATCACGCTTTTGATTACAACCCCACAACATGTAGTGTAATCATTCTCAATTAAACAGTGTTGGCATAAGGGAACAAGATGTGAAGTGAATGAATAAGGGGAAAACAACGAGTACTTGTTGAATTATTAAGGGGCACTGACCTGCTGAGCAATAATCTGGCATTTTGGGGAAACTTAAAGAGAACTTGAACAGGCTTAGACAAGCTGTATGCAAGCTCTAGATGCCAGTAAAAGTGGTAGTTGTCTATCTATTAATTTCAGCATTTAAAAAACACTTTTATATTAGACTTTCATTCATTTTAGGGATTCTGTGTAAGATCATAGCTGGGAGGAGGGGTTTTAAAATGTGTCTTTGTGCATAAAATCTTACAGATCACAGGCTTTCTGGTGTTTTTTTTTTTTTTTTACAAATGCAGCTACTGTCTGATCAATGAATTCAAACACCACAGTTGCCAACTGAGCTTAAGAACGTTGCCTGGTTTAACAAATGTTGTGAGGTTGTATCACCAAAAAAAAAAAAAAAAAGTAGTAAATCAGTTGTAGAGCTGAGGTTGATTTTTTTGCCACACTGTCCTTGACCTCTGTGTGTGCGTGATTTGCACCATATAACAATCACTGAAGCCACAAGTTAGAAGGAGTAAAGATTTGAAAATACCATAGCTGTCCCTACAGTGGTGTTCCTTATGTGACTCACACACAGCGGCTAAATGCACAGAACCACACACTAATAGTGATGCAGCATCAAGTGTAAAGGCAGTACTTTCTTTTTGACAATCTTAACACCAGGATGACAGATATGAATCTCAGCAGGTGTCAGTTTGCCAAATGTTCAATGCACACACACACACATCAACTCCACTAAACTTTACAGTGCAGGTAATACACTGTTCTGCCACACACATGCACAATGATGCATTTTCACACACTGATAGACACAAATATCCACGCACACACATCACAGAACAATCCCCTGCAAAGCTACCCCACATAGTCTCTCTCTCTCTCTCTCTCTCTCTCTCTCTCTCTCTCTCTCTCTCTCTCTCAGTTTTGCGTCAGTGGTAAGACCACAGGGACGGTTGACATTTCACTCTGGCTCCGTTTCCATTCCCTGTGATCACAGCCATGCTGCCTCGCCTCCCTTAAAGGTCACCGTTGTTGTTTGTCAAAATCCCAACAAAAACACACCATGCAATGCTCTGTGTGTGTATGCATGTGTGTATGTGTGTGAGAGAGACACACACAGAAAAAGAGGTAAAGTTTGTGTGTTTAACTTATTGGATCTTAAAACAAGGGTTGTCAGTCAAATCAAATCAGTTTTCTTCAGACTTAACCACAGCGGTGTATGTGTGTGAGCAGGATGTGTACTTGCTTGTTTGTTTGGTCACTGACAAACTTTTTTGTTTGTAGTTGTTTAAATCCGTCATCTTAGATGAACTAGTGTCTTTAAAAATATGTATTTCAAAACAAAAATGCCATTAGATCAACTTTAGATTGATCACCATTTGCAAGTGAGCAAACTAGTATCAAATTTTATCCTAATTTTGCTTCTTTACTGTCATACAACACCTCGGACAACCATTTAACTTTAGTACTAGACAACAGTTACAGCAATAACTGCCCAATGACGTGAACAAAGCAACAATTTTCCCCATCTTCTATCACAAATGTGGGCACAGATGACAGAAATGCAGTTAAATGCTGCAGGCCTACAGGTAAACTGTGCCGTGCCATAATTTAAAATATAAAGTGGAAATAAAAATGCTGTCAGTAAAGCCCTGCTAATGCCCGTTCACACCTCAACACAAGACACATTTCAGCAGAAAAATGCTCATTTTGCTGGGGTTTGGGAAAGCTGTGATATGGAAGTTTACCTTTTGAGGATACACAGCATGAATCACCTGTTTCTCTGTCTCTGAACAGGCCCTTGTACACTCCGACACATTCCCTATTTTAATTCCTCTTGCAATTATCACTGTTCTCTGATTGTACACCTACATGTGTCATACCAGAGTCCCGCAGAACAAAACCGCTGAGCAAAGCTCTTAATTAAGGTCATTTTAAAGGTGACCTGATTAGGCATTGTTGCAACTGGTCTTTGTTTGATAAAAGTGCACCTAATGAGCTTTCATGTGAAGAAACAGGTTACCATACCTCACTTTACGAGCTGCATTGCTGGTGATATATAGCTTACACAACCCACATTTCAGTAAAAGTACGCCACCTACAGTGGATTGCATAGTTGTTCCATTGTAGAAAAAGAGTATGTGGCGTTGATGGTGAGTGTAAAATGATGTCTAAGGGTAGTACTACTACTATGCTATAACCTGATTTAATCTGACATTTGGCCATGCTTTATCTATTACAGTATGTTCACTGTTACAGTGGTAGTGTCTTAAGGGGTGAAGATTATTGGCGTGCATTTATAATTGATGCAGTGTTAGTCATTTGGAAGTTATACTGTATGTTCTGTACTTAGATTTTGTTGTTAAACATTGGATTTTATGCTTTTTAATATACAACACCCAGATAGTTGAATAAGAAATGACTTGCGAATGAATTCTTCAACAGTCTGGACAGCTGACATTAAAAAGCTCTTAATAACTCGTGTGGGCACTTTTTGAGTATGAATCTTCTTTCTTCAAGCATTACAAACCCTCAACACTTTTACCTTCTAAGATCGATCATTTTGGGAAAAGAGCTCATGTCTCATCTGCAGCCAATTCGTCTTGTCATGTGTCATGAATATCATGAGTTTGAAATCCTTTTTTTATTTCCATCTCCTGGATGCAAATGCTCATGCACTTATCCATTTGTGTTATTCTAAGTTTGAAGAAGCTTTTTCCAGCTTCCCCTGCATTGCTGTAAGCAGATACCTACAGTAAGATCTGCACTCTCTAGTCAATATTCATACATTTTTTGCAGCCACTGTGTGACCCACTAAGCATTTATATTCACGGTTGTCTCAAGGATGCCTTCATAATTATGGCCCTCTTTAAATAAAAACTAAACTATTCAGATATTTACACAATGAAAAGACACAATTTTAGAAAAAGTCATTTTGGCTCAAGGGATCTTGTGCCCTTGTGTACACTGAAAACAAAGCACAATTAAAACAGACACAGTTACTTGAAGATAACCTATAAAGGTTGAGAGATTTAATGAATACTTTTCAGTGTAGAGGTAAGTTCGTTTGCATTTCTAATGGCACCACGTCTTTTTGCATGGGTTCCTGCTGTGCGCACAGTTGCATTGGCCTTGGGCAGTTAAGATCTGGGTATATAGTATTTTTTCTACACACTTGCTCCATAGACCTGGGGGGGTAGGAAATACAAGGCTAATGTTACTTTAAATTCCCTTATTTAATCCTCTATGTTTCTCATCAAACACACAGGGCAATGTCAATAGTAAAAGAGCTAGTCTATTTGATTTAAGGTAATTTGGGACGTTGTCAAAATTATGATATTATTTGTGAGGGCTATGTAATTGTTATAACTGCCATGAAGAGTCACATTTCCTCCTAACACTGTGATTTAAACCCAAGGATGATTGCTCGTGGTTGTTTCTTACACACACACACACACACACACACACACACACACACACACAGAGAGAGAGAGAGAGAGAGAGAGAGAGAGAGAGAGAGAGAGAGAGAGAGAGAGAGAGAGAGAGAGAAAGGACAACCCTGCCCAAATTGCCTTGAAAAAAAAAAAAAAAACAATTCAGATGAGTGATTGACACAGTACCCAATTTATCACAATGAGAGATGGTGGAAGGTATCTGACAACCAAAAACACTGTTGGAAGGTAAACATGCACACAATGCGCTCGCACGCAGACACTAACATACTTGAGTGCGTGAAGACACACACTCACACACCCAAACATGAAAGTAGTTCAATAGCTATTACAGTGTTGCTTTGTAGAAATTTCGTATCAAATGATTGGTGGGATCTGCCAGCAAAAAAAGGAGTTGCAGCTGTTTTGTTTGTGTGTGTGTGATGTGTGCGTACATGTGTGTGCGTGTACAGCAGCAATCCTGTGTGTCTCTTTGAATGTGCTAGTGCCACCCCACCATCTCTCCTCCCCCTCTGTCGCTCACGTCCATAGCCATTAGTGAGGCGGCCGTTGAGGCTGCCTTGTTTTGACAGATGCTCACTCTGTCCAAATGCATCTCAGAGGACGTTATGGCGCTTGTCACACTCCCCCTCCCTCTCTCTCTATTTCCTCCCTTCTCTACTTTACTCTCACTTTTCCTAGTCTTCCTTGGTCCATGCATGGCTTCAAACAAGGTATATACTCATGGTACCGCTGCTGATAATATTATTCAAAGTGTCCCACTTGCATTTATACACTCACTTTTATTATGCCTTGACATCAAACTTCATAAAATGATATTCCCTACTGTTATATATCCATAAAGCACATAAGTCAATGTTACCAGTGTGGGTGCATCGAACCGCTCCCAGTGCCTCCAGGCCTTGATGTGATTGAACTGCATGGCGGGTCAGCCTTTCATAGTTTCTTCCCACTAGGTACCTCGGCGGTGGGGTTTTGAAGTTGGAGGGGGAGGGTGGATACAATACCAGGAAGAGAAAGTCTGCCACAGTGTTGCCATAAGGCTAACCTACCTGGACACAATGAGGCCACTGCTAATGTGGACATGCTGTTGGCTTACAGGGCACATTGTGACTAGCATGGGATGCAGTGCAAAGCACAGGCCTGTATACTGTACCACGCCTGATGAAAATCACTCATTAACTGAATGGGATGATGGGTATTCATGATGAAAAGATTTCATACCTAACACAGGGAGCGTAGATCGCTGTCTCTGGCCATTCCCCCTGATTGCAACAATTTCAGCTGATGCTAATTGATTAGTGTTGAATGTTTAATTCAAAAACTGGAGTTTCACAGTTAAAAAAAAAAAAGTTATTAAAATTTCTTTTTCTGCCTAAAGGATTTTTTGAAAACTGAAAATCATTCATGAGAGAAAACAACATTCATTTGCACTCCAAAAAAGATCATTTCTGAATGAGATTTACCCCGCACACATTTGTACGACACCCCCGGAATCGTATCAAGCTTGTGGTTCATACAATCATACAAATGCACAAATAGTCAAACTCCCCATGGCTTATAGATTCATGCTTACGACCCTCTCCATCATTCAGCACTCTCTCCCACTAAATCATGCATGCAAGTCTAAAAACATGCCAGTTGCCCCATACACACACATCAATTTATGTGTTTGCCCTGGAGGGAGCTGAATCTGTTTTGAGGGAAGTTTGTTAGAAGTCAGACTTAACCTGCACCCTCTCCGGCCCTTGTATCTCTTCTGCATGCTTCTAGCCAGGTGAAGGTGACCTTGCCCTGAGGATTGAGAACCACAGAGCTGCTCCCGCCGCACCTCTTCTCCTTGCCGCCCCTCCAGTGCGGCCTTGCTGTGGTGACTTAAGAGATGGGAGAGGATGTCTGTGACTTTCTCTTTGAGTGCCTCTCTGAGTGTGTGTATCTGTGTGTGAGTGTGAGTAAGAGTTGGCCAGGCTTCAGGAGGGCTGAATCACACCGTCTGGGCTCTCCGTTGGATGGACAGGGCTTGGCTTGGGGCTGAGAGGGTCCTTTACGCCTCAACACACACTCTCCCAGGTCTGTACACTCTCCTCGATCCTCCTCACAAACGGTGGGGTGATGAAAGGAGACATGCCAATACATCCAAGATTTCTACCACTGCTGGAGAGAAGAAGAGGGAGCGAGGGGAAAAGCAGAAGAAGAGACCGAGTAGATGAAAGTAAAAAATGTCTGAGAATGCGCGTGTGCGCGCCTGTACAAGCTTGTATGTGTGCAGCGAAGAGACAGGAAGTGCAAACACTGTACTCCAGACAGAGTGCAAGGGAACAATGAATCACAGTGAAGACAAGTGGGTGAAAATAAAGAGAAACAGAAGCTGAAGTGACTCCATGCCCACAGTTAACGGTATATTTTCTTCCACCTTGCCAAGGAAGTGGCTGCTAGTATGAGCATGGAGCATGTGGCGGGGAGCAGGCAGGGGGGCGCAGAAATGAAAAGGTTGGGGTCAACTTCATCTCTCCGCTCATATTCTCCACTCTATCTCACCTCAATCTGGCCAATACAATACAGACTCAGCCCTAGCCCGGAAAGTTTTCCCATTCAGATTCCAAAAAACCAATCTGGTGAAGTCCATTTCCGTTCCCCACAGCTGACCACAAAAAGTGCTCTCGGGCAGTTGAGTTCAATGTGTCGCATCAATACATTGTTTACAGGAGCCCTGTGAAAGACTTTTTGTGGAGGAATGGCTTCCGAAGCACACTTGTACCCACTTGAACATCTGCTGTCAGTAGGGATATTAAATGTAATATCAGCATTGTGTTGATGAAACGCAGTTGTGAAATCATCAGAGAGAAAAGATTACCATCGTGGTTTACATTACAATTGACGTGCCAGTTATTGTCTTCTCTTCCTCTCAGAGAGAAACACATATAGAAAACCCTTTATACATTGACATTTTAGGAAGTTCGATCAATACAGTTTTCATGTCTGTACAGTAAATATGAAGTTACCGCCAGAAGCCAGCTAGCTTAGCTTAGCATAAAGACTGGAAACAGGGGGAATCAGTCTGCGTTTGTCCAAAGCTCACAGAATCTGCCCCCAGCACCTCCATAGCTCACTAATGAACATGTTATACCTTGTTTGTTTAAGCCGTACAAAAACCCAGGTGTAAAAATGACCTTGAGGTTGCCAGGCAACCAGCGGGGACTCCGTACACTCGAGAAATAGTCCAGCACATAACCCCCATAACACCACAGCATGTCATTTTTACATTTTATGTGTTAATTAGTGAGCTTCAGAGGTATTGGTAGGTGGACTTCGCTGACTTTGAACAGAGCCAGGTGGTTTCCTCTTGTTTCCTGTCTTTATGCTAAACTAACCAGTTGCTGTCACTAGCTTCAGAATTACCTTGCGCACATGAGCGGTATCAATCTTCTCACCTCTTGGCAAAATAGTGAATTCCCCAAAATGTTGAACTGTTCTTTGAAACAGGTTGAACAGCTGATATAGAGCATAAAAGGTACGGACCAAACAACAATAAAAGAGAGTCACAAAGCAATGAGAAAAGTGACACACAAAGAAAAAATACAGCGAATACTGTACAGACACAAAAAAAGACACAAACACCAAACAGACCAGAGGGAAAAAGAAAAACACTAAAATAAAAAGATGAAAAGATAAAGGGTAGTTTCATACACCAACATACAGCACCTTCACAGGCATATATATGCTTTTGTCTCTCTACCTCCTGGCCTTTCCCAGCATGCTTTGCCGTGATGGGTGACTTGATCCTCGTTCCAATCCCAGCACACGCCTCTCGGAGGAGCAGCGATGTCACTGGAACATAGAGGAATAGAAATCAAATCTGTTTGAACTGAGAGTGAGCGAGGGAGAGTGTGCCAGAGGACAAGGCAGTGATAACGGATAAAAGAGGAGGGGGAGTAAAAGAATGATATTTGAATTATGTAACTCAGCTCAGGGATGATTTGGACGATTCCACCGTTGACACCAACATCATTTCTCATTACCTGAGAGCTGTGTGTGCCCGGCGCTTTGCCTCGTCCCGTGAGTCATCTCACGCTCAGCTATCAGAGAGAGAGGGAGAGAAAGAGAGAACAGGAGCAGAATGAGGTGAGGTGTTTGGGAGATGAGGGACAAAAAGCCTGAAAGCACACATTTGTACGAACTAGAAATATATAAAGCAGGATGTTCACACATTTAAATTACTGCGGAAGATTGACTCTGTCCACAGGTATTTTACATACTGTAGCCTGCCTCATATACACATCAACCAGCTACAGACAAAAGACTGGATTTTATGCATGCATGTGTAACAACACCGACGTGTGTCACTGCAGAATCGACAGGGTACTTTAAATGCATAATTGCTTTAGCTGCTTGTTCTTAATTAAAGAGTAAAGCCTGTTACTCTAAACCACACGTGCACCTGGATGTCAAGACATTGTGTCGTCAAGATGATGTTAATGGGTTAAAATCAATGGCCAATCAATAACTCCTGTGTATTAGACAGGGGATAAATTGCACTGTATAATTTTGAGGGACTGGTGATGAATGTTCCACATTGTTCGATTAGCATTTAGCAGAAGCACTGCATAAAAGACTGGACAGCAGAATGGATGCTGCTTCTAATAAGAAAGTGATAAGCAAGTTCAACCACACAGCAATATGTTTAGTCTCTTCCTTTGTGCCGTTGTCTTTGGAATTCTGACAATCAAGAAAAGCCAAATGAAGAAAAATCTGTTACGGTGCAAATTAAAAAATGGAAAAAGAAAACACAAAAAGCATTATTATTGTGGCTTGAGGCTGCATTAGCATTACATTACTAGCAGAGCACACCCAAAAAACCTCCACAAAAAACCCCAAAACACAATGTCTCTGGTTGAGCTGCATGGATTGCGAGCCTTTTTTTTACTGTCCATCATGAGTGCGACATGTTGTAGGAGAGCACTGCTACTTTAAGTGAAATGCGTTCTAGTTTTGTGGATGTTGTTTCAGGTAATGGTAACACCAGGAGGTCATATCAAATAGCAGATCAGTTTAGCAGATGCCAATCACTGCACAGTGGTTTACATGCGAGCACTTGATTGTAAGAGTAACAGTACCAATACACTACAAATGTTGCGAAGCAATTTACCAGGAATGCTTAAACATATGTGATTGGCCTACGAAGTGCCTCGCTGAATAATGTTGCATTGCATTTTTGCTGTGCATTTTCTGAAGGAGCCTTGCCCCATGAAATTGAATGAGGGGGCTGTGCTTTTTCATGCAGTGCTGTTTTCTGCCAGAATACAGATTTACAGATTATTTATACCCCAAAAATCAGTATATTATTCCAGTCTGCGTATTGTAATCTTGAATAACCACTATTTTAAGTTCTCTTAAGCAATTGTAAAGCAGGTTTTCTTTGATCTTTGAGTTCTGTAATTTCCTATTTATGTTTTATAATCCATCATTCCCCATTTCCAGCCATTACCCTTGGGTTAGACTTCATTAAGCAAAAAATAAGAGGAACCATCAGTTGTTGCTACTTAGCTTTGTTGTGCTTGGTGGCATTTGAAGGATAGTGCCAATATTTCATAGCCTCAGTACCCTGCTTTTAAATGAAACCATGTTCAGTAAACGTATTGCAAACGGTGATGGTATTACTAAAGCTTTTGATGGACTGTAAAAGGTTTTGTTTTGGGTCATGTATTGTTAGTTATGGATAAGGGAGCATGCTCTTCCCAGCACACGACACACACACGGATACTTAAACTCAACATGTATGGGTGCCAGTCTTCTCTGCACTGTGTCTGTGTGGGGGTGGTTGGTGCATGGCACATCGCTTAAAATAGACATTCGCTCTCTTGCAAGAGGAGGTTGACAAAGGAGTGAGAGGGAATGAAAGCACATGAGGGAGCGGGAGAGTGTGACAGAGACAGAGAAAGACAAAGGGGGGAGAAAGAAGGAAAGAGAGGCAGACATAAAATCCTCTGCACCAAACTAGTACCCAAAGGAAACAAACACATACATCTGTGAGAGTTTGAAATGGAGACGGAGAGGGAAAATGAATATTGCAGGTGAAGAGAATGAGGCAGTTTTCCAGGGAAGCGAACGAGGACAGGTGCAGCCAGAGGAGAAGCTGAACAGATGACAGACACAAAGCTGCACACCATGATACTGTACTGGTTCATTGATAAAAAAGTAATAAAAGTCAGCAGTGGAAGGCTGAACATGTGAGACAATTTGCATTTCTGCGAGGCGTTTAAACACATTATTCATTTCCAGTATAGCATGATTATGTGACACTGTAGCTTTGCATTTCATGCGTCTGTGACAAGATAAAACTGATTTAATTTTTTCCACTGTGATCATCGTCTATTTGTAAAAGATACCAGATGGATAAGGTAAAGACTGTGCAAAACAATATTTAATCATATATATCGACATCAAAGTCCTGATGGCTCTTTGTCAGATGAAACTTAACTTGAGATGACTTTGAATCTGAACGGTGAAAAAAAAAAAAAAAAAAAGTGAAAATGAATCACGCTTTACTCTGGATGGATGTTAGTACATTCCGTCATTGTTAATCTCTACTCGCCAACGCCTAAAGTTGAGCAGTCAGCGGAATGGAGCTGGCTTGTGTGTCATCTCTCTCTCTCCACCCTCCCCCAGCGGCACACATCTTCCCAGTGCTTAAGATAAGTGACAAGACATCAGAGCCAAAGAAGTGCTTTAATGCCAAGAGAAAACTCTGCACCCGTACGTGGGTGGATGCATCCTACTTTGTGTGTGCGTATGTGTGTCGAGTACGTGTGTGTGGGCATGCACGGCTTACAGTTAGAGTCCTGCATACACTCTATCAATCTTTGTGTGAGTGTACACACATTTGCCTGTACTGTAAATGTTTGTGTAGAAATGCCACTGAGTGTGTTTGTTTGTGTGTGTTTCTCTGCCCCTCTCTTCTTGGTAAGGTTATCCATCACTCCAAGCATCACATGACATCACCACCGACCCCCATCCTGCAACTCTTACCCTTCCACCCACCCCACATTCTCCACGCTGATGGGTTGGCTGGGTGCCACCACCCACCTTCCTCCTCCTCCTCCTCCTCCTCCTTTCCTCCCATCCCGCATTTAACTGAACTCCGCTGCTGCTGTAAAAGTGCTGAATCGTCACCGCTGGCCACAGTATATACAAGCCTGACATGGGTCAGGCATAGGGTGTGTTGGTGCATACGTGTGCACGTCTAGATGTGTATGTGGGTTGGTGGATTTGTAATCAATACAGTGGCACCTCCCAGCCTCTATACTCTTGTAAGGCCGTAGCTGCGTTAATGAACTGTGATCCACTGGGGGTACATTATGACAGCCACTAACTTTATTATTAAGCCCCCTGCTACAGCGCTGGGGGAGAATTGTGGCTTAAAGTGAACCCTTAATGGACATGTAGTTTTTTTCAGTCCCCCAGTAATGTGGACTTATGTTCTGGACAGTGGGTCTTAATTGCCAATCAATGTAAGGGGAGGTGTTGTGAACAGTGGGAAGGTTTTTTATCCCGGACTGAGTTCAGCATGTGATCACTGGACCTTAATGGAAGGATCCACTAACCTCCAAGACTACAAACATTATTGCTTTTCTTCCATTTGAGCCACAAAACGCTTTCAGATACAATGTGAGCTGAGGGCAGTGATATGTCACTCCAGAATGGCTTTAAAGTGTCCCTGAAGCCTAAAAATCACATCCACTGTGTCAAATTACACATGATCGGAAACATATTTCAGAGACAATGTTGCTGTAAATCCTGGTAACATGGGCTGACATTAATAGTGCTGCCAAGTGATGTTGGTGTGGTGAAGTGGGACGGAAGACTAATACCTATGGTAGCTATTATACAGTATGTCTGGGGCCACAATAGACCACAACTACCTGAGTTTTGACACAAGTATCAATACAAAACACTCCGAAATCACTGTAAAGGTAAATCTAGAATATATGTAAAGTGACCCACGATGATACCACGCATACTCCCCACAGGGCCTCCCACTGCCTAAAGGAAAGGGGCAAAGCAGAAAGGTACAGTATGGTACTTACGCTTCACAACAGTTTCACATTTATCCCGCCATACAATCGCAAACAATATAAAAGTCAAAGCAATATGAACAAATAAAAGGCAACTTGAAGCAATAATAAAATTCCAGCTACAATCCCATTAGGTCTAAGAGCTCTGGGAAGTTGGCAATTCCAAAACCAGAAGGGCAACCAAGCAATAAGCCCAAACCGGCTGACCAAACACACAGACCAAAGAGTTATCTTGCTCAATAGAGGCCCTTCTTACAATCAGCACCAATAAAGACGACTGGCTCTCTACTGCAGCTCGAACAGGAAACCAGAGTTTTTTCCTAAAGGATCAGGTTGAATATATCACAAACATAGTATGATGACGGAATTAAAGCAAGAGCATACCTCTTCAACATGAAGCTGGTGAGCAGCATACACCCATCTGGATAACTAGGACACAGCCACACTACAATATACACCAGAAAATAAGTTAAACTTCTAATAATTTAACACAAGTCTCCCTCCACAACTCTCCCTTGCCTGTACAATAAAAGCAGTTCTACCACACGTTCACCAGGCCACAGACAAACAGGGGTGCTAATCACACGTCTTTATAAAGACAGGAAGCTCTCTCTAACCCGACCTACAAGGGACAGTGCTCTCAACCTAGATGTCGGCCCTCACACCTATTGAATAATATATATGTATGAACAATATATTTTTTTTTACTTGCGGCTAGGACTCTAGTCTAGGTATGGGCATTGTTTGGGTATAATTGTATTCTTAAGCATGAATCTTGTAGCAGCTTGAGGCTCACATGAAATTTTTTTCAAAATATAAGAGGTGAACAGGTTTTAACTCAATATTGAGTGTTTAGAAACTGCTGAGCTAGACTTATTCCCTGTCCCTTATTTTCTCTCACAAATATTAGCAAATACAAAACACTTTAATTTGAATTATATAATCTGTGACTAATGCTTCCCTTTCTTGTGGAATATTAATGATGCATTTGCATTTCGCCCGGCACAAATGGTGTTTGGGATTTTATCAATTCAAATAGAGTTGCCAGGGTTTTTGGCTTTTGCAAAGACCTTTTCATTATGGAGCAGATGTGGTGATTTTTATGTACTATATATTATTATGCATATCTGATGCTTAAGGCCCCCTGTCTTCTTAAATACCCAAGCACATAAATAAATAAATGTATTTATCAAAGCAGTGGGGGCTGCTCCATTTAGCAGTTGCTTGAAATGAAGATGTTAAGTGGTAGAAAACACATAGAGAGACACTGCATTTACACTCAACCCTATGAATCTACTGTACATATTTTTCACCCATAATATAATGCACTTTAACATTGCTCCCACAATGCATAGTTCACACATGTATGTTATGACGTTACTGACCTTGTGTAGATACAGTAGTTTAAGGAGATTTTTCTTTCAACTCATTTGGTATTCAGCAGCATTGTTCATGTTGTTCAGGTTCAAAATTTTAATTTGATGAGTGGCGACAAGGTGCTAACACCTTGCTGAAATGGGCTGTCCAAACAAGGTTTAAAATATCAAGCTGCATACATGATTGCTTACTGATTCCCATGTGTCCCCAATCATAATAGGGTGGTTGCATTCCATATTATGTTTATAATTACAACCGTCACGGCACATTAACTTAGTCAATGTTGATGAAATTAATATCAGAAAATGAGCACGGCCGCTCTAAAAATGTAATGTTGGGTTGGCATGTGGTTGAACGTGCAGGATATTTCTGGCTTCATGGTATTTTTTGGGTTAACAATTTCAGTGAAGGCCAAATTTGTTGTCAGTACTTGTCTGTAGCATCTAAAAATATAGCTTAATGTAAATGCTGAATCACATCAGACACCGCTTGTACAGTGTGCGATTATAGATCTACATATCAGATTTGCTTGAGCTGCATGAAAGATTGATCTTGTGCCTACTAAAAGGCAAGATTCATCACATACTCTAAAGTAGAAACCAGCACTGAGCCTCAAGTTGTCTTGCTGATAGAGGTGTTTGTCTTTCTAGCCCATTACAGAAGAACCTGTTTGGAGAGATCTACTAGAAGCAAAACAATTTGTGAAGAACCTCATTTCATAACTTAATGGGCCATATTATTACATTGATTCTTGATTTGCTCACACACTGAACTGTTCCCTCATGGTTCAGTTGACATGATTGCACACAACAAAGAGAAAAATGCGGAATGTGTAAGTGGTTTGCACTTGTCTATCGAAATGTGTGGCTGTCTATTCTCCTCACAATTTGTATTTCCACATCTCTGGTCATCCAGTTAGATTCAGTACAGTGAATTAGAATGGGAACTTGTAATGCTCTCATGTGCATCCGTCTAATCTATAGTTTGTACTTGTGTCCTGGCTTTTGTGCAGATATGAGTGTGTGCATTAAGCATAGCATAGTGTACATATGTATATGCATGTCCACTGTGACCTAAGTCAGTGTTGTCCAGCTGCCCCTGCAGCATGTTGCATGATGGGTGTGTGGAGGCGCTCTACTCAGGAGAGCAGCAGCTGTTAGGTGGTCTAATCTGCTTCTTCAGAGGAAGGCATATGTGGGTCTGACTGGCCAAGCTGTTCAGGGGTCATACCAGAATGAACCCTTCATAAGGTCAGATACAAACAGGAATTGCAGCCGATAAGGTGCAGGATGTATACCATGTCTTGAGAGTAAAAAGCTAATGAGAAATATTTTGCTGTGCTTTTTTCAGAGTGTAAGGTGCACTAAAAGAACAAATGTTTTTTTTTTTTTAGCTTTCCCTTTGCTTTGCTTGCTATTTCCTACAATTTAAATACACGCAATGCAAAGAAATCTTGTTCAGTGACAGTCTTTTTTGCAGTGAAATGTCCGGTAGAATGCTTCTATGACTGTGCAAATGTATTTATGTTATAGAAGAATCGAAATTGTACAGAGAATCACAATCATCTCCAGCTGCCTGAATGTACAGTACAGCAATAAAAAGAAACAGAAATTAAAGGTTGTTCATTTAAAATGTATCACTGTCTGTTGGTACTGAAAATGCCAAAATATAACAGTAAGCAATGGCTGCTGATCAGTGAAGTTAGCCTTAGGATCACCACATAAAGCAAGTGAATACAAAGAAAAACATAACACTGAGTACAGACGAGCTTCTGCCCAGTTGTGGAGGTGTCATTTGGATGTTCTGCTTGGAATCGGGCTATTCTATAGTGTAGAAAATTTAAAACGTCCCATCGGAGTGAATGATTTATTAGCGGAACACTATGTGACAGCCTTGCTTATCCTAAAAAGTCAGTGCCTCTACTGTGGTGCAGTATTAAAATGCACTTCATAAAAGCAGCCACGTTAAAGGACTCCGAGAAAGAGGCAGAAAGCTCTGGACTCTCCACATTCCGGCAATAAAATCATCTCCTGCCTCAAGTCATTTCATAAAATGGCAGCGATAAAGAGATAGACTGCTCTTTATTGTTTTTAGATTGCGGGCACTTTGCGAACTCTCCTCGCCTCTGTCTAGAATAATGTAAATATTTCACAGCTATGTGGCCGCTAATACATAAAACAGATATATAAGTCCAATAAAGCTGCATAAGTGTTTGTGCCTGGCTTCCCCTGAGGGGCCAAACACTTTAGCAGTGAGGGAATATTCCCCACTCAGCTGACAGAGGGGACACTGAGGCTTCCCTGATGAATGGCACACACCTGCTGGGCCTTGGAGACCAGCAGAGCAGCACATAGCCTGTAGTACCATGACCGTCTTCTTGAAGAGTAGCATAACGTATCCTAAAAGTTCAAAGTGCTTCACAGGAGAATAACTCCTCACCAGAATGTGTGACAAAGTATGGGAGAAAATTGGTTTAAAGCTATTTTTCTGCGCAGCTTAATCAGGTCCTGGTTCTGTGTTAAGTAATTGGTGGATTGAAATAGAAATGTACTCAACTCTTTTGAGAAGGTCTTTTTTTGCATTCTGGGTTCAAGTAGGTGTAGCTTGAAAATATGCAGCCTCATGCTTGTAAAAAAGAAAAAAACAAAGAAGCAAAGGAAATTAGTTTATTGAACTTGTTATCGGCAAACACTTTGTGGCGTTTATCGCTCACACCAGCTCATAACCAAAAAGGCACAGAACAGACAAGGAAATTGTTGCACACTGTGGGCAGCATCGCAACTATGCAATCACCCAGGACAACAAAAAAGCCCGTCTAAACAAATAGCAGCAATCAGAATGGATGCCATCTCTTGGCATTGCTTTAAATGCCAGCAGCAGACAAGATACTCATTAGGAAGATGATGATGGAGGGGAGTATTCAGATGGACTCGTGGTGGAAACACAACAGCAGACAAAACAATGGGCCTAAATTGAGAGAGACGATTAGCATCGTTTTCAATGTCATTCACTTTGTTTTGTTTTGAAAACATAACAAAGGTGATGAATTATGAATTTTCTGAACCGTTTTGAGAATTGTTCGGCATAACTCAAACCCTACTTGAATGAAAGGAAAAACTGTGGCAGTAAGCTTTGCATTGCTGCCATATTTTATTTTATAATTGGCTATAAGTTACATTTTGAGATGTTCTGTCACTATGAATTTGTCTAAACTTGGCAAATTATCTAAAACTTCAGACACAATCCTGCAAAAGATGTTTGTCAGTTTGTCAAACATAAAACACAATACACAGTGTTACTTGAAGAAAACAGGATTTTCTGTGTAAAAACATCAGTAAATTCTTCTGTCCAGTACATGCTGCAGTGCACAGTACTCTAAACATAGATATGATGTACAGAAGGGATAGCTTGGACTTTACAGTCTTTCTCTACATTCCATCAAAATGAGTTGGGGGTGAAAAAAAAGCAAAATTGCACAAAATAGACCCACCGGTCGCCTCATCTTTAAATCTAAGTCCTCGCTTGCTGTCTTAAACGATTACAGAGAAATGAAAACACGCATGGGGATTTACAGGCGTACGGCCTGACCTCTCATCCATTTTACCTACCACTGGGACCCATTGTGACCCTAAAATTGCCAATATTGAAGCTCAGTGGGGTGAGTAAGAATCGAGGAGGGGGGCTAAAAGACGAGACAGCTACAGCTGTGCTCTGCTCTTGCCTCACAGAGACAGAAGAAGAGGGGAAAAAATCATAATCTCACGCTGTCTGATGCAAGCTTAAATGCCCTATTGCTTTGCCGATCACGTTGCGCTCCCATCATCTTTCCCTGGCGTCTCCAAGACAAATCTGGGCCGCTGCCATGCACACACACGCAAACCACTATGCACGGCAACAACAGCAGCTGAGGCGTGATGAACGACGCTCTCATCCCGACGGGTCCCTGTCGATGCATGTTCAAGTGGATGGGATTGAATTTAACCATAGAAATGACAGGCCATTCTTTTTTGGGGCACGGGGCAGGCTACATGAATGGTTTGTGGCAACGAGGGGCTCTCTGATTGATGCCCCATAAGGAAGAGCCAGCGAATCTGTGGAGAAAGACGGGGAAAACCTCCCTTGTCATAAATGTGAGTGTCTGGAGAATCCAGAGGTTGTGGTACTTTTCCGGAATCTAGCCACTCCTTATCCTCTTTACCACCTGATCCCTGTTTGAAGCAGCTTATACGTCTCCTCATCCAACTAAAATGGTCCTATTTATCACACCCTGACATTTCTGTCATCAGTGGCTGACGATGTTGTTGGATGAGACACTTGAGTAAAGGTCTATAGGGCTGCAGTGGAAGATGCAGCTTCCTATGTCAGTCTGTTGAAGTGAAATGCACTTTAAATTACATTTTTGTGCACAGTTTCATTGCTAGAGGTTTATTTCTCAAAATTTGGGATATATCTTTTAAACACTGGGCTTGTGGCCACCTTTACTGTAGAAATACAAGGCCAGTGGACACAAAGCAAGCACATGTCTGGGCATGAGATTTTTAAATGTCCCACACTTCATTTTCTGCCTTATGGTGAATTTGTACACAATAATTATATCCATTAGTTTTATCAACGTCCTTTGCAACAACACGAATGTAAAGGAAGTTAAGGGCCAATAGGACTATTTGTAGACATTATAAAATAAATCTCATTTAAATCTTAAATCCAAAATGTCTCATAAAGGATGGGGCAGATTAATGTCCACCAATGTCCAATTGGTTAGTATTACTATTATTATATTGATAGCGTATTATCTTCTGTTAGGTAGGCATTATAAAATAAATCGAATTTTAACCTCCAGTTCAACACCTTTCAGGAAGGATGGGGCAGCCTAGCCCTTGGAAGATTAATTTCCACCAAGTGGATTATTGGTTAATTTCTGTCTCTCTCTTTCTCTCTCTCTCACTCACTCGCTTGCTTGCTCGCTCGCTCGCTCGCTCACTCACTCACTTACTCACTGACTCACTCTCACACACACACACACACACACACACACACACACACACACATGCGGAGTGGGCTGGTCTTCTGCTTACATTCTCAGAGAGCTGTCAACTTGTTAATCTGGGAGAATGGCACAGTGTAGCTAACTATCACATGATGACTTTAAACACAGTATTATCTAATAGCAACAGTTTACAAATTAGCGTACAACAACCTGATCCACCACTGGGTAAGTGTGAGGTTTGGCCCTGCGCTGCTCAGATGTGCTAGTCCCCTGCTGAACGTTGCCTCAGTTCAGACGGTCCACCATGGGCGACAGAAAATGCTCATTCCCACTGACAGGACTGGTCCACTCATGGCCCGTCTGCCATTCAGATCTGTATTTGGACAACCTCTTTTTACAGGCAGACCTGAGCTGGACGAGTTTGCTAACATTGTTAAAAAAGCAGGGCAACAATGACGTTGAGTAACAGACAACTTGACTGTCATTCTACGTGTCATTCTTTTCTGCAAATTCTCATGTAATATTTCGCTGCTATGCTTTATGAATCTCAACTGGTTTTGTTCATTCTCATGTAATTCCAAGCATGTGAAAACATAGTGTATGCATTAGAGTGGACTTTGCACAAAAATATTGGACAAATCATGTATGCCTGTATTGCTTGATTGGGACATTGCACTTCATTTTTTAAAATGGAATGATTGAGTATTATATGAGACAGGTGGCCTGTAGCTGTAGCTGTCTCTGTAATTAGCTAATTAAGCTAATGTTAGCATCATCAGTTTGTTGAAAATGCTGACTGGCTGACTTTCAAGTGTATAGCTATACTATTTTATATATGGACTTATGGCAAGATAAATGATATAATGCTAAGTGACTGAGGCTAAGACATGTACTTTTAGCTGCTGCTGCTGCTGCTGGAATGTAAACGTCCCTAAACCAAATAAAGACCAAGACAGAACTGCTAATGTTAGCCTACAATGTGATACAGTAGGAAGAGTAGTCAGCAGCAGCTTTAAGATATAACAATCACATAGTATGACAGGCTTGACTTCGGGTGTAACACTCTGTTAAGTTGGTACTGTAGGCAGTAGGCTAGTTAGCTTGACATGCTAACATTTGTTAGCAGACAAACACACTGTTTAATCCATTCCTTACACTTCTGCTTTGGTATTTTTGGTTATTGGAAAGGCTGAAAACAGACACCACCTTCCAGACTAACTATGCAGAGTGCAGTCCTCACTATAGCAGCATGCCCATGGCCTGTGAAGAAATTAAAAGTTTAACTAGCCTGTTGTGGTTGCTAAGCTAAGATTGGATAACCATTACTGCTAATGAATTGTCAATTGGCAAAAAAATGAACATAGGCCTCTGTTAAATATCCTTTTGAGGAGGTAAAAAATAAACAGCCTTCTGTGGCTAAATACGAACACATTTACAGAATGCATGTTAATCTTTAAAAGTTGAATTTTGCCAGTTGTCTACCTTGGTTCAAGACTCCAAATGTTGCTCAAACTGAAGAGCCTAACATTGCAGAAACCTGTCTTAACATATAACCCTCCTCATTACTGCAAACAATTACAAGTGGACCTGGCATCCCTGCATAGGGACTCCAGCGCTCACAAGGAAATGCTGAAGCCTCCAGAACAATGGAGGGGTTAAGAGGGTGAGACCCCGGGAAGGATTAGGAGCATGTTTTCCACTATCTTCACTTCTGCAGGCATCTCCGCAGACCTCTCTCAGGCCCCGCAGCCTGCTTGAGCTTGGCTCCGTCTTATCCGCTGAAGTCCTGGAAGCAGGAAAACATTCAGAGTTCCAGTTTTCAAATCAACTGGGGTAACAGACAAGGATGGCGGATGTCCCCAAGTGTACGCCGCCCATATCTCCCTCCCCCCGACTCACACGCACACACAAGTACACGAAGAGAGAGGGAGTCTTGCTAATTCGCTAACATCATTGTAGTGAAGAAGAATGCAATTAAAACTGCTCTTGATAATTAACCCAGATCCATCTCCAACCCCATCTCTGCTGATTATATAAACGGCCATTACCAGGGAACTATGAATATTCATCAGTCGTGAGTGGTCTTAAGATGGTAGTCATTTTATCTTTTTGGGTGGGTGGAAATGGGGTATGGAAGGGGGGTATTTGCCTGTGACTGATTACCACACAGTTGGGAAGAATGTAATCCATGACTGCAACTTCAAAGCGATTTTGCTGTTAATAAGCATTTTGTTGTTGTCTATTTGTCGTTAAGTTGCACATTTCTTTATCTACTTGTTTGTTGATTCTGTTTGAGGTCTTAAGTGTTTGCCGTACCAACAGTTAAGTATTAAATTAAATTACATTTATGTAAATTAGATTCATGCATATTTGCTGTTGCAAAACAAGAGCACACAAATACTTTGACTCATACAGCGAGATAAAATTATTTTGCAGCAAACAACGACAGAAGACTGTTCAGAATTTGTCACAGACTATATGTTTACATTTATTATTACCTTTTATCAAACAGGGCCTACACACCAACGAAATCTGTCAGGCTCAAAGTTTAGTTGAGGGAGTTGACAGAAATGGGGGGCAGGGGGGTAATCAGTCTTGTGAATTGTGACCACATTGTGTCAATGCAGTGATCTTGCCATGAGACTTGAGCAGCAGCAAACAGAGCAGAACGAGCAGGAGAGAGAGAGTGAGGGAGCAGGAGAGGGAGAGGGAGAGGGAGAGTGAAAGAGATGGAGAGAAACCTTTCATGATAAAAACTGCCCGCTCACAGTGCGATAAATTGGGGGATGACACAAGTCACAGCACAACAAAAGGGGAGAACATTGGATGGGGACCCTTCACTGAGAAATTGATGAGATCGAGTCTGAAAGAATTGTCTCTGTGAGCCAACACCGGGGCTTAGCTCCCCAAAACTCCAGGATTAAGACAACATCCCACTGGAGGTGGAGTTGGCATGAGTCCATTAGCCCCTCATGATTTCTCTGACACTTTCCTCACTTTTTTGAAGCCACTAATGCCGTGTATCATACTCATAGCTCCTTTATTCTACAAAGAAAATAAATACAATAACACAGATACAACCGCTGCTGAAATAGCTGCAAAATTCAAGGATCAGTTATTTTGTTTGAATGCGGGATTTTTCGCAAGTGTGATCCTGCCTCACGTGGCTCTGCATCGGAAAAGAGAGCTGGCATATTGAGCAGCTCATCACACAGATTCAGCACTCTCCATCTGATAAAATGATCTCTTTGAGATCAGTAGCCTCCTCCAGCAGCTCGGAGCAGGCGCTGACACTTGAAGACTTTATCCAGTGTGAACGTGCCCTTTCTTTTGATTTTCTTTTATCTATCAGAAACGATTTTCGTACACAGGAAATCAAAACCCTGATATCAAATAGTGACATTTCCGTTAACATTTCTTGCGCCCTATCATACCAAAGGCATGCTAATCCACCTGCCTTTCAGCTACTCACTAAACTGTGATGTTAGTGACAGTCATAACAATGATGCAAAAAATTCATTCATAGCTCACAGCAGTGTTCTGGACTGTCTGTCATTATGATAGAATTTTTGTAAATTAAAGACCAAAAGGCCTTCAAATGGCCATTAGTAGCATACTAAGTTTAGAAGTATTTGCCTATAATTGAATGTTAGCCTATTTAAAATGACATTTTTCTATTATTTTTGATAATTTTGTCTATGGCATTCTATGGCTTCATCAGATCAGTCAACATAATCAAAACAGTGGCGCTGAGGGCTGTAAAACCAAAACAATTAGCTACAAGATGCTAAAAGGCTCCATAGGTTCTTCACTATGAGTGACTCCTTTCACATTAAACATTGTCATTAAATCCATAGTTAAGATAAAACGAGAGGTACGAGCAGCTTTAATGGTCATGCAAAATCTGTAGTACCAAGGACTCACTGAAAAGCTCTTCTCTAAGCAAAGCATATCAAAGGTAGAATTTCAGTTTTAAGTGTGCAGATACAGTAGACGACACATGTGACCGTATCGTTGTAATGGTTTTAATTTTGTTCTCATCACAGAAATGGGACAGCAGTTAGTGAACATTTTTTTTACAGTCATTAACTCGCTTGCCTGATTTTAGGCACTGATGAATATTTACACTTTGTCTCTCTGCAGTGTTTCTGCAGAGAAACACAACCAGTAAGGGATTCAGCTGGTTTAAATGATCATGTTTCAGTTTCCACAACTCCTTTCCTGTAGCAAAGAAACAAGTGGTTGTGGGAAGACGGTATTTTTAAGCTCTCTAGCTCCACATACAGAGACACGCACATGCATACACTCATAATCTCCCTGTTTCTCCCCACAAAATTAGCATCAGCACCACAAGAAACAGCCTTACAGTTTGTGCACTGAAAATAACCTCTTCAACAATCAACCAGTCATTTGTCAAATTCAAGACTGACTGAATATACAAGCTGACTTGCCTTTCATAGCTGCTTATAGCAGCAGTGAGTTTGATCGAGCGTAGCCTCAAATAACGTTAGACTGTCTGTCGCCATGAATTTGGACTGATTCACAGCTGAACAAACTTAACACCTTGGCTAAACAGGGTCTTGACCTGCCACTGCAGACTTGATAGTGGGATGAATCAACTGTCTCATGTGCAAACCTCAAACAGGTTAAATGCTCACTGACCAATGGACAGAGTTTATTCATTAAGTGAACCACTGACTGCCCTAGAAATAAATCACTCACATTTGTGCTGTGTCTCTCGACCAAAGAGCCATTAAAGTCTGTCTGATACAGTGAGTCATTACATACCCACAACTTAACCAGCTGAACACACAAATCACTCATATCTGCACTGTTTCCTTTGCGCAGTTTGATAAAGCCACATTACAACTGAAGACTTTGTTTAGTCTGAATTAAGATGTTGATTCAGCAACTGCTATTCAGCTGAGCTGCTAACCCTGAGGCTAACACTGAGGGGATAAATGAACCGAACAAAATGTACAATAGTGCTCTCGCCATGAATTTGCATGTTATCTTGCTGTTGCATAGATGTCACAAAATGAGAGAACAGCTAAGTTTAGGAATTTGTGAGTTTGATGTGATTGTTGTTGAATGTTGATCATTTAGCCAGCCAGCATTTAGCACATAGCAAGTCACATCACCAAAGCAGACATCAACTGTCAGTGCCTTAAACCACGTGTCTCTGCTGGATGCACTTATGCTTTGTCAAAATGTGTACAACTTTATTTTGAATTCTAGTCAAGGTCTGAACCTAAACGAAGATACCAAATATGTCAAGCTCCATTACAGGGAAATGATGGGTGAAATGATTCAAAGTCACCTTGAATATTTCTATTTGATGTAATGGTGCAGCCATAAAAACATACTTCAGTCAGTGCACGCATAAGACACAGTAGCTTAAATAAAGTGATGGAACAAGCAGATATTGAATATGTACACATGCACAAGAAACCTGAGATGGAAAATAAGTCTAAGAGTTTAACATTTTAAATGTAAAGACTGTTCTTAGATTGACCATCACATAAACTGAGTTGGGATGTGAGTTGACAGTCATAGGAAAGCCCATATACCTAAGGCTCAGTTTACAGTGTTACCATAGCCTGGAATTTCAATGGTGGTAGAATGCTTTAAAGAAGTTTTTATTAGGGTTAACAAAATACAGGACCCAAAATGTTATACTCAAGCAGAGAGGACAGAGACCAAAAGAGTTTGGGGAGGTCCTGATGAGGAGGATGCAAGCCGGGTGTTGATCTGCTTTTCTTTTCAAAGATGTAGACAGACAGGGCAAGGACAGGGACAGGTGAGGGCAAGGCACCTGAGCACATACACAAGAGACACCAAAGTCAGAAAAGGCAGGCAAGTGGGCAATGAAAAAAATGTCAAAAGCACCTAGAGTTTCTGCCAGAGTCTTTGGCATTACCATAAAGATGAACAGATGATTCGACGAATACTGAACAGAGAGCCGGAGCTTATGTACTGTGGCGGCAGGTGAGTCTTGATTGAATGATTGAGTGATTGAGTGCAGCTGCGCTCAGGGAGAGGAGTCCGAGCCCAACCTGTCAGCCACGCCCCTGCAGGGAGACACACTGACACCAGACAGACAGGGGAGAGACAGACAGGAGACAGAGGGAGAGGGGAAACACAAGACACAAAGGGAAAAAGGGAGGGGAAAGTGCCAATCCTCACAGTTTTACTGGATTTAATGTCCCCTTGCAATGAAAAGGTGTTGTGATTCATGCTGTAATTTACTCTTGTGATGAAGACGGTTTCTACCAATAGAAAGTTAAGGCGAGAAAATGCTGATATACCAAAAGTCAGTACTTAAACTATAGTGTTCTCAAAATTAAAATGTTTTAACCCATTTTTAATATCGAATCAGAGTAGCTATTCCCAGAATTTATTTTATTTTTCTTTTCTGCGTGTGTGTGCGCGTGTGCACGGGATGGTATTTATGGTTATGTACGTGATGCTTGCATTACGTTGCACATGTTTGTTTGAGTGTGCGTTTCCATGGCATGTGTGCAAGCATGGAGCATAAACTCCCATGTTTTATGTTTTACTATAAATGTCACGGTCCTGAAATGATATGTTGACTTATGATGACACGCTCAGGTCTCATACACACACGTAAATGTTTAAGCCTCTCTGAGAACCACATTGTTCCCTTCAAACCAGGTTTTTCATTGAACTGGCAAAGAATCCAAGGATCTGGTTATGGAAACATTTTGAAAACCAATGAAGCGTTTGATTCACAGCTGTGTGCAGAGAGAAGCTGTCAAGAGGTCAGTGTGTCTACCACATCATGTAGTCTCACACACACTGCTTGAACAGAACACCATCTGGAGTTTGACAAAAAAAAAAAAAAATCAGGTTTAGCCTGGAGAGTTTATTGCTTTACTATAAAATCACTCATCATAATTATAATTATTGTAGAAAATGGGCATTTTCTATTCATAAAGGGAAAAAATAACATTAATTCTCGATTCAGACCTGAATGTTTGACAGTAACTTTCACCTAATGTCCCAAATATGACGCTCTACATGTGTAGATATGAATTAGCATGTTTCTCAAATACCGCAGATTTGACATAGGTGACAGTAGAATAAGTGGCTCGTTGTCATGTAGCACTGATCAAAGCAGGGTTTGTACCATACACTTTCTCCAATGTTATATAGAAAGGCTTGAATCAGCATAAAACACCAGGCCCCATTAATGTGTTGGCTGATTTATGATCCATCAGACAGTTAATTAATTTGATGAGACACAGCAGAGTGTCACTATCAAGGAGGGTCATTCGAAACAGAGGACTACATTTTTTCCAAGGATAAAATTGTCAAGTGGTTTTATGTTGGAATGTACTTCATTTTGGTCAAACATGAGTGGGAGAAGAAAAAAAAGGGGCCTACGGGGATGACATCTTTTAAAAAAACACAATTAGATGGATGGAATAGTCTGTCAAATGCTCTATTTTCATTCTCTCACAACACCTCCATCAAATTAATCAGCAGAAGAGGACAGTCGTATTGTACATCATCGCTAACATTTCGGGGCTGACTGACAGTTTCAAAGAGGTAGATTAATTTTGTCAAAAAATATGATGGGGGTCTCGAAGCCATTGGAAGAGGAAATGAGGATGTCGGAGTCAATTTTTCTGCCAAATGGAGTGGCCATCATCTCAAGTTTCAATCTTTTTTCTCTTTATATACATCTGTCATTCTCTTCTTTTGGCTAATGAATTGGAAAAAAAAAAAGTTGAGGAGTGGGCTTCTCTTCTTTACTAAATTAATACACAAGCAATGAATGTGGAAATGTGGAGAAACTACCTGCAGCCTTCCCTCAGTCACTTGCTCTAGGTACACCTTCATCCCTCTCTCTCTCTCTCTCTCTCTCTCTCTCTCTCTCTCTCTCTCTCTCTCTCTCTCTCTCTCTCTCTCTCTCTCTCTCTCTCTCTCTGTGATTTATCTATCAGTCTGTGGTAGGATTGACTCTCTGCTGTACAGCAGGCCATTAAAGCCTGGGGGAGATTCACCTTGCCGGGCAGCTGGCTCAAATGAAAAGCTAAAAGAGCACATTAACTCATCAATATGAGGGCATGAAGATGAAAACAGTTGTCAAAGGCCTGCCAGAAATAACTGATCGCATAATGCCGCTCTATTGTATGTAAGTGAGGTCATGGGAGTCAAACAGCAGCTAAAGACACGAGGAAGTGAGCACACAGAGTCCTGGCAGTCTTTGATAGGCGCACTACACTGAAAATTCTCTGTAAAAATACGGCTGAGTGTGTCATCTTCAAAACAAGCTATTAATATGTCATGCAGCAAGCTGAGATTAGAGCGGTGCTTTTACTTAGTGTTGTCAGTGCCTTTCAAAGCCATTAGACAGCACTTTCAATAACCTTTCAAGCTGTTTTAATTTGTGGTTAACGAACAATTTATTCATTTGTGAGTCTTGATGCATGTTTGAAATCACACACTGTAGCTCATCCTCGTTTTGATCGGTGGCTATTTTCCACAGCACAGATGGTGAAAAGTCAAATCCCGCAAACTATTTCAGTTTCTCTTTCTGCCTAGTGTGGTCTTTAGCACACACACACACACACACACACACACACGCGCACACACACACACACACACACACACACATGCACACATTTTCTGAATGGTACTCGCCATGCAGCATGAAACACTGTGTGCAGAACACATTAGCGTTGGGTATCCTAGAGCGGGTGCATCACTCAATACCAGTCACAAACCATTTACCACATGGCGGGGGAAGCTGCTTCCACTGCAGCGTCCCTCACACCGTCTCAAGTATCATTGCATGCCTCAACACAAACCACTGGAATGGTCCGCGTACGTCTTCACGCATAATTTCTGTTTATTTCCCCCTGTTACGTTTTTCCTCTTGTTATCAGTTGTGCTGAAAGCTATTCCAGCATCAATCAGTTTAGTTAATTGGGCTTCAGTTGGAAACCTCATATTTGTAACATGTGAAAATTTAATTTTATACCAGAACACATTAAGTTATGTCAGTTTTAGTTTCAATTACATGTGCATCACTAAGCAACCATCGCTGCAAACCTGGAACAAAACACCCACAGTCCTTTTCAGCATGTCAGCAGTTTGATTTATTTTCTCTCCTGAGTCTTATTCCCTGACCTGTTAAACAAATTCCCAAAGAATTAAAGATCAGAACAAACTGATCTTTAAGATGCTTTAAGATTTGACAGTAGCATGTAACGTATTTGCACAATAAATTACACGTAACTTTTCATCCTGCATCCTTGTTTCAGTTTTTCTAGCATAACACATGCAGGCAGATCATGACAGATCTGTGTCTATTATATCCACATTCCTTAAGATTTCATTATTTTTCTTCGTCTGAACAAATGTCGAGGCTGCACGGTGGCGCAGCAGGTAGTGCGCGTGCCTCACAGCACGAAGGTTGCCGGTTCGATCCCCGGGTCAGGCGGGGCCTTTCTGTGTGAAGTTTGCATGTTCTTCCCGTGCATGCGTGGGTTCTCTCCGGGTACTCCGGCTTCCTCCCACAGACCAAAAACATGCTCATTAGGTTAATTGATGACTCTAAATTGTCCGTAGGTGTGAGTGTGAGTGTGAATGGTTGTTTGTCCTTGAATGTGGCCCTGCAATCGGCTGGCGACCGGTTCAGGGTGTACCCCGCCTCTCGCCCATTGTAGCTGGGATAGGCTCCAGCCCCCCGCAACCCCGAAAGGGATAGGCGGTATAGATAATGGATGGATGGATGAACAAATGTCAGATTAATTCTATAATGCACCGCCAAGGCTTATCCCACTATGCTTTGAGTGGAGGTCATTTCTGCACACAATTACATCAGAAATGAAGTAGAAAGGAGAGACAAATTTATTCTTAAAGTAAATCACTCTTCCACTTCCAACTGAATGTATAATGGATTATGTAACCTCAGTAATAATCCTGTTAAACAATTCCTAAGAACTTGGGGACAAAGGAGACTTCAGATAAGGGCTGTTTTAGGTATCTCTTCCTCTGGAAAATCCTCTGCGGGACTGAGGTGCACGGGGAATCATAATGAGTTGATAAATAAATAAGAAGCCTTGCAATTTTGCCAGTACCTTTGCTCAAAAAGACAGAACAGAGAGGGAGGAGAAGAGAGAGAAAGGGTGAGAAGGATGGAGAGAGAAGATTGGATGTAGAAGCAGAAGGAGGCCTGAGGCTAGGATTCGTCTTGTCAAAGTGAGACCTTTAACTGGGTCCTGAATTCTGTCAACATGATTCTTTCACAGTCTTACACCATTTCCATCTGGGGCCTGTTTCAGTGAGGAGGATAGCTTGTGGTTGGAGGAGGGTGATGGGAGACCTGCGGTCTTCAGACGCTGACATTGACATTGGCTCCAGACCCACGAATCTGAGCCAGGAATATGAAGCAGCAGATGTGGGGAAACCGTTTTATAGGCCTGGTATTTTGCCCATTCTGAACTATGCCAGACAGGCAGTCTGATAAAAGACAGCCGATAAAAGACGGAAAAAGGCTTGTGCACCAGGTGCTGGGGGGCAGATTAACACATAAATGCAGTTGTGGTTAAAGCTCTAAGGAGTTCTTACATAACCACTGGCGATTTTATCAATGTAACACCTCCTGCAGGTCAGAGGGAAACATTTAATTTGAATTTCTAAATGAAGGATAACTGTAAGACCCTTTCAAATTATGTAACAAATGTGTCTGATGGGCTGTAATTGTTCATCACTTTTGTTTGTTTGCTCTGAGTTGGATGTTTGCTTTGAGATGCTTAACTTGTGTCAGTGCATATTCTCCTGTGATGTAATGTGATGCAATGCAGTATAATGGAGAATGTGATGCACGGTTTATCAGCTGTGTATACGCTGACAGGCTGCTGTTTCGGTGCTGGTTGTTGTGGTTTTGTTTGGTGATGGTCTTGTGTAACCTGTGTTTTGTTTTGCTTTTACTCAGAAGCTTTGTATCTATAGACAATGTGTGGTGTTCTCCAGCCGCACACACACACTCTTAATAAAGTGCATTCGTAAAGTTGCAGTGCTCCAGCTGTTAGCCAAGCAAATAAGGTAAGAGGTCGCCTGCTTGGCATCAGTCATATATGAAAATCATGTACAGTGTCCATACATGTATCAGTATCAGATTTTTTGGAAAAGAAAAAGCAGCCACTCAGATATGGAAATTCTCATATCAGCATGCAACTGGCCTTTTGTTTCTTACAGTGGGCTAATTTTTCATGCACAGCTGGAGTAAACTATTTAATCTTGTGAGTGTTAAAGAATAGAGCTGCAATTATTGTATATTTTCCGTAACTGTCAACAAATCTCATAAAACAACCAAAACAAGAGTGCATTAGTCTCAGTACTTTCTGAGACTAAATCTTTAAAAACAGGTCAAAACTGGTTTCTCTTATCTAAAAGTGATTTCCTTACACAGCTGGCCACTGTAGCTTTTCACAAATGTCTCTCAAACAGGGGTAAATAGTGTTGGGGACTATTTTCAGGCACGGACACACAGACGATACTTGTTAGTATTTGTATTGTTGGTGTTGGTCTCCTCATGGGATTTGCTGACAATAAGACAAAAATCTAAAATATCACAATCTCACCCTTAAGAACTGCTGCCTCTATCTTAAATCATACTCATACCACTGAACCTTTTAATATGTTGTTATGTACTGTCTTTGTTTGTCCACCACTGCCTTTTTTTCTTCTACTTGCTATATTTCTGTTTATCTGGTATAATTTTGTTAGGCTTTGTTGAACCATCAGTTTAACACTGAAAGCAATTTAAAAGTGGTCATTTTGTGGAGTAATGCACAAATACACACACATTTTATGGGGAAATTTTGTGGAAAAAAAACTGATGAAAAAAACATTTTAAAGCTTAAACAAATACATTGTGCACTCAACTCGGTGTCTGTTAAAGAAGGAGGGAGAGGAGCCTGGCAAGGTCTGATAAGGCTCTCTAACAGTAATAATAACGTTTTCATAAAGCTCATTAATTGAGAGTCTAGAGGTAATTGCTACGTTTCCTGCAGGCTGACTATGTTGTTAATGCTGACGACTGTCAAACTGACAAACAACAAGTTGTGGAATATGGATTTTCTTCCCTCTCAGCGTGTGTTAATAACCTACCATCTGAGCATTGCCAAGGGAAACTGTCAAGATGGCATCAGTGATAAAATGTTAACATGTGACAAAATGCACCTGCCCGCGAGAAGAACAATTCAATTTGAAATTGAATTTGTACAGCTATCACGAAAACCTTTTTCTTAATCCTCACCTGAGGGAAAGTAATATTGATTAAGAAGAAAAGAACTGAAGGAAAGTTTTTTCTTCACTTGGTTTCTGTTGCTGAGCTGCCACACACAGTCAAAGTGAGGAGACTGACATCAGTTAAAGTAAATGAATGTACAGTAATTCCCTCAGTTCATGAATCTTTCTGATAGGATTGCCCTGACCAGGTGTGTAAGAGGTGAAGTCATATGTTAGCTCTCAAAGCTAAAAACCACAACCTACAGTATGACATGCAGTGCAGCGCTGGTACAGAGTCGAATCAAACAACAAGTTCAGATCAGTCAGTATGGAAAGGAACATGTCAGCCCTCAACACCTGCACAAGCCACTGGTTTTTATTGTGGTTCACAGCACTGGATTAAGTCCTGTTTCATAAATCATTTCTGCTCTATATTTAGCTGTACGTGATTAAAATTAAGTGACAATCAAGTGTAAACTATAAATCACCACAGTAGAGATTTCATTGCTAACACGCTCAGGAGCCTGTAGAGTGGAGGTCCAGGGAGCCAGGATGAGGAAATTTAATGGTTTAACACAAGCAGATTTGACTGATTGCATATCCGATGTGATAAAAGTTAAGACAAGGATCAGAAGTCAGAAGGAGTTTGACAGTTTCAGTAGGAATTTTAACGTTGACATTCGTCTTCTTATGCTGTTTCTGCCTCTCCTTTCTTTCCAGTCACATTCTCTGTGTTGCACCACGGGATTGTGCAGGTTGTGTTCTTGTTTAGCAGAGATTTGTCATATCTATGTAAGCATTCTTTATAGACACAGTGTGAAAGGCTACTGGGCTATGAATCAAATGTCCCATGGTGTAAACATGTGCTGTGAAGCTGGCAGCCTTACAGACAGCCTTTAAGCTGCCTCTCACAAACAAAGAGAGACAATAGGTTTGCCAGGGAATGTACAGTAGCTTATCAGGTCATCCGAGAAATGGTAACAAATAGGAAAGGAGTCAAAGTCAAGCAAAGGAAGCAGGGATGCTTGACTTTGGGCCAGAGCTGACAGGCACATTCCAAATGATCAAAAAATGCTCATTACTGCTGCAGGATATGTGTTTGCTCATTCATATGCCTGCATGCAGCAACCATATGATCTCCTCCTCGTCATCTCAACTTTTACTCTTCTATAACTGTTCTCTGGCTCAATTATGACACACTCTCCTAATTAGGTCATCATCAGGGTCATCATTGGCATCTCAAACACAGTTTCCTTTATCTCTATCATCTCACAAACGCCGGCTGTCACCAGTGGACGTGGCGGGCATCAGGCGATGGAGGCGGCGCTGGCGTGCTCATGATGTCTGATGCGTGTTGATGAGTGATGCCGTCTGACGGTTGATGTTGGGTGAAGCGTACAGTAATGGGGAGACAGAGGTCAGAGAAACCATTACCACGGTGGGGGAGGAGGGAAGGGGGAAGTGAAAGTGGGAAGTACGCTCTTGTCTTCTCCAACTGTAGGGCGGGGCAGCTGTCCTTCTGTCATGACTGAATGTCTGCTTGCTGGCTTTGCATTCATTATGGTGGAAGACTGTCCCGCTCATCATAAATACATGACACGGGCGGCATGGCATGAAATGTTGCAGTGTCTGTTCTGGAGGCAAAGAGGTACTTTGTTGTTTTATGGAGAGATTTTGTTCTGTTTGTCTCTTTGTCCTTTCTCTCCTTCAGTAGGTCTGCATTAGCTAAGGTGAAGCGGTCAAGCCTGCCAGAAAACACGAGACATGTTTGCATTATTCAGTGAAGGCATTTAACACAAATATGTAAGATGATATGCACACACTGTAATCCTTCCTCTACTCTGATGAAGATCTGCTTAAATAAAGCTCTAAATTTGCATTCATTTTCTCAACTGACTCAACTGAGGCATAGGTTGACCCCAATCCTGTCGCGCAAATAACTCTGGCATGGGAATAATAATGGCTCTTCAGATGAGGTGGCACATAATTACTGCGCCTGACCTCGCCGAGCAGTTACTGACCACCCACAACATGCATGAAACCATTTGGTGCGTTTCATCTATCAACATGTGTCACTTTGTTGTCCTCATGACAAGGTTACCATAGCATTACACCGGCACTAAGATACCATGTATTGTTGCAAGGTTATAACTCAATGACAGTTGACGCCAGTGGATCCCTCTTATTATGATGAGTTGGAACACCTTGATATCCACTGCAACATTAGCGCACCATCTGGAAGGGTAATGTGACGCCCTCTGGAGTCGCGGTTTGGGCCCTTGCTGCGCACAGCCTTGTTGACTAATATTTCTTTGTGAAAAATAAAGAACAGAGGCATAGAGATGTGAAGGACGTGGAGGAGCAAAGGAGGGAGGAAAAGGGGAGGAAGGAGACCCTTCGATCTGAAACAGGGGATGACAAGGCAGGCAGCGGGTGGATTCATCACACAGCCGGGATGTCTTGTTCCGACACTAATTTTGGGCCCAAAGCTGTGGGTAATGAACATATCCTGTGACAAATGGGGGAATCGTAACAGTTGAAGCGTTGTTGGGGACACATTTGCATGCCAGCAGACTGCCGTGACACCACCTGGTGTCTGGAGACGGTGGAACGTGCGAGGGGAGAGAGCATGTCCCCAGAAGCGTGAATCACTGCAGTCCTCACCAACTGAAGCCTTTCCAAGATTTGTGGTTTCACATGTAGGCTGAAAACCGTACTGGTGACAAATGCACCCGTGATTTATGAATCAGTTACCCTGAGTGCTTAGATGCAGATTGAAATGATTAGGAGGAATTCAGACAAAATCAGATCTGGTTGTCACTTTGATCAGTGTGGTTTTGTCACAGCAACTTTCACACACACCTTAACAAATCCTGACCCGGCCCCTTCAACTTAGCTTAATTTTTCTTTATCCTCACTGACAGTGCGATTTGTGAAAGATCTGTCCTTATTTAGCTAATCTTTACAGAGGCTCAGAGTTAACAATTTGTCCAGAGGCTTATGAATGATGGAACGAATGAGTCTGGCAGACCTACTAAAGCATATAGAGTCAGCTGTTTCTTGACAGTGGATTTGCTGCATCTCAAAATCAGCTGTACTGAATGTTTTGGTTCTCACATATTAGTCGCTGGAAGTTTGTCCTGCTCCATGAGAGTACTATTTGAGATCACAGCCAAGGATTATGGCTGAACAATTAGTTGAATATTATCGAAACTGCAGTATGGCCAAGAGCAACATCCAAATCACAGGAGCTGTGATTTTTTCACAATTTACCATTACAAATGAGAAACTGTGATGCCAGAGAGGCGCCCTGCCCTGTAAACCATACTCTCCAGACATGAGGGATCATGATTGTTTGGTACAGACTCCAGCAAAAATCACATCTTCAGATTTTTTTTTTTTTCCAGTAAAAATAAAATTCTGAAATGACCACCCCCACTAAAATTGCAACTCATTGCAATATCTGTCAAAATAATCGTAGTATTTTTTATTTGTATTTTTTTTTTCCACATACTGTTCGGGCCTAAGATGAACAAAAAGTGTTCATGCTCAAGAAAAAGTCATCCTGGGAAACATCTTTCAGGCTTGACAATGGGTTTATATTTTATGATAAGCAACTCAAGTGTTCTTCATCAGGTGCTGGCGGTGGTCTTATCATTGACTTTATGCCACAACTGGGGGGTCGACCATTGTCCAATTAGAGTACACAGTGCACCTCAGCAGGTAAGGTGCCCAGATTGCATCAACAATTACGCACTAGTGTAGAGGAGAAATGTACTGATTTTAGTTTTGTTTTGTTTTTTTAAATTGAGATGATGTACGGTCCTGAGGAAGAAGGCGGAGGGAGTTAACAGCACAGTACAGGTAAAATAGACACAACCTCAGAGAGCTAATGTGACAGTCTAGTGCTTATTGCTATCTGGTTAGTATGCTAGCACTTACCTTTCCAGCTGCAGTAATTTACCAGCCAACCCTTTAGGTTTTCCCCACATGCCCAAGCATGTAGGAATGAATTTCATGGTATCACTTTCCCATGTACCAGGACATTAAGGCTGGGAAGATGGTCTGTTTCTCATTTACACCTTTCTAGAGTTTCATGGAAATCTGTCCACACTACACAATATGTCACAAGCAAAGCAAAATGAAGAAATAATGTTTAGTTATGCTGTAAGTGTACATGCTTATTAGTTGTGTCAGCGATTAAAAATAGAGCCGATGAAGATGTTTCCTCTCCCCACTCCTTGCCGTTGCGATTACACACTTGTTGGTGGTCACATGTTGAGACTACCTCCATACACGGTGCTGTCATTTCATCCTATTGAGACCAATGGCATGGTTGATCCAGGCCCTTTTCATTTGCTCCCACATATCCCCTTTTCTCACCCATTCAACCTTGATGGCTCCTTTCACGCCACTGTCTGCACCCTCCCCTGGTAGCACAATGAACATCAGTCTGTTGCCCTGTCTCCCAGACAGACTTTTATCTGTTGAGAAGCCCACAGCTCGTGGAAAGCCTTTTGTTACCTATCTCCGAGGTGGCTGAATGGCTCCCTCCTTTGATTTGTACCTTGCCATTTTTTCCTTCACACTGGATATTTCTCTCTCACACTTTTCAGATGTGACAAAAGTAATCCTGTGTCTTTGCTATTGAATACCTCACTCCTTTTAGACATAGTCCAAAGCTCTAAAACTCCTCCTCTTTATCAAAGTCTGTCATGAACAGAATAAGTACGGATAAAACAGTGACAATCGTTGCATGGCATCACATCTCGATTTAAGACAATGTTCATTTGTATTAGAAAGCTGGTCATGAAAACTGGTAGAAACTGGAGTGTTTTATGACATTGTGAACTAAAAATGGCTGAGTCCATTTTAGTCAGTGAAGAAATAACACAATGAGTCTGTGTTATATTTGAGGGATAGCAGTAGCCTGCCTTGAAGAGCACCTCTGCAACCTCCATCCCTTATAAAAGCTTCCCTTTTCTCACCCTACTGTTAAGAGAAAGCCGACAACAATCTTCTCCCAGCAGAGTGAGTGGCGGTGTCGGACAGGAATCAGCCTTTATATAGATTGTAATTGTTTCTCCCTGCTCATGCGTCTCTCTTCCCATCCATCTCTCTTTTTTCCCTGTTTCGGGCAGGTTTCAACCGCACAAGGTCATTGCTCTTAGGCAGCCGCAACTCAGCTTTATTGTTCCAGCGGGTCAGCGGGTCCGACACACATCACAGCTATTATTCCTCAGGAACAAATGGCCGTCCCACGCTTTGATCTATGGCCTTCCTTCTCAGACACTTCCATAATACCCTTGACAGGATTTCTTTTTTGTCCTGTTCCCGTTTTTGGTGATGATCCATCTCTTTTTACCACCTCTTCCTCTTAAAGTGCCATATCATTGGTGAGAGTGATTTACAATTGCATATTTGATAGAGTAGGTGATGGTTGACATATTTTTGTGTTATAAATGTTGGCGATATGACTGTGAGTATAAATTTAAACCACACTCTGATGGAATGCCTTTGTTTTTCGTCTCCTGGGTGTTGAAAACACAGTGTCGCTTATTCTTTCCAATGAAACTTTTTGCTGAAAACAGGATGTAAAGATGTCTCACCTGTGTTACCTGATATGTGGAGTCGGTGCAGTATTTGCATCTATAATGTATTCGCAAAGTGCAAAGCAGTTCAGGCTGATATTCAACATTGGTAAAATCTTCCTTTCTTTCATAAAAACAACATCTTGGAATTTTGAGGGCATATTTAACCTCTGGCCAGGATTTCAGCCGCATTCACCTACAACAGCACCATCCGCTTGTCTCTGATTAATGAGTTTCATGCGGCATTTTCAGCCGCTCCCGTCAGAAGTCCAACACTAGGATCATTTGGGCAAGCCCCACTGCCCCTGTTTTACATATGAATAAGAGGCTTATCATTTGTGGCATTGCAGGCTAGGAAACGGGCAGAGGCGGGTGTGTGAGCGAGGGCAGCATGGCACTGCCCAGCAGAGTGATTTCTTTTTCAAATTTTACATCCTCCGACGTTGATGCCAAGGTTGGAGCCCTGCTTTCAACCACTGGGGGCCTCCTGTAACGAGCTTTGAGCTCATTGCTAAAAGCCCCCCAAAATACAACTACGCCATGAATAATGGATGGCAGTTGAGGGTCTCTCATGCAACACTAGTGTGCGCAAGGTTTAATTACGCAGAACTAGTCAGCCTCAGTGATGGATGCACTGACAGGTGTGCTTAGAGACTCAACCTGAAAAACACACACACACACACACACACACACACACACACACACACACACACACACACACACACACACACACACACACACACTTGCTCTTATGTTCAATCAGCTTCCTATAGAAGCAATAACATCAGTCAAGAATGACATTAAATTAAGATTAGCATTAAGCCTTCAAAGCCATATCTGACAATTGTGTAGGTGAATTTACTGTACTGCGTATTTTCACACTCCCTGCTCGCATTCATACATATATTTCAGCAAAAAACCCAGTGTGTTTGATTTTTTAGAAAAGACACAAAGATAGAAGGAACTTAACAATAAGCAACAGTGAAATTAAGAAGTTAAAATATGTAAGAGCATGCATGCGTTTCTGTCATGGGGAGGCCTTGAATATTGAACACCAACACGTCTAACTTCCCCTGTGCCATATGGGCATTTGTGTTGTTGTAAGACATACAAATCCACTATTATAGCTCAAGTATTATCTAGTTGCACCTGAATTCCCTGCAGCCCTTCCACATGCATAATAAATCCAGGAAATGTCAGCTGTGAGGCCTGAGGGAGAACCGTGCCATTTGTTTAAGCTCTGGCTTGCAATACAGCCTAGTGCCAGTGATGTTTGGATAGAAGTGAATGAATAAAGAATGCCGGCACTTGCATGTCAATCAGGGGTTTACAGGACCCTGAACATGGGGAGCCTTAAGCCAACATATGTTGCTGATACACAATAAGCCCCCAAAACAATAACGCAGACGGATGTTAAGTATTTTGATCAATGCTGCTCTCATCATCTCAGCTCTCGCACACATGCATATTCACACATCTGCTAACTTGTCACCGCAGAAAGTGATTAGCAATTTCATTAAGAGGGGCAATAAAGCAGAAGAAACCACGCTAACATAGCATAACCAAGATGTCCACTTAAAAAGCACAAGTAATTTAAATTCAGCATGAAGTGTGTGTTGATTCTGACTAGCATGTTGAAAACCACAACAGGCGCAGTTCTGTTGTTTTAATAGACTTTCTGTTTAGCATCTGACAGCATATTGCAAGAGTAGCTCGGAGCTTTTCCTCTCTGTCCGACTGACTGACTGTGGGTTTTTGGTTGCTGACTCCTGGAGGCCCAGAAGTTTCCACTGGCTTGTTTTTCATTCCCACAATCCCTTTCCCTGCTAGCCAAATCACTGAGCTATGACTACAGGCCTGGTTGGAAGTCCTTATCTGCTATCATTAAAGATGCATTTATTCCATTGCCTCAGGTGCTTGTGGGTGTTTGTGTGTGCATGTGTGTGCTTTCAAATGCCTTTTCCTTGTTTGCATGTGTGTGCACGGTTGATCTATGTGAGTGAAAAAAGAGAAGGAGCGAAACAGAGGAAGGGGGTATAAATGTTTGTGTGTGTATGTGTGGGTGGCTTCAGGGGGGTCCTGTGTGTGGAAGTGGATAAGACTTTGTGTGTTTCTGTGCATCTGCCTGTGATGTGTGTGTATTCTCCAAGGTTAACACACTCCTCCCACACTAGGCTGATCTAAATAGAGACAGAGCCAGGGTAAATGGGGATCAGAAGTCAAGCGCTGGCAACCATGCTAAATTATCGGCGGAAATCAACGCTGTCCTCATTAATTACACAAAAGGCCGTTAGTCATTTCCACCCTCCCCCACCAGCCCGCCCTCCCAACGCCTCTCAAACTAACTGATGCTTCTCCGGTGATTTCTCTCACTTTTGCACTCACATGCGGCATACCCACAAATCCCAGCATATTTTATGCCTCTCGCACATACACGCACACGAGAAAACAGAACAAGGGCGTAGATGAAAGGAGAATCTGTCTTTGCCGCTGACATTGGAACAGAGCAACCAAAAGATAATGTAGTCTGTGAGTCACGCTCACCTTGAGTCCTCTCCCCCTTTCATTACAGCTTTCGTCTTCCACTAAAGGTAGCCGTGTTGTTGTTATCTTCCCAACAATCACTTCAATAATTTATGGCAATGAAACTAAGAGAGGTGTGCTCTGCATATTGTTGTTGATAAGAAGCAAAGTGTCTTCATTCACCACAATGAAGAGCCCTGACAGCATTTTAAAGTGGCTGTTTTTTTACTCTTTAGAGAGAAGGAGTTGCTGTGTTTGTGCAAAATAACACTTACAGTAGCTGGGTTTGTTGGTTGAAATGCCTCATTTGATTTTCAAAGCAGAGAAAAAGTAAAAGTTTGATTTTTTAATTTCAGGTTAATAAAAGTGTCAAATAGAAGCGTTTGTTCTCTTAATTTGCTCTGGCATGCTCAGCAGATGCTGTCAAATTGAAATGGTTAGATGATTAGCATGGAGCACAACAGGTAATTATGGTGGTAAAGGAAGACTTTGACAATTGGAAAGTATTGTTTTCTTCGGAAGCACTCAAATGAAAAAGCTGATTCCACTCTCATGTCTGTGCGCTATGTTTAAACCTAGGCAGGAGACAGTTAGCTTAGGTTAGCATAAGGACTGAGAAGCAGATGGAAACTGCTAGCCTGACTCTCTCCAACATTTCAAATTCTGCTTACAAGCACTTCTAACGCTGACAAATTAGCACATTGTATCTTATTTGTACACGATCAGAAATCTAAAGATGACAAGCTTTACTTGAAGTTAGTATTTCTTGGCAACAACAGTCGGGCACAGTGACTCTCTGAAGCTGCTGGTCGCCAAAAAGTAGTTTGTGCCTCTGTGTCCTGCATTTTTACATTTCCGTCTGTGTTCAGATTAAGCAAACCAGATGCAACGCGATAATTAGTGACCTTTAGAGGTGCTAGTAGGCATATTTTAGAATTCAGATTAGAAAAGTCTTATATGCTGTTTCCCCCTGCATGGGGTATTTATACTGTGTGTTCTTGTCAAACCACAAGAGAACATTTCTCTTAAATTCGTAAAGAAACCAAAATTCAGTCCCTTCAGATCTCGAATTTCTTTGTGGAACTCAGTTTCCTACTAACGTCGTCGTGCTGTACTTTATATGGAGTTTTGCCGTGTTAAATCCTAAATGAAAGGTAAGACACAGGAAAGGCAAGTTGTGCCTAAAAGTAATTCAACCGAATGCTGATTTCACTGTTCGAAGGAGTTAGGGTATTAAGGAAAGCCATTCATTATTTCCCAGCTGAGGTGGATTACTCGTCATCGGGTGCTGTTTGACATTTACCGTATGCATTTCATTATTGGAACTGACCTGGAAATTAACGGCAGCTTCTCAGCGCCTCCGCTCCAACACCCCCCCTCATGTGTGCAACTCGCCAAAGCATTGACCCTCTCCTCGTCTCCCTCCTGACCTTTCAGTACTGCATTATTTAACGCACACAAATCCCACACAGACCACCACTGAATGCTAGGAAAAGGTATTGACAGAGACATATGGCTGCTGGTGGATAACATGCATAATTGAGGGGTACGAAAACAGGTTATATCCCTGGTTGAGGTGTGCGAGTCGAAGACACCGACCTTGGTCATCTGTGCCCACTGCTGTGGGAATAGTCTTCTGTTTGAACGGCGAACACTAATTATTCAATCACACTGAAATACGCAACGTAAAAATCCAACACTATGGCCATATTTTATCTTTGAGAAAGTCAGTATGAGTCGGGTAGTTTAGCACACAAACATGACAATTCTGCAGACTATTTCTCATTTCATTTCTGATTATTAAAGTGCAGCGTTGTTCCCAAACTCCTGCCTAAAATGCAAAGCTACTTAAAATACACAGAATAAATGCAAATCAACTTGAAATTTGAACTTGATGCTTTTCCCCACTTAAAATTCATTTACTCAATTATTTCCAATAGACCTAACATTTACAGTGTCTTGTGACAGGCATGATTAAAGTGTTAAAATAAACGACTTTGAAGAATTCTTTGTAGAAGTTACAGATAAAAACATGAAAGCATTACAAACTGTCTGTTCAATCAAGAACCTGTCAAGACCAACCAATGAATGCACCTGATATGGTTGTCTGCAGTGCACTGTCTCAGACCAGAGGACAACTTCCTCTCAGTGGCAGCACTTTGATGACTATCTGAAAAGTGTCACAAGGGGTCCAAAAAAGCAATTTAATAATTAACAAGAGTTTACAAGAAAACCAAAGAAAATAAATGATAGCGTGGTGGAGGAGGACAATGAGTCGACATTAACAATCAGGTCTGCCAGTGAATAACGAGCTCGCCCCCAACATTTTAATTAGCAGCCCGCCGGACGGCACAGTGATTAATGAACACTATTTGATTTCAGCGTTGCTCTGAATTAATAACAAATTGACATTTAATGAAAATTACTTACTGCAATTGGAATTAAAGCTATTTTTCGCCCCTTTATGCACCACAGAATAATAATAAATACAAATGTTATCCCCATTGATCATAAACATGTGTTAAAAGAGATATCAGAGGTGATAGCATTGAATTATGGCAGGATTTTGCAAACAACGTTAACAGCACCAATTATCTTTTCATAGCCTCGGCTCTGGGCAATAAGAGGACAAATTTCACTCGGCTGTTTCTGTCGATCTTCAATCGTGCAGTGGCTCAATTGGAAGCACTGCTCGGGGGTGACAGTGGGAAAACAAAGGGTTATGGCCTTGGTATGATTCGGACAATGTATTACCTAAAAGTGACTGACGGACAGAGATGGACGTAACAATGGTCAAAGTCTTCTTTTATAGTAATGGTTAAACCAAGGAAACAGTGGCTAAATACAGGCTCTTAAATTACTTTCTGGATGGTGTGCAGTGCTTACTGTGTTGTCTCTTTTCATGTGTGTGTGTGTGTGTGGGGTGGGGGGGGGGACTGTGGGTCTCAGTCATATTAATTTGACAGGTATGCAATGGTTGCAATGGTCATTTGTCTAATTTTATGAGTTCGTCAGGTGTTACTCAAGGTTAGAGTTAGTGGCAAACAGCAGCACACCCCTCCCCCTGAATCAAATCTCACTACAAGCTGTGGTCAAAAGTTGACAACCCTCCAATTACACCCATTACAACCAGTAAGTAGCCAGTGTGGTGCTGTGACAGTTGGTCGGGTTTGAACTTACCCCTGAAGCTCCCTTTTATATTCTTCACACTATGTCTGCTGTACTGCAGCATCACTTTTTGCATTTACAACCTTGTACAAATATTTCAGAAGTCAACTCCATTGTCATAGTCCTGAGCCATGTACGCCATCCAACCCCCACCCCACCCCCCCACCATGAATAGCACTTAGAAAATATATATCAACAAAACATAACTCAAGCAGCAATTACATTTTCCCCCAAAACATTTTGATAATGCAATTTAATCATGTCTGAGTTGGTCATACAATCTATTCTTTTGAAGGAGTGTAGAGGTTTTGTTACCTGCGATATGTAACTTTAGTCTTTACAAGTCTTTACTGTAGATGAGCCAATGAGCAGGCTGCCCTTGGATTATATACTTGCAGTACTGCATTTGTGTGTTTGCTCTGAGCCTGAACTTTCCCCAACCTCTTGCTGGAGATCAAACTCTTCATTTGTCTTGGTGGGGGTTGTAGCGCAGCACCCACCAGGTGAGTCTGTACCCCGAAGCGTGGTGGCCACCTGTTGGTGCTTCAGCCCATGATGCCGTGGACACAGACGTACTAGCCTGAGGTTCTTTTCACCTCAGCTGCCTCCTTCCCTCGCCCACCACGCTGCACTTTATTTCTGAATGCAGAACCTAACTGACCACATGGAGCTCCAATCAATATTTTGCTCCTCTGAAGATCAAAAAGGGCTTTGTTTATGTGTATTTCGGTATTCCGGGTTCTCCTGTTGAGGAGCCCCTCTGTGATTACTGCTCCATGCAGTAGAATCCATCCCTGTTCATTTGTCTGTATGAATGTTGGCTCTCCACTTTATTACTACGCCCTTAAGCTTATGGGCTGCATGTGTTTGTACATGCTTCTGTGAAGTCCAATACAGATTCAAGGTTGCTGGCTTCAATTTAAAATAAACAGACTCATTTCACCTTCCAGATGTCAGCCGCTTAATGGCAACTACAAACAGGGTTTGTATGGCTTTTATCAAAGTTTGATGAGTGCTCAGAGCTCCACACGGGAGGAGTCTGTGTTTCAGTTTTAGTCAAGTATCGCGTTCCTCTCATCCTTTCACTGTGCTTACCTTATGGGGAATATGCGGTCTTGGATTTAGTTAGGCTTGGGTTTTGTGATACCTGCCTGATTACATTACCAGTTATGTGGACTGAGATGGTGTAATGATGATACATTTACTAATAATTCTTAGATCCAGAGGAGCAATATAAAGCTTCATGGTAGTGTTGGGACTGTCACAGCTGTTTAATATTAAGATGTGCACCGAGCAGATCTTTTTGAATATGATTTATAATGGCAATTAAAATATAATATATTACACTGTTTAAATTTCCTATAAAGTGGATGAAGTCACTTATATAACCAAAGCTACTTTTAGTAGTTTTTTCGTGTTGTATGCTGTTCTGATGCGATAGGATAGGGCAAATATCTCTACAAAAAATGGTGTTGTGCAGTCAAAATCACTGACTGATGATTTTTCTGATTTCTGTGTTCTTCTAAATAACATTTCTTGACCGCAGCCCCCAAGTGCGCCTGAACATTACATTTATTGATTTGCACACCGAACACCATGGCCTTCATTGTATATCACCCCGTAGTTGTTGTTTACGCTCACATTCTGTGTTGTTACAGACTGTGTTTCATGAATAATGAAGAACAATCCATCAGTCAAAGAGCGGGGAAGGGAATCATCTTACTGTCACAGCATTTAGATGAAAAATCACACCACACACTACATTTCCACAAAATGCCCAAGACATTCATAGAGGTGTTTATCGGCCAACTGGCGATGGCTCACAACGAGATGCTTCAAATCGCCCCAGGGAAAGAGACGTTTGGAGCAATAACAAATTAGACATTGAAATAAGACAACTCAATAGCACAGCAGACAAATTGCAGGAGCTGGGCAGCACTCATTAATTCTAACTATGGGCTCCTCAGCTGCATTGATCATATCCTCCATTTATTCCAGTAAACGGTGAAAGAATGAGTGATATGACATGAAGATAGCATTGGTGTTCCCTTTCTGGCTAACCTCAGATCACCACTGAATATTAATATTAAGTACTGTATACTGTATGTACGTGGTGTTTACCACATCTGAGCAGATATATTTATCGTTCCCACAGGCCAGGACAGTGTGAAATTCACTTGCACGTGTTGTTATCTTTCACATCCTTTCTAATCGAGTTGGAAAGGTGCAAACAGTAAGGGTGGAGCCCAGAAGATGCTATGCCCAAACATGTCCACTATCATCAGATCTGAGAAGAGAATAATGAGTGCAGGCGAAGGGTTGATAATAAGTAAGTGGAGCACAGCACAGTCAGCCTTCACAAACTTAATAGAAAGTTATGAGTATATCAAGATATGGCTGGTGCTTGAGTCCAACAGGGGAGAAGTCAATGATCGTTCAGTACTGATGACAGCAATCAGAAGGCGAGCTCTCCCTGGTACCTCTGTGGTTTGGGTAATGGTAGTGGAGTACATATGTAAGTACCAAAGGGAACAAGGGACCTGACGAGGTTTAACAACTCACAATCCACTATTAGGCTCTATAAAAACAAAGTTCAGACCCAAAACCTTATGTGTTGGGAGAAGCTGGAAAAGCTGTTCGAAAAATCCCCCAAGGTGCAGGAAATCATGAAGTAGCTTCCACCATGAGCCCCTCACTTACAGAGACAACATATACACTTACAACCTAATGCAAACTAAACCAATACATACACATACATATACTGCAGTATTATATAGAACAGGGCTGGCAAGTAACAGTAATGTAAGTAATGTAATGGATTACAATGATCACATTCCAGTGGATTGGTCTCTTTTGCTTTCTTATCGAGAGTTTGATGGATGGTTGATGTCAGTGGATGGACTGGTCCTTACACTAACTTCAAAGTTGTGCTGTTTTTGCTGTGTTTTGCTCTGTTTTTGTGTTCTTAGCTGGCATGCTGAAGTTAGCCACTGGGACGCCAAAATTTAAATATCAGCTAGTTTCTGTCATGTTAGACAGTTAACCCCGAACTGCACAAGAAAACTGTAGTTGCAAACAACTATGGCAAATACAGTGGGTCAAAGTCAGTCTGCAAAGTGTGAGGGATTTTTAAATCAGACTGGGTAATAATTGTACTGTTTACATTTGTTCTCTCTTTAAAATGACTTTGGCTAATCTGAGGGTTTGTTTGAAACCTCTAAAATTCTCAGTATTTTTCCTCATCTTAATTCTTTTTCAAAACCACATTAACTTTATGAGTATAGTTATTTTAGTAGGAAAAGAAAAAGTTTGTAAGAGGCAGGATGATTACCCTTTAATAAGAATATTTCTTTCTGATATTGATGTTTATCACAGTGTGGCAATTCAATCTAAGTCCGATCCAATAAAATACGTTCCACCGTTTTGCATCACAGACAGACAAAACTTTTAAAATATATTAAACAAAACCTTCAGCAACTCATTGTGTTGGGTTTTAAAGACAAACTCATGTACATATTGATTTCAGAAACTGGGCCTAAAATATTCTTTAACTGCAGCATGTTTGCTCATTATGTCTTTTATCATGCAGGTTAGGAGTGTGCATAGGATGCTCTACACGGGAGCTGAAACATGCCCACAGCAAGACAAGGAAGACTCCCAGGTTTCTTGGATTTCTGTAATGGTCCATTTCGCTGATCCTTGCTGAAGATGTAGGAGCCAGATAGAAGAAAAAAGAGAGAAGAAAGATAGAGAGTGAGAGGAGACAGGATGGAATAGAGAGAATAAGATAGAACTGAGAGAGGAGACCACCTCTTGGGAATTGGTCTGTCAGGACAGAGAAGAAGGGGAGCGAGGTGAGTGAGAATAAGTTAATGACTAGTATCGTGGGAAGTGGGGGGATAGTGGTAGAGTCGGCTCTTGATCCATGCCATTTAACAACATAATGTCTTTCTTCTACCCCACCACAAGATATGAAATCCTGTTTCTTCTTATTTTTCTTCATCTTGTTCATCTTTTCTTCTCTTATCGCTCTTGCTTTCCACTTGCATATGAGATATATCAGTAAGTACTGGTTTTCTCTTTGTATGACAGATCAAGAGAAGTCTGAAAGTCACTTTCAGCATTTTCCACGACTTTAAATTGCCAAACAAAATGAATTTTTGTCATCAAAGTGACAAAATTATCAACCACGGCACATACTGAGCTGTTTGTATTTACAAGGATAATAAGCATGATCTAAGTTCGGCACAAAATGATGTTTTCCTCTTATGAAGGTTGTCATTTCAGTCAGTAAATTCCAGTCCGTGGTTCTTTTAATTCTTAATTCATTTCACTTGAATTTCAACTTTTATCTTCATGAAACTTTGTTCATCCATGTGGAAAATATTTAATTTCTGAAAGTCTGTAGGTTAGCATACTCTAGTTACATAAGCAAGCGTTGTATCTCTAAGCTCTACTGTCCAAATGTCCTGTAATATTAAGAGTCAGTATGAATTTAGAGACTCTAAAATAATCAAATTTGTGCTTGTGGGGTTCCTTGTTTAGGCCAATGTGCCTCATATATATAAACAAATGTAACTATTGAATGCAGTCTTTTGGATGCTAGATAGCTGTGGAGCACCATAACCCTCAGTTTAGAGGAGAGAGATTTATTTTGTCTGGTACAAAAGGTGAAAGAGCAAGAGGGTGTGTGGGATCATAGGAAGATGTGAATCCTTGCTGAAGACCCCCCCCCCCCCCCCCCCCCCCCCCCCATTCAGGTATGGCTCAGAATTCCTCTCTGCAGAGTAAACTATCACATATTGCCCTCACAAAGGTCCACAAAGTCTCCCTCTCTTCCCCTTTCTCTCACTCTCTGTTTTCTTGTCTGCTGTCTTAACAGTTTTAAGTGTAGATTGTGCCGTTTTGAGACCGAGCATGGTAACGGGTGATTACGTTAGGATTTGCTCAATAATGTGGACACTCTAAATGCAACACAGCAATGCATATAGAATGATAATTACTTTAGTAATTATCAGCTTCAAGTAAACCAGGCCATTCACTGCTCATGCAGTGTGAACGTCAACTACACATTGGTCCATTATGGCAAACAATAATTAGTGGTGTGGAAGGGTGGTAAGTGTTAGTGGTTGCAGAAGTGCCCTGATGTGTTGAATTTCTAACTATACAATTGTCACATTATGGGAGAAGGTTTGTGCATGCGTCCTTTCGTTCCCCAAGGCGCAATCAGTGGTAGCTGGAGGTTAGCTGCTCACAGCCGCTTTAAATGAGGAATGCAAATAATACTAACAAGCTGTGGCTGTGAGGCTCTACGTTGCCAGAATAATCTTTTCCCTCAGACTGCCAGCCACTGGCTCTGTCCATGGTCCTGACACACTTTGCAGAATGGACAGGCAGAGGGCAGGAAACTGTTTAGTAAGTGCTCTGTGACCTGTGAGGTAGGAGCCTGGCTGTAAGAATAGGTAACAATCAGCAGACCAGATGTTTCTTTTAAGGAAAACAAGAAGTGTCTAGGCTAGTGGTGGTTTTTGCAGTTTGAGAGATACTTCAGTCGTACCTTTTTTGCCAGACAATGTTGGAGCTTTAATCAGCATAACCGCATTGTTTGAGCGATGGATAACAGTGCAGAGCTTTGGAAATACACACCACATCCTTAAAATTAGGCACACATATTGTTCCACTGCTGAATGATAAATATCTGGATTTAATTATCTGAAAGGGAACGTCCTCATACGTTTGACAAACATTCCGCTGCACTCTTAATGTCCAAGAGTAAGACACTATTTATTGCAAATAGCTATATAGTTATACTTGATGGAAAAGGCTCTTTTCTCTCGAGAGTGCTCCCTAAACGATCCAAGCAGCATGCGAGGGATGCTGCCAGGAGCACTAAATCCCCCAGGGCATTACGAACACATGCAATACATGGCATTCAGATAAATGAAATCATAGCACCAGCCAAAAAATCTTAAACAAATCACCAGGAGGAAGACTGCCTCATATTGTCTGGAATGTGACTGGATGTTTCTAGCATAACAGCTGATATGATATTACTGTGAATGAGCTGCTGCTCAATAATGCATCCATGACTTCGGTGTTCTGTCTCAACTGATGTGATGTGCCATTTGTGTGTATCATCATTTGTAGGTTTTTCCCATTCATTTAACCCAGCACACCCTGTGCTTTAATTGTTTGAAAAAATTTTAATTTAGTGAGCATTTAAACGTGTGGCAGATGAAAAACTCACAGCAGAGTACAGGAGAGTAAACTCAGCATAAGCGGAAGGAGCTTATGTGATTCTGAAGAGGTCTTTGTTTGTGTCTCCAGTACACAAACAATTGCTGTGTGTGTTAGTGTTTCTGATTTCCGGGCACACTTTATGCTAAAATAGGCCACTGTACCACTGTACTGTCTGAATGCCATAAACACAGCTGTGCATCTGCACTCACCTCAAATTGGCATACACAGTTTTTACATTTTGTGCTTAAAAGCATTTTGTGAGAGCTGAAAATGATGCCAAAAAAATAATTACGGATCAAAGTGGGAAGCTGAAATAAAAAGAAATATTAAACTGGAAATCTTGGCTGTTTAGTTGAGCAGAAAATGCAGAGAGTATATGTCTAATAATGAGTTTAGAAGATGAAGAAGAAAACAGTCAAGGGGAACAAGAAACAAAAAAACAGTAATAAAATACAATAGTCTGAAGACCTTTCTGCTGTACAGTGTTTTCACTTTGGGAAATCCAATCTCTAGCCTAACCAAGTTGAGTTTTCTGCTTCACTGGCGTGAACAGGCCTGGCCGCTCACCTGCAGTGTAATTAAAGCTAAACAAACTCCATCAATCAGCTGCCATTACCACGAAGGGGAAGGAAAAGGGGAGGGGAGGAAAGAGGTAAGAAAGAAAAAAAAAAAGGTGGAAGGAAGGAAAGAGAGGCAGGAGGAATGCAGAGGGACCAACGTTGAAAGGGGGAATGGAGAGAAAGAAGACAGAAGAAGAAGGCGGGTGGAGAGATGGGCTGGAGGCAGGAGCCGGGAAAAAGAAAACGAAACAATCTGGCCAAATCAGGTTTGGAGTGGAGGGTAGTGAGCAGAGTGATTACAGCAACTAGACTGACTCACCCAGAGAGAGAGGGCCCCAGGGACACACACACACACACACACACACACACACACACACACACACACACACACACACACACACACACACACACACACACAGGACAGTGCACATTCTGTGTATAACTTACACACAAACCCTGGTCACATCTCTGTAAAATTCGGAAAATGCTCTATTATTGTCAAAAGCATTTTACATGTGTGAACAGCAGTGTTTCCAGTGCTGCAGGCTTTATATCAGGCCTTACAAACACATGCATACTGTACAGACACGCGCGCGCGCACACACACACACACACACACACACACACACACACACACACACATCCCAACAGTCATTGTTCAGTTTAGTGTGTTTGATATTTTCTGGTCCCCCCTCGGTGCATCTGCTGCTGATGTGATGGGGGGCACGTCACTAACTCTGTCAGCGGTCCTTGCCTTTTTTCCTCTGAAGTGTCAAGCATCATCTGTGCTCAGGTGCTCCACAGTTTATCTTCTGCCTCTCCTCAGCACCCTGCTGATAGATGCTATCTGCGCTGTTATTACCCCTCTAGTAATAAAACAACACTTCTCTCTTCCTGTTTCGGGCTGTCAGGCATTACTTCCCCGCGGTGTGTTTTTTTTTCCTCTTCCGATCAACAGCCGACAATGACTCAAATTCGCCCAAACACATAGTGTGGGAGGGAGATTTCCGCGTCAGGAGGAGTTCTGAATGCAAAGTTTGAGAACAAAACTTCCTTGTTCGGGGTCCAGCTGCTGTTTGTGTGAAATTCGTAATAGTGGCCATAAAACCAACCATTGATTTTCCTTTAAATGTGGCAACCCTTTCCTGTACCACAAACTGGGCTTCCACATGTGGTGAACTCCAAAAACAACAAACAACAAAAACAAGTAAATTTTCCACGTCATATTTTCAGTTTTCATGAATTAATATATTGTGTGCTTTTTGTCTACCAAGTGTCATCCACAAACAAACAATGTTCAGTATGTTATCTGAGAAGTCAATTAGACGAGTAGAGGTGATGAAATCCATCCTAGATCTTTTATGAACATACAGTCCATTAACAGAAATTCTGATTGATTTATTTAGGAAAATAAGTGAAATTAGGATTCGGAAAAAGGATTGACAATCAGTGTCTTTAAAGAGGGCACAGGGTCCCCAAACAGAACATTAGGGTTAAAAGACAACGACTGACAGGAAGAGCAACATATAAAGATATAACGTCAAATCAGAAAGCAATTATTATAGAGGTGGTTCATCCAAATTGAAAAAACACATTTTAGAAACACTTCTTGTGGTATCTAGATATGCAGATAACTCTAGGTTTAGGTGCCTGACTACTTTTTATTCAAGAAACCATCCCAATGAAATCTGTTAGCAGTGTGGAGGATGTTGGGTTATCCACAGTAATCAGGACATTAATCGTACTGAGAGTTTGCTGCTGATTTTTTCAATGTGACAAAAATAACAACAAAATAACACTGACCTCCATTGTATTGCGGTGGTTGCAAAAAAAATCCACTTAAAACCTGGAAAAACAACCTGCATGGTGAGGTATTAGTAGAGCTATCTGAGAAAATGTGTTTTTGTAATTAGCTTTATTTAGTTTGTCAGGTTGGAAACACATTTTCTCTGGAAACCAGAGCACTTTTTAGCCTCAAAAGAAGCCAAGGTCTGTGCTTTTCCTGGCCTTTTGCCGCTCCCATGCACTAGGTAAATAAGTTGACTTCTGTCAGACTGGTGCTCGCTGTGTCACAGGGCCGGGTGAGAAGATGGATGCTATGTTTGGACCGGGAACAAGCCTAGCTCGTCAGGACATGAGGACAGTGACGCTAGCATCCTGGGCCGTGTGACAGTTAGCTGTGACAGTTTGCTGTAATGACCTGAGCTCCTGCGCTCTCGGCAGGGTGAAGCTTTTGGGGGCGGGAGATAGTGAGGGGGGGGTGAAGGGTGGTGGCTGTGGGTGAGGCATACAAGGGGGACAGATGCCAGCTGAAACTGTGGGAGGGGAACGAGTTTCTCTCCAGCCCTCAGGCAGCTAACACTCCAACTACATTACTGTCATAAAGGAGTCCATTCTGGCCAAACATTGGCCCGTCACCCACTTTGACTCCCTGCTGTCTGTTCAGTCAGCCAGTGACAGCAGTTAAACAGCTTCTACTTGAGGCACTTTTCCAGACTTTAATGTGGCAACTTCTGATTCGAACTTATACTGCCACACATACACACACACACACACACACACACACACAACCCTAATATGTATTTGGATGTGTTTGCACAATTTTTGACCACTTTTAAAAAATGGTGTTGGCATATTTTTATTGATCGAGAAGAGAGGAAAGAAAGATGAGCGGCATTTCCATAAAACAATACATTAGGATGATGCATTCACGCTTCAGGCACATAGCATTAGGTTCACGTTGTGGTAGAGGCCAACGCAGAGTGACAGAGAAACAAAGTGAGAGGAGGGGAGGGAAAACGGCTGCATAAGAAAGGAGGATGGAGACCGGGCGAGCGGGAGAGGAAACAGCGAGAAAAAGAGAGAGAGGAATCAATGGCAGAGTGCCTGATAGATGCTGTCTACAGGGTCATTATCGGCCATTGTGTGTCTTTGGCATGGGATAGCAGAAAATGTGACAGATAATTAGGAGGTGGTGATTTAAAGGGAGAAAAGCAAGCCTTGGCTACAGGCAGCACAGTCGATGGACAGAACAAATAAGTCAATAGAATAAACAAAGCCAGCGTGCTCTGTGTACATATGCACCACTAACTCAACAGCACAGCATGGGCAGTGTCAAATCACGGTGGGCTCCACAGCCTTGTGAGGCACCCCTGCATATGCATGCACTACTTATGAGCTACGAGCTATTGGGATTACACATAATGAACCATTCCACCTGTGTATGGAAATGTTTCGCATTTATAACAAGCTTTGAACAGTTTTATGTATTCACAAAGGTAACTATGTGTGAGATTTTGTTTGTTTTTTAATGGCGATACAGTACTGTAGATCTGTGTATTGTGCCATATATTTAAAACTGTTCACCTGATGTGTTTATGATTGCGCCTTCATTGGCCTTGGAACAGAAGTTTTCCAATATTCAGAACACACCAGCATACATAGTGGAATAAATTTGTAAACCAAAACAGAGTGCAAATATTGTTGAGGCAGGAATGGTTGACTGCCTGTCATTTCAGATCAACCTCTTCCATATCTGGCCCAGTGCAGGTTTGGGATGTTTGTCTGTCTATCTGCTTATCTGTCTGTGTGACTGGGTGTCTGTTTGCCATCATGTCTGTCTGTCTGTCTGGGTTCCTCTTTCCAGACAGACTTGGCACATTGCCTGCCCTCTGCCACATGATTAGCCTGGAAGCGGCTGGGGTGAAATTGATTTGAAGTGGCCTCAAAGCATATAAAAGATTGATGCTTCGCATCAACTGCAGCCACTTGAATAGTCCCTTCCCACCTCTCAAATGTCCCACTTGTCCCTGTTCTCCTCCAAACCTCCTGCTTTTATCCAATGGAAAACAACACTGAAAAAGAACTGTTATGTACAATCTAACTTTGGTAAGACAGAGGTTAAATACAGTGAATACTGCATACAACAAAACAATACGTAAAGTGTTTCCAAAGCGTTCAATACAGATTAATTGTAGCTTTCAAAGATTAGCTTTAACATGTGACTTTGGCATTTACAGACCATTTGAATTTGGGTGATTTTCACAAAAATAATCACAGATGAACAAGATAAGCCTGTGATACTCTGATGTTTATGTAAGTAGTAGTTGTTACTTCAGAGAGTCTCGTCCTTTCAGTCTTGACATTGGGGATAGGCTCGTGCTGTGTTGTGATTACAGATTGGACTCTATTTTCGTGCAGGCACACATGCAATGTGGTATTTTCCTGAAGTGCAGCCTGGGGTTCTTTCATTGCATGTTCCATTTGGATGTTTTTGGTGACGTCGGTGTCATAATGGGATGAGACTCGCAGCAGTAGAGTCAGGAGTAGGTCAACTGAACACTGCACATAGCGCACTCTTTGGTATTTTTGACACTTAAATTGTAAGAGCTGCACCCACACAGACCTTTCAACACCAACAAGCTCCTTTGTTATGTTTGGCTTGTATGTTTCACTTTCTGTTTGGCCAGTAGACACATCTAATGACACAGTTTTATTTCAATTACAGTGGTGATTAAAATCTGAATAAAATTCTTAGCAGGATTTTCTTCACAGCATGTACGGAGGCCTTTCTCCCTGCTGATTACCTGATGTACACAGGTATCTGAAGACAGCAGGCACAATATTTGTTTCATTTCACACATTGCACATTGTCAGAGCACAATTATGCATGCCTGATCCTCAGGTAATTTTGATTAAATCTTACACAAGCAGCACTGGACACAAACCTTTGGTTGGTTGTATCTCAGTATTTTACACAGCCTGCATGTTCAGAGACAAATGATGAGGGGTTTTGGAGAATCAGAACAGACTGGACACAAGAAGTCCAAACAGATCAATGAAAAAGTCATGAAGAAATTAAAACCTCTCTCTGGTCTTTATGTCTGTGCCACCAGCCCATATTCCTGTATCCCCGTCAAAAAACAGCAGAGTACCAGCTATGTGAGATCTTTCTAAAAGTTCCAGCATCTGAAGCATCAGATTTATAATTGCTGTGGACCTGTGGCTACAGCACACAGCATTATGTTGTAGCAGAGTCATGGCTGGTCAGCTGTGTTAGTCACATTCCTGTCTGTTCTATCCCTCCTTCAGTTTTAAATTTTCTTGGTCAGTAACACATCATTTAAATACAAGAAGGCGCTACAGATGAAAACAGACACATTTTTATGATGATGACACTGTTATGGTGATGAAGACAGAGGTTTATTCACACATGCAAACAGACATGCAATGCGCACACACACACGCACATACACACATTGAAAATGAAAGCACTGCAGAAGGAGGGTGTTCAGGGGCTGCGGGCCAGCCACCACCATGGCACCACACATCGACAGATGCTCCCATTCATTCCTTTCACTCCCGGCTTAAAGTCTGACTGCAAATAAATAAGAACATTTAGCCATGTCTCAGTCACTCTGGGCTTTCACAGTAACTTATTGCCAACCCCCAGATGGGCTATGGAGCTGTAGAGTTGAAAGATGATAGTGGGGGAGGGGAATAGGTGTAATTTATCACTCTGCTCGGCTAATGAATGATGGCATCACATCAGCTGGTGTGTTGTCCTTAATTTCGAGGTATTGGTTTAAGTGTTTGGGATGTCTTTGGTGTCAGGTTTCCACTACTGGTGCCACTTTTTCCATCCCGTAAAGAGGCAGATTTCTCCCCCATTTATATTAAATAGTTAGAATGTTAAAGTTGATGTTAGTTTTATTAACCTCAGTTAAAAAATGTGTCTTTGGAGAGTTTGTATGAAACAAGCAAGACAGCCAGTGCTCCACATTCACTCTGGCCAACTGCCTCTTTCCCACACACACAAACATGTTGGCACAAAGGGAATCTTTGTCAGAGGTTCCCAGCTAATCTCAGTGTGATTGTTGCATTAGGAAAAATCACAGATTCCTGCTTTACGACAATGCAATCAGACCCACTCAGAAGTGACATTTCAGTCCAGGCCCCAATCTTTGCCTCAATCATCTCACCCTGAATATACCAATCAGCATGCCGTGTTTCCGTGCCAACTAATGGGACTCAGTCAAATTATCGTCAAGGGAATTTGACTTGGAAATGGAAAAGGAAAAGAGAAAGAAACAAATAACAGCAAATGTTGTTTATTTTTGACGAGGACACTGATTGTGCCAATTTGCCAAATCTAACGACACCCGTCAAAACTCCGATAAGAGCCTACAAAAAGGAACAGCTAGTCAGTTTTGTTGGAGCATTTGAGGAGCACTTTGCTGTGACACTTAGCACTGTCTCCCCATTAGCCAAAGAAATGCCCTTCACTGGAACTTTGAAGATAATTAAACACATAATGGATATCACTGTCACTCTCCGACTTGTTTGCTCATTTGTCTGAGTGAGGCTGCTGCAATTGAGACCCTATTAAAAGGGAATAAATCGCCTGGTTACTAAGTCATTTCACCATCTAGGAAATAGTGTGCGTGTCTGTGTGTGTGTGTGTGTGTGCGTGTGTGTCTGACTATCGTGTAATAAGTGGCTCTCTGTATCATGAATAATTGATTCCTTTCCTCCTTCAACAGTCATTGTTTGGACAACTTGCTAAAATGCCCATTTGATTTGACAAGACAAAACAATGGGTTGGGAGCCTCGATCACTCATTCTCTAAAATTCTCTGTATAAAACCTGTCATCGCAATTTTGCTCTCTTCCCACTTCTCTGCTCTCCGTCCATCGGGATTTACAATTCTCCACCGCCTGGTGCCCCGTCACCTCCTCTCATGCTTTATGCTCCTTTTCTTCCTGCCTGTTTCTTTAGTTTTGTGTGGTTTGGTCACCGCTTGCTCTCATTTTCTTCACCTCTGTGTGTCTTTGTTCTGCATCTATAGAACGCCAGTGACTGTCAAGGCCTTAATGTGGGAGTTTATTTATGTGCTGCCCACGCTGTTTGCATTCCCATATTGCTTCACAGATGTTTGCTCCTCTGGGAAAGAGCCAGCAGTGTTGGACCATCTCACTCCTGGTTTCACGGACAAACATCACAGTAATTTTCTCTGTATAAGGGTTCATTTCTCAGAGGTAAATGGAAGAAACGAATCCTCAGGTCATCCTGTAACAGTACTGTTGTTGTTGTTGTGTCTATGTCACAGTGTAAATAGCAGTGTGCAAAATGCATTTGTCCATGCTTCCGTATATTTGACAAGGGCATTCTTTATGACTGCGGTGCTCATTTGTTTAACATGTAACAGGCAAGGAGCGGCCTTGTGCACAATGTAATGATCTCAAAGCCGACCTGTAAAACTTTACTGCTGCCATTATGTGCACTTAAAGCATGAAAGGGGCTGCAGCTTGTAGCTTCACACAAGGCACTTTATTCTGGTTAGGAAAGTGAGTGTGCTCTTAATTGGCATTCAGACACTATACGGTTTGGAAAGAATACTAAGCCATTCATAACTCAGCTTAGTAGATGGGGTAAATAAACCAGGGAAGTTCAAATAGTGTCTAAGCTGTTAAGCAGTTAAGTTGTGAAAAATTATTTTGGTTTTACATTTTGCTTTTGGTACCTAAGTGGATAAAACAAAGCCAAAAAAGCATTTGCTAATACTGTTTAACTCCATTGTGTCCCCATTATTCAACCTACATTTTTCTGGCTAATAACAGATGCTAATATTTGTGTTTTATGCTTAGTCACTTTCTCGCAGAGAGTTAGCTGACAGGATCAATACCTCTCTCATACCGATTGGCTCAGCTGATACTAGCAATTATATATAAACAGTTGTTAGTACCTTAATCAAGAAAGCCTCAATAAATGTTGACAAGAGGCAGCTTCTTCATGCTTATTATGGTATTAATTAACTGTTGGTTGATGCTAATTGCTATATTAACTTATGTTAGTTGCATCTTTCTAAACTATGACATAATATTTAAATTTCTACCTTACTTAACACGGACATCATCAGTAAATAAGTGCTAGGCACATTAGATATCTGTTAATTCATTACAAATGTATTACTGCATAAATGAATGTTAATTTATGTACTCTTATTGTAAAGTTACCACTGAGTTCAGCATACAGACAGTAAGCAGGAGAAAGTAGCCTAGCTCTTTATTATATATTTATAATGTGTATATTTCGCAATTTAAAATGTTTTACTGTATCTTGTTTGTGTACCAGACTACATATTGACTCGGCATACAGTGTCTTGCTCAGGCCTCTGCTGGTTACCGGCACCTGGAAAAGAAGTTGTCTGGCACAAAATGCCCCATAAAGCTGTGATGATGAGATGCAAATTGATCAGTGAAATGTAGAGGCGGTGGTAGCCTTGTCTTTTTTTTTTTCTTTGAATATAGCCAGGCTAGCTCTTTACACCTGCTTGCAGTCATTAAGCTAAGCTAACCGTTTCCTTGCTTTCTTGGTTTTCCTGGTATTGATTTTCTCCGACTCTCGGGAAGAAAGCCAATAGGAATATTTCCCAAACATCAAACAATTTCTTTGGATAGGTTGTACAAAATTATTCACTCCTGACCATACATGTAAATTAAATCACTTTGTTCCAAATAAAAGTGGTTTTTAGTGGTAACTAACTCCATGACTGCAGCTGTATGCCACGGTGGCACCATGTTTGTTGCTGTCCATTTTCTATCCAGTGTTCTTTCCTGTCCTCTACATCCCTCACATCTGCCATCTTCGCTTTGTCTCTTATATCCACTCACGTTACAGTCATATGGCCTTGGGATTCTGTGTCAAGCATTTTTCTCTCCTCCTCTTCATCACTTCCATCTCACCTTTTTCCTTTGTACCCAACATCCCCCTCTCTGGTCTTGGCCTTCCACGCTTGGAGGAACAGCGTGAGGCGGCATGGCCTCCATGCGGCTGACTGATTATTGTAATTCATACACTTTAATTAGCTGCACAAACCATTAGCCACAATTAGACTATTACAGAACGTTTTGTGGCAGGAGCCAGCCCCAAGACTGGCTTTATCTGCTGGAGGGGGGAGAGGGGAAAAGAGGGAGAGAGACAGAGAGAGGGGCAGGAGGGTAAAATGTGTTTAGCTAAACCATCAGTGTATATGTGTATTTAAACTACAGACAGCTAATTCAGTATGCTTTAAAAGTAAAAGTGTTTCTTGTTATGCAGCATGTCAAAGGGAAGGAAGATTAAATCACAGGCAGTAGACAACAACAACTAAGTAGGAAATAGGTTTATTATCATATTTTTGCTCCAGCCCAACGGGAATATTTGAGATCTGAATCTGTGTAACAGAAACGTAAAAACAATGGCTAATTACACATTACTGACACATGCACTGACACACTCTGAATCTTAAAGCAGCCTTTGTTTGATTGACATAGTCCTGTGACACGTGCACATCCACATTTTCTCTGTCATGCTGCTGTATGTATGAATCACCCGTTCATTTATGTCCCATTTGTACCTGAAATGGCAGGGTGAGTTGTCTTATTAGACCTTTGAAACCATTACAGCACGCTTGACATATCAACTTGATCCCTCAGTCAAGATTACAAAATATATACATCACCCACATGACAGTTGACATTACATGGTTGAGTGGATCAAGGACTGTATGAAAATATGCATTGTACCACTGATTTGTATGTACAGCTTTGTCCTGTTTCTCCTGTTGGGCTGTGAAACAAATATCAGAGTGGTGCATGTTAGAGGTGTGTTTTTGAATGCTCCTGATGATAATGATGATGACAGTGGCCTCTGTGAATGTGTGTATGTGCATGCAGTATTTGCTGGAGGTGAGTATAGAGGTAAAGCAGATGTGAAAAAGTTTATTTTTCAGTAAATTCTCTAATAAATCTTTTGGTTGTTTCTGGCACTGTCGTGTTTTCACACGCTTCTCTCAGACGTTTGCAGGGCATGACACTGCGGTCATAACAATCTTAGTTCAGCATCAAATCCTTTTCATTGTACCTACCCATGCTTTCCCTGTACATTGACTTTTTATGTTATCATTAGGCCACATTGTGACTGCTGTAAGTGAAGGCACAAAGGTTGCGCTGATGGCTATTAGACCTAATGCCACCAATAAGCTCTGCCATGCGAGAGGAAGCAGCCCTTCAGCGCTGACAGCATGGCTCAGTGCCTCCACATTGGATCTATATGTCGGGAAATGGCAGAAACCCTCGGGGACAAAATAACATTGCCAATCTGTTTTACAGTAGAGCTTCACAACATTAAAAAACTGTATAAGACATTGGATCCATATGAAGTGTGACTGAATCCAATGCTGTTTTTCTATCCCACTCTAAAGTAAAGGACACTTTATTTTTGAGGTGGACAAGAAAAAAATATTTTTGGATTTGTTTCAATTCGATCTCTGATCGAATATGTAGGAAAATCACACTTTATTAAAAAAAAAAACAATATTAGAATCTGTTGTTTTTGGTGTTAGAACCCTTCAGAGAAGTTAAGTTTGGCATTTTGACATCCTGTTAATGAGTCACTCCATTATCAGTGTTTCTATATAATTCCATGTGCTGCTGAGAGACGTTACTGTACGTCTATTTTTGACAAATGCTGTGATTTGTGAAGCCAACATGGTGCTGGTAAGATGGTCATATCCATTTAGCAGTGAGCTCATCTATCATTCATGCTAATTAGTGTTTACATACACATTCTCGCCAACACACACATACCGCACACACACACACACACACACGTGCCACTTGAAATTCTTGGGTTTAATCAAAGTCTAGCAGTGCACAGCATCCACGCAGCGAACAGTTGGGAAGCTTTGTGGAGACTTTGTTAATGTTTGTCCAGCCTTTGGCATAGTGTCTTCCCGTATCAAAATTGTTGGGTTTTCTATGAGCCGTCAGCAAAAGCGACTCCATCTTGCCCTGTTCTCACATGGCTACATTGCAATTGTCTGCTCCAGTGAAGCCTGTTGCCGTGTGGGAAAGGTCTGCTCTTTCATGGACACACACACACACACACACACACACACACACACACACACACACACACACACACACGCACACACACACACACACACACACACACACACACACTTATGTACTTATACACACACACACACTTTTGCATCTGGCTGATTCACTTTGCTGAAGCCCACAGACCCCCGACTGCATGATTTATCTAAGCCAGCAAGTCACACCATTCAGGGTGTTGCAAACTCACTCCTGCAGCTCCTCCAGCACTCCAGTCTATAATCGTTTACTCTCAGTGCTAAGACATTAGCAGTACAGTTTTCTAGTTTAGGCCTTGTCTTTTTAATTCCACCCTTAGATTTTTCACCATTGTTAACATTTAAAATTTTAGTCATTAAGATGATGCTTTTTTTAGCAAGAATGACAGTTATTTTGATCGACAGATTAAATCAATAATTGTGTATCACTGCACGATAAGATGTAGAAGTTCAACACTAATAGCTTTAAGGTGAATGAAATGTCATTGGTACACTGGTAAGGATCTTTGTGTGATGTTTGCTTGTGCAAATGCCAGACTTGGTCAGAATGCAGCCTAGTGTGGTTCACCTTTCAAGACAATTAAAGTAACTGACTGTATTACACTGTATTGACCCTAATTATAGCTCAAGGAGGACAGATGATACACTGAGTTGCCCAAGGCCTCAAAGCAAAAGTTGATGGACGATGACAATGATAAGATCTGTACACCTTCATGTGTGTAAGTCAGCATGTTTAAATTTTTGTGTTTCCCAGACTTGTTTGTGTTGATATTTTGGTTGTGTAGCTGCTGAAATGGCTGGAGGCAGTTTGGGGGACCTGCAGACTGCTTCACTGCCTCTTACACAGAATCTTGCCCCGAGTCGTAAGTAGGAGCAGTGGACACTTTAACAACAGAACACCACCTCTGCGCTAACGTGGCTGACTGCCTCCCCAAGGCGAACAAAGGCCTGTGTGGTTGGACTGTTTCTTTCTGTAGACAATCATCCCAAATTGGTGGACACAGACGAAGAACACCTCTGACAGCCACACAGTGCTGAAGGTTGTCAGAATCACAAAGGCCATAGTTGTTAGTATTTGCAAGTATGATAAAAGTACTGCACTAATGAACTGCACAGACTACGCCCAAACCTTTGTCTCACCTTGAATTCTTCATCATCAGATATTGGGAGAATTCCAGCAGCTTACCATACATTAAGCTTGAGTTTCCAACCCAACGGTGGGCTTGCCACACATTAGCTTTGCGGTCATGCGAAGGGCAGATGCTACTGAAGGGGAGATAATTGGTGGCGAGCTGTCTGAAATGTATAATTAGACGAGACAAGACACTCCCCCTCTTTTCTCTCTTCCTCCGCCGCTCAGCCTTTTCACTGGGTGATCTGAGTGCCTTAGCATGAGCTTTGATCTGGGCTAAAGTTTTCTGAGCCCTTTCAGATAGGATCAATTTGCTTCAACACGCATCACTCTTTTGCTTTCTTGTCTGGCACAGCGCGTCTGTTTTCAATACGTTCGATAGCATGCAAAACTGCAGGGGGTGTTGTTCATCTTCCTTTTTTCTTCCAGCTTTGCCTTCTCATGACTCTTCCAAAGGGATTGTGTCTTTGTAGTCTCTGAACTACATTATGAATGATTATCCCTTTACATCATTATTATTCCTCAGGACACCATGGCACATCAACTCAGACACAGACAGAACGCCTGGACTCCTCAGTTTTGCATTATGGCTTCATTATATCCACAGTTTCATGCCTTGAAATGTGCAGCAAACACAGAATTTCATCCATTACACTGGAAAGCTGTGATGTTAAACAGTTCATTTACTGAAGGTTTTATTGGTGACTGAAAAATGGTGTGTGTTGGTGATTGCTTTTCAGTTTCAAATATGTAAATGGGTTTCAAATATGCAAATGGTTTTCCGTTTATGATTTCTGGCTGGAAGAGACTCACAAGGGTTTGATCTGAGAGTTTAATGTCATCAGTTGTGCCCCTTGTACCATGGCACATTGCCATCTCAGCCTCTCCCCAGTCCAATAACCAGCAGCTTGAGTGTAATGAAGGAGAGTTAGGAGAACTAGAGGTCATTTGGCCCATTACTGGTGGTCTCAACAAGACAGAAGGTAGTGGTATGAGGAGGGTAAAGAAGAGGGGCAAATATTAAGATTCAGAACTCAGACTTTTAGCAGGATACTAATTATCAGAAGGTTAATGGAATAGTTTTGAAAATATACTTAGCTGCTAGGTTTAATGGCAGTCTCCTAGAGAAATAGTAGCCAGCTAGCTTAGCTTTAAGATATGATAAAAGCAACCATGCCCTTTATAACAGAAACAAATCATTAAGAAATTACCTACCAGCACTTCTAAAACTCACTAAGTAACACGTTATTTCACAGTTGTTTAATTCCTTGAAAAACTGAGTTGTAAAAACAAGTTAAAAGTCCAGCCAAGACACAAAACTCACCACAAAACCATGTGTTGTTTTTACACTTTGTTTTTTGTATGGATTTAACAAAAAGACAGAATGTGTAAATGAGTGAGCTTTAGAGGCTGGTAGGAGTTTGCTTGCCTCGGACAGAGCCAGACTAGCTTGTTTCCTCTGTCCTAAGCAAAGCTTACCAGTTGCTGGTGGCTGTTTCATGCTAAAAGCACAGGGATGAGAGTGGTATCAATCTAATCATCTAACTCTCAGCAAGAAAGCGAATGAGGGTTTGTCCCAAAATGTCAAACTGAAACAGAAACATGCATCAGAAAATTGTTGAGGCTCATTCTCTGTGAGCCTCAACGCATCTGCATGAAGGCCAGCACACTAAACTTTTAAAGCTGCTCTAAACAACATGGCTGTGTTGGGTGTACAGTAAACCAACTGTATACACCCACACTGACTGCTTGTGCCAAGCTCTGAACGGGGAGCTATTTCCCTCCCTCTCCTCCTTTGCTCTCCTCTCTCCATCTGTTCCTGGGTTGAGGCAGGGTAAGGAGCCAGGGAGGGCTGCGAGCTGGAACAAGTCTATCTGCAGAAGCAGGCCTGGCCTCAGCAGCCACAGAGGGGCTCAGACTCAATGCTAGAGCCCGCTCCTCCTCCATCCAGATGCAGATGACTTCGCTTTTCCTGCGCTTCTCTGCCGCACAATAATACCCTTTTGTAGCACAAGGGCAGAATCCCAGCTTTGTCCAGTCAACCTTAATTTATGGCACACATATTCTGGACGCACATATTGTTGCACGAGCTACAAAGGCATAAGCTTTCAAAGAGGCAGAGAGGAAGTGCTGGCAAGAGGATTCTAGCACTTTCTTTGTTTGAGAAATGGTATAAATCATTCACCAGAACATGGCATTCACAACTCCACCGGTGCATTGATTTTCAGAACTTCAAAGAGCTGCAGGGAGTCAGAGGTGATTTTTTTCCCCCTCATCGTCTTATTACATTTCTACAACCTTCTATTTCACTGGTGACTGACTGAAAGCTTCAATGTTCAAAAAAAGGTAAACATCACTTTTAAGTCTGCATTTTCTTGCTCAAAATGTAATTTTTTTTCTCTCTTTATTACAGCATTTCTCGGGGAGTATGCAAGAATCTATCCACTTTTATTGAAAAGACATTGCCTGTGGCCCTTATGCAGTCGGTTCTCTGCCCTCTCTCACCTTTTGTAGCAGGGCCTATCTTAGAGATATGCTATGAAAAAGAACTGTATTCTTCTATGTCTCTCCTGTAGAGACAGTTTTTGTTCTCCTTGACCTGCCATCCATAGTCTAATCTAAAGTGACTGACTCCCCCCTGATGCAGAGAGCACAAAGCTAGACCTTTCAGATTTCTACTTTTACTGAGAACATGGAGGGAGAAACAAAAGGCTCCAAGGGAGAAAGCAAAACCCACTGATGAACTGATTGACATCGCTGTGATATGTGAGTCAAAACTGCTTCGGCACATGCACAACTTTCAAGAGGAAAAGTTCACCTCGCTGCACTGACATCACCCAACACCTTTGCTTTGGAGGAATTCTACATCCAACGGGAAGGGTAAGGTTTTAGCGAAGAGTATGTCAGTGCTGTGATGTATTGAATGGCCTTGGTAAAAGGAAAGGTTAAGAACAGACACCAAGGTCTGGAAAGTAAAATCAATGACCTAGGCTACGTTTTCCACATTGTAAAATATTTTAACATCCTCCTAATGAGGCATATTGGGTGAACCTTATTCAAAGATATGTATTAAGAAACCAGAATGTCATATGTGTTGTGTTTTTAAAGGGCAAAGATGACCAGGGAGGCTAACTAAGGGAATATGTTCTGACAGCAGGTTCACAGAGACAGTATTCAACATTAAACACAACCATGAGAACACTGCAATAAGTACATGAATTGAGTATCCTGATGCAGCTTGACAGTACTCACCAAGTTTCATTTTCAATCACATTTTGGCCTTTTGCGAGGAACTTAAAATCAATGTTAGCCTTCAAACCAAAGTGCATACATTAAATGATTCATGTTAGATCAAGTAGCTGTGTCGGAGAGCTGCAAAAATGTGCTTTTAGCTGAGCAAAAACATATTGGATGACTGTGCCGATAGTTCCCTTATTCTGATGTACATCTGAGGAACACTGCAATTTGGCAGACAGCTTCATCGAGACAACCTTCTGTCAGAGAGTAACACATACTGTACTGTGCTATACTCGAGATAACCATATGTGACCAAATAGCAATATACATCAGCAAAACACACACTGTATATTCGCAGTAACTAACCATACTGTTAGAATTTTTACAGCTCATTCCAAGACCTTTATCAAAATCACTTGATTAACAAAGATGTGACTGAAGCCCTTACCTAATGGAGCCAGCTCATTCAGTCGATAAGAGAGCTGAAAAAAACAAGCTCCAGATTGGAATTTGAAGAGACAAATAGCATGTGAATGATGCCATGCATTATTATGTCATCTCCATAGTCATCTAATGGCTATCTGGCATTAATAAAGGGAGGGAATTATACTGGAGCAGATGGTGAGAGTACATCGCTGGCTCAGGAGCTATTTATTAAATGCATTATTAATTATTTTCAACATGATGAGCTCGGCTGGCTTCCTTCTGGATCGACTCTGGGAAAGAGTTCTCTAACCCCTGGTGTCATTAGACCAGTTCTACACATACTATCACCAGCATGCTGTCAAGTTACCAAGACATATACAAGGTCATGTGCTGCGCTCACGGATTTCTATTAGTCTCATGTCTGAATGCATTTGCTACAATGTAAGCAAGCGAGCAACTTTATTTATGTAGCACCTTTCAGAGACACTGGTCACTTACTGCTTCACAGTCAAAGAAATAAAATCAAGCGAAATGAAATTCAAGCAAATACTAAAAAGACAAAAATTTCATCCAAATTATACAAGGGGAACAGACACAAGTCAAAACATACCATATGCTGCCTAATTGCCTGTCTGAACAGATGGGTTTTTATCTGCTTCTTAAGAGTACACAAAGGCCAAAGACCTCAAGCTTACTGGGAGACTAGTCCAAAGCTTAGGGGCTATGGAGTGGAAAGCATGATCTCCCTGAGTCTTAAAACACATCTCATGGTGTAAAGGTGCAAAACATCCACTAAATACTATGGAGCCTGGCCATGTAGGTGTTTATAAGACATTTATAAGTGAGCGTCAAAACTCATGGACTGGTCAAAAATCACACCAAGGTAATGCAGACTAGACCAAGAAGCTGAAGATAAGGCACCAGGAGTCTACTTTACCACAGACTAAAGGCTATCAGGAGCAATAATAAAGACTTAGAAATAAATCAGAACTTATTTGTCATCGAGCTCCAGTAATAGTTCTGGCTGTCTGAGCCCTGTGGCATGTAAGCAGGCAAAGTCAATGTGCTTTGAATTACACACAAACACACATGTTACACACATGCAGATACACACACACTCTAATGCCCAGGGTGCAAGCTGGAGGTAACAATTTCCTCACCTGAAACAGGCAGCCTGCCACCTGCCATGCTGCTCCACGCCCCCTAAACACACACACAAACAGACGCACCTATCCACATACACACAGGTGGCCAGGGACAGGAGTGTCACGACTCCACATCTATCGCAAACCCAAGTTCACGCTCTGCTGCTCCCACTAGCCAACTATCATCTCCAAACACCTTGCATAGTATCTCTGCTCCCTGTGAGTGATTTATAGACCACACTGCTTTTTCGCTAGAGGAATGTTTTGTTTTTGTTTAGACAGTTGGATGGGAAATGCATGCTGTTTGATTCACAAGTGTGGATAGACACAGGGAGGCAGCTGACTTGATTTTTTTTTAATCTTCCAAGACAACTCCAATGCATTTGAATGTAGTCTTGTCATAATTGCTGCATCAATTCACTGTTCACCCTACTGGACTGTGCGTTCTCTGAAATGGTGAATTTGCCCTTGATAGAGTTGAAAAGTAGCCTCAGCTATATCGTAGCTAATTGCATTAGCCTAGTTTGGCACACACACAACCTGTACAAAGCCCTTTGATAAGAAAAGTGTGAAATGCCAGTGTTCTAACAAAAGTAAAGTGGTGGTGATATTGACAAAATGTTGAGCTCTTACTTTCTGAGCAAAGCAATTTTAAAATGCAAATACTCTGGTTTAAAAACCCACTATAGGCTCTAAACATAAATCAGCAGCTTCACACTTTGAACCATAGCGTCCACGCTGACAGACTATTTTTCCTGCAATTATGGTGAGAAAACAACTATTATACAGCAAAGGCAAGAATGACAAATGATCAAGGAGGGCGATGAATACTGTACATACCTTCTCTCTGTCTTTTCCTCTGCCTCCTTCCCTCTCACCCAGTCATGGCCTGAACTGTAGTTGAACTGAGTCTCTTGGGATCCTTAGTCGGCAAGATCGTTAGCTGGCTGACCCACCAGGAAAGAGGTAAGGAGCGAAGGGTTAGAGGGGAGAAGGCTGGAGGAATAAAGGCAGCCACGGGCGAGGTGGGAGAGAGGATGAGGGAGGGGGACAGAGGTGCATTACATCCATGGTGAGAGCTCAGAACAACAAGGTTACTTCAGAGCACGATACAGCCTGCTCTCAGTAGTGCACCCTGTCCGCCTTACTGCATGCAGAATCACTTATCCAGACACAGAGAAACCTGTGACCCCCTATGCACGCAGACTACGGCGTAATAAAATTCTCTCAACTCGCTTAGTGCTTCACTTCATTCCTCCCTGCTCTGCACATCTTCCTACTCAGAAATAAATAGCTCAAAGTCTGGAATCACAAATACCCAAACAGCCTGCATGATTATTCCTGCCTTTCTACTCCAGTGTGTGATGCACACTCGGCTAACACAAGCGGCACATTTACAATAAAATACTGCCAGCGAATGAATGATATCAAATTGATACATCATCCACAAAGGCAACATATCAATCCAATTTGTCTTTGCACTTTCGTGGGAATATCAAAGAGCAGCTGATCAGTGGAATCGTGTATCCCACCCACTCCACCCACAAGCTGTTGAATGGCTCCTCAGAGCATAACAGCTAATGGTGCATGATGATTTTTCAGAGATGTTTTCATTATCACCTCTGAGGACACATTGATCTTTATGGTATTGGGTAGAGGAACACCACATAAAGTCCTCTTCCTGGACCTCTGTGCTCTCGCTGGATTGTGAATCACACAACACAACTGAACATTTTGTTTGTTTGTTTTTTAAGAAATTGCAAACTTATGCGGGCTACTGGTTTCTTTTATCGTTGCAGCTCTGGCCTTTGGTGCTATTATTTGATATACTCACCAAAGTAATTGATGAGATCAGTTCAGTTCAATTTAGCTTCAATTACCACACAACAATGCTGATGTAATTTGTTTTTGGAGCACTATGTAACATCATGGTTCCTTCAATACTGTTGCATGGACACAAACACATAGACACAAGCACATTCACAAGCCCAACAATATATCACACATATAGCACAGTTCCACACAGTGCAGTTCACTCATGGACAATGGATGCCTAAGGAGGTAAAGAGTTTCAAAGTCTGTATTGCAAAGCATTAGAAAATCTTTTTCAAATGGTTTGTCTCGTTCCAGAGGGAATATGTGGAACTGTTGGAACTGCTAGAACAGGTGGTGAGCTGGCTAAAAATAGGAAGGACAAGAAAGGATTTGGAGGAAGGTGAATGGATGAGTCAACCAAATACAGACTTGCACCCACGAAAACACGCGTTGTGTCCTTCGTGAAACAGTGTAATGTTAAGTTATGTACTTACATTACACTGCGTGCACAACAGTAACATACCTGTTGTAACCTTTGATCTTTTCCACACCCTCACCAAGTAGTTTTTTTTTCCTATCCTAAGCAACCTGTTGCCATTTCACAATGTTAATGACACATGTAAGGTCTGCCTTCACCATAGCAGCCTGTAGCTGGTACTCTACAACAGTAATATGCCATTTTGGGAGTCACTGGCAGTCAACCTAATCAGTCGTTCAGGAATGAGAATGTGTTGACTGTAGTTGTTATCACTCACAGTTTTCCTGTGCAATGAAGGTTTATTAGCTAAATTACAAGTGTGTTCACTTTCAGTGTTATGGCCAAGTAAAGCGGTAGTTGGTTTAGCTTGTTATAACATGTTTGAACATCTGACCACGTGTTTGTTGATCCATGGGACATATTTTTAGCGATTATGCTTCATGTACAGATCTCAGCAATTACTTTGGTTTGGTTCAAATTTTAATAAATAGTAGTTTTTCTTCAATGATGAACTGAGAAATGCTGGACTAACAAAATACACATTTTGCGTTGCGTTCCTGGATCAACATTTGCAATCAACCAATCAGTCCTCATGAGTCCTCATCAGTCCTGATGTCATCAATGTGCTGTGTCACCAGAGGTGAAGAATAAAATCCTCAGTAAAACTGAACAAAGTCCTTAACAGCATGTTTTTAAGTCATTCATTTTTTGGGGGGGTTATAATCTAGAACCTAGAGCTGTAGCTATATGAGCTACTGCAGAGTTAGCGAGTTAGCTTACGAACTTGGTAGGCTATGCCAATAAGTATAGAATATAGAATATAGTTCAACATTAGAAGGTCAGGATGATATTAGAAGCCTGATTTTGCTGTGCTCTTATTTCAATAGCTGAGACATCTCAATTGTAGTGTTGACACTGAAAAAAGAAACAATATATTTATTTCAGAACATGTAACAGACTTTTAAACTATATAATAAATTTTCGTAAAACATAATTTCATTAAGTAGTGTATTTTTGCATTTTTAATTATCAATATTGTTATTATTATCACTGTGAACATTTGTACACTACTGCAGGTCAGTAAACTGCACTCTTTATGATTGTTTTTGTAACAAATAAATCCGTGTTTTGAGCGCCAGCATTCTTCTCTTTCCTCATTTGCAGCAATATTTCTTTATAGTCTTCATAGCTCTCCATTATAACAACCTGTTCCTCTTGAGTGAAGTAGGAAGCGTGCGATCGGTCCATTTTGTGCAGAGTCAAATGCCGCACCAAACTGCCCTTTTTATGGGAACACATATAGAGCCCACTGAAGAAAAAAAAAAAAGAAAGAAAGGTGATAACCTCTATCGGATGCCCATTATCTCTGAGGTTGTTCTGGGGTTTTAGGTTTTGTCAAGCAAGCAAAGAAAGGCTGGCTATGTCGAACTTTGCAGCTCCAGCTAAATCAAGTCATGCAGCTGCCAACTCTTAAACATGAGCGTGAGGCTCATGAAATTAACACAGATCTCATGCTCTCACACCACCTTTTATCACGTCGCTTTTCCCGTCTTCATTGGAGTTTTTTTTCAAGTTCAGATGGCTTGAGGGGAAGAGCGTAACAAGGTTAAGATGTTAACACACTCATCATTATCAGCTTGAACCAAAAAAGCAAAAAAATCCAGAGGAGTAGCCAATTACAATGATTTGTGATTGCAACAAGCCTGCTGAGCAAGAATAGAGCCAAGAACAAGACTAGAACAACAAGATTACCCATTTCAAGATGCACCAATAGTAATATATAGCTCCTGTCTGTCTCCTAAGCAGGTCTCAAAAATGTCTGAATTTTCCAAAGATATGAGGCTTGTGAAAAATGGGTCCAGTGTTTGCTGTAGTGACTATGATGTGAGAGAATCAGCCATAATCAGTGTTAATGTTCTTCACCCACTGGAATCAACAGATTCAAGACCTACCACGAGTCTCCTAAAGGGATGGGTGAGTGGTGACACCAACATGGGTCTCAGGTCCTGAACCATCCATCCATTATCTATACCGCCTATCCCTTTCGGGGTTGCGGGGGGCTGGAGCCTATCCCAGCTACAATGGGCGAGAGGCGGGGTACACCCTGAACCGGTCGCCAGCCGATTGCAGGGCCACATACAAGGACAAACAAACATTCACACTCACACTCACGGACAATTTAGAGTCATCAATTAACCTAATGAGCATGTTTTTGGTCTGTGGGAGGAAGCCGGAGTACCCGGAGAGAACCCACGCATGCATGGGAAGAACATGCAAACACAGAAAGGCCCCGCCTGACCCGGGGATCGAACCGGCAACCTTCTTGCTGTGAGGCACGCGCACTACCTGCTGCGCCACCATGCAGCCCAGGTCCTGAACCATCTCTGGTTAAACAACGCTGGAGCGATGCGTTGCAGTTATACTAACATCAGTCGATGATGGTTCAATATTCAGCTGAAAGCACCTTCATCACTTAACAACTTATCTCTGTGGGATGACAAATGCAGCACAAATGTAACAATATGTGGACATGTGGTCTTGTTTCATGTATGTGTGTGGGTGGTGGGGATGTCTCACAGGTTTTAGTCACTGACCGAGATTTCAGTTTGACATTTGTATAATTCTATGACTTTGTCTGGTGTTACTCATGGTTAGAGTTATTGGCAAGCACCGCCCTAACATGTCTACGCATCCTCATTTGCTACTGTATGTGTAATGATCTAGAACTTCTGCACTGAAATCACAAAGAATTAACAACAAATTGGCCTCAGACTAGGCTGTCCTGTTACTGATCCTGTTACTTTATTCATGCCAGCCATGCTCACTTTGATCAGTCATAGAAATATTTTTGACTGAGCTTGTTTTGTAGCAACTTGTCAACGTTTTTGTACATAAAATTTAGCATCCGTTTATAGATTTTTCTTCTTTGTTCTTTTCTTTCTGGGTGCACTCATGCTTATCCGAACCTGCTCCCTCTCATTAGCCAAGAGTTTCATGCGAGAAGCTTTGCAAGGACTTGCAGTCATCTGCTTTGTGTGTAAAATTCCACATCTGTTCATGGATTTGTCATGTAATTCTCCAATGTAAGCCACAAAGGGCTTTTTTTTGTCTTTGAGTTCACCCTTCTTCTTTAGGAGACATATTCAGTCATTTTCGAGTTTCACAATGTGAAAATGTGGAAGATAACATTAATATGTCCTGATTCCATACCTCTCTCCTCTGCCATTTGAAGGGACAGATCTGGGGAGGGAACCAGCCAGGAGGGTGTCAGGGTGAATTTTCCAGGACTGGGCTTGGGGCCAAGCTCGTCCTCACATGTGACAGTTCTGGGCTTCAGTCTGGAAAAGCCTGCTGTTGCCATTCTCGGCATATTACCTGGATAGTCACGATGCCACCACAGCATGAAGATGTGAAAACCAGGCTTTGGAAGCGAATGTGCACTCCAGCGAGTGCCTGGAGATGGAAGACAGGTAATAGTGGTCACTGAAACTTTTTTAGATGAATCACTAAAGATTATTGAGATGAATGTGAATTTCCACCCATGTGCTTCTGTTTTGTCTTTGTCTTTTAGCTGTCTGAATGTGTTTTATTCTTGTCTTTTCTTTAGATTTACAGGTGAACAAATATATTCTGCAGAGACTGTGTGTTGACAACTTGATGTGCCCATTTATTTTTATTTGATGGTGTAACAGCATTGACAAAGTTTTAAATATCTATAGCAGCTGTAGCAATTTGATTACACTGTTTTACTTTAAAAGTATTTGAGTCAAAAAACGTCACCTGGGACTTGAATAATGGCATAACAGCTGTGTGTAGTTTCCTTTTAGCGCAGTTCATCTAGCTAAAGCAGTGTTATCCCATTGGGCCCTGAGCTTCCCTGGTCCACAAGGCAGCAACAACCTGTAGACCTGTCTCATGTAGGGGCTGATTTAGTTCTCCTGGGGTCTTTGAAGGGAGAAGAAAACAAACAAACTCGAGGACAGAAAAAGGAGACAAGGGACAAATTAGACCGTAGTGTGCTGGGACAAACACAGAGAGGTGAGTGAACAAAGACAAGTAGAAGAAGAAGTGATGTTTTCAGATGACTTAATAGGACGGAAGAGAGAAAGAGCTGCGAAAAGGTGCATGGAGAGTAAAGCCAGGAGAATTAGAGGAAGATGGACAAAACATGTCCAATATAGTGCATGCTGGCCGTGGGTGACAAAGTGAGAAGAGGGCCAGAGAGAGGAATCAATTAGGTTAACTAGAGAAGAGAATGTTGGAAGAATTTAAAAGTAACCACCATCCTCCTCGCTTTCTCTCCGCCACCCCTTGCTCTCTTTACAGTATCTCTGCTCATTCCCATCTCCTTCCCCACTGCCATTGTTTCCCCCTCCCTCTCTTCTCCCCCTGTCTCTGGCAGAGTGCTCAGGGAACACAGTCCTCCTCTGTCAGGCCCCCACACCCCGTCTTCTGCTTCACAGGTAATTAAATGGATTTCCTGTCTTGTAGTCGGCGAGAGAACATGACCCTGCACTCTGCCAGAGCGTGTCCAAAGGCACTCCAGGGCCGGCTCCCTGCACCATCTGCATCTCAGTGTCCGAGCAGAGCAGTGGCCCTAAACAAACACACTCCACCCTGGGGACTGTCAGGCCACAGGCTCCACGACTAAACACACTCCGCAGACACAGTGAGTGGTAATGAACTATGGGGAGATAGAGCTGTAAATACCAAAGACCTAAAGTACACTAACACACAGTACTAGAGATTTTAACAATATCTGAGCTGCAGTTATTGTCCAAGTCGGGCCAGTTATAGTACATCATGCTGTACAGAATTACAGGCATTTACGGTAAAGAGGAAGCACATTTTCAGAGAAGTCCCTCAGTTAGAACTGAAATGTGTAAGAAGAACGTATGAATTCTTACGAAAGACAGGCCAACCTTCATTCTACGCTGTTTATGTGTTGCATGTATGTCATTTACAACAGAGCATGAATGAGCACAGCTTAAGAGAAATCATCTTCCCCTCCCAGGATCAAGATGAAGATTATATCCAGTATCTTAAAGGGCTGTAAATTTTTATTCAACTTTCAAAGTGCAATTCAAACATGAGAAAAAAAACATGTGCTGTCTAATCATTTGTACAAATTCATAACTGCAATGTAATGTTCCTAAAATGCACTGTCTGACAGACCCACTGCATGCCTTGCATGCTAATGCCAAATGGAGAAAATTACTGTTGCAGAATGGATCATGATGCCAAACCATTTGAGAAGCAATATGAGGAAGCATTCTGGACTCCACACCATGGGTGGAGAAATCATGGATAAAGTTAAAGTGGCTATGTTCAATAGTTTTAGAATAACAATAATGATAACAATTATGATAATGCGAAAACAATGAGACCACAGAGAATCATTACCTAAATGCAGCTGCCCTCAGCTTTGCGAGCTTTGTAGTGAGTCTCAGCTCATTGTTTAGCTCTCTGCCCCATAAATTTACTGTTTTGTTCCACTCTCACTGCTCTTTAAGCACAGTTTTCAACCGCAGCAGTTTCCTGCAAAAAAAACTCTAAAAACCCACTGTGCACTACCTGCTCAGCACCCAATAGCAGACAGACACAGTTAGCAACTAGCTGCTGAACACAAGGGAGCATTTAGCAGCTAAATAGCCAGATAGATAGATAGATCCCTCAGCAGGTGATAGAGAACAAATCCAGAGCTAAAAGAGAGTGAATTTTGGGCTTACACTGACGAGAAATATGACTTGAAATATGTCTTGAGTCAGCTGATTTAGGTTTAAGGCTGTTTGCTGACTTGATTAAAATGCAACTGCTTAACAGTAAAGGTAGCCTTTTACTCAAGTGAGGCAGCATGAATAAATGAAACATCAATTCTTCAGACCCTTCGGGATTAGGTTACATGGATTGCGTTCATGCCAATAATCCGTTATCTAGATTTTTTTTTTTTTTTTTTTTTTTCAATGACACATCTAGTATATAAGTAATGAGTCATACTGGGGCCTAAACTCCAAACTGTCTGGCATGTATCATGACATATGACATATGTCATATATGTTCTATAAACGTGTCTTTTTATCCCTTCATGTTAATCTCTCAGAAGAAACCAGAGGACATGGGAGATAAATGTGGTGTGAAGTCAACAGTATGAAAGCAAGTGGCTCCCAAGGGCAGCAACCTACTGTCCTACCCCCCACTGTGAGGAACTTACTCCATCAGCAGGGTCTGAGTGCACTTCAAATAGAGGCCCAAAGATTATCGGCGTGGGAGCAGATCTCGCTCTCAGCTGCTGCACTTCAAGCATCTTGACACAAGACTTCATACTTCTGTCACGAAAAAGAATTACACCTGACAGTCTGCTTACGGGCATGGGAGAATGTGTGTGCACGCACAGGAGTCAGTCAAAAACGATGCCGTCAATGCACTGAGCCCAAAATGTCTACTTGTAAGTTGTACTGACAGTTTAAGTGGTATTAGAACATCAGTAACAGGTACAGTTACTTTGATACACCTACGTTCTGTTACAGCTGCAAATTAAGACACTTACAGACAATTCTCCTAACCCTGAATTTTCTTTACGGTGCACATTGGATAAAAATATGACATCTTGAATCCAATGAATACAAATTAAAGAAAAAAGTTTTTAGTGGAGTCCTTGTAGAGTCAGCGGCCCATGGACTGGGATCTAAATCAGTGGTTCCCTCCCTGGGCATCCAGGGAGAGAATCAAACACTGATTCTTCTAAGCACAATTTGAGACTTTTCTATTATAATTTTCTTGAAAAATACTGAAAAGTTTCACCAACTCTGACCACTGAAAATTAAACATTTGCCAGATTACACAGTCTGAGAAGGCCAAATTACTCATTGGTTCATGCATACCCTGGTGCAAGAATTAGATAATGTGATCGCAGGGGACACGAGCCTGAGAGGATGGGAAACACTCATCTAGATAATGGTAATAATCTTGATGGCACAAAATACACCTCAAATAAAATTCAAGTACAGTAGCAACTCAGAAGATTTCAGATGGTCATGGTCGAAGAAAGCAAAAACAGTAGATCTACTAAAAGTAGATCAGATGTTCATAAAGAGGTCTCCCATGTCCATTGGATGTGGGAAAAGAGCAACTGTTTGCTACATTAATGTTGCATTTGGAGTTTGCTGGCCAAAAAATCAGATGTTGTAGGTCTGAATAAAAGTATGTAAAGTATGTAAAAACACTGCACCACCTAAGGTTATGTACTGGAAACGTTACTTAATCCTAAGTATTATGAGCAACAGTCAGTATCAAAAGCAAATGTATGCTGGAAAATGGCCACTGTGAATGTTATTTTATTAAATATTATGTTATTAGATGCCCTGCAATCGGCTGGCGACCGGTTCAGGGTGTACCCCGCCTCTCGCCCATTGTAGCTGGGATAGGCTCCAGCCCCCCGCAACCCCGAAAGGGATAGGCGGTATAGATAATAGATGGATGTTATTAGATTAGAATTGCTTGTATTAATGTGTAAGAAGCATTTTACTGTTGTAGTTGTCATACAGCCAAATTTGACTACTTCATATACTGTTGGACTGTTCAGTGTGTAAAAATGCATCTTTCGTCATACAGTTGATCAAACTGTTTTTTAATATATTTATTGAATTGTAGTGAAGTAAGACAGGTACACACTGGCATGAAATGGAGTACCTAAAAAATCACAACAGACGGCAGTGCGGCTTATCAAATGTCAGATAATTGTTATATGTGCTAAAGCATAAATCTGCTCTCTTTTGCAGAGCAGATTCTTCACTAGAGGAGAGTGGTAGCTATCTCAGGTCACGGCTCAAAGCACTGCCTGCCTGCAGTAACCACCCCTGGAGACTGGAGGTGGACTTCGCTATTTCCCTGGCCTAACGACCCTGCCATTAGCAGGCAATTGAGATGAACCAATAGAAATCACAGCTCGCGCTCAGAATTCATTAACTGCGAGAGCGTGACGAGTCACAAGAAGCACATTGAGGCTGAGCGGGGCAGCGCTGCTCGACTTTTTTTTTCCTCACCATGACCGCCGAACATAAATCAGACAACGAGACACCGTCATTGAGACAGAGCACCCCTGGAGTCTCTCTACTAGTCAGGAAGGAGTATGCAAATGAGGACCTTGACCCAAATCAAATTCCAGAGCCCGTTCGTTAATTGCAAATTACAGACCCCGGCACCCCAATCAACAGCCTTTTAAGGGAATGATTTCAGACTCATTTTTGCAATCCTCAGAAAAATATGAAAGGGCAAGAAGAAGATGCAAATGTCTGGATATGTGATGCACACAGCAGCATGGATCAAGCAAAGCATTTGTGATCAATTCAGCTTGCCAGTGGACAAAGTGACTGCTATGACCAAGAAGAGTGGAAGTGGTCCTGCTGTAAATTAGAGGATTATAAAGATGTAAAAATCTCTTTCCCAGCTGCCAAAATGCTCAGAACTGTCATCTCATCCCCTCCTCAGTTAGTCAGCAAATGAAAGTGCTGCTTTATGGAGCCGGTTGTCTTATTACCGTTTAGAATGGGCCAGAATGTGGCAATCTTCTTCCAGCATTAATATAACATGACAGGCCAAAAGACATCAGTTTGTTAAATGCAAATCTCCCCAGTGTTCCTCCATGTCTCCATCATTGTTTTGTCAAGTGCCCTGCAGGCCCAAAGACAGCAAATGAGTCCCAGTTCATATTTTGTTTTCTAGCTTTTCACACCTCAGCTGTTTTCTAACAGACTGCGAATGGCGGAATACAATATGCACAATTTACATAGTCCCCCTGAAAGTGGAAAGGTGCATTTTGTTTCTTTGCATTTGGAATGTGCTCCTTGTCACCTAAGTGATTGTGACAGGTACTTTGCTTTCATTATTTCTACTATCTGTTTGTCAGCAAAATGGTCTCTCTCTCCTGCTTTCGTGCCTCATAATGCAGCCAGAAAGACGGAGAGCTAATCATGTCATGATGTCTGTGGCAGCTGAACTTCTGTATTATCCTGAGCAGACCACACACAGACAAACATATGCATGTCTATACACTCTCTCTCTCTCTCTCTCTCTCTCTCTCTCTCTCTCTCTCTCTCTCTCTCTCTCTCTCTCTCACACACACACACACACACACACACACACACACACACACACACACACACACACACACACACACACACACACACACACACACACACACATGCACCTACTTCTCCTCATGCTCTTACTTGTCTCTGAACAAACTCAAACACACACTCAGACACATGCACTGCTGAAAATCAGGCTGTTGGGAGCTGTGAATGAAGCAATATTGTAACCTCAACCTATATGGCACTTTCCCACTGTGGGTTCAGCCAATGAATTATCCCCTCCAATAAATCCTGTTTGGAGGATAATCCTTTTCCCATCTTCTGGACAGACACTTTCTGTAATGAAATGGCCCCAGGTCCTTCCCTGTAACCCAGTCCCATCCCGAACCTCTAACTTTGCCTGTCTCAGGGGAAAGAAGGACTTACAGTGTGGCTTCAACCCCACTCAACCTCTGCTCAGCTTCAGTGGCTTTGTCACCTCCCACCTGCCCCCACACCTAACCCATCCCCACGTTACTTCTTCCTCTTCTTGCTCCAGGTGCAACTTCATTTCCTGTAGCTCCACTACAGTACCTCTGCTGCAGATCCCTCACGGCTCCGCTGTCTGCACTCACTCATCCTTGCTTCCCTCTTTTCTCTGTTTTCCCTTTCCCCCCTTTTCTCCACGTTTCTTTTGCCTGTTTAGCTCCAAAAAAAAAAAAAAAAAAAGATGGAGCCAAGCTCAAGCAAACTCTCTCCACATCTGATCATCTGAGTCTGGGCAAACACGAGCAGAAAAGCTTCTACTGCTGTAATGAGATGTCTTGCTGGGTCATATTCGCTGTCTCCATTTTCTAAGAACCCAGTTTTATTTGTGTCCTGGGTTTCTGGTCAGCAGGGGGGCTGTAGCTGGTGTTATATAGCGGTGGGAAGGCAACCTAAGCCAGGGTGGAGCGGGAGGTGTAAATGACATTGGTGCAGAGCCGAGAGGAAGCTCTCTGGGGCCTGAGATGGATGCAGGATGCAGTGCAGAACTCTGGGAAGACTAAGCCAGGGTTTTACCCAGTAATTGGGTTGCTTGGAGCAGCTGGCAAGCTGGGCAAGAAAAGCTTTGTAAACAATGCTGCACGTTGAAACACTGGAGAACTGGTGAAAATGCTCTCCACCAAGGAAAAACTTTTCTTTCCTTTGAAGTACAAAAATCAGAACAGTTTGTCTATCTGTCTATCTGCAGTCTACCTCCACTCTCATCTACAGCAGCATTCAAACACCGGAGAATCAGAGAAGAAGAAGTTTGAGGAATGTATGTAAATCACATTACATTCATTTCGTAGATGCTTTTGTCCAAAGCGAATTACAAGTCCATGGAGAAGCAAGAGCCAGATAGAGTCCAAAATTGCTAGTATATCCCTTTCAAACAAAGACCTAAAAGAAAGCTACCACTCACAGTAGATACTGAAGCATATGAGTTATAAAAAAGGCTGAATCAAGTCAACTTGAACCTGTGGGAAATGTTTTTTTTAGCCAGCACATCAAGCTTTAAACACAACACACACACACTGTGTTATCACCATAGTTGATCAAGTGGATGAGCTGGCAAACAGGTGCCTTTTTTACACATTCAGCAGGTACAGAGCAACATTAGCATTCATTTCAAGTAATGTTTCCAGCAGCCTGATGAGCTCTGTTTTGTTCTTTACCAACTCATGAGGGAAATATCTGGCTCTTTAGCTGCTGTTCACCAGCTAGTTGCTAATTTTGGCTGTCTGCTGTATGGTGCTAAGCAAGTTACGTACAGTGGGTTCATCAAAGTTTTTTTTTATTTAATTCTACTTGTCAGGGGGTGGCTGGAAACAGCTGTCTGCTGCTTAAGAACAATAAGAACAGGGAGATGGAAGCAGAAAGATGCCAAAATGCTCTGTACAGCTGAGGAGAACTGCAGAGTTGGTAATATTCTGTCCTTCTTAAAGCAAATTATTGTTTACAGTCAAATTTAGTTAACTGTTTCATTTCTTAACCTTTCATATTTAGACTTTGGATTGATGTGTGGACACTAAACAGCAAAAATCACTGTCTGGAACGTTTACATCAGTAACAGGCCTGTGCCGTCACTGATCATTTGAGGAGCATGAAACACTGTTTTTCATCAAATCAGTCAAAGTCTTCATTAAATATATGAACATGCATGAAATACATGTAGCCAAAAACATCTGGTAAGGCCTTCAGATACTATTCATAAAAGGACTTCTGCCACAGGCCAAACAGCAGCTGCTCAACTGGTCCAGCAGCAGCCGTTCACTCCTGCTCATCTTTTTGTAAGTGTTGTCTCCATCTCCCACACCCCCCGTATCCTCCCTGGGCTCCGACAGTCCCTCACCCACCCCCGCCTCACCCTCCCCATATCTCGTCCATGGACACCTGGCTGATACGGACGCTAGAAGGCTGGAAGCATCCCCTACTATCATCATCTTAGTCTGCCAGGCATGTGCCACACTGCCTGCCTGCCAAGCCTGGGAGCAAGCCTGCCCTCTCTCTCTCTCTCTCTCTCTCTCTCTCTCTGATGGTGCGCGCATGTAGAATAGGTGTGTGTCTGAATATAATCTAATGTTTTGGAGACTTGAAACTCCGCTCCGGACCTCACAAAACAAGACACATAGTAGGTGCAAGAACACACACTCTAGTAGTAGTGCAATTATTAATATCTTACTTTATACTATAAACAAATCCCCAGTGTAGAAGTTTTCGATTTTCCATGATTGCCTTCAAAATATTAGATGTTATCTGTGAGGAGATGCAGCATAACTTCAAAACCTTTGGGTCACAGTTGTTCTGAGCTTCCTCTGCATTCGTCTCCTGAGGTCAGTGTATTTATTCCCATCCAAGACATCTGATGTCTTTGATCACATTACTAGGAACTCTGCTTCCCCTCTCTGTTTAACCTATGTTTCCCTGTTAATCACTGGGATCCAAGCTGTGTATCAACGTGCCTTTGTGTTGGCTTTGATACCCCCTTTCCCTTATGTGGCTGGGGAATGTTAATCTTAAAGATGCGCTAAGTTTTTCAATTAATTGGCATCATTAGCGAAATGGTCGACCCACGGTGCAGAGAGACATGATAAATGGGCTGGTGGAAGGGAGCATGAGAGGAAGCGAGAACCCTTGCTGTCTGGCAGGTGGATGTGTGTCAGAACATGTGAGGTATCATTATCCTTTGTTTACCAAAGCCTACAGTGTAAAGTGTTTGACATCCAAAGAACGGGCTGTTCATGTTCGAGAAGATATGTCAGACTCTGAAGTAGGCTGAGAATTTTAATGTTCCTGTTAAGTTTCCCTCTGCAGAGACCACTGACCTAAATACAAAAGAATATGGCTGCAGATTTTTTGTGTTTTCTGGTTTTCTGGAAGCATGTGCATGCAGGAATCTGTGTTTCTGTGACTATGTCTCACCCACATACCTTGAGAAGTCTGCAAAATAACACATTGGTAATGGACCTTGTTCTGTTCCTTTCATCCAATCATCATGGATTTATTTGAGTAGAGGACACACTCTGCCTATTTATCAGCACTTCTCCATTATTCTGTCAATAACACACATCTCCCCCCGCTCTCTATGTTCATTTCATTAGTGTCATATATGGAGCAGTCTTTCTCAGTGTCATCACAGCCCTCGGGCTACAGCTGAGCCTCAGCTGTCTTTATCAGAAGAGGAGGATAAGGAGGAGACAGGAGAACAGTTAAAGTGACTGTGTTATTTAGTGCATAAGTGCTTTGGGTCAAAAGCTTATTTTTGGAAGATACGTGAAGCCCTTTCAAAGCTTGTATGCGTTTTACGATACATACAGGTATCTGCCTGTGTGTATATTGGTGGAAGATGTAATGTGTGCTGAGGTGTTGAATACCTGACAGGTTGCCTCATTTGGGAACATCATTAATACTCCGGTCATTTCCCATGATGCCCCTGCTGAGGTCGGGGTGAGTGGTAGTCAAGCGGATGAGAAAAGGATGTGAGAAGAAAAAAAATCTATGCACTGCTCCTTTAAAAGGGGCATTTAAAGAAGCTGCCAAGTCAATAAGCAGGGGATTTAGAGTAAGGAGCTGGGAGCCAGCATTTTAAAAGGTCAACAGAGTAGTCTTTAATGATTTCCCTATTAGCAATTTTTAGGGGAGAGGACGGCTCATTTGGTGCATGTCTGAGCTCATCTATGTAAATAACATGACGCCTAGGAAGCTGAAGTCAGTCAGCAGATCTGTGACTTTGAAAGCTGAGTTTTCAAGACCAGCACAAGAATTTTATAGGTATGAAACATCGGCTGCACTGAGATTTAGTCACTTTAAGCCATTTGAATAGTGAGAAATTTTGGATACTACTTCTACAACACTCACTAACGGCATAAAGAAAATATTGGTTTTATACTACTACTACTACCATACTGCTATTAATACTGGTGTGACCGGGCTTTTACTACAACATATTCATAGTCCATTCACACTTAATGATGATAAGTAGTTAAAAATGATAATTAAGCAAGACAAAATGCACATCAGCACACTATACACGTGTACAGTAAATATATGAATTAAATATTCCTTTCAGAAAGATAAGTTACTGCACACAGGATTGAGGTAAAGAGGCATTCAGTCTGCACAAACATGTAGAAATGCTAAAATTAATTAGGAGGGAACGTAATTAAATGAGATCAGAATGCACAAAGTTGAGTTGTACAGCTTCCCTATTGATTTTCCTCCACATCAATGATTTAACTAATTAATTTTATCTATTAATATTTATGCATGGGGAAAATTATTCATTAATGAAACGTCAGAATTGAATAGATATCTTTTCTCTGTTTCATCTTGACATGAGGGTGTTTTGACAGCCCTCCTCCCATCTGGAGATCTTATAAGAGCAAGAACAGACTGCTTATGAATATTGACATTTCTCCAGTCCGGAAAACGGGCAATTTGTGTTGAATTATTTCAGCCTATCAAGTATGTATAGTTCTGAATTTATTAAACAAACTTGAAAGATTTATTAACCTTCCAAGCGCATATCTTTTGGCAAACATCATTTTCCTGATCTGAGCCCCATTTTTTTAAATATTTTTTTTATTTTATTTTTTTCAGCACCACTTCAATGAACTGTGCAGTTACGGCCTGCTGATTATTGTTGGACAGATGGTTCTCCTCATCAAATTCTGTCTACAGGTTTTTCTGCTTATCCAACTCCAAATTAAAACCCACAGTGGTATTGTTTTTCATAAAGCTGCTATTATTTAAGCATTTCCTTCTCAGCACCTCTGAGTTAGCGGGGACCCACCAATACCCTTCGGTAGCCTCACAAACACTGTTTTTGATCTAGTTTTGTGTCTCATCACAGTACGTGATGAGGGCATATTGTAATTAATCTCTTCTCCTATCTGACTGTTAGATCTTTCCCTGCTAATGTTGTCCTGCTGGCCTGATCTGGGGAACATTAGTTGTTTTGTTTTGAAATGTGTCAAGCATGAAGGAACCATTAACAACTAAGCCCCACCGGCTGCCCTCTGGCACATTGTTGCACGTTGTTGCTGTATCTATGTGATCTTTTCTCTTTTGTGTTTTTAATATAGTCTTCCCAAGGATAGCTTCCTTTTGATATAAACTTCTAAGCTCAGTAGAGGATCTTTTGTGGGGACTTCAGGTAAAACAGTAGCCTTTGTAATAATTTAAAAGCAACTGACAGCGACAGGACTCTGCACTGCAGGATCTGAGTAAGTATTGTAGTTAAATATTGTGATTTTAGTTACACAGAAATCCATATTTGTCTCCATTGTCACATTAATCACATTCACTTCTGCCATAATCTTATAAAAACAAACCACAGAAATTACAGCATTACTAAATCATCATAAGGTAATCGATGCTGTAATGTGACACTGTTTTTATTAAACATGTAATAAGAGATTATAGGCACAGTAGTAATAATAATCCTCCCCCTTTCTTATGAGATCTGTGTGCCTGTGTGTGCGTGCAGCTGGGTGTGTGTGTGCTTTCTTTGTTTGCCACAGTACTAATGAGTTGACCTCGGCCCCACACGGCCAGGAAAAAAATATCTTTAAAGTGCTAAGCACTGCTTATTATTTAAGTGTCACCGCCACTGTCCAGGGTATCAGTGGGGTACGTTTGTGGGTTTTTTATTCATCTTTCTGCTGCCCCAGTGCTGAGTCTGCAGGCCATTAGTTCTGTATAGAAGCACAGAGGGACCGACCGTGGAGTCGGTGAGGTAGTGTAGGACTTAGACAGCACAATATCTCACTTTCTAAAGAATATTACTTTACAGAAGCTGAAAGAAGAGTTCATAATGAGAGAATAACCAGTCATGGAGGCAGAAGCCAGACTGCTGTGCAAGGATTATTTTCATAGCATGAAGCAAAGGAAAAGGATAACCTGGTGTTTCACTAGTTAGAGCCAATGGAAGGCAAGAGGGCTAAAAAACAAAAGCTTCGGGGCAAGGTCATCATTTCTATCCACGTGGCATCCACAGAGAATATCTGTGCAATGGTTTCAGTCGGCAACTGGTGTGTGTGTGTGTGTGTGTGTGTGTGTGTGTGTGCGTGTGTGTGTGTGTGTGTGTGTGTGTGTGTGTGTGTGTGCGAGCAGTGTGTGTGTGCGAGCAGTGTGTGTGTGCGAGCAGTGTGTGGTGCGAGAGGGAAACGAAGCAAGTGTACGAGTAAAGGAGCAGTCGATGAAGAAAGAAAGAAAGAAAGAAAGAAAGAAAGAAAGAAAGAAAGAAAGAAAGAAAGAAAGAAAGAAAGAAAGAAAGAAAGAAAGAAAGAGGTTCTTGGAGTCATTTATAATGTGGCAGCCCTGCTCTTTTCATCTCCCAGGGTGTGTGGCTCCTCGGCGGTGTGTGTAGCCTTGAGGGAAACACCAGACAAGGACAGAGCTGGGGTTGCTGCTGACGCTCTGGCGGGGGAGATACATCTTGTAGCACAGCATGCTAAATGACAAAATGATATCTCATCAGAGGGCCACCCGTGTGTGTGTGTGTGCCTGTGTGTGTGTGTGCGTGTGTGTACATCTCAGAGGGAAAGTCCCCGGATACCTCAATGTGTATATGCTTTCATGGAGGAGCACTGTAGCATGCTGTTTGCAGAGAAAGCTTTGAGTTGCTGCTGTTGTACTCCGCTGGTAGACTGGAAACATTGCAGGACGTCTGCACTGCAGTGTCTAACTGTCACATATCTCAACATCTGGATAAACACTCCAGAAATGTCTGCAGTGTATATGTGCAACACTCAGTTGAGCTTTTGCCCAGCTTGCATATGAAATGTGCATCAGCCTACCTCAAAGTAATCCCCAGAATATCCACAAAACAAAGTACACCACAAACTGCAAATGAAGCCAAGAAAACTGCCAGCTTGATGGATTTTTTTTTTATTTTCACCCACTCTGAGATTCCACACCCGCTATGTATAATGCAGCATAAGCTGCCATTGGCCATGCCGCCTTCCCACCCCTGAAAGGTCGAAGCAGCCATCACGGCGGTACCAGAAAGATCCACAGAGCAACCAGGGCAAAGGTACTTGAGGGGCGGACAAAGCCCAAATAAAGCTTTTAATGCGCTAGCTATTGATCCCTTCACTGAAATAAACTCAGGAGTATTGGCAGGCCCAGAATCCCACTTTGAAGGGACTCCATAATGAAGCTGGTCAATGCTAAGCTGTCCGCAATCAATCCCCCACATAACAGTTAATTACAAGTGAGGCTGCCATCAAGCAAAGAGGGGAGAGAGGCGGGCTGAAGGCAAAGAGGGGGAGAGGTGGAGCGCTGTGGGATGAGCTTTGTCAAGGCGAGGGGGTGGAGGAAGAATATTGAGCGGTTCAAGACAGGAGATATGAAAATGAAATGCAGCAAGTAGAGCGTGTGTGTGCATATGTGTGTGTGTGAGCGTTTTTTCTAGCATGTTTCTCATACAGACTATATAAGAGGCAGCTACTTAGGCGCTCCTGTACTGAGTGTGTCAGTTTCTCCTCAGTAATAACACTAAACTGCGCACAGCAACCTGCTGTGCATGTTAGCCCGCTCCTCAAACCACCCTGTCACACATCTATTAATGAATTGAGACAGCAGCATTTTATAGACAGCATTGTGGTTCTTTTCTTTTCTTGTCATAGGTGTACTGCACATACAGCGTTTGATGACCACTGACTGCAGTTTTCCTATTTAAGAATCTTAAAGCCTTGCTGAGCTTACTGTACATGACTGATGAGGTACAGTTTTGCAAGCTGCAAATTTCTTTAAAGAGTAATGTAGCAGAAATCTGTTGCGGAGGCGCAGTAAATGATACCTATCTGATGTATTTCAGAGGGACCGGTGGACTGAAGCCTCTTGAGAGCGTCGTTTAAATCCCAGCTGTTGACCTTTGTCGAATCAGGACTTTTCTTTTATTATTCCATCTCTGACGCTCTCCTCTACTGTGCCTTATGAAAAAGAAGTCCTATAAAAATGTATGCGCCATGAATGCCTAATGTGGTTGTAAACACCTCTGTGACACCACCTCGTGATCTGCTCAGACAATGTAAACAACTGGTGTCAGTGGCAGCACGGCTGAGAACTATCTGTGAGACCAGGGTCCAAACACTGCCGTCTCCTAATGGCTGCTGTCTTCTGCCTCTGTTTGTGCATGTGTGCGGGTGTTGTGTGTGTCTTGCAGGCTAATGGATTTACTGGAGATGGCGTCGGGTATTTATTACCATGTGTAATTGAATGCAATGATTATCGTTGTTGTGTAATGTGATTTTAATGTGGCAGCGATGGTTATGTATAAGGCCTAATGACTTTGCCTCCAAGGGGGTATGGCTCCCAATTAAAAAAAATCTAAATAAAAATGGGGGAAAATGTACCAGAGTATGATTTTAATTCGTCTCTCTTCCCCTTTTCCACTCGCGACTAATACATTTGATAATTTAATCAACATGCTACTCATTTAATCAGCGTCTTCTCAATAACGAGCTTGCCCTTTTTGAGCCTTTGTTTACATGGGTGGTCATTAAGTCAAAGGTCTGTGCGCATCTCTATCTGTGTTTGTATTCCGACCATACAACGCTCACATCGAGCCAAAGCTGAGGATCCTAATTGCTAACATATTTTGCAGGAACTGGATTAGCATTTGATTTTTAATCCTGACAGTTAAATGCATGATTAATGTCAACTGTATGCCTGAAGACAGTAGGATCAATAACCATAAAGTGAATTATCATAATCACCCCCAGTCCTACACATACTGTACAATTCATGATAGCTGTGAGTTAGAATTGATGTTTGTTATGGCCAAAATCCACAAGCTAACACACACAAAGAGGCTCCCAATAGACGCACGACAACTCATCAGTTATTACACTCCTGCTTATTGACCTCTCGGTTTAGTTTGCACCATACTGCAGGAAAATTAAAGCATCTCCAAATAAGAAGCTCTTGTAAGCAGCTGCTGCAGAAATTGAACTCACAAATACACATGTCAGTGTGTACGCACTCATACACAGACACACAGGAGCACACTATAAAACACCTCCACCTCTCCCCTGCACACATCCTGCTCACTCTCACTTCATTGTAAATCTTTTGTACTGGCACTCGCACGCAACCCATGTGCACACTTGCAAATGTTAGTACACACACGCACACCTGCACACACGCACTCATACACCACACTCACATTACACAAAGCAGGGGCTTTGCTCGACATTATTAGTTTTGCATTTGGGCGCTCTGCCCAGAGTAACAGTATGGATTTTTGCCTTGGCTACCTATAATTGGATGAGTTAAATTTCTCCATTCATTACATGTGCATCTGACCTCTGGACCCCAGCAGCTCCTGTGTTTTATTAGCACTCTCAGCCCCTGATAATAGGGAACCCTTTCCCCACCAACACTCCCCCTCTCTCACACACGTTGTCTCCTCCTCAACAAATTAACCCTGTGTGTTCAGAGTGTCCCTGTCCAAGAAACTGAGAGAGAGAAATAAGAGAGGCAGAGAGAGAGAGAGAGAGAGAGAGAGAGAGAGAGAGAGAGAGAGAGAGAGAGAATAACCAATATAGAGCTTTAAGTGATCGATTTGAGGATCAGTGCATTAACAGAAGAGTTAAATATCATTTTCTATGCAGAGCTATATTTAATTCTGGTTTAACAATTCTTGGGAAAAAGGTGACGTTTGTCCTTGTTGTCCACTGGACTGGAATTTTCCTAATTTACCAAACTTAAATATAAATAAATCAAATCATTACTTGAATCAATTTCTAAAAATTGTGATCTTAATAGTTCAGGAAAAAAAAAAGCAATGAATTAGACTTTTAGACTGAACGTAAAGTGAGAAATATACCATGCATAGATTTCATGAAGCAGCAGTGATGATACTGTTGCCTTAAAAAAGGTGAAAAAAGAAGAATCCAGTCACACCAGTGATTCAGTAAGAGATATGTGAATTCCAGCCTGATTTTTCTAATCATCCCTGCTACAGCGATGTGCTTTGTATGCATACCATGGCCATGTATATTTCATGGGAGCATGTATGTTTAACATAGCCATATATACCATATGTGGGCATGATGTATAGATACTGACAACAGTCCTTGACATTATATGCACAATTACTCTTTGCCCCTGCAGTAAATCCTCAGGTTCAGCATGGTAAACAAAAAAGCAGGGAATCTGTGTGGAAGAGAGGGGTTGAGCATGACACAAGGTCAAAGCTATTGTGGACTTCATCTGTGGCTTTATACAAATAACACGGATTGAGAATCCATTTGTCACTGAGTATTTCACGGAGATAATGTATGCGGCAGCAAACGTCCACATCCAGCAGCAGTGGCACAGAAATCAAGAGAGGAGAAGGCTTTGGCGAATCCAGACGTTGAAGCTCTCACACTCAGATCTCCCTCCTCCCTAAACGGCCAGGTGACACCTTACTGATCGAAACCATCTTTCAAGGCCAAGAACTTAAAGCCTTGTGTGGCACATTCAATGACCTGCTGTAGACAGTAATGTTGTTGGCTATGGCTCTCTGAGGGCCTGATGCACAAGTATCTGCCCGACTACTGACTTTTGGATAAGAGCTTCTGACAGCTGCAGAACAATGCTAATGGCTGCTCTCTTGCAGCAGCCAATGTGCAATCAGCTCTGCACTCTGCTGTTAAAACTTTACAACAGTAATGTATGCAAACATGAATTCCATTTATTCCCCACCAGGTCCCAACGGGCAGGCCTTAAAGTTGCAAACTGTCTTACATCACAAATTACTCCGCTGGCACTTAATGCATTTTATATCACTCATAATCCTGGTGTTCCACACTAATTAGTTGGAGTTGCCAGCATGCATATTTCTCCTCATTATTTGGTAGCATCAGACTCTTTTCCTTGCCATTTCCAGCACTCTTGGGTGGAATGCTGTTTTCATGGGTCTTTTTTTCTAACATGTTTTTTCCTTGTAGGAGAAGAATTTGCCACCAGTGAAGAAACTATTTTGTTCTTATGACAGATAACTCTCTCAGCAGACCCTGAGCATGTTGTTATGTTCTGATGAGAGGGCTGCTGTAAGAAGAAGTAATTAAACTTCATACTTATTGAGCAAGTAAAACCAAATTGCAATGCGTCAATATCGGCTACGAAAGTGCTGCAAAGTGAGAAAATGCAACCAAATAGAGAGACATAGCACAAACGGTAACAGAAAACTGTTTCCAGGGGACACATAAAAGTGATGAACAGGTCCAGACAAGGCTAGGACACGCATGTTGTCTAAACCATAGATTTTAGCTATTTTTCCAACAACACAGGGATAGCCATCTTCAATAACTCCATGAGTCACAAACCATGGCAGCAATTAGCGTGTCCCAGCCGTGTTCATCACCTTTAGTGTCCCCTGGACACTTTCCATTGTTGTCTCTGCTATGTGCAGCATTTCTGTATTTGGTTGTGTTTCCTAATCCTGCCAGTTGATGAAAACGTTATCCTAATTTGCTTGTGTTTTGTCTTTTTTCATGTGTTTTCTTAAGTTGTAATGTGTTTAGCTCTCAGGGCCAATGTAACAACCCCTGAAGCTAAGCTGGAAATCAGTCATGAAACACATAAACAACAACAAGCCACATCATTTTTCTCCCATTCATTTTGAGGCTTCCAAAGGAGTTCTGTTTGAATGTAGGCCATCCAGCTGTCACCCAGAAAAATCCCAGTAAAATCACCTTGGGTCCTGTCATACTGTCCTGGCAGTTTTCCCATTAGTCACCGTCTGTGGACACAATCCAGGATTCTTCTCGAGACAAATCATCACAACTCATCACATTATCACAGCAGTTTGTCTCTTCAGTGTTTAGTTCAAAGAGGTCGGTGCTTACCGAAAAGCACAATCTTGTAGAAATAACATTATGTACATATATGAAGTCTTCTTTAGTGTTTTGTTTTTTTCTGTAATCTAGTTTTCCGTAGCTCAGTTATATGATAGTACAATACTTTGCCACTCAGTACACTGCATTCATCACTTTGCATTGCTTACTGTTTAATGCAGTGATTACAGTAAATCCCATCACTTTGTCTTCTAAATGATCATATCACACAGCTTTATAGTATTCTGCACTGATTCTGCGCTTGGATATGATAAGTAGTCACTGATATCGAGTCTTTGTTTTGTTTGTATTATTTTTAGGCCATTAATGTGCCCACTGGCTACAACTTAAAGCCTATTTTTTTAGAATCAGTTCATACACAGAGCTTAACTTCAAATCACGTTGGTTACGATGGATTACAAGTGAGACAAGATGCAGAAAAAGCATCAGAACATCCAACACTTTTAGTCATATTTTTAGTAAAACACAACTAAATGCTACTTTGTGAGCAACTCTTAGTGTACATTCAGAAGCATTTATAGTTGCTTCTGAGAGGATGAGTAAAAAGGCGGCCATTTTCGAGAGGGGTAAGATGTGATATTGTTTAAATATGAACATGTGGGATGACAAGACATTCTCAAAGTCCTTTAAGTTTGTCCTTGAAGACATTCATAGTGTTGCATGTTTGTTCAAATGAAAACTGACAGAAGCAGCTGATAATGAACAATTAAAAAAAAGAGAGCAAGAGAAAGAAGTTCAAACCCTGGCCCCTTTCTCAACTCAGCACACATGGTCAGACACAGCATGAAATGGGGGTGATAATCATATTGTCAGTTTCAGAAAGTGACAGTAAAACAGGGCGTGAGACGGACTGGCGGCTTGGTGTGGCATCAGTGCCGGACTGTTGTAGTGAAGAGGGAGCTGATCCAGAAGGCAGAACAATTAATTTACCAGCCGATCTGCATTCCAATCCTCACCTGTAATCCTCATGACCTGTTGGTAGGAAACGAAAGAATGAGATCATGTATGAAAGTGGCACGAAAGAGTTTCCTCTGTAGGGTGGCTGCTCAGGCTCAGAAATGGGGTGAGGAGCTTCAACACCCGGAGGCAACTCACTGGTTCTTCCCGTCAAAAGGAGCCAGCTGAGGTGGTTCAGGCATCTGATCAGGATGCTTCCTGGGCTCCTTCCTTTGGAGGTTTTCCAGACGTGTCCAACTGGGAGGAAACCCCGGGGTGGACCCAGAACTTACTGAAGGGATTACATATCTCATTGTCAAGGGAATGCCTCGGGATCCATGAGGAGCTGGAAAACATTGCTGGGGAGATGGAGCTCTGAAATACCCTGCTGGCAACGCAACCCAGGCCAGGATAAGCTGAGAAAATGGATGGATGGCTCCCCACTGAATTTAAGCATCAGAGAGGAGTGGGACAACAGGGTCTCCAAAGTTGTTCAACCATCTGACAAGCAGCTCTGATGAAGCAAACTGACAGCTGCAGAGCACCTGGTCACAAGCACTTAATCACTGGCTCTGGTTTCCACGAAGGAGCTATAGCTGCAACATTTGAGGACCACATTTGAATCCTACAGGAGTATAATAAGGGGTTTGTGTGAGATCATTGATTCAAAGGTGATTTGTTTGAGTGACAGAAACAAACAGTTAGGGAATGTCATGAATCTGCCTTCAAGAAAAGGTTTGGTGGATACACACTGACTGAAGTCTAGTGCTGATTCAGATACTGACCTTGAAGATGCTCTTGATGTCAAGATGTCTCTCACATTCTCATTGACATTCAGCGTATACCACCAACAGCACACACATGATATGTGATGAGAATTGAAAAATACACAATATCAATATCTGAAATAAGTCTGTGTGTATCTGTTTGTGTGCGTTCATGTCTGTTTATTGGACTGTGTTTGAATTAATGGCCATGCGTGCTGCTCTGCAGTAAACACTGAAATAGTTGGAATGGTTTTCTCTGTATAGCAGCACCACTCCTTGAATAAATAACTTAGAAAAGGCTGAAAACGTGCATTCACTGGTTTTATTTGCCGAGGTTTTGACATTTATGACCAGATGGGATATGACATTATATACCATGCAACAGCAGAAATGTGTCCTCCGCTGGAGATTTGGTAATACCATTTCCACTGCAGGAGCTATCCTTTAGTGTTTCTACCATGTGCACATTCAAGACAGGCTATGGAGATCAGGGTTGGATTCTCACGTTATCCAACTGCCTTACAAGGTAATGTGATTTGGGCAGCATGTTCTCACATGACATCAGAGTGACAGGTGGTGGAGGTGGTTTGCCAACCAACACAGAAGAAGAAAGTGACAAGAAAACACTCAGTAAAAGGTAAACCCTAACCTGCTCTCATTGGAAAAAATCATGAGGTCGAGAAAAGATGTGGAGGAGAACTCATAAGCACTGAGGAAAAGACCATCGCGGTGCCAGGACAATCCAGCTGCACATACATTATCTCTTTCTCTTTCATAAAGGACGGTCCAGTGCACCCTATGCTAATGGAGATGAGAAAGAAAGCAGTGAAGCACCTTTCCTTAGCATGCAGAGCATTCAATCAGCCCTTATCGTGGCTGCCACTAAGATACTTCATTGTCACTCAGTTTGGAACCTTCGTAAGCAAAAGAGACTATTTGACCACAAGTATTGAGGAGGAGAGTGAAACTGGTTTATTGTCAGCTTTTGGAGATGAAAGATGAGGAAATTGTATGATTTTTTTTTTTCATATAGACTGACTGGTGTTAGACTGGTATTTAGTATTCAGTTTTTTGTTTATTTGGAGAAAAAGAAGAAAGAAAAGAAGAAGAAGAAAATGTGAAAATGTGCGGAAGTATTGTACAGTGAAGTTATTTTAAACCATTTCTTAACTGAATTTACAGAACCGTTACTATTTCTGACTTCAACCCCAAAACAATGTCTGAATTTTTTATATACATAGACATGTTCAAAACTGTTGAAAAATGGGAGAAACGTATGGTGTGAATAAAGAGGCATTTCTCAGAACAGAGCTGTTTGCAATCACAGTGTACACTTTCAAGGACGACGCGACCCCTCAGCAAGACTTGTTTGACTGAAGCACCAGCATCTCTGTAAGGACCCTAGCTGTGTCCCAAATTCATAAAACATATTAATTCTTGGCAAGTTTTGAGTTTCCACTGAAGAAGTGACAAAATAAAGCGCAATCAAAACAAACAGTATACAGTACAAAGAAAAATGACTGGATTTTTGAATATGTTTGGTGAACAATGCAGTGCACCGTGGAAATGGAAGAACTGCTCACAGGTCAAAAAGGTAATTGTGGATGGGGGTCAAACAGCATATTGCTTTTTCTTGTGAAGTTTAATCAGCAATGTCCTCCTGAAGTCACAGTTTGATTGACAGACTGAATAATTTCCTGTTAGTATAAAACAATGAAGTATGTTGATTTCTCGTATATTAACTGTAAAAACAGTTTGCTATGGAGGTTAGTATAATTTGCGAAATGGGTTTGGGGTATGGAACTGGTCCACGTCAGCTGAAAAGTGACATTTGAAAAAGAGACAATGTTGATGTTTGGAATGACGTTCCAAATGAAAAGTGTTATTGACTGTAGATGGCCTGTGGATTAGCTTATGTACTGTTATGCTATGTAGCTGTTAGCTATGTACTACTAAGGTGAAGCAAAATAATACGTGAACTAACCCTTTAGCTACTACCATATTGCCAAAGGATGATTTAAGCACTATACATACGCACAAACATGCACATACATGTGAAAAGTTATTTTTCATAAAAATGTACTGTAGCTTTATCGGTTCCAACATAAGTCAAACACAAGTTTGCAGTCTTTGCATTTTAGAGCGTTTAGACATGTAGATCACAGCAGACAATGAAAGAGTGACTGGGTCCATCGCAAAGAGTTTGCAGTTTCTTGAAGCATCTTTCACTGCTGAAGCCAGTCTTTTGGACACTGTGTGACAAGTAGAGACATTTCTTTCTGGTCCAGGTTGGGGACCTGATGCAGGCAACAACTTACATCTGATAGAAACTATCTTGGTTCTTTGACACGTCTGAATTTACCGCATGACTTATGTGACTCAGCAACAGACCAGAATTGGAATCCAAATGTCTTGACATTTAATTGCCACCTGTAGGTCACTGGCTTAGCAATCCAAAACCCAGCGGTAGATCAGCTCATCAGAGTGCTGACAGATTCCTTGTGTCTCTCTCACTTTTTGTCTCTCTCTCTCTCTCTCTCTCTCTCTCTCTCTCTCTCTTCTCTCTCTCTCTCTCTCTCTCTCTCTCTCTCTCTCTCTCTCTCTCTCTCTCTCTCTCTCTCTCTCTCTCTCTCTCTCTCTCTCTCTCTCTCTCTCTCTCTCTCTCTCTCTCTCTTTCTCTCTCTCTCTCTCTCTCTCTCTCTCTCTCTCTCTCTCCTGGCACCTGATGTCAGTGCGAGGTGCCACGCAGGCGGTGATGACCTGGTCAATAATCAGTAATAAAGATGGTGTGCTGAGCATGATTGTGGAAAGATTGGTCTGTCGATAGTGTATTGAGCAGACACACCAAAGGCCAGACAGATGCACATTTTGGAAGCGACTGAAAGGCAGCACAACATTGTTTGAAATATGGCAGTTATATTACAGCAATAAAAACACTAAAACACTGCGGGATGGATGCTATAGACTATGGTAATGTTTATGCAGTAATTAAGAAACCCATATTATTGCTATAAGTCGAATTTTCTTAATATTAGGTATTCAGATATATTGATACAGGCACACTGTTGGTTATGGGAGGGGTCAGATCATTGGGTCATCTTGCATCCAACAGAATCAGGAATTAAATGCAAGACCAGGGTTTCCATTGCCACTGAGGCCACCCATGTGAAAAATAAAAATGTTTGCTGTGTAGCTGTTAGATTGTACTTATGAGAGCCTCTTCCTGGTCACATATGTTATCATTGTTTGTTTGTTTGCTTTGAGCACACCTTTGACTTTCATTGTAACTGGACAGTCTCTTCAACCTCAAACCCACACAAAGACAAGTTAAAACAGAGCACATTTAATTTAAAGAAGATCAATTCAGTTTGCGGTTTGCATTGTCATTTCTCTTTAAAATTCTGGAAAAAATCAATTAGATGAAAATTAGACAGGCAAAAATTTTATGCCCCTAACCCAACACGTCTTATAAAACCAATTATCAAACCTTTCAGGTCTTCAGTCTCCATCGAGAATTATTTATGTCCACTTCTAACTGTATCAGCAGGGATATGCAGCATGAGAAAAGCAAAGCAAAGCCTGGTGTGGTTCAGATGTGCAAAAGCAAAATACTGAATCATCTCTGAACACAATATGTACTTTCTTCAATGGCAATGCAGATGCGAGCTTTGTCCTGGCACCTGTAGCAGCTGTTGGTTATAGATTTTTTTTCTGGTCTCCATCATATCAGAAAAATTGTCTGTAATAGAAGATTATATCACAGCATTGCCAGATTCACAAGTCAAACCACTCAGTTCACATGAGTTTCACTTTTCAGACAAAGCTCAGGCTCTGAGGGATGTGACCACTGTCGTTAATGCTACTTAGATGGGCCACAGGGTTGCAAATTTTCCCCACTGCACTCCATTTTCCCCAGAGGAAATTGAACATTGTCATGGATGGATTAGCTCTGTAATGGTGAGACATAGCTTGAGCAGAGGAGACCAGCTAAAAAACGTTGGGCAAATGAGGGAGGGGGAAAAAGGTATGAAATTCATTTCATACCTCTTCAGGCACACTCACCTGAGGAGTGCTTTTCCACAATGCTAAGCCAATACATAAGCAACTTTTGACCAGTTTTCAGGTTATATATTTCAACCTTTAGAAGATACAATGCAGTGCCGTCGCTCTCCGGTAACACAGTGGCCTCTCTCCACGCATATCACCTATGATACAAAAGATCTGTGAGCACATGATTGTTGCACATCATCAAAAATGTAACTGCACTTTTCTTTCAGGTGTGAAGCGAAGTATTATGTAGAGCAGAGGTAAGGCTACATTTTTATAGAATGTAGTTGGAAATTCTATGTTAATCTGTGGCAGGTAATTTGTTTTAGAGAACACTAAGCCTTCAAATGTGTTTAAGTCTTATATAAGACAATGTTATTCGGACTGTGACAGGCTTGCCTTTTTGCAGCTGACCTTTTTAAATGAAAAATATGTATGATAATATTACACATTATTCTGTATTATGTCTATTGTAGCATGACCAGCATGCTATAGTTTCTGCTGCATTGTTTCCATATTCTGTTCTCTGGGTAAGTGCATTATATTACAAAACATGTTATGCTGGATTTGATTTATTCTATTCTATTTAAAAACAGTTCTCAAGGCAATACGTCAACCATCCAAAAGTCCATGGTGACACTGTTGTGATATGAAATACATTTTGAGCTATGAAAATCATAAAGACACAGATGTTAGCTGCTGTGCAATAATTGGAAAACACTTGAATCCAATGTTATTTACTTCTAATATGTTGTCTCATATTACACAATGGTCACAGCATTCACTTTAAGTCATCTCAGTCACAATTGCTGTATTTTTGTGTTAGTTTTTTCCCCTCTTTTTGCAGGTGAGGTGTCCCTGAGCAAGACACTGAGATTATTCTATGCTGATTTTCATATAGTATGGTAATGATACAGTAATTAGATTAAAATCTCTAAATCACAGTTCATTCCAGTGCTGTAAAGATGAACTGATACCATCAGAAAACTCACACAAGAGTCAAAGATTCAGCTAAGATGACACACAAACATCTAAATTCTACATCAGTTGTGGGGCAAATGATGCAGCTTTCAAAAGCAGATCTTTTCGAATCCAATCACATACTGCTTAAGTTAAAAAAAATAAATAAATAAATTCTACAGTCTGTCACTAAGCAAAAGGGATTTTCCTTTGACATGGCTCAACAATAAATAAACGCTTATTTAAAACACACAAACACACAGGTAGGACTAAAAACTAAGACTAACAAGAGCAGTATTAAAGTGGTCAGAGTATATTTGCCTATTTTAATCTGTTCAGGGTGATGATTGCAGAGGCAATGAAAGATTTTTTGTGGATGTTTTTCCAGGCCAGTGGGAAGAGCCGTGTTGGGAGTCGCTCTGACAGAGGACTCAAAAAAAATCCATTACAATATTCAAACAATTAAAAAGATGTCGGGCCTATCATGTACAAATGCCTGAATCTTCGACAGTGCATTTTCAACCTTCAAAACGTTTTAGTCTGCCGCGGGTGACACAAACTTGACGTTTCTGGGAGGAGCAGTCAACACGTAATGCTATAGTTATGAGTGAATGCTCCTTCTGGCTGGCCCTTTCTCTTTTACAGAAGCCATGTGCTGTTTCATTTAGACGGACACACATTTATGCATTGAAAATACTGACTTCAGAAGGATGAGTTGATTTACTCCATATATTTCGACTAAATGTTTCAAATCCTAATTGAACTAAACTGCACAGAACCAGCTTTGAATTGCAGTCTATCTCATCTTTGCAAATGCATCTGTGTTGGTTTTTCTAGTATCGCTGACTGAGTATCTCAGCACATGTGGAATCGGTCTGAGAGGAAGGCACACACTCCTAACGGCCTTACAAAATGGTCAGCAGGAACGTATGGAGAGCATGAACTGCAGTAAATAGGCTACAGCATATAAAACATTGACATGGTTCTTTTTTTCTGATTTCCACACAAGCAGAATGACGGCTTCAGGGATGAACTTTGTTTACTTGCTTGGTCAGGCTGATGGTTCATAGCATGTAAGATACAAACATAATGAAAATGGCAAACCTGGGAATGTAACAGACAGCAGGTGCCAAAAGTTATACTTTTTCTGTCTTGCCTTTATCTAATTCATTTACTGCAGAGTCTGGTTTTCTGGCAGGGTGGTCAGAGATAATGTTAATCTTGGTGAGCAGCAGTGGGAAACCATGCAGTTCCACACAACACAACAGATTGGGATGATAACACAAATATAGTCAGAGGCAGACACAGGGGACTTATCTCCACACTGAAAAGTTTTGCAAGTGGCCATGTGTGACAGTACAATTCTTGAGCTACTCTGTTATGTTGATTTTATTGCATGTTATAGTCAAATGCTGAATAAATAACACAAACCCTACATGTTTTTGATGTCAGTCCTTTAATAGCTGATCTTCATTAAGTAGAATGAAAATTACTTCATGGTGTGAGTGAAGGAAGAATCCAGGTAAGAATGAATGAGAGCTGATAGGTGGTGCCGACCACTGAGTTAAAGAGAGCATAAGAATCAATAACCTTCTTCTCTCTGGGTCTTTTTTTTATTTCAGGACAGGGATCATTCAAGTTTCTAATTGACAGCTCATCAGACTCCCTGCTATTATGACTTCATTATATCTGCAGAGATAAAAATTAATGAGAAGCAGAGGCACTGGATGGATAGGCCAAACTTAGCATTCATTTACATTAAAGAGGGAAACTCTCACTTGGCCGGAAGCATATCTGTAATGACTTTAATCTACGAGAACTTCTAATTTAATACCGTAGTTCATTCATTGTTATTATTCTTTATGACCTTGTATATTTATTACTTTAAGCTCCCATCTTCCGATTCTAGTTGATGATCCCACATTACATTTACTCTGAATGTTTACTTTCTCTAAACCCATTCTTCTTTCATTTCTGGACTGCGCTCTCAGTGCCACATTCTCACCTCCTCTCCTGTTCTCTCTCTCTCTCCCTCTCCTCCAACAGGGATAGGTTTCATTACTGTAGTCAATCTGGGCCCAGTGGACAGCTCCTCTGCCGCACTGTGCACCTCAATATAATCCTTTTAATTAAAGGCCTGCCCCCCCACCACTGCTGCCCTGCTCCAGCCTCTGCCCTTTTCTCACATGGCGCCAGCCTTTTGTTCACCCAGGCACTCACCCACTCGCTTCATGTCAAGCCACGCTCTTGCCATTTGAAAAGAGGAGACGTCACCTTTGTCTCTACCCCTTTCATGTGGCTTTAATCTCTGCCGCAATATTGCAGACAGTGTTTTGTGTGTGTGTGTGTGTGTGTGTGTGTGTGTGTGTGTGTGTGTGTGTGTGTGTGTGTGTGTGTGTGTGTGTGTGTGTGTGTGTGTGGCAGAGTGACTGGTGCTGTCTGTGTGTGAGGTTCATCCAGCTTAGGGCTCATCAGGGTTAAATCAGCCTTTAAAAGAGCTTGATTGCCTGTGATTGGGTGCTGATAAGAGGCCAAAGGGCGGGGTGGCATTTAGGCTGAACTGTGCTGTAGATTCTCTATATTGATTTACCATTATGAAAGCCCTTCCCACCTGTTATTCTTCTCTGCGGCCCTCTGAATAGAAGGCATCATTTTCAATCAAGTTGATGAAAGTCAGCAGCTCGGGAGTTTGCTCTTTTTTTACTTTGGGTCATCGGGCTGTGGTTTCTCATGTAAAAATGTGAGAAAAGAATATGAAAATGTGTGATATTGTTATTATTATTATTCATACCGTCTTTCATACCCTAACTGAAGAACGTTGAAATAACAGGAGCAGTTTTATATTATCTGCATGTGACAGTAAAGCAAAGACTTGCATTACTGACCACAATCACCCAGTCTGTAAAAACAAGCTACACACACTTGTCAGAGTTTTGATAAATGGCCTCAGACATGATACGTTTCTGTTCAGATAGTTCTGCTTTATCCCCACCTCTGAAAACTCCTAGATTAACTTCAGTCAGGCTAGCTCAAAATGACACCAGTGACATAAACCTAAAAGGCTCAATACCCTAGAGTATTTACTATCACCAGCCATAATGCTCTTTCCACCTCTCTGCATCTGTTTCTCCATTTCACAGCTATCAAAGGAGCTTTATCCTGCCACCAACCCCCAACCCCCTCGCCCAGCTTGGCGCTTGTCTTCTCACATTCCCCCATGACTCCCTGATTGATAAGAAAAACTCCTTAGCCCTCCCTCCACCCATCTTGCCCTTGACCCGTCTCCATGCACTATTCATTGGGGTTTTTAAAAGTCACATTGGGCTTGCTTGGATTGTCCGCTGTTTGAAGCGGGGGGCGTTATCAATCTCTCTGCAGAGAATCTCTCCACTCCCCGGCCCCCGACCCCTAGGGTTTTATGCATGCGTGCCGGGTTGCGAGAGTGAGTGCACCCTGTCCCAAGTAGACAGGGCATTTATTCACTCAACTCTCAAAGTCTGTCGGTGGTTGGCGGCCATAGCTATAACGCTCTCGGCCTCGGTCTGTCTCCCTCACTCTCTCGCTCTGTGTCCCATCTTTCAGCCTGGGATGTTAGCATGCGCAACAAGCAGCCAAGGCTTTGGCCCTTTGACAGGCAGACTGTGGGGAATAAGACAAGTGAGAACAGAGGAAGACGAAGGAGAAAGAGGAACAAGTCACAGTGGTGCCCTCGAAGGGTCAACCCGCTTGCTTGCGCTGCCTCATTGAGAATCGCGCTGCGTTAGGCTTAATGACCATGCATGGATGAATGGTGGAGGCCGGCGCAGTCCCGCAAAGAGGACACTGTTACGGAGAAGAAAACTGGAGAGTCAAGTGCTTGTGTGTGGGATCAAAGATAAAATTACAGAGACATGGAAAAGGAGCAATTGCTACAGTGTACATATGTTTTGACCTTTTGTGTCATTCACAAATCATGCCACCCTTCCCTCCGTGCTGTGTCTCATTGTGTTGTGATCGATTGAGGGAGACAACTGGTTATTCACAAGCACCACCATGGGTCAATACGGTTCTCCCTATCTGCCTTCAATGGGAGACTGTTTTATTCTCTCATTAAATGGGATTCGACACTGCCACCCCGTTCGTATTTAGCTGTATCTCTCCATGACAACCAATTAATGCATGTTCAGACACCTCCAGGAAATGCCCCCTACAATAACCCAGACAAAGGACTACAGAGGCATTCAGTTAAACACTGGATTGCAGTGCAGTGTCTCTTTCCTCCACCGTCCTCCTGAGCCATAAAGGGTTAAACTTCCTGTGGCCACATTTTCATTTCCTGTAGTGGGCTGTTCATATTGGTTGGAGGTGTTTATGTGGAACTCTCTTTCTCTGTTTATTACACTGCCAATGACAGATCAGTTTCTCTGACCCCTCTGGCTAGCTTTAAATAAAAGGAGTTTATTCCAAGGCAGCGGCCCCACTGTAGACCACTGACATGAAAGCGCCTGAAGAGTGCCAGGAAAGCAAAAGGCCAGTTAAAGGGAAATTATATTCCTAAACAAGGTTTGACAATAAACGCATGAGTGGGACAGATAAACAAAAGGTACTGTACCTCCTCTTATTGCTTTTCAACAGAGTGTATGAAAAGGCATAGGGGATTTGGTGCTCACTGCGCTTTGTTTACTGGTTCTACTTCATATTGTTGCTCACCTTTGGCTTTCCTCTGCTACATCTGATTCAACCATATGTTGTTTAATGGCTGGCTTGTCATAGATCTGTAATTCAAAGTCGCATTATCTTCACTTGCTCATAGAAGCTTGTTCAGTTTACATATGCTATAGGCAGAGACTCCTGTTGGTTTAAGAGCATAATTCTTCAGTAAAATGAACAGAATCCACCCTGTCTCAGAAATGGCTTCTTTGGACTTCAAGAGCAGTCGCCAGAGTTTCTTAAAAGATAAAAGTTGAAGAAGTCCATTTACCAGCAACATTAGAATTCACACTTGAGACAATCCATGTAATCGTACAATATTCTAACCATTTTGCAGGAATTCGTGAGTGGACGTGGCCATGGATCAGATGTCCTTAACAACATCAATTTAATGGATCTGATTCAAATTGCAGTGACAGAGCAGCAAATTGCCCAAGGATAATGCAAGAAGGAAAAAATAATGCACCTAATGATCCAAGAAGTATAAACACTGGCATTTTCCTTTTACGAAAATCAGTAAGATTTATTAGATCTTGAACAATAATAACCCTGAAGTAAAAATGATCTGTGCAGCCTTTCGAAATCATACGATGTGGTCTTGGGAAAAGGCGGAAGGATGCTTGTACACTGAGATGTTTTGTATCATTACAGGCAGCCATTATGTCAGGCACTACTGAGCATGCTCCGAGCTGGCCAGCAGTCCATCGGGGGGCGTTGTTATCTCTTCACAGAGTCGTTTCACTCTCCGTGTTCCCCCCAAAGAGTCAATGTTGCGGCACATCAGAAAGAGCCCTCGCCTCATTAAGCCATTGATATTCTGTGATGCCGGTGCCCTGCTGAACACCATATATAGGGAGAGCAGTGCCAGGAGAAGGACACAGTGTGTGTTTTATGGAGAGGCTCTACTAATACGGAGGAAAATGACATTATCATGTGGATATGGGCACTGTGTAGTGTGTGCACGTGTGTCTGTTTGTGTGGGTGTACTTGTGTGATTAGGTTGTTCCATGGAGAGAGAGAGTGAGAGAGAGACAGCAAGTGTGTGTGTGTGTGTGTGTGTGTGTGTGTGTGTGTGTGTGTGTGTGTGTGTGTGTGTGTGTGTGTGTGTGTGTGTGTGTGTGTGTGTGTGTGTGTGTGTTTCGAGGTGGGACTCGGTATCACAGCCGCAGCCCGGGGCAAACCCACTGTTATAAATACAGCATTCTAATGGTGACTTTATGATGTTGCCTGTGTGAGACTATGGCCCCCCGGGGACCACTTCCCTACAGCCCTTCTCCTCCCTCATCTCCCTTCCCCTTCTCCCTTTTTCTCTTCCCTCCTCCTATATTCTCCCGTTTCCCCTCATTCAGAATTTACGGCCTGACTGGGTAAGACGGGAGCTGTAAATTCAAACCCCCCCTTCTGAATTATTTATCTGCGGGGCCTGTGACACAAGCAGCAGATGAGGACCCTGGTTAAGGAGATAAAAGGTGGAGAAAGTGGGGCCTAATTGACCATGATGGTGAGGTAATGGAGAAATATTCAGAGTGCGTTTGGGTGTGGAGATTTTACTACATGCTGAAGTGTTATGTACAGACAAAAGTGGTGTTTTAGTAAATAAAAGCAGACTTGTGATTGTGTCATTGTGCACGAGCATTTGTGTGCGCTGCACAACAAGATTACTGCATGAATATCATCAGTGTTAAAGGCTTAAGACATCCTGAGCTATGTGTGAGTCAGCAGCAATGTCAATGAGTCATTTGTTTCATTTTCCATCTCCAAACAGGCCACAGACCTGAAATCAGCGGGAAAGAAAACTCTTTAATTAAATCATCCGAGCTCTCAGTGACACACTCATCTCACCGTGTAACATCTCTATCTTGCCTTTGTTTTCCCTGTCCTGATGCAACCACTTCCTATATATTGCACTGTTCAAATGATGAATGGTGATAAGAGCGGGCCATTAATACACTGCACCGCAAAAGTCAAAGGGGATGGGACAGAAAAGTGTATGTGATGTTCTCTTCTAGCCCCCTTTGCACCCTCAGTTCTAATAGCTCTGCAGCTTCTCTCAGGGCGGCCTGATTTCTCACCCCTCCATACACTGTATTAAGCAATGACATGGCTTGATCGTGTTGACCCCGGGATGTCAAGCATCTCATTCTGACGACCTCCAAGTTTCCTTCCACCAAATGCCTCTGGCTCTGGGCCAGGGCCCTCTATAGAGTTAGGGTGTCTGACAGGGAAAGCAAGGGACAGAGGGGGCTGCAGGGAGGGAGAGGTAAGGAGGAGGATATCTGCAACACTAATAGATCGTTATCTCTCCCCCTCACCATTGGCCTGGAAGAACAGCGGGAGCAGCATGTCTGCCGAGATAAATAAAAGAAAGCCTCCAGATCGATCCTCCCCACCCCTCTGGTTTTCAAGAGGCCTTGCTGTGACCTTTCCACAAGATAAGGTGGTCACGAAGGTCACCCCCCCACCTCCCCGTCCCCCCAAGCCCATCTCTCCAAGGCAAACGAAGGGTGGGTGGTGGAGAATCAGGATGGGTAAATTTGTTCTCTAATGCTCTCCACCCACCACCCCACCTCCGGAGGGGTCCCAGGGAAGATTGACAGAGTCACAACAGCGGATTGACGAGATGACGACTGTCAGCTTGACCTTTTCTGAAATGCATCGGGGGTCAAAAGATGGCACGTTCCCCCGCTCGATGCAGAGGTAAGCGGTGCCACATCCCAGGCGTCACTGTCTTATTTGTGTCAAGTGACAGCAAGGGAGCAATCTAAAGAGCAGTGGTGCTGGGATCACGTCTCTGTTATTCCTCAGTTGAGAAAGGTTATAGAAACAATCTATAGGAATTTAGATTCACTGCCTGTCATCAGCATCCTGCATAACAAGTCTCTCTCCTGAGGAGGAGTCCACATTCACTCTCAGACAGAAGACAATGTGCTGCTTAGGCCATTTTGTTTAATGTGTGTCGTTACCTGGTAGAACGTACATTTCTGTTGACAGCTGTTCTCTTGATGGTTGTTTATTGTGTCAAGATGAACACAGGAAGATCATTCGGTGCTTGAACAAAGAATCATCAAAAGACTCTTTGCTGATGTCTTTCTCATTCTGTCACTGCGGAAAACATAAGCTTCATTTACATTAGTTTCACTGGAGAATTTGGCTCCTACAGCGTGTCCTAATTAATGTGCAGTTGCATTCCCCTTGCTTTCACTTTGCGAAAGTCGATAACCTGAATTGAAGAGGCTTTCTGAAACCAAACAGCATGTTGGTGCTGACTTTTTTCTTTTTGAACAGTAACCTTATTATACTCTCACATAATACACAGAAAGCATCAATTTATTTTTCTTTTCATCCAACTCAGTGTTGTCGGGTTTGATTGAATAGCCTCGTGTTCTGCGTGCTGTAGCTCATAACCTTGACACAAGTAAATAAAGACATAAGCAAGAGTCCAGATTAGGTCTTATCTTGAGTAAAGGTGCTGCGTGGTGTCAGGTGCCCAGGCGAGGGAATGAAGATAATAACCCTTTTTTTCAGATGGGAGAGGACACCTTTAATTCCCTCTGTGCCCCTGTGAAGAGAGAGTATTCCTCAATGTCTTATCTCTGCATCATCTCTCTCTTCTCGGTGAGCGAAGATCCTGGACACATCTTAGAGATAGCGCAGCAGCAGCTACAGATTGCAGGCCAGCACTTCATATCCAATCAGGCAACGGTAGTCAGTGCCACTCGTGAGAAAAAAAGTTTGAGAATGAGTTGATCACATTTCAAAAGGACAGCACGACTCACTTGCATTTCTTAGTTTCATGCATAATGTACTATGCATAATGTATGGTACGCTCCTGTATCCCTAGCGACGTCTATGCTAAGGTTGCCGGTGACTAGAGCTGCACACTTAGCGTAATTGAAGAAGGCAATGTGTAGAAATCAAGACGGATTGGTGCTGCAAACAGGGGCCACCTCCCTGGAGCCCCAGTCTATTAACACTGTCACTCTGCTCATCAGCCCAGCACCTGCCCGCTCCCCCTCCTGGCTGACTTTAATCATGCTCACTAATAAAAGCCATTATATCACACAACCACTGGAACCCATGTAGCACCGCACCTGCTATTTAAATGTTGAATGCCACAGAGGTAACTTCAACAGAAAGAGAGAAAAACACTTACTATAAACCCACATGGTACACTTGACATACTTCCTGACTCTGGACCAATGGGATCACTCAGGGAAAATGATGAACCTCAGCCATGGGGGGATATTATTTGGCTACCTCCCTACCTGTCTTAGAGGGACAGATAGCCCATGTGGATGTTTAGAATGATTACATGCAATAAAGATGAATTGCTCCTCCTCTGTGTTTATGACTTGGCGTCGGTGTGTTGTCAGAGGCAATATAGCAGAGATGGTAAACAGAGACAGGTGCATTTGTTTACTGCTAATGGGAGCTAGTAAAGCAACAATGCTAATGTCCTCTTCAGCAGCAGACTCTGGGCATCTGCTTGGTGGGAAGTCATTATTGTCAATACACATTAGTAATCAAACAAACAGTCACAGCAACTGATATGTATTTTTAAGAAGGGAAAAGTTGAGTTGCATCTGCCCAACTGTCGATGGTCTAGTCAGGGTGGGTGATGTGTATGAAATGAATTTGCATCAAACTGCAAAGTTCCCCCAGTTAATCAAATTATTTAAAGCCTCTTCCAATGAAAATCAGGTTTTAAACCTTGTTAACAGGTCCTTATAGTGTTTTTATAGGCAGACATATTATGAGCGAAATAAGCAGTCAGCGCCATAGCTGCACATTTCCAACTTGGAACTGCAGTGGACCAGTGATGACGTTTCTAAAACACTGATTCAGACAGCCAGGATTTCATATAACATATCCCAGGAACCAATCCCATCAACATACAGGGCGGGGCTTTCCAGGGGGTATCAGAGGTGAAGCTAGGTGTAGCCACGAATCAGTATTGCAAGTTAAATGTCACTATTCTCAAAATGACAGCAGAGACGTGCTCTGTTTTCACTTGCAAAGTTGTAAATGGAGAAATTGTGAGACTTCGTGTATTACCAAAGGATCTGAAAGTCCAAGAAAACAGTGAAAGCCATAGCCATTTTCCAGAGCACTGTGCAGAATATTTTACACAAAAACAGACTGATTTTGCCACAAAACTTATATTGAAGTCTGTTCCATCCATTTATCCTGGGGACACAGTGAGTACGAGCCAATATGTTGTTCAGCCAGTAACTTTATTTTTCTCGTTTTGACTGCGTCCAAACAAATCTGCAGTGTGCTAGATAACGTTAGCCAATGTTAGCCGGCCAAGTTACACGATGATTCTCGTCAAATGCTGACAGGGCATTTTATATGGCTTGGAGATGTTGATGAAGAAAGTTACAGCCAACGTTACTCAAAACAGTTTGTCATAGCGCACTGCTGCTAAATTAGGTGATGGCTATATTCAGTACGATGTTTCTGACAGAAAACTTTGGGGGACACAACGTTGGGGTTGTTCATGAAGATTCTCTCTCTAACGTCATGATGAAGGTCGTCCTCGGTCACTTTTCATTCTGCTATTGACCACTTGTCACAGTTGAGGAGGGGTAACACACTTCAGCTTAAGTGACCTTTAAACTCCAAGGAGAATGGATACGTACCTAAGGTAGTTTTAAGAAGCAAACGCGTTTTTTGCACACAAAATGAATCTCATTGGAAAAATCATAACTTTGTTGCTTCATTTCTTTAAAGTTTCCCTCTTCTGAAATTTGAGAAATACCATACAGAAATGCCACAAAGACAGTCGATATTAATGTACAGTGATGACACAAAAGAACTGGATCGACTTTCCTTTGCTTTTTACTTGAAACAAAGATTGGGAGTCCTGGTCTTTTCTCTCCTGCAGAGGAGAAGATCTGTGTCAACATCAGATATTTCACTTTGTGGCGACCTCACTAATGGCAAAAGTTTACAGTTATTTGTGTGTTGTCAGGGGAATGAGCCGTCAGTAGCTGAGGTCGACAGCAAGCCAAGTGCCTGAACGCAGGCCTGTGCTGCTGTGATGGATGTAGGGAAGAATACAGTGAAGTGATGGAAGAGAGGAACTCCCCCAACCCCACAACAGCCCCCCAACCTTACTCTCAACTGCCACATAACGGGCAGCGCTTTGGAAGACAGCAAAGCCACAACGTGAAAAATAAAAATAAAATCAGGAGACAGTGAAGTGCCACAGCTTCAGATGCAACACAGGGAAGGAGAAGGAGATGGAGGAGGAGGGATTGTAGAGGGGGGTGGGGGGCAGGAGAGAAAAAGAAGGGAGGGAAGAAATCAATATTTCCGCGACGTGGCCACTCAAGCCACTGCCAATGACAGCAAACATCATGAAAAGATATGGGAGCAGGGAAGGGGGAAGAAATGAAAAAGATAAGAAGAGAACAGTAAAGTAAATGACATCTGAAGCTATTTCCTCCAGGGCCCTGCCTAGTGTCGAGCCTCGAGGACTCAGCGGAGTTATGGGCAGAGTTAAATTTCTATTAGCTCTGAGAGGAAATTTAAGTTCTCTGTCTCTGGAGGAAGACTCGAGTCGAGACGCAAAGTACCCCCATTGTCATGTGACAGATGACAACAGCGCGACCTTAAAACGAGTCACGAGGTTCACCGCTAAATAGTTACTGTCAGTGAAAATGGCTTAAAGTAGGTGGGAGACATTTAAGAGCGTGATGTCTTAATTTAAGGCGACGAGCTTCCAGAGCATTAAAGCAAGCAGTTTGTGCACATAGGTCAATACAGATATCAGCGGTTGATGGGACATTATTCGTAGGAGCTAGTGACACCTAACAGTGGGAACAGTGGTAATAGTGATGGTTACAATAATGGCTGCAATTGTTGTGTGGCTTTAAAGCTCATAGTTTCAGTCTTTGATGAGTGACATCCTGCAGCTGCTGCTGTTGCACTCTCCAAACACCACAAGAGACAGAGACACATGAATGAAGCATAGGTCAAAATGATTTCTCATCCTTTCTGTGGAGGCTCGATCAAAGGAATCGTTACATCAGTTGAGTCCTTCCGAACTGTCCAGTGAGGTCAATTATGATAAAGGACATTTTGTCATCAAAAGAAGAACATTTCCCACATTTTTTTGTTTTCGTTTTTGTTTTTTTAAAGTTCACAATCACCATCTGTACATCACTTTCCGTACAATAACTGGGTACACAATGGTTGGGGAAAACTGTTATTTTTGGAGAATCACTGTTGTTGATGGCATAAAGCGCATGCATCTCCTTCCTCTTCTCCCTGCTGTGTTGCCCAAAGGCATTTCAGAAAAAGATAAAACGTCCCGACTTAAAAAAGAAGCAGAAACAGAGCCTCGTAGATGTTGCATGACTAAGAATGTTGTTTGAAGCCTGAGAATAACCATGTATAACAGGCTTTGTTGAAAGATAATTATAATATCAATGCTTTGCTCTTAATTTATGGGAATTGTACTTTTCATACGTATGTATTGATGTATATTTCTGTATGCATGCATTGTATGTTCGTTAATGCACTTGTGTATAGAGAAGGTCATGTATGTTAATATAATTATGCATGGTTTGTGTTGGGTGTCTATACAGTTAGCGTTTATGTGTGAATGTGTACGATATATGCACACACACACACACACACACACACACACACACACACACACACACACACACACACACACACACACACACACACAGGTCCATTTATTTATGTACTGCATTTATTTATGTAGCTTTACTTTCTGCTACGCTGGTTTGAGATTTATTTTTTTCTTTGAATGTTTTGCTTATTTAATTGGTACTGTAGGACTTCTGCCCATGTGCTACTGTTAGTTTGACAGCACTGTGTTCCCAGGAGCCCACATAAACAGAGACTCAGTGGATTTTGGTGCTCATCTGTATGGTACTAAAGCACTTGAACTGGCCTTGCTGTTGTTACATCTTTGTTGTTACATTTCATTTTTTCCTTATTTACATTATATCACCAATTTGCATTTCTTCTGTTTGGGGTTCTGGGGACCTTGCAGCTCAAAAGCATACTAATTTTATGAAAACTGCTTACAAACATTATCATGAACTTAAGGCATGTTTCACAAATCCACTAGAGAAAGTGACACGACTGACACGTCCATCTGTCTGGTGTCCTGGAGATCCCAGCTGTAAAGCACATGGTTTAATACAAAAGATTTTCACCTGCTTTTTATCTGACTGGTGGTCACAGTGCTTTTAACAAGATCTCAAATCCCAAATTCACTGATTTGGATTTCTGTCATTGGAGTTTTAGGTCTGAGTTTATCTATTTGACCCCAGACATAAGCACATAAGCACGGCATTACTGTACTTTTCTTTTGTGTGTGACCTTTTGACAGACAAAAGGACTGCAGAAATTTGTTGTAAAGCTCATGTGTCACACCTTCCAAAACATGAAAAATGTCTTTATTTGGTGTCGAAACAAAGCCATTTATGGTCATTTGAAATTTGCATTTGCTCATTTGCAATTAAATCTGCAAGCCCTGTTTGAGGCAAAGGGAAAACAGAAAGAAAAAATATTTAAAGGGATCAAAACTGCTTGACTCTGCAGTTGTTTTTATTTTTCTATACTTAAAACAGTAGGGTTTTTAAACAATGAGAAAGTACATCCAGTGTCAACATATATAATATAAGACAGCACATCCGTGTTACTGTCACAAATGTGCGAGGAGAGATCAGTCAAGTGAAAATCAAGTTTTTGATCACACATTTCAAACCCTACATTTTCACGACCACCTGCCTTGCACTGAGCCTCCCAATTCCCTACTAAATAACGCTAATGTCTCCCCACAAATAGTACAGTACCCCCACACACACAGTCCTATTGTTTTCTCTGCTGTTTTCCCAGTGCATTTTATGTAATAGAGGAAGGCCTGACTTTGATGGAGCAGGTGATTTTAGGCTGTGCCGTTAGCAGCGGAGAGATAGAATATCTTCCTAAGGCCTACGGATAGCACTTTTTATGAGCTGCTCATTGCTGGAACTACATCAACCTGTCCAAGGCCACCACTGCACCGGGGTCTTTAACACCCTTCCTCCATTACCCACCTCTATCACTGCCTTTATCATATAGGCCTAGTTCTTTTTTTTCCTCTCAGTGTGTGCTTGTGTATTTTCATAGGGAGAAAAAGACATTTATTAAACTGGACAACTGAGATAAAATGGACTATGCAGCTTGTAATTGTTTACTGTTTTATGCTAAAAGAGATGACCTTAGCAAATTGACTTTATAAAAGAAATGAGCTGGTCCTCGTCCCAACACACAGACATGAAGTATACGCACACAATTGCAAATGTACTCGCACACACACAGTGATGTGACCTACAGAAGAACGAGGGGAAAAGACGACTCCTTGAATAGCCAAATGCACTCTGGCCAGCCTGTGCAGTTTCACCCCCCCACCCCCCCAACACACACACACACACACACACACACACACACACACACACACACACACACACACACACACACACACACACACACACACACACACACACACACACACGGCCAGTCACCCTTTTACCAGCGATCAGTAGACGGTTTTGGCATTTAACATTACCATCAGCTCTTCCTGCTTCATAAAACCCTCCCTTAACCTCACAACCACCCACTTACCATCTTCACAGTGCACTACGCACTGACCCCAGATCACTATATCAGTAATATTTCACCCTTAGATCAACACATCCACGATAAGACGGGTGGAAGGATGGGAGATAGAAGAAAAGATGTGGAGGATGGGATGCTTTATCAACAGCAAAGCCAAATTATTGCCAATCAGATTTTATTCACAGCTCAACTGCTAGACAAATTGCAGCTCACGCCGTTTGCCATGGGTCAGGGCACTGCGTAATTTCATTTTAATAAGTCATTTTCCAGGGTGGCATGACACTGCAACACAAGCAAGTACACATGCTTGAGCACACACACACACACACACACACACACACACACACACACACACACACACACACACACACACACACACACAGATGTATCACCGCCCTCTCATACAAACAAGACTGTGTGACCATGTCTTGGGGGTTGATATTTTATGGAGTGAAAGAATTGGATACACCGGCAGTGATCTTGAGAGTGACTTTAGTTTGAGAGAAGGGCAATACATATGAAACGGAAACATGACTGTAAAGGTTACACAACATTCTCTCTCATTGTTTTCACTGTACTTGCATTTTGCTTAATCGACCATCAGGACATAGAGGAAATTGAATACATATTACAAAAACATAGATATTTTACATCTTTTGCCATTTTCATCCTTTTCCTATTTGCAAAGCTAAAAACAAAAAGGATTTTGTCAGTAACTCTAATTTATGTATTTACATATTAATATAAATTGGTGTATTTTGAAAACAATTGAAATTTTTATGTAATGTACTTTAACTAAAATTATTATTTTCATTAAATTTCCTGATGAGCAAAACTAAACTGAATGAGCATCACACCATGAAACTGCAGGTACTATGAATGCATGAATATCAAATTATGCCGGTACATAAAACTTGCTGGGATTTAGTCTTGGGGCATTAGATTTTTTTTAGAGATTACTCTGCACCCATCTGCTCCATTACAATTCTCCGCAAGGTGTGAGTTGAGGCAAATTGATTGGATTAATATATATCTGGGCAAATAAACAACTTGTGCCTTGGGGGGCTTTCTGTGCAGCATTTCTTTACAACTCCTCAGGAATCAAAGGCGCTAATATCAACAGCTGCCATGTGGAATAACATCAGGCACTCATGAAAATGCAAGTCCCATATATATCAACATCAAGAAGAGACCTGCGAGAGTTACCGTGTCAGCGATGAGATGTACAGTCAAATCAAATTCCCAGTGCTTAAAAAAAAAAAAAAACACTTCTAAATAGACCATAAAGTCTTGATAAAAATGTGCACTGGATTCAAAGGCCGCTGCGCTGGCTGCCTGTCATGTTCGTAACTGGGTCTTTGAAGTCGGCTGTCAGTGGTCGATGCTGAACCATCTTCAGAGGTGCGTCTCTCCCTCCTGTTCTTTCAAGTTCCCCTCCAGCGGCCAGTTTGTGGGGTGATGTTCATTCTGAATGTGCAGTTGCTGCTCTGGAGATAGGGCTGGTCAATCCTCCTGTCAGAAATATCATCCTCCTAGCAAGACGTGTTTGCGTAAAGTCTAGCCATCCTCAAAGAGAATGGAAGTCTGGAGGCATATTCAGTGGGGTGCAAAACACAGAGCTTCCAGACACAGAATTTTAATGTACTGTATTTCTGTTACTGGTTTCCATATTGAGAAAGACTGGGGAAAAAAATGATTTCGTGCACACTGGGAAAAGCAGCACACCATAGCTCATCAAACCCACGGTACATAGTCATATTTTAACCATAACACTTATCCGATTTCTGATTCCAGCTCTTGTTTGGTTCCCATTCTCAACCCTACGTGAAACTAAACAGGATATTTGATCTTCGAGAGAGAGAAATACTGGGTCAGCACAGTCAAGCATGACGTCCTGCACAAATACCACCAAGCCAGGAAGATACAGTCCGGGGTGAGGAAGTGGAGATAGCAGCGTAACTAAAGATACAGCCTGCAAGTAGAGAGCAATAGCCCTCAACAGATAGAGAGCCCCAGGGCGAGAAGATAGGCCCATAGCAGTAGAAACATTTGTGACAAAATGGCTGACATTATCTTTTAATTAGATTCACACTGTTTACTGGCTTGTTTGTACTCTCATTTATACATTACCCGATAGAGCTTTTCTTTATCTCATGTCGGGGTTGTAGAAGTAGATGATGATGGTGGTGGTGGTGCTGGCGGTGATGTAGAGACGCAGAAGAGGCGATGCTCATGCTGCATTTTCTCAAACGTAGCCGGACTGAACTTTCTCAAATATCTTTCTTCTGTTTTACAAACCAGCGTAATAACTGAATGATAACTTCGGCGCAGCTCAAGTCATTTTTAACTGTCTAAACGCTCCAAAAGAGGAAATAGCAGCGACGGCAGAAGGCAGGACAATTGATCTTGCTGAACTGTAGCTTATGTGGGAGGTAGAACTTCACAAATTCACTCCTCCAGTTCATATGAAATATTCTATAATGTGATGTATGCACACATACATCAATTTAATGGAAGATGCAAATTTCCTCATTAAAGACAGAAGCACGAGTCCCTCTTACACAGAGTCTATCCATAATTAGCTTGTTCCCCTCACTGGCCCCGAAGCATTTACTATAATAATGTCTGAGGCCAACAAGCTCAGTTAGCCTCTGTCTCAGCGCCCTGTATAATATTAAAAATGTGGCAAAGTTGGGCAGTTATACTTCCAGAGATGCTATATGGCAATTTAAGGTGTGTATTTCATAAGATGTATGAGGAGAGTGGTGTCTCAAGTGTTCTAAGCAGGTGGAAACATTTTTCTCCTTTTCCCTTTTTTTTTTTTTTTGAACGTATTCTCTCATTTTTTAAAAGTAAATCAAAGCCACAGCTATTATCACCACACCACCTGTGTCACAGCACTTATTATTCCAGATAACAAGAGAAAGTGAAGACTTGACAAAAGCGGGGGGGGGGGACATCAAAGCTGCTTAGAAAAACCTGAAGTTCACAGAAAAAAGCAGACTTTCTCTACTCTGCCTAGCAGAAATCTGATTTCTGCCTCAACTCCTTCTAACGTTTGTGAGACCGAGCTTCTGCTGATTGGTGCTAGATGGAGAATCATTTCCCCACAGACGCTTTTACACAATTACATTCATATTAAGGGAATTGTTCCACATTTTTGGAAATATGCTTATTCTTTCATTTTTGTACAATTAACATGAAGCCAGAGCCAGAAGACAGTTAGCTTAGCACAAAGACTGGAAACACGTGGAAACAGCTTCCTCTGCTCTGTGCAAATCTTAAAAAATATCTACCTAGCACTATCACCAGATGTAACCTGCTCATTAATTGAACTTTAAAGGTGCTGGTAGGTGGCTTTTGTTACATTTGTACAAAACCACTTTAGCTGTTTCTAGTTTTATGCTGTGCCAAGCTAGCTTACAGCTGGCTAGTTATCGTACATGGCATCAAACCACTCATCTAACTCAGCAAGGAAGTGCAAGAAAATAAGCTTATTTTTCAGAATTATTCCTTTAAAATTTGGCTCAGTCATACACCCTTTCAGCTTTGGATGTCTACTATTAATTAAAAATTCTCTGTATTTTTAATTAATATTACATTAATCTATCTGTAGTCGTGAAACCAAAAAACTGATAGTTATACCATAGTTGGAGACACTGCTGTCGAAAAAGGCTCATCAGCTTTGGCACATTTGTTGTCAGCTGCATCAAATTTTCTCACTTTGGTAAATAATGCATTCACATTCATATTACCCAGTCAGTTAATGGCATTTTTACTGCAGACCAGCAACAGCGAGGTAAAATTGCCCCCAAGGCATTTCAAAGCACTAACATCATCCTGAATTTGTGCTTCAGTTGCAGAACTGTACTCACATTTTGGATCAAAAAACACCTTTGCAACAGAGAAAGAAAATGCAAACAGATGGTTTTTCATTGAGGTTTTAAACAACAGGCTTGCTATTATCGGCTATTTAGACGTTTTTGAATCTCATTGAATCTGCCACCGTCTACACCTGCTTTTCAGTCGTCTGCTTAGTATGTCTCCACGCAAGCTGTTGTGTGATTGGGGTGAATGCTCATCTGCTAAGACGCAGTGGATCTCTCGCTGACAATATCCTTGTTTACCCCTTGCTGTTTCCCTGTTCCTGTTCAGAGTTCGTCCCCTGATCCCTTCCTACTTAGCGGTGCTCATTCACTTTCTTATGTAAAACTAGACGCAGCTGTCGGTCGATGTCAACGCCGTACTTAAAATGTACATCATGTCTCCATCCTGTGCTGACTCTACACTTCTATATATTCATTTAGTCTGTCTACATTGCTGGAGCGCTGGAGCCACACTCATGCGTCTTCATACCTGTCGAGGTATGAAGATGCATGCGATATTTGAAATAATGGTCGTGGGTTAATGAAAATGACTCGGAGGACCCTGAGTGTGCAGAGTTTTTGATTGCATTTTATCACCACCACTTTAATAACTGTCAGATATGCTGAGACACAAGAATGTTCTCCACTGCTTTTCACTAACCCTTTCCATCCGGAGAATGTGAGGTCACATTTTTTTGATGCAAATATTTGAGTGAGTCTTGGAATTTTTTATTTTCCTTGATAAAATAAACGCACCTTGAAGTACATACACTCACACTCACAGTTGAGCACACCAAGCGTCCTTGTCGAGGTCAGTCTTTTCAAAGCTTATAGGCATGGATTCAGGATGATTTTTTATTTCTTTTTGTCAATCTGGGATTCTTTAGCGCTATTAAATAATGCATTTTTCTGCATGTGGTGAAGGGCTAAAGTGGCTCTTAACGTGAGCTCCCACCCAATACGGGGCTCTCCCTGTCAGGGGCCAGGTGAGCCGCCTCTGAGCACGCCACCGTCGCTGTGGAGGTAACTTTCATGCTCCGCTGGGCAAACATTTTCCAGGTCACATTTTTCAATTACACTGAGAGGCAGGTCCCACAGGCAACCAACCCCCAGCAACAACCACCCAAGCACACACACACACACACACACACACACACACACACACACACACACACACACACACACACACACACACACACACACACACACACACACACACACACTCCACACATTCACTCACATAAACAGACTAACCTCCTCACCCTTCCCCCTTCACCATGCCATTCCCACACACAACCCCACAGCATCTTCCCCACCGCAGCAAATCCTCAAAACACACATACTGCAATCTTAGGAAAAGGGCAAAGAATGGTAATAAGGGAGGCGGCAAAATCCTCCAAGGAGACTGCAAAAACATATAGATTATGCTGAGGTTTTGACAAGAAGGTTTTTGTCCAAAAAACCTCAACCTACATTTAGCTATCTAAATAATCGCAATCAATAAATTGTCGGCCAAATTAAGCTAGAGGCAAATTGTCCATCAGGAACCAGGCACAGGAGCCTTTGCTCTCTTAGATCTGTCAAGGTTCCTCAAGTTCAGCATGAGGTGTATATCTCCTTATCTGAAGACTTTGAAGTCTCTCCTTCTGTCTGTTGCCTCGGGCGTGTGGTGAGATATGAGGAGAGTCTGCCTCATCTGCCTAATGCTGCTTGTGTAGCTAATAGTCCAGAAAACACTGCTCTGTGTGGCCGCACACCAGCACTTTAAATGATTCATCTTTGACTGTCACCACATGAGAGCGACCTGCCATGCTCTACCACTCTGTCACTCATGATCCAACCAGTCTGAAGGAGTTCGGATGGTTGGCAGGGTTTAAAGGGTAGGAAGAGCTGTGCCTTTTGAAGACACGTACATTTAAGGGTCTTGGAAGCTACTTTGTGCCAAGCTATTCACCCATACTATTTTATACTATTTCAGCAATAAAGCTGCTGATATTCAATATATTTTCTTTTTCTCAAAAAATCCCATGAAAAGATGAATTGATCCTATTAGCAAGTATTGTCTGTGTAGCAAAAGCCTAAAATATCTTGTTTGTCTGTGCCATAGAGCTCAATTGTCTAAAAAAGACTACAGACTCACATCAGCATGCTGACACGCCTACAGTGACAATGATAACATACTGATATTTATCAGATATGACGTCTATCATGTTCACTGTTTTAGTTTAGTCTGCATGCTAACTGCCACTAAACCGAGTAGGGCTGAGGCTGATGCTAATCTCATTAGTTTTGGAAGTTATTTGATCATAAAGCAAAGTATTGAACAAAGAGACATTTTGACAGGCAACTTGAATGTGCCAAATTTGAGTGTAATCCATCTGATAGTTGTCAAGATCACATATTCAGTAATCAATACATCATCTGTGGACTATGAATGTCAAATACTAATCTATTTATTGACATATTTCAGCCACGTCAATCGCTTTTTAGCACTTGCAATGAGTGACATGTTCTTTCATTACGAGGCACTTTGGCAGTGCAGTTTATTTTGTGTCAGACCCACATACACAATCATGAGGCTGAAATTACTTGAACCCCCCAATAAATTACTTCCTCCTGATGTTTACTGTACTAAGAACTACACTGTACACAGCAGTTTTAAGAAATAACACTAAAACTATAAAAAAAATAAATAAGTATGCATTCAGGAGCAGTTTTTAAAGCTGCTCATTTTCAGGAGGAACAATGAACTCAGAGCTGAGCCACAGACAGGCTGTGGAAGCACAGAGAGACAAGCTGCCACATTGTTGGTTTTGATCCTTTCATGCGATTTGTTGACAATAAGAGAACTATAGAATAACATCAGACTGGTCTTTTAAAGCCATGCGCATTAATCAACGTTTCTGTAAATGTGCCATCTGCAGCCAGCTGGATATCTTTGAACTCTAATCACTGGGCATGACTTTAAAAACCTCCATCAGTCAGTGCCTTTGAAATCCTCACGAGAAGCTTACTGTTGATACATTAAAGCATACAAGCACAAACAAATGCAAAGGCACTAACAAATGCAAAGGCACCACACACTGTTGCAGACAAAACAGTTTCAGATAAATTAAAGATGGCAGACAGATCAGAGATCATAAAATAATATTAAGACATCCACACTCAGGGCAGAGTAACACATCAGCAGACAGACGAGCAGCATGCAGGCAAACTCAAAGTTGTTAACTCCTTTGTGAAAAACCTTTCGTGACAGAGTGAGATCTAAAAGTGACAGCAGAGATGGAGAATGGTTCTTGTGGCTGGTACGCCTCAATTTAATTCATGCCAGCAGAAAAAAAAATGGCCATTGCTGAGCACTGAGTCGTGGTGTTGTGTGAGACTATGCAGGCAGAGAGGATGGGACTGCAGGCTAACTGGAACAGGGCCAGGGACACTGGGTCACTGGGGTCAGAGCAAGCTGGTGTGACTGGTGAAAGCACACAACAAGGCACGCACACACATACACACACACGCGCGCGCGTGCGCACACACAAAAAGTACGATTAAAAAACGTGATTAAAAACACCGTGGAACTGATAACATTCCCAGCTATTTACATGAGCACACATGCAGAACATCTCTGCCCTCCTCCCTTCATTGTGCTCTTGTGGTTAATCTTGTTCAGCGGCGTGATGATTATGATAAGTCTTGCTGTAAAATATAAATGCAAATTCACAAGCATTTTCCCCGACAAACCTCTTGGCAAGAAAGCGTCATTATATTCTTTCGGCAGAAGGAGAGGAACATTTTTAAAAGAAAATGCATTAAATCGCAGACATTACCAATTTCATTTCTGTCATCCGCCAGGGTTTGTCATACTCTCATCCATCTGTCTCTGTGTAGTATTATGCATGTGGAACCATCAACACCAGCAGCACCCCTGGGCACGAGTGTGTCATACCTGCTGAGTCTCCCTGAAAACACCTGCTGCCTCTCATCCTAACATGAGCAAAACAAGTGTTGAGCATTAGTGTTTTTTAAAACTGTATCCCGTCTAAAATGTCTGTTGACAATCAACCGCTCCCGTACGCTGGGTTTGTCACAGGACAGGTGTCTCAGCACAGGTAGTGTGGAGCATCAGCACCACACAGGAGTGTTAATTAGACACACCAACAATAGCGTCAGGGGTGCTGCGACTGACGTATGAAACTCCCACAGCGATTAGCACACACCAAAACGTTTTGACTCTGACAGGGTTTCTGTCCCTGAGTGCACCTGAGTGACGATCACAGGGAGCAGTTTTGAGAGATTTAGAGACAGATCGGCCTGCATGGGCTAAAACATACATATGACATTGAAGCTAACTTGGAGAACAAGCGGTCGCATCAATCAGAAAGGAAAGGTTATTTAAAGAGAAAGAGAATTATTAAACAAAAAGAGAGGAAGCCGTGACAGTGAAAAAAGATATGCCTGATCCAGGTGATAATGTATAATAAATGCAAAGTTCCTGCGATAGACTGATTCATTCTTCATCACAAGGGAGGCAGAATACACCGGGGAGCAATCTGAGCAAGCGCTTGCTCATTTGCTTTGCCTTAATGAAGCAGGGAAAGCACACTGCACAGCCTCCCATCGATGGAAAACAGGACAATTTGGATCATTGAGTGTATATACCCCATGCAAAACTTAAAAGACTGCAAACATTCGAGCAAATTAGCCTCTTCTGTTAAAGATAAAATTCACATACATTTGTTGGACTGCAGGATTGCTGACTTAGAAATATGTTTATCTACACATATAGTAACACTCTTGTTGCATGTTAGTCACTCACACTCTTTGACACACAGCAAAACATGTAAAGCACACGACTGCGGCATGCGGCATCAATCCAGCCAGTTCCAAGAGCTGCTAATTGACAGCATGAAGTGAATAGCCAGAGGAAGGAGGATATTTTTAATTACACACCGAGTCTCCATAGCTACACAGGCGAGAGGACAGAAGTCACACCAACAGGTTGAGATGGAGATGAACTGAAATAGGGGAGGTGGGGAATCGCTGGATGACATTCTCATCGACTTCTTTCAGCTGAAATGCTGTTTACCCTTCAGTAAACAATCATCCTCACGCGCAGACACACATACTCTGACACACACCTCATTCACACCGATCACAGAATCTTATTGTTCAGGCAGTGTTGTAGCGGGCCTTAGATACATATGGGCCCCGCATCCTTTTCATATGCTATGTTACATGCTTTGTTGGTAATAACTATAGCTGTAGTGGCCTGTCTATTGCTGTGTTAGGAGTGTTACGGAGATACAACAGCACGCTCCACGACTGCTTGATCACAAGAAGTCATGTTTTGTATCACAGCGCACCGTGATGGATTCTGAGGCGCGGCTGCCTTGCCCTGTTTTTGTTTACACTTCTGCTCCCTCTTTAACAATGTCTTCAGATTGGAAGTCAAAAGCAGGCATTGGCCTCAAGAGCACTAAGCAAGCCAGTAAGTACACCTGCAGATCCCAATCCTTTAACGTAACAACCATATGAGTGAAATGCATTGCCGTAAATGTGCTTATTTTTCCTGTACGCCAGGCTTTCCGAGACGGGTGGGCTCATGTCTCCTTTTTTTTCTCTGCTACTTATTCGCATCAGAAGAAAATGGTACAGAGGGCAGGTTTGTCGTGATCTCTACCCCATATATGATGCATTTTCAAATTCCTCTTCGCCATAAAATTGAATCTATCAAGTCTCCAGCGCACCCACTGCCCCCTCCAAACCTCTCTCCCTTGAGTTTTATCAATTTGCACAATCTGAGTCCTGTTCAGCGGTGAGTTGGGACAGTTAGATTATCTATGGGAGAGATTTAGATAAAGAAAAAATGACTCCAGTTTTACCCAAAGTGACCTCAGATATTACTAGTTTACTTTCCAGTTCTACAAGTTCAAAACAAGAATGGACTATTAAATGCAAGCACTATATTTGGAGGACATGCACAGCATGAGACATAAGCTAGACACACGATGCCCTGCCTTGATGGATCTAGTTCATATCTAGCCAGACTCCATACAGACTAATCCCTATTCAAGAACGGAAGGTCAGTGCAAGGCTAAAGCTGCCTTTCACTCACAGCAGGGTCAAGCACAACTTTCCGGGGTTAGCTCTAATTGCGAGATGCACAGCACTATGTTTTTGCAAAACACTTTTCGAAGATGTTTCCTTGCAAGAAAGGTATTGAAAGGTGAATGTTTGAATAGTACGTATTCTCAACACTGAAGTAAAATTGTTTTGACTTCGCATACCTGACATCATCTCGGCCTCCCGAACACATTGAACTCTTTCCAGCTCTGTGGAGAGTTCTGTAGAAGACTGCAGGAGTTCAAATCACCCCAATTCTAATATTTCAGGCTATTTTCTCCAGATTTTGCATAGATTTTGTGTGATTTTATGAATCATGTGATTACAGCAATCTGTAATCCCATAAAATACACAAAAAGAATAGTGCAGTGTTGTCTTTAACAGTCATAATCCACAGTATTATCAGAAATTTCATTTTACAGTAAAATCAACAGTTTTCAATCCAAGAGGTCCAGTTAGACTTATATTTCCAATATGAAATTTTCCAATTCCACTCTACATACTATTTCTAACCAGTTGTCAGTGTGTAGTGCTCAAACATTTCGACTGGATGTCAGCATGCATGTACAATTCACTTGATTTTTGGGTGTCATGTTGAACATACAGTGCAAGCTGTAAATTGTCATCAGTGGTAGACAAGTTCACAACTCCATTACTTGAACGACAGAGTGTGTGTGTGTGTGTGTGTGTGTGTGTGTGTGTGTGTGTGTGTGTGTGTGTGTGTGTGTGTGTGTGTGTGTGTGTGTGTGTGTGTGTGTGGATCTGAAAACTACCAATAAAAACGTTAGTAAGTACGTTGTAGCTTAACAATACTGCCATCCTTAATAATTTAGCCTCTGGGCCCATTTAATAAAGGATTTCGGCATCCACACAATATACCCATACATGGTACTGAGTTTATTGCAAAAGATTAAAACACATATTTCTGAAAGGACTTCAGTAACGTTAACTCGGCATTTTCGCTAGCTAACTATTAGCATGCGTCAGCAGTGGATTCACACAGGGCCTGGTCCCTACATGACAACTTGGCAGGAAAATCCATTAAAAGCTATTTGATTTGACCAACCAGAGAATAAAAACTACAAGCACAGACAACTTCAATCAAAATGTTTATCTGGATTTAAACAGATGTTTACATACCTTGGCATGCTTCCTCGGGTTGGACGGTGAATTTCTGTGGGCAGAAAATCTATCTAACTCTCCCGTTTCAAGTCTTTATGCTAAGTTAAGCTTACCGCTGCTGGCTCCAGCTTCATATTTACCTAAAAGTCACGAAGCCAGTATCGATCTTCTCATTCAAATCTTGACATAAAAGCCAAACTGGTTTGGTTTTTTTTTCAACTTCCTGCTGCTACAGTGACCAAATCAGTATGTGGAAATGAATTAAATAGGTCATGACTGAGTAAGTAGAGCGAAGAAGTTGGTAATACAAGGGAACAAAACACTAATTTGAGCATGTGATTTTTAAAAAGTTACCACCGATCTCTCCGTGGCCCAGTAGGTTTGAATTAAAATCACACTAAAACATGGACAGTAACTTGTACTGTATTGGGTCTCATCTCTCATTGCAGCGATTGTAAGAATAGTTTATCTTTTCTTGTGCATTGTGTGTTGTGTGCCTTGAACTCTTATTTTCTCTCTAGCTATGCTGACCTTGGAAAAAGTGACTCTGTATCTCTAAGTGCCAATAAACTGCTGTACCATATACTGTTCTGCAATAGTTAGGATCAAGTAATGATAATACACGGCGCAGTGTGTAAGGCTGAGGACAGTATTGTTTTGGCTCTGAACTCCAACACATTGGATATGAAACAAAACAATGACTGTGAGGTTAAAGTGCTGACTATCTGCTTTAATTCAGTGGTGTTTATGTCCACATCTGATGAATCATATAGAAATGGTAGCACTTTCCCTACATATTCCCCAAAGGGTAGAATGTGCTACACTATTCCCCAAATATAGATGTGAACACCCTCTAACACCTTTATAGCTGAAAGTCAGCACTTTATCCTTAAAGTCATTGTTTCATTTCAAATCCAGCATTGGCGTATAGCCAGAACAATGAAAAACATGTCAGCGTGCTTACACCTCCACACTGCACTATACCTGTCTTATAGGCTACTGCAATTAAACTGATCCCAGAATAGCAACATACTGTACCATCTTAAGTGTATCACAGCAACACAGGTCACATAAATGGCAGGCCTCACTTAGGGAACATGAATAGGAGCCACATACGAACAATACACCATATTATTTACTTTCTCTTTCTCCCCACTCTCCTCTTCTTCACCCTCTCGCTCATCTTTCTCGTGTCCATGGAAATCAACAGAAATCCTCTAAACTTGGAAGAGAATTTTAATGACATCTTTTACCAGAGAACCTAATGGTAATGGTAAAGACGAGTCCCATGAAAGCAGCAAATAAATCTAATTAGAGGGGAGATATGCTCATGCGCCTGTAGGCTGAGGATTAGCCAGCTGCTGTTATGCAATCCATACTTGTCAGAAACTACAATCTGACTTGTGTTGCCTGGGATATTGAGATGTGCATTAGCACGGAGGAGATTATCATCATGAAGGATGGCAAGCTGTTTCTCCCCTCCATTCGCTCATTTAGTCACTTGCGCATTCAAATCTTCTACTTGATAAATCACTTCTGTTGCATAAACAAGAGGTGTGTCGAAATGCTCTCCAAAAAAGTTCTGAATGAGGCTTTTCACTTCAACGTCTCATCAGCGTGACTTCAACACAAGCTCTTTGAGTTCTGTGTGCAGCCATGTGTTGACTATGCTGCTGTTGAAGTGACTAAACTCAGTAAACAAACAGTAAACATTCAAGTACAGATCTAAATATATTACAATATGGACAGAGTTGCATGTGGTTGATAAGATTCGAGCTGCAACAATGGATGAAATAATTAAGCGTAATTATGTGTAATGTAAAAATGTGATGCTGTCAGTAATAAACCCACAGAAAATTATCTGCCATTCCCCTAAACTAAAGTAGTTTTAACATCTCTCAGCTCATTGTTTTGGTCTTTCAGCTTCCAGCTTTACTGTTTTAGTTCCTGACCACCACCAAACAGACAGTTAGCAACTAACTGGTGAACACAGTGGAGCATTTAGCTGCTTCCTCCTTTAGGAGTTGGAGACCAATACAGAGTTAAACAGAGAGTGAATATTGCACTTACATTGCCCAGGTGGCCAGACACACAACTTTGCTACCAAGTGGACACATAAGTTTGTCTTATCAACTTGATAAGTAATAATGTGTTAACAGGTTGTTTCTGCAGCTGACAAGTGGCTAAAAAGTCTGTTTCTGCTGGTTTCAGGAAACATTTCAGGACTAGCATCCAGATATTCCTTTAATTGATAGTTTTTGCACTTAAATATGTGACTGGGGACTAAATTGTTATGTTTTGGCAGGATTTGGACTCAATAGTAGACAAGCAGAGAGGGAGTAAGGGTAAAATAGGAATTTATTGAGCAGTGAGTGGAGACTCCAGACACACAGGAAACTCATACCTGGGAAGTCCTGAGAGGAGCAGGTGAGGCACGAGGTACTGAGGTGGAGAGCAGTTCAGAGATACACTGGAGCGCACAGAGCTCAGCTGGTGTGAGTGCATGTGTCGAGGGCACGTGGTGGTGGAGGCACAGGTGAAACAAGGTGGTGATGGTTAAGGGCTTGAGGCTTGAGACAGGCGAAGGCAAGAGGCTGGGCAGAGTGGTGGCACAGACACTGTAGTGCAGGAGAACTAACTGAGCAAAGGGGAAAAAGACACAGGAGAGCAGGAACTGACTGACTAAAGATTAACTTATACTCACAGGTAGCACTGATAAACAGCCAACAATACCACTAAGCATCGGACCCAATCTGGCAACGAGTCCTCTGCAGTCCACAGTCTTTATGCTGTGCTTGATTGTGATGAGTCCCAGCTGAGTAGGAGCCAGCTCCCAGCCCCCTGGAGAACCACACCCAGCCTCTGCCAAAAAAGGAAGCACAGGAAACACATCACCACACCTCTCCACAGAACACAAGACAACCTTATAGTTTTCCAAACCGCCACGTAAATACTGCAGTCAATATAAGTACTGTTTGACAATGGTAGATAACACTAATCTTTAACAAAAACCAACAGCGTACAGTGTACAACACAAAATCAGTCCGATCAAAACAGACAAAGAAGCAAAAGGGCAGTGTTTATCATCTCAATGGTCATATTCAGAGAGGGCTCAAGCTGCCTGTTCCATTGACAATAAATCCATTAAGTCTTCTAACCAGTTGTCAATACTAAACCAATTAGTTTTATGTAATTTCCAAATCATCATAATACTAAGCATCTGACAGAAAAGCTAATGCAATGATGCGGTGCGTGAGTATTGACTGTATACTTTCCCTCTTTGTGCCTAAGAGGCAGACTAATGGACATTGGGGTATTTTCACATCCAGAACAGAATACAATCTTAAAATCAAATTATTCCACAAGCTCCTCACTGGAGGGCAATGCCACAACGGGTGTACAGGTGTTCCTACCTCTCCACAGCTGTGCCAGCACAAATGTGAACGAGAATTTCTTTAATTTGCATGGTGTGATCTAAGCCCTCTATTCAGAGTTTTGTATCTCAGACATTTGGATACAGTCTCCCGCTGTGCTGTGGTCAAGTCCCTCTCCCACTGATGTTTGATGGAAGATAAGCTGTCTGAATAGAGGAGGACAACAACTTATACTGAAAAGCACAGAAACTACTCTCCCGTCCGAGGCAATACCCCTCAGTTTATTGTGAGATCTCTATTAAGACCATGTTTTTTGCAATAAGTAGCCTTCAGATAGATCTTGAATGTAAATATGCATCTCCTAAAACAAACAGGTTTTCCAACTTATTAAAGGGCACCATATTCCTGTTCTTCATAGTCTGCCCCATTTGATTTTTACCTCAACGCTGCCATGTATTGTTTGTGTGTTTTGCCTCCAGCTGTTAATACGGGGTTATTCCATACAGGGCATGATGGTAACGATGGCCCACTGAAGGCTAAGTGTCTCTGTAAGGATTCAACTAACTCACAAGAAAACTGTATTAAAGTTATTAAACTGTATTGGTAATTTTCACGTTGATTTCAGGGTAAAACCATGAAAGTGATAAAGAGAGTCTCGCTCAATTCAGATAGAATCTTAACATAATAGATAATACGAATAAACATCTGGAATTCCTCATCCACCACTTCTTCTTGGTCCCATCAATCTTTTGTAGCTGATTCTGTTTCTTTCTCCTCTAACACTCAATTAAAGTATTCCCACTGACATACAGGGTATAATGTACTTTTCATTTGCCAGCCACATTATAATTAAGTCTGAGATTTGAGAGACTTTATTGTATTCCTCAGTCTCGAGTAAACTGCTGAAAATATTTATTCCAAAATCATTCACCGCATTTTTCCAAATTTCTGCAACTAGAAATGAGCCATTGTTATTTAAAAAGCACAGATACGTCTATCTTCCAAAACAAGGCCATTTCACAAACAAAGGTCTCATATCCTTCAAGCCTGAACTGTTAGCAAAAAGAAGGTTTACTCTCTGGCCAACATTCACTTAGTATAAATATGCTTCCTTTTTTTCCAGATAGTGAATATTGCATTTTGGAATGAAATAGTCCAGTGGAAAGTGCATCTTAAAAGGTTTGGACTAAATTTTGCTTTTCGAGCAATTCTCAGCCTTACCAAATTAGAGCCATAACTGTTTCTTCTCTTATGGTGCAATGCTGAAAAGTAATAAAGGAGGGGAAGGCAATGGCAACTCTGTTAATACTCCCACAGCATTTTACTCAGGATAAAATATTGAAAGCTAAAATGGCACCCCAGAGATGCATATACAAATAGCTTGTGAGGGAAAGTTTTACTCTTTCCCATTCCTTCTCACTTTCCTCTTTTGTCTCTCTCTCTCTCTCTCTCTCTCTCTCTCTCTCTCCCTCCCCCCCCCTCTCTCTCTCTCTCTCTCTCCCTCTCTCTCTCTCTCTCTCTCTCTCTCTTTTCCAACTCTCACAGTCTCCTGTGTCTTTCAATATCCTTCCTCCTTCATGAGTGTACAACTCACCCAGCATCCTTAAACTCCTGCAGTTCCTCTCTCTGTCTTAGGGCATTGTTAGGCATCGCTCTGTAAACATTCAGAAAGTGGAAACTTTCTGGGGAACATGGTCTTGGCAGTCAAGCATAGCAAAGCAATAGCAAAATATCCTTCCTTTTCCCACAGTGGCGGTCTGCGCTGTCTCTTAGCTGACATGTTCGAATCAATAATTCACATCCAATGAGTGTTGGTGTGTGTGTGTGTGTGTGTGTGTGTGTGTGTGTGTGTGTGTGTGTGTGTGTGTGTGTGTGTGTGTGTGTGTGTGTGTGTGTGTGTCTACATGCATGTTGATTGTTTTTGAGACCAGCATTGGCCGTCAGAGAGGCCTTGGTGCTCTGTGTGTTTGACAGATCGACATGTAGGTTTATCAGGCAGATCCTTGGTCTGATATCATTTTCACAGGCAATTAAAGTTAGCAGCAGGTGCTGGATCTCGGCTAATAAGGACTTACATAGTCTATACAAGGTTAATTGACAGAAAAAGAGAAAAAAAACACAAAGCTGTTAGGTCAGCGCACACGAATGTTTGTGTGTTTCGCAGGAGTATGAAGCCTATATGTTCTCGGGTGTATGAGCTTGGAGCCTTAACACACATTTAGGTGTGTGACAAGGCCACGGACATAAATACTCTCACACGCAAGCAGGTTTGCTACTGGCACTATCATCTTTGTAGAAAAACAAAATGAACACCACACTCTGTTTCCAAAATGGCCTCGGCATGGTGCAACGGATAATCATATAATTTGCAGATTTAATTGGAAATATAAATCCCAATGCACACACCATTACGGGCAGCTTTGATATACACCTTGCCGATTGATGCATGATGACACTTCGCAAATGTGGAGGGTCACCCGTGTCACTTTTAAATATCACGGCACCCTGGGAAACCTGATTGGAGCGCCAACAACACATTTAAATAGCTGTTCTCGCATAATGCTGAGCGAAATTACCTCCTCAACTGTCTCTTTCTGCTGCAGATTAGATTGGCTGTATTTTTTTTTCTGTGGTCATTTTCTCCATTTGACAGAGCATGGCATCGCTCGTGTTGTTGTTGCTGTTCTTTTTTTGCATTAAATTTCACTAATACAGCTGGCGTGCTGTATTCCAACATTCCAGTCTTGTAGTATATGGGCTGTGTGATAGTGCTATTATATCATTATGATATTTCATCTGGCAGTGGGAGAGCCTGTACAGTGGTCCACCTGAAAAGGCTGCAGGCTCCCTGTACATCTCCATACTGTATTGCAGCAGAGTGTAATGCTTTATCAATAAACCACTGGACCGTTCGCTGTTTTCATAATGGAGTCGTGAAAGCACGCTCTGGCTCCTAATTACCGAGGCAAACAGAGCTTGGCAGCAATTCAGAGGAAAAAGTGGAGGAGAAAGGGGAGGGAGGAAGAGAAGGGGAAGGACACAAGAAGAAAAGACCTTAAAAGAACAAAGTTCATCCCCAACCCAAAGCTAATTATATCTGCTGAAGCAGGAGGAAGGTCTCGTTATGCCCAGCAGACCCACCTCAGAGTACCAAGATCCCTATCACTGCCTTATGTCTGCAGGTCCGATAAGACAAGTCCAGTTCACATTTGCCCTCTAGACTTTCCCTACACAGCTGTAACTTTAACAGGGACTTAAGTAATATTGATGGCCAATCATAAATGCATGTAGATGGTACCCTGGGCCAGATTTTAAAATCATGTGAATATCAGAAAAACAAATCAAAGACCAGCACTTCTGCAGGGCATTTGAATCTGCACTACATACAAAATCAATATCAAAATGAAAGCAGCAAAAAAAAGGAAAAACTGCAACTGAAATAGGTTTTTGGTGATTGTGGAAAGGCCAGTGTGTGCACCTTTGCCAAAAAGCCAAAAGACTTTCTACTTGTGCTTTGTACTAAAGGCAGGAGAACTTCATCCTTTTAAAGTAAAGTAAGGTGCTCTTGCCTCGACAGTCTGCACTGTATCATTAAAAAAAGAGCCTACAGCCATGCTAGCAGTTCAGTGAGGCTGTGCTTTGAGCTGTGCATTGAGCTAAAAGCTTATCTTAGTTTTGCATGTTAGCAAAAATGCAAAAAAGTAATGTTAGCAAAACACAAAGTGCAGCTGAGGCCGATGGGAATGTCATACGTTGTGCAGGTATTTGGTCATAAGCAAAAGTATTGGAAAAATTAAAATGTAGACTTAATAAAAAGTTAAGCAACCAAAGTGATTACAAGCAGTTTGAGGAGAACATGAATGTCTACCAAATTTCACACCAATGCATCTCGTAGCTGTTGACCTATTGGTCCACCACTTTGGCCCACGTACCAACCAACTAACACTGCCACACCATGCTGCTAGCGTGGCTAAGAATTTGATGTTTTTTGTCTTTCAGTCTTTACTTCTGTCTCACACTGTGTGCCTCAACCTGACACCCCCAGCTTTACCAACATTGCCTGTGCCAGCACATAGTTCTTTGTAAATGTCACATAGAGAAGGAAGTAAACAAAGAACAAAGCTTTGTCCACATTATTACTGGCTTCTTTGACCATGAGCTTAGTTACAGAAGAAGGTTTTTTACAAGAAGCTGTGGCAATTTTGAGCTGCAGAAAAAGTGATGTGGATACATCCGTCTGTGCGGCATTGACCCTGACAGCAGAGTGGGACAGGTCTTAACCCAGGGCCAGTGGCCAGCTCTAATGACTATTGACAACAACCTGAGCCTCTTTGACTTTCAAGCTAATTCACTCTTGGAAAGAGGGAATCACTGCCTTAAGACTGCCAGCAACAAATGAAGTAGGAGAAACAAAGGTTTATTGGCACATCCAGGCTTCAACTCACTCCAAAATCATTTTGAAAACAGCTGTCAGTCTACAGTATATGTATATATTGCAGTGCTCTCAGTGGAAATCCCTCCTCATGTGGAGCCTTTTCCCCCTTAATTTTCCTTTAATTATTCATGCGTCTGAAATTGTCTGGTTAGAGGTCACTCTCTAGATATCAATTTGACAGAACCAATTTTATGGAGGATAGCAGTTTTAAAAAAGACATGCAGTGTCTTTTTGGCTGTTATTTCTTCAATAACACCTCTCTTAAAGCCCCCTGCACTCAGGTAAATATGGGCATTGTGTTAAGAGCATATTGATCCAAGAGGCACTAATGACAGCACTTTACCGTATAACAACAATAAAAACTTCGGTACACTTATAAACTAAGCTGTTAGACCAAATGACTGCACAGCAACCTCTGATGAAAACCAGAAGTCATTTCTCTCATTACAAGCAACAACCCAAGCAAATTATGCTGCTCTGGCCCTTCTAAATGTCTTTAAAGTTAAGTTTCTAAAGTTGTATTTACATTAAGATGTACCAAAACATAACAAGACCATTAAAAAAATGTCAGTTTGGATATTATGTGAAGGAAAAGGCTCAATTCAGGTCCCTCGTGTTAACATTGAAAATGCCCCCATATTTGAACATCTGGCAAAATTAATGTGCTATTGAAGTTTTGCCCATTTCCTTCACATTTCATATTAACCATCATTTTCCCAGGACTACGCCCTCGCCGCAGCATCTCCGCTGTTCTGTTTCACAAGTTTTGCAGAGGAGGGAGGGCATGAAGACAGTGGGAGGATGAAGTAGAGAACGGAGGGGAATGCACAGCAGAGATGCTGGCACCTTGGATAATCAGGCAGAGAGGGGAGAATGAAAGACAGAATGAGAAACAGACAGAGACCAGCTGATTCACATGCTCACAGAAAGCAGCAGCAGCCAGCAGCCATCTCATGACAAACATCTGAGGAACCTTTTTACAGACAGATGAGATCAGAGTTTCATCTCCTCCGTAGCAAAGGGAAGTGGGGGCTTTACGACGGGCATAATTAAAGTCGCCTCAGACCGAGCATAAAGTTTTCCTTAGTCTTTGAGTGAGCGACAATTCTCTGAAGTTGGTCCCTTTAGGCCAAACACTCAGAACTCTGGCATGTTAAAGTAACCTCCTTTTATCCTAATGATCATAACCCATAGCTAATGGAGCACCAAACGCCAGCTAAAATGATTCAAAAAGTGGCTTGAATATATTCAATTATAATGATGGAGTTAGCAATGGTGTCATGGAGGCAATGGTGACTTTCCAAGCCCTAATTATGCTGCGGTCATCAAGATCATTATTTTTCACAAGCGTCTCACAAGATGGAAAACAGAACATAATGAGGATCAAATGCACATACAGAGCATGCATAGTTTCTTGATCCATTTACACACTGGAGGCACTTTTGAAGGCACATATAAGCTTGACATGCAGGCTACAGTGACATTCAGAGTGTCTGAGATCCTCAACACAAAGATTTCATCTGAACAGAACTGTTTATTTTGAAACTGTGTATCTCATTTATTTGCTTGGCATTTCACCATGAAGATCTAACAAAAAAAAACACCCCAAAAGCGAAAGGGAACTGTGACAAAATTTAAATTAGCTTCCATTTTTATATCTTAGTTGAAATTAGAGCGATATGGATTTGGGGAAAGGGTGTGAATGCAGGAAATGAAAGGCCTTTCCATGCCAAGGAAAGAATCTCTGCATGAAGAAACTGGCACAGAAAGGAAATAAATGCTTGATGAATTCTCTATTACTGCCTACAACACCAGGCTGATGAATCTGTAACAGGCATGATTATTACAATTATTCAGGAGTCTAGACTCCTGTTGGTCGTGTAGCAATTTCTGATAATGTTGCAATATCATCTTTTTTGGGGCCACATGTTTTTATTGCAGAGGCGCAAAACAGTGTTAAGAAATAAATAGCAGTGAGACAAGAACTTGATGGTACTATTGGTTTTAGTGACTTTATGTTTAGTTTAATATCTGTTTGATCAGTTTCTCTTCTCCGGCTCGTGAGTATATTACCAAGCATAGGGTGTATATGTGTTTTCTTCCAGGGCCAACACATCGGCAGGCTAATGGAGGATGACAGTTTCCCTTTTTTAATTGCCATGGTTCCTGTTGCCTGGTTGCCTGAGGGGGGTGGGGGGGACAGGAAGGGTGCAGACACAAATATTCTCTAATGAGTATTAATCTAATCACTGTCTGATATAAACAAGGCCTCTGTAATGATGTCAGCCCCCCACCGCCATCACTACCTAATGCTGACATTTAGGACGAGGGCATTTGCATTTCCTAAAAAAAAAAAAAAGTCTTGACAAATTGAGGGACATTCTTGAGGCGGAAGCAGGTGGAGGGGGGACAGGCAGTAATGATGGCCGTGAAAATTAACTCTCCCATTTCTTTTCAAGAAAGTATCTTAAAGGAGCAACTTGTCATTTTCTTAATTATGTAATTGCATTTCCATGGGAACTGAATGACAGAAGAGGTCATTTTCGAGTGACCCATTGGCATCACTCTTTAAGGCACTGGGAACCCTTTTGGCATCATTTTTCAACATACAGGTCTCCACGGTCAAGTCCACACATACAAATATGCATTGGTTTTTTTTAGCAAATTTCAGTTGGATTTTCAACATAAAGCTTGCTGAGAATGTGGTTAATGTGGTGAAACAGTTGCAGTTTGTTTTTGTTTAGGCAGCAAAGACTTCTTGGTTAGGTTTAGGAAAGGGTCGCAGTTTGGCTGAAAATACTTTACTTACTTACATTAGTACTCATAACGTGAGTAATTTCGTTTACAAAAGAAATCTACGTTTGGTTTCACACAGAACGCCAACCCCAGTCTCCTGGATGAAGGTCCCGTGTTTGAGCAATCCAACCATCCGAGCCTGCTCCATAGGTGGACTTTTCTTGTTCTTTATACTACGGAATTTGATGGATTGGAAGTGAAAATGAACAGCCAGTTCCTTATAAAGTGACATCAAGGGGTCCTGACCAGGCATCCACATGTGACACACACGGTTATATTGTGAAACAGATGAAGTTTGGTTAGGTTTAGGTACCAAAACTATTTGGTCAAATCCTTAACCTCCTGTGTTTGACCCACCCATCCACCCTGACCTCTTCCCTTTGTGGACTTTGTCGCTCTTTATACTACGTCACCTCACTTTGTTGTTCCCTGTATAATTACTAGCCACTAGAGGTTGCTTCCTCACAATAAACATAAATAATGGGTTGAAATAAGCTGCTTGCAGAGACAATCTATATGGTGTGTTTTGGTTGAAGATGGTCTGCAAATGCCACTGGTCATATTTAGAGGCTTGTCATGCCAACACTGTTAAGGAAAGTATATTCCCTTTAGAACGTCTGCGTAAATGTTGATGAAGTCACTGATAGACCTTGAAGAAAACATGGGTGTTTGAAAAGATATTGGCAAAGAAGTGGGAAGATTACTTATCTGTTGTCATACACAGTAAGAATGACACGCTAACACCAATGGGAAATAAAGCTTCTTGTGTGCTCACCTTAACAAAGGAAACAGCGAAAACTGCACCCTTGTCTATCTTGTTTACCTCAGTAGATTGAGAGGGTTACCTCCAAGGGCAAGGGGACATGAATAATGTCTACCACCTGCACCTGTTTCCTCTGGATGCTGCGGCTTTAATTACCTCAATTAGCATTTGGGAGATTGTTTGTAAGGATCTGTATCTACAGTGATGGAGCATACGCTCAGAGGGGATGCTAACTCATTGGAAAACACAGACAAATTGCCTTCCACCATAACCTTCTGCAGTAGTTGTGACTCTGAGTGTACTTAGAATGAGTCCTGCACTTTGCCAAGATGGAGAGATGGTGATAATGTGTTGACACGTGATCAAATAAGATGCCGTGCTGCTACACCTTAGTATGTCATGTGGAAGATGGCAGCAGTATGAAAAAGTAAAGACCAAGCTGTAATCTCAGATCTGCAGAACAACAAAACAGCATAATTTGCAGATACAAGATGACACAATTGTGAACTAATGGAATTCTCAGACTGTCCTCCTTGCTGTGAGAGTTTATAAGAAGTCTGCAGAGGGGACCGTCCACATTTCAGCCTTCTTTTGTTGAGCCTACCCATCCAAAGTACACTGCACCATGATTTTGTTCCTGCTTTACCCAGTGATCTGTATCGTGTGATTTGTCCCCTTTCATTTCCATAATGGCTTCCTGAGCTCCCTCATGGAAACATATGGAGACCCCTTCTCACTGTATAGGATTTGTCCTGCACTAATGGAGCTGAGATTGGATTCTAGCACTTATGTGTGCCTAGATGATTCCTCCTTTTTACTGCTGTTCTCTTCTGCCTCATACATAATACATAGGGTTAAAGCAGTATTGCTTTGCAGGAGATCTCATTTATTAACATGGAAGTCTCACAGGGATCAGAAAGCTCAGCATCAAAGTTTGCCTCAGCTCCGCTCTCATCATCACCGGGAAGCACTTGGAATTTCCACCAACAGGTATGATTTATCAGTATTCAATTACTGCACTAATTTGAAATTGTCTGTCTGTACCAGAAAAAAACAAAACAGAAGTCAAATCTTCAAGTCTAAAATGAAATATATTTACATTGTGCTACATTTTGTAGGCATATCACTTTCACACAGAATCCCGATGCTAGCATGCGTCCTACCAAGATTTTGCATTGTTTTCTTTAAATTTTGACCATGATCTTTAACTATCCTTAACAAAGCAGTTTTCTGCATCTAATCATAATCTCCTTACCATTCTTACAGCCCACTTGTGGGCCACATGTGAATTTGTTCTTGTTTGTTTTTCATCCTGTCTATTGATGATTGACTGATACAAATGCTACATTCACGGTTATACTCATATAATACACCGTTGGAAAGCTAAGATTCTCATGAATCAATTGATGCAAACAACCTCAAGATATAATCACAACAAGAGGCACGACAAACATCAGACAAACAACCATTTTAAAAACTGACACAACATTGAGGCAACTCACCAATTACATCTCTCATTGATCTAGTGATGGATAACACTCCAACAAAAAACATCAACAAAAATGCACATGATCCACCGCAGTAAAAAATATTTTATCCAAAACATGGTAATAATCCACGGAAACTTGTTTCAAATTAACAGCTCTTCCACTTGTTGCCTGTGTTTTACCTATTCAAGTTGCAGAAACTTGCACAGAAGGGCACTATCTTGTATCCATTTACTCTCTGGAGTCTCAGGCGTCAAATGACACCTTAACCAATCATGATCTGCCATATGAAGTCTAGCAACCAGAGACGTCAATAACAGTCAAAGTTGAACATTTGATCAGAAGGCCCTCCTTCTCTTCTTCCATGTGAAGATCAAGCTACACAGCCGATTTTGAAAATAAGTGATGCTTTGTAGAACCAATGAGTTCTGAACAAGCAGGTATGCCACTTTAATGGGTTATTTACAGCTCTGGCACCTCAAATCAAGAATTTCAGTGATAATAGCAATATTATGCACAATTTGACGTGATAAATATGGTAAATGGCATCAATATAAAGATATATATAGCCAAAATATTGATATACCTTAAATATGAATATAGATGTGCAAATTCTGATTTCATGAAAATAACTCTAGACATTTACGTTGAAAAATACAGAGTAAATTATCTTATAGAATGCCTAAATATGCCATTAGAGAAAACATGAAAATACTCTGTGGTATTGTTATCAGTTTTATTGAACTTGGACTTAGGTAAACTATAAAACTATTAAAATCGGATCAGTCAGCCACATTATTTCACTGGATGACATGTTGTTTCATTATGATGACTACTGCATTTTATTTTGACTCTCACATTCACAATGCTGATGTCTTCAACACCCAATAAAGCACCAAATATGTATTGTATCCCCAAACAAATGCACTATTTGCTCCTGTCTGAGTAACTTTTACTTACAACTGCAATCTTCAGGTGTCTCAGGAGATTGTTGAGCATTTAAAAAAATGTATTTGTGACCTCTTAAAAATAGGAACTTAATAGGAATGAAATGACTTTGAACCATTGCCAGTTTAGGGAGTTGGTGTACCTTTAAGTCAAGTCCCCATTTGAAATATGCATCATAAGACATGTCCTGTACAGGTGGTGTAATTGGCTGGAAAATGTGTAATTTCAAATTTCACTACAGTTGTTAATATGACTGATGCTAATCCCAAATTTGACATTTTTAAATTCAAAGATTTTAAAGAAAGGAAAATACTTATTAAACTTATCCTTTAACTTCAACAGTGACCGATTTGTTATGTTTGTGGGAGGCATTTACAAATGATCCTCCTGCCAAGAGGGCATCAAATTAGAAAACAGTCACATGGATTGTTTTTCGAGCAATAACAAATGAAGGATTTGTTGTGAATTGTGCAATCTTGAAAGAACTAAAAGATCCTGCACACTGTCGATCACTGGGACAGACTTTACTTACAGTGTACTGGGCACATTAGAATTCAACATTATAAATATTAATTTTACCTGATGAAGTGAGTACAACACCTTAAAATACACACAGTGATTCTCCAGCTCTTTTACAGTCAGTGTTTTTGATCCGACGCACCTTTCTGTAAGACTTTATGGTGTTCGAGAACTTTGTACTTAAAGTAACTTTGTCAATTTTGCCAGCTTTCCTCTGAGAAGTTTGAGTGGGCCAGTTGGACGCCTCGACCACATAAGATTTAATTTGTAATTAGGTGAGGACTCAGACACAAATTGAATATTCAACTGAAGCAGAAAATCCCTAACTTCACCCTTGCATCCTGGGAGTAATGGCTTCCATCTTGTCTATATTTTCACTAACCTATGTCTTACAGGAGGAGCTCTTATAAAACATATCTCGCCCTCAGTCCGACCTGAACTCAAGGTAGTATGAGCTCAGAGCAATTACCACTCTCTCTGTATACCTCTCTCACTCACTCGCTCTCTCTCCCCAAGAGGGAGGCACATCTCCATAAGTTATTTCATTATCTCACAAGCTCTGCTTTCTCCCTCTCTGCTTTGTCTTTCTATCTCCCTGTGTGTATTGCTTCCTTTGGGAGGTCACACAGAAGGGTATGAGATTATCTACTAAATAGAGGGCATTCCAGAAATGATTTTGCTTATTTGTTTGATATAATAATCTGAGCTGCCACACGTCTGCACCATTTAAAGACTATTTGCTAAATTAGTTTGTTTTAGTTGTTGCTCTTTAATTTATGATGTAAGAACACTTCACCCGTGATTTCCATTTTAGTTTCTTTTATCTATGCCTGTATTTAGACTATCATCACAAGCCACAAAACTAATTTTGCTGGCGTGAAGTTAATTCAAGGTTGTAGAACTGGTTCATGCCTGCTAAAAGAATGAGTGAACACAAGGCTGTCAAACAGTCAACAGCCTGAAGCTACAAGTGTGATATGGTCAATGACACAACCGGAGCTTTGCAAAAATATTCATTTAATCCTCATAGGGCTCCAGATATGAGATACTTTATTATTTCAAAGCAAGATAATCCACAGGACTCTTTAGTGGGAGATGGTTTAATGACTTTTGAGTGTCATTAGGATGCAAAGAGTAGAAATTGCTGGGAAGTGTTGAGTGTGAGGAGCAACACAAAATCATCTTTTGATTGTCTCCTAATGCAGCGTAGGCAGTTATGCTGTAATTAGCAGCTTTGTAATCTGGGGTAGACAAAGTATTTTTTTCAAAGTGTCTCTGGATGCAGCCTCATATTGAGCATTACTGTGGTAAACAACCGTTTCAGAGGTGTTGTGATAAAATCATCCATGCAGTTACAGCTTAACTCTTTGTTATTGCTCAAATAGCAGTTAGACCATAAGTGAGTTTTTATGTACACACCAGCTTTCAATCAATGACTGGGATTTTCCTTAGTTTGCCTGTGTTGAATGTTTTTTGTATTTAGACATGTTTGTGGCTTTGATCATGCAAGTGCAATTACCAACATACAGTTGAGTGTGATGACTGTATGAGGCGGCGTGTGGCCCTCTGTGGATTTTTTTTAAATGTGTGTGAGAGTGTGTGTGCATACAGTATGACTGCGAGCATTTGAAAGTGTGTGTTCCCGCATGTCTCCGTTCTCTCCTGGTCTGACTCTGTAGTGCTTTGATTTGAGCGCGGTGATCCAGCTAAGACTCGGAGCAAATACACGGATTAGGCCGCAGCGGTGCAGATAACACTCTGATCAAAGTGGCCCTGCTGCTCCGACAGGCACAGAGAGGAAAATATGTTAAAGGAAGAGGCACTGCACACACACACACACACAGCCCGAGTCACACATTTTTATCTCCACTAACAGACAGAGAGATAGACAGGAGGAGATTGTCCTGCTTTATTTTCCTATTTTCCGACGGCTCTGCTGTCGATAGCTCGGCAGAAAATTCACTCCAATCAGTCCAGGCAGCGTCCATCCCCAGGGTCGCTGAGACCAATAAGAAAATGCTCCTCTTCCCTAATGGGCCACACTCACTCACTCTCCCTCCATTTTCCTTCTCATTGTCTTTATTTTACAGTCCTGTCATTCTTCAGTACTGTCCAACAGGCACACTTACAAAAAAAAGTATCAGTTTGTACACCACTGCTTTGGTCCACACGCTCTACCCACACAGGTGTTTTCAGTTGTTACCTCACTCACTTCTCAGGTGTGTGTGTGGGTGTGTCTAAATGGTGCTTGAAGTTTCTGTTTGTTTTGGATTCAACTTCTATCATTACAGGCTTTTTTCTCAGCAGACATTTTGACTGGTGATAGGAAAAGCAGAAGGTGACACTAATAACATTGAGGATTGAAGTGTCCCCGTGTGACAGTGAGTCAGCATGAACAACACCAGCACCCTGAAACTGGAGCACCTAAATGGAATTCAGCCATCATTCATTTATACATTAATTTATACCTGTGCTTTTCCTACTGTGACACTGCCAGCCTCAGTTTGAATTTGTTGCTCAGATCCAATTTTTCTGTTTGGCTGTTCACATTATTTTTTAATTGTGGCCAATATCAGATTCCAGTGTGAGCCGGTCACAGTCCTGAGCTGACCCGCGTGTGCAGAAGAATACTATGACGTCACATGCAGCACGCTGTCATGCTGAAGTAAACATGGAGGCCACTGAAGTCAGTGTTTGCGGTTTTATTTATTTATGTTGATGCGCAGCAGAGGCCAGCAAATTCATAAGCAGATGATGAGGATAACGAGGAAGAGGAGGATTAATTATGGCTTTTTGTGGAGCAATGGCTGCTACTTCTGTACGGAGGCATGTGTGGATGCACAGTTGGAGTCAGCAGTGGTGGGTGATGTGAAAGGCTCATTTCATTGAGAATTTCAGGATGTCAAGGGTTATTTTTAACTGCATCTGTCAGCTCCTCTACACAAGAGTCTCAGTTCAGGCGAGTCAGTGACGTAAAAGTGGCACGGATTCCAAAACGACACTCAGACTGAGTTCTAGCTGATTATCTGTAGCTGTGATTATCTAGCTGTTATCCATATCTCATGCTTCTGCGTTGGAAGGCTGTGTCACTAGCATATGTAGTTACTGACACCTGTGTCGTTACCACAGCAACCCATGCAGGTACATTGATGTCTGAACACACAAATCCAACCCGATCACTTAAAAAAAAAGTGCAGACAGTCGATCTTACAGATGTGATTTGAGAAACAAATGTGATGTTGCCTGCAGTCTGAGAAGAACTGAAACTGTTCACACCATCACAAAAAAGTCAGACCTTACAAATCAGCAAATAAATAAATAAATAAATAAATAAATAAATAAATAAATAAATAAATAAAATATCACGGCCACTTGTGTCTGCAGTCTGAATACAGCCAAAAGGTATTCAGTGAAAATGGCCTCTTGTTCATATCAGTCCGTAGTTTGATGTCATCACACAATCACCAGCATACTGTGGCCCTCATCAGACAGGTAATGGAAAACGTGTGTGGGTGTGGAGACACTGATTATTGACAAGTAAACACATAACTGTGAGAGTATTCATTAGATTTACCAGTTTGAAACTTGGTTGACCTTTCAGTGATATGTAATAGTCACTAAGTAGTGACTCATCACATTACTCATAATGGTGACTCATTATTTTACGGAGATTCTTCTTGTAGGATTGAAAGTAGAAGCTGCAGTCAATATTTGTCTTTTTGGCCAAACTCCATAACAAGTTACAGACCTGGGAGCAATGTTAGACTATTTGGCATTTTAACAAGGTCACAAAAATCTTTTTTTTGTTTCATCTTAGGAACATCGCCAACGTAAGATAATTTCTAATTCAGGGTGATGCAGAAATGCTGAGGCAAGCTTTTATTGTAAGGTGCTTAGATTACTGCAGTTATCTTTTTTATTGGGCTACCTAAAAAGTCTTTAAGAAAATTACAGATAATTCAAAATGCTGCAGCCAGGAGCTTGACTACAAAAATGCTGGCAACCCTGCACAGGCTCCCTGTATCCTGATTTTTAAGTCTTTTAAACTCGTCTAACCTTATATAACTTAGGCACCATCACATATCAGCTTTGTGTTTTATGGTATTGGTATCAAACATTTTATTGATTCTTATTATTTATGTATTCATATTTTGTTTAAAATAGTTTTCATCCTACAAAAGGTACTTGGGCTGCATCCGTGCTGTTAAGTTATTATTATCATTTGTTTCTATTTACATAAGTAATATAATTTCTGTGGTTTGTTGCTGAACTCATTATATTATTTCTTTGCGTCCTCCCTTACTGAGTATTTCAATGGGTGGGTCCCTAATGGCTTTGCTGGGGTTGAGTCATTTTTTTTGGCTTGATAAGTGACAGCAGGAGCAGAGAAAATCAACTTTTTCTGTCATTTTGAAAACCTCTCCACCTGAGAGGAGGATATCTGGCATAAGTGAAAAATTCCACTTCAGCCTGAATATGTGCATGGATGATAATCAAAGAAATGACTTACAGTGTTTCTGAAATTTACACTTTGGCAGACAACTCATTAACTTAGCGTAATGAGAGTCATGCCACCACCCAACTGTATACCATCTTTTAATTCATTACAGTTACACTCAGTGCTGCTGCCATGGAGCGATACAGTACCAATCACCATAGTAACTCCTAAAGGAGTCTTGCTGCAGTCCAGCAGCAGAGCTGAGGAGTTAAAGGGTTGAAGTGCTCTCCCTCCGTCAGTAGCAGCTCATTACTTATCCATGAAGGACTGTTAACCACACTGAAATGGAATCAGATCTATTCACAACAATGGTTTTAATTAGATCTCTGTGAGTGCGTGTCAGGGTGTACACTACAGTGTGTTTGTGTGTGTACGCAGTGTGCACTTGTCAGTGGACAGCAGCAACCTTGAAACCCAAGAATCCCATGTGAAACGTGATGGTGCGCTTCGTGTGTTTATCACCTAAGACTAATTGATTAATGTGTTTCACCGCTGATGTCGTCTAGAAAACAAATGGCCTTCCCCGTACACACACACACACCCACACACACACATCGCTGAACTTTATGTAATTAACGTCTGAATGGACCATGTTTTTCAGATGCGCCAGTGCTGATGTGGAAAATAAGAGGGGATTAATGCAGCCCTCTGTTAATTCCACAGCCTGCTTCAACACAAGAGGCTGACCCGATATAGACAGTGAATCCTATGTAGTTAATAAGGTAATTAATACTTAAGTCTGCTTAACACTGTACCATTTTCTACGGTAGCGTGACACTACACCTTGTGCCCACGAAGGGTGTCCAGGGATTTTGGTACAAATCTCCTCTTAACCATTCAATTAAAAAGCCCATCAACACTCTTATATACTGTATTTTGCTGTTTGGAATGGCAATGTGTTATTTAGGCCAGTCTCACCTAATCATGGTTGCTATAAAACAATCACTTCATCACTGCAGTCACACAATTCATTTTCAGCAGTGAAAATGTCTGAAAACACTGTTCAAGATGAATTAAAGCTGGAAACTACTTCACATCAATACCGTCACATATCATATTTCATAGGCTGATGTCCAGTCAGTCTGATTTTGAGCAACGCAAAGTGTGACATGTCAAGGACTGGCGTGAAGAAAAAGAAGCTAAAAGTCTCCCTGTTGGCCGAGAAAGGATCAGAGGGATGGATGACAAAGGAAATGGGGAGTGGAAAAGAGAGAGGAAGCGTGCGAGGGAGGGAAGGTGAAAGGGAGAGAGAGGGGGGAGAGAGAAAGTACGTTGTGATTTCCTGTGCGACAGAGCCCCACAGCAGACATGGGAGGAATAGCAGGTAGCAGGCTGGAGAGAGAGAGGCTTAAAGAAAGTGTTACATTTTAGTTTTGTCACATCACTTGATCCTGTGTCGCCCCTGAAAAGACATTTGTTGTCAGGATTGTTTTGTCTTTTTGGGTCATTTATCTAAAGAATGGTAGGTAAACACTAGGTAAATGATTTTCCATCTAGAGGGGAATTTAATGTTCAAGCGCAAGACTGACACCAGCTGCTGGGACTCCTCAGAGACTCTGCTGGGACCGCAGGTTCTTACTGGAGCTGGGCCGAACACACCAACACTAAACGCTAAATTATGAATCAGTGCTGAACATTAACCAACCTCTCATCAATGGGAATGAAGCCACTGGGAAGAGAAAACATAATTTCACTATTGTCTTCCACAAGAACCAGAGGAGGCTTTTGGGTAATAAACCTAAGCCTTTAGTAATGCTTAAAATCCCATTTGATTCAAACTGTTGGGACCTCTCTTGATGACTGCCTTTTTGGCAGTTTTACACAGTTTTCAATTCCTTCAGAGTGGTGCAAACTGAATGTTCTTGCTCATATAATGCACATACACAGTTCTTCGAGTGTCTATTTAAAAGTATTCATGAATATTGCATTGTGTGTTGTTCTTTTGTGTTTAATCCCCACAGGTGAATGGTTAAATATTCATTGCTGCACAGCAACTGCATTATGTAAAACTCATAGATACCTTTTAGGATGTTGCAAATGTGCAACTGTTCCTTTTATTTTTTAGATTTGGTATTATTTGATGTACAGTTGTCCGAATGCAATACAATATCTACTGTATAATGGTCTTTGGGTGCAAGGAGGGATCTATCAATCCTATTAAACGAGAAATAAAAACATTATTTTTCATTATTTTTTAAGTGAGTAATTAGAAAGGTATCCATAATTTGATGACCAGGACAGTATGTGTTTTGTGGAGCCACTGATGGAAACAGTTCAAAACAGTCAAAATGTCCACTCTTTGTAAATGCTTTTATTCAGACTGTACAATACTTCTGTTGCTGACTGCAGAGCAGTATTGCTGGCAGCAGGTGAGCGAAAGACTCGTGACAGACCGCTACGCCCAAAAGACGAGGATCATGTGATCCTCAATAGCCTTGCTAGCTTGTCTACTTGTATTGTTGAAGGAGGTAAACAGTGAGGACACATCTGTCCTTGGAAAATGAATAAGATATTCCACAGGGAAGGGAAAACCACATTTAAGCCTGCTGTGTTTATTTTTTTCACCTCTATTTAGTTTAACAGGTTGTTATTTGAACTGTGGAAAAAAAATTAATATGTAAAACTAATGATTATGGGAGAAACAAAGGCAATATAGCAAAATATGACATTATGTCCATTCTAAACAACTTTCTAAAACCACAGAAAGGGCCCCTTCAATATGAGTTACTTTACTGTTTACATCATTTTCTCTCAGATTCTTTGATTGAGTGGGTCTGCATCACTGATGAAGACATGACAAGCAACAAATGTCATTTTCAGTGCTTAATCAACATCGACTGGAATGTGTCCATGAATCAACATTGTGATCTCGATAACACTGTAATAGTAGCTCACTCAGCCATTGGTAGTCATCCAGCAAAAAATGTGCTCGCAGAATAGCTCATTAGAGACTACCCCACATCACAGGTCACCAGTTCTACTTACTGCTACACAAATCATGAAACTGTAATAAAAGTAAATGTAGTTCGCCTGTTTTCAGCTGCATTTTCACAACATTCCTTATATTAAGCAGGTGCATTAATCAGATGAGCACAAAGCCATTTGTTTACATAGAGGTAACGCTAGCAGGTTATGTGTCGTTAACCCTCCCCGGGCTGACAGCACTGGCAAAGACCAGCTGTGAACTCGACAGCAGACCAAACAAATGGCATCACTACATAAATACAAAGTGTCTGGCTTTGTCACATTCAAGCAGCAGCCATAGTAACACATTAATCCTAGTGGTGGGAACTGGTGAATGGCTACAGCCTTGGTGGGGCTTTGTTGTAACTTCTCACCTTTCAATGAGTGTTATTGCACAGGCTTGCCATATTTCACACCAAATGATATTGTTAATTTCACTTTTGTGCTTCAGAAGGAACAATTTGCATGTGGATGAAATAGATATTTAATCCAAGACTATAATAAAAGACTATAAAAGCACTGAAAGGTCAGTGTGGTCAACAAAGTGGCCACAATACTTGCAGACTGTTCTACATAGTCAGTATCTTTGGAACAAGAGCATTTTCATCCTTTAAATATGACATGTCCAGGGAAAAGCCTATGAGACAAGTGTGACCACTCTCAATTGTGTGCCTCCTCTAAATGTGATGACTACACACAACGATACAGCACAATAGTAAGTGGCATAGCCGGGTCCAAATAATCAGCTGAATGAATGCATTTTTCAGAAACCATTATTCGGATGTGGCGATGCGCGCACAACAAACGTACCCCACAACAAACGGAGGCATCTGGAGGAGGGAAAAAAAGTTCCTTTCACTGAGCTGGCATGATAAGAGCGTCTGTATTTCCACTCCCTTTATCACTTCCCATCCCAGACAATGGATTGAATTTCAAAAGCCAATAAACAAGGGAGATGTCCATTCTGCATGGCAGTTATCACAAGCCAGCGTCCCACTCTCATTTGCTCACCCCCCTCCCTCCTTCTCCTCCTTCCCCTTTTTCTGAAATGAGCAGGAAAAGAGAGATGAAAATTAAAAGTGGGGAGGGAGAGTTGAGAGAGAAGAAAAGGAGCAGAGGAGATGAGACGCCTTCATGCTCTGGCTCTCCTTTCATTGGACTGATAAAGGAAAGCATCAAGGCCAGGAGTAACTGAATGAGGCTTTTGAGGGTGATAGTGAGGAGCCGCTCCCCTGAGAGATGTTTGGAGGAACGGGGAGTGGTGAGCCAACATAATAAATATTCTTATCTGTTATTGTCATTGTAATGGGACAGGGCAGAGGGAGGGAGGATGCGACAGCGGATAGCTCTGTCGGTGCCAAGGGACCTGACTGTGTTGACATGCAGAGGAGAGAAAATCAAAGGAGAGACGGGAAGCGAGAGAGGAAGGAGAGAGCGAGAAAGATTTTAAGCCAGAGGGAGTTTGCGTGTAATTATTGATGGGTCGTCCTGGTGGGAAAGAGGATATAAACAAGAAAAGGTGACAATGAGGCTTTTCTCCTGCAGCCTATTGCTTTACTGTATCACTCACTGCCAGGTGTTCTCAACAGGAGGGAGGAAGTGTGGTTAAGTTCGCTGGCATATCATAAATGGGAAATTACTGTATGTCGGCTTTCTTACAGCATCACTTTGATTGAGGAAACATCGGCTGTACATCTGCATGTAGGCCTAAGAGCCCTGTCACACCAGCATTTATAACAGAACATTTAAGTCCAAAACCTCTGAGGAAAATGTGACACAAAGAGTCCAAAGTGGGGACAACTATGAGTGATTAGCTGTGTCACATGATCCTATTTTATATGATCCTACTCTGCTAGATATTAAACCACTCCACAACAGAGGCACTGGTGGTTGGTTTGCAGTCAGTCATGAGACATGAGTGGATGGGACAAGTATCAATTAACTGTGTCATCAACTGGTTAGCAAACCAAGCAACCCCATCACCAGAAACCCTGTCTGCTATAAAGTATGTTTACATAGCTTGTTTTCCCAGGGTTTAAGCTTGAAGCTGCAGAAGTACCGTGGTTAAGGTGAGGGGAAAAGTGTGGCTTCACTTAGATATTAATGAACACATTGTGTCTCTAGTCATTGCAGACCTTTTACTATTAAACTAGACCATGTTCTGTTTTTAACCTTTCAGTATTTTAGTGGACTGTCGGTGAACTTTTTACTATGCGTTCAGTATTAACATTTGTGCAACTTTCAAGATACATTTTAAAGAACATTTCTTCATTATGTTAATAGAAAATGACATCCAGTCCGCATTATGTTTCTTTCAAAACATATTTGCTGTCACAAGGGAGCTGTACATAAACATGATTTCTTGGAGAAAGACAGTATGGTTAAAGCTACGAGGAAACCGCAGCTATTAGCTACAGCCAAAGATAGCTACAGCACAGAGTAGAGTGAGCAACAGTTGGCGTTTATTCTGGTGATGCTGCCCCCTATTTGTTTGCAACAACCTTCAACAGGTGGCCAAGTCTTACAATTGTACCCTTGAGGTTAGGAAAAAATGGTGGTTATGGCTCAAGAATAGTTTGGCATTTCTGGAAATACACCTATTCACTTTCTTGCCAAGATTTAAATGAGAAGATTGAGACCATACCCCCAGACATCCCCTAGCTTTGGGCTAGGCCCCGAACGTTTACAACACCTGCCTCCACCCCTTTCAAAAGTCAGACATGCAACATGCTTATTCACCACGATGACCTTATCATTCATTTAAATCGCAACGTTCAACACAAAGGGCATACAACTTCATGCTTTGGCGTTGAACATTGGAATCAGACATAAAAAACAGCATAAACAATCATTCAACATCGGCGTGATTCAGACAAACACTGGGCTAAACTAACACCTCCAGCAGTCACTTTTTGGGGTGACCAGGCTCTAAAGGGGAGATGTTGTAATTTTTTTAATTTAATTTTTTTTTTAATTACCAATTTCAATTTAACTTTGTGGACCACCTGAGGAGGTTTACGCTAAGGAGCAATAAGGACACCGTAGTTATGCCAGAGGGCTTATGTGTAGAGCACCCATCAATCTACAGACCTTAACGAATGCTGCCCAATTTCTCCTCCGTGAGAAAGACCCAGCTGATGGGCCCTAATGGAGCGTCATTTTGCACACATCTCTTCCCCGTCATATATTATCATCCAATATATTGATTCATCATCCGTACACACCACGCTCCGAGACTCCCCACTCCCTCCCCCTGTTAAATGGTCTGCTGTGAACAGTTAATGTGAGTTATCATGGTAGGGTTCCACCTATAGGCTCAACAGACTGTGGTCTCCAATGCCCAGTGGACAATTACAGTGTCCAGTGTGCAACAGCGTATTTTCAGCTAAATGGACTTGCTGTATCATATCACTTTAGCCCTGGGACTTATATATACATTATCTTAACAAGTTCTTGATGTATGTGATGTATATTCCATTTAAAGCACACCCTAACTCTCTTCTTTATAGACAAGACGTCACACAGAGCTTTTAAAACATGAAATAGCCTGTGTTCTGCAGGTCTCACAGCCCGATGCACTGACACATCAACGCTCCTCTCAGGGACTGCCTTGCTTTCCCTCTCTCGTTTTTCTGTAAAGAGAGGGGGGGGGGGTCATTGTACAGAGAAGCTAGAGTGTGTGTGTGCGTGTGTGTGCATGTGTGTGTTGTATGGCAGACAAAAAGAGCGCAGTGTCTCGACTTTGTATGTGTTTGGATGTGCTTTCATGTGTACATGTTGTTTTAAAATTTGTATTACAAAAATCCACCTACGTTTTTGATTCTGTGGTAAAGCTTCACAAAGAATGAACACAAACTTGTGCACAAACACACAAGCAAACACGGACATATAGTGTTCTCTATCTTATTGTGATTTCCTTGTATATTAGGCAAGCTGGCTGCTAGGCTGCATGCTCAGTCTGATCAATTATTTAAGCTACCTTGAGCACTCTGGGTTTTCCCAGGATTTATTAGGTCCAGCTGCTGGAAGTTTGGCACAATGAAAAACATGATGCATGGAGAGAGAGAGAGACAAATACCACAGAGACTCGTCAGCCATGTGCCACTTATTGCAGAGCTGGGAACGTGAGAAGTGTAACATCAGATTTTCAAAGCAGCAAATGGGATGAAATCTTTGCCTCTCAGAGAACAGCAAGCTGATGGCACTGGCATAAATATCGATGGTGCAGCAGCAACAGGGTAGAGCTTGGTAGAGTTTAACTCACCTTTTCCATTCATTCTCTTACCACTGAGGATGCATGTATTAAAGTATTAAACTAACGGCCCCTTTAGGATCATTTTTCAACGTGCAGGGTTCTGTAGTCAAGTTAGCGATAATAAATACTTAAAGTCTGGTTACGCTTTCAAAATGAAGCTTGCTGAGAACAATAATAAACAAGAAGTTAACATGACACACTTGAAACGTTTAAAATAAGTTAATTAGTTACAGGTTACTTATGAATATTAAGTCACATACATTACTTCACTCAGGATGCGAATCCAAGTCTCGTGCATAACAGTGCTAAAGAGTTAACCACCCACATCTTCCTCCTAACGTGGACTTTTCTCACTCTTTATATTACATTATTTGACGTGTTGGGAGTGAGAACAGGCTGTCTATGGAAGTCTATTGGACTACTCTGCATGGTGAAAACTGACACTATAGGGGTACACAGTGCCTTAAAAACTGACACCGAGGGATCCTGGCCAAGCGTGCATATGTGACGAGTTGGGAGTGAGAATGGGTTGCTGTTGTGTGTGTGTGTGTGTGTGTGTGTGTGTGTGTGTGTGTGTGTGTGTGTGTGTGTGTGTGTGTGTGTGTGTGTGTGTGTGTGTGAGTGTGTGTGCGCGCACTGCTGGCTGATGGGGTAAAGTTTGGCAAGTTGAGTTCCCCCTTCTGTTGTGTACGATAAGGCAAATGACATGATAGTAAACTTTGCCAAAAATATGTTGCTTTTAACTGGAAAGAATGAGATATGGAAAAAAGACTGTGTGTGTGTGTGTGTGTGTGTGTGTGTCTGTGTTTGCTTGAGCACAGTGCATGTGTGCACACGTTACAGTATTTAGCATTTGTGTCTGTGCATGTGTGCATGTCTTCTCCCGCACAGTGGCAGCCTGCAGCTGTAATAAATGGGGCCTGGGGATAGCTGAGAGGATGGGAGGTGGCAGATCATAAATAATCATTTATCCCACCGTTTCCCCTGCTTCGTTGCCTGACAGACCACTGGGTATAGGCAGAGAGCAGCCAGCAGCGCGAGCCGAGACGCAGCTGCAGCGGCCACGACGCACATGTGGCCTCAATGCTCTGGGGCAGATTTTCTTCACAGCAGGTCTATCTTGCTGATACACCAGTGAAATAAGCAAAAAGAGAAACTATACAATTGTGAAGATACAGGGTGAGTTGTGATCTGTGAAAAAGAAAGAAAGACAATGCGTGCAAGGAAAAGCAGAGCAGACCGGCCATCTGATGAGAAACGCTGCCATGAACAAAGAGAGAGGGGTATGAAGTAATGAAAAGGTAAATGAAAATCAAAAGCTGGCCTGTATTGTTATGTGTGTTATTTATCTTAAAATCAATAGCCACCTTACCCATTAACTTTTAATGTGTACTTCCAATTGGAGCCTGAAATTAAACAGTGCTGGAGGAAATCAGCAGCACCTAATGGCAGAGCCCTGGGGGGAAATTCACTCATAAACACAGGTTCACTGTTCCTGCAGAGGGGGAGTATTGGCTTGTGAGTGGCACAAATTCATTCTGAACACAGGGGTGATAAACCGAAGATCTATGATGCACTTAAGACCATTATCAAAAAGCTTAGTGCTATTAGTCAAGCAACATGAAGCATTCACAATCATTCACAGTAGTGTAGCCTATTGAAGTGCAATGGCTTGTGTATCACAGCAGCATGATGCTGATGAAAGGAGATGCAGAGAAAGAGGCATTTTATTCTCAGTATCCACAAGCCCCAGCGCTCCAAACTTTGTATTGCATTTACATTTGATGTAGGGAGACATGGGAATGAAAAAGAATTTTCGAGAAAAGTACATTATTCAGGCTTGTACAGGGCAAGTGTGACACACAGAGGTTTTTTGGAAATGCAGTAAGCCAGAGGTAAGATTTGATCTTCTTTTCTTTGTTTCCTTCTTTTTTAGCTTCTGCCTGCCTCTGTCTTCATCTGTCAGTCTGTCTGACCACACGCAGGCATATGTGTGAGCCCTAACTAATACAAACTACCATGACTGTGCTCAGCACTCAAAGGGAAACATTAATCAGCACTCCAACACCTCGGCCTTCTCCAGCCAAGCAAAGTAAATCAGGAAGAAGTTGGACAGAGAGAAAAGAGGAAATGGCTTTGATTTAATTTATGGCCTCCGCTTTCATGTCGCCACACGCCTGACTAAGTGTCAAAGTGGCATTTATGATGTATGAAATTAAATTACGGAGGAACACACCACACACAAAGCACAACACACCTGCAATGTGTTCTCACCTCAGCGGCTTCACTGAAAAGGCCCTTCATTTCTATGAGTGTAATAAGTCTCTCTCCATTTATCTCTTTTTGCCTATTTCTTCACTGTCTACAGAACACAACGAGAAGGCAAATCAAATCTTTATTAGGCTTGTAATCAAACAGAGGCCCTTCATTTGATATGGATCAACATTAGCTTCAGATTTTTTCAGTGAGTTGTATCAACATAAATTGATGTCTTGAACTGACGCAGAAGTACTTCTAATGTTAACAGCTGCCCAAGAAGAAGTAAAATCCACAGACCCCACACTGATATAAACTTCACTTGCACTTCAGAAAATTGTACAATTCTACCTTTGACTTCAGACCAAAGGAAAGAGAATTTGATTTGAATACAGAGCAACAAACTACTTGTGCAACAGTGGTCAGAAAGGAGACTGGAGCAAAAAATTATGATGTGGCGCTTTACAAATCCCAGCTGAGAAATTTTCTTTATTCTCCCTCCTTGCAGGTGGTTCAGAGCAGAGAGTCAGCTACAGATCAGAGCCCCTTCAGCAGGGAAAAACCCATTGTGTTGTTCATTTGTTTTGTGTTGCAGTCAGTCTACCGAAGGCACAGTTTGCAAGGTGTGTTCAGGTTGGTCTGTCTATAAACTGTAGCATTTGCTTAGAGGTAGCTAGTATAATGTCTCTGCAGCTACTGGATAAAGTACCGTGAATACCTGCAAAACTAACAACACTCGCATCAGCCTCAGTTGTATACTATAATGCTGCTAATGGTGCTGATTAGCAAATATTAGCATGCTAACAACTAAAATGTTGAATATGAAAAGGATTATGCTGCTGAAAATGACCGTGTTAGTATGTCACTGAGAGCATGTGAGTATGCTGACATCAGCATTTAGTTGAAAGCACTGCTGTTCCTGCTTACTCTTTGCCTTGTTTCAACTCATTACAAGCAAGAAGTTTATCTTTCTCCCCAACCAACTTTACTTTACTGCACTCTATATGTGTTCACAGCAAGTGGGAAATATCTTTAAAAGGGTTCTGCACATGATCAGATCAGTGCTAGCTTCGCTTGTAATTACATCCATGAAATTTTTCATGCTAGCTGGGCTGCAGGGTTGGTGATCATAAAACCACAGGCTGTTACACTGCCCTCAGTGGTAAAGTTGTCGTGGCATTTACTTCCACAAGTCTGCCTTCCTTTTTAGTGATTTTACACAGCAAAAGAGGGAAATTACACTAATGTGGTCCAACTGCTGTATATATTGATGTGAATATTCCTCTATCTGCCAGTGAAGCACAAAAAAAGTTCCAGTGGCCATCTCACAACTACAAAACGTCCTCCTTGTTTATGTCGGCCTTAAGCTCTTGGATGCACGGCCAGTCATAATTATGACTCCGCAAGTTGCAAGTTTACGAGGAGCCCATGAAGGTACGACCTGCCTTTCATACGCTGAGCTGACAGTGACAGACTGCCTCTGCCTGGCATAAACTGTGAAAGAATCACCCTATCAAATTAACACATGCTGCCTTCAGTTTCCTGTTGGAAATAACAAAATTACAAGTCACGGGGTAAATATGAGGACAGTATTGGTTTTCACAAGCTCAAAATCACACTGTTTTTCACTCTAAACTGGGTGTCTGTGGGCTGGTTGCAATGGTTCACATTCCCAAGACTATCTTTTTTTTTTTTTACTTACATTTGTTACGGTTTTCACCCCGCTTTTAACAGAACCCAAGGATGCAGACCAGAGAGAAGGCAGGTAAAAGAACAAAAATGTATTAATAAAGAAAAGCACACTCAAAAGGAGTGGAAAAAACAACGAACAACAAAAAGCGCACTAACAGAGTGGAGATAACTAAGGGAGCTCCATAACGACGGGTATGAGGCAAGGCACCCGTGGAAGTGGCAGACACCTTTAGTGGTGGCAAAAAGAAAACACATTAGCACACTCATGATGGAACGAGAGAGAAAGTACTCACAATACTGAATCACGACCAGGCCTGGAAAGGATCTCGGGAGGAATGAGACTGGAACAATCCGGCAACAGCTAGGAGAGAGCTCTCTCCTTTTAAACTGTGCCTGATGAGCCTGATGAGCTGCCGGTGTGCTCAGGTAGGCAGAGCTGGCCAGGTGCAGGGACACACCCAGCTGCACAGACAGGGGGAGACAGACAGACAAAACCACACTGGGAAAAGGGAAAAGGAAACACAAGGGTGAGACAGACTGCCAGGTCCTAACAACATTTTTACTTAATAACTTTTCCAGGTTTTTTAAATCCGACCTGATGCTGAATTTATGTTGTGCGAGTATTAGATTATATTGTATTAGATAATATTGGACGTGTAGATATGACTTTTATTTGACATTAGATTTAGTGAGTCATTATTTGTATGTAGATCAGGAATTAATAACTCAGTCAAAGCCTAAGGGGGCACTTTATTCATGGTGAGGGACCAGGTTGGGTTCGATCTTAAAATATGGAAATTGTTGTTACCAACAGTGAGTATAGAGTAAGAAAGCATTTTCCCCATAGTGAATTTGCTTTTGAAGATTTTCTTCCAATGACAACCTCAACATAGAAGTGCAGGGCTCATATATGGATAATTTAATAATGTACATGGTTCCCTTTTTAATGCTTTACTACTAAAAACAGCCTTCTAAACTATGAAATAAAGAGCAGTGTCAAGGCCACAGTTACACCTTCTGTATGTCGGCCGTTGCACAGGGAAAGCAGCAGACCATCAGCAGCTGCAGTCCACCGTCAGTATCTACTGTGATAGAAACCACGTCCCAATATGGAATCCGTGTAGCCAGTGTTGGCCACAGAAATGTTTCATAGTTAGTGGCCAGGTGCCTCCTATGGCCCCCCACATGTAGCTACAGTATAGCATGAACAATGGAAGAAAATACATTTTAAAAGGCAGTCCTCATGACAATTTATGTGCATAAAGTTTCAAGTCCCGGTGTAGACAGCTGCATGAATCAAAACTGAAGCACAGCTCACATTATCCAAACATGTGTAGGCCAATTCCACTGTCAACGCTTGACCAAGGCACTTAGAGCTGGAGTTGGTCCCTGGGTGCCGCACAGTGGCTGCCCACTGCTCCTGAGGGATGGAGACCAAATTTCACGTTCACATTTTGAGTATGATCGTTGGTGACAACAAAGAATCTTCATTTTCTGAAATTTTCCTGGAGTCAGCCTCTTACTTCGTGTTGTGTGTGTGTGAAGAAGAAACGTACTTTATTAATCACATCACACAAGTACAGTGAGTTACACTACACGCCATGCTTCTCGTGAAATTATGTTTCTCCGCATTTGACCCATCCTCAGTCTGTCGATCCTCAGCGGCAGACCAGGAGTGGTGGGCTGCCAGCTGCCAGCCAACGCCAACGCCAGTGCCCGGGGACCAGTGCTTTGTCGTCACCACTGGTCAGGTGAAAAACAATGTGCCAGTTGCTGCCAAAACCCGGGATCAAACCAGGGACCTTTAGATCTTCAGTCTAACGCTCTCCCAACTGAGCTATTTCGGCGCTATTTTGGTGTGTGTTCTGTCTGAACTTTGGCCAGTTTCCCAATTTTGTTTATTTTATTTCTATTATTAAAGAGTATATGGTTTATGCTGTACATGATCCTGGGAAAAAGAGCCTATATTGTTGCCTGATTTAATATTCTGTTTCCCTTTTTATGTAGAGGCTCCTTCTGGCAACACGAGGCCTGTGTGAGCACTGTATCGCTGTCACAGAACACACACGGTACGATCTTCAGATAAACTGTACTAAATTTTCACTTTCAATTCATTAACACACACAGTTCACATGTAACACTGTGTTGTATTAAATCTATTTTATTCTTTCCTCTCAATGGTGCATTTGATGTGTACTCAGGATATTATGCAGTGAAAAGGCAGTCTGTTGGTTTTGGCTGTGACTAAAATGCTGGGAGGAAAAAGCCTTCAGAACACATTGCATTAGTTATTGTACATTTAAAATATTGTGGCTTACTATATATATATCAACTAAAATCATGCATTAGTGTTTTATATAAGACAATAACTGCACTTTACTTTGTACCATAACTTTTACAGTCCCAGCAGGTGAAAGTAACTGAACCTCTACTTAAGACAGTTTGACCTAGCATTTTAGATTTTATGCAGTGCTTAGTTGTGACCAGAGGTGTTAATCTTTGGCTAAAATTCATCCTGGCCCTTCCAGTCTGAATAATGAGCCTCCTTCTAATCCCCCACCTGCTAATGCCTCCCCTCGCTTCCTCTGCGCTTGGACTCTTCCCACTCCAACTTACCATCCTTAATCTTGTGTCTGCTTCTTCTCACAGGCAGCGGCCACCTTTTTTACAGGGCTGAAAATCTGCTGAGTAACTTCACCCCCTCCTCTTCCGTCCTCCCCACCCCCTACACACACATACATACACACCCCCACTGGGCACCTACAGAAAGTGATGGGAGGAAGAAGGGAGGAGAAGGTGAGGGGGGTTGCTGCTGCTGCTGACGTTACGCGGCTCACAGGACTTGCCCGTAAATGAACTCATTTTTCATCCTGCCTCTCTCCCTCCTCCCCCTCCTGTTAATGACTGGCACTTTCCTCATACGGAGCACCGGCCCTCTGAAGAGCCTGGCGAGTGACAGAGCACCATTCATCTCCCCATGACGGAGGACGGGGGGGGGGGTAGGGTGAGAGCTGGAGGTAGGGCTGGCCGACGGACACGTGGACAGATGCTGAGGAAGAAAGAGACAGAGACAGGTTGCAAGCAAGGCTAGATTAAGGAACACTTCTAACAGTGGCGAGCAGGTAGAGATAAAAGAGCATAGGAGAGAGAGGAACTGGCTTCCACAGATGGGACAGGTGCTTGTCCTCTTTTTCTGATGTGCCAAACTGTTCAAATGCCAGACGAACCATCAAGTAAACCGATAATCAGCATGTTTTGCTACTAATTTTCCTATCTTTGGTTAAAACAATGGGCATCCTGCCTTTACGCAGCTAATGAAAGCTTTTAGACTTGCTGTCCTAAACACCTGGTACCCACAAGGACTTTTCTAAGAAAAATCCTCTGAGGCACAGGTGGGGTTGCAGTTTATGCTTACAGAAAGAGCAACAGCAGCTTGTCTGGAAAAAATATGATGCTGCTGTCGGGTTAAAAACTTCATCCACAGTATCAACTTTTCAGAAACTGAGGAAATGGGCGATGATTAATGGAAACAATGGAACATTGCAAAATGTGGAGGTGTTCAATTTTCACATGACAGCAGGGGAAGGAACAGGACTTTGAATATCTAGAAAAAAAGAATGTTAACCATAGAAACTCAAACAGATGCCCCTAACTACACAGAAGAAGAAAAAAAACACATATAAATAACAAAACATCAGCAATGGTTGCAGGTGAATGAAATAACCTGCCTATGATGATTGTGTGTCTGACTGACCATTGAGACAGAGTTCTATCAAAACCACAGCCGACTTCAACTACTTTTTGTTTTACTGAGCCTCTAAATGCCATGTCTGTTGCTGTAGAAGCAGGCACAAATCTCAGATGCTCAGCAACATTCCACCCAACAGCACAGTATATCCTTTCATTTTCAAAGGCTTGCCTCCTGTGGGCTTGAAAGATGGCTGGTAAAAGTTAGAAGTTTCCTCCTTCAGAGCACAGCGGTCAGCTTGAGTTAATGTCAGTTACATTGTAACGGTATCATGTGTTTGGTGGAGGAAAGTATAAAAACATCCATAGCAGTGCTTTAAACCAGTTATGCAGTGTATTCAACTTGTCCTTCCTTTGCTCAGTCATACTTCAGAGGGCCACCACTTCTATTTTTTTACTTGCTAACTTTTGAAAATGGAAAAATTGAAAAATAGTTTGGTTTGGGAGGGTGTCAGGTGTCAGATCAGCAGTGAAGTTGCAAGTCTGAGTCACCCTGGGAGAAATACAGGAACTGTAAAACTGCAACTTAAACATGTTCAATTTATATAGATTACATTATGTAATGGTAGCATTTTTTCTCTATTATTGCTTTTACCTGCAAAACTGTTTTCTCACTAAGCCCAGAAAACATAAGGCAAAAGGAGGAGGTTACAGACTTCATCCTGCTTCTCCTCCCATTTACAGTCACTTTGATGGCCGTGTTAATTTCCTATGATAGACACCACAATGAAAATTCATCACCATTCTGAGGTCTATGGTCTATTTATCCGCACATGTACAATTTGTCATGTGCAGTGGGCATATGGTTGTTGATGCCATGTTACTGAACACATACACTCACTGCTGTTGAAATATAACAGTCATTGCAGGATGATCTGGTTTTCCATCATAGCTGCCTTGTAATGAGAATCAGACACAGCAGCATGCTAGCAGTCTGTGAGGCTGTATGTAGGCACAGTGAGGTGCTTTGAGTTATATGCTAACATGCGTGCAGCGGCAATGCTAATGTGATGTTTAGCAGGTAATATCAAGTTCACATCTTGATTTAGCCTGTTGGCAGACTAACATTAACTATATAGCACTAAAGACAAAGCGAACTGAAATTTTGAACAGATTATGGTGCCAGATGAAAAGTTAGATCACATCACCAAAGTTAGTAGGATTCATCATCTGGGAACAAAGAATGTATAAGAGTTTGTGCCAGATCATCATAGACGTTGAGCGGGTTTAACAGAATAAACTAGATGTAATTTATGATATATTTTATTCAAAATTCAGTTGACCCTTTTCTCTCTCCAGTAGACCATTTTCTTATGTCTTCTCTCTGATTAAACAAAATTCAACCAATCGTACACTAGAATTTTTGAGACATTAAGCTAACGTTCATCAACAATTAATTAAAACATCGCAAACCCTGTGCACAATTTCATGCACCAATTCCTTTTTTTCAAGGCAATAGACCATTAAAGATCATTCTCATAGAAGTATACATTCACTAACAGAGTGTACTGTAAAAACTAGCAAATAGTTGGAGCTGCATTATATTTAGAAGGTTATTTGTAAGGATTCTGAGCAGTGACTCCCACATAAGCCCCAAGTCTACATCTCAAATATCAAATTACCATAAGCGCTTGGAAGATGTCTGCCTTTGGTAGACTAGAAAATCATCCCCAGCTCTTGATTAAGAGCACTGTGCAGATCAAATACACCCTCTCATTACATATAATTAAATAAAGTATAAATATGCATGAGCCAGTGATGAGCATCTCCATCTCTTGATCACTTTTAGGGGTCGACCTTTTGCTCTTTCGCAGACTCTGGAACACTGGCAGGTGTTTTGCAAAATAGAAGTGTTATTAAAAATTCAAGCATGCGGTGGAGAAAAACACGCCCCACTGTTCAACACAAATCTAATTGTGCTGCCTGTTTCCTCTACTATCGTATTACCTGTTGGTGGGATGACGGATCGCTGAGTCTAAACAATGCTATTAGGATAGGATGTATGTGACTCAGATCCTGGCTTTAGTTTTGCAAGTAAACAACATTATTGTGATACTGGAGAGTGTGATTAATTATGATTTCACAATTATGATTATAACACAGGCAATGTTATACTAATGCCTCAGAAATCTTGTGGTGTCTGGAGTCTTTAATGATAAATTATGTAAAAAGGGGGGGGTGGAACTGAGAAATGCTGCCTTTCTAATGAACTCTGTCCATTGTAAAGTTATGTGACCTAAAAATTCATTTGAGATCAGGGTGTTTTCTTGCACTGAAGCTTGATTAAAGTGACAGAGGTACATGGGGCTCGTTAACCAAAAATGGTGTATGGTCAAAATAGGTCAACTACCAATCATGTAATATAGCATAAAAACCTTTCAGGGAAAACAAATGGCACCAGAAAGACAATGAAAGACGATAACAACTCTAAAATCCTACAGTATATGTTTGAAAAACCAGGCTGATCTTGCATTTCTGTGTGCAAATGTGAAAGCGCGTCATGTGATATGATGAAAAGTCAACACTTACAATGCACATAATCTACTGAGAGTACATAATGTCTCTACGTATTTGTGCATGTGCACATGCTGTGAAAAGCAGTTTGTTTTTTCTTTTTCTTCTTTTTCTTTTTTTTTTTTCGCCTGCTGAGTGTGGCAGATGGAGTCAGGCTCAAAGTGACACAGCTATAAAGCAACACCTGGTGGAGATGGGCTGGTCACTGCTACATCTGTGGCCATCAGGACTGAGTGTGTGTATGGGTGCGCATGTGCTTGTGTGTGTGTCCTACGGCCAGCAGAAGTGTTGGCACACCGTGGCCAGTGTGGATGATGGTGCCAACCTGAATTCTCTGTGAGAAGCGCCAAAAAAGCAGGAAAACACAGCAGCTTGAAGATGCAAAAGAAGAAAAAAGATTCAGGCAGCTGTGGAAATATTTGTTGTCTGCACGAGTGTATTTTACTCTTTTAAAAGTTTTTTAATCCCCAACATTTTGTCTCCTAAAAGCATTTTATAACTGTTGGATATTTGCCTTTTTTTTTCATAAGAAGCTATATTACATTCTTGTTAGAATAGGAAATGAACAAGCTCCTCATACTTGTGATGGGAAATGTGACAAAGCTGAAATATCTGAACTCTTGCCATGACTTCTTCACCCTGCTGCCATAATCCCACTAAGAATAAATGTCTGGTTTGCCATCAAGTAGCTGCCACATTAATTTTTCATGTCATCTTTGGGTGAAACAGGGCCCTTCAAATATGCAATGGAGAAAGACATCAGGCTGTAGAAGCTTTCCAGTATGGCAGAAATGTTTTTATGTTTCAACATCAAGCAGCTGTCAAACAACAGATTTCATATTACAGCATGGTGAGTTGGGGAATGTGTCAATGTGGGTTTGGCGGGATAGGTTGTAGCTAACAAAAGCATAAACTGACAGTAAGATAAGATGGCATAAGATCTAAGAGCCTTTTCCAGCCCAAATGAAATGTCAATGATGCTGAGTAGAAATACCTAAATAAATGCACGCATAGTATTTATACATACCTTATATGATAAAATGAAATTACATACTACTAATAAAGGGATTTGTCATGGTTAATGTTCGTCAGCCCTAAATATCTTGTTAAGCTCTCAATATAACAGTTATTGGTGGGCCCATGTGCTGTGTTTGCTGCCACTGCAGAGGAATAAATCTTTTTCATGTTTTGCCACCAGAGTTCATCAGGCTTGCTAATGCTAACTCGAGCAGCTATGTCTGCGAGGCACATCCTGGAGCTACAGTTAGTCAGTGTACTGCTTTTTGTACTTGGTGCGCACCTGCTACCACAGAGGGACTCAGCATACGTGATAAAATTCAGAGTCTCTCCTGTTGCAGTTCAATTCAGCTGAACCAAACTTTAAAATCCAAGCCGACACATACGAGCTAATTTTGACCAGAAAAAGACGTTTTTAAATTTGTTCTGTTGGAAAAAAATGCCATATGTCAATCAGTGTTGGTGGTAAAAGTACCCAGACTGAATTTTTTATTGTAATGACTGGCGTAACATGTGTTCTCTCCTACTTTCTGAGTGTAACTGTGTACTAGTGGAAGATATCTAGTCCAAGGTGGCAGAGAGGGCACCCTTTACACCATGAATATATTTGTATTATTGTGAATTTATGAGCAGAGCTCCACAGCACTCAGGTCTCCTCGGTTTCTGCTTACTTTCATCTTACACGTTGCATGAACTTGTTAGACTACATGCATTGAGCACCGGTATCCTCTTTATTGTCTGTTTACTTGTTATTAAAGATAATTGTTATGAAAAACTGTAAAGGGAATATTGCTTGTTATTCCTGATTTTAGCCTGCAGAGTTACACATTATGGGCTGTAGACTAGGCTATGCAGTGACAGTGGAGTCAATACATTCAGATGTACAGGAGAACATGCACAAGAAATCGCAATTCATTTTTGGTAATGCAAAAGTATTCCAATGAGTTACTTTTCTCTGTAGGTAATGCTGTAATTTAACAAGTGATAATGTGTACAGCACAAAAAAATGAGTTTGTGTTCATTCCTCTTTGAAAGATACATCACGCTGTTCCTGTATCTCAGATACACTCAGCCAGGCAAAGCAAAGTCTGAATTAAAGATGAGAGTTTATCTACCTTGATAGAGTCACGCCCGAGTTTTCATCCTGTAAGACACCTTAGCGTGTCTGAGCTGTCCTATTGTGTCAGTTTTATGTCTGATACTTTCGTCATTTACTGCACTGTGAAACACTTCATGACGTCTGATCAAAAACATTGCTGCATAAACTTTACTTACTTGCCTGTAATAATCTACCATGCCTGCTCATAACATAATAATGGTAATATAATCTTTCACAGAGGCATATGTGCATCAACACACACGTGAATTGCTGAGCAAAGTTCCTGAGACTTGTCTGGAGAAGTGAGTCCAGCTTCCTCTGCTCTGTCACCCACAGAGTGTTTCCATACCTGCCCCTGCCCACCTTGCTCCACAGTTAGCCATTCGAAGCCTTTCTTGTCCCAGCAGCCCACAGCCCAGCCAGTCAGAAGTCATTACACCCGCTATTAACTCCTGCTCAGCTTCATTAGGCATGCAAATTGAGGAGGGACAAAGACTTGAAAAACTTTACTCTGTCTGACGCCTTCCTCCCCCTCCCTCTCTTTCTTTCTCTTTCTCCCTGCTGCTAAACTCTCACCTGTGTTCAATTAAGCCTGGATGTGCATTGAATGGTGTGATGTGAGAATTTGTGTCGTGTCTCCAGCTATGGAGACCCTAATTGGCAAATACATGAATACTGCCAGCTCAGACCTTAAAGTCTCAACAAGAAAAACTTCTGCGATCACCAGGTGACGGCCTACATAAATGCATTTTTGTGCTTCTCTTTCAAATATTCCTCAGTTTGTTAAATTCTCTATTATGAACATGAATAATTTGAAATGTTAAGTGCCACTTTTTCAGAAGGCTGATACTACAAATAACCTCTTCAAATATTCATGAAGATCACTCTTAACTCATACTGTCGTAATGGAATTTCAGTGGTTTATTATATATGATCATATAATCCTGAAAACTAACATGAAGCTCCACGATTCATTAATGCACTGACTTGTCATGATTGTAAGTGGAGGAGGTTTCTCTTTTCACACCATGACCTCCAAACCTCTTTAGTAACCGTCTTTGTCCCTGCTGTCTAAAGCCACCAACATCAGAGGCAAGACCAACGTGGGTCAGGGCCAATCCTTTGCTCTGACAGAGCATAAATGTATTACCAGCGGGCTGAATTACCAAGGGATAACACAGTGTGCTGTGCCGTGCCACTGTGCATCACACAACAGGTTCAAACAGGTAGAAAATGTATTCACAGGAGGGGAATAAAATCAGCCGCTGTCAGTTTTCACAAGAAACACACCTCCAACATGATCTGGATTCGACTGAATGTCGCGCTGTGAGACAAGCGCTGAACAGCGGTTTTTAAGATTCGGACCAAGATTAATTTCACGTCTCTAATAATGAGAACTGCTGAACTGATGTGACATCATTCGAGATACAATAAACGATTCTGAAGGCTGTTACTGGGTTAAAGTTATCATGCAAAAGGGGTCATGTACTTAAAATCTTCAAATGTTAATATCTTGACACATCAATACTGTGATCTTAGCAAAAGCCAAGAATCCAATCACATTTGTCATCTGAGCAGCAGCATTAAGAGCTATGACTGTTCAGTAGTCAGCTCAGCCATGAATCAGCTCAGGTATTCTGTAGTAAACAGTGCCTTCCACTGATTCATAAAAGAACTACACTAACATGACTTTCATCTGAAACTGGAGAAACTGTCTGGAAACCAGAGAAAAAGCTGTTACTAAGATCATCAATGAGCTCTATACTCTTTTTTGTTGTTGTTGCTTTTGGGTTGGTTGATTTCTGCAAATTTAATCCATAAACCTATAGAATCGTGACTGTAACATATATTTTTTCAGAGACAGATGTCAGTAAATAAAACCTGTGTCTAAAAAATTATGGTTTGATTCAAAAGTTGTGACTTTTTCAACATAACACCTTTTAATGAAGCATAAGAATCAAAGCATAAATCCTGCTGAAGTTCTGAGCCCTTCTTTCCATCAGGTCCACAATGATGAAGCATGTCTCAGTGAAAATCTTGCCAGTGCTAAATGGTGCCGTGACGCGGATGGCCCGGAGGGCAAGGGCCAGCCGGAGGACAGGTGGTAAGCTAATCATGTGGAAAATGAGAGCCTGGAAGGCAAGTGTAGGGGTGGGGACGGGGGCTGATGAGGGGTGTCCACCTTGTGCTCACAGGTCCTGGCCCGACTGGGAACAAGACCAGCGCTGTGATCCTCCATTCTGTCTGCCAGCTCGCCCCTTTCCCACCCGACACTCACACAACTCTATTTTCCATCCAGCATTTCTCATACTGGCTCCTGAAGGCCAACCTGTTGCCCCACTAGCCTTTTCTTATCCTCATTAAACAAATTCATAAGACACTAACTCATTAAGTCATTAGACTGAAATAAGGAGAACAAATGAAATTTTAATCAACCTGATGATCAATGTACTTCTACAGTATTGTCCCTTTGTTCATTATGTAAAACAAATCAACAAGTCATTATACAAAGCCCACACAGCACAAAGACAGAGTGACCGGCATTGATGCTAAACCCTCACAATGCAGCTAATCGCTGCTGATCTGTTTCTAGACAGAGCTTTGTCACTGTCTAATAGAGGTCTTGTGCTTAGCGATGTAGCGATGTTAAGGTGAGAACATCTGAACTTTGCTGAACAACAGCCACTGTTAGAGATATTGACTGAAAGTTTGCTCGCATTAAGCTGCTAGTCATACCAGACCAAGTAAGTCTGCTGCAGGAAAAGCCCCTGAGTGTGTTGTGTTGAATTGAGTAGCATTTCCTGGTAATGCTTACTGCATGAATTTAGCTTTGACATAGAAGGAATGTGTTCTTTCTTCTTCAATAAATGGCATAATCTCACTGTAAAATTTTGAAAAACAACAGCAGAAGACATGATTGAACTTGTGTGGTTTATTGCAAGGTTTGAAAGAGTGAAACAGTTGTACTTTACCATTACAAAAAGAAACATTTTTAATATTTGGACTAAATAATTTAATGTGAAAGAGCTGCTTGTACTGCTGTTACAACTGAGAATGAACACTTTCAGCCATCGTTTTAGTACACTGAAGCAACAAAGCTCAATCATTTGTGGGCAGTCACTCACCTACAGGCACTAACGGACAACACCACAAATTTTGGTTTTGATCCAATAACAAATCACTGGTGTAGGTCTCAACAATATTGATGATACAAGGCAGGAGTTTTAAGCCACTGGTTCAGATATGAGGATGGCACATGGGTGGAAAAAAAAAAACCTGCAAGGTAGTGGCTTTCACAAAACACATCAACCCAGTGAATGATAACATCAATCTTACAATGGAGGGCATGTCAAACAACAAACAGGCATTCCTAGACTGTGTTGTCTGCCTGAAAAAGGGGGAGGGAGTCTTGAAATTGCATACTTGCACCAGGACCTGTCTGATTCACACAATCCACTTCATAAATTAGTTGCAACAGCACCAAACAGATACAAACACCAACTCTAACAGCTTTCACATGACTACCATGTGAGAACAATTATCATGTAACTTCAACAGCCGTCATGTGACACCACCGTGCGACTGCAGCACAGAGGTTTTAAATGCCTGAGACCCCATCACTTCTTCAATTGCCAGACTAATTCTGACATGTTTCAAACAACATTTTGGTATTAATGCTACCACTGCGGGCTGGAGACAGTATTGATTCAGTTAGTGGAAGGCAATTTGGTAAAGCAGGGCATCGTGGGTAGGAATAAAATGGACTAGCTATTCTCTTCTTTGACCACAGGTAATTATGTTATTCTGTAACAATTTAGCAGTTAATGGAAATAGTATTTCTGTGCAAAACAGAGGAGGGGGGCTGCGTTTATTGTAGTTCTCATATTGATCCCACTCTTTTGAAAATCAATGGTTTGCTAATTGACACAGGTATTACAGGATCAATGCTTTTGCTATTTATTTGTTCCTCACTCCCTGCGAGCTCACACAAGCCATTTATATGTTTCCTGTCCATCTCAAAAGGGCAGGAGTCAAAGTAAAGAAATAACTGAAGATTATTGCAAGTATGACATTTGAAAAAATAACTAGAACATGTTTTTATCTTATACAGTTTTTTTGTAAACAAAAAAAGTGTTTCAGTGCTCGCCTTGTGAGTTCTATGGATCTTTGTTCCTGGCTGCTAGTACCCAAACAGACGTAATATAAAGGTAATGAGTAGAGCCTGTTCCTCTGTAGAATTTTTTCCTGGAGCTTGTGGACCAGATCAGAGCTAAAGGTGAGTGAATATTACACTGAGACTGAATCACAAAAGTAAGGTTGAATAACATAAAGCCAAAACAATCATCTTAAACATGAAGAAGCTCCACAGAGCTGAGGGGAGCTGCAGAGTCGGGTGATAATTATCTGCGGGGTTGTTACTGCAAGCTTTCGCATTCAGTCATTTTTTCCATTTCTTCCATTGCCATAAAATATTGATTAGTAAAGCATTACATCATTTACACCAGTGCAGATTATAACATTCATCACTATGGATGAGATGCTGGATTAACAGTTCGTTACATTCAGCAGTGAACCACAACATGCAGCAACACTGATAAGTCACAAAGGACAGAAGCTGTGAGCGTCTGTATTGGTTTTCTTCTATACAATTGCAAAACGATGATGACTGCAATGATGATTCCAGAAGTTCCCAAAAGCCTTAAGTGCACTTCATTTAAAAACAAGTGGACTAACAAGCTCACTTAAAACACAGACAAAGAGACGGTCTCTTCCTTTAAAACTGCCTTAAATGTCTGCTGTACAGAATGTGTTGCAGAAGTGTGAGAGGGCTTTGAAGAAACTGTGACAGAGAGCCATGGAGCCATAAAAGCCAGAGAACCAGCACAAAACAGAGGGCCACAACAATGTCTGTCTCCTGGGTTACCCCTTCTTTGAGAAAATAAGAAGGGCTGCAGGGCAGGAAAAACGGGTCAATATCACGGTGTTTTTCAGGAGAGAATATTGCTGTATGTGTGTTTGAATAACATCCTGAGGGGAATTATTGATCAGCACTACAGCATGAAAGAGAAAGGTGCCTCAATGGCTTCAAATTGTTCCTAAATTGCTGTCAAATGAATGCCGCTCACATTAGGTTAGCTGCATCTGGAGAGGGGAAGAGTGCCTTAGGTGAAATCGAGTGTGTTGCGTTTGCAAATAATATTAAGCATTTGTTTTAATGTGCATAGGAGTACCAGTATACAGACTATTAAAATTTTACATCAAATGTTTTTCTATAATTGTGTAAACCTTCTTGCACTAATTGCTATAAATACATGCATAATTTAGCTCCTTTCCAAACTAAAATAAAGTCTTCATTCATTAGCCAGTTCAGATAATTGTCATGTTGGTGAGAAAATGAGCTTTGTTAGCACTATTTGTGTTATGATCAACACTGATGTGATCGCTGACAACAGAAGGTCTATCTCATCTGCTCTGCTCAGAAAAAAAAACAATGCAACGCTGATGTGATGACACGAATTGCAATTTAGAAGTAGCTTCACCCCCCACCCCCCGACATGAGAAAGCAGAGGAAAATTAAATCCTGTAACTCAGGGGTTCTCTTTCAGTGCAGAACCCAAATTAGAAATTTAGTTTCTCATCCTAGGATACAGACTCATTAATATTTATTGGTACTTTTACTTTTTGGGACGACACTAAAAGTAGAGCCATGACCCACTTTGGGCCTGATCTGCAGTTTAAGAATACGTATTATGCTCCATTTCAGATGCGACAAAATATCCTGGTATTAAAAATAAGAAATAAATTGTAAAAAAGTAAACCTCAATGACATTAAACGCCTTTTAGTGGACACGACAAGCAGAATATGAAAGTCAGGAGAGTGGGAGATGCAGCGAGGCAGAGACTGATAAACAGAAAGAGAAGATGTGTTATCAAACTTGCCAGAAGCGGAATCAACTCCCCTGTCCCTATCCATATGTTACTAAGGTGATGTTCCATGACATCCATCCTGACTCAGACACCTGCCAGCCGGAGGTTCTAGCGCTGTTCCCCTGCACGTCCATCTGGAACTCTGCTACCAGTGGCAGCTGGAAAACAGGACAGAAAGAAGGGGTAGCAGTAAAAGGCTGCCAAATATGAAAAGAGAATAAAGAACAGTCTTCGCTGTTGGGTCTTTTTCCCTTTGCGAGTTCAACGGCTTTGTTACTGCTATCATATCGCGAGCTATGTGGTCGTTATGAAGCGTGCAAGGTGTTCTTTTTGAAATGAGGTTTAATGGTGTATTCATTTATCCCGACTAGAATAGAGTGTTTGGCTGTACTCTAAGCAGCTCCCTGTCTGTTAAAGATAGATCAGCAGGCGAGACAAGGAGAGAAATAACAGAGGAAGAAAGAGAAAAGCCGTTTTGTCCCTGTCGCCCTATTAATTTGAGGAGAACGAGGAAATGCCAGCAGGATTAAATGTGTTACTCCCACGGCTTTTTTTTCTCCCCCTTCTTATTCTTTCTCTCTGCGAGTTCAAATTAAAGGATGGGGTGGAGGGGGGTGGGGGTGTTGGGTGGGGCAAGGAGGAGGGTGGAAAAAGAGAAGAAAGGTGTTAATTGCTTGCCAATCGATAATTCTATAATTACTTTGTGACAAATGGCTGGCTTGCGGTGCTAGGGTAGGTTCAGAGGAGGGTGGAGGAGGAGGGTGGTCAGTGGGTGGGGATGTTAAAAGGGATTGGCCATGATCAGGAACGGAAATATTTGCTTTTGTGCCTACAAGCCTGGCTGCCCCAGGGATTTGTGACAGGGAATTTATGTCAGGTTTAAACGTGAAGCCAAGCCCCCCTGGTGGTGGGGGGGTTGGGGGGCTGTACGCACATGCTCATGGTGACACTCATGCTACATAAAGTAGTTTTTAACCTCAGCATACTTCACCTGATATTACTCCTCAGGTTGAATGAGTTACAAAATCCCTTTATTCTGCAGTGCACGAGACAATAGCCACGGCGGGTATGAGAGCATATTAAAGATAGACTGGCAGATTATCATTTTTGCACCATTAAATTGTCAGACCGATTCAAGAGAAAAGCGGGCTGTAAAAGGAAACCTGGAGCGAGTGGTTTTGAATTTGGCAAGAAGACTTTGAGTCTACTACTGCCTGTCACAGTTCACTATCTTCCAATCACAGTTTCATTATGCCAGCCATGCGTGAAGTGATGGGAGTCTCTTCTAGCCGTAGGGGGAGCTTTAGGCAGACAGCAGGTGGGCTATCTGGAGACCTGTGCAGGTCAGGGCACCATGACACCTGGCGCCCCCTAGCTGCTACAGCCGGGCGGGGGAGGGTCATAAGGGCCAACAGGAGATTGATGGCCCACCTTCACTCATGTCAAATCACCTGTCAGCACGCCCCTGGCACTGAATCCATTTTGTTCCAAGCCACCATTAACCTTGGACCAGTTGGATTCATTCCCCCTCTCCATGGACCAGGCCCCCACAACCTTTGTCTACTACAGCTGCCAAACTAGTTACTGGGCCCAACTTTTATCATGTTCACTGAGCTTCTATCAACATGGCCGACTTTTAAACAGTAAACAAGGAAAGAGTTGTGGCGGAGTTGTGCTCCCTCACCCAAGTCTTTAATGCACAGAGAAACGAGACAGCTCGAGATCAGCGGGAAACGGTCAGATGACAAACAGCTTCACGTGACATTTTGGCTTGAATGAGCCAAAGTGAGCCTTTAAAAGCACGATGATTCTGTCACTGATGAAATCTGCCCTAAGTCTTCTTCTACCCCCTAATCTGCCACTGTGCAGATCTCTGTGTGAATGTACTGTATTGTCATTGTTACATCCTGTTGTGCTGCGTGATATCATGCAGAATTTGATATTGTATGTATGATCCATCTATATATGAAGCATGGTTATGAGCAGATGTTTGATCATTTCACAGGCCTATAAAAGGGCGATTGGGCTGCCAGTGGCCGCTGTAATATTGATTGATGGTGGGCAGGTGGGGGCCACAGTGCCGCCCTCAGACAGACTCTGTTTATTTATACAGTCCACCGTCTGCCCACCTTACCCACCACAGGGCTACATTCACTGAATTTACAGTCCTCAGGAGGGAAAAAAATATGCTAATGATGCCACGTAGGAGAAACAAAAACATTTTCAATCCAAACTTTCCGCACTCATATCAGTTATATCTGAATGGATCTCGCACACGTTCACCACCAATACAGCTCGTACAGTATCTCGGCTCTGCACAGTACCAATCCATTATTTGCTACTCTGTCCCCTGGGGCATACATAAATTGGATCCAATAATGAGAGGCAGTAATGATTGTCTTTGCATATTTGGTCTTGATTTTCAATTATATATCGCTGATATTACTGCTGTGGATGCTGTGCGTTGTGGTATTAAATTGAACTTCTCTGTAAAAAAAATGGACTCAGCGTCTCATTGAACATGCAAAGGAAACATTGTTTTCGGGCAAGGTTTTATCACGGCCAACCTTCCGACAGGCTTATTCGGCCCAGGAATCTGTGTGACCACTGCGTATACATTTCCCTCATCCTCAAGGTGTCACGATAACTTCCGCGTCTTACCTTGATCAGATACCGAACGCACTGTAAAATCTTGATAACAGATCGAAAGTCACACAGTGCGAAAATAAGGATAAGCGTATATTCCATTGCTGTGACACACACAGAGACAGAACAAATGACAGAGGGGAGATAGTCCTCTTCACACCATTAAGGATGCTGAATAGTGAAGTCCTTGTTCCATTCCAATTTTCAAAGCTTTGAAGGAGTCAGTGGCTGGATGTGGGCTGCCTCACAGAGCGTGTCTTCTGTTCCACTGAGCACACAGTAGCTTAGGGATCAGCCTGTGTCCCTGACAGGAATGTGTGCCACTGAGTGTTGGCCTGTCCACTGAACAGAGCTGCAAGCCTCAGATCAGTGGCATTGGCTGGCCTACGGGTTGTTCTTTATGGCTGTGTTGCTGAGTGGCTGGCTCTCCGCTGTGCACACGGCAGCCCTCCAGATGGATGCTGGGACAGCGGAGGCCACAGGGCTGAAAATCCCATCAAGCAGCAGTTCCAGGCCCTTGCACTGAGAAGATGAAGCGCACCGGCACGCCAGGGGACATGGGCCAAACCCTTCTGCACCTCCATCACCCCCCAACCCCAATCCCTTCATGCCCCTCTTTCCTTCCTCCCTTCATCCCTCTCTTCCCCTTTTTTCTTCCTTTACAGGAGAGGACTGCAAGCCCAACCAGCCAGAATATGGAGTGTGGCCCTCGGGGTCTGTGGCCCTCGCTTGTTAAATAAAGGAGCTGACTGGTTGATTGATAGACCCTCAGCAGTCCCTGCACCTCACATGTTTCCCGGTTCGCTGCCTTATATACGAATCCTTTGTTGGCCAGGCCTGCGTTAGCGTTTGTTAAATGCAGTGTTTGATGGATGGCACCAATTTTCCTCCAAAACCCAGATGAGCCACCTAAGCACCTTTCCCCCTCCCCTGGTTTCTCCTCAGGTAAACCCCATGAGCACGAGGGGACAGGAGTGTTCTAAAACGGTATCAATCAAACAACCTTGTGCACGGCTGCAGGAGCAACGCAATGTTTCAATTATGCATCTGTTCCTCAGTGCCTGACACTTCGTTCAACCTCTTACCCCCACCAAGGCACAGAGGAAGTGCCCTGCCTGTTGTCCTCACCTCAGCCCTTAATTTTACTGTTTGAGTATATCTGCATATCTGTTGCCATTTTCCTTTATTTTACAACATATACTATCTGCATAGACCCAAGGTTCAAGAGAGCTTTATTGTCACTGTCTGCAACAGCAAAATGACCGCTGCAACCAGCAATGGCTACAAATAATGATTTTCATTATCAAATCATTTGCCAATTATATTCTCGATTTACCAATTATTCATTTAGAAAATGGTCAAAAATCCCCACAGCAATGACCTGAAGCTCAAGGTAGTGGTCATTGTTTTGTCTAACCTAAAACTCAAAGTGGTTCAGTTCAGAAAAGAAACACAAAAGAAAATCTTTGTATTAATTTGCTGGAGCAAGAGAATCTTTAGTATCTTTGCTTGAAAAATGAACCAATTATCCAAATTTTTTTTCTGTCGATGATCTAATGAATTAGTTGAACTTTTAAAATTGTTGTACAAAAATACAATAGTAAGTTCTTAAAATAAATATGTTAAGTGGACAAACTACATTATCACTCCCCAGTCACAAAGTTAACAAATGGTGCTACCAGCCAACAGCAACTATCTCTGTTCATGTAATTCCAGAGGCATGCTCTGAAATCCACAAAGGCTGCAGAGGAGTGTAAGCCTGATGCAGTGCAGCGAACCGACAGGTGAAAAAGATAAACAGATGCGAGACCAGTCTCTGGGGTGTTGGGTTCATTTGTTACCTAGCGAGGACAGACATATTCCTGTCAGACAAGCCATGGCAGCACCAGATGCGAGGTCATTCTAGTTACGGAGTGAAAATCTTGGGTTAAGGACAAAGATTCTCACTTCACACCAGAGATGGCCATGGGGTTTTATTTCCCCTGTGGTCTTCTACAATAAATGCTCATTCCACACTTAGCTCCAAGAAGCTGGAAAGCTTTTTTAATAAAACTGAAGCTTATTCATCATTGTTTGTCTCCTGTTCATTTTCAGTTGCGATCCAGCAGTAGTTTTGATGATGGATTCAGTCCTTTTAATGTTCACCTTCAGTTATTTTAGTGATAATGTTGATGCTTGTAAAAACAAGTGCAATATATTTTTCATTAATAGGCTTATTTGTAGAAATTGTTAATTAAGTCTAGTTGAGTTTAGCTGTACAAATCACAACATAAATCATAATGTAATGTTAGATCTTTGGCACTATAAACATTCACCACAATACTGTATTTCATTCTTTTTTACACTAATTCTTGAGCATGGCAATTATTTATCTGATTATCGTCAGCTGAGAATATTAACCACAGTTCTGATTAGAAAAGTAGTTGGTAATTGCAAAAGATGCATTTATTCTTATTAACTTTTTTTAGGAGTCAGCAGTGTTTTTATGGTTTTTGTTCTGAGCACCACCTCGCTCTCTTTGTGTAATATATATGCCTTACTGGGGAGGACAGACAGCAGACAGACTCATAGATGGAGAATATGGGAAGGTACTTGAGACACACTGGCTCCTAACCAGAACAACTGGCGTCTCTCCTCTGCAGATGGACACACAGGTGGGCTCACAGGTGGGGAAGGAAGGGGGGGGAGTGCTCTGCCAGTTCTGTGTCCTGCTTGGTGTGTGTGTGTGTGTGTGTGTGTGTGTGTGTGTGTGTGTGTGTGTGTGTGTGTGTGTGTGTGTGTGTGTGTGTGTGTGTGTGTGTGTGTGTGTGTGTGTGTGTGTGTGTGTACGCACCTACAGTAACATCTGGACCATGGTCCACTAACATGTCAGAGAGGGAATTTATCAATGAAGCTACACTGCACCCTTCTGGACGTCTGAAGCACCACATGGTCAAAACAACCACGCATTTCATTTCATTGTTTGGGTCTTGATATCTGTTCAAATGTTCATGTTGTTTTACTAAAATACTTAAAACATGTTTAGCCTTGGGCTGCATGGTGGCGCAGCAGGTAGTGCGGGTGCCTCACAGCAAGAAGGTTGCCAGTTCGATCCCCGGGTCAGGCGGGGCCTTTCTGTGTGAAGTTTGCATGTTCTTCCCATGCATGCATGGGTTCTCTCCGGGTACTCCGGCTTCCTCCCACAGACCAAAAACATGCTCATTAGGTTAATTGATGACTCTAAATTGTCCGTAGGTGTGAGTGTGAATGTTTGTCTGTCTTTGTATGTGGCCCTGCAATCGGCTGGCGACCGGTTCAGGGTGTACCCCGCCTCTCGCCCATTGTAGCTGGGATAGGCTCCAGCCCCCCGCAACCCCGAAAGGGATAGGCGGTATAGATAATGGATGGATGGATGGATGGATGTTTAGCCTTACTTTAAACACTCTGTAGTACAGTTTCATATTGTTATCTCCACCCTTACTGCAAACAGCACTGGGTAAATATGCATTTAAATCAACAAACTCATAGTGAAAACCATAAAGCATGTGCCTCCACATGCGGAACAAAGCACAAATATAATTAATAAAAACCCTACTGTTTTGGCATAAAATGATCCTTTTCCAGCTCTGCACACAGAAATTTCCAAGTCCCCCTTAAAGCTCCCACATAAATGAATTGTCCAGTCTATGAAAAGATGGGCAGAACCAAACATGATTGCTGAAAGCAAACTGACAAATAATATTGATCGTTGCAACACACAGACAGCTAATCAATGAATGTATGTCCTCCGTGCAGACTGCGGGTCGAGATCAATTCTGAAGAAAGATGAGGCATTGGCAAATAACGTGAAGAGATTCTCCAGCATATCCCGCTGTTGTGAAATGGAATAAATTCCCCAAACATATGAAAGATTGACTATAGCTGTAAGAAGTGGTCCAGCCTGGCTGTTTGAACTCAGAACGAACAATCACGCTTAATGCTGTAATTCTCTTAAATATCGTTGCTGTTTTCTCCTGCAGTTTATCTTTCTTATTCTTGCCGTCTGGTCGTACACTTCTCTATCACTGGCTCTCTGGCCTCACATCATGAACCATCAGATGATGTATTGATCTGAACACAGCCTCCAAATAACCTGCACAACTGTTTCATCACCTTGTCATTATTGCCCCATGATGAGCCAGACACCAAAAGTTGGAAAAGTCCCTCAAGGGCGTCTCTTTCAATATTGAATTGATAGGCGCATTAGTTTTCATGTATTGCAGGCTCATGAGAGGTTACAGGTTGTTATTGGCTCACTGGTTGCACAGTCAGCTTACTGACCTGAATGTGTCTTTTCTTCCTCTATGTTATTCGTAGGTGTGTGCAAAATGTAAAAGTCTGACACACACAGTATTGATCACTTCTAGAGGATGTTAAATCAGTCTTCTGGTGATGGTAGTACCATGTGATGTTTATTTTCAAAGCAAAGATTATTGTGTGTTCCATGCAAATTCATCACAACAACAATGCTAACAAACAGCTAAAGTTAAACTTGATTTCTTTTAATACATTCACAGAAAATAACATCAAATATGCACTCTTGCTGAAATTAGTGCTGCCCTTAAGTCACATGCAAATGTTGCCAATGTTCAGTCACAATAACTGGAGGCAAACAGCACACACTGGGTCATAAGAGCCGAAAGCAAAGAAACGTTCAGTCTGAGATACAGCCTCGCAGTCCTGTCATAAAGCCAGACAGTCTGAGACAGAAATAGCCTCAGAGGTTGGCCTGGCCCAGATGCTGAGTGAGAACTGTTATAAATAGGAAGTGCTGTTATGATGAAACTATGTCAAAAGGCACACATAAAACCTGCTGAGGTCCACCTGCAAGTCACATGTCAAAGCACACACACAGACAGCACAGAGCTGCATGATGAGTGACAGGTAGACAGCATTTACATGTTGCCAAATGTGAAAATTGTACCAATCCGCTGGACCATGTCACCAACATTATTCATTACTCATCAAATTTGTTGGTGTGACTTTGTCATTTTAATGAATATGTTTGCTGCCTTACCCTGAGTTTGATGTATCAGTTTCATCTTTAGATAACAAGATGCATGATCTTGATGTACTTGATGTAAATTGTTTTTTACACATCTGCAGTTACATAATGGAAAATTTTGTTTTGTGGCATTCGTTTTACACTCTGTTGACCACAGGATATCCCATAAAAGGGTTAACTACACCACACAGAGTTAATTTAACAGTAATATTGCATAAAAAAGAACATTATGTAACAATGTAACAGTAATAAATGTGTAGCATAACAGCAAATCACACATAGTATGTGTTAACATATGGCACATGAAGATATGACTGCGGCTGCAAAATATTCACAATCAACAAAACACAAGGTGAGAAAACACATTGTACCATTTCATTTGACCATTAAATGCTGCTAAATTCATTGCATCTATTGACTTCCACGCTGCATAACAATAAAGAAATAGTGTTTCAGAATTAAAAACAACAGAGGCTTATTTTGGATGTGGAAGTCAATTACAGTTTTAGCTGTTTAGCTGCATTTGGAGGTCAACAAAGCATAATAAAGACAATTAGCAGACACTTCAGAACACACAACAGCCAGAAAAAGCTGTTACCTGAGGAAGAGCATAAAATATTTAGTGCCTAATAAAAGGCATCTTCTTCTGGTCTAAGAGTAGTTACATGACACTGTTACACAAATGAGAGCACATGCTGTTTGTAATGATTAAACTTCAAGCATTCATCCTGATAAGTGAAGCATAAAACCTGACTTCCTGAGAAGTATCTCGTAGCAGACGGGTAGAGGAGTCATTAGTGTCAAATGACAATAGGATATCTCAGTCAAACTGAGATGTTTTTCTGTTTTAGTATTTTTCAATCAATACAGAAGTTTTTCCATAGCTTACTATCTGCCTCATGACAAAAATGACAACCCTGCAACTGTCCTCCCAGATACAATCTGTTTGGCTTAAATTTAACTTTAAAGTGCTATGACACTCAAAAATTCAACTTTATGGCACACAATGGCAATTATGCCTTACTCCGTTCACAGTTTGCATATTCCCTTTTTGATAAATGTTTCACATATCTGACTTAGTGAGACTAACTACAGAGACTAAATAACACATTCTTCCTTGTAAATATGAAAATCTGAATTCATATGCATTAAACTCACTTCAATACCAGCTGGGGTTTTGCAAAGCCTTATTTGGTCAGGTATGACCTTGTAGCTTATGGTGGCTAATGTTAGCTAGCTTTAAACAGATGTTGCTGTGTAACTGGCATTACTGAGTTAGTTTGTTGACATTATGCCTCTTCTCTACTTGTGTCACTGTTGTGTTAGGTTTGCCATTTATCATTAACCCATGACCGTCACTTGTGGCCACAGTGGCTAACAGTCAGCAAAGATAACATAGTCTTTCTTTAAAAGGACACTACTTAACTCACTGTCCACTAAACCACAAAAAGATGCAAAAAGAAAGGTGATGACTCCATTAGCATAAATGAAATAAGATAGTCAGGTGAGGTTTTGAGCATTTCTGAGTGAAGTGGTTTCACAATTGTGTTGTAATGCTGTTAAATTCTATAATATTTTTAAGAAGTCATATTTTGTTATAGAAAAGTTTTTCCATAACAAATAATCTTTTCATGCAATGTCCCTCCTGTCAAGCATAAAACTAAATTTGTTAAGCTTGTCTTACAAGCAAATTGGAGCACAGGCTAATCAAGTCTGTTCAGCTTTATATTCCCTTCCGGCTACACCCAAACAAAGTAAGCAATTTCATCCAGATCTACAGGATAGTCTGTGAGGTGCAGAGGCTCCTTGATATCAAATCTCTCCCCCTTGTAACTTCTCCAACGGCCGGCGGGGAGGTAGATGTCACGCTCTTGCTTTCCAGGCTCTAAAACTGGGGCTACCATGAGGTCATCCCCAATCAGGAACTGGGAGTCGATTTTATAGGCTGTCTCATCACCTGTGGCAATCCACCACAGGGGCCGTATGATTGGATCCCCGGTGTCCAGCACCTCACCAGCCAGCTCCAGGACCCGTGGCGCCACAATACTCTCATGGAGGGCTGTGTATTTCCGAGCAATTTCAACCACCTCGTTGTCGTATTCCCACGGCGGAATAGAAAACTGCATGGAGGGCATGAAGGCCGACAGCTCCAGCCAGCGGATATAGAGTTCTCGATCAGGTAACGCACGATTTCCATCTGTGCGGTTCAGATAGGCATTCCCTCCGATCATGTCTGGTAGAATGAACTGATAGCCGAGAATGCTGATGGTGAGTACTGTGGGGATAAGAGACTTGAGACCCAACTCGTAGCCCCACACAGAGTCTCTGTCAATTGGTCTGAAGAAGCAGGATATGTTCTGGGACTGGTAGCCACTGCGCAGCTCAGCTCTATCATTATAAGGAATTGCCATTTCTGTGTAACGTCTTGTGAAAAAACTCGGGTCCCGAATGGGAGTTCTGGTACTAAATTTCCATGGTAAGTAGTTGGTCTCCCCTGCATCAAATTTGAAAGACGACACTCCATACCTGGAACGCAGTGAACGTAGCTGGGAGGAAAACCAATCACGCGCTTCAGGATTTGTGAAGTCCAAAATGCCACCGATGCCATTCCACCAGCGGACCAAGGCTGGCAGCCGGCCAGTAGGCTCCCGGACAAACAGCCCCCTCTCTACGCATGTATGGAAGTTTTCCGAGTCATAGTTAACAAAAGGGTGAATCCAGAGTGACAACAGAAATCCATCTGATTTCAGCTTTTGGAACATGGCCGAGGCATTGGGGAACTTTGTCGGGTCAAACTCAAATTCTCCGTAGCGGCTGGTGTAGCGGTCATCTAGTTCCAGGTGGCTACAGTTAAAGTTATACTTGCGGATGTTGGCAGCATACTTCAAGACTTTCTCTTGGTCGATGTCAGTCTTATGTAGCGCCCAAGTTGACCATATTGGATGGCGAAACATGACTTTGGCAGGTACTTTGTTTGGTTTGTTGAAGTATCTGCGCACCATGTACTTGTGTATGGATGTTACATCCAAGCCTACGCACACTCTGTAGCTAAGTTCAGCACAAGGTGCCTCTCCTGGGTTTGGCTTGAAAGGACTGTCATTGTATCGCGCCTGGAAGTACATGGTTTTCTCTGTGTCATTCCAGCCAAGGTGGAAGGGCACAGAATTATTTATCTTGATAGCCGTTGCATTGGATGAAAGCCAATAACTCTCCAAAATTCCACCAAATTCATTGCGGTTTGAGTAGATGTCACTTGTGACAAAGGGTTTGGGAGCATGTTGGCCAGAAATAGAAATAGGCCAGTGCTGAATTGCTGACACTGCGCCACCATACCAGTGTGCAAACTTGTATGTCATGGCATGCTCAACCGGAATGTCAGGAACCAGTTCCTCCCAGCGCACACGGTAGCATTGTACCGTGTCCTTGGGTCGCACTGTCTCGATGAAGAAGTTCAGCTTTCTATCAGTGGTGCTTCCACAGCTCAGAATCTCCCCTTCTTTGGAGCATGAATCCAAATCCAGCGTACCTGACCTGCCAAGATTTAAATACAATTACATTTTCAAGCAATCTCTCTTAACACTCACCTCACATTTCTGCAGTCAAATAACTGAAATGACTTGTGTGTATTTATATTTTACATTATTTTTCTGAAATGTGTGTCATTACACAAACTGCAAATTTCAAAGACCGTAGAAAATTACCAACCTGAAATCCATTCTGAAAACAATAGACCCTCCCTGGTTGCGGATAATGTAGCCATCTTTATTCAGATCCAGCAGCTGAGTCTTAAGCAGCTCAGCTTTGCGTAGAGAGGCTATGTAATAACACCATGCAGTCACAGCGGCAATCACCAGCACCAGGCCGATTACTCCAGCTCCGACTAAGGGTCGAGTGTCCTTGTTGTGTTTCTGCTTGGGGATAACATCTGTAATTGTGCCTCCGGCTCCTCCTGGTACAACTTGGTACATGACTCGTGCTGTTCAGTGAGCAAATCTGAGAGTTGCTGATCTAAGGATCATAAAAATGATTTCCAGGGAAGCGTGTTTGTTTCACTCTGGCCCCGTTGTTATGTGTGTTTGTCCTCCCTGTCATGAGAGAGATAACAGACTTTAAAAAGCCAGTGCCATGTCTTCCATATATCATTTATCATTTTTCTCATATCAACACTGTTTTTCAAAGAAAAATGTGTTCAAAATAAAATGATTACTACAAGAAGAGGCTTTGTATAGCACTTTCACCTTACATTGCTCAACCGTTCTGGATGGTCAAGAAATATTGATTTTAAAATCACTGAACTATCAGAGACATCCAGGAAAATGGCCCCAGCCAGATCAGCAGACGAGATGTCAACCTGTTTCTCAGTCTCATCTCGTTTCCTTGTCAGTTCAAAGCCTTCATTACATTTCTAGCATTGTCTTACATGATCTGCATTGCTGCACAAAGTGATTTCACAGCACTTAGAGGTATTACCCTGTCAGGATGTAAACTTTAAAGATGTGTCTGAGATTTAACAAAACAAATCTACTGCCAATTACCCATAAGAGGATAAAGTGGATGTTCCCAGCAGTAATTCTAACATATAAGTTCAACAGAAAGAAGACTCATTTGTATGTAAGGAAGCAGAAGAGCAGAAAAGGGGATTTTGGCCTTAGAGCTCCGCCAGTGCTGGGAAGGAGAGGAGAGAATACTAAACTTTGTGCTCCATCGAGCCAGACCAACCAAAAGTGGAAGCAACCTGGTTTATTCTGGCCAAAAATCTGACATTCTGACAACCCTGGCAACATATCCAACAAAAACAGAAAGACACATGTTCATTTCTTTTGCACTTAGTCCTAACTGTCCCTCCCCACAGGCATACAGCAGACACTCTTTTGGGTACTGAACTGGTTGATGTTAGTTATTGTGGCTTTAGCTAATCAGAATAGATTAGATTAAAGTGCACAGCCAACCGAGGGGAGTTCAGTCCTCTCCAGATTCCCTGTTTGCTGACTGGACCTAACTGCAATTGACCCTCATGGTCTGCGATGGCAGCAAGGGTCGATAATAAAAAATGCTTGCTATTAATTAGCAATCTAATTGACTAATTCTGTGTTCAACCACCCTTAGTATAGATTTCCCCCAACAACAGGAGTGATAACATAAACCCATCATTAATTAACAGAGAACTAACTGTTGGTTCCTTTGAGATCCACTCAGGCTGCTGGACTCAGGAAGAGAAATTGACCCCGAAAGTAAGGGAAAGCCTTACTGTGTATTAGACCGACTATAAAAATGTATGGAAAAGTGCAAGGACTGATGTAAGAATTTACCCTATTACAATCTATGGTTTTATATTTTTCACATCAAGCTGCAACTATCAATTCTTTTCATTAATGATACTCAATATGGTGATTATTACTAAACTGAATAATTGTTGAATGTATAAAATGTAAGAAAATTAGACGTGTTCAAATCGCCAATTTTGATCAACCAATAGCCAAAACCCAAAGATATCCAGTTTATAAGGACAAATTAGAGCTGCAAATATCTATTATTTTCAATATTGATTCAACTGCGGATTACTTTCTCAATCAATCTTTCTGTCTATAAATCATCACAAAATGATGAAAAACGCCCATTTTCCAGAGGACAAGATGATCTGTTTAAACAGCTTGTTTTATTCAACCAACCAAAACTCAAAGATATTCATTTTACTTTCATATGTGACAAACAGAAGCATCAAATGCAGAGTATTTCACATTTTCGCTTGAAAAATGACAGAAGCAATTCCTTTTCTGTGGATGACTAACTGATTAGTCAATTAATCATTGCAGCTCTTGGAAATACTCACATGAAGAACCAGAGACAGAGGAAATAATTGATCTGTTTTCTTTTACACTATACACAAGCAAAAACCCAGCACTAATACAATGACCTAATGTATATCTAACATGAAGATGCCCACTAATTATTCAAATAATTATTAAAAGAATTTTCTGTGACTAATTCAGTAATGGATTAATCCGTTCAGCTCTGATCACATTTCCTTCACACAAATCATTTTTTAAAAATACAGTTCTGTTTTGTTTTTTTGGGTTTTTTTTTTCACTCTTTCAGACCAAAACTCTGTAACTGAAACGTGTTTCTCATTGAAAGCGCGTGAACAGACAGAAAATATTCAGACCGGGGCATTTCTTTGTTTATGGTGCGATCAGGGGGTCATATTTGCCATTTCAGCCGATTCACTATCTATTCTGACATGGAGAAAAATAAACACAGAAGTGCTGACACGGCCAGAACTGAAGTCTGAGACGCGCGCGCGTGTGTGTGTGTGTGTGTGTGTGTAGCATTCTGATGATAGTTTTATACTCGGCTGATAAACTTGAATAGTTCTTTGCAGAGCCCTGACAGCAGTCATCAACAGACGTCGATATTCACTTTGGACGCGTCTATTTTTGTTTGACCGTTCAAGAGTTCAACTTTCTACGTGCCAATTTTTTTCATGAAATAAAAAGGTAGAATGCATACAAAACACTCGGTTACGAGCCAAAAGCCCAGCAGTACAGAAAAGAAAGCCTTCTTTGCCATTGTACCAACAACTTCCACATCCAGTCAAGTCAGACGCAGAGAAAGTTGTTGTCGTTTGTTAGTGGGTGGTGCAAGAAAGTTAACGGAGGGAAAACAACACGGAATCCGTGCGAAAAAGTGCGTAAAAGTGCCATTTACTCTCATCCATGCTTCTCCTGTTTTCTTTTCATCTGTTCATTAAAATTAGTTTTTGCCTACCGATCAGTGGCAGCCCCCTCAGCAGCTCCAGGCACAACTTGTTTGCCACCGTTCACAGAGAAAGACCAAGAGGCATCAAGGCATGTTGTTGCGTATCCGCCTGGTCTACGCCCACCGCAGCATGGGAAATGCAGTCCAGGCGGTGGAAACTGACCCCTCGATGTTCTCGTTGAGCACAAACTGCAGACTCTTTTACATGATTTGAGCATATCCCACTGGTTGAAAAGCTTCACAGTACACGCTGGTTGTATAGCGAGAGGCAAATGTGAAGAAAAAAAAATGACAAAAAAGCCTAGAGCAAAGTTAGAAAACACACTTTGATATTTCTATGGGGACTTGAGGTCTATCTGTGCTATGCAATATAATGACTTTATTAGCACCGATGGTGTGTTTTGTCTGCTATATGGTATCAGTAGCTGTAATAATCACCATGATAAGTCTGTAATACCCCTGAGTGAAGTTTCATTGTTTGCAGCACTTTTTCTGTTTCAGCGCTCCAAACATGCAATGAAGTATTCCTATATCACATGTAGACAATCATCTCTCTAATAGTAGGATGAAAATTTAATGTCATCGACAGATACACAGTAGGATCACAGTGCCTCATTCAATGTGATCACTGCAAGCCCCATTATGGGAAAATGTTTGCTGCTTTTAGTACTGGATTCCAAGTGTCCCAGCTGTACGTAGGGAGATAATAGTGGTGTTAGTGCAGCTAACAGTCGCATTATTCATTCTTACACCTTGTCTCACAGGGTTAATTAGTAGAGAATTAAACAATAGTGAAGTTAATGATCCCCCATTTTGCTGGGAAACCTCCAGGGCCCCCTCAAGGACCTCTCCAGGTCCCCCATCCCCACTTTGGAAGCCAGTGCTCTAATAGTCCTAACGAAGACACTCAGACACAAACTCTGGGTGTATGATGTAGTGTCCTGCTTGGTAGGGCTTCACCACATGGAAGCAGCTGTAGCACCCGCTGTTGAGAGACCATTGGAGCAAAAATTAGACCTCAGTGGTTGTTATTTATGGCACTCTAAGACAACTTTTCATCAACACAATATGTCTTCTTAAATGAAGTTCAACATGCACCTAGAATCCAGGCTGCCTTTGGAAGTAGACCTCCAGTTTTGTGTCCGTGGAAAGTGGAAAGCTGGGTTGCTGGTTCGGGGTCTTGTCCTAAGCTGAGCACCTGCATGTTGCCTGTAAAAAAACACAACACAAATAACAGTACGCAGTTATCCCTCAGTAATGTTCATCAACTTATCTGGTGTTTTCAGGGTTTAAAGGCCACAAGAAGAGGTCAGAGGTCGTTCTCTCACCTGAGTGGCTGTGCTGAGAGTGGATGAACATTCCTCTGATGATCCATTCTAATGCAAAGAAAATCAATCAGAATCAGCATGTATTTAGAGTTATCTTTGGGCCATAGATTCAACTAATCAACTGCTACCTTTCTGGGTTCGTCATAGGTGTGCGGAGCTTCAATCTAGGGCCCACAGGAGGCTCAGTCAGCTGCAGTCTCTGCAGTCCATCAGCAGAGGGCAGAGCTCGCACCATGGATGGGTTGACAGGGGGCATGTGGTTTGGTTTGCCTGTGTCCACTGTGTTCGGATAGTTGTCAGGGCAATTCATAACTGGACTGTGGAATGATAAATGGCTGACAGGGGGGAAGAGAGGACGGCCAGGGTCCACGGGGGGTGAGGGGTGTGGTAGTGTGCAGTGTGACCTGTAGTTGGACTGGAGACTCCGGGGAAACAGAAAGTCCTGGGAAAGAGGGACACACATAAGTTGGAAAACAAGAAGAAGAAGAAGAAGAAGAAGAAGAAGAAGAAGAAGAAGAAGAAAATAAGGGGAGGAAGGAACTGGACAGCACTGTCACAAAAAATCCCCAATCCTCACTATCCACTAGATTGAACTTCATTACTTGTACTGTGTACGTTATCTCACATTTTATATGGTCTCAATATGGCACATGTATTTTTTATCTTTTGTAGTTTTTCATTATTATTATTTAAACCATTTGGACGTCTCGCACATGACTTTCCTCTTTGTAATATTTTCATAACACACTGAAAACTGTACAACTTATAAAACCTGTAAATTTCTATACATTAATGTCACCTCTCTTGTGCAGTCATTAGCTTGTTTATTTTTCTCTGCAGTAGAGTGACTGTACTCTCCTCTTAGCTCTGTTTACTCCATGTCAGGATAAATAAATAGGCATGGAGGAAGTACTGAATAATAGATGGGATACAGCTTTCACCAAGCACAGGGAAATGTAAACAACCAGCCACCAATTAGTGTAAGACACCTTAGTCTGGCTAGATGAGGAACAATAAAGAGAGTGCCAATAATAAGTGACCCAATTAGTCTTGTTTGACCTTAAACACATCACCTGGAAATGCAATGTTTTGTTACATCATTTTGGTAACATTATTTGCTAAATTACCTCGATGGAAGGACTATCATTTACATAAGTTCATTCATTCTGGAGACTCATTTTTTCTCTCTGTATTTCTTTGCATCATAAATAATTACATTGTCCTTTTAAACTCCTACAGTCCATATGGCTGTGCCTCTTACCGGCCTGGGCTGGGGGTTGTTCCGGCGGTGGGCAGAGGTGGGTCGAAGTTGTTCTCGTTTTACTCTGCCAGGAGAGGCAAAGTGCTCTTTGTACATAGTGATGTAGAGCTGAGGAACCATCTTCACTTGCTCTCTTCTTTATTTTCCAGTGCTTCCCTGCAGTCCTTCTGAGAGTCATGAGCATCCTTCCCCTCCCCTGTCACCTGCCGGCTCCTCCCCTTTTCTCATACTTGTGTAACTGTTTTACTTCCACATTTTGTCTGCAAAATTGCTAAATATGCCTGTGTGTCTCTGTGTGTGTTTTGTGTTTAAAATTGTTGGTAGGCTGTGCATGCCACCTGTATTACTAGTACGTATCACTCTTTCTGTGTTTAATGCATCACAGCATGGTATTTATACCTTCTGCATGTGCCTTAATCCTGCTTGGATCCTATAGCCAAAGAACAAATAGATGGTAAAAATGTTGCATTCTACTTGTAGCTATTGTGATGAATGTGCTGTTGGAAGAAGAGCATCCTTGCTGAACCAGAACAACTCTTTGTTGCTACCTGAGCACTCAGCCACTAATCCTCCTAAGCCCCAGGCCCCCTGCAGAGACACACATACCTGGGGTCACAGTCCATGACCCACTTCCCTCCCAGGGGCCCTCACAAACTAGTCAGCACAGAACTCAAACAGTAATGTTCCGCTCCCAGCTGTTTAGCTGCCTTCTAGTTAAAACAGAATCTGTCTTATCAGATCTGCAGAACTGGTGCAAAGCAAGAGAGGGATGGGATTTTTAAGAATCTCCCACCACCACCACCACCACCCAGGGTCACCTCTATTCACTGTCAGCATGCCACATGAGCATCAATAATTCACCAAGCGCTGTAGGGTGCCTTTGTGTCTCCATCGCTCTCTCTGAGTTATCTGTGACAGGAACTGGCTGTTCATTTCGCTGCAGTGGCTGGGTCTTGTTTGACAGCCACGTTAAGCCCAGTCAAATCCATGTCAACAGATGCAGAGCAGAGGACATGCAGAATCATGGTAATCATGTGGCAGGAACGTCCTTCACGGGACCTCAAATCAAATCCAATCTTTGCTTTGCCTTCTTCAGTAAACTTAGACGCGGGCAAATCCCAGACTTCTCCTTGATTTATTTTGTTTACTTCACATCTCCAAATAACAAATTCCAGTTTGTTTATGTAAGAAATGCTTCACAGTACAGTGGATTTGCGAATAATGAAAGGTACAAAAAAAATCTGTACAACAGTGTACATTTCAAAGAAAATGCACACTTTTTAAGTTGTGCATATGATCAGTCTCTGAAGATTCTTGCTGCGTTGCTTTCATGCTCTGCGCAGCCAGTGAAGCAGAAGTCCAACATGAGCAATGCTGACTTCAAACCCTTGTCACAGGCTCAGCGCTCACAGTTTTATTTACTGATGCTTGTATTTCACTGCTGCTTTGAGCTTTGTGTAGAGATAACCAAAATTCTGTAAGAGAGGAAAGATACTGTAAGAAAACAAACCTGATCTGTCAAGTGTTGTCTACCTATCTGTCAGTGTTTTAAGGTGTAAGACAACACTGTGGGTGCTATGCTGTTATGCAAGGAAGTCATGCAACAATACAACATGAATGGACAATATGAAAGGTTATGTTAGCAAACCTGAATGGCATAGTAAACAATCCCCAAGTAAGCAGCAATGCAGCCTCCAAGGAAGAGATCAAAGGCTGCAGGCTTCACTCTGGAAGGAAAGTGTGTCAGCTTTTAGGGGTCTTATTGAAATGACAGCGTGCCCAAAACGCAATTGAACACAGATATTTACCTGTACATCACTATGGGTTGGTTCATTTGATCAAAAAAGGTAATATCAGGGTCCCTGTATGAAGAAATATAATTAATCACCATTGTTGTATTTCTTCCTATAGTACAACTGAGAGCCTGTCTTAGTATGGCTTTTCTTCGCCCACCATGTGTTACCTCCTGTCCTGTCGGAAGGTGTGTCTGTGAACCTGCTGCAGGTAACGTTTGAACTCGTGCTCCAGTGAATTAACCAGCAGGATGTGGCTGGGCTCCTTATCCAGCAGCTGCGTGGCCCGAGGCACTGAAGTCAGGAAGGACATCAGACTGGACATACGACCATCTTGAAAGTCCTGAATCAGGAATATAGATTCACAGAGAAAAATGTAGAAAATGTCTTCTGTGCCATCACATAAAAATAAAAGTCATTGTATGCCCAGGAGTTGCAATTTTCCCCATGAAAGACCCAATTTGGAATTCACATTACTTTTTCAGTTACCATTAGAAATTAATCTTTTAAAAACTCTGACATCAAGCTGTAGCTAAAATACTTAACTTCCTCCACTTGAAATCCTTTACACTCAAAAAAATAATCAAATAAATGGTTTTATTCAAATGCTCCCAACCTTCAAATGAATCAAATGAACAAGCTGAAGATGCAAACACTCTGCAGTTCCTAAAAACTAACACCAGAGGTCAGTACTCATCTTTACATATTGACCAAGAGAACAGGGAACTCACCATATGGCCCTTGAAAACCTGCACATCTTTTGGTGAACCCTTGTGGAAGATGATAAAGATTAATTACACATTGAAATGCTGCTGCTAGAAATAAACCTAATGAGGAAACCAAAGTTTCTGCATTTAGATACAAGCATTGAGGTTTCATGCATGTCATCACCTTGTCAGAGAGATTGTACATGTAACGCGCCAGTGCCTCTGCTATGATGACGCCATTACGCCGAAGTTTTCTGAAGTCCACTTGTGACCTGTGAGACGACACAAACACATCTGAGATGTGTTGCTTTTCACCTTCTTTTCTTGTCATCTCATAGTAAACAAAGCCTTCAAACAGCCAGTCATAATTATTGTGAACAGAATTTAGAGCTCACATGGTGTCGAGTATGGACCCACGAAGCTCAGATTTGGGGTCTTCCAGGTGAGACAGGGTGAAGCTTGGTATCCTGCGCAGGCTGTAGCGTTCATGCTCCCAGGCTACCATGGACTCCACAAGATTGATCTTCTTATGGATCAAGCCCAGCTTCACCCAGGGGAATCTGGAGGAAACCACCTAGAGGAGTCATCACAAATTTAAGGCCATGATGACTGAAATGGGCGAACTCCATATTGTGAAACCAGCAGTAAAGTTTGTTACCTCCTCCAGCTGCTGAGTGAAAGCATGTATGGGAGTGTCGGGTTTAGGAGGGCGGGACACATGCATGTACAGTTCATCACTGTAGGCCAGTGTATCCAAACAAAGAACAAATGCCACATTGTCATGGAGCAGGCTGGACTCTAGAGAGGAAAAATAAGAATAAAAATGAATCAACCTTGTTCAGATATGCTCATGCTGTAGTACTACTTTACTCATGTTTAACGTAGCACAGGTCCCAAAGCCCAGCGGCTTAAAGAACCACTCACCAGCGTGGTCCAGATTCTCCTCAATCCATCTCTTTGTGCCGAGGAAATTGTACTTCCCTCCTCCAGTTAAAGAGAACATTAAATTATATCTAACAGACCAAAAAGAAACAATCAAGCATTTATTAGTAATGGACCAAATACATTAGTACGTTTAGTACCTAACAACATGATAGGAGCCAGTTTTTCAGATCATGACGTAAGCATAAATTTGTACATCTAGCAGTATCAACTAGAGCAAATGGTGATAGTGTACAGTGATGCTTTGGATCCAGCATATGTTTGATTACGTTAAAAGGCTCCTCTGTAAGGGAATTATAACTCACAGTGGTCTGGTGCTTGGGCTACTGAAAAGCTTCTGGAAGAGACGCGCCAACTCGAGTAAGATGGTGACCCCGCTGCCATTAGAGTCTGCTCCATATGACAACCACTGTGTTACACACCAAAACAAACGTATGCATGAACATTTATTATACCTGCAAGGGCTCATATCATTGATCAACATCAAGTACAGATTTGTTCATAATGTTCCATCATTCCCATGTGACTCACTGGTGCCAGCCCATAAGAATCGTAGTGGGCAGTGATGACGATGGTGGGTGCATCCTCTCCTGCTCCAGGAAGCACTCCCTGAAATAAACATCAGCAGTTGTACAATGCAGAACTGATGACCAATCACAAGTCAAACTAATCTGGTTTGGCTGTGAAAGGCTTTTACTCCTCTGCTCCGCATAGAGAGTTCCATACTCACCTCCAGTGTGATTATGTTGTTGTCGGTGATGGCCTTAATAGGAACATTGTTGCTCACTAAGATCTGAAAGGCTGTAGCTGTGACCATGCTTCGAAGGACTGACAAGAAGGGAAACATCCAACCCTCAGTACTGACATGCTGTATGGTTCTTTTTCAGCTTTCTTACAGTAAAATGTAAATCCATAAATCCACTTGCTCCTCTCACCTCTGATGAATATAGATGAGGTCCGGGTGGCTGCCGCTTGCTTGACCTCCTCATACATGTAAAGCAGCTGTTCATCCTCAGGAGCCACATACACAGGCATGAGAGTCTCCTTCCTCAAGGCTTCACTCTCACTCAGCATGAAGGACTGAGATGGGAAAAAAGATACTAGTTCACAAAGCACAGATGATTAATATTTTTCTATCATAATGCTTCAGCAAGCTGTTACCTAATACTCTGAAGCACTAAAATATAAAATATTTAGAAACTGTATTCTGAATAGAATCTAATGTATTTCCTCCCTTGTTGCCCTACAGCACATATGCATGGCGTGCTACCTGTACAGACTCATGGGGGACACTGGAGATATTTCTGGGCAGCAGGATCAGTACAGCAGCAGCGTTTTGCCTCTTGGCTTCGAGGTATCTCTCTGTGGTGAAGTCCAGCACCTTCATGATGACACAGCGGCGGGTCAGCACCGGCTCGTCCGCTGAGCGAGCCTCCGCCACCACGATGGCTCCACGGCAACCTCAGTGGGCAGAAAAGGGCCTCATGTTGAAAGTCTTTAATTCTACATTGATTAAAATGTGTTCTTCTGCTCAGAAAACACAAGTTCTGTGAATCCTCTCCATGGAAATCAGTGGCAATATTAAAATCTTTCTTAAATGTTGGTAAAACCACCAACACAACAGTGTACAAACACTCCACTACAAGTCCTGCATTCAATGTTACGCTAAGGTAAAAGTTGAGATGTATTATCAGCAAAAATAATTAAAAGTATCAACAGTAAAAGTAGCAGCAGACAAAAGGGTGTTGACTGATACATTATTAATAAACTATAATAAACAAAGTTTCTATTCATTTTTCAGACTTGTATCTAATCTTTGCTTTATGGGAAATATTGGGAAATAAATACATTAAGTTAGTTACTTATTATGTTTTTGTTATTTAAAGGAAGCCATCAAAGAAGTTTAGAGGGGAGATCTCTCTTTTACAACTCAGTGAGTTGTTAAAAAGGTTGGGAACTAACACTTATATCTTCAACAATGCATATAAGAGCATCATATGTTGTTTTATGGAAAATTTTGATCTGAAAAGAAGGTGGTAACTACAGCTGTCAGGCAAATAGCGTGGAGTAGAAAGAACAATGTTTCCCTCTGAGATCTGGTGGAGTACAATTATAAAGTAGCGGAAAATTGAAATACTCCAATAAACTACCTCTGAACTGCACTTCCTGTTGGCACAGAGCAGAAATACCTAATTACTGTGCACCACTGCAGTTGGATGTAGCTCTCTGAACTTACCATGCTTCTGCTGTGCCAAGTTGTACTGTTGCATCCTGTAAGCAGTGAACTCATAGGAGGACACAGCAGGCAGAGCAGAGCCGTGCAGACAATGGACACAGAGCAGCAGCAGAACAGCGGCCACGCTCACATCTCTCAGCAACATGGTGTCACGTCCCGCCCGGCTTCTGTTATGGTCTCAATCTACAAGGGGAGGCCGATCTTACAGCTTCAAACAAAGCCAGACTATGCATAGTCAAACATACATGCAATGCATATTAGTTAAGTCCAAATATTCTTTCATGGTATGGATTTTCTTCTCTTCGTCGTCTCGTACTAATAAGTAAACCAAGCTGGCTTTCCATGAGGAGGCTCCCACAGTTTGCAATATTTTCTACCTCTAACCATGAAGTCGACTCTGTTCTGCTAGCATCTTTTTGGGCATGGATGGGAATGTTCCTCACCTGTCTGCCAGCAGTCCTGTCTCATGAGCTCCTCTTACAACAGCTTCCTCAACTTCAGTGCTACTCTTTGCAGCGTGGACACAAACTGGCTCCTGGGACTCAGGAAGATGGTAAGCCACCATTCACCATCTGCTCCCAAGGGATCAACTCAAGGCTAATCACAAATACCCAACCCCCCACACCTCCCCCTCACCCTCACTGCTCCTCTATCTATCTATCTATCTATCTATCTATCTATCTATCTATCTATCTATCTATCTGTCTATCTATCTGTCTGTCTGTCTGTCTGTCTGTCTGTCTGTCTGTCTGTTTGTCTGTCTGTCTGTCTCTTGCCTGGCTGCACACTTACATCCATTCACTTCAGTAGGTAACCACACATCACCAGCACAGACTCTGTGTGGGAGGCAGGCAGGCTGCTTCATACAGTCGCTGTTTGCTTCATGTCCTGCAGAGACAGCAGTTTGGAGCAGTGTGGAGAGCTGGTGGATTGGAGCGATGGAGAACTGAGGCTTCAGAGCTGAATAGAACATCCAGACTGTAATGCAGTAGTGCCTGAGTTTGTGTGTTTGTGTATGTAAAGTTTGAGAACATGCTGGTAGTGGGTGATTTGATGTATTTTGTCTGGTTTGATGCATTTGTGTACTCTGAGGTTGTACAGAAGGTGGAAACATTTTTCCTTGCAGAAGGACAAATAAATAGAAATCTGATCTAATCTTCTGTGTTGGAAATTACACACATGACACGAGTAATCGTGTTGTTATTGCTTATGTTATCATGTTGAATGTCTTCTTGCACAGGTGACCGGTTTCACGTAAAGCAATAATTTGCTGGACTGGCATAGAAACTAATAAAAACAAATTGTTAAAAATACAACTGACCATTACCCTGAATGTAGTTGTTGTATTTAGTGGGACCCCTGCACTTGTTTCTCTTCAACAAGAAGGCTTCATTGCCTCATTTGCAAGCCTGTCGCTACATCTTACACCACCATACGGGCTTACGGGCTTGGTGCCTAAGAATCACCTGAAGCAATAAACCCGTATTTTAAATAGGACTGTTATTGTCTCTTAAATGCAGCCCAGGTTGTTATTATTATGATTGGTAATATTATTAGTGTGTGTGTGTGTGTGTGTGTGTGTGTGTGTGTGTGTGTGTGTGTGTGTGTGTGTGTGTGTGTGTGTGTGTGTGTGTGTGCGGATCCCGGGTACTGATCCAGCCCGGGTTGATGATATGATGATGATGCTGATGATGATGATGATCCATCCATCCATCCATTTTCTATGCCGCTTATCCCTTTCGGGGTCGCGGGGGGGCCGGAGCCTATCTCGGCTGTCAATGTGCGGGTACACCCTGGACCGGTCGCCAGCCGATCGCAGGGCACGTAAAGCACATACACACAACCATTCACACTCACACTCACACCTAGGGGCAATTTAGAGTCACCAATCAATCTAATGAGCATGTTTTTGGTCTGTGGGAGGAAGCCCGAGTACCCGGGGAGAACCCACGCATGCACGGGAAGAACATGCAAACTTCACAGAGAAAGGCCCGACTCGGGAATCAAACCGGCAACCTTCTTGCTGTGAGGCACGCGCACTACCTGCTGCGCCACCGTGCAGCCCGATGATGATGATGATGATTATTAGTGTGTGTGTGTCCCGGGTCGGATGCCGGGTCGGATTTTAGGTCAAATCACAGGTAAGTCCAGGAATTTACCCAGGACTTTCCGAGGTCAGTCCCGGCAATGTCCCGGGAAATTTCTGGGTCAGTCCCGGGTCGGACTCGGGTGGGTACCAGGTTGGGTTCCGGGTCGGACGCTGAAAAATTGATTCATGCCTTTAATTCAAGCTGACTCGGCCCAGCTGTTATTATCACTATTATTAGCATTAGAGTGTGTGTCCCGGGTAGTGATCCGGCCCGGGTTGTTGATATTATTATTATTATTATTATTATTATTATTATTATTATTATTATTATTATTATTAGTGTGTGTCCCGGGACGGATCCCAGCCTGGCTTATTATTATTATTATTATTATTATTAGTGTCAGGTCGGATCCCAGGTTGGCCCCGGGTGTGAGACACACGCATTTCAACCCGTTCACACGCTCACGGGCCACACCTCGCAGAGAAATTAGCAGGATAACGCCCACCAAGTATTTTTTTCTAACAGTGGAACAGGTAGAGGAGTCAGTGATATGTCGGTTGCGAACGAAACAGCTCTTTGAAGTGAACAATCAGAGCCGCACGTGATTGGTCAACTACATGATGTGTGGTGGCCTCTGTGTGTACATACTGATCAGGAGGGGGAGGGCAGCGTGTGTGTATGCACACACACACACACACACACACACACACACACACACACACACACACACACACACACACACACACACACACACACACACACACACACACACACACCCCTGCACTAAGAAAAGCTTAATTAGATAAATATTTTTTTTTGTACAAATTTATGCACCCTTTATCAGACCAGACCCCTTTGTCAGATAGTCAGACTAGAAACAAAGGCGCCTCTGAGAGAAGCTGTTGGTCCCCTGAGAGGACGAGCTGGGCCAGGGAGTTCTAGCAGAGGGATGCTAATTGGTAGCAGCCAGAAAGGCCAAGGCGTGTACAGAGCTAACAGGACAGAGAGACGAGACAAGACCTTTCCAAGGTATAATAGGAGTGAACAACTTCTCCTCTATGTGCACATTATGAACTAACCTTTGTCTTCCTGTGTACCATGCTCTGAGCATTAATAAAGTGTGACAGCGCTCGAAGACATTCTTGTCCCGCTCCTCTTCATCAGAGCCAAACTGCTAAATATCATTTCTTATATACATTCATATTGTATGGAAGTTTAAAATTCTGTAACACAATGTTTAAAAAAGAAAAGTCTGTTTTAAGAAAAAAAAAAAGCACCGTTACAAATGACAGAAACACGTGGCACTATCCAACTTCAGATATCTAATATTTATTTTCTGATATGTTGCACTATACACAGAACTTTTAACACTGTTAAAATCTAAATGGAACCAGGTCACAATCATCATAATACGCACCTGACAAACAAAAAGCATCTGCCTGCATTATTTTCCATTCTTGAAAAATAAATTAAAAACGCACATCTGCAAATAAATAACTTGTGTTACAATGCATTACTTTAGACTCCCCAAGTGAGACGACATTGGCCAGAAGTAGTGCACTCAATAGAAGACGGCCGGTGAATCTATTAGGAGGATGATGATGATAGAAAAAGAAAAAAAAAGAGAAAGAAATCAGCACCATAGTCAACCACACAGTCAATCCCTCAGGATCAATGTTAACTGTACACAGCTACAGGTCCTACACACACCTCAGCTAGATGCAGCTTTAGTGACATATTACCTGACCTACTGTACTGCTCAGGTCTTTTTTCTACTTAATGCGAGTCGCTTAATTATTTACACACATGGCACCTTATTTTCAAATGAAATGTTTGTTATGCTTATTTTGTGACTCAGATTCTGTAGAAACACTGAGGCTGTTAATCAGGTATGCCAGTGAAAGGAGAGAGGAGATGCCCTCTTCCAGGTTAATAGATGGAAATGAGATTTTGTTTTCTTAGTCGTAGGTTTTAGCTCTGTCTACTCTCCACATACAGTACTTACAGACGTACAGTATGCTCTGCAAACAAGAAAACTCTTAAGAGTCATTTGAAGTCATACAACACACACTGTATCTAACTCAACACACACCAATTATAAAAGATTAATGCAAAGTTTCCCAAAAACTCCGCAACATGTCTGCAACTGTAATCAAAGTGAGATTGTTCAGAGTTGACACACACAGTATTTCAGAGGTAACTCCACATCCTGATCTCAAATCCTCTGACACATACACACACAGCTACCTTTCCCATCAGCTGGGCGTACCTTGCTTCTAGCTATTTTTAAGAATAAAGGTTTTTCAGGTGTCACACTAGTCAAAATGTGGATGATCAGGGAGTCTTTTACTTTTTAAAATCCTCTCACTGTTGCTGTGTTTTTGGGAAACCCAGCCTGATCTTCCACTGTCATTTGTTTCGGAGCAGATTCACACACAGGTGACTTCTTTTTATCTTCAACTAGAAAGTACCTGAAGTCTGCAGAGCTCTATAGACGTCTTTAGATGGACGTAAACATGAAAAATCAACAGTATGCGTTCAGTACTTACTGACAGAAAGGACTACTTCCTTTTCAACGTCATGGCAAACATCCATTGGCGTAAAGCAGTGACAATACACAGCTGTGTCCGGTGCTACATATACAGTCCTCATCCCCAAATCAGACAAATTGGTTATATTAAAACTCAATATGCACGAATGTACAACCATATAAAACAAATACACTTACAACTAAACTATAAAGAAAAGAAAGCATTTCATACTTTCCGTGAGTAGCAAAAAAAATCCCATTTAATTTCTATCTGATGATATGGAATCACTTTACAAACATTCTTCAGAGCCCGCAACAGGCGTGACCAAAGTTGCACAACTGCCTATGCATCTGCACAAGTTCTAAGCATTTTAATTTCATTTATTCCCTCAAATTTATGACTTCCTTTGTAGCCACATTGACTGGTGGTGATCCTCTTAAACATCCACTCACATCAGTGGCCAACATAGACAAACACAGAGGAAGTACACTGACTCGTGAGCTGTTCTGCCATTGTTCCATTAACTGTTTTTCTATATCTACTGATATTACAGAGGGTGAGCCTAAATATTACTAACCTTATGTTTTTCAAAGCACGCCTCACATAATGTCTCATCGGCACAAGGATGTGTTCAGGGGTCAGTAAAAAATTATCTGCACAGGCTGGTCGTTAGGACACAGTGTTAGCAGGCAACATGCAAACCTATTTGTTTTCAGCTTCTTTTAACTGAATGTGAAACGATCAAGCAGTACAAGCTTGGTGTTACGTACAGACTTTAAAGTAAAGATCTGGACTGGATGTCTTAGCGTAAGCATTAAGTGTTTTGTCAGCAGCTTGATGGTTTAGCACTATTCTCCTGGATATATTAGACACACGCATGTCTTTGTCATGTTTGACACATATACACAGGGAGATGAAGCAAACTGGCTGAAAGAAATGAAAGAGAGAAAACAACGGCCATCACAAAATCTCTTCTTGTACATCGACCAGCAGAAGAAGTAAAATCCATGGATGATGCACAGTAATGTCCCCTTGTCCTTATTTCAGGTATTTTGGTCGAATAGATCCTTTCGTCCCATTTTGTTTCTCTTCTTCAACAACGGTGCCTTCACGGTCCTTGTAAACCAAAATATCCACAAGCATGAGATGGAAGTCCAAAGAGGGAGAAGCAAAAGTAACATGTTTTCCTTAGAGGTAAAGTTTCTGCCATCAGTCGAGTGCTTCGCTGAACCAACAATGCAGAAGTAAGATGCACAGACCCTACCATAGGAGGAACGTGCACAGATACTGTACATATTGACTCTTTTCTCAAGACTTCACCTATCTCCATATCTTCTTTTTTGCCTTAAACCCTTGTTTTCCCTTTGTGCCATTGCCAGTTTTTCCCCTGTGCTGCCACTCTGGTCAGTAGTTGGCCTCAGTGCAGGTGGCAGGCAGGAGATGTTTTGGGGGAGGGGGAGACGGGGAATGGTGCTACTGGATTTGACAGGCTGTGGAGGGAGCAGCCTGGCAGCACATGCAAGTGGGGTTGACTGCTTTGGGGGGGATCAGATCCAGGTCCTCGTCATCCGGGATCTCGTCAAGCCGGTATCCGTCCTTCAGGAGCTGGATGTTCAGGTCCTGGTTGATCTGCTGTAGAAGCAAAAGAGAGGAGATAGAGTGTGAGCCAAGCTTCAGGACAATCTGGACAGATCCTTAAACTAGGAATAGCCTTTAAAATAGTCACTATGTTGGTTTTAAAAGTATCGATGTTCAAGAACATAGTGATCCAAGTCAATAAACTTCTACAGACATGGACGGCAGCAAAGCAGAGCAGTCAGGACACTGGTGGAAACGGGGTGAAGCAAGAAGGAAGGAGGAAATGAACAGGACTTTGGATGAGAGTTATGGGTAAACCATTACACATGACTGACTATGAATGCTTGGAGGAGCCAGTATACTTTTTTTCCAATGGATGCACATGTACCTGGTGTGGGTGGTGTGACAATGGAACTGGGTGATCAGGTGGTGATGTTTGTGGATTCACCAAATGACGCTGTGAAACAGTATAATGTGTGTATAGATACCTGGTCCCTCAGACATCTCACCTCGGCTGAGGAGTATCCTGATGAGGAGTATCTGGACATGTCGAAGTCATCATCACTGAAAGACAGGAGACATCAGCAGTGAGACACGACGGTCTCAAAAGACGACGGTTGAGACGATGGTTAAATGATGTTGGAATGTTTAAAGGGGTTGTAAAGCAATAAAATCAAAGCAGCAGTGGTTGAGATATCCTGACTTTTAGTCCAAGTATGGGTCAAATTAAAGACATGCTAGATCCTACATTTCCCATAATGCAACTCTGTATGTTTTTTTGTTCTTCGCGTCCTGCCTAGTAAAAGCCTGCCTCTTTCAAATTCTCTGGTCCCAGTTTGAAAAATGTGTAGCCTCTTTTAATTAAAGTTTATTTAGCCTCTGGATAATAATAATGATGAAGGTAATAACCCTGATGACATCATCATCTTTAATAATGACAGTGGATGAACAGACACACTGCAGCACAAGTTCAACAACACACAGGACACTAGAAGCCTTTTCTATACTAAATCTCACCCGAGTATAGTAACATCATGCTAATGCTCGCGGGTTGACAGCCTTTTTCCTCCCACAGGAGTAAACTGCCTTTTCATACACTGTACATGAGGAGGACAGAGCGACATTGTGCGAAGGCTGCGCATGTGAACCTAAAGTGTGGACAATAAACAAATGGGTGTCCTGTGTGACCGTGAGTCAGAAAGCCTGTCAGAGGGTGTGTATGATGCAATACATGCTATAAGCTTGGTTGGCTTCCAGCGAGCTCATTTCACATGAGAGCGTTTCCCTCATGTCGCTGCATACGGAGGGCACAAAGGGTGGGACTCATCTGTGTCAAATGCAGACCTGCTGGTCCAGAGTGGAAGCGAGCACTCCCTCTGAGCCGCTTTTCCCTGTCCAAATCCTCACCCCGCTATCCTCTAATCCCGCGCCCTGGGAGAGGCTTTGCCCTTTTTTTAGGATCCCTTCTGTTAAGAACTCTCTCAAGTTGCTCAGTGGATTAATGTGCCATCATGGCAGCGTGAGCCCTACAAAACTAGCAAGTTAGCCAATTTCTCCTTTTTCCTCTTCTTTAAAGGTCAGCCTGTGAAGTTCCTCTTCTGACTGTGTCATATTTTAGCATTACAGAATTTGATATGAAGAAACTAAATAATGTACACACCTGTCAGTGTCCAGCGCCACCAGGGGCTTCTCGTCCGGGCTCTGGTCTAAAGAGGAGTAGCCTTTGTTTGGCACCACCAACCTGAGGACGAGCACAGAAAACAAGACAGAACACAAAGAAGACACGCAGAGGACAAAATCTGAAAAAGCGTTCGACACAACAAAAGTACATTTTCCACCAAGTGGTTTCAATGCATTCTTCCTGGAACACCCACAAAAACACTTCCAAATATTGTAAATCATGTCGGGAGTGCAAGAGACAAATGCAAGTCAGCTTCACACAAAACAGGATGCTGTCCCGAGTATGGCGCTCGCTTCACAGGCAGCAAAGAAAAAATTGGGGCTAATCTGCAGCCTTCGAACTGCCGCTGTTCCCAGATTATCTTCCCCCCTCAGAGACTCCGGGTCCAGACCAGTCGGTAGCCTTTCTTATATTTCCACTAATCCACCAGAGAGCGGGATTAGACTGACGAGCCAGTTGTCAATACTGTGGGTTGTGCTGGGTTTCTGCTCAGTGCTCTGACGCTGTTATCACCATTAACATTGACGAAAAACATGCAATTGGCCCTTCTCTAAAAAGCCTTGTTGCAACATTAGGAAGTCTGACGACACCTCGCACAGGCTGGCAGCATTTTAGTGTGGAGCAGGGGATACAAAAACATATTGCTCGAGGTGCTAATCGATGCAAAGTGTGACATTTGTGGACGAGCTGGTCATGACGGAGACAGACACAGGCAGAGGAAGCTGTTACCTTGTCCTGGCATTCTTCTTTGGCTGTTGATTGACAGGACTTCCCACGGTGCCATTTTTCACTGATCCCTTCCTGGCAAGGTCCCTCTGTTTCTCTGGGAAACCACAGGATGTGAGGTCATCAGGAAATGCACCAATAAACCTCAACTTCATGACCATCAGTGGCAGATTTATTTATTATTCAACATGGTTTCTGCCAGCGGTGGTGCTTATTTTTATGTTGTTGCAGCATTTAGTCAGTGAGTCTTCATTAGCATATGTATGGATGGATATGAAAATATGTCCTTTTACTCCAATAGGAATTGTACAATTGAATGCTCGTCTCCTTGAGATACTGCGTGAAAACATTCGGGGCTGCTACTGAAATATGAGTTCATCTTAAGTCCCTTCGTTTCGATTTAACTGTGTTTTCTTTAGAAAAAGTGCATATTCTTGAAATATTGACTGGTGAGTTTCGGGAAACAATATTTTCCAGCAAGCTTTTTGAAATGGAGCCCTTAGGACTAAATAAAAATGAGGAATTGTGAGTGTGGCAAAGGCTTTCGCAGTGTTGTGGTGGCACAATAACAGAGGCAGCTCAGAAATGCTGTGACACCGCTGAGAGCAGAGATAAATTGCAGTGCTGGGGAATATGATTTCACTGGCATACAGCATTTCTGGTGAATGTCATACTGAGTTGGCTATGAACTGACGCTGAACAGAATGTTTGTGCTTATTTTGACCTTGTACAGCGGAGTTTAGGAAACACGCACACTGTGGTAGCCTATGGCAAGTGTGCACAGACATTTTTCTTACATGCTTTTATATGCAATCTGAAGGGGCTTTTCATTATTTTTTACTGCTTACTTGCTTAATTATAGAGAGTGAAGTGAAGCCTTGTCGTGTATTGATTTGCACTCTGTTGCTTTGTAATACCTATCTGGACTTGCAGAGGTGAGGGCTTGTAGTTCATGGCCACAGTCTCTCCCTTGGTGTCGGGGTCTGCCTCCGAGGTGGAGGATGCTGCAGGGTCCTGGGAAAAAAGGCGCAGCACAGAGCACGTTAGCTTTGATGCAAGCAACCAACAACACTGATAACATGTGACATCTCACTTTAGCACAGGCTCATATAGATCCCTGGGTCCTGTCTCTTCATAGATAATCCTTGTTGTGTCACGGCTGCAGTGTTTGCTAATTCACTATCTGACAGGGATTAAACCTGAACCCAAGCTGTTTTCTAGTAATACAATTCCAATCAACTCACGCTACACTTCCACTGGGCACCTGAAATTGAACACAGTCCTGAGGGCACAATCAACACAGTACCGAGAGCGACCCACTGAGTTATCACCATGCTAACCCCCACCGAAAAATCAGCTCTTTTACAACCTGCTTGCGTCACATACCCTGCTGAGATTTCCCAAGCCTATGTGCTACTATAGCTGCCTGCTTTGCAGCTCAATAAGCTCGAGTGTTCAGCCTATGTCGCCGCCTCTGTCTCTTTTTTGTGTGAGCAGTGACGGCATGGGGAGGAGGCCGTGGGAGAACAGAGGGGGTTGCTGTTGGAGCTATGGTTTCCCCAGAACGAGAGAGGGGAGCTGGGCCCGTGCTTGGCCTGCTCTGCTGACAGAGCTCCACATTATGTTGATCCGACAGGCCTCCCCTTGTTGCACTCTGAGGGACTTTGCAGGCCACATGGACGAAGGCTACCAGGCTTCCAGTAACTCTGTATTCTCACCGGAGAAATGGCTGCTATATTTAAAAGGATACTCCAAGCAATTAAATAAGTGGAGCTGAAACCCAGAACTTTACAGCTAAAGTTGAAAATTCATATAGGCCACTGCTTTGTACTGAGGGACAGGATGCTGCATGTAGAAATATCTTTTAAAAATGAAAAATAAAACACACTTAACAGGCCCCGGCGTGTTTATACTTCATAAAAGCTTAATGACAAAAAAATGATAAGAACTAAAGTGTCTTTGAAGATTGCATGAGGGGATTACAAAATAAATAGGTCTAGACACAGATATGCCTGAATCCATTTCATCAAAAGCCTTTCATGGTATTATTGTGAAATACTATAAGAATTTAGGCCAATACCATGAAACCAATAGAGCTTATCCAATCTCACAGGACCTCATAAAAAATTCATGAGTATTTAGCAGGGACGGTGAGAAGCTCATTTTGCATATCGATTTTCATGTAACACGTTTAAAAACAAGCTGCCAACAACACAATGTGGTAAAACAGCAAAGCAAAACATGACGCGTGTCGACACGTGACGTCCAGTGAACGCACGAGCGAGATTCAGAGCACAAAGTTACGTGATTGTCATCCGAGCAAAAGGCTAACGCTGTCTTTTAATGTTTATCAGCAGCCAATCACAGCAATCCATCTCTTATTGGGAAAGAAACATCACCTCCTTCTATTTCTCAATAGGAACAAGAACTAGTGATAAACCACAGGCTGATGACGGCGTGTCTTTTTTTAAAGCTGTGGTCCAATATGGCTGAATACACCTTTGATGGATACAATGGTCTCATCCTCATCTGGTCATGAAGCATTGTTCACTTGGCTGGAATAATTTATGAGAGCTGCAACAGTGAATACGTTACACACACTAGTACAGATGAGGTATTGCCGCTGTAACAAGCAAACATGAGCTCTTTCTGTTCTGTGACAAGCCCTTCCCTTGGATCACTGGGCTTACCCGCTCCATGACTTTCTCCTTTCTTCTTTTCTAATTGTTGTTTTTCACATCTCCCTTCCATCATGGAAAGATACTATGACAAAGTAGGGTCATATTTTCTGTCAAATAAAAACCCTTTGAACATTTTTCAGCAGTGCTGGCAGTGAATAATGAAAGGGATTCAGTATTAAGCTGCCTGTGACAGAATCCACTTCTTACACATAAAACAGCACAATTACCGTCAGCAAGGTAGCCCACAGTAAACAAGTTAAAACTCTGCTTAAAATGTAACAAACCCACTATAACAGTGTGAAGTTTGGCCAAAAAAAACTCTACGAAAAGTTCCCAAACCTAAATACATTCCAAAATAAGTCCTTAAATGCTTCTGCTATATTACTGCCTTCCTTTGCTGAACTCTCTTGTAAAACGACATATGAGTGCTGACAGCCACTAACAAATGATTAAGGCCTGACCTATGACACCATGAGGTGACACATTGATTCTGATGATTTAAAACTAAAGCATGGCCAGGGGCCCTGACCTTCAAAATACATTCACATAAACCTACACTCACTCAGTCACACACACGCGCACACACATACACACAATATGTTCCTCTGTTAGTGACTCCTTTACTGCCTCTGATGATGAAGAGCCACAAGGTTGCTGACACAGCACAGACACCAAGCGATTGGTAGGATTACACATCATGGCCTCCCACTGGCCAATAGCAGTGCAGACCGATATATCAGGTGACCATTAAAACGGCTGCATGCTGTCCTTATGACAATAGCAACTGGACTGCAGTCTCAATAGGCTGTAGTATGTTTAGCCTACAGTAATCATTCTGAAAAGCCTCTGTGCTTTAAGATGGGCCAGCCTGTAAAAGGTTATTGGAATAATGGGTTTTATTCAGAAACTAATTTCAGTTAAAGGTTAAACTAAAAAAAAAACTTTACAAGTTTACATTCACAATCTAAAGCTTTCCACATCTGACTGATAAGACAGCAACTCTGTGATTCAATCAACTCAATCTTATATAAAGCTGTTTCATAATTCATTCTGAACAAGGAGGCAGGTGCCAAGCGCATTCATGCGGTTTAGGAATCACAATGAAGTTATTAGCATTAAAATGCACGGCCATGTGTGCCACGGCAACCGCGATCCTGACACAATCAGGTATGGCGTAAACGCAATGTGGGGGTCTGTTTCAGGGGCTGCAAAAGATACGAGGGAACGTTCAGTGTTGTTTGAGTCGGGCATGATAATTACACGAGCTGATAGAGAACAAAGTGCACGGGTTCAAGAGGTTTAGGACACACGCTGACCACAGAGACACTGCAGCCGCAATTAAAGTTTCTCTGATGTTGGATTCAGAACAGAAATCTCCCTGGATGAAACATGACAGCATCAAACGTTTATAGGGAGAGGCGATTGCTGCTGCATGAAAAAGAAAAAGTATGTTCTTTCTGTGACTTCTGCTGGAGTTTAGCCTCAGGGGTAGACGGGCTGGGAAAGCATGGGTCTGATAATGAAGGCGAGAACTTGAAGCTCTGCTTTTGCCCAAACCCCTGAGGCAAACACTTAAAAAAAGGGACAGCTGTTCCAGGCTGCTTTGTTTGAAGTCTGGAGAATAAAGCTGGCGAATGGTCTCAATAAGCTGTACTATCAACTCCAATGAAATGTAGGGAATAAGAGCAGTGGATCATTGGTGGGCATGATTTATCATTTCATCGTGTCCAGTTTGCAGGTGTGGCCTGTATCATAATGCCATTTCAAATACAGAGAAATCCAAACTTTAACCCTAAACAGTGCAATGGAGACTGGAGCACAGAAAACATGCATGTGATGCCTAGCTACTGCTGGAGTTTATCTATTCTAAATCACGGAAGCAGAGGCTTTTCTCTTACTATGGGCCTGCTCGGGCCAGCCATCATCAGGGCTGCAGTCTGCAGTATCAGGTTTGGTCAGACCCCCGTTCACGCCATCATCTGGGCTCCCAGCTCATGCAGCCATTCAGACCCAAATAACACGTCACCAAATGACGAAATGTAAAAACAGTGGGCTGTGTCAGCTATTGATGTAAACAACCGCATACTGACGTGGATTTTTTTTTAAATCACGTTTTTGTCAAGTGCGCAGTTTAATCACTATGATACAATAAAGTGAAGACTCATTTATTATTTAATTATCATATGTATTATTGATGGGATCATTCTGTGGGGAAATACATAACGTTAGCCGCTATCCTTTCATCTATAGAAAATCCATCTACACCCTTCCCAAGGCTCCAGTTTATGCCGCAGCTATAGATTGCTATCGGTTAGCTCTCGCACGCAGATTACGTGACACAGCTGTCGCGATAAACCGCACAAACGAGACAAAATTTTCTGCCGTCTGCGTTCAATAGAAAATATTTGCATAAGATGTGTTTTTGTCTCTTACCAAAGGCTGTGTCTCTCCGTTGACTGGAGGGACTTGGAACCGGTCGATTTCTTCCATCATTTTGGCAAGGCGTTACAGAAACGATACGGCGGTGAAGATAAACGATGCCTTATGTCTAACTGTCCCGGTTTATGATGCTCAGTTGTCGGGATCCCTCGTTTTTCAGCATGATAGCACCTCGTTTTCCTCCATCCTGACAGAGGTGACTCGACAGCAAAACAGCAGTACCGCCCCACTTCCGGGGTAATAGAATATTCATAACAAATCTGTCCAATCACAGAGGAGATCATATTGAAATGCGTAGTGAACCAAATTCATGTGTTGACGGTGAATTTAAATAGCTAATAGAGACATTAGCAACTGTACTTGTGTAAATACTGGATATTTCGATTGAAATCTTGTTTGTTTGTTTTTTTCCACCGCAGTCTACTGTCATTTCACATTTGTTTGTGCCATAATAGTTTCAGGGTAAATACAGTCACTCCCTTTACCTTCAGTATAATTCAACGTGATATAACACATTTTTCCTAGCGTACTGTTTTCCTTACAACCAGCTTGCCAAGGAACAAAGGGATATTAAAAAGTTAACATTAGTGATCGGTGGCTTTCAAAATGTCCTCAGGACACGATAAACAAAGTGTGGGGGGAAAAAAACGGACATTTAGCTCGAGGAGCCGACGTGTGAGTTCCGAGTGGTGAGAACTATCTTGACTTGATGAGGATCTTTGCCCACTTTGTGACCGACAGAGACGGCTGGTCGTCTTGGCAACCAATATACAGCAGCAGGCAGGCCTGGAGGAGCGAGTTGTATTTCACTTTTAACGATATAAAAGTCTGTCCTTGTGTTGTTGTGCTGCATTTTGACCAGGCCAAACACCTAAATTGTTGGTTAAGTAATTCAACCAGTCTTTGTTTTTTTTTGTTTGTTTGTTTTTTTTTCCACAATGCCCGTGGCTAACAATAACGTTGCAGCATCTATGAGAAAGGTAAACGCCAGTTTAGTTTAGCTAGACTTAATGTTGACTAGCTAGCAAAGTGATAAAGCTACCTCACAGCAGCTGTGTAAAGTAGAGGCAGTTGCCACAGTTAACGTTAAGCAAACGGGCAGTGTTGTTCTTTATACTAATATCATGTAACTGCTAACCATGTTGTTGGTTTTCATTTGTTTTCACACAGGGCTCAATTGTTCAGAAGGTACCTGCTGCTAAGTCAACCAAAGCCGCAAGTAAGAAAAAGGTAGGCCCAATTCCAGCTCACTAACCTGTGACAAAAATCCGCAATAGTTTGGATTTTTGGCATCTGACAGTTGAGCAAGAACTATGAGAAACACATGTGCTTTCACAACGTGATGTAATTTTTAATTTAACCAAGATATAAATCTCTTTTGTATGTAACGTTGCAGGATGATGAAGAGGGTGTGGATACGGGTGATGGATGGGATGAGTGGTCTCATGGGAAAGCGCTTATTAAGCCCTCAGATCAACTGGAGCTCACTGAGGCTGTAAGCGGATGGGAGTTTCATTGCTCAAGTTTGAGGCATCCACATGGGCTTTGTCAAGGGAATTGGCCCAGCCTTTGCTGCTATTGCTCAATTCTTTTTTTCCCCCCAACTAGTTCATTATCATCTTTTGGTCATTGTTTTTGCAATCAGTTAATGTCTCTGCCAGATCAGTCAGGTATGTGTAATCTGTGCTGATATATGCTCTGCTTTGTCTTTAATGTTATCATTAGGAGCTGAAAGAGGAAATCACAAGGATCCTGACTGCAAACAACCCACATGCCCCCCAAAATATTGTCCGCTACAGCTTCAAGGTACAAAAGTTCTACCTAGGCTCATGACTTCATATCGCTCACTGTAGACAATTGTGTCACTGTAGACAATCATGAGAAAGGGAGACATTCTTGCTTACCTGTCAGGTATTCACCTTTAAAAGATGAAAGTAAGCTATTCCAGAACAATGTTCTTGTGCTTTTTTGTTTCAAAAATTAGTTTGAGACCATGTAAGTTGTTAATTAACATAGATTTTCATCATTCCTAACCACAATCAAATAAAATGAATGTGTTCCTCTGCTTGCTATTCCTCACATCATTGCCTCTTGTGTTTCCTAGGAAAGTTCCTACAAGCCTACCAGTGTTGTGGATCAGATGGCTGTTCACTTTGTGTTGGAGGGCAGCCTCTTGCATCAAGACTCTGATGAGGCTCGTAGGCTGAGGGCCAAGGAGGGTCTCCCTGAGGGTAGTTACTAAAACACACTGCAGTGATTTTACAGATCACAGAAACACTTCAATTCAAGTCTAACAATGTTACATATTGTGTGTCCTGGCATGTAATGTTTTTTTTCTCTAGTGTAGTGCATATTTGGTGCCACAAGGTGTCACTTTCAACATGTGCCAAATTTTATGGCAATTTTATGGATACTTTATACTTGAAAGTTGATATTTCTAATGTGTCCAGAGATTGCAACAGTCGACACGGGAGCAGAGCCTAACGAGGAGAAACCAGAAACCCCGGTAAAATAGGTTTTGTTGAACTAAAATAAGAGCACTGGTTTGTGTTGGACTGTCTGCTCCATTTTAAACAATGCGAGACAAGGTTCTGTTGATCTACATTTCCACAGGCAACACCTCTAGAGGATGGAGGGGAAGTGGAGGAAGCTGGAGAAGAGGACAGACCAGACAGTGTTGCTTCCAAAACTGACAAGAAGGAGCCTAAACTTACTAACCAGTTCAACTTCAGTGAGAGGGCCTCCCAGACCCTGAATAACCCACTGAGGGTAGGAAGAAGAATAACCTGTCCCCTGATCAAGGAGCATGTTATGTCTTATCACAACACATAGCTTTTACAAACTAATTGTGATAATTAACATTGAAAAAGGCATAGTTTTAATATAGGAGGGTATGAAAAACATAATATTGATGTGTGTATAATAAAATATTCATAGCCTAGTGCATCAAGAGTTTCAGTGGAGTCATTTTTATTTTCCTTTAGGAGAGAAGCTGCCAGACTGAACCTCCGCCACGCAGCATCTTCTCTGCCACTGCTAATCAGGTTCTGGATTACCTGGCTTGTTTAGGCCAGGCTTGTTTTCACATAGCATTAGAACGTACAATATGTGCTGTCATGGGCTGACCATAATTACTCTATTCTCTTTGCAGTGGGAGATCTATGACGCGTATGTGGAGGAGTTGCAGAAACAAGAAAAAAATAAAGAGAAGCAGAAAGCCGTACCTTCAAAGAAAGATAATGACAAAAGCAAGAGGAAGATGATGCTAATGGAGACTCAGGTAAATTGAAACCTCACCAACTTTCCTACCTAAATATCTGTGTACCTGTGTATGTATTTGCATCTTATAATGCAAAGATGCAATACATCTGATAGTAATGCCATTGCCAAACATAAATTGCCATACGACAAATTTTTGACCAGGACTTCTGATAATACTAATGTAATACTGTACTTATGTTAGTCTATAATAATGTCTCTGTTATAGAATGATGATATCACCAGAGTGGCCAAGGCATCCAAGATCTTTGAACGGATGGTCAATCAGAATACATTTGATGACATAGCACAAGGTATGTTCCAGTAAATATGTTAAGAAACTACAGTCCTGCTTGATATTGAGGTTGCTCCATTCTCTTCTCTTCTCTTCTCTTCTCTTCTCTTCTCTTCTCTTCTCTTCTCTTCTCTTCTCCTTGCCTTCCTTTCATGCCCTTTCAGATTTTAAATACTTTGAGGATGCATCTGATGAGTTCAGGGACCAGGAAGGCACTCTTCTCCCTTTGTGGAAGTTCCAATATGACAAAGCCAAAAGACTGTCTGTCACTGCCCTCTGCTGGTAGGTTAGCCCATCGATTCTGCTGACGTTGCTTGAAAATTATTATTATTCTGGGGAGATGTAATGTAACTGATTATATACCCCAACCACCAGTGCTTGTATGTCAGTGTTTGTACACCCATTCTGCTGTTACAAGAAGGGATTTCTTATTTCTTATTCAACAGGAATAAGAAATATCAGGATATTTTTGCTGTGGGAATGGGATCATGTAAGTACACAGAATAAAAATGAGGGCTCATAGGTGAAGATTTATGTTAACATTACTATTTGATCTTAACTATTTTGATCCAATTTTTAATTGTTGCCTTCTGTATGTGGTATTTGACCTGATCTTTTTTGCTTCCTCACATCCACTCTCCTCTGTCTCTCCCCTGGTCAGACAATTTCAGTAAACAGGGGCGTGGCATGCTTGTCTTCTACTCACTGAAGAACTCTGCCTTCCCAGAGTACATCTACCCCACCAGTTCTGGCATCCTGTGCCTTGACATCCATGAGCAGCATTCCTACCTGGTGGCAGTTGGCTTCTATGACGGCTGTGTGGCTGTCTACAACTTGAAAGAGGATGGACTGGAGCCTATGTATAAAAGTACAGCCAAGACCGGCAAGCACACTGACCCAGTCTGGCAGGTGAGAGCAGGGGACAATGATAGAGGTGATGGGTTCAGGCAGTGTTCACTTCCATTCTCCATTTGTGAGTTTAAATCGAAGTTTTGCCATTCTAAGAGCTCCCCCAGACCAGTTTACTAGGGGGTGGAAGTGGTTTGATAAAATCTCTAGGATCAAGCCTGCAGCAATGCTGAGTTATGATGTCAATCCCTCCATTAATTATCATTAACCACTTCTCCTTTCTTGTCAGATGTTATTTTGATCATGCAAATTAAACATTTTGTCACGCACTTAAACCAACTATATTCTTGTTTTCAGAAGATTTATTTATTGCTTGATTTTAATTCAGGTGCGCTGGCAGAACGATGACATGGACAATAACCACAATTTCTATTCTGTATCATCTGATGGCCGAGTTGTGTCCTGGACACTTATCAAGGTTAGCCAAGCAATTATATTCCCATACATGCGTTCTCTCAGTAACGTGCACTCTCATATGGTAATATGAAAGGTAATTTCCTCTCTTCTCGTGTTATCTCAGCCAAATGCAATATAATGCAACTTTCAGTGCTAATTACTTGCATTTTGTGAGCACTTTGTGCCTGTGTTTTTGTTCACATTTGCATGTGATGTGTGTGGTAGTTTTCATTTGCATGTGTGTATATCTACAGTGTAATTTGCATGTCTATATCTCTGACTTCATCACAGTGTGTTTGCTTGCTTGCAGAATGAGCTGGTCTTTACAGACATTATCACACTGTCACTGAATGGTGCTGTCTCTGAGGGGCCAGAGGGTGCACAGCAGCCTAACATCGGTAAGGTCTCCAATACTCTGCATGGCATCTTGCACATGTGTGTAAGAATGTACATATTTCATTTTGAAACTGTACTACAGTACTGTACTAAAAGTACTACAGTATTTGATAGTATATTATAGTGCATGTCTAATTTATGTGCTCAATGCCTCTTGTCCACAGCCTGTGGAACATCATTCGACTTCCATAAACAGATCGACTATCTCTTCCTAGTTGGTACAGAGGAGGGCAAATTACACAAAGTATGTATCAAGGATTCCACTTTTTTGGGTTTGACTGGGTGACCTATAGGCCACTTCTACAAGTACTTTAAACATTGTATTAACGTGACTCACTTAGGCCATCAAATGTCCAGTAGGGAAGGGAATCGCAGTATAACTTGTGACACCATAACATCAAGATGCTGCACATTAGCCACAGTACTGATTGTATGATATAGACAACTCTATGATACACAGATTTGTCTATATCCTGTTCTGTAATCATCTATTACTGTAGATGTTTACAGGACAAGCATCTATAGGTAGTACATTACAATGCAGTGTGTGTAACTGATAAAAACATAACCCCATAAAATGGAAAAAATACTTCATAAAAAGCATGAATTAATAAGGTACTGTATTATTCACTTCGTTTACATACTTTAAAAGAACATTTAATTTAGCACAAATTGTGTATAATTAGCATTATTCTAGAAATGTTTAGATTTTTAAACACACAGTCGGTGATGGGTATTAGATCATCTCAGTAGTCTTGAAACTTGCTTCAGATAATCCTGAACTGAGACAGATGTGTCCCAGTTCCATACTATTAACTACATACACCATGTATTAATGTTGATAGTGCGCTATATATAATGAATTTGTTTTTAGTCAATTGAACACTTGTCTTAATTCACTGTCCTCCTCATTCTTTCTTTTTTAAGTAGTATGCTCCAACTGTTATGTTGAGTATAATTTGATGTTTTTGTTTGTTCTGGTCGGCAATGCCACAGAAATCAATTAAAAACAGAGCCAATGTCAAACAAACACCAATATTTGATGTCATTGTATCAGTTGTGTATCATAGAAGTGGTGCTACCCACAGTGAATACAAATGACCTTTGACAAAGGAGCTAGTCAAAGACAGACAAAGACAAAACAAAACTGGAAATTTTAACATATTTCCAGTCAATAAAATGATTTGCCAAAAGTTGGATGAACATTCCTATGGAAGCCCAGTATTCATGCTGAAAGATGTTTTGACCTATCGTTAGGCCCTGCAGTGCCCATCAGGCTGTGCCGTCCTGAATCTAATGGGTCCTCTGACATTTGACACCAGCTCTGACCTTATGTACCTTTAAGCTGCCTTTAAATCCTACTCCCACCCAAGCAAATATCTACGTTGTATCTGTATCTAAGTTTTATCTCAACTTGTTTGAATGGCAGCTTCATGTGAACCACCATCACTGTATACCTGGGTCCACAAGACCTACCCAATTGCCGCTAGCTAGCATAGCACTCCCACTAGTATGAGCACCTTTTCCTGAGTTGTGTCCCCTGACCTGTCTTACCAAAGAAAAGAATATTAATACAGTCAAAGTTACATATTTTCACCAGTTTTGACAACAAGGCATGGTAACTGTAGAACCAAAACAAAGTTAGGTGGATGACTTTTGAAAATCAATCCAAAAATTCAGGAGAGCCTCATCTCTAAAATGTGTTTTCTTTCTGTACCACCTCTAAATGACTTTAGGATCATCTTGGGGCGTTCCACTGTCTCCATGAAAAACGCAAGCTTATTTTGTTTGTGGTGCACTCGCACATATCCTGCTGGCCTTGCACTCGGGAGGGTACAGAAGCGAGAAAGTTGCCATTAATAGCGTGTGTGTGTGTGTGTGTGTGTGTGTGTGTGTGTGTGTGTGTGTGTGTGTGTGTGTGTGTGTGTGTGTGTGTGTGTGTGTGTGCATCTGTGTGTCCATGTGACCCGTTGGGAGCCCCTCAGGCTTGACGTTAAGGGTTTAATGAGTCTCCTTAAGCAGAGGAGCAGAGGCTCTTTCTGTCCACATCAGACAGATGGTAGTTTTTGGCCGGTCTCCCACCTTCTCTGTGCTTTTCTTCCTCATGTTCTTGTTACTGTAGGCAGAAATACACTCAGAAAAGTCTCATTTGTTGGCAGTTACCCTCATTCTGTTGATTTAATAACATTAAAGTGCAGCTCCCATGAAAGTGCCTGATGTTTATAAAATTAAACCAAGTGCTTGAGGGAAGTCTATCTTACATGAACATAAAGAGAATATATTGTTCATTAGTGAGATGACGGGAGTTGAGGCTGCTAGTAATGTAATGCATGCAAGAGCACACGCAAATGCATTAATTTAAGTACACAAACTGGCAGGTGAATTCATGCACTGATACTGTTAAGGACAAAGCTGCATTATTTTATCTTTTAATCATTATTGACATTTGACCCTGAGGATCCAACCCTGAAACGACCAAAGCCAAAAGCTGATTTAACCTGCCAGCAAGTATGGTCTGTGTCGCTCCAGGCTAATACCTGAGCTCCAGTGAAAAACTTCACTGTCAGCTGTTCAACAACACTACAAAAGATCAAGTAGTCATGCTGAATATGATGCATAAACAGTATTTAGTACACTAACTAGTGTCTATTCACTTGTCTTGTATCAGCAGTAAAACCAATTTCTTCTCACTTCAGACAAGAATTATCTTTGCGACCTTAGAATTCCTGACTTAGAAAATTTGAAATGCACCTCTTTGCAAATCCCTGATTATCTTACACATTGGACCTAATTGTAACCAGACACTTTTGAAACATTTTGATTGCATTTTGGGGAGATTGTTCTTGGCAACATGATTGAGATAAGGTCACAAGTGAAGCAGCAGACTGATTCTGCTACAGTGCATACCGGGGACACACACCTTGGTTGCACTCTTATGAAATCACCCTCCTTGCAGACATATAGGCAGACTCACACCCCGTATGTGAGATGAAATATGTTCTGTCTGTCACCTCAAGGTTTAGCGGCATAGAAACCCCTGGAGAGGAGAGATTAAGAATCTTTCACCTAGCTGCGGGTCAACAATCAAAATGTCAGAGCTTGAAAGTGCAACAGCTGTCCCCACAAGCCATGCTGTTTTATCCTGGATTGTCCAGTTAATTTATCTGTGCAATCTAACTCTGCTGCTACGGTGCTGCTCTTGTAAACCCAATTTTATCAATTGCAGACAAACTTTAGAAATGTATAGGGTAATTAAACACTGATTCACAGTGGATTACATTACTTTCTTTGGATTAAAACTGTCAAGCATATTAGGCTTCTAGCCCCTCTCCAATCAGCAATGTCACAGCAAGACCTTTTCAGCTGTCAGTGGAAAATTACTTGTGCCAAGACACATAAGGCATTCTCAAGAAAATGACTTGCATAGAAATATTTGTTTACAAATTGAACTCAAGTCATGTCCTCATCATTTCATTTGTTTATTAGTCATGAAGACTACTACTCAGCTTGTGAAAATAGTGTGAAATAATGTCTTCTGAGGTGTTGGAGGTGATGTTTAGTTAGGCCTGGTTTTTCTCTGATTTCTTTGAACATTCTTACTACTTACTTACTATATAAATACACTCACCCCAACAACAATAACAGTTTGGATTACAGTCGAGATTTGATTAAGTTGAGCAGGAACAGTGTTACCATAGAAACTTTAATGAGTAGTTCCTAGACTGGTGTGCTATTATTTAGGAATAAGTGAAAAGTGTTTTAAGCCCTTCAGTTTATTGTTTGGGTCAGGAAAAATGTGCAACCTGAGAGAAATAGGAGAAAACTTATAGTGATGCAAAACTGCCCAATATCTGCCTCTGTATGGTCAAAACACATAGTTTTATTCAATACAATGAGCTGTTCTGCAGTCCCTGGACATTTAATCCTTCAGTATATTGGTTACAGTAGCAGGTGCCACCATCATGTAATGAATGTTTCCAGTCACTCAACACTGTGTTAAATAGTAAAATGCTAAGAAAAATCTTTCACACAATCAACTTTGGTCCAAATTTGCCTTTATTCCATAGTGCTCCAAGACCTACTCAAGCCAGTTCCTGGATACCTATGATGCCCACAGCATGGCAGTGGACGCTGTGAAGTGGAACCACTTCCACCCAAAGGTTTTCATCTCTTGCAGTTCAGACTGGACCGTCAAGATCTGGGACCATACCATCAAGTAAGACAACTGATGAGTGTGAAAGAGCACACACTTGCAGCTACTCTAGATATGAAATTGCTCCCGACACTTTACGTTGTATCACAGCTATAAAAATTCTCATAATATTTTGTCTAAGTTTGTCATTTAGACTGTTAAGTTTTGTTTTCCTTTATCTTCAGATGTTATTTCCATTCCTGTGTAGTTTTCCAGTTCAACATTATTTTCATTTGATATACCGAGAAGTACAAACACTGTGCCTGTGACAAACATGTTGTGGTACATGTTGGAAGAAATAGCACAGGATGCTGTTATTATTGAGTAAGAGCACTCTCCCACCATCATGAATAGATTTCCACCTCTGACTCTGCTGGCTGAACTTTGGGTCCCATCAGATACAAGAGGCAGTGTTGGCTGGTGGGAAGCTGTTGAAGGATCATGTACTTGTTACTGCACCAGTGACTCCTACTGGTTGGCTGGAGTGAATCTGAAGGGGATGGTGACATCTCCAGGGCAAAGCTTGAAATACTAAGTGTTACAGTCTCCCTGTGACGCTCTTCAATGCTGGGTGAAAAGAAGGTGCTTATGACTCCACATGTGCTGGAGTTGACACATGGCTGGCAGTGGGAGTTAAGCAATGACAAGAATTACAGTGCATATGGAATTGGCAATGTCAATGTGTGTGTGTGTGTGTGTGTGTGTGTGTGTGTGTGTGTGTGTGTGTGTGTGTGTGTGTGTGTGTGTGTGTGTGTGTGTGTGTGTGTGTGTGTGTGTGTGTGTGTGTGTGTGTGTGTGTGTGTGTGAAAAATGATTAGTCAAATGGGTATTGTTTATTTCAGAACTTCCCAGCAGCTGCAGCATTTATCATTATTTCATTTGTGAGTGGACTGTTTCTTAAAATATAATTCATATTTTAGGTTTAGTATTTTTCAAGAAGATGAAAGATGAATAAATGTGTGGTTAGTTACAGAATAGCAACTGCAATTTTATTCTGTATTTATATTTTCATGGTTCGTCATCACTAATGCTCTGTGATCAAAAGTCTATGTCTGTTCAACAAAGAAGGCACAAGATAATCATCAGTCCTATAATCTTTCCATAATATTAAAGATATCTTCAGTCTTTATTACCTTCTGAAATTCATCATGCAACCTGCATAATTTTCCTTGCTTATTTGACTAACCCACAGTGCCTCCCACTTCTTGTCAGCACAGGCAGCTTGACTGACTAATGATAGTAATCATCCACCCATTATGAGAGACAGGGTTTTCAAGAATGATCCAAAGCATCCTGGATACACGACATATTGTTTCCAGGAGAACGTCTGACTGGATCACATAACTTTTCACAAAGGGTGCCCCTATAGCTCAGTTGGTAGGGTGTGCGCATCATACATTGAGGCTATCAGCCCTCTGCAGTGGCTGCAGGTTTGACTCCCACCTGCAGCTCACTTGCTGCATGTCGTCCTCTCTCTCTACCCCCTTTCCTGTCATGCCTTCCACCTGTCTCTATCATAAAGGCTAAAAAGCCCAAAGGAAAAAAAAAAAATGTAAAATAACTTTTCACAAACTCTACCACTCTGCTCAAAAGTGTGTGAAAGCTTTACACTGAAAATTGCCACTTTTGGTGCACGGCTGAGTCTAATCCTCTGTATCCTGTACAACTGCCAGACAATATTCAGTCCTGAATGAGCTGAAGGGTTTGTTTCATCGAGTCTATCAATCACTCAAAAGAGTTAGCTTGGTAAATTTGCACTTCAGCCAAGTGATAAACTTGGATATAATTTATGAATCCTAATAGCTCTAACTCTGGATTTACAACGTGCGCAGTATCCTTCTGCCGTAAAAAGCCCTCTCTTTAAAGACTCTGTGCCAGATTTATTGGCCTTTTACGCCTAATTTTGGACATATTCTACACCTACCAGAATGCATGTTATTTATCAAACAGGCACAGCAGCATGGGAGCACAGTTTGGGGAACATCTTGCACAAAATCAATAAGGACAAATGTGAAAAAAACAAGAGTGTACATAGCTGACTGTACATTCTGGTTTGTTTGCTCAGGTTCATGCAATTTGTGAGGGTTTTGCACAGAAAATACCTCACCTCTTATCCAAATTCTCAATATTTGTGAGTATACTTCTGTATTTAAAGTAGGATGTTCTGAGAAAGAGAAAAATGTAAATAACCGGTATTTTCAGCCTCACTGAGCTGCTATCTGATACACAATCCCTGTCCATCAGTACTTCACTTGACTTGGGTTAGAAGTCGACCACCAGAGGATCTTATTTGTTGGGACACGTCTTCACTTGTTTGCCTCGTTTGTTCCTGGGCGTTTCGGCCTTTTACACCTCATTTACTATATACCTGGTATTAAATAGGGATCTGTATCCAGAAACCTCATCTGGATAGTAAACAATACGATCTTGTCTTTGTATTTACACCTGGTATTTTTAATGTGTTCTTGTCATCCTCATTGAGATCTGATCTCTGTCATTCAGAGGAAAACCTGAGTAAGAAATTTAAGGTGGTAGTATATCAGCTCCAGACTTCCTTAAAAGAATCTCACAAAAGAGTTTTGCGAGTTATTGCATTAGGTGAAACTTTTTAAAATTTGTAAAACGCTCTCTACAACAGATTCTTAATTATTTTTCCGATCTTGTAAATTTGTAATGGAATACATTAAGTTTTTCCTTTCTTTGTATAACTAATATTGTTTCAGTTTGTCTTGGTGTGTTGCAGTACCAGCATGGCTGCTCTGTGACTCAATAAATGATATGCCTTGTTAACAGCCGATCAGCTACACAGATGAGTCCAATGAGTTGCGCAGTCGCACACAGTTATTTCTTACTGTATATTATTCATTTCCCACCTGTATTTTATTTTTCACACAGTTCTGCTGAATAAAAATGGCACAGGATAGATGTATAATCAGCAATCAGAACTGTGTCTCTTTCATCCTTCTTAGTTGCACGCTCACTAAACTTGAACAGCAACTTATATGTTATGTGAGCCAAAAGTAATTATCTCTATCAATCTTCTGTTGTGTATGGATGCCAGCACATTTTACGGATAGTGTTTACACCTGATCCAAACAGAATTTATCCACATTACCTCCAGATGTGGTCGGGCAGAGCCGATCACATTCCGATCATGACATGCATTTTTCCTTATCCAAATGACATGTTCTGATACAGATTGCATTTAATGCCAGGTGTAAATGAGATGTGTCTCACAATACACCCTCTGCTGAGACAAGCCCACCACAGGAGGTTTTCTTCAACTTTGGCTCTCACGCTCACACACACGTTCCCTCATTAATTTTCGAAGAAGACCTTTATGCGCCTGATTTCAGCTCTAAGAAATATTGCATTTCTTCATCTTACTTCCAGTGGTGTTTCAAAAGTAAATAATGAGAGGAAATAGTGTGGAGATGACTCCTGTTTCACCTCCACCCCCTTTCAGTGCCAGGCTGTGATGAGGCATCAGCCTTAACCATAGAAGTATAATGCACTGTTGTGTACATTGTGTGTTATAATGCAGCATCAGATAAACTGAGAAAACATGACAGTTATACCTGCTTCTCAGACTCTAGACTCTGTAGAAAACACCAGCTTAAGATGACGAGTACCAGTTCTTTTTCATTTTGGATGTGAAATCTGTTAAATATTAAAAATACGCATGTAGCATTCCATGCAATCTAATGGAAAGTGAAACATTTCCTGTCTGACCTTCAATGTCTGTGTTTTTCCAGCACTCCAATGTTCACCTTTGACCTGAATGCAGCTGTTGGTGATGTTGCCTGGGCTCCATACTCCTCCACTGTGTTTGCTGCTGTCACAACAGATGGAACAGTAAGTGTCAGTCTAACCTTACATTTTGGAGGCCACAGTTTGAGTGAGGAGTTAAGCAGTTTTGGCCTTTAGAAGACTGCAGTTCAAGCTGTAGTGTGTCGTTTGTGGTAAGATTTATTAAGTATCTCACATTCAAGATTTATTGCAGGTGTGTTGCATTAGATTATATTAGTTTTAGCTCGGTGTACCTAATAAACTCAAAAGTTGTTGTTTTCCTTTACCTAGAACTGGAAGAAGGGACACATTATTAATGATCTGCATCAAGATATTCAATCAAAAACATATGAAATATAAGATTTTTTCAGAGCTTCAAGTGATATAGGCTCACTGTAGAACCAGTCTCAGTCCTATGTGAGGGCCTATAGGATGTTTGTCTGAAGGCTATGATTATCTCCACCAAACATGTGAAATCACAAAAAGCTGCAACAGCTACCACCTGCCACCCACTTCATTATTATCCTTATAATATAGTTATGGATTTAGCTGACTAAACCCTTACTATATTCATTAAGCCTCAGATTAATGCACAGCCTCAGGCAATGGAGTTTGTTCAAACACAGTTTCTTGTAGCAAAGGCGGCTTCCTGCCCCTGACCTGCCCTGCCAGTTATTGATTCCAGCCAAAAGTAATTTCAGTGGATGCCGTATTGCTTATCTCCACATATTTTCTTAATATGGCTGCAAGCTGTCCCCATCTGTTCATCTTCGCACCAGTGTGCACCATGCTATAAAAGTCCAGTGTGTTGTGTCTGACACATTTCCTGTCCAGTGTGCCAAGTGAAGTCAAGCGAGAGTGACAAAGAGGAAATGAGAGCCGAGCAATTTGAGAGACACCTTATGGGATAGCGTGTGCGTGTGTGTGTGTGTGTGTGTGTGTGTGTGTGTGTACACTGTCCTCTCCGATGCCAGGATTCACCACAGACACAATACATACTGTCGTATACTCACAATTATGCAAATTATTTCACAGCCAAACACATCAGTCTTGATAAGATATATGGGAGAGAGGAAACATCAGATTTCATAACAAATTCACAACTGCAGATCAAACATGGCCTTTATGGTAAATTACAGATTACTAACTGACAATGCATAGAGCTGATGTTTAAGCCAAGAATAAAACCAGCAGTTTGGTTAAGTGTAAACATCTTCTACAGAAAAAAAAAATTCATTAAATGACTTTGCTAGAAAGCATATCGAGTCTCAGTTCTTTTTGTAACTGGTAATTTATTCTCTCAGACTGGATCAAAAGCAGTTTCAGCAGCTATTAAAAAACTCATTAAAATCTCATCAGTTGGCATACATTTTATAAGCACAATATCCTCCCATTTCTAATCAGCAGGAAGGACAAGAATATTAAATTGGAGTGGATCAAGGTCAGTGTGCCTGGTCCATTTTTTCTCAATGTGCAGAACTCAAAATTGAGCTATCATTCCAGTCAGATTTTAACGATGTGCTTTGGCAAAAATAGCTTAGACTAGCTAGTGATTATAAATAGGTATACTAGTATTTACTGTAATGGAATTTTTTAAGGTAGAGTAAATGTCACCCATAAAATATCAGAAGTTACATCCATTAAATGGCCAAGGCAAGACTGAACATTTGGTCACTGTCACTGATTTTGAAGATTGACAGAATATTGCCAGAATTCCCACTTTCACTGGTGCGGTCACAGTGCATGATGGTAATCGGCATAATCTTCCCCAGGAGAGGAGATTCTTTGCAGTACATTTGTCGTTTTTGATGACGAGTGCCTGATAGAGCTTCAGTGACTCAGCATGAGCTGTGCGCTGCTTGACGTGTATTTACTGTTGATGACGACCTGGCCTGCTGCTGATGCTGCCACACTGCAAAATGTCAGAGACACAATGGCCTACGTGTGTGTGTGCGTGTGTGTCTACGTGCATGTATACGTGTGTTCATAAGGATAATGACTTGCCAGGCCGGCTGAAGTATAAGAATGACACTGAGTTGTGCCACCGCAAACAAATATCTCTTCGTTGTCTCTGTCCTCTCCATCTGAGCCGACTGTTGAAGAAATAAAGTGTCAGAATGAAATAATGAGAGGTCCAAGCGTATCCCCCCGTGATTAGTCTCCAAATCCATATTTGCTTTCTGTGCAGCTCTTCTTAACCTTCTGCTCATGGACTGCCACATATTTCAGTTGGTATACCTGCATCAGCTCATGCTGGATTTTTAGATCTTATACTTAAACATCAGCCAAACACAATAAAAACTAAATAATTCAGCTAATATAACAAAAGGAAATGACTGAAAAGACATAATATGTATGTAATATGTACAAAAATGCTTGATACATTATAGGAAATCATTTCAACACAGTAAAATGTCTCTGTGCTCCAAGTTCTTGCGTGAATGACAAATATAGTCAGTGTTTACTGCAATCAGTCATGACTAATGTTACATTAGTGCTTATTTATCAAAAGCAGCAGATAATGGCTGTAGTGATGGAGGTTACAGAAAGTCATACCCTGGTAGAATATGATGATTGGTTGCAAGCAATGACTGCGATGCTTTCCGTGGCGCTGGTACACATAGACAGTGTGAATCCTCGCGACCTGGGCACAGTCATCTTTCTGGTAAAAGGAGTGGGCTGTGCTTTGAAGTGGGCTCATTTGTGTTCAACAGATTGTCTAAATGCACTTAGGCTGAAAGAAGAATATCTGTGATCTGGTTTCTTTTGGATGACGATGACTGTGATTTTGTATTGGGGCTGCCAAACACGCACACACAAGCACACATACATACGCACATATGGACAGAAGTGCACACTCATTGAATTACTGGGAACACCCCTCCTTGCACCAGATGGTCAGGCTTGCATCCCTGCAGAGGCTTGTGCTCCACTGTTCTCCTTCTCACATAAAGGACAGCACAGGCAAAAGATATGGAAAGGCAGTCTGTAACAACAGATTTAGCCTTTACTTACTTACTGTCTTCAGATGTACACCCTCCAGCCTAAATATGGTGGTCAATAAAATTGTTCAGTCTTTTAACTGGACTTCTATTTCAATCCTCACTCAGTGTTAAGTAGTAACGCCAAACTCCTGAAATGTCAGTTCAATTATAGGGTCAGTCTTGTAAAAAGAACTAAAAAAAACAGCTTATACAACACATTAATTCTTTTGATCACTCATCTTTTTCAGGTTCATGTTTTTGACCTCAGCATCAACAAATACGAGGCCATCTGCCAGCAGCCTGTAGTGGCCAAAAAGAAGACCAAGCTGACTCACATTGAGTTTAATCCCATCTATCCTATCATCATAGTGGGCGATGATCGAGGCTATGTCACCAGCCTCAAACTCTCCCCTAACCTCCGCAAGAAACCCAAGGTAAGGGATGGGTATCGAGATGTCAGGGAGGGACTTTTAAGTACATTAAAATCATTTGAGTGAGTTTACAAATGCAGCTATTTTACCATTCCATGGTTCATCTTGTGCTGCTATGTCTTCAGAATTAGCATCTATTGGCACATACAAATGGACTTGTACACATTACAAATGAGGTAACAGATCTTCCACCACTTTCAGCACTATGCAGAAATGTGTTCAGCAGCCTTGCCATGATGGCTATACCACCATATTTGTAAACACTCTGGATACATGTGTGCCCTGTTGCATTAAAGCAGATCAGATGATTCATTATATGTATAGTCCTGACCGCAAGCTAATTTCACCAAATAACAATCGAATGCCCTCCCCCCAAAGCAGCTCATTATCTGCATCACTAATCATGTGTTTCTTTCTCCCTCGCTCATTTAGACCAGTTAACTATTAGCCACAGAGAAGTCGAGTGTTGTTTGTAATTGAATATGTTTCTTAGAAAAGGTAACAAGAATGAGAAGCAGATCATTGTTGCATTTTGGAACTTTTACTGGAAATCAATAGGATAAGTAAGATAAAAGAGAGTCTTCTGGTGGCCCAGTGGTTTAAAAGGCCTGTCACTGGACTGCCAATCGCCCTGGGCTCATGGTTTTCACAAGTCATCCCCCTGTCTGTCTCCTCATAAATCCTGTCACTCATACTGTCAAACTGGCAACAAATGCCAAAATGTAATGGGGGGAAGAAAAGAAAAGAAAGCTAAAGTAAATTTCACATACAGAAGACATATTCTACTTTAGTCCATTCACAACTGATGAGTCACTGAAGGCTCTGTTGCCACTCATGACAATGGTTAATGAGCTGCGGAGTAATCACAGCGATCCAACTAAACACAGGAGGAAACCAAATGGCACACTGAGTCACAACACTTTAATCAGAGCCCATTTACAGTCAGCTCTGCAGCCTCTTCAGTTTTCTTCTGTGTTGCTCACATCTGATGCACGTAAACTAGAAGGAATTCTAACGACTCAACTAATAACGTATTTATTTTCACAACATGCGCGTTATACATGGCATTGAGTGTAACACACATAAACAGTTCTCCTTCAACCACACACACATCGTTGTTACAGCATAACAACGCGTACACACACATCCAGCACTACCTCATTAGCAACCTCAGACTGTAGCCCTTAAGCATACAATTGGGAAATAATTGCACAGTTCAGCACCACTGACAGTGCTCAGAGTGTTTTGGAACCCAGTGTGGCAAATAAGCATCAGGCACAAACACCCAGAGCAAATATTATCAATAATATGTCTTAGAAAACTGCACAGCGGCCCACTAAAATTAGCACAATGGGCATGGTGGTCCACTAATATGCCTAAAACATTGGCACAGTGGCTTAGCAATCCAAACTGCAACAATACAAGTGTGTTGTACTCACCTATTTAAAGGGCATTCTGTAAGGCTGTCAAGACAACATCTTGGCTTGCTTACTTTCATGAAACTAGAGCAGTACACTTGACCTCTCACGTCCTGTGCTGTTAATCAAATAGCTTTTAATCAACTGTTTGTAATAAACAGGATTGTCCTTCCCAAAGTATGTTCTAAAATGCTTTGAGCACTCTCTGATATGCAGAACTGAGCAGTTATTTGCCAGTTGTAAGCCCGAGGGCTACAGTCACTAATGAGGTGCTGTCAGGTGTGCATGCTGTTCTGCTGTACGTACAGAACTGTGTATGCCTTTGGGTGCATGGCGTTTTAATGGGCCACCAGTGCTGAGCTTTAAATGTTTGTAATTGTGAGGTGTTGAGAAACAAGAGTTTACTATGATAGAAAAGGTTTGTGCAGTCATCACTTTCTACTTGAATCTGGTCTGAAAGTGTGTCATAATATTAAGTACCTGAAAGTGCACATAACAGTGTACTTTAGACTCACACTCCAAGTGCTCATCATCTTTAGATGTCCTCTAACATGAAATGAACCCTCTCTGTGTTCGACACACTGCTCTGTTCAACTGTGTGCAGCATGAATGTGTTCATCTCACCTGTGGCCTCATTCTTTGATGCCCACAAACCACAAGTAGCGGTTGCAATATAAAAGCATTACGCAATGTTTTGTTACTGTCTCCCAGAGTATAACGTCTATCATAACACTTACATTTGTATTAATGTTGAGTGTCAGAAAATGAGCAGACATGAAATTCTGGGCCTTACAACACAGGTGTGGTTTCCTGCCCGTATGCATTACTTTTATACAGAACACAACATGGGTTGCTGTAAGCAAAGCAGCAAGGAAAATAGGGATTGAGACAATAAATCAGAATACAAAACATCTTGAGGGATAATGAATTTTTATGATGTTGATTAATTCTGAAGTTTTATTAATTGTAAGTGTTCATGTGTGCGCAGTCAGCCTTCCTCTCCTGTTATTGAGTCATTCATTGTGGAAGGGATATTATGTTGCGCAGAGATTTGATGCTTATTCGTTTAGGGAACGCAGCTGTCTGTCTGGATCAGCCCGCTCACTGTATCCATTTCACATTTCAAAATAGCTACACCAAAATACAGCTAGAGATTTTCCAAGCTTCAGAGGGCTTAGCAACACACCCCTCGTTTTGTTTTTGTTTTTTTCAAACATGTTAAGGGGTGAATCACTCTGTGTCCTGCAGCCATACTAACTAAAAGTGAAAAGTGGTAAAAAGTGCACAGACAGATGTCACATTAGGGCTAAAAGGGCATATTGTTTCAAAGCCATAGCACCAACCACCATGCAGTTTTTGTGGCTTTGTATTATCGTTGTTGTTGCATTATGCACTGATTGTGTCCATGAACAGCACAATAAATGCACAAGACAAGTTTCTATGAATTACCTCTCTGTTGGTGAAAATGAAAGTCCATCATATTTGTGCTACCTATGTAGAAAGTTGTAATATCATTATATTAATGTCACAAGTTGCTCCATAGCAGTGGTGCAACCTGTAATCCACACTGCCTCCCAAATTCCTAACTGTGTTAGTTCCTGATTAAGATGGTTAAAATCAAGTGAAGCTCTGTTGAACTAGAAGATTGTATCGGGTCCCTTTAATCAAAGTCCAATTCAGTTTCGAAAAGTCTGTAACAATAATAAATGGGCCTGGATAACGATAAGCCTGTTAAACATTCTCTAACAGAGGTAGAATCAGCTCTTCAGGAGGACAAGAAAAACGTGTAGATATATGACGCAGCTCTTAAACGGCTGAGCTTTTCTTCACCAGGTGTATTTAATGTGCTAATGATAAAACCACAACACAAACTTTGGAAGATCTCTTTGAATTTGCCCTTTGCAATGGCGCCCTTTAGGCAGCAGCTCCATGTCTTTAAAGCACAGCTCACAATAGAGTGGAAAGAAATGATTATATAATGGATGACGTGATATAACCACTCTGCTTCTACCGACCTTACATTTCAATCTCTGTCTGATTACGTTGTGTTCTCCTCCTGTTAACTGCCTGCCTGTTGGGTTTGCGGTCCCCCCAGTGCTTGGTGAGTGTGAGGTCAAGTCATCTCTGATTCCTCTGTGTGTGTGTGTGTGTGTGTGTGTGTGTGTGTGTGTGTGTGTGTGTGTGTGTGTGTGTGTGTGTGCAGGGCAAGAAGGGTCAGGAGCTACCTAAGGGTCCAGAAATGGAAATAGCCAAGATGGAGAAGCTCCTCAGTCTGCTGAGGGAACCAGAGCAAAGCACAGTTTAACGTGGCCAGCGTGACTTTCTTCCACAACACAAGAACATGGTACAACCTTTTATTCTCATTCATAAAAAAAATGAAACACTTCTTATGCTTAGTGTGCAACAATAAACAACATCGACATAACAAGAAAACAGCCAGTTGTTTATTAAAAATGGTTTCTTCTGATCTCTCTGAAGCTGTTAATGATGTATTCATATTCAATTAATAATGCATTTATTTATATTGCAGTACTTGATACATGTTAAACAGGCAACATTAGAATTCCTTCGACTTGACTGACCTCTTCTGCAGGGATTTATTAAACCCATTCCACATGTATTGTACAAGTTGATTAAGCTGAAAAGTGGTGGGGGTGGGGGCAGGGGGAGTTGCTGCGACTGAACAGGGAGATAAATTAGGTAATAGATGGAGCATTTATAGACCATATCCAGACAACTTATCTTGGCTGGCACACGCCGTTCTGGGCGCCCATCCAGGGATGAGCTAGGAGCCTTTTAATATCCCATCTACGACGAGAACTTTGCTTTGAGTCATACCGCTGTCCGTCTTTATCTTGCCTTTTGCTCCATTCCTCTCTGTCTTAATGATCTTGTCCTTCAGTAAAGTACCACCCAGTGTGCTGATGCTCAACTGGAATCAAATGCTGCCTCAGTGTCTCCTCCCTTCTCTCTCGGCCACAGAGAGCTCGCCTGCCCCTCACATCTTCCTGGGAACACGTGCAGCTCTCTCTCCCTTAAGTGTGATTCATTACTTCATCTCCACAAGTTTAGTTAGAGAGGGCTGCTCAATCACCTCATTTTTACAGACAATGCGTAACAAATGATTGTGGCCATGGGGCAGTAATGAGAATACAGCTGCAACAGTTAGCTCATTACTGCAGTAATAGGGAGCGTACTGCAGGGTCGGTCAAAGAACTGTCACATTTGTTTATGTTGTGTTTTTGGAGATTGTTGTAATCACATTCATCATGTTCAGGTTGAGTGGTTTAGTGGTTGCAGAGGGCAAAACAAAGGACACAATTTCAGTGCAACAACTGTAATATTGGAAAATTCCCCCCTTGTGTACCATTACTTTTATGTGTCATCAATATGTGATATCCAGCGACTTTATGAGGTGTTGTGAATTGCTTTATTCTATGTCCACCGTCTCTTTTCTCTTTTTACTCAAATGATTCCCACAACCTCCTCTGGGGGGGATCAACTTCTTTTCAAGAATTTCCGTAAGACAGAAAGTCACCTTTTACTCAGATCAGTAGTCAACATGTCTCATGGTTATATTGTATTCCGGTCTCCCAGGGCTACTGTCAGTGGATGCGTTAGTGTTTCTTTTACAGTGAATTTCTCTTGTTCTTTAATTATGACATCCTCAAACCTGACAAAATGGACCTAGAGATCCAAGAACAGGCCCAGCAGTTTATCTTGTTAGTTTAAGTGTTTTTGGATCCTTTCTACAGAGCTGCTGTATGTTCTGTAGAACATATATACAGCACTTTTTATATTATTTTGATGGCTTTAGTTTTTGTTTGTACAAAAACAAGCCAATCCCAGTGTCTGTTGGTGTTGGTGCAGTGTATGTATTGCTTTCAGCCCATTCCTCTGAGTTTGCCATGGTTGTGGCAGTTTGTTGGACTGTACATTTCTGTCTGTCACAGTACATTTTTGGTATTACCCCGAAGTTGGAGATTTTCAAATAGTTCTTACTCAGTGTTACTCTGATATCAGCTCAAAGCCTGGGAGGTATTATGAACTTTAAAATACACATCATAAAATCCTTTAACTCAACAGCATGCCTTGTTGAGTCTGAGGCTGTGGCATAACAGGTTAAATGCTTAAGTACTGATCATTTGTGGTGGGATGTGGGGGGAAAGCGTGGGCAGTTTCTGTCTGCGACCTGCAAAATTCTATATGACGCAGTCTCTGTATGTGAGCGTCCTCTGATTTGGTCCAGAGTGAGTGAGCCATCATGGACGGCCACGAGCAGATGTCAGCGTCTTTATGGTCCATATTGAAGAGGACACAAATCTCAACTAAGCCTCTCTAGTCCTTATGTAACACCCTCAGCAAGGCGCTATGCCTCACAGATCGCTGGTATTTATGAGTGACAGTGACACACACACTCCACACAGGCTCAGGTCCCTGTTCTCAGCAATAGACTGGTTTTCTCTTTTTTCAGGAGAGTATGAAATAAGAGGATATATTTAGAAACCTCCAACAACAGGCCAGCCGCTCTTTATGTACTGAACACTCCATTTTCTCTGTCTCTGTGGAACCTGAATCCATCCGCGCCGTCCTCTTTCTTCAGCCTGTGTATGTGTGTCTCTCTGTATCGGCATCCCTCCATGCGCTTTGTCAAACCAAGGACAAGATGTGACGAGGGATGTCTGCTTAAAAATAGTCCCCTCACCCCACCGCAATTCATCCTTGCTGTCCCTATGTAGCACAGCCATTTCTGCCATCAGATCAGCAGCTGACTTTAAAAACTATGAAGGACAAGCATGATTATTGCTTCAGTGAGTCAGTCCCAGTGTTCCCGCAGCCCCCCTCCTGTGGAGGAGCACACCAAGGCCATCACTCATTGCTACGCTTGACTCATCCTTCTGCAGTCAGGAGGTCAACAGGTACTTGTGCTCGTTCATCTGCTGGGTTTCTCCCTCACTCGGAGCCAGCACTGGCAGCCTCTCCGGGCTGGAGGGGACCCTGCAGGCTCGGTAGAGGATTAGACAGAGAAGAAGGAGGAGGATGGCAACAAATGTGTTGCAGGCGATGGCCACTAATGCAGCTGTGGACAGTCCTGTCATGCTCTCTTCAGAGTCCATAATGAAGGCTGGCCTGCAGTGTCTGGTGTGGGTCAACTTAAATATTGGTGTTTAAGCTGGTTCCATGACGTCTTTAGTTCAGTGTTAGGGAGTGAGACTGAGCACCACCAGCCTTGATATAAGACTTATTTGTTTGAGCTTGAATCCATAGGATTATGGTTACACATGTCCACGGATGGACTTCATTGACTGTATTCCTATCATATCGCCTCAGGTATTGTGAGGCACTAAAATCAATATGTATTGTGAGAGTAAAAGAGTGTTCCTTGGCACAATGCACATTGTGTTGTGTTGAATATTTGAATTAGAGAAGAGCAGGGAAGTCTGCCTGTGCCTCTCACGCCACAGATGAATGTTTACTCCTCAAAGCTCTGATTTTCTTTTGAGCCTCTTTAGGATGACACGCCACCAGTCTGCCATACAGATGAGCCTCGCAGCATTTTCTGGCAGTGTTGATTTCACAGTCGCGTAGATGGACTATCAAAACACTGCTTACGATTCCAGTAAATTCCTACCAGCGTCTGTAAGAGAGGGACAAATACAACAATTAGGAAAAAGAAGCAGAGTTTCTGATGCTCAGAGGAACATCTTTGTTAGTTCGTTAGTTAGTGAACATATCAGTCTTTCTAACATAATGTATCCACATTCATCAGGTGCGCAGCGAGACGGCTGTGTCATTTATCTTTCCACATGGCTGCATCTGAGCTGGTGTGTCCTGGGTTTACTGCGTGTCATTTGGTTTTTGTAACTTGATTAATTGTAAATTTGTTAGGGAATTCGTACCATTTTATCCAAGTTTATACTATGCTCACACAGTGCAAATTCCTATTAAAGTTGTGTAAAATCAAGTTACCACAAATGAAGCCTCATTCCAGCACAGTTATATGACGGCCTTCCCATCCAGAAGATTGATTATACAGCCGTCTGAAGGGAGATGATATATACTCCATCTGCAGTTTGTAAATGGAGTAATTTTCAAAGCAGAATTAGGCGCACTAGATCCACTGTGGTTAGCTTCATTAAATTTTACACATCCACCATTAGGCTGCTGTAAAATAGTCACACAACATTCATAGACTGCTGTATTTTCACTCATAACTCCCACACACAAGAGTATGCTTTCCTCTCTCAGGATGTTGATCTGGACTCTTCTTTCCATTGCCACAACTGTCAGTATGCACTGCTTTTAAAGCAATAATATCAAAATCTGTGATTGATACTCGCTCAAAACTAAATCCTAAGACACCCGCTGAAAGTAGCCCAAATTCTGTGTCCAATCAGATGTTTCATGGCTTTCCTTTCGCATGCACTACTCCACTCTTCCACACACGTGTCTGCATACTCGATGTGCTCATCTTTCTTCATAATCCGTCAAATTTACATCTGCAGCACAGGCGCCCCACATGCTAATACGGATGCACATTGTCAGGAAATAAATTGAAAATTCACTTGCATTATTGTCCCATTTGGTAAATTAGCATGAGCATGAATTTACATTGGAATAGCACTCGTAGTGTGAATAATTAACAATGAATTTGTGCTGCAGTTTACCTGGAGAGTGCTTATCGAACCTCATCATTTTGAATTCAAAAAGCGTCCAGACAACATCATCATCAAATATACCAACTGAATTACTCTGACCAGTTAGATTCAGATGATTGAATGGAAAAACATCTCAGGGTAGAGTCTCTGGATGATCTCAGATTTTGTTGTGATTTGCATCCTTGTCCCGTGATGGATTTATTGAAAACAATTGACCATTTACTCTTGAGTGTACCTTCATCTTTATGCAGTAAAGACACTCAACACTTAACCTCCTGTCATTTCATTTTTGTTTTCTGTCACCGTTAATGCCATGCAGTGACCTCTTCTCATAAAATTCAGCCAAAATTTGTGTTGTTTTTAAGTCACTTTGAATGAAATTCGGTGATCCTGTTAGTCCAGGCAACAGTTTGTGTTGAGGATTTTAATGTATAAAACACTAGAGATAAAGTAAACCTGCAGCGCAGCGAAGATTGAGAGCTTTTGATTTTGTTTTTATTGGCCTTAATGTGCAGTAAAAAAAACTCTCCTTGTTGGCCCTAGTTCTCAGTTCAGGAGTTTTGTTCTTAAACAAGTGGCAAATAGCATGAGTCCAGTCACTCGCCGTGAGAAAAGCTTGTGAGTCATGAGGATGTAACCCCAACTGAACATCTGACTTCCTTCAGTCAGTCTTTAATCTTTCTCTTTCTCTCAGGCTCAAACACTGCTGTCACACACAAATGGCTCTCCTCAGTACTGCTGGGAAACCCCACTAGAAAGCTTTACTCACAAAAAAAAAAGAAAAACACACCAACATCTGCATGCAAATGACAGCACTATCACAGACACCTGCTATCAAACAGTCACATCATGTTAATCAGACCCCCCCGAGCGAGAGCTGAGAGTGTGACAGACGGATTTGATCAAGTCACAGAGCGTTTGATCTGGCTTTGGTGCAGCCCTCAGCGCTCAGGTGGAGAGGAGCCTCCCTGCTTTCACTCTTAGGAGAGTAAGGACGGCTGTTATTCCTCACAAATAATCCAAAACTTCTCCGACCGAGGGTCTGAGGGTCACAATCACAGCCAGAGATCTGCTTTGTGTATTGTGGCTTAATTCAGTGTGTAATTATGTGACAACATAAGATACATAAGACGCTCAGGTTGCCTCCAGTCCTGTTGGGGAAAAAAAAAAACATCTTGGGTGTTAACTTCAGCTCCACAAGATGCTCAGACTTTTTGGATTCTGTGTGCTGTCACATGAGAGAGCAAAGTCTTCGATTCATACTAGTTGCTCACTTACCCACAGCCAACAGTGTGTCTTCTGAATAAATATCCCACGGTATCAGTCATCCTCTGTTCTCCGTTTCATGGATAACAGTCCCCCCTTCAGCTGCCTGCCATGCTCCTTTCCCCTTCTCTCATCTTTGCCTCTGTCTCCCCCTCTTCCTTCCCTTCTCCATCTGCTTCGCTGCACCGCACACACACAACTGAAGACGAGGCAGGACTGCACACTTGCTAGTGAGCGAGCTCTCCAACAGCAGGAACACAGAGAGAGAAAGAGAGAGAGAGGCAGAGGAGGGGCTGTGCTAGTGGATGTCAGCAGTGATATCAAGCGTAGGGGAGAGGGGAATGGGTTGGATGTAATTACACAGGGCTGCTGCTGCAGACAGGAGTGGGGGGGGGCGGAGGGTGGAGGTTGTTACGGAGAACAAGCAAGGCCGCCTGTCAGACAAAAAACAATGACTTCTGCCTCGTATCGCAGTGCAGAGCACGGCCAAACAAGTGATTTCAGCTGTTCAACACCACACAGGGAGGCACGCTCAGCTGTTGTGAGAGGAGCCCACATTAAGGCTCAATCAGTCGCTTTCTTAAAAAATGTTGAGACAAACAAATTCAGACAATTTGCAAAATTGGAACTTTCTTCTGTCTGTTGTTTCTGTTTTGTTCTTCCATCCTATCGCCGCTCCCTTCTCCAGCCCCGCCCCTCTTCCTTTGGCTCTACAAATGATGTGCCCTTTGGGATTTGACGGTGCTCCATGACTGGACAGTAATGAAACCTGTGGGTGGAGCATTTTTCTATGAGATTTTAGAAGGCAGTGAATTGGCAGTAATGTAAGCTCACAGATAAACTAGACTGCATGTTTAAACTTTGTCAAGTCATTACATCCCATAACCTTTAGCTCCTCTAATTGATCCTTTAATGTGAAGTTTCAAATCTAAAGTCAGCAGCAAAATGATCACTGTGTCAGGGTTGCCAGCAAGTAAAAGTGTCATATGAACTGTTTCCAGTGTGAGTTCAGCACAGAGATGTCTTCAAGACAGCTTACAAAACAGAGAGTGAAGCAATTATTTCTGCAGTTTTTGGGGCATGTACTGTGTACCCACACAAAATTGCTCCACTAGGAGATCATCTTCTGTTCCAAATGAAAACTCCAGATTGTTTTCATCTGAGGTTTCTGCAGTAGATTGATGATCCTGCTTTGTCACTTGCAGTGATCTCTCTTGTGGGATCTTGTTGTTGTTGTTGTTCGGTGGGAAAAGAAAGACACAATAGTATAAGCTCTGTGTAAGGCCTTGAACCTACAGCTGGAGAGCAAGAAGGAGAAAGACAAAGATTTTTTGTGTGTGTCAATAAAAAGTCAGCTAATAACTTTCAGGAAAAGAAATGAAGTTTAATCTATTTGTGTGCAGTTATGTTAAGAAAATAATAGGATTAGTGATGTTTCAGGTGCAGGTGAGATGAGCAAGACACTGAGAAAGGTCGCATTGTGGACCACTGACAGACAAAATAAAATATTGAGTAACCAGCAAACTGTTAGTTTATACAAATGAATGGACTGATGTTTAATCCTTAATTTCTTTTCAAAATCAGACCATTTATTCCAGCAAGCCATTAGCTGTTGTGATGTAATCAAGCAGCCAATAGCTCTGTGTTCTGCATGAACACAAGCGTTTGATTTGTGGGTTTGATTTGTTCTAACCTCTCTTCTGCTTTCTTAACGACGACACTGACACCATGAATAGACAGTCGGCTTGTTTATACCCATATCTGTTTGCAGTTTAACTTACTGGAAGGCAGGATCAGTACGAGGGAAAACATGGAACATTTTGCTTGAGGCCCCTCTGCAGGCCAAAAATATTATTACTGGCAAGTGTAGAGAGGTCCAGTCTGTAACTTTGAATTGACTTTGGAGAACAACTTTGCAAACTAGCAGGCTTCACAGGAAAAGTCAAGTCTCCAGTGGGACTGCTGGCGTGCAGCGAAGATAGAAGTACTGTTAGCAATGTCCATCGCAAACTCATCATCTTACATCATGTTACACCAACTGTGACAGTTAAGGCTATCGGCTGATCTCCACACACACACACACACACACACACACACACACACACACACACACACACACACACACACGCACACCTCAGAATACCAGGATTTGGGATCAAAGTCGGTTATTACTTTGAGAGAGAGAAGCTGTTGCGAACAGACTGGCACCTTGGCTGAGCGTAGGCAGGACATACTGTAACTCTCTGTTAGCTCCCGTAACGTGACGGCACACACACATATTCTGATAAGCAGGTCTTCCCAGAAGCAAAGACGGAAGAGGAGCAGGAAGAGGTAGAAAAAAGCTGCTCGCAGCTGGAGCCGCAGAAAATAAGACTTCTAGCACTTTCATCTGTCATCTGGTTGCCATAAATCTAAATTCCATGCACCTGTGGAATGATATTAAAATGACTGAAAATATGTGGGAGGGAAACCTTTCTTCACGCATATTCTGCTGGCAGATTTAGACAGATGCTGAAACTCCAGTTTGCTAAGACTGCAGGCAGAGAGCTGTTTGAAATATCAACTCGTTATTGTTTTCTGGAAGTGCACCGACTCCTTTATGTCGGACAGATTGGCATGTTTTTTTCTTAAGACAAGTGCTTCACTTTGAATACAAATGAACATTTAAAGACAATGTTAAATCCTCCTTAGGTTACATCATTTGAGACTTCAATTGCATTGAGAGCTGTGCCATTTATAGTTCAGCAACTGCAAATAAAATTCAAACGAGAACCCGGAGAGACTCAGTGTTGCACATGCATACAAAGAAATAGATTCCTAGTTCCAGCACGATTCCCTGGTTTTTATCTGTGGCCTTCTAACCGCTCCTGAAGGCTCAGCCTGAACAGCACGGCAGAAATGGCTGCCACACATTTGGCAATTATGTCGGTGACCTCCCTCCCTGAGCTTAATGTTATCAAGGTGTAATTTAACATGTGGGAAATTCTAAAAAAAAATCAGTCTAATATTTGCTTTCCGTTTTGGAAATGAAAACAGCTGTTAACCTCTGTCTTGAATGAATTGTTGGTTGAAGACATTTTAGAGTGGAATTAAGTTCCTAAACTTGATGCGCTGTGGTTTCCCATCATCACATACACACTGTGCACGCATAAAGGTACTTTTTAAACATGGTGAGAGGCTGGATTTGTGATTGCTGTGTCTCATTTTTCCACTTATTCATCATGTAGTGGAATATTTAAATAACAATTTGTATCTGAGAATAAAAGTCTTGACTGTTTCATATGTATGCAGATCTAAACTGATAGTCTAGTATTGACATTTAACATTCGACAGTGGTGATTTCATTTGCTTTCAGCTGCAGCATCATATGGAATTTTATTATTGCTCTTACAAGTCCCAGAAGTTCTTACATCCTGGGACAAAATGTTCCCGTTGCTGCGTGTCATATCAAACCTAAAATGAACCAGCAGCAGTGTCTGTCTGCTCAATTATCCACCGCCTGACTAAATGTACACATAAACCTTCAATGAGCGCATCCCAACACATGTCTTTTAAGAACAATTGTTGATTAATTTATGACCCAAACTGCAAACAGCTCGGTTATTTTCCATTCATCTCCCGTTCTCTATGCTCCTCACAGATAAGCCCGCCTGTCTTTGCTCTGCAGTGTTGGTAATCTCCCCAGCACACCACGCACCGCTGAAATGCAGATACCAGCGGCTGCTTGCAACGATTCCTCCAGCTGAAACACACCCCCGCACACGTGAAGTTGATAAGCGTAACGTTTCAGAATGGAACCAAAGAACTGCAGCATGTGTAATTCACAAAAAAATCTGTTTTCAGTAACATCTTACTCGATCCCACACTGCTGACATAGCAGGCAGGGGTGTGTTGATGTTGGCATGTTCAATCCATGACATCTGGGTGTCCAAACTAATTCAAACTTTTCTCTCATAAAATAAACAGCACATGATATCCTGCATACTCTATATACACACACGCCTGTACAGTAAATATTAACAGCCATTATTTGTGCGGTGACAGTGGACTCTACAAGACGGATCATCCATGCTGTTCTAATGTGTGTGAGCCGCAGTCATGACCCAGTTTGAGGCAATAATTTTTCTGCCGCATGTGTATTCCTGTCATACGGCAGGTCAGAAAAGGGCATTTCTAATAGGTTATTCTGTGTGATACACTGATTTCTAAATATAGGCTGTGATTACAATAGTGAACAGTTCTAATGTATTATTGAAGGTAAAAAGGAAGGAAACAAGGAAATAAGTAATAGAACAAATACGCCACCAGTGCACATTTTTTGTTTGAATGCAGTAATCACTGAATATATGACTAAATAATGTATATAAATATAGGACTTATTTCTCAATTCATTTCAGAGTTAGTTAAAGCTTTTCCATTATTAATTATTTCTCAATTAATCAATGATAGAAAAGCTTGTCAGCCTTCAACAATTTATCACAGGCTTGCTGCTCAGTGTATTCTCACTAATTGCATGGTCCTCTCTGTAATTGTAAACTGCAGTAAATTGTATAATCACTGTAAAGTCTTTTATCCCTCCTGGTTTCAGCCCGAGGCTCACGAGAGAAGGATCAGTCAGTATTTTCACAAGTGTTCAAAGATAGCTGCCAGTGGAGGCATACACACCGCCCCCTTTTTATTTAATTCCACAGCACACCAATGACAAAAATATCAAGGTTTAAGAAGAATTTATTTGAACACAGTTGACTTCTCAGGCTGCCTGTGCTTCATTACTCATGCTCTCAATTGTGGAAAAAAAAATGATTGTGCTTCTCTAAATTCATATGAACAATAATATTTGATGAGGACAAAAAAATCCTGTTGGACCGAGACGTTTTTTGATAGCATAGCAACACTAATGAGGTTCTTTTACATAACGTAACACAATGATCAGATCTCTCTTGACAACCATCCAGCTACACTGCTATTAGCGTCTATAACAATCAGTAGTGGGCACCACTTCAAGTGGATAAAGATATGGGTCGACATAAGCAATATCAGTGTAGACGTGGGTGTCAAAATAGTGTGTTAACACATTTGTGAGCAGAGATGAAGGCGTCTCAACAGCAGGCAGCTGTGAAATCCACGATGACAGTTTGTCAAATGACTGTCAAAGATTTCACTGACCCACTGCATCAACAACAAGCAGTATCAGTCGAGTTCTATTAACGGTGGATCACATAACTTAGCACATGTGAAATGGGTCACTTGCAGGAATGAACCCACAGGTTATTATCACCCAACTCTCTACTCTACCGAGCATTTTAGCAGATTTCAGTGTATTGTTTGTTTTTCAGGCCCGTCACTTTGCTGTTCACTCCTGCAGCTCTCATCAGCAGGCAACAAAAAAGCTCCACATTCCCGATGCGTACCACCTATCTGCACCAAAGAGTAGATAAAGGTAGCAGCTCTGGTGAGCGTGGTGGACCATTTAGCTGCTTGAAGAGCCACATCTCAGTCATCTCAGGGGATGGTGGCGACCAACAACAGAGCAAAAAGGAGAGCAAAATACTGGACTCAGACATGACAAATGAATGCTAACGTTGTTCCGTATCTGCCAACTCGCTAAATAGGCAACTGAACAGCAATCCTATCCAGTGACAATATGTTGATGTGTGTCAGACTTTTAGTTTGGTGGATTTCTGGTATCTGAACGCATGTTGATGCTTCTCTGCCTGCTCTGCATCATTCCCACAGTTATCCCCTTTCATTTATCCAGAGTGGATCAAACTGCTGCACCCTGAGAGGAATGTGTCATGGGATATGTAGGTATGGAGGCTCTATCTGGTGCTAATGGAAGCAGCTGGTTAGAGTGGCCTATTTATGAGCACTTCATGTGAGTCATGGAGAGCTCTCCAAACGTGTTGTCTATAATGCAGCTAGCAACACAACAGCATAGCCTCAGGTGAGCCGACGCTGTGAATGCAAGCTGGAAAAAAGTATAATTCATTATTCTGGTGTAGAGGGAAAAAGAGGCAGCTGGAAATCGGCATCTCTCTTTAATGTGGCGTGAAAAATTGAATGACAACTACATTAATGAATTTTGTTTTTGTGAATTTTCAACACAAAGCAGCTTCGTTATATGGCAAGGTAATCAGGTTCCTGTCACAAAGTCTACCTTGATCCCTAGATAATCGTGCTAAGTGCTTTCAAGTCGCCTAATCCCTGCACTCATTTCATTTTTCATCGTGTTCTCTCGAGTTTTGCTTTGGTGGGACATCAAAGAGGTGGCACCACAAACACGTCGCATTTCTCTTTCAAGTAATGGGAGATGATAGTACAAGATTACTGCCAAAGCTAATTTGTCCAAGTGCAACAGAATAACTGCAGAAACTTGGCAGCAGGCCTGTTACATCAGAGGCACTGCTTTGGATCGCATCTGCACACGGAAGATTGCTTTGACGGGAACGCAAACAGTACGCTTTGTTTTGTTTTGTGTTTAGCATGTATGTATAATTGGTCATTGTTATCCCCGTGGAGAGCTGTGAAAAGAAATGTATGAACACCATCAGAGAGTGCTGTTCAGTAGCAACAATGAAAAACTGTGAGATTAAAGCGGACACACGGGATCAGGACCCTCCTGCTTGAACCCACCTGAGTCATCACTTTATTCCCTCCCACCTTTTATGACACTTTTCATAATGTTTCATGTTACCTTGCAACAGGGTCACTTCTGCTTGACCACATGACATGCTGAGCAACCTGCAGCACAGAGGGGGCATCTTCTATATTTAGCTGGGGATAGTGTGACACATCTAACAACATGAACATTACCAAGCAAGGCAGGTTGTAGCTCAAGGTTCAGGGAGGTTTTAAAGTGACCTAGGGTGAAAATGTTTAACAATTGTGCATTAAATCTTCATTTTAAACATCATTTAAAGAGTAAAAAAAGGAGTGTGGGGTGAGGGTCTAATAGGTAACACATGAAGAGACTCTCAAAGACGTAATATGCTTTGGTTTGTATTTACTTTTGTATGATAGCTTTGATGCCAAATAGTGTGAAGCCATGTCACAACATGTCAGTCCACACAGGAAACACTGCAGCACCAGTCAGATAACGCCCTTCAGAGCCACAGACAACATTGCGTTCACAGGCGCCTGGCGTTGTACTCTTGCTCTGAGGACACAGTTGTTCACTCAGCATTTCTTAGACTCGAGCTTGTTGCACAGCAGTGGTTAGAGTTAATTAATAAGGAGATATAATGCAAGAGCATCAAAACACCAAATTCTCTGTTACCAATGAGAAGAATGCCAATGTTATATTGGAAATATGAATGTTATTTTATTATTCTTAGCAGTGCAATGTTTTGAGCAATAAATAAGAGCGAAAATACAATTGTCACGTTGGGTTCACAGCCACACAAGCTTGCTGTAAACCATGGCTCCCACACACATCGAAAGCTGCCTCTTTAACTCTACAATCAACATTGAAACATATACATTCACCTGATGTTATAGTCCTTGAGTGTCCATGAAGAACAGTAAACATGATAGGAAGTGAAGTAAACAGTCGAATCAGAGTCCTTTCACTGGCAGCTGGTACCTTATGACCAATCACCTGAGCCCATCCACATCATAATCTTCAATAATGTGATAGGACTTCCTGTCATGTGGTTGTGCAGTGGTAAAATGAACAATGCAGGTGATAGCGATGATGAGAAGGCCAATGATGATGGATGCGACGGCAACATAGAGAGCGTTCCTGCCCAGCCGCTTCGAGCCGTCATAGTCACGCTGATAATAGCTGTTCCTAGACTGAGAGGAAGAAATCACTGTTACATAAAACTCTGCTGATACATTTGAGCATTTTACTTGTAAAAACTGTGACGCAGGCCAGTGACAAAGCCAATAAATGCCTTTACTCCAAGATTTCCAGATAAGTAGCTTTAACTAAGCATATTTTGGAAAGGTGCAAGTGTCACCTGCAGGGATCTCTTCACAGGGTTTAACGGGTAACTCGAATTGAATGTTGGTCAAACATTCTGGTAACAGGATGCAGTATTTCCTGTCTGGTTTGTAGTTTGACCACGAACTGAACATTCAGATCATCAGTTTGCAGCATGTACATTTTGTGTCATTTTCCAGAATGGGAGGTCAAGTGAGTGTGTTTGATGGGCAGAGCAGGTGTGTGTGACTGGGTTACATCTAAGTGTCCAACATACTGACTCCCTGTCTGAACACTTTGTACCTGAAACACATTAAACACCCCGCAGAGAGAACACACTTCATGTCTCTCTGTCCCTTTTTGTCCTTAATGACACACAGCAGCACATCTGCATTCCACAAGATGACACATATTCTGTGCTCAGGCCATGCTCACCATGATAGAGAAGACCAGGGCCACAATGTTGACGGGGTATGCAGGACAAAAGCAGGTGAAGATAGTCAAACAGAGGTAGCTGCGGAGTGGAGGTGGAGGTTCCTCTATAGAACGGACAAAATATGTGCTCCCACTCAGGGAATTTTCCACTGGGGAATTAAACACTGCAAGAGCCATTGGACCTGGAGCGATGAAACACAGTCAGGGGGTGAACAACATCCACAAATACGCAGAAGCTGAAACAACAGAAATCCAACCGGAGGAGATGAAGTCCCACTTTTAACTAGAAACCAGAAGTTTAAAAGTCTGGTCGATAAGTCTTGTATGTTGCGTGGTGTTTCTAGTCCTCTTTCAAAGCTGGAAAAAAACGACGTTTGTGGGTTGAGAAGGAGCTGGAGAGACATGGGAGAGGATCAGTAACGCTGCTGGCCTCCACCCAGCACCCTGCCCAGAGATGAAGTGTGAGGGATCAGACTGTTTACCGCTGCTGGCACCTCACGGAAACACACAACATGCTGATACATGGAAATGATTCCCACCAACAGCTCAGCGCAATATAACATGTATGAATGTTGTTAACAGAGTAAGCGAGGGACAGAGGTTTGCTGTTCCATGTGTCCCTCTCTGTTTTTGTCCTGAAGTGTCACAGCTCAGTTTCACACTGTTGAATGGCGAACACTTCCTCCGAGGACATCTTTAAACTTGTCATTGTCTTTTAGATAGCTAACAGTACAGTAAGAAAATGATCCTTTATGGACTAACATGCGCTTTTAAGCTTTGAAACGTTTGATGCCAGAGATACCTCCGACAGCAAAAGCAGGGAGAACAGCACCCATTTTCCGAATGTCAAAGATTTCTTATATGTGTCAGCGGCATGGACAGTTTCAGCGCAGGTGTGAAAACAAATAATGGAAGTCCAAGTTGTAGAACTAGTAGGTGTGGCAGGAAGGCCACAAATGGTGAGGACAGGGTTCTCTCCATTAGCGCTTTCTCCATTAGAAATAATGGCCTTGCCCTGCTTTTGGTGTGGAAGAAACCGCTTTGCAGATATTAAAGGGCGTTTTTGTACCTAACGTTGCAAACTGTCGCTGGTCCACTGCGGGGACATCAGCGTGCCTGCATATGCTGTCAACTGCATAACAAAAGTAGCAATCACAATCAAATGCTTTAGAATAATTTATTAGGATTTTAAAATTGAAATTATCAGAAAAATAAAACAAGGAAAAAAGAAAAGCATTGCTGTAAAGCTTGGCGGGGGACAGCCCAAATCTTTAACTTTAACTGAGCTCATGTAGAGCTACAAGCTCCATCCAAAGCGTTGGCCCTTTTCCTTACATCAACACAACAAAAGACATCATTAAAATCAATATACAAGGGGAACGAGATCTCAAAACAGAAAAATATAGTTTCTTTTTTTTTTCTGAAAATAAGTCTTAATGCCGCAGAATTATCCACACGTCGTCTGCTATTACCAATAATAGTACTATTTTCATTTGTAAGGTAAAAAATAACTTATTGCTTTATTGTAAGTTAAAAAGTTACAGTGTTGGTGTCCAGCAGTAGTTTTATGTTGTGTCCCAGGCGCTCTGACAGAGGAACTCCTGGCTGGAGCAGGAAGTTTTCTGCTGTGCTGAACATCAAACAGGCTGCAGCAAGAAGGCTGAACAAACAGGCTTCTTGTTTTTGCAAACGTTGAATTTGTTCCAGCTTTTTGACTTTTCCTGCCAGCCAGTGTCGTCTGTACTGAGGTCCTGTATCAGAGCCTACTGGGAGCGAGACCCTGTTCCATTTCTGGTTCCCTGCCCAAACCCCCTCTGTTCACCACTACACGGAGCAGCAACTGTATAGAAACCATAATATGTCGGTTCCAGAGGAGCACAAATTTATTCAAACTAAATATGAAATGGGAGGGAGGCGAGGGGGGAGCAGATGAGCCAAAATGGAACAGAGCGATTTTTTTTTTTCAGTACCAAAAAAATGGCAATCGAAATGCTTCTTCGTTGCCAAAAAGTAGTTCCATATTACACCTTGATGTATGCGCACAAACACTCACTCACACACTCAGACGCAATCACATGCACCTTCAATAGTGATACGAGGACAGAACATGATTGTGATGTTTTCTACAATTGCTTCTCTGAGAATGTCCTTCATTTTGTTTTCGCGGCGCAGGACGCCGCATAAAAGAATTTTTAAAAAAGAAAACAATAAACAAAAAAATTAAGAAGTGAACTGCGCAAAAAATATATATAATATTTTCAAAAAAAGAAGAAGTCAAGTCAACCCCCGACCCCGTGAACCCCTGATTTCTCCTGTTTAAGGTTGTGTTTCTTCCAAAGTCCATCGTCCTAAATCTGAAGTAGTTCTCATGAAGATGCAAGAAATCTGGTTCATCATGGTGTTCAAACTAGAGAGTCAAAGTTGCTTTTTTCAAGAAGCAAAGCAAACAAAGTGATGACTTTGTAACAAAAACTGTTGCTTAGCTGAACGAATATGCCAGACAAACTCCTGGAAGTTTGATTTCTCGACAGCTATCGACAACAGCGCCGCGCTGAAGCGTCACAGAGCGGACTGGCCAACAATGTACACATAGACCGTATGCATACTGATAAAAGTAGTGAGATGACCACACATAGTAGTAGATGACATCCAGTCAAATTGCTGTTAACCCTTTCCAAACCAACCAATGACATGCCAGCCGGTTCAGTAACCCCTCCACCCTCCCCTCACCCCTACGTTTATGTACAATATCTTACAGGAAGACATAAAAACATTGCTTTAAAACCAATTACAGAATAAAATACCTTACAGATTATCATTATTATGTCAATATTAATAACAATATTACAAAGGTTTTGTTTTTAAAGACTACCAAAATATACATTTTAGTTTTTTTTCCCATGTTTCCGTGCTCGAGTTAAAAAAGGACCTTGTTGGATTTGTTCTTCCTTTGTTAAAAATGGTTTTCAGACAAAGACCCATCTCGCACGGCTTTTTCTCTCTCCGTTCACATCAGTAACAGCTTTGAAGGATTTCATGATGAAACGACGAATCACATTAAAATAAAATAATACAAAAAAAAACTCAAAATAGTCCTCTGTGTCTTTGTCAAAGATGACAAATGTTTCCTCAGAGATTTTCTTTTTTTTTTCTTTTTTTTGCAGTTTTCTTTTCTCAGCTTCAAAAGAAAGTAATGGATAACGGAGGGGGAAGATCTAGTTATTAGACTACATGAGGACAAAAGAGGAGAGACGGGGACGTTATGTTGAAGTGAGATTAGTACAGCAAAACAGAGTTCAGGATTTAAAAAGATATTCAGTCGGTGGGTGGAGCCACAGGGCGCCAGGAGAGCCCGGAAGAGCCTGTGGCTGGCCAATCAGGTTGTGCCATCAGTGGGCAGCCAGCATTTTGATTGGCTCGTCAGCAGAGGAGAAGCCCTCCCATCTTCAGTGACCTGAGTCTTCTCAGTGGTAGCCATTAGTGAACGCAGTAGCAATCAGAGGACCCTGAAGACACGCAGACAAGAGAGGACACACTCTCTGTTAGCTTTGTGAATAATACGTGCATCCATGCATGCATTCAAGTGTGTGTGTGTGTGTGTGTGTGTGTGTGTGTGGGTGGGTGGGGGGAGGGGGGTGTGACTTACCCCTAGACCGTGGCCGAACCCTGTGCTGGGGGCGGGGCTAGCGGCACTGATGTAGCTGCTGACTCCTGAGTCCTGATTGGCTGCCGCATATAGGTCAGCCATTGGTCCAGGGCTGCTGGTTCCCAGGAAACCAGCTGTGCGTGAAGGGGTGGAGCCTGAGAGACAGAGGAGACGAGTCAGGCTTCAACACTAGAGGGACTCTCTCACTCACACACACGCACACACACACACACACACACACACACACACACACACACACACACACACATCTAAAAATATTCTTCTATTTGTCCAAGCAGGACATTGTACACACTTGCTACCTGAGGCAAGCATGCAAGTAGATGCACAAGTGCACATACACGCAGACACACACATACCTCTAACTACTGCTGCTGCGGCTGCTGCCATTGGTCCATAAGCAGTCAGGGGAATGGCTGAGGGTGACAAACACAGACGACAGTCATTGTGGATCTCACTCCAGATCACGAGTAACAATCTACAGCACTGACTCCACATCTGTTCAAACACCTGTCTTCTGATGACACTCCGACTGGAGGAAGGCTTGAAACATAAAAGCCAACTGCATCAGTGATATAACATCCACTACAATCTGACTCTTCAAATAAGGAACAAAATGATGCCAAAAACAAGAAGGGTGGCAATTCAAAGTTAAGCCACTAGATGGCAGTGTGCAGAAAGAGCTGCAGCTGCTGCTTGTAGATGCAGGGTCGTGTGCACTAAACATCCTAAGGCTGAGTGAGGAGGAACTCCCTAAAAATCAGCCAGTCAGAGTGTCAGTCGTCAGGACTCATATATTTTTAGTCCAAAGGTAATTCACAAAACATTTTAGCACTAAAAGTAGGTCCTAACTGAGAGGCAGTCCAGAGAACCCATAAGTCAGTACAGACATTTCATTTCACTTTTACTTTGTCTCACAGTTCAAGTAAAAGCTGCCCTCAGCAGCTTTACAAGTAGCTCTGAGGAGGAAACTTCAATGTGACCTTTTAGCGGCATGCAGGAGGACTCCTAACAGTCAGATAACATGGACACAGGATTCACACACAGAAAGCTTTTTATAAGGTTAAAGGATTGTGGAGTCACAGTATCACACACTTCTCCAACGACTGGAATAATTGCAGGACTCTTCTCATCAAAGGAATAGTCTGTTTACATGACACTTCAAGGAAAAGTCTGACATTTGGGAAAAGAGGCTTATTCGCCTTCTCGGCAGCAGTTTCATTTTGACTCTTCTGCTGAAAAGCTTTTACTTTTCTCCTGGTGAGGAGCCACTGACCTGCCAGCTCAGGGGGGTGGGATGATGTCAGGAGGGGGGTCCTCTCTAAATGGAATTCTAGAAACAGAGAAGGTCAAGAGAGAGAGCGCTTTGTAAATACAGTCACCATCCACCGGCCAGACTACAAAGCCACATACATGAGACGTTTAGCCACAGCAGAAAATTCAAAATCCACTGTGAGGACAGGCAGGAAGGTTGGAGCAAAGGAAGAGGAGGGGCGATATAGCCAATGAAAGGGGGTTACATAAGCTGAGAAAATAAACAGAATATGAGGGGGAAACGGGCAAATAATAGAGAAGACATGAGTAGATGTTTTAGATAAGGGGGGTTTGGAAACATGACGTCAAAATCACACTCTTCAATCTACAGGCAGCGACTCTGCTGAAATGAAGATATTAAGTGTGTGAGAGAGAAAGATCAATCCATGTGACGCATTTCACGACCACAGCGTTTCACAGATGAATCAACTCCCTGCTGCAGCCTGGACCCTCCCCTCCAAGACCCTGATCTATGTGGACTCACCTGGAAATTGATAAGTGTAACCAGGAGCGATTCCAGAGTAACTGCGGCTGGTGTAGGTAGTAGTCTGGAAGCCCGGGTAGCCTGTTAGAAATAGAAAACATTCATCGCTTTAGTTAACTTGGCTGAACAAAGAGAGCGTAAAGTCTAAGCCACAGCAAAAACATCAGCATGTGGAGCAATTCATTTGGAGCTCAACGCTAAACTGCTACCTTTTTAGTACATACTCAGATACTATGACTAGGCAACCAGCTGATCAGCAGTTTTCAGTCGATCAGCTGGAGGCAAATGATTATTTGAGTGTCTACATTACCATATTACTTATCTTTTCTGCATTTCTTTAAAGGTCAGATCACAGAATTACAAACGGTACAAAGTGAAATATCCAGTAGAGGGAGCCAAACAACCACAAATGACACATGAGTCTCTCAGTTTGTTTTCTCAATGGGAACGCTTTGAGGTTTTACTCCAGTGTGTAGAACTCTATTGCCCTTCAGCCCGTGACCTCTAAATTTCTCATACATCTTAGCTCCATTCGGTGGAGGCGCGCACGCCACAATCACCTCAGAGAATAATATCAACCAAATTAGGATGCCAGTTTCAGTGCACGTCAACGGGATTTTTTTCTTCTTCCACGTTTTATGGGAGAAAGTCAGGAAATATTACATGTTAGGAGCCACGGATGACATTCTTAACACGTTGCTGGCTTTTTTAATATTGCAGCAGAAAGAGCACTTAATTGGTCGAGACAGATTTATAAGAAACCGAAAGGTGGAACTGGTGACAGGTGTGTTCAAGAAAAACGCCGTTAGATGTGGAACGTTTGTAGAATGGTGATTTTTTTTCCAGCAATAACTCGAGCTATTTAATTATACACAGTATGTGAAAATGCCCTGTAATTTCTCTGGTTAAATACATTACTGAAGTTTTATTTGATAAAACTGTCATTAAAAGTGTTTATGTTGTGTTAAGCTTCTGCTCTAAACCACAACACCCACTGCTTATGAAGTAAACCTTTAAGGAGACTTCTCTGTGATTGGTGGATTTGCTATGTATATATGTACATACACTGTATTTATACTTTTGGTGCAGTGTATTTGCTTTGGGTGTATCTGATCTTGGATCTCACCCAGCATGCCGATTCCAAGCATGAAGGCGTCCATCCCGTAGGGCATCACTCTGGAGCGGCCTCTGGCTGAGCCTGTCGGCGTCATCACCTCCTTGGGCTGGGCTTTCTTACACTCCACCTATAAAGAACAGGAAACCAGTGTTCATTAATAAGTACTCTAGAACACGATTCGTGGACTCGCAGCACACCCTGGCAGAAAACTAAATGCAGCTCAAGCACATTCTTACATCGGCGAGTCGATGATGCTGGAAATGTTTTAAACTACAGCACGATGTGACATAAACGCTGCAGGTTTATTCGTGAAATGCCCTGAAACGTGCGACTGCGTACCATTTTGTTGTTGATCTCGTGGAAGTGGATCTCACACACTTTTTCCACCACATCTTCATTCTCAAAGGTAACAAAGCCAAAACCTGGAAGAGACACAGACAGACTGTTATTACAACGCTTGATCTCAGAGATTATTCGTGTGTGTGGTGGGACACCTCAGGACCCCTGATCTCAGCATTTATACTGACAAAACAAAGCTATAAAAACACAGAATTTTCCTTTTGAACATTCCCTCCTGGGAGCATGTTTTCACAAACATTTTACCATCTCAATATGCCTGGACCTTTTAAAAACGAGCCACTCAGAGGACATCAGAACACGCCTCACGTGGCTCACCTGTCAATCAGCTGCTGGTATCATGGAGGAGCAGCTTTGGGGCGTGGTTCACCGAAAGCTGCTCCCAGATTTACATGCTTCTACCAGTTATCTCTCTCCACTGCCACCCTGCTCTCTTCCTTCTCCCTCTTTCCTCACTTGTCTCATTAAGTTACATCCTGGCCCGTAAGCATCCAGGCTCTGTATGGAGACCCTCAGCACTTCCAGCTCACTGACAGAGGACAGAGATAGATGAAACAAGGGGAGGCGAGGGAGCAGTGGAAGGAGAAAAGAGTGCCGTTCAGCTCTTTTGTGCATGCGTGTGGACGTCCACCCAGTGACTCCATCGTCTCCCCTTTCACTTCTGAGGACATGCTCGTAGACGTCCTCACTGAGTATGTTGACACATATTAAGATAATGTGTGTGCGCACCATGACTGTGCGTACGTACCTCTGTGCCTGTTGGTTGTTTTGTCAAACATAAGCATGGCATCATCAACCTGTGAGAACAAAGCAAAGAAAAGACATATTAACACACACACACACACACACACACACACACACACACACACACACACACCCACCCATCATTACACAGCATGGGGTGCCATTGTCCCTCTTTAGCATTGGAGTAAGAGGGGAAAACAGATGGAGAGGGTGGAGGGGAGAGAGGGAGGGGTGACAGGTGACAAAAGAGAAAAGAAAAAGAAAGAATGAGAGGGGGAGAGAGAGGAAGAGAGAGGTGGGGAAATGGGGGGGTGGAGGGGGTGTATAAAAATAAAATGAAATACAATCTATCAAGGTGAAAAAGAAGTGAGCGCTCCCCGTTCACGAGGCGCTGGAGGAAATTCTTTCCCATTCTTTGCTCTGTCTGTCTTTCTCACAAACGGCTCTCACTCTCCCTCTTTTTCCTTTCATTCGTTCACCCTCTTTCTTCCCCTCTCCACAAAGTTTACTATTCCCATGGAGACCCTGTAAAGAATTTCAATTAGAAGAACTCACCCCCCCCCCCCCACCTCCACCCACCCCCAACTAATTTCAATGAATAGAATGGAGAGACGGGTGAAAAAGAGAGGGAGAGTACGCATGTGACAGAGAAGTGGAGAAAGGGAAGCAGATATGAATAATGGGGGTGAGAGAACAACATGAAGTTTTGATGGAGGATAGAAAATCTGTCAGCGAACATTTTGGATCAGAGTGTATAGAACAAAGTGAACCGGGGTCTTTGTCAACACGCTCTGCTTTTATTCTCCTTCTCCCTCCACTTTCCTTTTTGCTCTCACTCCACGGCCCTATTCATATTCCTCCTCCTCCTCCTCCTCCTCCTCCCCCTTTTCACCCTCTATCCTCCCTCCCTCCCTCACTTGTCCTTCACTGGCAGGAAAGTTAGCAGCTTCTGCTCGAGCTCTGACGGCACGAGGAGGGAGAGAGAGGGCCCGGGCTCGCTGTGGAAGCGACGTTTGTGTTTTCGATGTTTTCTGCCGTTCACCAGGAAAAAAAAACACAACATTGTGACAGCATTTGCAAAAATCTGCACCAGAGCCTTCCTCCATCACAGAGCGAGTGGACTATGACTACATGGCTATTTTCATTAGGGAGCAAGCACTGAAACTCAAACCAGTGTAACATGAGTGGCAGAGGCCTCTGGATGACTAGGCCATCCGATTTCTAACCTTTACCTCACATGAAAAACACATCCTCGTCTTCTGCTCTGATTCTCTGATTGAGATTGCGTCTGTGTCTACATGAATTTTTAGATTTTCTGGGCCAAATGATGAATATGGAGACGATCGAGGCTGCTTCTACAACCTCCCTGACCCTTTCAACTCTCATCCTTGTCAACATATAACTTGGACACACACAGAGTCCCCCCCCCCTTCTGTCCTTCATTCAGTTTTTACCCCCCCACCCCCTCCTCATCTCCTCTCCCCTCATGCGTTCCACCTTTCCGGTCGTCCAAACTCAATGACACAGCAGAGAGCCAGGGAACAGGACAGTAAGTAGACAGCTGCAAGCCAACATGTTATCATAAGAGTAGAGTTACACTCACAGCTAGCCCTCCTGTTAGCATTAGCAACATCTATTCTGGAAGGGATGACCGATGGTTAGCATTACCAGGCCGGGGAGCTTTTGAGCTGCTCTGAACCCAGATTTGAAGCAGATAATATGCCGTGCGCTCACATTAATATGGTTCATCTAATTGTCTGGAATACGACGGTGTGCTGACTTGAGAAGTATTCTGTCACGTGTGTGAGCTTATGCTGTGGTCGCGCACCAGCCCCTTGCCCTTGCCAAAACCAATAAGAAGACGATCTCCGATGTCCACTGCCCAGGGTGCTGTAAGACAATCTGATTGGATAGCTGTGGGGGTCTGAGATTGGCTTAGCTGCGGCTCAGTCGCTAACTAGTCTGCATGTGTGCAGAGAGTGAAGAAAAGTTAAGGTCATATTCTCATGAAGTTCTGGCATTCTCAGATGTGCCGAAAACAAGGGTCATCCGCAGCTTTTCAGAGCGCACCACTGAAAATATCCAGTTTTTAGTGAAGCGTGCTGCTATTGTCTGAAGAACAAGCGTTTGCTGACAAGTCCATTACACTATTTGCAAGATTATGAAAGGTGGCATTCACATTTTTTCCCTTCTGTCTCCTCACATCTCCCTCTTTCATTCTCCCCTCTGCCGCTCTCTCTCTCTCTCTCTCTCTCTCTCTCTCTCTCTCTCTCTCTCTCTCTCTCTCTCTCTCTCTCTCTCTCCGGCCATCTCTCTCTAAACAGGCCAGCAGACAAAGTGTTCAGTCAAGCCTCCTAATCGCCAGCTCACATGGGTGAGTGGAGTCCCAACTTTTCCCGTCTGCCCTGTCCATGCTGCATTTTTCATCTTATCCACTCCTTCCTTTGCTTACTGCTGTGCCCTATTCTCTCATTTGATTTCAGAGGGCTTTCATAAAACAGGGCTTTTAACGGTAGTTTGTCGTGTAAGGTACTTTCAGGAATGTAGTGCAGGATAAAAAGCGTGAAAACAGGGATTTCCCGTGGATTAAACATAATTGACAGTATGACCAAAATGCCTGAAATGCTAATTATCAAATTACCTAACTGCAACACATTTCTCTGCTTCGCACAGGCTCTGCGTTCAGCCTTGGCCAAAAAGAAGGGGGGCGTCCTCGACTCTGCACCAGGCTGAGGGGGATTATGAGACCTTCACCTCAGGATTCAGACTCATTTCTCACACAAACATGGCTGCTGTGGTCTTATTGGCCTGGGGACATTTAGCAACAGTAGCTCAGGTTTTTCACTTCGGAAACCACACATTAACATTCTCCTTTGACTCCTCATTTGGTCCAAAACACCTGACATGTCAGCTGAGCACGAAGTTTGTGTAGGTGCGCCTTCAGAAGTCCACTCCAAAGAAATAAAGGACGGCACACATCAAAGAAAACGCATAGCGCATTCTGTGTTTTCCTTTGCGAGGCGGTGCCACACTATGAAAATAAACAGGACACTGACTCCTACACCATCCTAACCTGCAGCTTGTAACCAGGCTCAGATAATAAACAAGAAATACCTCCTGCTCAGCAGGAATGCACTGTGGGATTGGCCCTATCCTTGATACAGCTTTGGTCTCACGTGTCCAAACAGTCCAAATATTCCCTCATCCTGCGGAGGGAGTGTTGTCTTAGATATGAGTGTCTGTGATCACCAGGGAGAACTGATTCGGCACAGAGCTGCCATTTTCTAAAACACAGCCAGAGAGCCTGACACATGTCACAACATGCACCTTACAGTGACTTCAGCCGTGTGATGGTCTCACATGTAATCCAGGTCGACCGGGACCCAGAATTAGAAGACATTGTTCAAATTTGAACTAGCACCTGAAATATGGTAATACCCCAAACATGAGTCAGAGGCCAACTGAGAGAAAACACAGCCAGACACGAGGCAGGAGGAGGTTCGCGCTGCTAATTCCTTCCAACCCATTAGGCCTACATCCTGAAGCCATGTTCATTTTCAGACTCTTTCCTGATCAGCGACAGCAGAGGCACACGCTTAATGTTTGTGACAACTGGATCGCGGGCTGTGAGTCGTACAGCCGGTGCAAATGTATGCAGGCTCGCCTCCCTCCGCGGCGAAGGCACTGTCACACGTTCATGCGCACGGACACACACCCCTCTTTCCATTCATGCAAATGCACACTTCTTACACATTTTTTTTTTAAAGGAAACAAAAAAAACACTGGATTACAGCGGGACAATGGACAAAAGCAGGTCACCACGGCAACAAGCTGAGAGGGACTGGAGCAGGGTGTGTGTATGTGGGATGGGAGGGGAGGTGGTGTCTGAGGTACTGATTTTGGGTAAAGTGGGGGGGGGGTGTTACAGGAGCAGCTGTTGCATTTGATTAGTTAATACTGAAGAGTCTGAACTCTACTCAAACACACTCCTAACACCCCCCTCCCCCTCTCCAAAAGGAGTAGTTAGCTAAAAAGTAACCCAACATTTCATGCATGGTGGATACTTTGATACATTTATGGCCCATCAGATTGCTGTTTTTCCCTTTCACAGCCACTTTTCCTCCTCACTATCTCAACATTCCTCCTTTTCTCTGCCCTTCAACCCTTCTGAGTTCCCCTCCTCTCTCTCCATGGGGGGTTGCTTCTTCCCTTTCAGTCCCCTGCCATCTCCCTTTTCTCTTCCCCTCCTCTCGCTGCTTTTTTTTTTTCTTCCTCCCTCTCCCCGGCCACTCATCTGTCTCCACAGCATGTGTTTGCCTTTCACCAAATTTCATTCAAAGGAGCTGAGCAGGACAAATGAAGGAGCCAAAAACACTAAGATGTGATCGGAAAAAAGCAAAACAGCAAACAAAAGATAAACTAACAAACCAACTCAACTCAGACCATCAATGACCACACGGCATCTCTCTCTCCTTTCTTCTCATCCTTTCTCTTTCCGTCCTCGCTTTCCCTTTAAAGGTTACCTTTTTTTCTCACTACTTCTTTTCTGAAATTTTGCGCTTTTTGTTGTGCCTCAACTCAAACGAAAAGGCAAAAAGGACTAAAACAAGACGAGAAATACGAGCTGAAGCTGAGAGATGTCAAAGGAATAGGACCAACAGATTAATATAATCTATCAAAGGCGCACAGTCCATTAGAGCAATGATTCCCAACCAGGGGACTTGTACCCCAGGGGGTACTTCTGCAGTTGCCAGGGGGTACGTGGAAAGATTGCAGAGTAGCTCGAGTAATTTGATGAAGTAGAAATCTTGATTTGATTTAAAAAATATGCCCACTTATCGAGTCAGCTTTAACACCTGAACACCACAGGTTGTGCCTAAGAGAGTATGACAACTAGTTAGCAACGCATGGAGAGGAGCTCAGTGAAAAGCTAAAAGGGAAAAGGAATTAAAAAGTAAGTCATAAACTGAGGATGTGTTGGTAATTCGATAACTGACTGAAAAAGCTAACAGCAATGGACACAGAATTGAAACAGTTAGTGTGAAGCAGTGGATAAGGTTGAAATAGCTAATAGTAAGGGATGAAGAGTTGATGATGGGGTACTTGGGTTCATGTGAGCAGAGTGGAACAGCTGCAAACAGATGCCAGATTTGTGTGTAGTTTACCTTTCCAAACTGGTCGAAGTAATGCTTCACATCTTCAATGGTGGTATTGACTGACAGTCCACCGACAAAGATCTTCTTTGTCCTGGTCACCAGCTAGCAACACAGAAAGAAGAAGAGGAAGAAGAAGAAGAAGAAGAAGAAGAAGAAGAAGAAGAAGAAGAAGAAGAAGAAGGCATCGTTTACCTCTAATCACATTAAGCGGGTGTAGATGGCTGTGATATAGAGACTTGTGTTTGTTGGTGTTTATCTAATCTCAGCTGTTTCTAAAGCTCCTCTAAGCATTCAGCCTGTTTCTCTTCAGTTTAAGGTCTGTTACATTAATGGAGAGGAGGTGTGTGAGTGTGTGTGTGTTCGTTCAGGTGACTACTGTGTGTAGGTATCCACCGGTGTGTGGGCCAGCACAAAAGTGTGTGTGTGTGTGTGTGTGTGTGTGTGTGTGTGTGTGTGTGTGTGTGTGTGTGTGTGTGTGTGTGTGTGTGTGTGTGTGCATAAGATGCTGCCTGTTGATGGTCGGGGGTTGGGTGGGGTCAGGGTACGGGGTCACAGTGTCAGGACAGACAAGTGGATTGCCGCTCCTCTTTGGTCACTGCCTGACTCTAATCCCAGCCAACCAGGGCTGAGTGATGAAGGGTGACAGATGACATCATCTCTACTCCTCCTTGCTGTTAACCCTTTCGGGGTGCACTCACCTTCGGCTGAGCCCGACGGGGAAACGCCACCTTTGGGTCGATCTGTGGGGGAGAGATGAGTTGAGATGAGCTTTAAAGTGGTAAAAATGCTGCACACATGCTACGACATCCTACAGGGGGTTTGGTTCCAGTCTTACTGACTGATGAAATGGGATAACTGTGAGAGGATATTTCGATATTAGTAAGCTATTTGCTTTACCTTCTCCTTGTACACAGACTCACACACCCCACCGTGATAAGAATTACATTAACAATCATTTTTTCTTCATTTTATTCTGGTCTTATTTAAAGCCCAATTTATGGGAAAGTGGTCTATCAATATGGCAACCCTTGCTCAAACAAAAATGCATTGTTCTTAAACCAAACAAGGAAATATTTCAGTTTTGATCTCTTATATGGCTGTGCATGAATGAATATGGATTTCTTTAGTTTACAACACATATCACAGATACGGAGCGGATGAAAAGCCATTAAATGCAACATCTAAGAGTCCCCAAAAAGAAGTAATCTGTCATTTTCTGCAACATGTGACTAGTTGAAAATCTGTTTTTAAGAAATGTTTGAGAAATTAGGAAAAGTCATGAAGTACCCATGTGTAAAAACAATGTTTAAATGTTTTTGAGCAACAAATATTAAGGTTTAAAAAAAGGATTTCCTGTCTCTTCTGACACCCACCATTAAAATGCCCCCCCTCCTAAGTTTCTTTGAGCAAAGGCACCAAATCTCTGCTTATCCCACATGTGTTGTTCAGTCGCTGATCCTGTGCTTGTGTAAACTGAATTGGATTCGGGGTGCCAATGAATCATCACACTGTTAACTAAGTAGAATTAGTTACAACACAGAGTCTCTAAGTCTGAGCCCATCTGAAGGCCTGCAGGTCCAAAAATAGAACATATGCTAATCTGAGAGTATATGTAGTAGACCCTTGTTTATGCAAGTCCCAAAAAATCCAAACACACCAGCCAAACAAACAGGCGTGAGGAACAAAATACACAGTGAGACGAGAATATGTACATCCACAAACTGACACCACTAAATGCATCAGAGCCACAGAACGAGACGGAGCGTGGCCGTCTGGAATCCAAAATGAGCAATTTGATATTCTGAATACATTTCAGATGGATATATATATTTTAAATCTCACAAATCCAGACAACCTCCATTTTGGATTAGCCAGATTTGACTGCATCCATATTTCTCCCAAGTGGAATGTCTCAGCAGTGGTCAAGGTTACAGATAAAATTAGAAGCAAATGAGTTTTGAATGAGCTGGCCTTTAATAATGCTAAATATGCAAAGCCTGGCCTGGCATTTTAAATTTGTGAAGAATCTCGTGTTATTCTCACTCAAGCCAACGAGAGAGATGATTTTAGGTCACAGGACCTCGTAGTGTATTATGGTCTTAGAGTTCCATCTTTGTTCTAATAATTGGATGTGTGAAGCAAAACCCCTTGTGTCTTACACAGCCGCCATCAGAGGTATTGAATTGATATTGGCAACTAAAAGGAGCCTATCAAATGGCCAGAAATAAGTACTTATTATGTGAATAATACACACAATACAAGGGAGGGTGTTCATTCAATATTCAAGCAATCCTTTCATCTCTTTCCTGTGATAATGCCCTGCTTCTGATGACAAATCTACAGACAAAAATATCCCACGAGGACCTTTAAGAACCTCAGATTTAACACTGCTTCAAGAGCACAGCGCTGTGTAACTAAGATGCAGCTGCAGCGTCCTTGGAAAGGATTGCAGAAGGACTTTGCACCTTGAAGTGGGACACAAAGACGAGGAGAATCATGTCACCTCCAGCTGGTCTGAGCACAAAGACAAAGGTGACAAGGACACGCAAAGCCACCGGCGAATATCGGCAACAGCAGTGCAGCAACAGAGAGCGCTCGCAAACAATGACAACACAGCATTTCTTACAGGATCTGTGCTTTGTGGGCCAAATGCTACATTATAGATGTGTGGCTTTATACTGTAGGATTACTAGCAGTGACTTTTGTTAAACCTGCTTTTCACCCATATAAAAGATGAGAGCAAATGACACAAATACTGTGAATGGCTGCAGATGAAGCCATTTCTATGTAAGACCTCTGAAGCATAATACAGCGACAGAGTCACTAGAAGACTACTACAACAGACAGTAATGTACCTTGTCATGAACAAATGTTGCATTGTGCCACATTTTCCTGTAAATACTGTATACATTTTTCTAATAACACATCCTAGCTGGTGTAAAGTGGGAGGAAAATTCAGCCAGCACGTCCGGCGTTTCCTCCAAACTGAAAGTGCGAAGAGGAAACAGCCTCTTGTGCTCAGGTCAGCCCACCTGCCTTTAACTGTTTTAACTAGAGGGCAGGTGCTGTCCTGAGGCGATTATATGGCAGACACACAGCCCATGAGCTGACAATGACAGCAGCCAGAAACCAGCTCTCATGTCTGACACAAGGCTGCAGTCACGTACAGTGTATACAGTGTGTGAGGAAGGTGGTAGAATATTCCCAAAAGAACCAGTTTCTACAAGGTGAGTGCGTACGAACACAAACAACCAGCAGCCCTTTCACTAATTTAACAGTAAATGTTTTGAAAAGCAGTCGCGTCTTTGTAAGATCTATTTCTTCTTCTTCTGCTTGGAATCTGTCATTTTTATGTTAGGAGCAGCCAATCAGTGCACCTGTATTACATCACAAAATCCATATATATTATGATATGTTTACATGAAACCTTTTTTGTCTTAAGCGGAAAATGAAGCGCCTGACAAATCTTGGTATGAATCTTGTGAACACAATGTAATCAGAGACATCAAAGACACAGATACCATAACAAACGTACACGTCTCTTGGCACATTTCCCACCCATATTTCACATGCTGTCAAAACATCAATATTTAATAGTTTTTAAATGATCAAGACCTCTTACAAAACAGCCTAAAATACAGAAGGTTACCAGCTAGACTAGGTTAGGCCTAATGCAATATCTGTAGTAGTGCTACTACGGCTACGGTCATGCCATGCTGTTAAAAAATCATTCCACTTCAGCAGAATAACAGAATATATCTAAGATGTAATTTCTACATCTGGCTGTACTGAGAGGAAGGCTGTAATAAATGAAAACTAAAGCATCTATCAGACTGGCGGATTAGCCTCAAGGGAGACAGATAGGCCACAAAGCAAAAAGTAAAATGACTTAGCCAGGTCACTGTTTGCAACACTCAGAAATAGCTCTTCAGAGGCTTGACATTGAGAAGTGGCTCTGCGATGTACGTAACAGTCCCAATCAGCAGCCCCAAGCAGTGGTGAAAATGTGGCTACTCAAGAATAATGTTAAAACCCTTTCTAGGACGAAAAGATTGCTCTTCCCAGACTGACAAAGAAGAGTTATGACTGAGTGTTCGTGAAATGGTCTGACTAACATCCTGCTTCATGACATCCAACCTCCGCTCCATCTAGGTAGCATAGTGACGGCAGAGCCTACAATATGATTTAGGTGGTTTAGCTTTTGAGACTAGACTAATCTACGACCAATAGTCACCTCACGTGGCCCAGCGCGTCCACCAGTGTTACAAACTGGAAAACAAAAATAAAAAAAACGTCAAATCAATAGAGAGAGAGAGAGAGAGAGAGAGAGAGAGAGAGAGAGAGAAAGAGAGAGAGAGAGAGAGAGGGGGCGAAAGGAAAAAGAGTGTGAAAATGAGAAAGCACAGGGAGAAAGAGAAGGCATTCATTTGGAAAACAGAGTCAGCCCATGAGAAAGTGGGCCTGTCCAGTGTAGCGGTGCAGCGGGGCCGTCCCAGCAGGCAGCCCCTCTGATTTCATTAATTAACAGGACAAAGAGTACAAAACAGATGGGCCCGTAGAGGAACTGGGGCTCCCGTGCTACCCCCACAGGCGCACATACACTCCCGAGCACCCACGTAATGTAGCACAAACATAAACACCAACACATGTGCACAAAGTGACACATCTATGTAAGCAACTCGGCAACATGAACAACACGCACACAGACTGATCCACCTCGCCCGAACGGCCGACAACAAGTGTACCGCCATCATGCATGTAGACGTCGAAGCTCTGACGCACTGGCCGACCTGCCAAGACATTCTTGCAACAAAATGGCAAACACCCACGCTGATAAAAAGACACCGCGGGCTGCCCCATTATGGCAATATAATCAATATAAGCTAAACAAAAAGCTATAAACAGAAGAGCAGACAAAAGGACTTGGCATGTCAGTGCATGCACACAGAGTGAGAGGGAGACTTGGTTTGGGCTCAGGCCAGCAGGGTCAATCTGCACAGCTGAACAATGGCACAGTAATTAGTTAACGAAGCTCACTAATGAGGACCCCCCCAACCCAACCCCACCCCTATCCCTGTAACCCTGCTAGGGTGCCTCGCCAGGGCGGGTGTGCGTGGTGGCGGCAGGGCGGTGGTGGGGAGGAGGGGTTACGCACATGTAGCATGGAGAGAGAACCCTGTATCCACCTTGAGAGCAAGTCCAGGCTTTATCCCTGGATCTGAGGCCGTGCATGGACCTCGGAAACCCAATCCAGTTTGTTTCCTTCAATCCGATTAGTTGCTTTTCAGATCCATACTAATTACAGCACGGGAGCCGGGCCTCCCTCTCTCTCCTCTGCTGCACCTTCTCCATCCCCCTTTCCAGTTTTGTCCACGTCAGCATTAACAGCTAATCTCCAGTCAGGAGCGAGGAGCTAGGGCTAGCATCTCCACTAACCAGGTGTTAGTAGGCATGGCAGACTGTGGTGCCAGCGGTCCACAGAGGCCGGTGCTAATATGAGTTGAAAGAGACGAAAGCAGCTGCATTAGCACCATGCTGATGGCTGCTACTGCTCCATCACATGCATTCGTGCAATTACCACCTAATGTGACACACTTCGACGAGGCGATTCCTGTTTGATTGGTGTTAAAAATGAAAAGGAAACGCAGAATCTTGCCAATATTCCTTATTTTTGCCTTCTATAAAGTGATGTTTTACCTTTTAAGCAATGTTAGCTCAGTCTTAGCATTTTAAGAGGTTATTTTAGGACACAGCCCTTTCAGACATAACAGTTACTAAGTTATAAGACATTATTAACACATCGCCACTGAACGCATCATTTGTAAGCGCTGCCGCTGCAGCGAATACAGCTGAAGTTTATTTATCAGAATGAAAACGATGCACGACAGTCCATCATCAGCAAAACTGCTCTGACTAATCTGACATCAAAAATCACATAAATGGGCCTTTGTCTCGTCTGAAAACTCTCAGAACCACGGCACAAATAATAACTGGGCAAAATCTAAACTCGCCCCACACTAATCCCAGCGAATGAGAAGCGGTAACATTTCAGAGAATATCTGGCCTCCTCTTTTCTTCTTCCCGTAACTGGTTCCAGTAAAGTATCTCTCAGAGAAAACAAATACCAGTTGTGCCCTTCTTCTCTGTCCAGGGAAATACAACAGCACACCACTGCCCCGGGGCCATCCTCGGCCCCGACAGGAAATCTAACCTCCAACCAAAACAACAGACCTCACTCTAAAAGCAACCGACAACCTCTTATTTGTTGCATTTACATGTTTAACCACACAGGTACTGACAGTAACTAGAATGTCTAATCAGCATTTAGTATGTGGTTTTTGCTTTCTGAGGGTGGATGAAACGACACTGGATGTGAGAGGACTGTCAATGTTTAATACCACATGTAACCAGTGGCATGGACCTTGCACCACTACGGTAGTTTACTTCTCACCCTGTTGCTCTGCTACACCCCTTTCATTCCCTTCCTTGCTTCAGGCCTTACTGCATCTTCTCTCACAAACCAAAGGCTCGGTATAAAAAGAAATCAGAGCATTGAGTATTCTTCCTCATGCCAGGGAGGAATGTCTTTCTCACATCTCATGCTGATCAAACAATAGTTTTCCTCCTCTCGCCGTGGAGGGAGGGAGGGGAGGGGAGGGGAGGGTAGGCCAGGTGTGAGAGAATACAGGAATAAATACATTTAGATAATCATTCGAATGGAGCAGGTGTTGGGAATGTTGGAGAGTTTGGTGCCATAAAGATTCGCTAGTTGTTACAAACATTCAGTCCAACACCACAGAATTTGGCCCAAAGCTGCTGTGTGTTTTTACACAAAATCAACTCTTGAAAGGCTTCAGCTATAACGATTTACAACCCCAAAAAAGTGGAGGCCATATCAGTTAACACAGCGGTTGGAGGTAGGAAGGAGTCGCTTAGCTGCTGCGCAACGCTTGCTCATTTTGCATCAGTGATATTTCGTGTATTGTGGTAGAATTAGGCTAGAAGCAACAAACAACACAGTCTAAGTCATTGTTGTCGTTAACGGCACAGCCCTTGTAAATCTGAGAGATTTGCAACCATACGGGAGTAAAAGAAGAAAAAAAAAGCATGGGCTCTTATTTCCAAAATGGAACGACAAAATGGCAACCATACCCGTGTTTAAACCGCCCGGTTGGATAAATGGTACCACGGCGTGCTTCCCCCACAGCCTGCTGCCACAACAACCTGAGCAACCAAAGCTGCACTTGAGTGGGGCACATTATTATTGTTTAGCCTTGTGCTGTATTTTGGTTTATAATAGGGCAACGCCTAACCCCACCAGTGGCCTGCCAAGCTGAGCTTCCAAAAGCCTCTGCCTTTAAACCAATGGTCACATCACACGCACACACACACACACACACACACACACACACACACACACACACGGCCTGGCTCTCAAAGACTCAGGCAGCACCTAGTTTTAATAGGTAATATGACTCACTGAGTAATACTTTACAGTTGCTCAGAACTTGCTTCCAAGCTACCTGAAAAATGGACAGATTACCAGCAGAAACACTCATTTTGTCATGAAAATTACAGCAACCGTGCAGACTTTAGAAATGCACCTAAAAACACACAGATACACACACAGGCTGAGGATAACGGTCTGTCATGACACTATCTGTGTGTGCGTGTCAAAGCTCTGCAGCCCAACCGAGCAGACTGTCTTAAGTTAATGCAAAATAGCTGAGAAGTTGTTATGGAGACATAAATCCCATCAGGCTGTGCAGCTACGACACTGTCTCCAGTGGCCGGCGTCACCCCCAGCAACAGGCTTGCTCCAACAACTAACCAACTCTACCTTTCTCCACCCCTGAGCTCTGCTGCCTCTCCGAGCCACACATTTTCACTCTCAAATGATCCTATTGTGTGTGTGCATGTGTGTGTGTGTGTGTGTGTGTGTGTGTGTGTGTGGTTAGCAAAGGCCACAAGCTGGCGAAGACACACCCAGTCACCCATCTCTACAACCAATCTACATGACCAAGACAGCAGCATTCACACCTTCATAGACATTTAAATCTGAGTCAGCAGCTTTGAAACTCACCAAAACTACGAGCCGCAGGGATCCACACACACTTTCACGGGGCCACTCGTGTATCTGTGCTCTGACCTCTGCTCGGTGACTGATTTGTCCCATTTACCGCATTTGAATTTTGCAGCGTGGGAGGGGAAATCACAGAGAAACCCCCTCCAGATCACAGCAGTTCAAACAAACCTCAGCATCACTATTTAAAATCAACTCATTTTGGACCTCACAGGCTTCCTCCCTGACATCATTTGCCACAACTGGTTCCTTCCCTCCAACTTTTTTTTTTAATCTGCCAGTAGAAAACGGTTGCTGTTATTTTCTATGGAGGAAAAAAAAACTTGCTTGCTCTCTTCATAAACCCTTTGAGGGTTTTGCAGGGGCTCCTACCCCATTCAGGTCCCCAGGTAACCATGGTAATGAAGACCAAGAAAGAACGCTTTCATGTTGGCGCCCTGAACCGGGATTTGGAGGGGGAAATGAGCAGAGAGAGGGGGAGGAAGGGGGGGGGGACTCCTCAACTTTACAAGCCATACGGTGGGAGGCAAAATGCACTGAGGAGGGGAAAAAAACACGCTGCACGGAATCCGAAAAGTTACCCCAAACAAGTCCCTGGCAGCATCCAGCCCTTCTGAGGCGCAACTCACCGTTTTGGAATCCAACTCGTGTCTGTTTTGCGCCAAAACCTTTTCCACGCCGGCTTGTTCTGCGTATGTAACGAACCCAAACCCCCTGCAAAAGAAAAAAAAAAAAACGAGACAAGAAAAGCAATTCAGCTCCCGAAAAAAATCAGAATGCAAACTCACGGCACCTTAAAAACAAGTCTCATGGAAAAGCATGGAGAGCGCGAGGCATCCAGTGATAGGACGGCGGAGCGCACACGCCTCCTTCTTACCTCGACCGCTTGGTAACGGGATCCCGCATCACCATACACTCCTTCACCTCGCCGAATTTACAGAAGTACTCCTTCAAGCCCTCTGCGAAGACAGCAAGGGAGACACGGTTAAACACATCCAGACATTAGACGCGAGTGTATCCCTACAGGCCCTGGCGAGGTGATGTGCTGGCAGTGGCTGGAGAGAGACAATGGGGTCGGGCGGACCACGTTGTGTTTGTGTCCCTCCAGAGATCGTACACGGGCTATCTGGCCATTCAGCATAATAGCCCATTAGGCCCTGCGGACCACAAACAAAGCTGCACTTGGTGACGATCGCTGTTTTGACACGCAGCAGCAGCGGCGGCGGCGGCGGCGGAGTAATAACACGGGCCATCGCAACAAGAATAAACTGTATTCACGCACCAGCCTGCGCTCATGGCTCCTAAAATAAATGAATGGATTCATCGGAGTGCAACAATAAGGAAAACAAGACGCGAGCGCGGGCATCGATACGAGCCGAACTTCTGCTTTAACGCTCAATAATCGATCACTTTTACTATAAATGCTGTTCCGTAGCGGCGCACAGGAAAAAGGCAGACAAAGTCGCTGAATGTGCACGCGTTTCCCGTGTTAATCTGCTGCGTCTCGGCAAGTCTAAATCCTAAGAGCTGATCCTTAGTGAATAGGAGGCTTTGATTTAACTATTTACAGTGTTTCCCCTTAACTTCAGGAAGCCTCATGGGTAATATGGGATGTATTATTACGCCGAAATGTGGACAGAGGAAAACAGGAGGCAGCCAGAGGCTTTCATTGAGACTTATTAAAGTAGCGTGCGGGACAGCTCACCTTGTGTTGTCTGCCAACTCAGACCCCCGATGAACATTTTGCTGAATGAGAGAAACACAAGCCGTAAGTCACACAGAATAACACGCGTCTTTCACAGCACAACACGGGCACATGCAAAGGGGGGAAACTGGGAGGAATTGTGTGTAATACAGCATCAATAAAGTAAGAAGAAAGCATCGGCCATGTTGCGAAGTCACCAATGGGCCAGTCGGGCCGTTATAATCCCCTAGAGGAGGAAAAAAAGGAGAGGATTTTCCAGATGATGCGGGAGAAGTTGCAATGTGGCCTTCTGGAGGGAAACCGAGACAAATAAACAAACAAGAGGGGAGAGGGGGGGAAACACAAGCGGAAAGCGGCGGCGCGTCTGTGTCTCCTCCGCTCAGTGGATCCATCCTACACGTACAGACACACACACACACATACACACACAGCGTGCTTGTCTTTTGTCTCGGCGCGGCTCCGCTCCCGCACTGAACTCAACTAAAGTCCAAGGTGAACTCAAACCGGGCCGAGAGGCGAGCTAGAGGCAGGCGGGCGGGCTGAGGCTGTTACCAGGGGTCGTGGGGGGAGTTGTCCGTGCTGGAGGACAGGCTGCTCTGGCTCCCTTCCGTATCCATTCTGCTCTCCGCTGGTATATTCCCGCACTGTGAGGCGAGGAGAGGCAGTGAAGCTCCACTGCTGCTGCTGCTCTCCAGACTCAGGGGCGGGCAGCCGAGGTTGGGAGGGAGGGAGGGAGGGAGAGAGAGAGAGAGGAGGGGGGGCTGGAGAGGTGGGGGTGGGGTGGTTAAAGGGAGGAGGGGTGAGCGAGGAAACACACATACACACACATGCATGCATACACGCTCAGAGAGAAGCTCCGCCTCTACCTCGCTTTCCCGGAGCCTACCCGGGCCTCGGACCTCCCTCCCTCCCTCCGCGCTGCACGTTGCCTGCCTTTATTCACGCTGCCACTGGCGCTCTCTCCGTAGTGTTTCCCCGCCGCGCTTGCCATTGGTTGATCACATCAGCATGGCCCATTAAAGCATTTTGAATGTTTGGTGACCTGCAGTAGCTTTTTTCTCCTCTCTGTCTCTATTCCGTGTCGTAAAATGCAATGACAGCAGAGAAAAGATGAAGATTTTACAATAAAAACATGGTGGGCAAATAAGAAGATGCACCAGGTCGGTGAGATGAGGCATCTGAAACCAGGATACTTGCTCCCTGACCTGGACACCAGATTACATAAAACAGCTGGATGGATAGCAAGTCACATCTGTAGCTTCAGAGCATAGAGGTCAACACAGAGGTCTGTCCTTTGACAAGGTTACGTCATGCCATGTCATGTTATGTTGCATTATATCATGTTATGCTATGAAGTTAAATGAGATGTGATGTGATTTAATATGATGTGATATTATGTTTTCATATATGATGTAATGTGATCTCAATGTAATGTGTTGTGACATGTTCTTATGAGACATAATATGACTGGGATGTGATTGTTATATATGACGCGATATGAGTCGTGATGTCATATTATGTGATCTTCTACGGTGTAATGCAATGTAATGTGATCTTATATGACGTGATGTATAAGATGTGATTGTTATATATGTTGTGATATGAGTCATGATGTCATATTATGTGATCTTCTGTGATGTCATGTCATGTGATATGACTCTCACATGATGCGGAGTGATTCTATATGATGTTTTGTGAGATGTCATAGTATGTGTATTCATTGTGTTCGCTAAGTCCAGCCCTCACTGCACCCGGGACCAGATCCAGCTGTAATCCACCACATGTATTAAATTATTTTTTACATGAACATGTTCTTAGTCACCTCCTGGATTCATTTTCATCATCATCCACATTAAACCCATATCCACAAAGTCTTTCAAAGCCTAATGCAGCCCTCCCATCCATCAGTCATCTTTGTCTGGTCCAACCCTCAGCCCACCTGTTCCTGCAGCCCATCTCTCATCCCTAATCCATCACATCCAAGACAGCTGTGATCACCACCCTACATACTTCAACCAGTTCTTACCCAGTCACAGTTCAGGCCTCATCTAAACCTGGTCTTACCCACTCGCCCTCTCTCTCTTCACCCCATGTGACAGGCCGTCCTAACCAGCTAAGTGGAAGATTAGCAGCATTACCTCTCAGCCTGGGCAAGCCTGGTCAGCTGAGCAGGTTCGTCACATACCTCAGCTGCTCCATCAAAAATGAAACAAGTGCTCAGACAGTTACATGAAATGCACTTGCTTAATTCACCAGATTGTGACCTTGATACATAAACCAACATTTCAGAGCATACACATAACACAGTCAAAAACAATTTCTTACACTAATGGGATCATGTGGGTTTGGGGGCTTTTTTGGGGCCAGATTAAATGTAACAAGATGAGATTTATAATTGTCTGTAGTTTGGATACTGTAATCTGATTACAGTAGAGCAGAATTATCCTTATATGTGAAACAAGTTAGAAGTGAGACCGAATCCGAGACAGAAATGAGCCCAAAAAATCTCATTCCCTCTGCACCTGACTCAAAGTTTTTGGTAATGATGAGTTAACATTCCCAGCACCACATGATTATCTGTGCATGTGCTGGTTCGTAGATGGGCCGCAGGGTGTTTGTGTGTCTGTGTGTGAGTGTGTGTGGCAGTGGGGGAAGTCAGCGAGGGGAGGCAGATCAGGGGGAGGGTGTGACTGTGGCCTGGTGGACCATAGCGAGAGAACAGTATGTAGGACAAGGCCTCGCACTGGCTAACCTATCCTGGCTAGAGCCATGGTTGGGCGTGCTGAATTTCTGCATGCATGATCAATGGCACTGAATAAAAAAGAGAGGAGAAAGACAGCGGCGTGGGGGAAGGGACGGAACAAGTTAGAGCGATGAGAAACGATACCAGCAGAATGAAGCAAAAACACTTGGCTTTACTTTTGATGATCAAACTAACATAAAGCCAATTTTTTGCAAGTGTTTATTCATCTACAGTAACAGGAAAGAGTGAAGAGGATGTATAAAGAGACAGAGATGTCTAGCTTTGGAGAAACTTTGGCTAACTTGTCTCAGAGGCTTAAGCAACAGGTTTTCAGCTTTGTAAATCTGGTACAGTTTGCGTAAAAGCAAAACTGATACGGTTGTGTGTGCGTGCGTGTGTGCGTGTGGATGGGTGGGTCTGTGTGTGAGAGAGAGGTTTTCAGTCTGCTCACACTGCACGTTTTATTTCATCCCCTCTCCCTCCCTCTGTCTTGTTGTCACTCTGCCACCTTAAAACACTGTGATGGTCTAAGTCTTCACCGCTTTTGTTTCCTTGACCACAGCTGACCCAGAGTGGGAGCCCATTGTCTTCGAGCAACCTTTGACCTGCCAGGGCCTGGGACCTGCTCTCCACCACCCTCGAGGCGGTTTGAAAGAGAGCTCAGAAGAGGAGTCGAGAGAAAAGATCTGGAAAGGCAAATTTTGACTGGCTAGAAGCTGTGGCTCTGTCAGCCTTATGCTTCAGCTTTTAGAGCCAGAAACCATCATTTGCATGTGATGCAAAATGGAAAGGAGCAACAAGTAGTTCCAGGAAGACCTCATTGAATTAAATACCAATGGATTATGAAAAAGGATATAAATGGAATGTTTGTCGATGGATAAAGACTAACAGCAAAGGCAAAAAAAAAAAAAAAAAGCCTTTTAAAGCGGAAGCCAGGAGGCCATTTTAAGACACTCCATTTGCTGTGGGTGTTTTTTCCACCTGGCAGGTGGCGAGCCAAAGAAATCATTACATGAGAGAGGTGAAGGGAGGAAACAAGCACACCTGTGGTTGCGCCAGGAGCCCCACCTCCGTTCTCCGATCACAATCCCTCACCCCCCAAGGGAAGGTGTGGCGAAGGTAGAGAGAGAGAGAGAGACAAAGGGAGGAGAGAAAGGGAGAGGAAGGAAGAGATTGTGTGGGAGATTTACAGGCCTCTTCAACAGTTGACTGAGGGCTGAGTTAACCTTTTATTAATTATACACACACAAAACAAACTGGACTGATGGTGGTGGAAGGATCCCAGAGGCTTCCAAAGGCGGCTGTGGGCTTCCTGCGAACACAAACAGGCCACAACCTATTTACCCTGATGACACAGGACTATTTCTGTCTGTCGGCTGTACGAGTGCAAGCAGCAGCAGCAGCAGCAGCAGCAGCAGCAGCAGCAGCAGCAGCAGCAGCAGCAGCAGCAGCAGCAGCAGCGGCGGCGGCGGAGATCTACGCTGTAATACCACACAGACGGTTGGGCGGACAAACACAGGGAAACACACACACACACATGCACAGGAGCCACACAAAGGCTTCTGGTTGCAAATCAGCAGAGACCTAACACTTAAAGACAGATTGTCAATACTGCACTTGCCACCATGGAAATTGGTATGGGAATCACAGTTTGTTAAAGGACTGTCTATCCATCACTGCTGTACTGAGTGCATTATTAACTCCCAGATAGCTAATTATCTGTTATCTCCTGTCACATCTACAAAGCTCTGCATGGCATGACATTAAATTACAGCATCCATTCAATCCAAAACGAGATGTTCATTGAAAAGTGACGCATACATTTTTCTTGTTTGACGCTGAGAGTGTATTAAAAGGTAGCAATGATGACGAATGAGCTTTTGTTTTTACCTCTTCATTGATCCTTATTATTCATATTTACACCATCCTCTGTGTCTGCTGCTGCGCATCTGCCCTGACCTTTTTTTCACGGGTGAGATGATGTCACTGAGCAATTGCTGGAAATGACATCATGACACATACAGATGGAGTCACGACCATCTTTGAGACCGTCGTCGTGCCAACCTACAGGAGAGGGCTGCGCCGTGACTCATCATCTCTTTTTCGGAAGACGTGGTGTGGCTAATGTAGTGTTAACACATGATGGGTTTCACACCGGGGCCTCAGAGCAGGACAGAAAGAGAGAGAGAGAAGGGGAAAAGGAAAGGAAGGGAGAGTGAGACAGAGGAAGAAAAAATGAGAGGATGAGGATGTGTGTTTATGTAGGAGAGTGGACGAAGTCGTGAGGGTGGTCCAAGAGAGACGCTGTTGTTGGTCGCAAGAAATCCATACTACCTCCCTCCAAAGTATCTCAGACACACAAACTCTCTCACACACACAGGAACAAGTAGAGTTGCACTGCGTCCCTGTATCTCTTTTAATCCTTTTTCCACTCCCCCCTCCATTTCTTTTCACAGGACCTATCAACGCCATTCCTGGCTGCTATTTATAGGAGACCACTGTCCCCCCCTGTCCCCCTGCCTGAGTGTAGATCTGTGTGTGCGAGTGAGTGTGTGTGTATGTGTTTCAGGGGAACCTCAATAAACCAGTGCTTCTCACTCCTAATCTCAATGTGGTGTTATTCACTGAACAGGATATATGGGAAAGCCAGTTACAAAGATAGGTGTGTGTGTGTGTCTGTGTGAGCACGTAGGGGAGGGGTGAATGAGGCTGATTTATCCCACCTGTCCAGTTGTTTCCGGTGCTCGCATGTCAATGCACGACTGACTGCTGAAATGTATCCCACGAAGGCCTGGGAACACACAAATCATCCCTGGAAAGTTGGAAAATGTGTGTATTTATGGCCGTGAATGTGTCTGTGTGCGTGCATATGCTAATTGTAAACACACAAACAGGATATATTGAGATTTGTGTGGTACCGACACATGGTTCAGTACAGTACAGCTGCTTTACTTGCGTGCTGGAGTGTGCAGGCCCGACAGCCTGATGGAAGGCTGTGGTCATTGATTTATGAGCTCACAGTGAAATTGTGCCCTGCTTTGTGCTCTAATCAGCTACAGACGTATTAGATCTTCACACCATTCATTTTGATGTGTTTTAAAGGGTTATGTCACTCGTTGTGTGGATCCAACTTATGGATGCCTTTTTTTAGTGATGTCTGTTTGAAGCTTTCGATGATCAACTGGGAGATTAGCGTAGCTTAGCTTTGTTGCCTGAGGTCTATGGTAGTAAGTTCAAACTTCTCTTTATAGTGTCTCTGTTCATAAAGGTGCTATTAAAGCTGCACTAATCAATATTTTTACACGAACAACATATCAAACGTGATGTGATAATTAACAGAGACAAACACACACAGATCTCCACCCAACTCTGCAGTCCCCCTCATCTTGGCTTAAAAACGTTAATGTTAGCATGTTTCAGCTCATTGTTCTGGTTTTACAGCCTGTAATGTCTTCAGCCTCTTTCCTCTCAGGCATCTGCTCTACATGAAAAATCTCTGATAAACCCTCCACCCGCCCAGCATCAAGCGGCAGACAGATAAAATTAGTGACTAGCTGAAGCTGAAGCTAAAAGAATCAGGTAGCTTTCTCAGGTGTTGGTGGAGACCAAAAACAGAGTGTGAATATAAAGAGTGTGAATATAGAGTGTCTGGTGATCACAGACACAACTCCAAACAAATGCTAATGCTGCTCTATACCTTCTACCTCACCTAAGTTTCCAACAAAATCATTACTGCGGTAAAGAAACAAATTTAAATTTCTGACCACTTCCTGTTTGTATGGGCCAACCACAGATGCAAAAATAAAGATTCCCAATTGTATTTTAACACTGGAAACCTCATCAGGCCATTAACAGCATTCTCACAGCAACAATCTCATCATGCAATGTTTTTGATTGATGGCAGTCATTGATTTAAAGGTAATTAAATCAACAGTGTAACAAAGAAAAAACAGCTCATTGTAAAGAGGAAGTGACAACTGATACTGCTTGACTACATACGACTGGACGCGTCAGTGAGAACACCAAAATGTATATACAGACAGAACTGAAGCAGGAGGCAAATAGCAAATATTTAGTTGGAGAAAAGATGCAGGAAAGCATCATATAAAGAAAAGGAAAAAGAAACCAAATGAGGAGAAAGAGCGAGGAAAAAGCAGAGGGTTTATGTACGCTTATATAATTCACTGTATGTTTCTGTATGTGTGTGTGCAGCTGCACAGCGAAGTGAAGGGAGGAGAGAGCAGAGGGGGTCCATTGTGGGTCTTTGTGTGGCTCAGATTGTCCTCTTCTCTGGGAAAGTGGAAACTCAACACTCCTCTCCAGAGGTCTGGTTACCAGGTGAGAGAGGAGGAAAGAAAAGGGGAAAACAGAGCGAGGCAGGGAGAGCAGGATAGGTGTGGAGAGAGAAACAGAAAAGGAGAGGCGAGGGAGAAAAGAGGTTTTGGGCACGAGAGCTGGAAATTGAGAGAGATCAAGAGATGAACACAGCGATAGAACGAACCAGCCTGAGAAAGAATAAACAGAGAGAGGCTCAGATTTTGGCTTAAATCCCACAAGACTCCAAAAATGGATGATTAAAGTGTAACAATCCCAGACAAATTTTAAAATGTGATGCGTGCTATGCTAGCTCATCGCATGTGGCCTGTAGATTAAGTAATGATGAGGAATTAAAATGGTGTCAGTGTCACATTCTCTCTGCAGTGAAACCATACACAGACGAATAGAAAGGGATCAGACCACGACCTCATCTGCAGTCTCGAGCAAATATCAGATATGAATGTCAACATGTCACAGCATAATAAGAAAAACCAGTGCTGTGATCTTTTCCCACAATCAAACATGAAATTACACTGAAAGCAGGGGCACTCATTTATAACCCAGTTCTAACACTACTCCTCCTAGTGGCCACTTTTGGAACTTTTCTTCTTGTCCGTCGACCAAAAGCAGCTCACCTTCCTTCGACTTTCATCATCCTTAGAAATGAAACAAATACGACGCATCTTTTATCTGAAAATGTACATTTATTTTATTTTATCACTTTTTACAAACTATATATTTATATATAATACAATCACCACCTTTTACCCTGAACACCAAAGTTTACAAAGTACAAAGAGGAAGTACACTATCTAGCTAGAAGAAAGACCACTCGATTTCCAGACGTATTCCAACTTGTTTTTGATGTTTTAAGACATGCGTGAGAAAGGAATGGATCAAAAATACAGGTAATTCAACTTAAATGGGATAGAGGAACATCTGATGTGACTTTAAAATAAGGGAGCCTAACCTTTTGAGTGGAGCAAATACACCTCTGCTCCATTTTTGCCCACTTTTTTTATTTCTATCATCACATGCATCAGGATATCAGATCATTCCTGCAGCTCTGTGAAATTAAGTCTTTCAAGTTGAAATTTCCTTTTCGACCGCTCATTATATGAGGTCATGGTCTTGCAGTTGAAGGTCACAGTCACATCGTAGGTAACCGTTCACCTTATCTACCAGAGATCAAAACCTGTTAAACAGACCAAAAATTCAAAGAAATCGCAGTAATCTCTGAGACCACTGATCAAAATCTTGTACAGTACTTGATGTGTCTGTGTGTATGAGAGCGAGGCAGCAGAGGGAGAGAGGGAGATGGGACGAGGATTGCAGGAGTGACCATGTGTGTTTGACAGGAGTGTTTTTGTGGATGGTTTCTCTCTTTCTCCCCGGATATTGTCTGGAGTGGATTGTGGAGGCGGTAGCTCTGAGAACAGCTGCTTCTGACAAACACTGCGTAAACACTATGTGTGTCACTTGAGGATTGAGTGTGTGTGTGTGTGTGTGTGTGTGTGTGTGTGTGTGTGTGTGTGTGTGTGTGTGTGTGTGTGTGTGTGCGCGTTGAGGGGGTAGTGGGACACTTTTTAGATTGCTAAGAGGAGACTAACCTTCTATCTGATAACCGTTTGGTCTGTTTGAGACACGTGTCACATGGCCATTTGAGTGATGAGTCCTCTTTGGGCATAAAGCAGGTCTGTCCGTAATTAACAACAGATACATTAACCCTTTTTGAACCCTTTTCTATCAGAAGCTTCCTGTTTGGACATGGGCGCAGAGACTGATACTGACCTCCTCTGATATCAAATACACCCCCGGAGAACGGATGAATGAAATTAATCTTTACAAACATCACAGGCAACTGTCTGTAGCAGCCTGTGCATGTATGAATGAATGAACTGTATGTGTGTTCAGCCATGTGCATGCACATATGCGTATATCCAGAAATGTGACTGTGTGTGTGTGCGTGTGTGCTTGGATGCGAGCAGGCAGATATCACTGTCCTCCATTATAAGCATAGTCTGCCTTGTTGTGCATGACCAGTCTGTTCTCGACGAAATAGAAGCTGTCTGACCGGGTCTCATAAGGACACTCCACCATCTGACGGACTGAAAAACACACAACACATGCACGTCATCCATCCCAACACAGGCTTTTTAAAATATCCAAGCAATTTGAACCTACTGCATATAAGCTAAAATACCTGAAATGACAGGAGTCATTGTACTGATTAAGCTCTTGAAATGTCCAAATGCTTCAGTGGCTCTGTTGCCCAGAGGGAAGAGCTTTGGCTGGGGCCAAACAAGTGGCACTAATGTCCCTCCAGCACTAACAATTATATCACAACACAACCAGGGACGCTGGACTGGCGATTAATCAGGAAATGAGTGAGTGAATTAGCAAATATCACATAACACCAGTGGTTTTATATTAAATGTTTATGAGACAGCACTGAAGGTCAGCTTCACATTTACTTGCGTCTGTCCTAACACGATACTCACATGCACATAATGAAAGCTTTATCAGGTGCGGAGATTGTTCCTCCTCTCCATATTGAACATTTCCTAAAGCAACTGCACTGTAAAACATAGAGGTCCAAATCCACAGTCCTTGTTCCGTGCATAACAGTTTCTCAAGTTCAACTGAAGCTAATATGAGGCGTTAGCAGTCTGTTAGCCAAATCATGTGGGTATCATCCAATATTAGACATGTCAGGGTGAAATTCCCTCTTTGTGTTTTCTCCCAGCAGTGTTTCTTGGATGAACTGCAGCAGAGATATACGTCTTGGTGGTTGGTGCGCTGGCTATAAATTAAGATGATGATGATGATCGCAATAATAACAATAGCAATATTAACTTTGTTTGGATAGCACCCTTCATGCAAAGCTGCAGCCCAAAGTGCTTAACAAAACAAAAAATAAACAATAAGTTAAAAATAGCAATTATAACACAGCAATAAGAAATGAAGAAACAAACAATACAGCATTAACAAGGATACCAGCAAAGTTAGGAACACAGGTGTTTAACTTTGACGGGAGTGAGATGTGCTCAGATCCAAGGGGAGGGGGCTCCACGGTTCAGAAAGCAGCTGCGCCTGAGTTTTAGCAACTTGTCAAAGTAAGGTAGTGGAAGATGTGAGAGGTCTTGTTGGGGCATTAAAAGAGGCAGTCACTGGTATGTGAAGGTGCTAAATTATGTCAGGCTGTGTACGTAAAAGGACTTTAAAACCACCTGTAAAAGATACAGCTAGCCAGTGCAGTGATGCGAGCACACTGACCATTTCCTATTGGTCAGAATCCTGGCTGCAGCATTCTCAATCATCTGTAATAAAAGCATGAATCAGCATTTCAGCATTGTTTTGAGTTAAAATGGTGACGCCTCATATTACCCTCACATTAGCCACAGCTGAACTTTAGCCTGCATTGTGTGGATTTTGTTCCACGTGTTTTTGCAGCATCTGTCCATGGTCAGCGCGGAGTGGAAGAGCGACCAGCGGCCAATAACTTTGTCAGCTCACACACAGCACACACACATTAAACCTTTGTTTCTTAAAGACGACTCACCCAGGCTCTCCGACAGCTGAGGGAACTCGTAGATGTGCTCACAGGTGTTTCGGCTGTTTGGGATGCAGAAGCCGAAGTCAAAGTCGAAGCTCTTCAGCAGGTGATCGCGGAAGTAATGCCTCTCAATCATGCGGAAGTTGTTCAGAGGCCGGTTTCCGACCGTGAATTCCACCCTGATTGGATGACACAGAGAGAGGGGAGGCTGAGATGTATTATTACAGTCGTACAGCCCCGGTGCAAATTCTGAGCGTCTAGCTGATGGAGACAATGCCGCAATTGTTTTCATTGTTTGCATATGGGGCGGGTGGGTGTGTCTTAGGCGTATACTGCTGATGCGTGAGTCACTCACGTAGCTCCCACAGTCCTCAGCTGCAGGAAGGCTGGGGTGAACTGGTAGCGTACAAATCGGCCCGCGCTGGCGTCCACCTCTCGGTTCTCCTCATCGTCCTCTGAGGCTAAAACATAAGACATTTGGTTGATGACTCCAGGAGGTGGACAATTCTGAACCTGACAACATGCTTCGAGACGTTCATTTGAAGTTAATGACAAGAACAAGTTGTCAGCAGGGTCGGTACATTTCTTTGTCCGATACTTCGCAGCCTGTTGCCAACAATAAACAATACAAGGAGTGGGCTGATGCAGCATACCTGTATGTGGGGGCTTGGCGATCTCAAACAGGACAGTGCTGGTCTCCAGGTCTCTGATCTTAAAGCGTACGAAGTCGATGTTATAGATATTGTCCTCAGGTTTACAGAGGTACCCTGCAATGATGACACACATGATCTCCGAGCCATTGTAGTCAGCATGTAGAGCAGCTGCTTTGACAAGCACAAGGATAACAAGCAAAACACTGATCTTGACTTAATACACACATTTCGCCTGCCCACAGACACTTGCAACTTTGCATATGTGTAGATAGATAGATAGATAGATAGATAGATAGATAGATAGATAGATAGATAGATAGATAGATAGATAGATAGATAGATAGATAGATGCACACTAACCAAGACAAAGCTTTTATGACCACTGTGGGCCATTACAGCATCAAACTGGAAAACAGGCACACACAGACAATATGATGCATTAAGTGTGCTCTTTTTTAAAAGACTTTAATAAGTTAATGTCATAAACAAGCGCCCTTCTCTCATCAGCGTTAAATTGAATCTTTACAGCTTCATTTGCAGGCCTTACAGCACTGAGTGGACCACGCTGTCCTTATCATTTTTAGTGAATTAAGACCACACAGAGGGTCTTCTGCTCAGTCCTGCCAGTGATGTCATAGCAGTGCTCTGTGATGTCATTTTTTTTTTTAAAGTTTGATGTCATAGCAGGACCTCAGTACAATTAAAGTGACAGCACACAGGAGCTGTGTCTAAATCCTCTGTGTACATGGAGCTGCTTCAAAACAGAAACAGCGTTTTTCCATGAGTGACAGATTGTCATATGACGCCTGACATTTGTTCGTGCTGTCGGATATGTATTTTCTCAGATATCATAACAGATTTAATACCACATTAGTGTCAAATGGCAGCCACGGAAGCCTGCTTTACTTCTCTGTAATGTGTAGATTGATGTGCAGGTCGTAGGAGCTCGGTTACACTGTGCTCACATACTTCATTCAGCGTACAGGCAGCACATGAAGCATCATGGCTCCACGTAAACAAGAGGCTTTAGAGAGGGACTCAAACCTCGCGTAGCCAGCCGCAGTCCGAGCACGTCCTCCGGCGTGATGCGTCCGCTCTGCGTCCGCAGGTCTTCCTCCGTGACGGGCCTGCTGTCCACCTGGCTCCTCCGGGACTTCAGTCTCTTCAGAACCCCTCCGCCAGGCTTGCGGTCCCGCGGAGGAGCCGCAGTGCCGTGGTCGCCGCCGGGGACGTTGTCAGCAACAGGCGCGTCGCTGCGGGCTTTGGCTCCGCTCATCGTTCACTGCGCTCGGCTTCCCTCCGGTTCAGCGACGACCTCCCGTCTCCTCCTCTGATTAATGCTTGAAGAAGAAGAAGATGGCGTCGCAGATGTCGAATGTCGAGAGAAGTGTCGGCGGACGGTCAAGCTCTTGTTTTTGTAAGCACATGCTGTACAGTTGCCATGACAACTCGTCCTGTGAGCCAGAGGAGGGTGTGAAGTGGTTCCTGGAAACGTCCACCAGGGGGCGATGGACCACCCCTCAGCTCTCCAAGCCTGCCTGAATACACTGATATACTGGATGAACTACTACTGCTACTACTACTACTACTACTACTACTACTACTACTACTAATAATAATAATAATGATGACGATAAAACTATATGGTATAGTAATGATAAAACTGTATTGTAAGCTGCTTTGGATCCCAGCGTCAGCTTAAATAATGTAGTGTACTGGTGTATAATGACCACTGAAGCACTAGCATGTAAGCAGTATTGTAATGTTGCAGCTGGTTGAAGTATTTACTTTAGCTTTACTCTAGTAAATGTATTAAAACCAAGTACAAGTGTGTAAGTACAATCAAGAAAATGTACTTGTAATGCTAAAGTTACTCAACCCTGTTACTGTTACATTATTATATCTCATCACGTTATTACTCAGGCATTAATGTAAAAGCAGGATTTTACTGTTGTAGTTGGTTGATGTGGAACTAATATTCAACTATTTTATATGGGATTGGAACTAATGATTATTTTCATTCAGGATTGAGCTGATGATTATTTTCTCCATTAATCAGTTAGTTTGCAAAAGTTCTGATAATAGTGAGAAATGCAGTCATCAAGAGCCCAATGTGACATCTTCATCGTACAAAATTCAATATGGTTACAAATAAATCAAAATTGATAAAATAATTAAAAGGAAAAGCAGAGCATCCCCAGACCTTTGAGGCTGAAACCACAAAATACTTTTAAATGAAAAACGACTTAATTAGTATCACAATAGTTGGCACTTTATGATAATTTTGAAAGTACCTCACATTAGGACGTAAGTGAGGAAATCAACTTAGATTCCACTACTCTTTGCCCTATTGTTTGTTATATGTATGACAATACAAACCCCCCTCCAAGCCCCCCCCCAAACAAACAGTCAACAGTCAAACATACACTCGCATACACACAGAGGTTAATTGACTTAAGAAGGTTTGTCCCTCTTTGCTGAATGTCAAAGATCATTTCACTTGTTTGTGGCGTTTCCGCAGGCAACGCAAATGACGCTGTGAAGGCCCATGTGTTATGCAAATGAGTGTTGAGTGTGTGAGAGAGCCTGATGGGCACTTCCTGCTGCTAAGATGTCCCTGGTAGTCTCGGTACTCTCCGTCAAGCAGTGAGAGCTGCGTGGATCCTTTTCACTGAGTGTAAACGGGCTTCACCTCAGCCAGAACCTGTTTATCCAGTCAATTGAACTGCGCTCCTCCATCAAGCTACAATCTCTTAATGTAGCATTTCCGCTTGGGAATTTCCAAATAAGAGCACCAACTATAGAATTTTCAGGTATAGTTCTGCTGTCATTTCAAATTAATGTTGAGTGACTTCAGCCCGTTCACTTAGGTTTTTGTTTGTTTGTTTGTTTGTTTGTTTGCTTGCTTGCTTGCTTGCTTGTTTGTTTGTTTGTTTGTTTGTTTGTTTGTTTGTTTGTTTGTTTGTTATCATTATTATTTCTTGGATGTACAAAGATAGGCTTAGCTTTTCAAATTGCTTACCCACCTCAGATATTGCCACAAACCAGCAGTTTTAATTCTAATCTGGTGTACTGAAAAGTAGGCTCCAATTTTAAGAAAGCTGCATACAAAGCATTTAAGATAGACATAATATTTTCCCTATAATAACTAACCCCTTTTACTGTGAAACGTGTTAGACCCCCAGATTGAAGTATTGAAGTAAGGCAATTTATCTCCACGCACGTGGCTCCATTTTTGACAAAAAAAAACAAAAAACCAACAGATAAATAAATAAATGAAATACAGCAAAAGTACCTTCTTGGCTGCCCCTATGGTATAAAAACACGACAAAACATGATAGTCCTCTCTACAGTGGCCCAATGTTCAAGAAAACCTGATAATGTGCACTCCAGGTAAAATGGAGAAAACCTGATGCAGGAAGTGTTTCAGCATAAATGTATTATGTCTTTCTGAGCGCTGGTGCCCCACCAACGGCTGACGGCCTAAGCCCATCACTGTTGACGCCCCTGCTGCAAGAATTAAGTCTTTTGTTGAATTATCAGTCCAGTTAAGACCTTAATACAAACCCTTGTACTGACCAAACTGAATTAGATCTGAGGACTCCATTTGTAATTCAATACTGAGTCTGTGGCACTCACTGCCTTGTTTAATTTTGCTAATTCAAAAGTGACTTTCAAAAACTCTTTAATTTTGAAGTAAACACACGTCGCTTCCTGTCTAAAAGCGTCTCTCCGTATGTGACTTGACTTCGGGGCAGCGTGGCTGGACCTGAGGCGGGCAGAGGGAGTGTCTGCTGGGTGTATGAGCAGTCTGACGTCTCGTTAGTGTGAATGACTTGGACAAAAAAAAAAAACAAAAAAAAAAAAAAACACTCTCTTAACAGCTCAGCAGCCGAGACGATCGCGGAAAACTGAGGAACAATTTTCTTTTTTAACTTCTTCCCGCTTCCTTCCCTCCTTCCTCCACCACCTGTATGACTGCGTGAAGACAAAAGGTAATTAAACAACAACTTTATACTGCTAACGAAGCATAAAGGAAAGTTCGTAAAGCTGATGTGAAGAGCAGGTGCACCATCTTTATTCTGGCCTTTGTCGCGTAAATATTCTGCGTAACGTTATATGTTGATTGTGAGCACACGCGTGCATGTGGACTATCCTTACGCAAGTAACAACTTGAATTAAACGTAAGTGAACTTCGTTCGTCTCTGTTTCCTTTGTACAGTTGCAGAGGATCCACTGCTGGTTCAACGACTGGGAGTTCATTGTTGACGCGGTTATAAGTGACTTATTAACAGCCCGCACTGAAACATATGTACTGATGTAACGTTTCAGGTCTGTCGTTACATTGCGAAGTTTGGCTCTCTGAGGACTGGACTGGCCCCAAACTAAGCGGTTAGCTTCTCTCAGCATCACTCGTAAATTGATAAATAGGATGGACATCATAACTAAAGGCACTGAGTGTAACGTCAGCGCAGATACGGTAGAAAAAAACGCTGCTGCAGACTGATCTTCACTAGGTCCTACAGTCCGTGAATGTGTCCTAAACAGACAACAGGAATAATCTACCCACTGCAGCTGTATCTGCCTGACACTGTTTATTTCTCAGGAATCCCACAGTTAGGAAAAGAGTGAGGGAAGGCAGATACGAAGAGGACACATCATGTCACCTCGCCGGGTGGTGAACGCAGCTTTAGGACTCCCTCTGATCCCATTACACAATGTCATGCACACCCAGAGGTGTTGTGTTGTCTGAGCAATGCAGCAGGAAGATAATTGCAAAACACACCACATGCAGAAATACCAAAGTGCACACACACACGGCCTGTTGTCTGCAATCAGAACAGTTTATGTAAAGCAGATGTGGGCTGATAACGTGAGGGTGACTGAGCGTTTTGCTGACACATTGAAACGCTCAGTGTTATACTGTGAGGCGTGGAGTGACTGGTTTGTGTCAAAGTCTTACAGGTCAAACCGGATAGTGCAAAGCCTGTGGTATTTGGTGTAACAAATTTGGTAACAGTACTGTTATCTTGTTCACACGCTGTGTCAATTTGGCCTTGTGGGGTGTGAACGTTCGCTGTGCTCACGTGACAATACTTGCACAGATGCCTGTTTGCCTTTCAGTGGTTCGGATCAGTTGGAGATCCGGTGTGATTGTGTCTTCCCTGCATACCGTCTTGTTGTTGTGTGGATGACTCATCAGGCCTGCTTCAGTCTTTGACAACATGTCTCCTACATGTCTGTTTTCATTCCTCTTTTAGTCTTTGATATTAAGTGTGGTTTAAAAATGTCACAACTGTCAGCTGGCTTTGCTGCCACTGTCAAAATCACACATTTAACAGTGTCATATCACACATCATGTCTGCAGTTGTTTGCATCTAGTACTCCTTGTACTGTATCTGAGACTTCCCTGCAGGCTGCACTTTGAAGTGATTATGAAGCTATCAGAGATCCACAGCAGAGGGTTAATAATCTGTCATTGGTTAGATATGGCAAAGTTTATGGTAGATACAATCTTATAATAGTCTAGTATTGGCACATTTTTTCATTCTGTCTATGTTTTAGTTGATAAATAGTTTGTCCTTCATAAATGTGATCGGTTATGACTGGATGATGCAGGGATTCCAGCCATGTACACACAGTTCATTTACCCGTCCTGAGAGTGACAGCTCTCTGTTCATTTAGACTGACTATAAGTCAAACGTCGGACATCCTCACATCAAATATGAGCGCCCACAGGTTACTCCTAACATCACACTTATCACCCAGGCCGACAGAATGACAGTGACAGGTCAGACCTTGACAAGCAACTGAAACATATTTTTTATTATTCAAAATCTAAAGTGAGGGAGAAAATAAGAAAATGAATCCCAGCAGGAAGACTTCTCTTAGTTTCGAGTATTTCTTTGTTTAGTTTGAGTGATTAGTTTCTCTTTGCAGCTGTGCTTTCAACAATCTTGACCGACCAGACTGATCCGGCCCTTATTGCAGCAACACAACCAACAGGCTGCATCTCGAGTGAGAGTGTTTTTTCAGTGTGAATGTGGAGCGTGCTGTATGTTGACGCTTCCTCTCCTCTTTCAGCGACTCAGTTATGGAGAGCTCCGTCGAGGCTTCCCAGACTGGTGACATCTCAAAACCCAAGCCGGCTCTGTGCCCCAAACCTCGGCTCGCTCCCAAGCCCTTCTCTCTGCAGAAGAACACCAGCATTCGCTCCATCCATGCCCCGAAGACGCTCGCTGGGGCCCCGAAGACGGCGACGCAGCAGGCCGAAAAATTAGTGCTCACCAGCGCACCCAGAGTCAGACCGGCTTTGCCCATCCTTGCTCAGCAACGCGCCGCCTCTGATTCCAAACCCGGCTCTGTGAGCGAGCTCTCCAAAGAGCAACCAAAAATAAGCAAAGAAAGCAAAGCGGTTCCACGTGGAGAAGATACTCTTGATTCTAGTGTAGCAAAATCAGATCCAGCCCCACAAACCGCTCCACCCAAAGAGACACCCCAGTCCAAGCCAATCCAGAAAGATGACGTGGTCCAGACAAACCACAAAGCATCCACAGATACTAACTCAGAACAGCAAGATGGAAAAAAGGAGGAAGACGGAACTCAGACTTCTGTGGTGCAAAAGCTTGAAGAATCAGGTAGTGACATTACCACCTCGGCCAATCCAACATATCCGCGGGGCAGCGTCAGGAAGCGGCTGCCCACAGAGCTCACCTCCAAGTTTCAGTCAGGTGGCCCACCTCTGCTCCCCCAGCCCACCATCACCGTCTCTACACCCAGCACCAAAGATGAGGCAAAGAAGCCGGAGTCTTCAGATCCAGAGCCGACCCAGACCACGCCGGAGCCGTCGAACGCAGCGAGCGATGAAGGCGGACTGAAGGAGGATTACGGTGGAGGAGGCAGCATAAAACGCAGGATCAGCCTTCTGTTTGACTCGTCATCGAGGCCAGAGGTCAAAACAAGGAGAGAGGACCCAGAAATCCTGAACGGCACAGGAGGTGTGAAGGCGAGAATCAAAAACTGGACCACTGAAACGAGCTCCGAGCGCCCGAAGGCTGAGGGGAAGCCTCAGGTTGTACCCCGATCTCGCTCTAAGAGGTGAGTGAGCCTTGTTTCACCTGTGCTGTTTGTGTCCGGGGACGTGTTAAGACATGAGTAAAAGAGAAAGCACATTCTCTCCTTAGTGCAATCAAGCAAAAGCAATCAATCCATGCTTTTAAAGTTAATGGCACATATGGCATTTGACTGTCATTGGAAAGATGCGAGTTTAGAACTGTTGAGGCAGGAACGTTTGAGTTTCTTCTTACTGCACTTTGTGTGAACCTTCCTGAGGGTGTGGTAAAATTTATGTCCTCAAATAGCAAAGTTTAGATAAGAGTGCAAAGCAGACTGCAATTTGTTTACATGGCTCACAGTGGTGAAAATACAAAAACAATGACGTCACTGTTGAAGTGAGAAGGAAATCTTCCAGATGAATTTCTCCAAAGCTGGCAAGTGACACCAAAGCAATCTGAATGGTTAGAGACAACTGGAGGAAAGTGAGAGAATGTGTTTTTTGTGGGGGAATTTGGGTGAACCAACCCTTCAAAGGAATGGTTTGACGTTCGACATCAATACATCTGAGCGCATTTGATCGCATCAGGTCACATTGATACATTAATTTTCTTTACTGCCAAGAGTTAGATAAGAGGATTGACACCTTCTGTGTGGTATCTATAGTATGGAGACAGAAGGCATTAGCTTAGCTTAGCATAAAGACTGGAAACATTGGGAAACAGCTAGCCTCGCCCTGTCCAAAACCTTCAAAACTCAGAATTAACGCATGGAGTCTGGAGTCTCTGCTGGTTCCTGGCATCCTCACTGAAATGACAAGACTCTAGGATTCACAGCCTCAGACCAAGACAGAGATCCACCATGCAACTCCTCATCAAGCCACAGCTTTTCACATTTCATTTTTTGCATAATTTAAACAAACAAAAAAGATGTAACACATGACTTACCCAGCTTTAGAGGTGCTGGGAGGCAGATTTCTAATCTAGCAGGATCATCAACAATTTTCACCTTGAACTGCTGTTATGTCTTCCACAGCTCTGAGCCAGCGACTCCTCCAGCAGCAGAGAAAACACCCAAAACGCCGCCTGTTGAACCTCCTGCAACCGGGACATCGTCCAGTCAGGCGGTGGAGCTTCCCTCAAAGGTCTCACCTGCTGAACAGCCCATAGAGACCCCAGTGAAAGCATCTAAAGATGCTCTTACTGAAGATAAATCACCGCAAAGCCCAAAAGAGGCATCAGGAGAGCACATGGAGATCAAATCATCAGAGGGTGATGTCCAGCTACGCAATCGCAGCCCATCTCCAAGCCACCCTGCCACTGACGAGGAAGACTCGGCAAGCGAGAGTGCTCAGCACGCTATGAAGAGGGACAATGTCAAACGCCGCTCTGTTCGCTTCGGCGTAGTGGAGAAAGATGATGGAGGGCCTCCAGTGATCCTGGGCTCAGAGTCCGATTCCAGCGAAGGAGAAGAAGAAGAAGAAGAAGAAGAAGAAAAAAATGCCTCTGAGGATGAAGCCGAGGAGGACATCGCTGTGCCATTGCCTGTCTACAAAAGAATAGGAATGTTTCAGAAGAAGGATGAAGAGGGACAAGAGCAAGAAGCAGAACGCCTGAAGCATTTGGAGTTTGAAAAAAAACGGAGAGCAGAGGAGAATGAACAGTGGAGACTTAAGCTAGAGGAAGAGCAGAAACAAAAAGAAGAAGAAGAGAGGGAGCGGGAAAAGGTAAGGCAGAGGAAAGAGGAGGAGGAGCGGGAAAGAGAGAGGCTGAAGGAAGAAGAAATGGAGAGAGAGAGGAAGGAGGAGTGGGAGAGAGAAAGGTTGAAAGAGGAGAGGGAAAGGGAAAGGCTGAGAGAAGAAGAGAGGGAGCGAGAGAGGAAGGAGGAGCGGGAGAGAGAAAGATTGAAAGAAGAGGAGAGGGAAAGGGAAAGGCTGAGAGAAGAAGAGATGGAGAGAGAGAGGAAGGAGGAGCGGGAGAGAGAAAGGTTGAAAGAAGAGGAGAGGGAAAGGCTGAGAGAAGAAGAGATGGAGAGAGAGAGGAAGGAGGAGCGGGAGAGAGAAAGATTGAAAGAAGAGGAGAGGGAAAGGGAAAGGCTGAGAGAAGAAGAGATGGAGAGAGAGAGGAAGGAGGAGCGGGAGAGAGAAAGATTGAAAGAAGAGGAGAGGGAAAGGGAAAGGCTGAGGGAAGAAGAGATGGAGAGAGAGAGGAAGGAGGAGTGGGAGAGGGAAAGGTTGAAAGAAGAGGAGAGGGAAAGGGAAAGGCTGAGAGAAGAAGAGATGGAGAGAGAACGACAGATGGAGCTGATGTGGCAGAGGCAGAGAGAAGAGGAAAAAGAGAAAGCAATGCAGAAAGAGGAGAGACTTAAACAAGATCAGGAGGAGAGGGAAAGAGAGAGGTTGAAGGAGGAGGAGAGGAAAGAAGAGAGACTAAGGGAGGAAGCAGAAAAACAGAGGCTGAGGGAGGAGGAGGAGGAGGAGAAGTCAATTCATGAACATGAGGAGCACAGATTGGAAGGAAAACTGCGAGAGGAGGAAATGAATAAAGAGAAAGAAAGAGAGGAGGAGTGGGAAAAGGAGTGGGTGAAGAAGACAGCGAGGTTGGGAGGAGAAGAAGAAAAAGGAGAAGAGAGCGAAAGAGAGAAAGAGGAGAGACTCAGACAAGAGGAGAGGGAGAGAGAAAGCCTAAGAGTGGAGGCGGAGGAAGGAGAGAGGCAGAGGAGGCTGAAAGAGCAGCAAGAAAAAGAAGAGGAGATGGAGAGAATGAGGCAAATGGAAGAGGAGAAACAGAGAGAGGAGGAGAGAAGGGAGGAGGAAAGGAAGAGACAGATAGAACAGGAAAGAGTGGAGGAGCTGGAGACGAAAAGGCAAGAGGAATTGGAAAGAAAGCGAGCACAAGAACTGGAGGAACAGCTCGGAATGGAGGAAGAGAGAGGAAGTGGTGGGTTGACCAACAGGGAAGGCGAGAGCGTGGTGGACGAGCCAAATTTAATCAGCTTTGACTCTGAAGATGTGCCTCAGAAGTCACAACCACCATATTCCCCCTTTGCTAAAGGGCCCACAGAGAGCTTGGTGGACTACGACGACTTCTCCGTCAGACAGCCTCCGCACGTGGACTTTGACGATTTTTCGGTCAAAACGAAGAGATGGGGCTCACGCGCTAAAGTGGAAACCACTCCAGTCATCCACATTTTGGCACCTGACCCCGTGGATAAAGAGGAAGTGGAGGTGCTGGTGCCCCTGGATGTTAGCCCTCAGGAACATCAAGTGCCTGAGCAGGTGGAGGAAGCAGACAGCTCAGAGCCCACGTCAGCCCAGGACAGTCTGGAGAGGGAGGAAGAGGAGGAGACGAAGGAAGGTGAAGCTGCAGAAGAAGAAGACGAGATGGAGGTAAACGCACCTGGATTTGTTGTTGTCAGCACCAGCACAGTTCTATGTGAAAGAGTTAATAGTTGAGTTAGTCAGAAAGGGTGAGGTGAGGAAGCGAGGCAGGAGTGGACATGTGAATGTGGTTATTTCTCCACTGAATCACATCAGCCTGGCAGCCACACACACACACACACACACACACACACACGCCTCACCTGCACCAACACACTGAGCACGAGGAAAAACATCTCACCATACTTGCTTCAGCCTGGTTCAGTCACAGCCTAAGAACTTGTGTGTGTGTTTGTTTGTGTTTGTGTGTGTGTGTGTAGGTGTGACATTGAGTAGTAAAACAAGCATGGCCTGATATCTGCATCTACGTGCCATGTGTCAGCAGTGTCATCTGACAGCAAGAGCTTAAGTCTTAGAGTACAGAGTGTTTGAGGGAGGTGAGTGTTGACGATAAAAGGACACACGTGAAACTGAATTTCTTTTCCATGTTTCACATCCATTTAGTTTCGTGCAAGGGTTGTCCGGCACCGTCAGTCAGTTTACTCCCACTTTTTTTTTTTAATGCCGGAAACAAACAGCGCATGTTCTTCTGACCTGTTCTTTGCCGCTCTAGTCCTTCCACATTTTTCAATGTAAGATGAAACATCAAAATATTCAGCTCAGTCAGTCACTTTTCTCATCCTTACCTTTCATACTTTCCGAAATATTCCAGGTTTTCGTCACTCAAATTAACTCTCGTCTTCTTTCAGCTTGACACTCAAAGTTCAAAGTTTCAAACGTTCGCAACAATTTGGACTTTCTCACATTAGTCCAGCTTTTTCGTGTCATTCAGATGTTTTACACAATGGCAGTTTTAAAGTTTAGAGTTAAGTTTCAGTGCCTCTCAGATCTTTACATCAGTGTGTATGGGGCGGAATGTTCTCAGCTCTACTGGGTGACATCATCACTGGAGTGGAGCAAAGCTTTGAGATCTTCAAAGAAACCTCACTTAAACTGCCTCTTACTCCAACCAATTTCACATTATTTTTACATCAAAACACAGCGAAAGGTGTGCTGTTTCTACACATGAAACTGTGGAATCACACTGACTCGCACATTTGGCACCGTGAGCCTCCAAGTGACAGGAGTGCCACGCAATGGCCCCATAAGCTCCAATGTAAACTGAAAAAAGACATTAGAGGAGGAGGGCAGAAACGGCGATGTTTCTACACATATTTGACGCTATACGCACAAACATCACGCAGTCCCTTCAGCAGTCTTCTCTCTCTGACCAGATCTTAACTGAGGTGATAAGATTCAGGTGTTTGAGCGAGGAGCAGGAGAAGGAGAGGTGAGCCTCAGTGAGACATCTATGAAATGAGCTCTCTGAGCCAGGAGTCAAACAGCATGGCATCACCATGGCAACCTTTGGCTACAGTTGGAGATGAGCTAATTAGTGCAGTTTGGCACGCGCACGCGCGCGCACACACACACACACACACACACACACACAGGAATTGTACATTACCATACTTATCAAGTGTTTCTCAAGTGTCTGCTCATTCAGCTTTCAGCCAGAAACTCCATTCAAAGTTCAAATGCTCCGTATCGCTCATACGTGCTGAGTTGTATTCACGTGAATTAGAGCCTTTCCCTTTCTCTTCACACTCCTTCAGCTGCTTCTTCATACAAAGTTAAGCCAGCTATGCAGTTTAGCCTCCAGCTATTAGTGAAGCAATCCGGTTTAGCTCCCATCTTACACAGTATTATATCTTTCATCCTTCATCCCTTTCCCACTTTTCCAACTGCTCACACTACTACAGCTGTTTCTCCATAGAAATTAAAGCTCAGTGAAAACAGAAAAAACATGAAAACATGAAATATTCCACATCTTCCATACATTATTGCTGTTATTCGACTTTAAAAGTCAGCAATGCAGCTTAACGTCACTCTCATCATCCAGCATTCACACTGCAGTTTCTTCAAACGTCTTCTCTAGTTGCAGTTTCTGAATCTTTCAGTCAACCGTACATCAAACTGTTGGTGTATGTATGCACACGTGTGGTTATGACAGTAACAGGAAGTGAGGTTACGACTTCCTGTGCATGTGTCCCATTCATTTCTTTCTTCTGCTTTCATTTTGTTTTTATTTTTGCGTAAAGAACACATTGGTTTCAAATTCAAAGCCGGTTTGAAAGAAAAAGACATGCTATGAACGTTTGAATGTGTCATGGATTATTTCACATGGGCGTCCTGGATGGGTTATCTCCAGCAGCTTTGGGTGAGTCTTTGCAGATAGCCCAGTGTTAGCCTGTTACGTGCTTTTTTCTTTTTTTTTGCAAAGCCAGTTCAGCAAGTGCAGCAAAACCACTCGAAAAGTTAGCTGCAATGATCACTGGCTAATTAAAGCAGCATTGAGTAGACCGTATGAGCTTTGCAGAGACAGATTGACATTTTGGGAAATATAGTTACTTGCTGTCTTAGTTTAGTTTAGAAAATCGACGCCACACTCATGCATGTATGATAAATTCAAGGCCTGGAAACAGGAAACAGCTAGCCTGGCACGGTAACAAAGCTAACAAAATCCACCCACCAGCACTTCTGATGCTTGCCAATCAATACATTTAGACAGAGCCAAGCTGGCTGTTTCCTGCTGTTCATGCTAAGCTAGGCTAGCTTTCACAGCGAACCAGCATATTTCCCAAAATGTTGAACTAGTTAAGTTCACTGCACTCAGCAAAAACTGACCTTCCTGATTCTTTTCTGATGGCACTGGAGAACCTTTGAGTGCTGGCGACTTTGACCACTTTTATCTTCCAAATCTGACAAGTATGAACTTTTCAGTAGTGCTGCTGTGCATGTGATAAGATACATAAATAACACAAGGCTGTGTGTAACAGAAAGTTTATTTTTTGCTTCAGTTGATTCTCATTCAAAGGCTCTTTGGAGTTATGATACACATGCCGTCAACAAACCACGTCTGAGTGAGCTTCTGGGTGGAACACAAATAGACGTCGTCTGCATTGTCTGAAAGAAACAGTCATAATCAGCTGGGAGTGTCATAGTCAGCTGATGTTGCAGGGAAATTTTTGTCACCTTGGCAGCGTTAGCCTTGTTATAGGTAGCAGAGTAACAGACGGTGAAGATGACTGCCTTATAAAAAGCTGACACAAAATTTAAAGTGCAAGGTCAAGTCCATTAAATGTCTAAGTGAACATCTCGCAACAGGAATGAGCAATAAAAATCAGATAATGGCAGGGAAACATGATCGCACTTTACCCTGAAAAGAGACAAGGAAGGCAAACAATTCAAGGTGAAGGCAGCAAAGAGCGAGCTATTAGAGAACATCAGCGTGAGCGAACAGCTGACGGGGCCTGCCAGTCAAGACAGATCGCTTCACCGCCTGTTCGAACATGCAACATTTTTGCAGAGTTAATGAAAACACTGAACCCTGCAGCGCTGAACACTGTGAGCGTGTGCGTGTGTCTTTGTGATATCGTTGTTCTGTTTGCTGTGTGGCGTGCACGCTTCAGCAAACAAACCAACCCACTAAAACCTGCGAGCTACTGTAAGGTGCACTGTACATGGCGACTTAACTGCTGTGAGGCCATTAGCACTGAAGCTTTGTTTGTCACTGTGTGAGCACAGCCCTGCTTTCACCACTGAGAGGTGCTGCTGCTCTTAAAAATCACACTTCCTGATTCTGCACCACAGACGCCAACACGTTTATTTCGTTACACCGGTATAATATGACCAGTATAGCACTAAAAAGTATATTTTAATAAATAACCTTTTTATGCTGCAAGAAACCTGCAGAGCAAAGACACACATGTACAGCAGAGAAAAGCTTTTTATTTTGACAGAGCAGAATGAGGAAAGTGTTTACTGAGCAAACACAAGCTGTGCAGCCAACCGTGCAGCAACATTCAGACTAGTGAGTCACAGACAGACAGACAGACAGACAGACAGACAGACAGACGGACAGACGGATGGACAGATCTTATAGTGAGAAGAGCCGAGGTGTTATGTGGTCACCGTGTCCTCATTTGGAGTCAACAGGGCAGCGTGTCAGAATGACCATACATGGTGCCCGTCTTTCTCTGTCTTGTCTCTCTACTCAAAATCTCCACCCCGTTTTGAGAGAGCCCATCACCCTCTCTCTCTCTACACACACACACACACACACACACACACACACACACACACACACAAAAGAGGATGGGCTAAAGCACGGACAAGAAAGTTGTCCACTGCCCGTTCTGTCAGTCATCTGGTGCTCCCTGTTGCTCAAACTTTCTCTCAACTTTCCAAAAGTCTTCTTGTTTTTTTCTGCTCTTCCGTCTGCCTTCACAAAGACCTGCTTCATTCAGTTACCTGCGTCTACCTATGGGAAGAGAGCAGTGGAGGGAGGTACAGAAAGCACCCTGGCCCAGCCTGCCGCACCTTCCTTCCCTCGGGATTTTCCACATCCGAGCACAGACCTCTGCTTTGTTTTGACATTCTCTGAAATCACTCAGGTCTAGAGGAGATAAAGGGGTGATCTGCCTCTCTGTACCTGGCTTTGGATGTTTGGAGTGGGACATATTTCCCACGCTGCTTCTTTTTCTCCCTCCTGAATGGAAAGTGGAGTTGTGATGTGAACTGGGACGTCGGTACACAAGCAAACAGGTTTGACTGTGGCAGATCAAGTCAAGAGGGAGACAGAGGGGGCACATGAAAAGAGGTAATCGCTCAAATTGTTTCGTGCAGGACGAAAAGCTGTTTTTTGTACTTCCAAAGCTTAGACAAAAAAGGGAATTTTTTGATACAGTCTTTTAAAGAGATGATAATGTGATGATGGGAAAGTCTTTCTTCGGGACGCTGCTGTTTAGGATGACACATCCATCATAGTGAATGCTGCAGTGGAATACTGTTGTCACAGTGCAAACACATGGCTGCTCAGAGTATTTACCTCTTGACAGCAAATAATAGACTATTCCCGGATGTTTGTGTGACCTGAACCACAGAAACATGGAGAGAGGATGGATCCCGCTCAAATGAAAGATGGACTACATCTCGTTTTGTGTGCCGTCAGAAACCTTTTTACAAAAGATAAATTGTGCTCTCGTTACCTCCTGAAAGCAAGACCACAGACCCAGCCCTCGAAATCCCTTCATCTCTAACAAAGCACAATCTCAGTTTCTCTGGTGACCCAGTTCCCATGGTGACCCTGGTGTCTGGACGACCAGCTGTGTGAACCATGCAGTACTTGGGAGGGAAACTGTCGGCCGCCCAGCTGCAGGTGGCGGGCTGGGTGGGCAATGTGCGTCGCTCCTTGCAAGGGGCTCTGGAGTTGGTGTGGGGCCCTGCGGACGAGAAGCAGGAGGAGGAGGAAGAGGAGGAAAAAGGGGAAGAAGGAGAGGGTGGAGATGGAGGAGGAAGGTTTCAGAGAGCCATGTCACCGCTTCGTAGCTTTGCCAGACGCAGCAGGAGGTCCCTGCGTCGCTTCTCCATCAGGAGTCGGCAGACTCTGCAGAGGAGAGCCAGTGAAAGCTGCTCTGTAAGAGCTGATGTAGAAATGCAGTAGATGCCAGTGAATGCTTACGAATTGCTTAATGACAATCAGATTTTACATGAATGGCCTTTAATGACACAATGAGAAATGAACAGAGCAGCTTTTATGGCCTGGGTTCGTCAAACTTAGACTGAGGGGTTCAGCTGCTCTCAACAGTTTGCACCAAAGCTCCATGTAGCCCAAATAACTCATTGCATAGTCTAATATTTCCACACCCATGTGTTAGCCATGCAAATGTAAAAAAGGGAGTGCAGCAGGCAGTGGCTGTCTGTTTCAGGAAGGACGCTGTTATCTGATGAAGTTGTCTAAATGTAGTGTTTTATCAGTGTGCATGCATACTCTTTCCCTCTGTCTCTGTGGTGCGTGTCAGAGATAAAACAGAGGACTATAACAAAGTGTGACACGGACAGGGCTTATCCAAGTATGGCTGTTTGTGTCTGTGCCCTCTGTATCTGCTGCTGCCGTTTGTTCTACAGGAAATATGCTGGCAAAAGCAGCACGATAGCAGATTCATATATCAGATATTCTTTATTTAATCCCTTGCTGCGAATCTTATCATCATCTGCTTTGGAGACAGGACAAATGTATCTCTGGGTGCCAGCTGTAATTACGAGGCAGTTTTTGAGACATATGCATGCTGAAGAATGTCTTGTTAGTTTTGAGGCCTTCACTGTGGCTGCTGCCTGCATGTGAGTGTGGAAGTGTGTGTGTTTGTGTGTGCGTGTGTATATATATGTGTGTGTACATGCACAGCAGACACGTAGGCCCAGAAGGCAAATATAACCTGCAGGCTATTTCCACTGTTAATTTGATGATCCATCACTTTCCTTTGTTAGAGGTGATGTTTTGTTGACAGTCTTATTTGTCCTTGTGGCATCTTTAGGGTGTTTTCCTCTACGCTGTGCCGTAAACAAGCTCTCTTACACATTCCATCGACCGTGACAAAAATGTGATGGGGGTAAACTATAATAAAGCCGACTCTGTTTTGACTTGCACATATTCCACACTTCACACTGCACCGGCACACACTTTACTGTAGGTTAGAGGTGTTGTGGTGCTGTGGGGAAGATTTAAATAGCTAGTGTCTGCACTTATAGAGATGGTTGCTGAACTGATCATTCTAAACGTTATTAATATACCATGTATGTACCTCTGAATCTCTGTGTACATGCAGATTAAAGCTGCACTAACAGATACCTTCATATCAACAATGGCTTGAATGACTATGTATAATGTAAAGGTCACTACTCACAGTGACCAATCCAGAAGGAATCATCACAGCATTTTAGCGTCTTTCAGCTCACTCTTTTACGACCAAACTTAACTATTTTGGTTCAGTCTCACCTTCATCAACTGCGTTTCCAGCCACAGCAGACATATTTTTTAACCCAAACAGATCCAATAAACCCTCTGTTTGCTACCTGCCCAGCAAGGCAAGGCAGAAAGTGTTAGCAGCTAGCTGGTGAACGGAGTGGAGCATTTAGCTGCTGAAAAATGTCAAATAATTCCCTCAGGAGTTGGTGGAGGCCAAAACAGAGCTAAAAGGAGAATAAATAATGGACTTTGTAAGGTGATCAGACACACTACTATACATGAATACTGATGTTGCATAGAGGCAACTGTTTGCTGTCAGCTTTGTATGCTGATAGTAGAACATGTGTCATTGTTGTGTTTAAAGTTCCTTCTGCTGCCTCCAAATGGTCAAAAATCTATTCTTACTGCTTTAAGGCATGATGTTTTCATTCCAGGGTACTTTCATCTTCCTGAAACATAGACTTGAGACAAGTGGATGGCCAGTTTCATCCCAAATCTGAAAACAACCCTGAGATGCACCTGTCCATTGTCTTATTGTACCGCTGCCAAGGAGGAAATGCACAGAAAATGAATTTAGTTTCTCTTTGAATCCACTGGAAGTTTGGAACAGTATGACAGGGAGGTATCAGAGTCAGGTGATGACAAAATATGTGAGTGAACAGCGTGAGAAACATAGTGAGCTGCAGTGTAATAAAGGCAGGATAGATTCAGACTTTAATTTTACCACCTGTCGACTGTGTCTCTGTCAGAGCAGACATTGTTTCTCTCTAAACACGGTCTGTGGCTGTAGGAAAATAACGAGAAGCCTATTCATTCATGCTGCGATGTTGCCAGATAACAGGCATTGTGCAAATGAAGCTGCTCCGTGAGTCCTGAGTAATAAATGGACTCATGGAGGAGATGAGATGTGTGTGAAATCCTGCGGAGGCCAGGGGTGTTTACTCGAGTGTTGTGTTGTATCCAGGTAACAATACGAGACAACGCAGCATTGGGATGTGCCCCTCGATGAAATGTGAAGTGAGCTTAAAGGAATGTTTGTGAGGAAGCGCACACTAGCTGCTTTTGTTTGGAACCTGTGTGTGTGTGCGTGCGTGTGCGCCCATGCATTCCAGTATGTGGGCGTGACTGGCATATAGGTGTGTAAGCCAGTGCGTGTGCGTGCATACACATGCTTATGGTGTTTATTGAGGACAGCCCAGCCTCTGTGACCAGCTCATTAAAAGATGCATGCTTGGCTGGTCCTTAGTCCACTCTCCCTCTGTAGTTAGTGATCTTGGCTCAACACACGGCCCATTTTCTCCCTGCCTCGGCTCCACAATGTGAAGTTCCAGTGTGCAGATTTACAGATCAAAAGAACATTTACATCACATTGATTTTCTGTGATGAAGCAGTTGATCCAGCAGAGAAATGGGTAGCGATGTGTTGGTAGATATCCACACATGCTTAACATGAAATTGAAGTTGAATATATCCCACAGTATCTAATGCTTCCTTCAAGTTTTCTCTGCTTCTGTTGCATCATGTTTTCTTGTTCATTTCCCAGTTTAATTGAATGTCTGTCTTTTTCTCTCTCAGGCTCAGGTTAACAGTTATTGCACAGACGGTGAAGACAAAGACACTGATGCTTTGATAGACCTGCAGAATGAGGCGTGTGAACAGACACCTGAAATTGACAGGTATGTAGGTCTGCTTGTGACACAGTAAAAACACAACACACTGAACTGCAGACTGACGTCAGCCTTGTTTCCTGACGTGGCTTCACGACAGACAGGACGAAACAGGTTTAAGTGTCATTCTTTGTGTCCTGTGCTGAAGGTGTGGCTCCACATTGCGGCGATTTTCTTCACTGGGCACACCTGCAAAAAGAAGCCCTACAGCTATCTGACATTCAAGTCTTACAGAAAGTAGCCCGAAGGTGCAGTTTGGAGGGCCTACTTTATCGCTGGTGTCTCAGTACGTGTCAGCAGAGCATATAATTCATGTTTATGCTTTTAAAACATAAACCCTTTGGCTGCATAACCAGCAGTGCACTCAAATGTGTATTTTCAAGAGTTGAGCTCCCTGTGCCCCCTTGTGGTTAACAGAGCACAACACAGAAGCCCAGAGCAGTGAAGCTTTGTGAAGCTGGACTAAAATTACTCCTGAACCTGAACTGAAGCATCCAAACAATAACTTTTTCCTTCTCATTTCAGTCCGGTGTCCATCCCTGACAAAGCTCCTGAATATGTGGACACCACAGATTCTCACACGGTGGCAGAGCTGTTTCCGTTCCCTGAGGTCAGTCATTCTTTCTTTTTATCCTCCCGCCTCTGTCAATGGTGACAGTTAATATCTCTAACATTCGCTACCTTGAATGTGTACCTGGGGAATTTCTTTTGTCTGTCTGAATGCACACCTGTGCATTCATTGGATGAAATGTTTTGTGTGTGTCTGTGCACAGAGCTCCACTCCTCTCCTCGACAACAGCGCTCAGAGATCAAAGGCAGATCTGGGCAAGAGGCGAATTCGAACACGTCCGTCACGCTCGTTCCGTGCAGGTTTGGATCAGAGGGAAAGCCTGGACTGGAGGACCCGTGACTCCATAGGTCAGAACTGCATCCATAACGTTATCTAATGTACATGTTTCCATCAAATAAACCTGTTACTGGAGAAAGGTGGCCTGGAAACAACATGCTGATCTGTTTAACTGTGTTTTTAGACGAAAAGGCACCTACCAAGCAAAGGGACTCAGACTCTGAGGAGGACCAGCCTAAACCGAAGATAGTCTGTTCTCCTCCTCCCACCTCTCAGAGAGTCCCCGTGCTCCCTGGGTTGAGCCCTGCAGCCTTACTTGTAAGTGCTCTCAGAGTTCCAGTTTGTATTAGTTGGTACAAATGGATGGCATTTGAATCGAGTTAAGTGTGCTGAACTTGCTCCCCAAGGCACAGCTAAAAAGGAAAACAGGTGGAGGAGGACCGGGAGGAAGAGAGGAAGCAGAGGAAAACAAGGGAGCAGACGAGAGGGACAGTCAAAAGGAGGAGGCGGCACCATCTCCCTCGCAGCTGCCACGCTCTCCTCGCTCTGCTGCTCATCTTGCGGGGGCTGCGCGTGTGCTGCCACCTTTAGGCGGCACGGACGGAGGGTGAGATACGAGCACGACAGCAAACAGAATATACAAATCCCAGAGATGATGAGACAATTGTTGAACACTGGAGACGCTTTTTTACATATGACACCGAACTGTGATTCTGTGTGATTCAGTGCTGTCTCGTCTCCCGCTTGGCTGAAAGAACTGAAGTCCAAGAAGAGACTGAGTCAGTACGATGGCGAGGCTTAGCCGGCGACAGGTGAGTGACATGGATGAGGTGATAACTGAAAAAATGATAAAGATATTCTACAGATCATTCATTATAAAATAAAACATAAATAAAAACTCCTTGCTATACAGAGTTTTTCTCGCTGTAGAAAAGGAGAGTTATTTTGTAGCCCTTTATAGACTTATACTAATTATTGATAGAGAGCACCTGTTATCATAGGTTTTCTTTCTCTGGTCCGGATTTGTTTATTTTTTATGTTTCAGAATCAGACAAAGGTTCCACTCCCACATATCTCATTTTACCAGCAGTCTGAGTTTGTTACAGGCACATATTTTAGCTTCTTCTCATGCAAAGTTGATAGTATATGTGCCAAAAAGCATCTTTTGGTTGACTTTCCTATTTTGCAACAGAATTTTACAGAATTTTCTAACAAGCACATAAGAGCTTTCACATCCCGTGAATTGTTCATGACATGCAGAGCATTACAGGACTTAACAGGATCAGCCACAGAGGGGCACTGAGCGTGAAAGTTTGAACATTTTTGACATTTGGCTTATACCCTGAATTACCTTAGGAGTGAAGGCATTATTTAAAAGGACTAATTTGCTTGAGTCATGAGACAGCTTAACAGGTTTTATGATAATAGAAAGTGAAGGGTTTAAACTTCCTGGCGATGCTGTCAGGAAGACTCATGTTACTTAAGGCAGACGCTGACTCAACTGACAGCAAATGCAAAAACAGGAAGTGGGCCACGTCTCTGCAAAGCTTCTCACTTTCTCATATCATGATCAGAATTGCATAGAGGATAAAAACATCCTCATCCTCATCACACCTGAATACAGTTCGCCTTGCTTCACTCTTTTACTGGTCTGTGCTGCTTGCAGCGATATTGAGCTCTTACCTTTACGCCGATGGTCACGGATTTGAGTGCCACTTGGGCCGTCCGTGCTAAAAATGAATACACTCATGGTAGTGTAGAGTACTTGGAGCGAAACCCATTCAACAAATGACGTGATAAATTTTGATATATTAAATAAAGTGAAGGCCTCCTGTAGACTGTGATTTGGAAACTTTTCTCTCTTTCTTTCCCTTCAGGAGACACCAGACCATCTCAGCTGCTGCTGCTGCTGCTGCTGCTGCTGCTGCTGCTGCTGCTGCTGCTGCTGCTGCTGCTGCTGCTGCTGCTGACAAACACCTTACCATGGTTGCTCCATTTTGAAGTTTGAGTGCCTTATTTTGGATGTTTACTGAGATACTGAGGCCATCAAGACCTTATGTATTGTTTCAAAGAAATATGTTGCCAAGGCTAAGTGCCAAGACTGCGATGTGTTCATGCCAAGTACATGTTTTATGTTTGCTGTACAGAGGCTCAGTGGAGGGGGGGGGGGGGGGGGCACTCCAGTGTACATTAGAGCAAAGCCATGGACTGTCTTATTGTTTGAATGTGTTCATCATATACTGACAGGGACTGATGACACTAGGCCTTCAGCAGGGTATCTACCTTCACCTTGTGTGTATTTGGTTGAAATTGTACAAAATGCCTTACATTCTCTTTCCAATCACAGTAAACCTTTAAGCACTTTATGAAAAAGTATAACAAATTACCGTCCATACAGGACCTCTAAGCAATAGAATCATCAAGTACCTTCTGTAGTCACATGGTCAAGGTAGTTTTTCTTTTAATTACATCATGAATGTCTGTCTTCTCATTCAAGGTCCAGTGTGTAGGATTTTGGGGGATCTGCGGGCAGAAATGGGATATAATAATTATGTTTTCATTACTGTATAATCACTGACAATAAGAGTTGTTGTGTTATTGTTATCTTAGAATGAACTCTTTGTATCTATGCAGAGAGTGGGTCCTCTTCCACACAGTCTGCCATGTTTGTGGCAGGGTGAGGCGAGGGGTGCTCAGCTGGTGGCAATCTGCATCCTATCCACTAGATGCCACTAAATCCTACACACTGGAACTTTGAAGTAAGGTTCCACAAAACTTAAAGATGCCCTTTCTGGTCTCACTAGAAAACCCAAATATCTAGACAGAACATCAACGGTGACCTGGGAGTAAGTTTTGGGCGTGCTATGACAGAATCAGGCAGAGTGTTTTGTAAAATCTTTAACTCATAAAAATGCATTAATCTGCTCTACATTCTTTTTGGTGCCACTTTAATGTTGAAGAATGACATGTCATCAATGCTGTAATCATTTGTGATCAACATAATGTATGATAAAAGGAAATTGAGGGAGTTTTATTAAAAGTTTTTCTATGAAATACAGTCAAGAATGTGTTTTTTTGTTTATGGGAAACTTGCACTCCATGGTGCAAAAGTTAGGCAGCTATGGAGCATGATGAAGCATATGCATATAAGCATATAAAGTCAGTTTAAGACACAACTTTGAAATATTTAAAGCACAGCCTCATTTGTGTTTTATACGCAACTACGTTGGATGCAGCTTTTTGGATGCTGGATGAAGAGAAAGGTAAAGAAACAGGTAGAAGACAGGAAGCTGGAGAGCAAGATAGCTGGGTGGGGCCAATACTGCTGAGTGAGACTGATCTCTGTTCATTCTCTTGGCAGGCAGTCAGTGCATGTGCCCACTATAGGATCATGGTCAGGATGGCAGCATGGGCAGAGCTGGGCAGCGTTTGCCAGTGTGCCAGGGACAGAGGGGCAAGCCTATTGAGAAGCAGTGTGATGGACACAATGGGCGCGACAGACTTGCTGCATCAACAGGCTTTTTGCTGCTGTGGCCAGAAATAAACCATAAATACCCCCACTGGCCTCCACCGACCGCTCGCCAGGCCTCCACACCCACACACACCCTCACACTGAGACAGGCAGAAAAGAGAAAAGAAAGAGGAAAGACGGAGAGCGTGGCTTGTACGAGGTGCAGTGAAGCACAAGCCATTCAGGTAAAAAAAAAAAAAAAAAAAAAAAAGATCGTCCCTCTCTCTGGCAGGCCTTTCTCTTTTACCCTCTCCCTGTCTCTTCTATCTGCATCCAAATGCTTGTTTCTTAAGTAGCATTTTGTGCATTATTAATGTGTTATTCTTACATATTTATGACTGACACAACTAGGATTTGAATGAAATAAACTCGTAAGTGTGCAAATGTCTTGCTGATGTATTTGATGTGTGGAAAACAAAACTGTAAGCAAGCAGTTCTGATAAAAAGGAGAAATTTCTGTCTCAGCAAGTCTTTCCTGTGACCACGTTTTAAAAGAATGATAATGTTTCTTCTATGAATTTAACAACCTCTGAGGGAAAAGCTATGTAATGGAGCCATCTATGGCACTAAACAACGCAACTGCTGTGCTTTGTAGAGGGAAAATGACAGAACAGCAGGGAACCCCAGACCAGCTGCCAGCAGAAAAAGGCCAAGGAGGGGCCGGAGCGACATATAAGGTACCAAACAAGCGAACGAATTCTGAATGTGTTGAAATGAATGAATCAGAAATAGCCAAATTTGGACTTCTGCTGACAGTGGAGATCACATATCATTCGGCTGTCCACCTGTCTTGCAGTTGGCCGTTTTTGAGTTTGAGAACTTTCGTGGAAAGAAGGTGGAGCTGTCCGGTGAATGTAAAAATGCGTTTGAGAAGACACAGAGAATTGGCTCAATCATTGTGGAGTCGGGACCGTGAGTAATTCAGTGTCCCTTTATCATGTCTCATCAAATTTTACTGCATCTGCATCCAGTTCTCTAGCCGTTAAACATTTTTCCGGATTACTGTGTGCATTTACTGTATATGTAATGCATTTTCTCTGCATTGTCAGATGGGTGGGGTTTGAGCGTCCAGGCTTTGCAGGAGAGCAGTTTGTGCTGGAGAAAGGAGAGTATCCTCGATGGAGCACCTGGACCAACTGCCAGAGTAGCTACAACCTGAGCTCATTCAGGCCTCTGAAAGTGGTCGGTATTATCAGTGTAACATTAGTAGATGTAACTTCCTGTCAAAAATGCTCAAACCTGGTGTTTTTTTTCTCCCTAGGACAGTGCAGATCACAAGCTGCACCTGTTTGAGAATGCAGGCTTTGAAGGTAGAAAGATGGAGATTGTTGATGATGACGTCCCCAGTCTGTGGGCTCATGGTTTCCAGGACCGTGTGGCTAGTGCCAAGGCTATCAATGGAACGTAAGCTGCAGCCTTCCTAGTGATAAATGTTTTTCTAGTTGATGTAATTGTTTTTAAAGAGAATTGAATGAATGTGTATTTTTATGAGTATATTACGTAACCCTGTCCACTCTCCCAGACATGTTGCACACTACCTTTTCCTCTTCCCTCTGAAGGTGGGTGGGATACATGTATCCAGGCTACAGAGGGCGCCAGTATGTGTTTGAGCATGGAGAATTCAAGCACTGGAACGATTGGGGAGCCACTGCACCTCAGATCCAGTCCGTCCGACGTGTGCGGGACATGCAGTGGCACAAGAGAGGGTGCTATATCGCCCCTGCCCCTGCGCCTGCCCCTGCCCCTGCGCCTGCGCCTGCCCCGGCCCCTGCGCCTGCCCCTGCCCCTGCCCCTGCCCCTACACCTCCAAATCCCAATCCCACTCCCGCTCCGGCTCCTAATCCCAACCCCAACCCCAATCCTAACCCAACTCCAAACCCCAAATCCCAGACTCAACCCCAAATTTAATACCAACACCTCCAGCACCTCCTACACAAACTGGGGCAGGCTAAAGGCAGCTGGCCAGTCCCCAGTCTCTTCACTACGCCTCCTGTTAGTCTAGAATATCTGACCATGCAATTCTGAAAAACTGGAACTGACAATAATGAAACATGTAAATCTGTCGGAAATAAAGGTTTTGGTCCTGATTTTGGTTATGTGCAAATTATTGAGTGTTATTTATTATGTACAGAGAAATATCATGGATGTGTTTTGTAGAGAGTATTGTAATGATTGTCTGTGAAGCTAAAAGAAGCAATAGTGATCACTGAGACTGGGAAACAGCATGGTTAAACAGGCACTCCACCAGTTTTACAGATAAAGGTCAGTTTAGGGACAGTATAAAAATGATTAGGGTGGGGAGGGCGGCTAAATCTTGCATTCAATTTTCTAAAAAGCAAGACCTTGCCCAGACTTAATTATATTTTCACAAATGCCAATAACACACACTATGTAAGTGTCTCTCAGTCCAGTTGACTGGCACAAATTCAAATCAGCACAAATTGGCAACTGTCCCACAGCCTCATGCATATACAAAGCTTTCTAAAATAACATTGATGTTGGAGACATCAAATCTCATCAGCCATCAAGCTAAGATGTTCAACAGAGCAGATCTCTCTCTCTCTCTCTCTCTCTCTCTCTCTCTCTCTCTCTTTTCTTTTGGATAAATTAAATTCAAAATGGATTTACATCATTGTACTGACTGAGAACATTTCCCACATAGTATCGTCAAATATGGGACACTTGAATTTGCATAAATACATTAACCAGATTTCAATATTAAAAAGAAAAAAGAAAAATCTACACTTCAAATCATTTTAAGACGATTCAATTGATGTAACTGAACCACTACCTAAGTTTTAAAAATGTAGAACCAACCAATGGTTAAATGGACTTGAGAAAATTTGTTCAATAAAAAGCTGAATCAACAACTGTCCAAGATAAGTGGAAGAGGCTGCAGGACAGAAAAATGATGCACTCAATTAAACATAACTAATAACAATCTGCATGTATTATGTTCTTCATAAAGGACATTTTAATGTGGAGGAAAATAAAGCCTTTATACAGACACAGGATTTGTTCCTCTGCATGTAAAACACACCTTTATGAACCTTGGCACACATGATAGTCATCTTTTTAATGTAAATTTTTCATCTGCTTTTTTTATAGAATAAATCTTGCAGGGAAAATTGAACTAAAAGAGACTTATGGAGTAACAAAAAACAAAAAGACCCTCCCCTGCACTGATAAAATAGGTCAGACTACCCAAAATATAAATGACAACAACCTGCTCCTCCAAGAGTAGAAACTCCTTCCTTCTGTGAGAGGTTAATTGACATAGACATAATATATATTATGTATATGTATATATATTACGTATATTATGTCTATGGTTAATTGAGAGTCTAACCTAGTGGTGAACTAGGGACATGGTGAGATATCAGTCATTGGTTTAAAATAACAGTTGGGCCCGCCCAGAAACTTCCATTGGCCCAATCAAGCGCCTCCTTCATTCAACAGGCTCGAGAGGTGGGCGGCGAACGCGCAAAATTTGAAAGTTGACCGGAAACAACGTTGACGGAGAGGAAAACAGTCTGTTCCTTTCCACGTCAATGTTTTTTGTGTATTAAAAACAAAATTATAGTTACCTTCATGGCAGGCTGGTGAGTAATCTCATACCGTACTGTTTTGTCTCTGTAAATATACCTGAAAGATACTCATGCATGTCGCGTTAACGTTATTTTTGTTAGCAAAGTTAGCAAACGCTAGCTAACATAAACTCAGCACGCTAACGGGACGCATTGTTGACATTTGTTGACACATTTTTTTCCCCTTTGGTCTTTCTGTCTTCCCTCATACTACCTTCATAGATATAATTCAGCCTACACGTTACATGTAAGCACTTCACTTCGACCTACTGTGTGTCATTCGCTCAGGTTATCTGTTGTCAAGAAGCCATGTTGAAGTTTAAATACGTGAGTCAGGGAAACCTGAAAACCCTGCCTACGTCTGCGGACCCCATCACCAGCCGCAGCTCCAGACTCAATCAGGTGTTTCAGGTAAAGTAGTGTATTTGTTAGATGACCGAAATGCCACTAAGTGTACATATGCCTCACCTCAGACTGTACAGTTTAAATCCAGCCGCAGTAACTGACAATAGCTGACTTCCTTTTCCTGTGTTCGTGTTGTCCTCAGGGCCGAGTCAGCCTGTGTGGGCAGCAGGGAGGATGCACTGGAGGTCGGGAAGATTTTCTGGAGGCTCTGCTGCTGCTGTACCAAGAGTGCACATCCCCAGAGCTTATGAAGATACATAATGTGGCAAACTTTGTCAATAAGTGTAAGTATGCATTTTACACGTGTACGATTTCTTTTGTCCAATCCAGTATTCTTTCCACCACATTAGTTCATACCTATTTATGGTTTTTCGATGATACTTTTCTTCTGTTTCTAGTTAGCAGTTTTTGCGGTATAAAGTTATGTCTTCCTAAAAAGTGATCACAGAAATTCAGATTCCACAATTACCTAATATAAGCTATATAAACAATATTGATCTGTAATTCTCAGCACAAGCCAGGTTTCAGAAGAATTTATTTAATACATATACCAGTGGTATGTGCATGGAACTATTTATGTCTAATAGAGTATGGTCTTATTTATGTGGTGCATTAACATTTTATATCCTAAAAGTTGTTTCACTTCTTTCCTCAGAAACAGTGGATGTTAAACCTTTGTGTGTTTGCATGTGTCTTGCCAAACAGTTTCTGAAGTGGTCTCAGAGCTGCGGGCCCTGCTGCCTTGCGTTCAAGATTTTGACATACGGGCAGTGGTGGGTCGTGGTCACTTTGCCGAAGTCCAGGTCGTCCGGGAGAAGGCAACTGGGGATGTTTGTGCACTGAAAGTCATGAGCAAGACTGTTTTACGCACTCAAGAAAATGTAAGATACTGATTAGATTGAAAGTGTTCAGTTTTAGGGTCCTGGTATTGTGCATGCTAGCTCACTTATGTAGCCATGACTTATTGGGACACATAGCCATTGATAATGTTGTTAGTGGCACCTGTGCTTTTCCCGCTGTGGCAAATCAAAAATGTCTGCAATGAAGAAGGTCTGTTATGTCGGGCATTTCTTACAACCAGTATCAAGAGCTAAAGCCAAGCTCAGTTACTGCAAAAGTTAGGATTTAGACATTGTGAATTTTCATGAATGAATTTAGGACACATTTCATATAACCATGACGTAGGCATTCAAATGAACTAAAGATTGTGTTGTTCATCACCAAATAAACATGAAGAAGGCAAATTAAGAAGAAAATTGTGTGCTATACCTGCAGCTGTAGGACTCTTAAAGTTGTGTTTTTTGCACCATGCTCCTTGCAATAATTGTACTGTGTATTAACCTTCAGTATTTGGTGCTCCAAAATAGCAGTCTGAAAAAGGCCCACTGGAGGGTACTGTAGGGTTGAATACAACAAAACAAAATCTGGGGACATTATTTCACAGCTGTGCATGCTGGCATGTGACTAATAGAGCAGATCTGATTCAGAAGAGTACATGAGCTGCGACATGAGTCTGAAGTGAGTAATACAATGAGCAACTTGCATGAACAAGAAATGTTTTGTTCATGCCACCTGTGATTACTTGACCTGAATTTTAAATGACAGCCAACTTATAAAACTAGAAACTTATTATTGTTGTTGTTGTCACAATTTTTGCTAAATTTAGAAACTTAGATTTCATTTAAACCCCACTGAAGCACTGAAGATGGTAGCTTTTCAGTATTTCAGACAGATGAATTTAAGTGGTTAATGGATTACTCATCATAACAATTTGTGCAGGACCGATGTTGCATTTATTTAATGTATATACACTGATTGCATACATTTCCATTTCTTCTCCAGGTGGTTTTTCATGAAGAGGAGCGGAGGATCCTGGCTCTGAACAGCAGTCCCTGGATCCCACAGCTTCTCTACGCCTTCCAGGATAAAGAACATGTCTATCTGGTGAGGGTTTTTTTCTGAACTTGAGCATGGGCTGAAATAACTATTTCATATATATTTCTCTTTGTCAGAAGAATGTTTCTTTTGCAAATTGCCACAAGCCAAAATTGAGTAATGGGGTAATAAACATGACAAGCAAATGGCACATATATGTTGTACTTGGGGGGGAGTAATATACAGTACATTTTAAAAACTAGGGTCATAGTACATGCCTTTATGTTGTAACATAGGTCCAAGGGTAGTTTTTAACTGAAGTATACTGTCTGAAAAAACTTCACTACAGTCCCAACTCAGCAATTGTTAACAAGAGAGGCTGTTTAACTGCAGATTTTTTGTCTTGTCTGAAAGACCTGGAGTCATTCAATTCACCCTCGAAAGCGACAACCATGTTATGGTTTAATGCTGTTTGTAGAAGAAGATGAAATGAATTGCCATGATGTTATTTTATAGGTGCAGTGTCTTCACACAGGCAATAACACATTTTATAGGGAGTTGTTTTCAAGGTCAACTTGTGTGTGAGTTGATGTCATATTCGCTTAAAAACTTTAATGATAGTTACTTGAGTTAAAATGATACCCCTTCACGTTGCCTTCTACATATGTTTAATACATTATTCTTCCAGCACTTTGGTAAACACCCTTGTTTGTCATCAGCACCGCAGTTAGGTGAAAAGAGAAGCATAGTCACGATGTGTTTAGTTAGTAGCAGGGGCTGATCTCCTTTAAATGTGAAAAAATGCACCTCCCAGCATCTCCAACACTGCAGTCACTGAGCCCAGTTAATGCTGCTCAGAACAATCTCTAATGTGTATAATTTCCCTGCCTCTACAACCACAATGCCTTGTTTTAGATTCCTTTTTGCTTTTTGTAATACTTGCTGGCTGTAATGACTTCATTTCCCCAGTGTTGGATCAATGAAGTCTTATCTTATCTTATTTTATCTTATCTTATTTTATCTTATCTTATCTTATCTTATCTTATCTTATCTTATCTTATCTTATACATTTTATGCACAGAGTACAACATAGCTTATTTTTATCTAAAGTAGTGTACAAGACAGCTGTAATGGAAGGTGTTTTTTTCTCCCCCAGTTTCTTTCACAGCTGTTTTTTCTACAGCATGACTAATGGAACAGTTGGATCAATCAGAATAGTACATGAGATGAGCTACAGGAAGGGATCTGAAGTGAGCAATGAAATTAACAACTTGTATGCAGAGGAAATGCTTTGAAGTAGTGGGTGGGGGGTAGTTAGCCTCTTTGAAAAGTGGGGGAAAAAATCACCTTCCAGCAACTTCAAAGTTTTGTTGTGTTATCATGTTAGCTTCCACCAGCACAGGCAGGAGTCACCAGGGTTTTGTTCAGATTAGCGACATTATTCAGTGCTGGCAAGTCCTCTGAGCAGGACCCCTGGGCTGCTGCATGCAGCCTTTGAGCCTAGTTGTGATGTAGAAGCAAACTGCAACTAAAATCACAATGTCACTCTTCGGAAACTACGACTAGAAAATACTGAGAAAAAGGTGACAGTCAAGAGCCGAGCCTGTGTTTCACCTATAGGTCAAACCACCTCTGGGTCTCTGGTTAAGGAGGAATATTTCCCAAAATGTTAGTGTCCCTCTAATAGTCTAATCTTCACCCCTGAAGCACACAGTGTCAGTTTTGTCCTGACCTCACAAAGAATCTAGCCTTTCTCTGATGACCTGTTAGTCTGACTTAGGGTGTAGGAAAAATCATACTGTCTCCTTCCCTCTGTTTTTCTTTCACCCCTCCTTATACCTCCCATCAAGCTCTCGGCATGCATGTCTCCATTCTTCCCCATCCTCTCTTTTCACTACCCCTCTGTCTCACTCTGCTCCCTAACTGAGCATGGAGGAAAATAAAAAGCATCCATCTTTATCCGTGTGTCAGAGAGGCACCCAGTCTCCCTGTTGCTAGGTAACACTGGAGAATGCTCCTGTTCATTCAGACTCGCCGACCATTCATGCACCGGGGGCTTTCGCATGTTAAGGCTGTATGGCTGCCACCATATAGCTCAAATCAGCCTGACCAATGTCTTTCATTTCAGGATGCAGACAGTGGAAAAGGGAGCTTGAGTCAAACATGACCAAGGGTGATTTGTTGATTTGTGTTTCCAAACTATAGAGATGCATATTGAGTATGTTTTGTTTTTTGTTTTTTTATTTGCATTTGAATTGATGTGTATGTCTTGTTTTAGCCCATGATCTCAGATAAACAATGCTATCACAGTGATTGTAGGTGTATTTTTAGCTGTTGAAGATGAATCCTTTGACTGCAGTGTCATAGATAAATCTGCAATAGTGCCCTGTGGTGCATAACTGAATCTATAATGAGGGGAACCACCCTGTAAGATTAATCTGAATAGAGCTTTGATGTGAGCTCAAACACATGTGCTCCTACACTTTGTTTTTCTTTCTAAATATAGGCCTAATTATAGGCATCCATAAACGTTTCAACCGCGTGTGATGCCTGTTCGTTTTAATCCTGTTCAAACCCACATTCATTCAGATGTGTTGGCCGTAGTTTTATACTGTCATTTTGTGACTCCATGCAACCGTGTCTTTAGGCGATGGAGTACTTGCCAGGTGGTGACCTGATGTCCCTGCTGAACCGATATGAAGATCAGTTTGATGAAGCTATGGCTCAATTCTACTTGGCTGAGTTGTTGGAGGCCATTCATGCTGTCCACCAGCTGGGCTATGTCCACAGGTAAGCCACGTCAGCTACTGAAGCCAACCTCAATAACACAATTAAAGAAGTAGGGCCAGAGACCCTAACTTGGTACATATTTACTAAATATCATTCTTTGTTTGCCTTTTGTTTCACTTGAAGGTCAAATACTCATAATTCAGGAAAACATTAAATGGGCATGAGAAATGTGGCATTCTAATTTAACCTAGAGCACTGAGTGTGATGTTATGTAACACAAAAACATTGCTGGAGTTTACAAATGTGTTCTATTATCATCAGAGCAGCAGACATATTACAGTACAAAGGCAACAGCTTTGTAAAAGCGGTATCAAATCCCTTCTAAACTATCCACTTGCAGAGATGTCAAACCAGAGAATGTTCTCATCGATCGGACTGGTCACATTAAGCTGGCAGACTTTGGATCAGCAGCCAGGCTGACTGCTAACAAAACAGTAAGTAGATCACGGAGTTTGCTCTGTGTATTAACTTCAGTATGCTTGACGGTGACATCATGGTGTTTTATGGATGTATTTCCAGGTGGCAGCTCCCACAGTGCCTGTTGGGACACAGGACTTCCTCTCCCCTGAGGTCCTGGCAGCCATGAATGGGGGCTCTCAGAGCACCTATGGAGTTGAGTGTGACTGGTGGTCTCTTGGGGTTATAGCTTATGAGATGATCTATGCTAGGTCACCTTTTTCTGAAGGCACTTCTACCAAAACAATCCACAACATCCTCAACTTTCAGGTACGTAGACTGTCATCTTGACACATGCACTGATGTTGGTAACTGGCTGTGTCTTATGTAATGTTTGCAACTTAAATTGCAGGTTAATGAAGAAATAAAGTGTCTCCTTACCATTCGCAGTGGGAATGTGCAGTCTGATTTACCTGAAGTATTATCTAGTCAGTCTATGCATTATGTAATGAATCCTTGCCCATGTTGTTTGCCCCCAGCGTTTCCTTAAGTTTCCGGAGGAGCCGCGGGCCAGTAAGCAGGTTGTAGACCTGCTGCAGAGATTGCTGTGTGGAGCCAAAGAACGACTGGGCTTCCAGGGACTCCGCTGTCACTCTTTCTTCTCCAGTGTAGACTGGAACAACTTAAGACAAGGTGAGGAGATCCTCTCTCTTGAGACTTTGTTCCTCTGTCTTTCCAGTCAGAATGCTCAATTTGGCTTGAAATGACACAGTGTGGCTGTAATAACGTTACTGGACAGATGATATCTGATGAGTTGCCACATGTGTTTAGAATATACATAATTATACTGTGTGTGTGGTTGCACATAGACAACACACTGCTATTGCGTTGCCAGTGGTGTTGTCAGTAGTAAAATAATGAGATTCTGTGTGCTGTTGGCAGTAGGCCAGCTCTTTCCTGAGGAGGAGAATGGGAGGGAGGCAGAGACAAGTAGCAAGGCAGACAGAGTAAAGATCTGCAACTCATCCACTTCTCAACAGACGCAGCACAAATCTTTTACACTAGCGACACGCTCTCTGTGGCGGAAATGCATGTGCGTTCGTCGGACGTCATTGCTGCTATCAAATCTGAGACTGAATGACAAAGAGTTTGACATTTTCAGAAGACCAGCTGTTGGAAAACACACCCATAACGTTCACATTAATGGACATTTTCCGTGAAGCATGGTCACATTAAAGAACTGCAGCTTTACAGTGGCTCTGTGATTCAAAATGTATTGCTGCAGGGGGGCAGTGTGTTTATTTTGCTGTGCAGAGTACCTTGTGTCTTCAGATGAATAAAACCTTGTTTTTGTTATTCTGAAACAGTTATCAAACATCGCCATGCCGGTCAATTCCTCTGAGCTGTTTTCAGTCCTAATATTCCTATCAACACTGAATATTAATCTAGTTGTTTGTTCAAAATCCTCATGGTTATCAGCAGATGAGGACATGGTGTTTGAAATGCCGGAGCTTTTTGTGCCTGTGTGTGTGTTGAAGAGAAGATATATTGATTTTTTTTTCTCGATGTTAATTCCATTAATTGATTGTCTTTGAGTAATAAATATCAAGTACAATATAAAAAAGAGAGTCACGTACATAAATGTTTGTATTAAAAATCCACAATTGCTTTGTTGATAATTGGACACAGATAGAGCTTTATGCTTCAGCTTTGGCTCCAGCTGATTAGCTTGCTCTGCTGCAGTGAGGTAGAGCGAGTGAGCATGTGTATATGAGAGAGAGAGAAGGAGGGAGGGAGGGACAGAGAGGCAGCATGTGCATCAACGCGCGACTTACCGCACTCTAGGCTCCCACCGCTCAGCTCCGTTCCTCCTCCCTTCCTTTCTCTCCCCTTTCTCCTTGTTGTGTTTTTTTTTTATTTTGTCCTTTTTTTTTTACTACTTCGGCCATTGCTGCTTCCTTTTTTCTTGCCCTCTCTTACTTCCTCCTCTCATCCTTTCTCCTGCAGTTCTCCCGCCTTTTGTTCCTGCGTTGCACGCTGAAGATGACACCTCTAATTTTGAGGAGCCGGAGCAGGCAGCCCCCCGGCCAGCCTCAGCAGCCCAGCGAGGAGCTCTGCCAGTGGGCTTCCAGGGCCAGGATCTGCCCTTTCTAGGCTGGTTCTTCAGCAGAGCGTTGTCAACATTGGCCAAAACTGAGTAAGTGCTATGTGTTTACAAGATATTGTTTGGCTTTTCTTCTTTGTTTTTTTTTAAAGATGACCCCTCTTTTTCCTGTAATGCAGAGACCTCATGTATAGACCTCTGTAGCACACCTTTGTCAGTTTAAGACCCCATGCTATCGTTGGCTCACGTTCTGCCTTTCAACTCCTCATTACCATGGCAACAAATTCCAGGTAGCCTTGTTTCAGGTGACCTAGTGTGGTGCCCTGGGCAGTTGGTGTTATCTCTCTGTCATTAGTGTTGTGCCCGTTGGGGCCAAAACGGGTATGGCCATATGCTGTGTCAGACAAGGAATGAGGAAGGGGAGGGATCTCCCTCTTCTCCGGTGCTCTCTCGGATTCCTGATTTTGTGCTTTGGGATCACGCGTAGTTGATCTGATGCATAGATAGATGAAGTGAATGGACCAGAGGATGTGAGCTGGCATTATCTTGCCATTGGCGCTGATTGGTATGCGGCTGAGTGTGTCAATGAGGTTTGCCTAGAGGTGGAACCCCAGACATAGACACACTCCCACCCTTACTGCTGTTATTGTGCTTTCGCTGTTACTGTGCAGCATAATGGGCTTGTGACTTTTATAGCATGGGTTTTGGGACTGTAATTATCCCTAATGGTGTTTGGCTTCTTAACCTCTGATAATAATGCACGAGGATGGGTTTCATCTCTGCAGCCCCATGGCAGTGCTCTAGCAGGTTAATGGTCCTGGAGACTGCGGATCATGACAGCAGCAGCAACAGAAAGGGAAGAAAAAGCGTTAGCAGATTAGACAGGGTAAAGGATGAGAGCTCAGATTGGGAGAGAGAATCTATTTCTATGGTTACTAACGTGATGTTTTTTTTTTTTTTTCTCCCAGTCCCCACCCCCATCTTTACCCGTCTCCTCTCTTCCTCTTTTTTTTCCTCCTCTAATGTCTCTGTCCCTTGCTGTTACACCACCAGTCATCTGCTCATGGTTTTTAACTGAAGCCAGTCATTTTCTTTGCTGCATTTGATTAAGAGGAGCTCCGAGCTCATAGAATGTGTCAAATCTGTGTGTGGGTGCATGCATATGCGTGTACACATTCTTCATTACGACCCCAAAAAGGAAAGAGAAATGAATGAACCCAGAGCCAGGCATAATGAAATGCTAATCATGTGTTTTGGGGGGTTCCTGCCATTCTTTTTTTCATTCTGTGTGAACTTGTCTGTCTGGTTCCTCATTAGTAAAACTCAACAACACATTCCCCTTAACAGCTTGCCTCAAATTCATAATGTCAGAAAATCATCTTTGCAAAGTGCCTTGAATATGGGCTCATAAACTTCTGCCCTTTTGTTTCGTAAAAAGTCCTCAAATATCTGCCTCTGTGGCAGATTTTGATGTATCCTAGGGCAATTTCCAGGTGTTTTTTATAAAATGTATGCAGTGTTTTTTTATAAACTGAGTATATCTTTGGTTTTTGTGTCTGTCTGTCTGTCTGTCTGTCTGTCTGTCTGTCAGGACAGTCATCTAACGCTTTGCCCAAGAACAGAATATCTTGATAAGTACTGACCAGATTGCCATGAATGGATACTGTCAAATCGCCATTCATGTTCAAAGTCCCCAGAGGATGCCATCATCTGGTCAAAATTTCACCCTGACATATTATTATCTCTGCAACTAATAGCCCAATTTTTAGGTAATCTGCTGAGGACTTTCATAGTCTTTGGAGGATGATATCTTTACGTTTTTTAACAACCCACAGCATTTCCTTTAGCGCTACCCACATGACAAGAGTGGTATTTTGTCCATATGTGTAATTTTTTAAAATGATTTAAAAAAAAATCTGAGTTGTGCATTTGTATTAAAATGATCTAAATTTTAAATGGCCCCATTTGGTTTACTACATATGATTTTCACAGATTGTTAGAGTGAAATGTCAGCCAACATGATGCTGCTCAGCAAAAAGCATAATTAATAAGGAAACATGCAAGAAAATGTTTGAGTCACAGGTGACTGAAACGTATCATATGATCACATCACATCAGGTTTTCCCATCCTCTTTGGAAGCCATTTGTTAAAGTGCCCTAATCTACTGTCTTTGCATTTGGTTATTGTTTCTTCTGCATTGTTGGTAATGTTTTATTTGAAGGGGTGTGCATAAGACTGACGTGACACTGTCTTAACCCTGACATGACACCTGTCATGAAAAAGAGGGACTATGATGTTAGTGACTGTGTCATTCAGTCAATTATGTCATTTTTAAAGTGGGTTAGGGTTCATTGACCGAATGACACTTTGTGACAACAGTCATAAACATAAAGATTCCTTCATGTTCATTATAGTGCCATGCCAGTCTTATGCATAGCTTTTCAAAGAACGTGTTACCATGTTGTTTTGGTGCTTTTATCAGTTTGGTTTAAGCATAAGCCTGAAATGACTAATTACAGCAAGTGGTGATTTTCCCCTTCTACAAAAACAAAAATGATGGTTCTCTTTGCAACCCTGCGTGTGTGTTCTGATCTGTTTGTTTGCATTTTCTTCAGTGTGTGCATGCTTGTGTGAATGTATGTTTGCTATTCTTCTTGTTTACCTGATCAGTGCCGCAAAGCCTTTAACTTGCATACTTTCTCTGAGTCCCCCGTCTCTCTTTGATTGTCTTCAATAATGCAGTCTGCACTGGCTACTCATTTATTTTCCCTCCACAGTACAAAGAGACAACAACGACCACATTCCTCAGATAGGAAAAGAGTAGCCTGGCAGTTTCTCCCTTGCAAAAATATTTCTTTTCTATTTTACCTACACAATTGTTAGAACAGTAAAAAGTATTACCCATGCCTCCCTCAAAACATTATTCATGTTCACTCCAGCTTTCAATTTAAAGCGTATACAACAAGAAATGAGTGGGGGGCGGGGGGGCAACAGAAGAGGGTGGGGAAGAAATGCATCCATCCTCCATACTCACTTTGAGCCCATATTCGCCATCACTTTTGACAAAGACACAGATAATTGGGAAAACCATGCAGCTGAATGCATTAAAACCCCAGCTGAGGACATTTTAATTGTCACATTATCTGTACAGAAGCCCCCCAAAACTGTTGAACAAGGCATTGGAGAACTTAATGAATTTTTATGTCTAACATCAATTTTTAATTGGCAGCAGATTCAGCTAGCTGGAACACCTCCTCATTTAGATCCTGTGAAAAAAAGGCTGGTTTGGGTGTTGCAGTTTTGTTAGTGATACGAGCCAAATGTTCGTGTGTGTTTCTGTGTACTCTCTCTGTATTTATACATACAGTATACATACTGTATGTGTGCGTGTGTGTGTCAGGGGGATGTTTCTCGATGCAGAGAGGCGAAGGGAGCAGTGCTTGCTTTCGTGATTATTTTTAACACTGTGACTCAGTCTGAGTCAACTTTATTAAAGATCCCTCTGCGGTATTTGTGAACTCATTCATACAGACCCATTCATTTATTTAGAAGACTTCTGTTTCAGTCTTTTCTCTGGTCAAGAGAAAGCCGTGCTCTCAATTATTCCCAAAGAATGGAAACAAAACAGGACCTCACCTTACATAAACAAGAAAATGAGCGAATCGGACTCACTACGGAGCTCTGTGCAGACCAACCCCAAGCGAAAGCATAGCCCGAATTCTCCTGTCATATTATTTTGTCAGGCAAACAGCAAATACTCCCAGGTCTACGTGGCTGTTTTGTTCATGTAATCTGTTTCGACCTGAATGTACCACAATGAATAAAACATACTCAGCTCTTTCTCACTTCAAAAATGTTCTGTTGAATGCTGTTCTAGCTGTTGTCAGTATCCGCATTGTTAGGATTAGATATCCTTAAGAGTACTTTCTGTCTGCTGCTCATGTATGATGTGTGGGTGTTGCGTCTTCATTTTAACCATCTTAACAGCTACGATGCTGTGAAGGCTTGCCGCTACATGATTTGGCTCTATGTCATGATGAGGCTTTCAGTTATCCCCTTTTTGGTTTGCTGATGTATGATTTGCGAATATGTGATATTTTGAATATTCTTCACCGTCTTGCACAAAGCTGTATTCACATATGCATACTTAATCTGAGTTTGTTTGAGTCTTGTAATAAACCTACCTGAATAGTGGAAGTATAACGAAAAGTTCTGCAAAGAAACACACTGGTAATGCACACAGCATGTGCACCATCTTTATTTTGATCTTTGACATGTTTTAAGTTCTGCGCAGATGAGACATGTAGTATTTGTGTGAAATATTTGGCTTAAATAGAACTGAAGAACATTTACGTGTATGTGTTATCATCAGGTCAGTGACTGCAGGCCTCAACTCTCCTGCGAAGACCAACTCCATGGAAAAGAAACTGCATCTTAAAAGCAGAGAACTACAAGAAACTCAAGACAAATGTCACAAGGTGAGGGGTGTACCATTTAAGGCTTTTTTGCTTTTATTTATGTTTCAGTATTTCATCATCAGCCTTTATGAGAAACAAGTCAGTCGTATTTTCAAATGCAGGAGCAGCTCGATCAAACAAGCCAGAGATGACTGGAATAAGACAGCTGATGGCTGACTGGAAACTGTAAAACTACATTTTTTCCAGTCCATATTGCAGAACATTGTTGTGAGCAAAAAAATGATTCCATCATGGGTTTTATTACCAGACGTCCAGAGTTTATTCAGTCTGTCTGGCTTAACACAGATCAAGCAGGCTTCTGGTGCTCCTGTAAGGAGCCAAGTTAATCGTGTTGTGTGTACAACACTACAACTATGTTTTTTTCTTGAAGCATGCTGAGTTGGGTGAAAGTAAGGTCAAATAAATCAGCCGTCAGTCGAATCTGTGGCTGATGAACCTTTCTTCCCTTTTTTAAATCACCACTTTAAGTGCCCTAACGATTCTGTTGCATTTAAGGCAGCCAATGCAACACAAAAAGCAGCCTAAAGTTACAATGAAACTAATTGTATTGTTTTCTTCATGTGGATCCAGATGGAGCAGGAGATCTCCAGGTTCCAGCGTAAAATGACTGACCTGGAGTCAGTGCTCCACCAGAAGGATGTGGAGCTGAAGGCATCCGAAACTCAGAGAAGTATTCTGGAGCAAGACCTCGCCACCTACATCACTGAGTGCAGCGTGAGTCATCACAACTGTGACCGTGTGTGTGCAGAATTTAAAGAGATTTTTAAACATAATAATGCTCTTAGGTTTGTGTTTTTTCACATATTGGTGTACTTGCGTGTCGCTGCCCTCGACACCTCAAAAATCAGTATTGATTTGAACAAGCAGCACACTTGAGTTTGTGTGTGCATGTGTTTGCAGAGCCTAAAGCGAAGCTTGGAGGAGGCACGTGTGGAGGTCTCCAGAGAGGATGACAAGGCCATGCAGCTGCTGCACGACATCCGTGAACAGAGCAACAAGCTGCAGGAAATTAAAGAGCAAGTATGTAAATCTTCTCATTCAAATGATCCTGTCTCCTCCCTCTCATCACGATAATGATGTGGTGCATTTTGGAGATTTTTTATAAACACTTCAAGGTATTTATACTAAAAATGTGTGGTGAAAGTAAAAAATGTCTTCATACTGCATCCATGAAGCCATCTTAACCATCTTATTGCAGGCGATTATTCTGCCTTTCATAGTGTGGTCTTTTGCCATCATATCAGTTAAAAGAGTAACTGAAGCAGGCAGGGCTTCCCCTCTGAGGACTCCCTTGTCCTCAACACTCATAAAGGTCATCCCTGCAGATGGCATCCCTGCAAGGTACAAAAAGTGCAGAAGACTTTGATCATTACTCAAGAGATTTGTCCTCCTCCTCCCCGGGGGAATGACACACAGCATTGACAGTTTTTTAATCAACATCTATGATTCAAATTACAGATTAAAGCTGAGCTCAGAAATATTTTACCAACAGAAACACTGACCGGCATGAACCCCTCATGATCAAAGTCATTGTTCAGTGTAACATGATGTCTCTTCAAAGGATTTTAAAGACACAAGTGTTTTTTGTTTTTTTTCCACTCGTCGTCTCGGCAGTGCAGTTTCCGACCACAGCTTTAAAGTGGCGTTCCTTGACTTGCTATGTTTGATTTTGATGCTTTTGGCGATAAATGGTCATTGCTGCAGTGCACTGCGGTTTCTATAGAATGCTGCACAATGAAACTGTGTCAGCAGATATGTGAAGTATATCTTTGTCTTTATAGCATTGGCAGCAGTTGTTGCCTGTGCTAAGAGCACAGTTCTCTCTTTTCAGGCTGTGCCAAACAAACTTCTGCTGCTCTTCTATGCTGTCAAAAGGTGCACATAAAAACCTAAAGCCCAAATAAATATCAGATTTATTTATGAAAAGCACACTGCCTATACAAACTTCTTGAAAGTTGGCATATGTTGAAACATCGCTGAGTTAAATATTTTTTGGAGCACAGTGTAACACAATGAAAATGTCATGGCTTACTCCGTCCTTAAAGAGTATTTTCAAACCAAGCACTTTTCCTTTGCTGAGAAAGAAAAATACGTTTTCCAAGAAAATAAAAACTCATCTTCTCACTTCGAGGACAACAGTGATTTATCTCCAGCTTGTACAGAATGAGTGTGATCACAGCCTGAAGTCTTTGGGCAGAATTCAAAATATCAGTTATATGCAAACAACAGTGCAGGTCAATACACAACACTGTGTTATATAAGGGATATAAAGGGCTATATAGGAGACATACTGTAAGATGATAGTAGTGGTAGTGATCATGACTTCACTTGATGAAACTTCTCCTCACATGCTCATGAATATACAGTCAGCTTTCAGAAGTCAGTTTTGTTCCATGTCGATGACCACTGTGTGCCATCTATGGACTCAGGAGTACCATGCCCAGCTGGAGGAGATGCAGGTTACCATCAGGCAGCTGGAGGAGGACCTGTCAGCAGCCAGACGCCGTAGCGACCTCTATGAAGCTGAACTTAGAGACTCCAGGCAAACAAGTGAGGATCTCAAGAGGAAAGCTGTGGAATACCAGCAGAGAATCCAAAAGGTATGTTTGCACCAGAGGTGCTCATACTGTACATGCATATAAATATACTTTTACATGTTGAGTTACAGCACTATTACTGCCTGAAGTATAACATCTCTCTCAGACTCATGTAACTGTGCCTGCTTAAAATATCAAAAAACATTTAGATAAAATGACAGTATTGCATATGAAAGTATAAATATGGGCCACAACTGCATTCATACCACTACTACTACAGTGAGGCAAATAGCGACAGTTGAATTATATATATGCCAAATGTGTCCGCTCACAGAGAAGAAGAGGTTGATTTGTGTGTTGGTTTTATGTCTCTCCTCTTTGAGCCTTCCCCTTGTTTCAGTGAACTGCTGAAGTCATAGTTTGTAAGAGCCAAGCACAAAGTCTGCAGAGCCCATATACATGTGATATTGTCCTTTCCTCTTTGGTTTGTTTTGCGGTGTCTGAAAAAGCTCGATGCCATCAATCCAGCATTATTGAATATAAAATTGCAGACCACTTAGTTAATCTGACAGACTAATAGACTTAAATGCCAAGTGGTTTTTGTAAATGTAATGGAAACCCATTACATTTGATGCTGCTCCACTATTGTGCTTGCTGGTGCCTCAGAGTGACCTTTAAAGATCTGATAGTCATTTTTAACCTGAAAATAAAAACATGTCTATGTGCAATTAATCAAAGCCTCAGATTTACAGATTCTAACCAGTAATTATAGTCCAAGTAAAATATTAAGATATTTGAGAACAATGCAGTTTGAAGTCATTGTGTACACATAAAGTATTCACAATAGAACAAGCTCTCATTTACATTTGAAACACAACCACCACTTTTGATAGTTGTGTGGATCAGAGCCCAAACGACCTCAGTTGAAATGGTTGGGTCACATGGTTTGGAAGCCTCCTGGATGGCCCGCTGAGGAGGTGTCCTCACTCAGGGTGCGCTTTTGAATTGATTACATCTCCCTCTTTCCCTGGACGCTCCGGGGGATCCTTCAGGAGGAGCTGGAGGAAGTTTATGGGAGTAGTGCTACATTGCCTTTGCCGCTTCAACGACTTGAGAGTGGATGGGGTCTACTGTGCTGATTAGTCTCTACTGTTTCCCTATTGATTTTCAGGCTAAAGAGCAGGGCAAAGCCGAGGTGGAGGAGCTTCTCTCCAAACTAGAAAAGGTAACAGATCATACTTGTCACATCAGTCTGCATGATTGGAGCCTCTAGCCCTCCTAGAGTTTCTTGAACTGAGCTTTCCTTTTTCAGACCAATTCTGAGCAGCAGATCAAAATCCAGGAGCTCCAGGATAAACTGTCCAAGGTAAATTAATTCTTGTCTTGGTTGCTAATATTATGTAATAAGAAAGCATTTATTTAAACATTATTGAAACAAAGTTAATCCTTTTCTTTTTGTCATATCTCCTAAACCTCTGAAAAGCAGATCAGTAAAGTTTATGTTTATACAGAACTGAGCAGTTTTTCCAGTCTCTGCAGCCTGTTGCAGTTCCCCATGTATTCCCTAGGGTGACTTTTATTTCAGTGTCTCTGTGAGTACGAACTGCCCAAGCATATCGAGAGGTTTGTCTTGGGATCTAACAGCCTTTGACCTCTTGACCTCCTTCAGGCAGTGAAGGCGAGTACAGAAGCCACTGAGTTGCTGCAGAATGTCCGGCAGGCCAAAGAGCGGCTGGAAAGAGACCTGGAGCGCCTGCGAGGCAAAACCGACTCTAGTGACACTTTAAAACGCCGCCTGAGAGAGACGGAGGTACTAGACTAAACCCTCAGTGCTAAATCATGCAAATGATGCAAATAATACTGGCTTATTAATACTGTACTACAACACAAGCCACTCTTTTCTGTGTGGTTAGTCTTATGTTGCTGTTTTTTGCTGTGTAAGCAGGAGGGCAGGAAGACCCTGGAGAACCAGGTAAAGAGGCTGGAGATGGTTGAGCGGCGGGAGAATAAGCTGAAAGATGACATTCAGACCAAATCCCAGCAGATTCAGCAGATGGCTGAAAAGATCCTGGTGAGAGAGCTACAGATAAGGCTCGCTAATACTCGGACCCACTCAACCCCTAATTTCACCCCCCTGCCCACCCCCTCCCATTCATTCAGCCCTCTCCCAGTCTGTCCTCATCAGTTATTTTAGAGCACACACGTATGCATGGCTCACACTGCTTCCCGCTAGCTGAGCCCTCACACATGGCTAATAGGCAAACAGTGTCTTTACATACATAGAATTTAACATACACATAATTTCACCAGTGTCAGCATGAGCAGGCACCGCTACAGCCGTCTTGTGGATTTCCAGCTGTTCAATGCAAGTTTCTTCTTTTCTCTTAATTTTTTTTTCATCCTCTGATATTAGAGGAGAATTATCAGAATAGTTTTCAGTCTGTTTTCAGTAGGTTGTGCTTTCATGTCTTTAGGGTTGGTAGTAGGGCTGTAGGCTACATTAACTAATCATCGTGGTGATAGTCTGTGCGTTTTAATGTTACATACAAAGAAAGCTATTTTTCATTATTGACATCAATGTCACATTACTCCCTCCAGGAACTAGAGGAGAACCTGAGGGATGCCCAGTCGACAGCCCAGAGGATGGAAACCCAACTGGTTCAAAAGGAGAGACTTTATGAGGACAAGATCAAGGTGGGCCAGCTTTATATCACCCAGACTACTGTACTTCTACTACTAGATAGATAGATAGATAGATAGATAGATAGATAGATAGATAGATAGATAGATAGATAGATAGATAGATAGATAGATAGATAGATAGATAGATAGATAGATAGATAGATAGATAGATAGATAGATAGATAGATAGATAGATAGATAGATAGTCATAGCTGTAATTACTGCGTCCACACCAGGCTGTACATTTACAACCATTTCAGTATGCAATGTTTTTTTAATGATTGATGATTTAATGCTTTATCATGTCGCAAATTACGGACTGCAACCTAAATGTGAATTTGTCAAATCAACATTAATAAGTGTAATATTCGCTGGTTCTGTTGGATCAAGGTTCTGGAGGCCCAGATGAAGGCAGACCTAGCTGATAAGGAGAGCCTTGAGGCCAGAAGGGCCCAGCAGGAGGAGGAGTCCAGGGAGAACTGCAAACTCATCAGTGAACAGAAAGCAGTAAGGAAACACAACAGGCTCTTTAAAGATCTTTCCACTCAGCCATTTGCAAGTAAATTTCTATTAAGATTCAGAGAATTGCATATAATCACTGTCTAATGCCACAATTCATATTACTGAAATACTTTGCAACATTAGAAACAGCAGCAATATATATAATCGTCTGATTTTAAGTTTGTCCCCCCTCAGTTATATTATGCAAAGTCAAATATATATCTCTGTGGCTTAAAGTTGTTTGTGAACATGTGATGCTTTTCATTCTCCTCTCAATTTGCTGTCACAATTTGACAACTAGACTTCATCAATGTTTTTTTGTTTCTGGGCAAAGTAATTTGTTATAGTGGTTCAAATGTATTGGAACGTACGTTTGGATTAAATTGCAGTATACTTCGTGTTGTACTATAAAGCCCGGGCTCAAGTCCTAATCTGGTTAATGTGGTAGAATTGAGGCACTAAGAAGCTTTTAGAAGCAGTCATCTGACATTGACAGTAGAAGATTCAGGCAACACCTTAATGGACTCTAATAGGATTTCACTGCAGCACAAAATTCTGTTTCCTTTAAAAAAATTGTGCCGCTGTGCACCATGATTCTTAGTAGGATTTGGCTATCAATCAAGGTGGAACACATCCTTGCATTTGAGCCTGTTAGTAGGGATGTGATTTCCACCATGGTATTTTGTCTCACTCTTCCTACAGACCATTAATGCTATGGATTCCAAGATGAAGAACTTGGAGCAGCGCATCGCTGAGCTGTCAGAGGCTAACAAGCTGGCCGCTAACAGCAGCATCTACACCCAGAAGAATATGTGAGTTAACTAGACCTGCCCACACTGTGCTTTTATGAGTACCCCCACCCACACTGACTGTCTCCTTGAGCCCCCAATTGGTTCATTAGCATGCGCTTAGATTTTTATACACCACGGCTGTTCTGTCTCCCCAGTGTGTTAACTGTGTAGCTATGACAAATATTAAATGTTAATATTATGACAGCAAATCTAAATGAAAACCATAAAACAGTGTGACAATGTGAAACAAGTTGCTCATAGTCATGAACCTACCAACCTACTTACCTGAACCTGAACCTTCCCGCAGTGTTACGGGCCTTTATAGTGAATTTTCGCTATCAGGCCCGTAAATTTACTGTATTGGTTCACTGTCATCGTGCACTTTCCAGGGGCAGCTGGAGACTGCAGGCAACTGTTTTCAGCAGAAAAGCTTTAAAGACCCACTGTATACTATCTTCTCTGCACTAAACAGCAACTACCTAAGTAGCTTAGCTATTTCCATGGGTACTGGACCTACACTCACCCGTTGGACAGCAACATGACTCCAAATGAGTGATAACGTTGCTCCGTAGTTTGCCATATCGACTTAAAAGGTGACAACACTGTTGTGTTCACAACACGTGTCCACTTCTCCCAAGTTGCCAAAAATGTAATTTATTGTAGGTTTAACATACAAGTAATTTGAACTTAACAATGTGCTCGTTTAAGGAATATGAAGATACTTGTGTTGTTATAATGTTCAAACATTTCCAAGGTTTTGTTTTCTAAGATGTATTAGCTATAGTACATCAGGTGACTTGTTAGCTCACATGAATAATTCGGTGTCTACTTAAACCACTAAATGCTTTTATATGTTAGGTAAACGTTATGAAAACTGCAAAAGTTTGTCAAAGATGTCTGCTTATAAATAGGCATTGTAACAGGCATCTCTGTGTGTATATTTTTGTCAGGAAAGCCCAGGAGGAGATGATCTCAGAGCTTCGACAGCAAAAGTTCTATTTGGAGTCTCAGGCAGGCAAGCTGGAGGCCCAGAATGCCAAACTGGAGGAGCACCTGGAGAAGATGAGTCAGCAGGAGCAGACCAAGAGGACCCGGCTGCTGGAGCTGGAGAGTAGGCTGCGGGAGGTGAGGCAACAGGAAGCAGAGACACGGCTCAAAATCTCAAGATTAAGTAATTCACTTTAACTAGCACACAGCGTAGCCATTCGTTATTACTCTCCACAAATGGGATGAAGGCAGCTGATCAGCTGGTGAGCTCAGATTCCCTTCAGATAAACAGCTAATTAAATACTGTAGGTCTATAATGGCATTTCTACAAAATTGCCATTGGGGTTGCATGCAGGCTGTGTCTACGGATCCAGTGGAGCTCACAACCCTCATTTGTTATCTCTGCAACAAAGTAGTTGCATTGACTGACAATAGGTGAGGATATGTTTAACCACAGGACAATAAAGCAAGACCTTGATGCGTGGACAATGAATAATTTACCTTCAAACTGGAGGACCAAGTTTAACCCATATATTGTCAAGCGAGGTGCTATTTGTGTCTCAGCTCTGGTCTGCAGTCTGACTTCCTGTGAAAGCTTTCTAATTCGATAATTAAAGACAAAGAAAGTGGTTGTTACTTTTATCTTTTTCACATGTTTGACACTCACTGAATGTTTGATAATGCGTTTAACTAAACAATCTGTATGCTCCTGTATATGTGCATCCACTGCAAACCCAGTCCGTAGAAAGACATTTTGACATAATTGAAACACAACCCCCTCTTTCTCCTGTGTGAGAGCTCTCACCTCTCTGTTGTGCTGTCTGCAGATGTTGTTTGTGGACAGCCTGCTGATTGGATGTCATATCTACCTCCACACACTCTTCCCCACTGAGACGTGATGCACAGATTGGCACTAATTGGTGGCCTTTCTTTACCCTCACATACAAATGCGCACTGTCCTCTCTCACACACAAACATCTACTTTTGGATGAGATCTTCTGTTCTATCGCTGTGGTAGTGGGACACCTATGGAGAAGCTAAATGCATGCTTGTGTGTCTCAACTTGGTGCACTTTATCAGCACAGACTGAGGGTACATGTGCTCTTTTAAAAAACTTGAAAAGGTCTTAGATTATCTTATTTTTAGTTCTTAACAAGTGTGACAGTTTTAAACCTAATTACCAGAGGCCTTATTTTCCACTGTGCACTTTTAACTTTCTCGGTGCTGTCCAAGTTTTGCACTTAGAAGAGTTTGCATCTGCAGTTCTGTATCTACCGGTTGCACTTGTGTCTCCTGACATCCTCTCATTATTCTCTCTTTGTCCCTTTTCTTTTCTCCCCATTCAGCCTGAAAAACTTCTGATTAATTTGATACCTTTTCAGCTTTGTTTCATTTCTTTGTTCTTTTAATTGGCCTTAAATTCCTCATTGCATTTAGAAAGCAAATGAAATGTGCATTTATGTACTGAAAGCAAAGGTATCCTGTATGGTCAATTTTCAAAAGTATATCAATACATATCAGAGTGTCTCACCATGTGATGGATGAATAAAATTTCTGCAATTACAAAATATTAAAAATGTTATGATTATCAATAAATTTGATGTAACACAACATCATTATTTATCAGCGGTTCTTCTACAGGACAGCCCCCATATACAGCTCAAACACAGCTGGTACGAGGGTCCGATGGAGGCTACTCTCACATTCGGGCAACACCGCTCCTTGTTTACGATGTTTGACTAGAAACAGACGTAGCTTTTTCATTTTCTCCAAGAGAATATCTGACTCTGTGCATATAGCCGCGAAGTCTTTCTCAACTGACTTGCGTCTTTCATCTGCCGCTGTGTTTGCACTTCAGAGAGGTTGTTGAAGTGAGGAGCTCTTGCTAGCATGCTGCCTCTCTCTCTTTCAGAGGACCTCTTTGACATGACTGTGTGTGTTTGTGTCTGTGTGCGTGTGTCTGGTTGGCTGTGTGTGTGTGCGTGCGTGCGTGCGTGCGTGCGTGCGTGCGTGCGTGCGTGCGTGCGTGCGTGCGTGCGTGTGTGTGTGCATGAGAGAGAGACACCAAAAGACAGCAGCATTTTTTTTTTTTTTTTCAATTTACTTGGCTCAGGCACTGTGGAAGAAAGGTAGGAAAGAAAAACCCTGATTTTTGTAAATTGCATCCACATTTTGGCAATTTCTTCTATTTCCACGTGTTGCTGTTGATTCTGTTTTTATTATTATCAAATTCCACGATTCATCCGTGTTTTCTGCACCATGGAAATCACAGGGCCCTACAAAAGGTTTCAAGCAGGCGTCTATGTTGATTTGAACCCGGTTTTAGATTCCCTCCCAATTTCAGAATCACCCTGATGTCCTAAACCGCCTACCATCTGGTGCTCTGAGCAGGTTTGCAGAAAATTCTGCAAATACAATCTGTTTCATTTCTGATTTACACTGTGATACACACACAGCATTCACCCAAGTCCCCTTTCCTTGTAGATGGGCCTGGAACACGAGGAAGAGAAGCTGGAGATCAAGAGACAGGTGTCAGAGTTGACCCTTTCCCTGCAGGAGCGCGAGTCCCAGATTAGCAGCTTGCAGGCTGCCCGTCTCGCCCTGGAGAGCCAGCTGCAACAAGCAAAGACTGAGCTGGAGGAGACCACCGCTGAGGCTGAGGAGGAGATCACCGCCCTCAGGGTAAGGCAAATGTGCAAGCACATATGTGTACAATCAGAGTCACTCATAGAAACACAGGTGCACATACATTCATAACAAATGTGTTTAGATGTAGGCAATCTGTATTATGCATGCAGTCCAAAGGAAAGCTGATTTAAATAACACTGTCAGCTTCACATCATTCTTCATTTAATGTAGCAGTCTGTTGTGTTTGTATTTTTGCTTTTCATTTGCTCTTGTTTCTCACAGAATCACAGAGATGAAATTCAGCGCAAGTTTGATGCCTTGAGAGACAGCTGCTCAGTAAGTGCTGCCACAGCCTTTTGTCTCTGCTTTCAGCAGCAGCAGAACAATTTTCAGAAGGTTTCAAAAGACCTTTGAATGTATAGTGATTCATGTTCAACTCTAAAGCTCATGATGTAGTAATATAGTCGGCTGAATCAAGTCTTTGTGAAAGACAGAAGCACAGCTTGCTTTCAGAGGGCAATTTCCAACTTTGCCCAAACACTTGAGTAGTACATACACATTTTTTACGTATACACATTTACTGTACCTAAATGGATGACATTAAGAACACCTACATCTAACAATAATATAAAGAACAATGTTCAGGTGCAGTTTGATATTTGGCTCATTTTGTTAAATATACTTTTCCTAATTCCTACATGGCAAACATCAGTCTCTTGGGTGGGATTTTGGAAGCAGCTTCGCTATCAGTTTACACATTAATTAGTGTCCTTGTCAAGCTGTAAATCTTCAGTAGCCCAGTTCTATTAATTGATATGATCTTCTCTCCCTGGCTCTTGTGTCCAGAACTTAAAAATACTGTCATATCTGTTCACTTCGAGAAGCAAGGCTAACACCTTGCTGTACCTGTCTGTTTTGCCTCAGGTGATCACTGACCTGGAGGAGCAGCTAACACAGCTGAGTCAGGAGAATGCCGAGTTGAACCGCCAGAACTTCTACCTGTCCAAGCAGCTTGATGAGGCGTCAGATGAGCGGGAGGACCAGCTGCAGCTCAGCCAGGAAGTGGACAGGCTGAGGAGGGAGGTGGCTGACCGTGAGATGCACCTCAACAATCAGAAACAGGTAACACACACGCACAAATGCTTGAAAGCTCTTGAATATGTCACGGTATACCTGCAGTATTGGTAGACATAGTGGAAATGTTAAAGATATTGTGAACAATCACATTTTTTTCAGTGTGTCATGTTTCAGCTAGATGTCAGACCGTAATAAGTCAACTTGTGTTTTTTGTTATTTATCCTCATGTTACAGACCAAAGATGTGATGAATGTTTAAACCTCATTATACAGAAACAGCGTGCTGTCCGTGAAAATGCAGGCGAGACAACAGTCACGTGTTTTTTTCCCAAAAGCTGTGAAAGATGTTCTCTTCAGTCTGCTCTTTCGTTTATCATTCCAGAACATTGAGACATTGAAGACCACATGCAGCATGCTGGAGGAGCAGGTGGTGGAGCTGGAGTCCCTAAATGACGAGTTGCTGGAGAAGGAGAGGCAGTGGGAGGCTTGGAGAGGTGCCCTGGAGGATGAAAAAAGCCAAGCCGAGAGACGCACGAGAGACCTGCAGAGACTGTTGGACAATGAGAAGCAGAACAGGTAACATGCAGACATGAACACTGTGTACTTACACTGTGATTGTACACAAGGCTGACTGCACTATGCTGTTCCATATATGCATTAAAATGTGTTGCTGTTGTAAGACTTGTTATTATGCTGGTCACAGGCTGCGTGCGGACCAGCGCAGCTCTGAGTCTCGCCAGGCAGTGGAGCTGGCAGTCAAAGAGCACAAGGCTGAGATACTGGCTTTACAGCAGGCCTTGAAGGAGCAGAGACTGAAGGCTGAAAGTCTGTCTGATACTGTGAGTTACAAGTGTCTTACTTATGGTCCAACTATAATGCCCTCAAGTTAAACAACAAATATGTCTTTGAGTACATTCTGTGTTTGTGGAATTCAACTTTTAATTGTGACAATTTAACATGCTCTCACAGCTCAATGATCTGGAGAAGAAACACGCCATGCTGGAGATGAACGCCCGCAGCTTACAGCAGAAACTGGAGACGGAGAGAGAGCTGAAACAGAGGCTGATGGAAGAGGTAGAAATGATAAAACACATATCTGTATTCATTACATTTAAGTTCCATTTATGTGATGGACTTGTCCCCTATAACTGACTCATTCAAAAACACAAAAGCAAGCCGATTGTTCAAAGAAATATACTTCAAATACTTTCATGTAAAGTACATTTCTTTAAACATCTGGCAAAAATCTGTTTGGTTTGTTTGAGACGCTTCTTCTCTTAAATTGATTTGATTATATTTGCTTCCATTCTGAAATTTCCTAATAGAAATATCTGTGTGCTGGTGTCCCCACAGCAGGGGAACCTGCAGCAGCAGATGGACCTCCAGAAGAGCCACATATTCCGTCTGACCCAAGGCCTGCAGGATGCCCTCGACCAGACAGACATGCTCAAGACCGAGAGGACCGATCTGGAGTACCAGCTGGAGAATATACAGGTGCTCAGTACAATAGCTTTGCAATTTGATGAAACACAGCCATCTCTAGGGAGAAAAGAGTCCTAGTTAGATGTTACAATAGAGCGAATAATGTTGGCAAGTAACAAGGTATTTTGGGGACAGAGGAAAGAGGAATCCTAATTCATATGCTCTCAAAGGGAGTTCTTTTAATGTTGTATTCAGAGGTATTTCCTTCTCTGAAAATCTGTTTTCCTTCGTGCAGGCTGTATACTCCCATGAGAAGGTGAAAATGGAGGGGACCATCTCCCAGCAGACCAAACTCATTGACTTCCTCCAGGCCAAAATGGACCAGCCCACAAAGAAAAAGAAGGTCTGGGAACCTTTAAGACAGATTAAATTGTTAAACAGCTCCTATCTAAGAATAAAAAATGTGCGTATTGTTTTGTTCTGTATAGTAAAATCTTCCCTTTGCGAACAGGGTATATTCGGGCGGCGTCGGGAGGATGTAGGTACCACGACTAACGGGGCGCTGGCTCCACAGCCCCAGCCGGCAGTTCCCCTCCAGTATGGTGACATGAAACTGGCTTTGGAGAAGGAACGCTCAAGGTGCGCAGAGCTGGAAGAGGCTCTGCAGAAGATGAGAATAGAGCTGCGATCCCTCAGAGAAGAGGGTAGGTCCTCGAGTCAGACAGCACAGTTACTGCACCAGATGCGAGACAGGCTTTGTATGGTATTGAATTCCTTGGCAGCAAGGAATGAGAAGGTGGATTATCGTCCATCCAGAGAGAGGGACATAGCGTCGGTAGTGGTTGTTGACACAGAGTCCGAGGTGTTGAATTAACTCTGGAAATCATGTGTTTTAATCAGAACTCATACCCGCATACAGTTGGTTCTGCCATCTGAGATGAGAAATGACAACCTAAGTCATCTCAGGAAATCCTGTGTCGTGCCTCCTCCCTTATCTGTTCCCAGACAAATTTTCACATAGTTGCCATGGCAGCATCCTGCTCTATTACCTACACCTGCCAGGTCCTAAGAGATTCATTTCAGAATCAGTTGGTTTTTGTGGTAATGGACACAGATTTTTTTGAGTTTATTAGCTGTTATTTATCTAACACTAGGCTGTTTTATTTGTTTATGGTGACACAGCAGCTCATTTCAAAGCCCAGGAACATGTGGCTCCCTCCACGCCAGCCCAGGCTCGACATCAAATCCTCATGTCAGCCATTGTTAAATCTCCAGAGCATCAGCCCAACGCCAGCAGCTTGCTCAATCCCTCCACGCGCTGCAAGGAGACCTCCACACCTGAAGGTCAGTCACATACATACGGACTAGCAAACAAACACACAGGGAAACTCATTCGCTGCTGCCCCCAGCCTGAATTTCAACCCAGGATCTCCTGTTTTGAAGCTGGTGTTTCCCCCCACAGGAGGTCCTCACCTTATGCTATCACTGTCAACACAAATGGATTCTCGGTTCACTTATTTTGTTGACGTGGTGTGTTTATGTGTGTGTTCTCTCTATGGCCTCTCTCATAAAGCAGGGTTACAATGTTACATATAACTGGATAACTGTGCTCAGTACATGTTAAACCTGGACCTCGCTCCAGCCAGGGACATGGACTGAAGTTAAAAAACACAACGCCACACAAACTGTTTTTATTCACTGTGCATTTATCCAGCTAACATTGTAATCCTGCTTGGGCCTGTCTCACAAAGTAAGAATAGTGGATTAGCCAGGTAACATTGGTTTTAATCCAAGCTTATTGCTATCATAAAGCTAAACTACCCTTTTTATGAGGATGATCACCATGGAAACTGAATCTTTGCTGCATATATCCTAGCTGTGTAGCAGGTTCAGCGGATCATATCAAAATGTGTAAACAGCCCATCTCCAAATAAAACACTGTTTTAGCAGGTGTTTAGATAACAGTCGGCTGACTGAGAGGAACTTGCTTTGTGATTCAGGCTCCTGACTGTCCGTGTTCCTTTACTGTCACGTAGCTGTCGTTAGACTGCTCTCTCCTTTCTGTCTCTTTCCTCTTGCTCCTCACAGAAAAGAGGAGGGTCACCTTTGAAAGTAAGTTAGCAGTCAACACACCGTGTCTTCTCACATGCATGAGCTCATCTACATGCATGTCATGCTGTATACGCACAAGCTTATGTCATACTGTACTGTACATGTGCCTGATTGTGGCGTCATCAAGCTGACTGTAATTTGACCAAAGAATTTATTCTTTAAAGTCAGGTTTGATGTGATGTGCTTATTGTTTTGTTAGTATTGTTCCTGGAAGCGTGTTTTAGATAGCATATGGTTGGATATGGAGCTTTTCAAACAGAAGCATTTTAATGCATCCCATGCTCACTGGCATGCACAATCTGACTCTGAGTGACTATATTAGTATACCTGAACATATGCCTAAAACCTGCTCTTAGAAATAATTTATTCATTACTCAAATTGCCCCCATGTTGCTTGAAAAAACAAATCTCATGAACTTCCTGTTGACTTCTGTAGTGATTCAGTAACGCCTATTCCTGCACCTCTTCTTCCCTTTTTGCATTGCAGAGTTTGGTCGTCGTGTGAAAGAAAGAATGCACCACAACATCCCTCATCGTTTCACTGTGGGCCTCAACATGAGGGCTGCCAAGTGTGCCGTCTGCCTGGACACTGTGCATTTTGGACGACAGGCTGCCACTTGTCTAGGTTTGTTTCCCGCACTGTAGCTGAATATGAAGATTAGTCTCTCAAATTGGAATCAGATTTCTCTTGTTTTGGCTGTCATTAAAATCCCTACCGTTATGAGTCTTAGAAAAGAAAAATATGCTGTTTTATATTCCCAAAGCGCACAGGGTACGTTTGAAGCTGTGAAAAGCACAGTAGCCTTCCTCTTGTCATTGTCAGTTGTTGTGATAACAGCAATAGAATTGATGATAGCTATTTGTACATTTTTGCTATGTGAACCCTGAACACTCTGTACTCTGCATATAAAGACCTATTCAATAAACTTAAATTAGCATTTTTTTCATCCCCCTTTCTCGTTGTATTGTAGAATGTCACACCCTGTGTCACCCCAAATGCTCACCTTGTCTTCCGGCCACCTGCGGCCTGCCAGCTGAGTATGCCACTCACTTTTCAGAGGCTTTGTGCCGAGAAAAGGCAAACTCTCCTGCGCTGCAGGTCAAAGAGGCCAGTGGGCATGTTCGCTTGGAGGGATGGATGAAGCAGCCTAGGTAACCTCTGACCTCAGTTGCTTGCTACCATACAGTGGCCAATTTTGTATGTTTTTGCACAGCTTTGACAGACGTGTGCTTTTGTGTGTTTGCTCACACAGAAATGGCAAGCGAGGCCAGCAGGGCTGGGAGAGGAAGTATGTGGTGCTGGATGGAACTAAAGTATCCATCTATGATAATGAGCCACGAGAAGGTCAGTACTTGATTTTTTGAATGGCTGTATTTTCACTGGTACAAGAACATTAAATGCTAAACTTCTGTATTACCATGTCAGTCAGTACAGCAGTTGCCAATATGAAAAAAAAGTTAAATAATGTCTTCTAGACTGTATAAAAGCTGAGGAGGAGTTTGAGCTCTGTCTGCCTGATGGAGAGGTGACCGTTCATGGAGCCGTTGGAGCCTCTGAACTCATCAACACTGCCAAGTCAGGTACTGGATCAATACCAGATAATCCTGCTACACTCAGCCCATTGTAGGATTTTAAGTGTATCATCCTCTCCCCAAAATTTTAACTGGATCCTTAATTCCCATCAATACAAAATATTCAAAATACAACAAAATGTTGACAGTTCTGCTCAGCTGTGGAATTAAGCTGTTCGTAAGATAGCCAACCAATCAATCTTTCCGTGTGTGTTCGCAGACATCCCCTATGTGCTGAAGCTGGAGTCACATCCCTATACCACCTGCTGGCCAGGCCAGTCCCTCTACTTCATGGCTCCCAGCTTCCCTGACAAGCAGCGCTGGGTGGCTGTTCTGGAGTCTGTGGTGGCTGGTAGCCGTGGATCTCGAGACAAAGTGGATGCTGATGCTGTAAGTTATGTGTGTGTGTGTGTGTGTGTGTGTGTGTGTGTGTGTGTGTGTGTGTGTGTGTGTGTGTGTGTGTGTGTGTGTGTGTGTGTGTGTGTGTGTGTGTGTGTGTGTTGTATTTTTCTGCTTATGTCAGGCCTGATTGGGTTCAAAATCTGAGTTTGCCTGTCGGATATATAAGAAAGTCAGCCCAGTGTCCCCTTTCTACAAGAAAAACTCACTTATTATTCACATTTCTAGTAGTAATTTTATCCGAGGGTGGCTGTATTGTTTGAGGTGAAAAATGGGTAAAATATATTGAATGCCTCCATTAAACATCGAGCCAGTGCCTTCACTTCTTTTTCTCTCCCTCCCTCTTCTTTCTCTCTGCATGTTCTCAACATCCACGTCTCCTATTTGTGTGTCGTCATCGTCTTTGTTGATGTGACTATACTGTGCGTTTGTATCTCCATTCAACTTGGTTGTGTGGATCATATTATAGGCAGGTGTTTCTAAAAGACAGAAGAACCTTTCCCCTCTGGTTCAGGTACAGTAAGTAGCTGCATGAATGCTTGGGCTTCAGGTGGCCGACCGGCTGAGCATGCAGTAGCTGTACACATCAACACACACAACACTGATGCTGTTCAGTGCAGGTCAACGCAGTCCCAGGCTGAGTTACTGAATATGTTCCACGGAAGGCCCTGTGAAAAACAGCTCCATTCAGTGATCACACATGCACATAAATTATATCACACACTCATAAACTTGCATAGTGCATGGATGTGAATAGTCACTGCTATGCACCTCTGGCCTGGTGTCACATGCTATGTCATCATGCATGCTTCTGCAAAGGCCGTGCACTGCTGGAGCCCCCTTCACTGAAGCGTGACAGACACTCCTTTAGCAACCTAAGCTTACCCTCAGTCTGCAGGCTTCTGCTGTTGGTGTCTGTGTGTTTATTGCTGTTTTGGAAGCAGTTTCTCATTCTACTTAAATTCTGTGGTGAATGAACCCAGGAAACAGTGTCACATTTCTCAGAACTGTATGTCAGCATCAGTGTTACCCCTCCCTTGATGATTTTATTACCTATTTGAATATGCATTTAAAGGACAACTTTTTGCTTCACATGGCTAAAAGTATTTCTGGGAAAGATATTCTCAAATTCGTCCCAAAGTTGTTGAATCGGGTTGATGTCTGGGCTCTTTGCAAGCCAGATAAGTAAAGTATATAACTGGGGAAGCCATTTCTTTATAGACCTTGTGTACAAGGGCATTGTGATGCTGTGACAGGATTAAAGCAATTTGTTGTCATATTTATTAAAATACCACCAGTTCATTTCAGTACAATGAAAAATTTTGTGTCCTGGCTGCTCTCTAATCAACATGTATATACACAGTATACAGTCGCTGTCACACAGAATTACACATGCACTGTAGTGTTGCAGTGTAAACTAGTACATACTGTAAAAATAAATAGAACTTCTATATAACTAGATCACAGTGGGCTAGTAGCAACCTGCCCTGGCCTTCACATTATTCTCAATGTGGGTGTTGTTGTCTACATACTTTTGGCCACATGGTGTATGCATTTTTAGTCTCACCCTTTTTCAACTCAATTGGTCAATTTCACACTGCAGCGCTTAATCAGAATTAGCTGTCTGGCAAAAAATGGTCATCTGTACTGTATAGCCTGAGGTGAACAGCATCCATAAAGCTTTGAACACTGATAATAACCTAAAAAGACACTTTATGAACAAAACTACTTTCCATGACTGCTGTGAAGTGTCGTTTCTATGGCCGCCCAGAAAACAGTTGCGCATCTTAAACATGCTGACTGAACTGTGTCTGCAGCACTGCGCGTAGGGAACTGTCGAGTACTAAAAGTTTGCATCAAATGCTCGCTCAGTTCCCAGTCTTATTTAGTCACTCTTTGATTTGATGTTGTAATTTAGATCATGATTTTTTATTATTTTTAAGTTTATTGTGCATTGTACTGTATTTTGAAATGGTTTTATTTATTTGGGGTTGTTCGTGTTAAGACAACATTAAATTAAAAAAAAAATAAGTCTGACCTATTTGGGATCTTTTTTTTATGTCAGTTAACTGGTGCAGACATCCCAGCTTACATCTGAATTTAATTTACTAATAGTGAAGGATGAATTAACTCATTCAACGGCCCTCTGGCTGTCATCCTTGCAGGGTCACCTTTTGTTGCTCTGAAGCAGCTGATTTGTGGTTGATCTGCCTAACCTCCCTCTGCTCCGTGTCTCTCTCTCTCTCTTTTTCTGAATCTTGTCTCAATAGAAACTTCTTGGTAATTCTCTGCTGAAGCTGGAGGGTGACGACCGCCTGGACATCAACTGCACTCTGCCTCTCACTGACCAGGTACGAGGACAAGCCCTGTACCATCAACAGGATCATAACGAAGTTGACTTTTTATGCTTTTGCTACTCTGCTGCACGTTTCACATGTTAAGATCTTATGAATCCTTTCCATCAGATCGTGTTGGTCGGCTCTGAGGAGGGTTTGTATGCTCTAAACGTCATAAAGAACTCTTTGACCCACATCCCCGGGCTGACCTCCGTCTTCCAGATCCAGATCCTGAAGGAGCTCGATAAGCTGCTGATGATCACTGGTCAGTGCATGATATTACATGGAGGCCATTGCACTCAATCAGAAATCAGTAATTTAGTCCTTTTATTACAATGTAGCTAGTATAGCTTACTCTAGACAAGTAGGATCATATTGTGGTTCAGTCTTTAATAGACCTTTAGCTGGTAACAATCGTGTGTGTTTGTGTGTGTGTGAATGCACTGAAGTAAACAGGATATTGCTTGCGTTTCTGATCGTACGCTGCGTGTTTGTTGTGTCATCCAGGAGAGGACAGGGCCTTGTGTCTGGTGGAGATCAAGAAGGTGAAACAGTCTTTGTCACAGTCCCATCTCCCGGCTCAGCCTGACCTCAATCCCTTCATCTTTGAGACTGTCAAAGGATGCCACCTCTTCTCCTCTGGAAAGGTGGGTCAGGTTGTTGTCACTTTTACAGAGGAGAGTCTTTCGCATTCAGTCATTTAATGAGCATAACATCACACTAATAGCAAAGCAGTGTGCTTTGACTGACTGCAGTGCTGTTCTTTCTGTGCAGATCGATAATGGGACCTGTATCTGTGCTGCTATGCCCAATAAGATTACAATTCTGAGACTTAATGAAAGCTTGAACAAGTTTTGCATCAGAAAGGTGAGCGGGCCTTAAACATTGATTGTTGAATGATATCGTCATGAAGAGAGTTTTAGCAAAGGAGACACTCTGTTTTGCTTCGGGAAGTTATTGATTTGGAAACAAACTTTTGTTTGTATATGCAGGAGATCGAGACATCGGAGCCCTGCAGCTGTATCCACTTCACTGGCTACAGCATCATCATCGGCACCAACAAGTTCTATGAGATTGAGATGAAGCAGTATGTGCTGGAAGGTAGGCCACCCACCACTGTGATTATTTGTACGCATCCTGTGCCGATATTACTTTTTAAAATGATGTTTCCTGTCAACCGGACGGTGTTCGAAGCAAGTCTACACGGTTGTGTTTCTGTCGCTGTGTGCTTTCGACATTCACACCTGAACGAGCTGATGTGATCTCTCTCTGCAGAGTTCCTGGATAAAAATGACGTGACGCTAGCTTCAGCCGTCTTCGCTGCATCCTCCCACAGCTTCCCCATCTCCATCATCCAGGTCACCACGGCTCCACAGAAAGACGAATACCTGCTCTGTTTCCATGGTTAGATGTTTATTTTCTGCCTGTGTGGACACACATGTACAGTATGTTGTGTGTGCAGTTGAACATGTAAACACAGCGACTAGTGAAGGAACCAATCTGGAGAAAATCTGCACTTATTATTAAGGTCTGCATATGATATGTGGAATTCTCCTTGCAGAGTTTGGTGTGTTTGTGGACGCGTACGGCCGCAGGAGTAGAAGTGATGATATCAAATGGAGCCGTCTGCCTCTCTCATTTGGTTAGTGTCAATCTGAATATCTTCCCTGACACTTTCAAATTGTCGTTCTTTCTTTAATGGTCAATTTATGATATTACTAAAATAAAGTGGGTTTTTGTTATTTCAGCCTACAGAGAACCCTATCTGTTTGTGACCTACTTCAACTCTCTGGACGTTATTGAAATTCTGGGACATGCTGCTTTGGGGTAAGATTGCCTTCTGCCTTTGTCAGTACCAGTGCATCAGTTTTTCAGAGTTGAGACTAATTCGTTTTACCATCATCATCATTTTATGGATCTTTGCTTAGTGTCATTACATATTATAGTGATTGAACTGTTAATTTCCCATTACTGCCAGGGCTCAGTAACCACCTCGGTGAGAATCATCCATTTCAGTCACTGTTGTTTCAAAGCATAAACTGTCTGATGTTCTCATCTCTTTCAAGGCCCCACTCATATGCACACCTGGACATCCCAAACCCACGCTACCTTGGCCCAGCCATCTCCTCTGGGGCCATCTACCTGGCCTCTTCCTACCAGAACAAACTGCGGGTCATTTGCTGCAAGGGCAACCTGGTCCAGAACCCAGAGGGTCCAGGAGAGCTGCAGCGGAACGGCTCCGGACGCAGGTGAGGAAGAACATTATTTGTTAAACCTGCTTCAGGTAACACTCATGTCTCTTCCCTCAAATACATAAATGAATGAATAGATTAACCGAATGCACAAATTAGCTGTTCCCCTAATCCATAACTCTGAATTAATTCTGTATTTAATTGGCAAATCAAAAATTTCGGACATCCCATCAAGGTTTGATTGACACCTGCGTTATTTGCATGTTGGTACATAGATGTGCATTTTATTTATTTTGCAGTTTACTTGAACATTTTATTTATTCATTTGTTTATTTTTTGGTGACGTCTGATCTACACTGGTGTTGTTGAAGGGTCAATGGGACGAGCTGGCACTGCTGGGCACAGGTTGGCATCAGGTGGTGATGGTTAAATTGTGGCCTTTGTGTTTGATCTGGTTATAAAACAGGAGCATAACACACTCATTCTGCTCTTTACAGGAGGAAGAGTTCATTTTTTATCTGTAACAAATCCTGAGATATGTCTTTTTAAATTCAAATGACTTTTTAAAATGCCTCCTGTCAAATGTACTGTGGAAAGGAAAGTGTTGAATAAAGTCTGACTCCCTGCTTTTATGTCCTGAGACTGGTCTATTACAGTTTGAAGCTCACTAACAGCTGAGCCGTTATTACTCACTGCACTGATTTTGAAACGTGGCTTTGTAAGCCAGTCAAAGCTTTGCTCTTTAGTCACTCTATTCTCGTTTAGAAAAGCAAAATGAGTAGGTGGGCTCAGTGTCTTCTAATTATGAATAACAGTATGCTGCAGCTCATCACATGAGCTTGATTTTGAGTCCATCATCCTCTCCACTCCTGCTGACTGACCTGACGGTGCCCAGCAAAGCCCATGACCCCATCACAAAATCCCTTTTCCTTTGACCAATGCTCTCCTCTGTCTGTACGCCACCGTTTTTCCCTATCAGCCCTAACAAGCGCGGCCCTCCTTCCTACAATGAGCACATCTCTAAAAGGCTGGCAGCCAATCCCCTAGTTCACGGAGATCCTGGAACACCTCACCGCTACCGAGAAGCTCGCACAGAGTTTCGGCGGGACAAGTCCCCCAGTCGTCCGCTGGAGAGAGAGAAGTCTCCTGGCAGGATGCTGGAGAGTCGGATAGTGGGGTCCCCAGGCAGAGCAATGGCTGACCCCCGGTTAGAGCGCTCCCCGGGCAGGGCCATGGCAGACCCCCGAATGGACCGCTCTCCTGGCCGGATGATGGACGTTCGTAGGGAGAGGTCCCCTGGGCGATTTGAAGAGCGCCAGAGGCTTCATACTGGCTCTGGTCGCACGCCCATAAACCCTGTTAACAAGGTTTGTCAGTCATTTTTGTTGATTTTTACTGTTCTGCACTCTCTGTATGCCCTACTGTTACCTCTCAATGACAACAATGGCAACAAAACTCAGACATTCGGTCGTCCTTTTCAGTCCAGACTGAAATATACAAACACATCTCGGTTGATTTTTATGAAGACGTCAATTGACAGCTGTTGGGTGGATTTCTGTGAAATTTGCTACGGATATTCAAGGCCCCTCAAGGATACATTTTAATAACCCAGACTTTTTAATCCAGCACCTCAATCTGGTCAAAATTTCTCTTTGTCTACAAAACTACTGACATTCTCATCAGCCTCAGCTGTACTTTGCATCAGGGTTTATGAGAAAATGTTAGCAGTAGGCTAAGCAGGCTAGCATGTCAAAGACATGTTATCGTGGCTGTAGACTCTTTGTTTTATTATTGCATATTTTGTTTCCAGTTTTCATTTAACATATTTCAATTATGTTATCTTTATTATAACAACCTAAGTCCTCGTCCATTAACCTGCTTTATGTTTTTAACTTTGTCCCACAGGTATGGGACCAATCATCTGTTTGAGAGAGAGAGAGAACAGAGCCACATGCCCAGCATGGACAGAGAAATCTTGGAAAGAGATCGAAGGGAGCAGAGAGCCAGTGAGAATGTTACCAACTTACGATGAAACACTGCCACACTTCAGTTACGCCTGACAAACCCACAGAGGAAAACAACGGCAGCGTCAGAGCAGAGAGACGACGACAGAAATAAATAGATGTCATTAGAATCAGGTTCGTTTTCTCTACGGACTGACCCGAAACAATAAAGGTCAACAAAATGCCATATGTAACAATTTTTGAGCAGGGTTTTTTGAGATACATGTGAGTATGTGCTCTGTACTCTGATAAGGGTTTAGTATTGAATTCGATTTCTTCCTCAAAAACAAAATCGGGCTTATGAGCTCTCAAATTTAGACCTAACTCGGTGGGTTTTGCTAGTTCCAGACAGTAGTGACTATGATAGATAAGCACAGCCGTAGCAACTTTATCTTACAAGTCAATGCCAACATATTTACAAAGTCAGCCTCCGGTGAAAATGGCAGAATTTCACTCACAGTAGTATTAATGCATTTAGCTCCTTTCCACACTCAGCCCCCTCCACAGTAGCCACAGACCAGGGCAGGAGAGTACTGCAGATCGAAAAGCATTTCCGGCTCCTCTCCTCCTGCGCCGACGTGTCAACACACAATCATTTTCAGCTGCTTACAATCATTCTCCGTTGACCTCAGTCTTCTGTCGAGACTGCGGTCAGTCACGGTGACAGGACTTGGCTGGAGCACAGACAAATTTAACAAAATAAATGCACCGTCCCTGCCCTGTAGAACCACACACCAGATGACTGTCTGCCCTCAGATAGGTCGACACTAAAACTGCACTACCCACAATCCTCAGCAGGACTTTCTAATCCTTCAGAACGCTATCTGACTGTAAATAGACAAGACATAATTTTATATATATTGAGAAGGAATTTCAAGGCTGGATAAGCCGTGTCTATTTTTGTTAAAGAAAAAAGTGATTAAGTGTCCTCTTGAATGTCCAATGAGTATTCTTTTAATATGTCCAAACATCCTTTATCAAGTGAGTGATTGTATCTGGATCCAACTCGTGTATGCACTTCCATCTGTCAAAGGCGAAACCTCAGTGCTGAACTATATGACAGGAGGGTAAAAAAAAAAAGAAAAAAGATCATGTTTGAAGCTTACAACATAGTACTTGAGCATTTCTTTTTGTACCATGTCCCTTATAGTGTATATAACCCAAAACTGTTCAAGGTGAAGATGAAAGTAATCTTTGTTTTTGTTTTGTTTTTTTCTGATTCGTAAACGGCATGGAAATGTATATCTGAAACGAAACGGAGTGTTGTCTTCTGCTTCTGCCTCATTTGGGTTATATTTTTATTCCACGATTTAATAACGAAGCACGTGAATAACCTCTCCTTTCTTTCATCTGTTATCTATTTGCACAGTAGAAATCTCTTTCGTTCATTAAGGCGCTCTTGGCAAGTTAAACAGCCAGTCTGACCTTAAAAGACAAAATCCATCCAAATATTTGGCTCATTGTCCAAGTGCTTGCACTTGACTAAGCTGATTTTTATTTCCATACAAAATATCATAATTTGATTTATGGAAATAAAAAAAAATTCAAGTCATGTTTTTAGAATATTCACAGATGACGTGCCACACTTTAACTGTTCACAGTATGGCGCTCAATAGGAAGACGTTTCTTCAACTTTCTGAATCCTCTGTGGGTCCTTAGATGTAAAAATCTTCCTGAATGTATTTAAGCCAAGCAGATAGAGCTGATCCATTGGTCACTGAACAAAAAGCACCCTATGCTACAGATTGCACAAGTTTTCCACAGGCCTCTAAAGGAATCTCCACAACAAAGGTTTCCCATCCTGTTTTATTTTTCTATTCTTTTTCATTTGTTTCTTTTCACATGATGCTGTAACGCTGGATATGATATTGATGTCTGCTAACAGATGTTTTATTAGCATTCCCTGTAGAGATTTTGTCACAGAATATTAAATATTATAACCATTGTCTTTCACTTCCACTTTATCTCCTTATGTTGTGCTTGTGTGCCTCTGAATAAACATCATGTCTTTAGATATTACAGATTACAGACAGAAGAGAAAGCCATTTCCCCCTCTTGCTCTCACTTGGGGCTGCTTGTGAATTGACCATTTGTCCACATCCATTGTGTTATAGGAGGTTAGTCTATTTATAGGTGTCTGATCCCAGCGCTCAGCCAATGCGGCAAGGGCCTGCCATTCCTGTCACGGTAGCCGCCGCCGCTGCTCGGGTCAGAAACTGAGAAGAGCTGAGGGAGAGACGATTTCAACAACAGCATCTGCTCCATCGGTTAACAATAACTCTTCTAATTCTGACCTCCGTGTGCATGTGTGAGACAACACCACTGACTTCTGCTGTTAGTTTATCAACAACATTTTATGCGACAGTGCAGCGAGGGAGGCTTTCAGCGCCTCTCTTTATATAGATCAGCTGCTTGCGGCTTCACCTCCTGACCCCGGCCCATTCAGCTCATTTTCACCGACTCGCTTGTCTTGACCCAGGAGCCACAAGTGATACTGGATGACTTGTTAATGGTGCAGAGACATAGCACATTGTAAGGATGTGTTCAGTGTCAGCAGTGCTGCACTTGAGAATGTCACGCCTGCTGCTGTTGACAACACTGAGCTTAGTAGCTTCACAAGCTCTTTAAACTGACACCAGCGTAGTGCAGAAGTAGATCGGAGACGTCCTTTGATGCGGCTACGTCTTTGGCCCCTTTTATTAAATTAAAGAATCAATGTTTTGCAGGCAGAATGAACAGCTTGAGCCACGGTTTCCAGTGGAGGTGTGAAAGTTTCCAGTTGAGCATTTCATTGGCACAAATCTCAGCCAGTGCATTTACCTTTGGATGAATAAATGAGGCCTCACAAATAGTGTGGACTATTTGTGCTGTGCCATACCGTGCTGTGACAATGTCAGGGAAAGGTAAGCCGGTGCCAGTCATGTGAAGAAGCATGAGAGAAATGTGACAAAGGCTGGCGGTAACACAGTCCTGACAGGTCAATAAATTGCACTAAATGAGCTGCTGATGTTCACGCTCTCTCATCATGTCTTGCATCCAAGACAAGAAGTGATTGATATGCACATAACATTAAATCAAACGTTGATTAAGATTTTGCTGATGAAAGCAGGTAAATTCACTCTGAAAAATCCAATATTTGGATACAGACTTTGAGCTCTGTGGTTTTCAAAACTATTGTGGGTTAAAGATCTTTGAAACTTTGAAATCCAGTTCTTCAGACAGACCTGTTTCTTGTCATCTGTTGGACGGGTAAAATGTTTTTGCCTGTGAACCACATACAAAGCACAGTACATATTACAATAATTTATTATTTTTCTGCACCATTTATTTGTTAATCCAAGGACTTTTTAGCATTTTGATTCTATATGAGAGATCTACATGATACATATGTATTTCACCTACATCAACTCCAGTTGAATCACTTTGTCCGCATTACATCTGACGCATTCGTTGGTCTGAGCATTGTTCAGACAGCCTTAAATATTGTTTTAAGATGGGACTGGATCACCCAGTTAAAGCCCTGCTCATTTTCAACTGGATGGTCACAGTTAATCTTTTTTTTTTTTTAATTCAGATTTCTTGAAATTGCGTTCAAAAATGTTTTAAAAGGCTGCTATCAGGAGTCATTCAAAGGTCAAACATTTGGTCAGCTCAAAGAAAACTGCCTGATTTAAGAACAAATGTGTGACTTTATCCCATCTGTGGTCACAGTAACACTCAAGTCATTTAGACAAAATAAAAGAGAGACTGCAGACTTTAAAACCAGCTCAGCAGATTTCATATTCTGTCTTTTGTCTTTCATTTCTAACATCACTTTCACTGAGCTGCTACTCTGCTTGTCCATAGTTTAGACGGTCAGACGGTGGTCTGTGGACAGAGGGCAGTATAAAGTGATTAAGTGCTTTCACCTTCAGTCTGCTCTTGATATTCTAAACCAGTTATTCCAATCTCTTTGTCCACTGTCAGTCATGAGAACATGGAGCGAGTGGCTACTGCAGAGGGGTGTGTGTGTGTGTGTGTGTGCGTGTGTGTGTGTGTGTGTGTGTGTGTGTGTGTGTGTGTGTGTGTGCGTGCGTGTGCGTGTGTGCGTGTGTGCGTGTGTGTGTGTGTGTGTGTGTGTGCACATTTCTTGCGAGCATGCAATACTGTATGTGCTGTATGAAGCATCATTTACCTGTCACTTCCTAAAGAGGACATAGTTTATAAATATCGTCCAGTGGAACTGAGGGATGGGGCTACAAAAGGCTGCCTGCAATCTCCCCATTGTTCACTGGCATCGTTGTTGGACTGACCTCCCAGCTGCTCAGCCATGGTAAGTCTGTGTGTGTGTTCGTGTGTGTGTCATGTTTGATGGTGCAAGGACAGAAACAGGCCACTTTTTTTTGTGCTTGAAGGATGCTAACTTCACTCTGGACAGATGAGTGCTGGAATTCAATACTCATATATAATTCAAAACTACAAACATTTAATATTTCTCGATGATTGATCAGCTTAAAAAGATGAATACCAAGTAAGAATGAAAACATCTATAGATGGTGTCATTTTTATCAACTTTTCAACAGACATTGAATGTGTTACAATGTACAGGCAACATTTAATGCATTCTACACTGCATGGATATTTTATTTTTTAAGGAAAAATAATGGCAGTGTTTGACTTGGATACTGAAATGACAAACATCAAATTGTTTCTGGCTTATACAGTCAGCTCATTTTTGCACATTTTGATCTTGTAAGCCTAAAATGTAATAAAATCGATGCTATTGTGTTGTTGCTCAAAAGCATTTCCCCATTTTTTTCACTCATTTATATTCAGTTATTAAGCCATTCAATCCCTTTTATTTATATTGCCTGACATGTAGCTTCACCTTAACTGTCGTACTGAGTCTGCCTCATCTCTGCTCCTGTCTTTGTGCTAAAAGGCCCCCAAGAAAGCCAAGAAGAGGACAGCAGAGGGAGCCAACTCCAATGTGTTCTCCATGTTTGAGCAGGCTCAGATCCAGGAATTTAAAGAGGTGAAAGCTGCTCGACTAATCTTTATTTCACTCATTTAAATTTGGCTGAGAACGACGTGAGAAATGTGGAAATTGTGCATGAATATGCATGTAAGGTATTATGGTCCAAGTCTTTTCTGTCTTAAAAACACCCAGCGACACATACAGAGGTCTCCGTCTCTTCTTCCCTCTACGTCCTCGTCTCTCCTTGTCCTTCCGTTTCCATTGTTCATCCTTGCAGTATGTCCACCTGTCTATTTTCTTGCCCCTGGCTTGGCAGCAGTGAGGCTTGCGGTATGCTGGTATGAGCGTCAATGGTGCCCAGACATCCAGACTGTGTCATCAGTGATTAGGCTGCAGATAAACTGCTGGGCATGCCCTGGATGCCGGGCTAAACCCTGGAGGGCTCGCAGGTTATAAATACTGAGCGGTGTTCACCTATAAAGATGTCACCAAAAATATTCAAGGGAAGAAAGGGAGTGTAACACATGCAACAGTGACTGGGTTTTTACTCTCCGGGATGTGGGCTGAAAGCACGCGGCTGCAATCTGTTTGCAGATGTCGCCTCTCAAAGCAGAGAGACTTATTTACATGTACTGTCCTGCACTCTGACCTCAGGCCTTCACTATCATGGACCAGAACAGGGATGGCTTCATCGACAAGAACGATCTGAGGGACACTTTTGCTGCTCTCGGTATGTTGACATCACCTGTTTTCAGTCTTGCAAGATGTGAGTTGACTGAATCCGCTTCATCTACATTTATGTGGACTGCTTGGTGCTGCAGGCCGACTCAACGTGAAGCAGGAAGAGATCGATGACATGCTCAAAGAAGCTCCTGGCCCAGTCAATTTCACCGTCTTCCTCACCATGTTCGGTGAGAAGCTGAAAGGTAAAGACACAAGAGCTACAGAGAACACTTAATCCAAGTCATGCACATAGAGTGCTATTGAAGTATGTTTGGAGAACTGTACTGACAGCTTTAATGTATGTAGGTGCTGATCCAGAGGAGACCATCCTTAACGCTTTTAAAGTCTTTGACCCTGAGGGGAAAGGTGTGCTGAGGAAGGACTAGTAAGTGGCATAACACACTCCGCTGCAACATGATCATTCAATGCAAATGGTGTTGTGTAAGCTTTCACTCAGTTTACGACTGCGTCTGGGTCTGACTCATTCATCCCTGTAAAACTCCACAATAAGCAAAGCCATCACTTCCTCCTGGTGTGAGCACAGGCCTCGTCATCTCATCCAGTGTTTTCTCTCTGTCTCCTGATCAGTGTGACACAGATGCTAACAACACAAGCAGACCGATTCTCCCCTGAAGAGGTACATTGTCGTGCTTTTACACTAATTATCGTTATTATGTCTGATTGCTTCGTGTGTGTGGGTGAGGGACGAACGTCATCATGACGACCATCAAAATCCATGTCGGAAAGAAAAACACCTCAGTGATTTATCAGCACAGCCTTTCACGCACACTGAGCTATGTGTTGTCTTTGTGAAGGAGTAAAGCTCTGATGAAAGTGACGGTAATATCGGCTCTTTGTCGGTTAGATGGAGCAGATGTTCGCTGCCTTCCCCCCAGATGTGGCAGGGAACCTGGACTACAAGAACCTGGTTCACATCATCACCCACGGAGAGGAAAAGGACCAGGAGTAAACCTTTTTTGCCAGCATGTTCATCAAATAGAAAGTCCACCTTTTGCCTGTACATGACTTGAAACCGGCCCACTGCCCTTGAAGGAGATGTGGACTGTGTTGTATTTATCCATGTCTATGCTGGCTGCTTTTTCTCTGTACAGTACTCACTCAAGAGCACAAGAGGGTCAGGACAAAATTTTCTCTTCCAGGCCTCAAAAATGGACAGCATAGCCAACTGTCTCAGATTCAGCTTTGTCCACTTTCAGCAGAGACGAATTAAATCATTTTCCTCTTCATTTTATACACTCAAAACCAGCTGCCTATATTTTTCTTAGAAAATATCAATTTGTTAGGTCCGTGCATGTTCGTCTAATAAAAGTTTTCAAAAACAGAGGCCAGCCTCTCATTCTGATTTTTATTTACAGTTTATCAATTTATCAAGATGGTGAGATGTTGGGTGGTGCTCCTCTGTTTGAAGGAGAATCAAGTCACTGCTGGAAAACACCAGTCTAGTCTCTTCATTCCATGTTAGGGAGTGAATGTGTGTGTCGACCACAGGGGATGTGCAGTTGGTCCTCAGTATCCCAAGAATTGTTTGTGTGTGTGCGTGCCTGTGTGTATTTTGCGTGCATATCACAAAGGAGTAGTGTGTGTGTGTGTGTGTGTGTGTGTGTGTGTGTGTGTGTGTGTGTGTGTGTGTGTGTGTGTGTGTGTGTGTGTGTGTGTGTGTGTGTGTGTGTGTGTGTGTGTGTGTGTGTGTGCATTAAATTGTTTGGCTACTGAAACAGAGGAGTTTAGTGAGACAAAGCCCTGTTGTTGTTTTAGTGCTGTGATGATGTGAGCAGGGTAATGCTATACTGTGAGTCTGGGTGACAGGCACACAATAGCATACCATTAAGTGATCCTCACCACACTCACCTACCCCGCTTCTCAGACCTTGGCGGGGTGATAAAATCCCTGGTTGTTCCAGCTGGAGGGTCCGAGGCAGGGAGCAGCCGGCTTGTCAACCCCAGGCTAAAGTATTGCCTTCTGGAGGGGAGACGTAGGGAATGGAGAGGGATAAGTGCTTGGATCAACTCCGATATTTGAGCTCACATCATGCCCCCTCTAAGCAGCTGCCTAGCACTCTGAAAATTAAAATAATTGATGCCCACAGAGCAGGAGAAGGCTATGAGAAGATAGCAAAGTGTTTTCATGTAGCTGTTTCCTCAGTTCGTAATGTAATTAAGAAATGTCAGTTAACAGGATCAGTGGAGGTCAAAGCTGAGATCTGCAATGGCAAGAAAACTTTCTCGTTGGATCGTTAGGAAGGCAAATCAAATCTTCAGAGAGACTTTTATCTGGCTACAAGAAGCCTTTACAAGCTGTGGTGGTGGTCAAAGGAGGATGTTGTGTTTTCAGCTTGTCATGGAGATCCTCTTCCCCCATGTGGCCAGAGCAAAACGTCAAGCAATCGATATAGTTTTAATATTGCTGCTCTCACATGTTAGATGCAATCCAGCCTGTCTTAGTATGCGATAAAACTCTCCATGTAATTCTGAATGAAGAAATGACTGCGCAGTACAGAAGGGTGGTATGATGCTGTCATGTGTTGTTTATTGCCACCAGAAGTGTGTAAGAAGCTGTTTTACTGCAGTGGAAAGGAAGGATGTGACAGTATACAGTGTTATTAGTGTTGGTCAAGATGGGAAACACAGTTTGTTTTTTAAAGTCTTATCATAAAGTTTCACTGCAGGGTTAAAGATTAGGTGTTTCATAGTCAGAGTTGGCCAGCAGCGGCTTCTGAAGAGGCGGCAGGTTTAGGAGGTTAAGAGTTTCCTGTTCCACCTTCGAGTGAAGTGTGTGATGTTGTCAGAAATAACAAGGGCAACTTTGTGCATTAACTCGTCTAAAAGGCCACCGATGGCAGTCTTCAGCTGGTCCACAGTCCTGCTTACTGTCTACAGTCTACAGTTACATGATATCTGAAAAACATGGTCAGACTAAAACATGCTCTGATGATCTGTATGTTAACATGAACTCCATAAGAATGAAAGGAGACATCTTGTGTTTGGATATGTGACTCAGATGCAGCGATATACAAACTGAAGATGTCCATCTGCAAATGCTGCTGTTGGCTCAGTTATCTTCATATTTGGTCATCTTTCAGGTTTTGGGATGAATCTGTGGTTTGAGAAAACTCTCTGCTCTCCTTGGCTCATTGAAGTGGGCTGGATGGTGTCAAACGATCATTTTCATCAGGGAAACAAACCTGTTTTTTAGTCCCATAAGAGCTGAGGTGATGGAGATACAAGGTTTGTACCTGAAAACATGTTGCTAGGAAACAGCTCGGATCCAAGTTCATTTCTTGGGAGCTACCTAGCGATAGACAATAATTATAAGGATTATATATAATCCTAGTCAGTTACAGATATTAGCAAACACTGCATCAGAATATAAGCCAGTTATCACAGTGTGCTTCAAACTGAGCAGCGGTCTGTACAGTGCCATGTATCATGTGATGCTGCTGCTGTTTCTCTGTAACAGTGAAATAAAGTTCAGAGTATTAACACGTCAAATTATGTCTGTTTGGGGTAAAGATGAGGATAAAGTCTGTTCAAGCCTTGATGAAGATGCTATTCTCTAATGAGCAGTGATTATGCATGATTCCTTATGATTCCTTATGGAATGGTGTACTTCTCTTCTTGGAGTCTTCATCATTTCCCAAAGGTTTCCTCTCCTGCAGCTTCCTCTGCATGAAAGGGTGCAGTTTGGTGTCCTGGTTAATGGCAGTCTCCATCTGTCTCTTGGTGACTTGCTGAACTGTCTCCATCTTCATGCACTCCCTTGCCTCCAGCAGTTTGGATCAAGATTATATAGTTTTATTGGCATTACAACTGTAGAGCCTGGTCGAGTTTGTCTTCAAAGACGTGGATATGTTTCCTGTGGTGCTTGCGTCTGCCTTGTAGTTTGAGGATGCCTTCTGGGACAGTTAACTTCTCTTCTGCTCTCTGCCACTGCTAACTGGAGCCACGCAGGAGAGAAGACAATACATACAGTGTCCTCTGTAACTACAGACTGCGACATGTTTTCTATGTTGTTGCCTGTAGTACAGTAGATTTAAACACTGGCTATGAGTTTAAAGTGCTGTCTTTCAGCTTTCAGGGTGTTTGAAGGTGTTGTATTGATCCTTTAAAATGTCTGTTGCCATTTTGATCTAAAAACAAGACAGGATTCAACATAATATTGACTCCACACCTAAGTAGTTTGGCAAATAACAATAAGAAGTTAATGACCTACCTGCCAAATGTGGAGGAAAATCCAAATTAAAGCTAACTGGGAGGAAATCTTATTTAGAACATCTTTATGGACTGACATAAGCATTTTTCTAACAAGTGTCTGTGTTATTTGCTGCTGAAGTGTCAGGTTCATATAGGTTTGCACAGGAGCACCCCCCAGTGGTCATTTAGGGAAATGAAAGATGAAATAAATTAAATGGGAATCCAAAATGTTCAACAATGGCTGCAGTCCTCATGGTATCCACAACATGCCCCTATGAAACAGAAATTCTACAGGCTGAATAAATCTCAAGTAATTCCTCAAGAGCAATCATATAAGTCATCATGCAGCAATAAAAAAGATAAAAATGATAGCCTCAACAGAAGTCTTGTTAAAATTGCATTAAAGCTCATGTAAAACCACGATAAAGTCACTATATCTCACTGCTGAGCACCACACACTGGACATCCCTGTGGGATTATTATAGAAATATTACACCAATCATTGATCAGGAGGAGCATTTTACAGTGTGCTGAGGTTGCAATTAACACTCTCTCACAGACGTTTGTATTGAGATTTAATGCAGTTCATAAGTGGCATTTAGTCTATATCCACCACTGAGAAATATATATAGTAATATCTATTTGTGCTGAGTGAGTGTTCAAGGAGGAAAGCAAAATCCCATTTCTGGCCCTTTCTATTTCAATTTACAGCCATTTTAAAGCTCTAAATTGCAGAGGTTTTCAAGTGGACGCCCGCCCTCACTGGCCAGTAGGATCAGCATTCATGGCCCACCCCCTCGAGTCTACTCACCCCTTAGCTCTCTGTCCCTGTCCTCTGCCAGCCTGGTTGTGTCATTGCACACTCCTTTAAAGCCAGAGCCACATGGGTGCTGTCTCCACCCTCCTGATGATGCCCCTGACTAATTTTGACCAGTCTTGTGGGCTGAACCTCTGACCCCGAGGACTGCCAATGATCACCACAGTGACTACACTGGGAAGCCCCTGTAACCAACTTCCACTAGGAGGTTCCAGGCTCTCCATCCCCTCTGCTGGCTTTCAAGGATGAGGGACTGATATTTCCCAAGCTTTTTGCTCTCTTGTACCTCCTCAGTCCTTTCCTCTCAGGGTATTGTCATCTCCAGGAGGGCCACAGCTGAAGTTTTGTGTCTGCACATTCCTCTGAAAGTTTGACTTGGCATGAGGACCCCTGCATCCTCAGCCCCCTCGTCTACCTTCGGCCCTGGCCTGAGGAAGCTGCTGAGGTGAGGACCTTTGGCTTGGAGCTTGGTATTCTTTTACTTCCTCTCTTCCTCCAAACCTTCAGTCTGCTCGACCAGCACCTGATCATGCCACCATCTGAAACTCCTGTCCATCACGCTGTCATGAAATTATGATAATGCCATTTCACCTATAGATGGCACTATGGCAGCAGAATACATTTAACATGTACAGAACAGAGGCTGTGAGTCTGGTACAGTCTCTCCTGTCCTCTAGACAGGATTTAGGTTGTCTCCAGAAATCATGGCCTCTAGCAACCAAATGTCACCTACAGTGCAATATATATGTTCAGTTGTTTTCATTTTCATGAATACATTTAAATAACTTAAATAGCCAACATGTTCTTTCATTTGTTTAGAGTTTGTCTAAAGCTTTAGGAAACACAAACTTGAGTGGACGCCTGCATGAAAAGAAGAAGTGAAAGAGAAAGCATTAGACAAATGTCAGTCAGTCCTTAATACTCTGCATAAAGAGTTGTTTCTGTTTCAACAGCATCACCTGCGTTGTGTCAGTCTGCAATAACTTTAGTCACTCAAATGTTCAAAATGTAAACCTCCAAGTGCCTCCATAGGCTAAGAGGTGGGTTTATCACAATATGGTTTTTAATTATTGCATATTTCAACTTTAAGTGCTCCACTTTGGTGATCAGCGGGGTCAGGGATTCAGCAGCGTTGCTGTCCTAGTTGTGACAATATGGAGGAGAATATGTCAGAGCCCTGCTGTTGTAAAAACAGGTTTGTGGAAGTTATGAGAGCTTTGAGGACAGTACAGTTTACCTGCACATTAATGCTGTACTACGGATGCTCACCTATAATCTTCTTTGTCTGTATCACCCCTGGCTGACATGCCCTGTACGCTCAGTCTCTCCAGTGGCGCTCTCTGTCGCTAGATGTCGCTGGTCCCTGTGCGGAGGGGCTGGTGGGCCGGCAGGGGGCTGGATGTGGACTGCTGGAGACTCCAGGGGGGCAGCGGGCTATGTGTGTGTGTATGTGTGTTTGTGAGTGTGTTCGTGGTTCGTCGGGCAGCAGGGGAACTTGAAAACTTCACTGCGCTCAGCGACGGAGATCCGCGATCGGAGATTCGGCGACTGGGAGCTGAATCGACTGCTTACAGTCCCGCTGTGATCGACTGAGGAGGACCGGTCCGGTTCTCAGCATTGGAACGATTTCCGGCCAACATGGATGATTTAGGTAAGTTCGCTCGCCGTGAACGCAACATTTCTACAGCGCGTGTGTGCCTGTGTATGTACTGTTAGCGCTAACACACGCGCTGCAGTCAGGGCTGACGTTAATGTGAGGGGCATAAAGACCAAACGAAGGTTTTCAGGAGGTTGTTGACCACAGTTGTCTGTCTGGGTCAGCGGGTTGTTCAGGTAAGGTTCAGGTTCAGCTGAGCACAGCGCGAAGGTACGTGCCCAGAAAGGCCCCGCGTGCTGACTCCAGGAATCACTGGCACGAGGCTCATTGCGATAATTAGCCTAATGAAGTGTGTCCCAGCTGGTTTTTGTAAAGTAAATATCGTCTTTGAGAGGACATAGAGCGCTGGTCGTGGTGTTTGTGGGCGAGTTACACCTCACAGTTCCTCCACATCACTTAACGAGGCACGATGGCTGCTGCAGCAGCGCTCCTGGAACTTTTTCATGCTCAAAACTGCCAGAAAAATCTATACATTCACCCACCAATCACCACTGTCATCTGACATTAGACAAGGTGATTGTCAGGATTACATAACTGACATAAACAACCATTATTGAGAGACTGATTCCACTCGTTGCATTATCATTTAAAGCCCATTGCAACTAATTTTCACATTGAATTCTGCCCTGATCTCAGCCAGTTGTCCCCACCAGGGCTGTATCTGCCCACATATACAGTTGCAGTTGAAACCAGAAGAGCTGTGCTGTTCTGCCTGTACAGATGAGCTTAACTCAGTGAATTATGGCACACTTGGTGACAGCAGAGTATGTAATGCCTGAGGGCAGCTTGCGGTGACAGGGAGGGCTTGTAGAACTCAGCACAGTGTTCTTGATGCACACAAGAACCCGGTTCTCCAGATCCCCCCTGTAAATGTTCCTTTGCTGTCATTGTAGTAGTATGCAGACCCTCTCCAGTGATGTGAAAGTGTGCAACATAATTCAAACCAGAGGGAAACCTCCGATTTAACACCACAATGCACTGGGGATCAGCGCTTTATGTATTCATTTCCACCCACTGACTGTGTTTACAAGGCTTTGAGTTTACCCTGGCAACTGTACGGTTAAGTTTAGCAGGACATTCGTGTAATGCATTGGAGGAGTCGGGTTCATTGGATGCTAAAAAAACAGCCCGAATGCATTCAGAAAGTCAAAGATGATAAATGTCTTGCAAAAGCTATCCAAGAACTATTACCCCCTGTTCTCTGTTAGCTGCAGGTGGACTGGCTGTCAGATAAGAGATCGGGCTCTGTTCTGCAGTATGTTAACATATCATTCTCATTCCAGGCAGGACAAGACTGCTCAGACTGGCTCCGTTTTCTTGCATATTGAACGTTATGTTAAAACGCTGTTGGGGTGTTGGGTGTTTCCGCACTCATAGCAATCATGTGCGCTCCACCACAGGACACCTGGATTTATCTCATTTGAGCCAGATCCCAGCTCTCTGTTTGACGTCTCGGTGGTGAGAGTGAGACTGTACCAAGAATATCGGTCATTCTATATCCAGTCAATATTTATGGATACCTTCTCAGCTTACATGGGTGAAGGGCTTTCCTTAAAGTAGCTGCTTAAAATAAGAGTGTTGCACAACCCAGAGTAATTACCATGTCACAGGGTTGTAAATTCTGTCATCGATTTAGCAGAGACCTGGAAAAATGTGGCACACAAACTTCAGAGAAATGTAGACTACAGATGCTCCCCTGTCCGTGTTGTATGCTCTGTCATTATGGATGGTGCTGGGATGGGAGGCGCAGAGGGACGTTTTATCGCCATGTGTTTGCAGAAATTGAAAGTGTTGAAGTTTTAAATTGGTTTAAATGTGAGGCAGTGCAGGGAGTTGTCCACCTCAGACCTCCGAGAGGACAGAGCAACCTACATGTATTTTTAGCAGAGGAGTCCTTCCTCTCAAGTGCAGAGCCACCAGCATTCAGAAACCTTCCACCAACCAGCAGTCACCTCTCCTTAGACCTTTCCCTTACTTTTATTGTTTGCTTTGAACAGTCCCTATTCCCATATTGCCCCGACCATGGTACATGAAAGCAGTGACTCTGACAGGAAGCTCTTTCTCCCCAGAAGGGTCTCTGCTGTGATCCGCACATGTGCACACACTCAATTTGCTCTATCCTCATGCTTCCATGCTGCCACCGGCCGTGGCGGCAGACTAGCGCTGCTCGCAGGCAGGGCGTCGGGGTGGATCAGGCCCACATGCAGGGATTGGGCCTCAGCCAAAATCTCTCCTCCTTAAACACTGCACTGCTCCACCCTCTCTCTCCCCACTCCCCACCATTCCTGTGGTGAACCACGTAAGAAGCTGCAGGCTGCAATCTATTGACAGTTTAAAGCTGGCTGAGTTTGCAGGAGAGCAGATTAGCCTTTAGGAAGACTTGGGTGAAGGCAGACTGTGATGCTTGATAGCTGGCAATCATCAGGTTTTTAACTCCAGTCAGTGTTGGAAGTTGGAAACAGAAGCTTTCCTTTACTATGCTAGACATGGATTTCTATCATCGTCCATTGTATTTATGCAGTCTTTGCAGTTTTCGATGCTGTGGCGTGTTCTGAGGCAAACTTGCATTGACCTCCCCTCCTCAGCTATCAGCGCTGCCAAGCATTGCTCCTTGCTTCACTGCTCTGGGCCTGCACCAACAAGACATGAATGTCAAATAGCCTCCAAAGTTACTTCCTCTCTCTGACTTTGAGCCGCAGTATCTTTCAGTCTTTCCTTTCCGTGTCTGCAAATACAGTAACTGATTTGTTTTACTCTCGCCTTGGTGGCATCATTTGAAGTGAAGTGATTCCCCAGAGCCTTGTCGGCACAGGAGCCGCCGTGTTGGAAATGTCAATCATGGAGTGGGCGTGGACGAAGGAGTTCTTTACTAACTGCAAATGAGATCTGATGTAGCCCAGATACCCAACCAAGTCTAAATTTAGGTTGGTTCATTGTTTTTATACCAAAAGAAACATCAGACAGCTCACATGTGGACATTTGACATGTCCTCTCTTCCTCATACTCTGCATTAGACTGTAACACAGATATCACTTATTCTCAGTGGAACCACTCAGTGGTATTTTTTTTCTTCTCGATCAGGGAAGCAGTCCGTGTGATAATCTGATTTCCGCTTTGCTTCCAAACAGTACTGCTTTGTCAGTCACTACTGTTTTCAACAATAGTCCACCTTCTCCTTCATTTGAATTGTGATGCAGTGATGGATCCACTCTACAGTGCAGACATTGTAAAAACCAGTCAGTTAGTTCAAGTCTGTTTGGAATCAATGAAGTAATTTTGTAAAATGCATAACCCATGTTAAGAAGTCACAAACATGTGTTTTAGGGGAAATCAATATCAAGAAAAATTGCCTATATGCCTTTTCCACTTTATTAATATGAACCAATTTTCACCATGATCTTTCATAGAAGGGAGGTAGGTAAGAAGACTGTTACCACTCGTGTGTGTGTGTGTGTGTGTGTGTGTGTGTGTGTGTGTGTGTGTGTGTGCATGTTAAATATGCAGCTAAAGCCAGTAGCTTGTTAGCTTAGCTTAACATAAAGACTGGAAACAAGGGGATGTGACCAGCCGGGCTGAGTCCAAAAGTAACACATCTGCCTACCAGCAGTTAACATGTTATTTAACTCAAACAAAAAACAAACTGTTAAAGTGACAATTATCTGTCTACAGGGTGTTTATATACCTGACTGTCCCTTCGCAAGATAGCCAGTAGTGACTCAACCACAACCGGCACAACTCCCCCCCCCAATAAACCACAACAAGTTGTTTTCACACTGGTTTCTGTACCGATGAAACAATCAAGATACCAACAAGAACTTGTTAATGAGTCACCTTTAGAGGTGCTTGTGGGCAGATTGTGTTACCCTTTGACAGGCAAGCTATTTCACTCTGTTTCTAGTCTTTATGATAAGCTACGCAAGCTAGCTACTGGCTCCAGCTACATATTTATCATACAGGCATGAGCAAAGCCAAGCAAGTGAATGAAGTGTATTTACCAAAATGTTCAACTATTCCTTTAAAGGGTATCTAGACTTGGGCTTGAGGTCTACACATTACGTTACTACACATTTTAACTGAAAGGCTGAGCTACAGACTAGGGGTGTACATTTTTAAAACACAAACCATTCACTAGACAGGGCGGCCTTAACAAAAGATGCTAATGAGTCACATTATGGGAAGCATGGGATCAAATGTTTCTGGTGCTTGATGTATAATAAGGAATAAGTGTGTTGCATTTGAACTGGGAAGTCAGAGTTTCAACTGGATGCTCCCTGAAGGTGAATTTCCATCTCAGAAAGTTGGAAAAACCTCACAAACTGACCTGTAAATCCAAGATGGCTGCTCTGTGCACTGTTTACAGAATGACCTGTCAAAACGTTTTTTACAGAAACACAAGCTCGCCTTCTTCTTCTAGGATGTTTTTAAGGGTGACCTCATATTTGTTCTGTAGTTTCAGACAGAGCTAGCATAGCAAAGGTTTTGGAGGCGTCCATCTTAGTTTTCTGATTTGTTGAACTGGAGCGGCCGGCTCGGTTGTGACGTCATTCCCGGCTACAACTTCTGAGGTTGATGGAATGCACCAGAAAATTCAGCATATCTCTGCGTCAGTTTATGACAGTTCTTTTTTTTAAAATCTGTCTCTTCAAGTCCCCAAACTTGATGGAAATGTAACACTGAATCACTGGAATATTCTTTTAAGTCTGAACGTGGAAACTCCCATTTTCAAAAATCCCCCTCCAGTTAACTTCCTGTTCACTCGAGCTCAAAAACCTGGCAAGTTGTTGCTACAGATTACATCTGCAGTTACCCTGAGCTTAATGCAACACACGGGGCAAGCCTACACTAGATGCTAAGTCTCTTGTGTGTGACGCATACATATAAATCACACACAGGATCAGTGTAGCGTCTGGAGGCTTGAGAGAATCCCCTCCATCTCCTCCAGCGTTTGTCCATCTGTTTGACTTTAAGATGAAGGTGCTGCAGGGCTTTCAAACATATGGTGTATGCACACAAACAAAACACACACAAACACAGACACACAAAACACTCACACAGGCTCCCGATCACAGACTGCTGGTGTGGACAGACAGCTCTGAAGGGGAAGCTGACTAAGCAGCGACAGCTCCACACTCAGCCAACCGTCATGTCGTCTCTCGTGGGCCCAGCGCACCATAACAACAGCCTGCGGGGTCCAAATCTGAAGTGCTGCTGCTTTCGGAGCCTCGGTTTATGTGGAAACAGACCATCAACTGTTTGAAGAAATTGGTGCTGGTCTGCGTGCCCTGTAAGATTTCAATGCCACAGACAAATGGGAGAAATTCAAATATCTATTATTATCAGTGACAGCAGAGATTGTCATGTTTGTGGCTCCTCTGCTGAATTCATTCTTCTCGCGGCGCGAACAGCCAAACACACCTCAGCCGGGGGGAATTTGCGTTTCCATTCAGGCCTGAAAGCTCCACATTTTTGCTTCTTTTGGGCTGGCTGGACCGTCAGCAGTCTCTGTGACTTCAAACTGTATCTCAGGCTCATCTTCGTCATTGTCATTAGACCCGTGTGTTTTCAGAAAGCAGTGTTTTTGTTCATTGCCTACGCATTCATCAAACAAATCAAGGGGGAAGGGAGTTATTTCCACCAAATGTCATGACCCGAGAGATTTAAATATGTCGGACTTCAACATATTGTCCTGGTAGAAAAAGGGTAATTACTGTATAACGGACACCCTGCCCTTCAGGCCAAAAAATAGATTGAAAGTCATCGCAGTTCAAGCAACATCAGGCTGTGGTTAGCATCTGTGTATCTTTAACTATAGACCAGTACGCTGGATGTGCCCGTCATGTTCCTCTGCCCTGCTTTTTGTCAGCTGAGCTCTTTTATTGGGCAGCCTCTCGTCCTGCGAGACACATGTGTCATGACAGGAAGTGCCCTTCGTGACCTCTCTGTTCGAGTGGCAGTCAGGAGGACTTTCTGCTGCTAACCAACAGAAGAGTCCACTGTAGGTCGCAGGCATCATGTTAGTCACACAGACTTGTGGACATGTCTCATTCTGTCCTATTTTTGGCGACTTCCTTCATGTGAGTAAAAGGAACTGGTTTGCTTTTGGTCTTGTTAAATTGGGACTTTTCTTTCTTGTTTTTTTGCTGCGTTCATTTGGTTTCCAGAGAGCCAGAACACCTCATTAGCTTGATGTAGCATGTTGTCACTGCAGAAATGGAGCACAATGCGGAGGAGATACGGCGCAGTTGTAACACATTTTGTGTCATGTACAGGGTGTATCCAGTATGCGTATGTGCCTAAAGCTGTTATCCCCGCCCTGCTGTGTTCTGATGAATCGAGCTCCCTCCTGACTTTGTGCGATTCTCATCCCGGCGCTCAGTCTGACAGTGACTGACAGCTCGGATGATGCGATGCTGCTGATTCTCTGATACAAGCCGTAATAAGAAAACAGCTGGTCCGACAGTTTTACATAGAAGATAAAGATGCTACCGTCATTTTAGAATGTGGTTGGTAGCACAGACAGGATTCAGCCACAGTGTTTGAAAAGGAAATGGCTGTTAAAATAGTGGCTCTCCGCTCAGTTCAGTGAATGCATATTTGTCATATGAAATGGAGCTCTTATAGTGTCAGATGGCCTTTCAAATACACCTGCATGGTTCTCCTCTAATTGGCTCCTAAATGTCATTTTTCAAAGAGGTTGTGGGGTTGATGTGGCTGCAGGCTTAGATAACATGCGCTGTTTTATTAGGGAAGGGGTTTGTGCCCAGCAGGTTTCCTCTGGCTGTGGCGCAGGTTTAAATAGTCACTAACACACTGCTGCCACTGCCCTATTTGGGATATAAAGCCACCACAATGAAGGCCTTTGATGCACTGGGAAGTCAGAGGGGGTGGAGAACAAGTGAGTGTGCGCATGTGAGCAAAAGTGAGCGTGTGTGTGTTTCTGATTGCTCGTGCTTCAGTTGGATTTACAATCAGCATCTGGCTTGTTAAAGAGGATCATTCAAGAAGCCCGATCTGGACCCCACTCGTGTTAATGGCAGCATCAGTGATGCTTAGGTCAGGATTACTACTCCACAGGTCTATAGGGGTGTGGGCTTAACAAGAGTTTACACTCACGCACACGCACACGCACACGCACACACACACAGGGGTTCTGGTGTGCTCACCGAGCTGACTGTTTTCCACTGGAATGATTTGGCCTGCTTTGCCGACCTCACAAGCCCTCCTCTCCATCCTCTTCCCTCTGTCCTTGTCCTGCCGGAGGGGGACAAAGAGCAGCTTGTTTCTGGTGCTGTGACCTACTTCAACTCAGAAAAGACAGAACCAGACAGAACTGATTAGGGGAATGGGGAAAATGTCCATCCATCCATCTAGCTGTTTTCTGCCACTTTTCCAGGCCTGGGTTATGATCGTAGCAAGCTAAGCAAAGTATCTCAACAACTGAGCATCATTCTTGACTTTGGAAAATGTAGTTTGAATAAAAGTCTTGGCTCGTGATTTCTAGACAGAAGGCCTCCGTTGGTGTAAACGATATGTCATCACACCAGTAGGTGAAATTGTCTCTCAGTAGGTGGAGGGGCAGGACAAATAATAAGGATTTCCTGTCAGGCAAATGTGCAGATGAATGGAAAAATGGCTTCAAAGTACCAACAGTTCGGTGGATAGTTTTACGTCCGCTTCTGTCTTCCTTTTGGCTCTGCAGTGTGTACGATATTTTCAGTCAAAGGCAGAGTACCAAAACGCATTTTGCTTTTTTTTTTTGGCAGTTCAGAAAAGCGCTGCAAAATGAGCAATTGTTCATAGTGTCTTTAATAAATGCACCCTCAGTACTGCTGAAAATATTCTTCATATGCTTTCACCACTGTTGGGAGCACACAGATGCTCAAAATAACCACAGGGCCAACATGTAAACCACAGGAAAGCTTTTGCACCCACAAACTGCCTCTGTGTTCCTCTCTAAGCCTTTCACTGTGGGGAGTAACAAAAGGGAGGTAGGTGGGAGGCAGCACGAGGAGAGAGCGTTTCATCTTTTGACTCTCGTCTCACTCTTATCTCACAGTCCTTATACGTACAGGCTGATACATTATTCATGCCTTCAAAAATCCTTTAATTAATGATTTTACTCAAATGTGAGTTCACCCCGGTCGTTATTTATCATCCCCGTGGGCACATGGTTTGCTGCGAGGATTGAAAAACAGTATAAACACGACTCAGCCATAACAGAACGATAAAAGCCAGTTAAAGAAGAAAAATGCATGTTAATAATGCAAGTACTTCAGTGTGATCATGAGCTTATTTCTCTCTCACGCCGCAGTACAAGGTGCTGTTTGAGGAATCTTATTGGAGTTTATTGATGAAGCCTCGAGGAGGGGTCTGAAGCTTCTCCTGACAGCTCGTAGGCTGCAGCTTTTTTATACATATTTGTTGAAGTCAAACACAAAATAAGGAAGCGGCATCATCCGGCTGATAGGGTGTTACTTTCTCAGACATGAGGTGTCAGGACTGTGGCCATTTCTGCCGTCAGCTGTCACTTGTGTGAAGGCTTAGTTTCATTAAGTGCCACGTCGTCGGTTTATGTGAAAAGAACTGGTGAATCCAATCTTCTACGTCTGTCAGTATGAAAGTGGCTGTTCTGTGAAAAGCATTGATGTTCCCCTGTAATTTAAAAAAAAAAAAATTTTTGGAAATAAGCTTATTCATTGCCTTGCTTTGAGTTAGATAAGATCACTACCTCGCTCATGTCTATGCGTCAGGAGGTGGTTAGCGTAGCTTAGCATAAGACTTAACCCTCGGGGGGACACAGCTAGCCTGACTCCAATGTTCAAAATGAAGACTATCAACTCATTTCAAGCTCACTAATAACACATTTTGTCATCTTTGTTTAATTTGCACGCCAACAGAAGTGTGGAAAGTTGTGGAGATGCTGGAAGGCCTATTTTTTAACTTTGGATAGAGCCATACCAGCTTTCCCCCTGCTTCCAGTCGGTATGCTAAGCCAGGCTAGCCTCCGTCAGCTAGCCTCCGTCAGCTAGCCTCTGTCAGCTAGCCTCTGTCAGCTAGCCTCTGTCAGCTAGCTCCCACTCAACACAGACATCATCTTTCTGCAAGCTCTTCCTTTGAATGGTTTTTTGCCCACTTCAGGACAGTAGAACAAGCTGTCAACACAACACTGACATGTATCACCTCTTAAACTGATATGGGGGCCTTTGCTAACATACAGTGGTTTATTTATACATCAGCAGATAGACGGAGCAGCAATCATTTGGAGTCCTGTTTCTGGCCACCAGGCGAATCTAAGTCCAGTATGCGCTCTGTTGTAGCTCTCGTTTTGTTCTCTACCAGCTCCTCAGAGATGTTCTGATTTAACACAGCTTTTCAGCTGCCAAAGGCTGCAATCGTGCCTTTGTCAGAATCTAGCCTGTGTGATACAGACAGGAAACATGGCGAGTTAGAGAGTTAGAGGCTGGAATCAAACTGGGAAGGATGAGCTCATATATGGAGTACATGGTAACCACCAGGAGGGCCCCTGCTTTTTGAAGCCCATGTTTTTTGTTGCAGCATCTGTCGTAAGCTGGAAATTTGTGTCAGCCTGCTCTCTGTGCACATGTCTTCTTAGGCTACACACACAGCCGTGTCATTTTTCCTCATTTGGAAATTGTCACGCTGTACTCTAACTCAAACTAATGTGACCATATTCATAACACCACCAGCAGTGTCTTTCATCAGGAATCACCCTCTGTTTAACACCGGATTCGATCAGTTTGCATTACGCTGACTTTTTCTTGGCCTGAGTGAGGTATTAAGTTTTGGATTGCGTGTGTCTAAACAGACTTGCTGTAATTGCATTGAATAGTTTAGGGTGGAGTGCAAGCTGCTGCGTAAGCAGCCGTGGTGGTGCCATTTACATTTAATAGCATTTGTAGCTCTTCATTGATCTTAACATAAGGAAACTCCAGTCAGGCTCTTCTTCATCCTGTGCAGAAGTGTATGAGACAGTATTGTAAATGCAATGTAATACTTTGTATAAGCTGGTTGGGTGGTCTGTAATGTCCTACTGTTGCTTTGACCAGCACAGCCATCCATCAACTACTGTACTCTCACAGGTCAGGGTCGATGGGGGGGAAGGTATTTATAGTGGGCCTAGATGCCTCAGTCTGTCTCTGGTATGTGTAGACAGGCAAGCTGAGAGGCACCTGTGTGCAGTGTTGTTTTATGTTACACCTGTGTGTGTGTGTGTGTGTGTGTGTGTGTGTGTGTGTGTGTGTGTGTGTGTGTGTGTGTGTGTGTGTGTGTGTGTGTGTGTGGTGTGATTGAATTTTGTGTGCCCGCTGAAGCGCTCCAAATGAGCACAGGCACAGGCCTTCTGCTGTCTAACAGGAGCCCAGAGGGGAGGAAAGTGTAAGTGCATTTGGACCCATCTTGTCCTGATTTTTTTTTCCCCTTCTTCCTTCTGGTGGGAGCAGCGAGAGGGACTCGTCATCGCTGTGATGGTCTGTCAGCTCGTGTCACGTTGAAAGGCCATCTCTCTCCCTAACAACAGAACATGAAAGGCTGTCGCTTCATGTCGACACACACTCGCGGACCAGCAACTGGAGGAGATTGTTTTTACATTCGTTCCTCGAATGTAAAATCCAGACACTCGAAAATAACTACGTGCAAAATGTCTGAACAGCTGATGTTTTGTTTTCTTTCATCTGTCCCATCTTGCCTTTAGTTCCTCCTTCGCTGTCTTATCTCCTCCAGCCGGTGTGCACCTCGCATTTCCCTCCAGCTCCCACTCTTTCTCTCATATTTTGAAGACGAGCTGTGGCATGTTAGGAATTCATATCAGCCAGCGTGCACCTTGCAATGCATCAGATACAGAGGGAAGAAGGTAAAGGAGTGAGGGTAGGGAGACGCAGAAAGGAGGTCAGGGAACAGGTAAACCTGCTGCACAGACAGAATCTTGCAGCCGATATTCACCCTGTTAGTTTCTCTTTGGTGTCAGCTCATATCTCAGTAAATGCCTCGGCATTTATGAACCCTCACAGATAAAGCCTGCTCTGTGTACCAGCCCTGAGAAAAGAGAAGCTAGGTGTGTGCTGGGCTCTCACCCGTGACTCAACATCACCCCCTGCAGTTTGTTAAAGGCTCTGATTCATTGCATTACATTTGGTGGGACCTATTCCTTTGAAATGAACCACTCGCAGCATGTGTTGACTGGCAGACAGCAGTGATTCACTCTATGCAGTGGTCAGCACTGATAAGACCTCCGGCTGTGTGTGCAGTGTCAAGCAGGCAGGATGTCCTGTCAGGAATAATGGAGGACGCTCCGGACTTCCATTGATCAGACCTCACAGAATGAAAGTAGAGCTCCGGGATTGTTTTGTCTCAATTATATTTCTGTTTTATATCTAAATTTTGTCTACAAAATGTCTCAATTTAAATGCAGATCCAACATCCGTCTCTTCCCTTTGCTCTGCACATACTTGACTCTTCAAATGGTTTCCTTTCCATACTCTCATTTTCCTGCGTCCCCCTCCCTTCATTTCTAATTTTCCTGTCTTTTTCATCCCTTCCTCTGCCACCCCAATCTTCCCAGTCCCCTGTTTTATCTCTCTCCCTCTCTCCTTCCTGTAATGAGACCCATGCGGAGCAGCGTTTGTGTAATTAAAATGCACACCATTCATCTGGGAGGAAGGGAGGCTCCTTAATCTGCGTCAACCCACATTCTAGCCTCTGAGGATTTGCCTGCCGCACCACACACACGCACACACACACGCACTCACACACACACACATCCCAGTTTCACTTGCTATCTCTCTCGACACTCCCACCGCCATTCCTCATTGTTTGAGCCCAGCTGTGCCCTGCGTCGTCACATTTGGTGTTGTGGACATGGACGCACACAGAATGCTGGTGTTTTTTATAGTTCATTAGCTGTAAATAAAGAGCCCGCACTGTTTTTAATTGATGTAGACAGTTTGTTCAATCTGGATGTAGCCTATTTTAGGTAGGGAGGAGCTGATCCGTCACCCTCCCACAGCTGCCTGCTTCTCAGGAACTTGGATCTCTGAAGGTTTTGCATAGCTTTGTTCCAATAATACATCAAACAGAAGTTTTATCCCATTTGAGCATTATTCAAGGGATTCCCATCCTGCATGCATTACCCAAAATGTACACCAAAAGATGCTCACAAAGAATTATTCTGAAGGCTCATTTTTAAGATTGAGCACTTGGATGTGTCATGTGAGTTCCTCATTTTATTGTAGTTCCATTTTTGGTCACTGGGGAACTGGCCTGTGCTCTGCACTCCAGTCTGTATGTCACGGTATGTTCCCTTGGCAGAGGAGGCTGACACACCTCTGTGTGTTTGTGTAGTGTGTGGATGGGTCAGAGCATGCCTAGCTCACAGTTTTCACTGAACAAAGGTAACCCTCAAGCTGCTAGTTTCTCTATTTTATGTTTTGCCCATGTCCTCTAATTACAGGAATGTATTCCAACCACTTTGGTGACAAAAGTCAGCTGCTGATTTTCAATTAACTTGCCTCATTTTGATGCAAAACGTTGTAGACGTTGAGGTCAGTGTGCAGATCTCCCACAAGCCATTGCCTAACAGAATATGTGTTTCATACAGCTTGGAGATTAGTGCTTTAGCGTAACTCTGTTTTGCAGCAGCAGATTCTTCATAACCAGGGTTAAAGCCAGTTCAGCTGCAGAGCTAAGTTGATTAACATCTCTTGTGTAAACCATCTGGACTAACATCTGTCGACGTGAGGTCTCCACCAGCTGCAGTGAAACTTTGCTCTGACATCAGCAGCAGATATGTACTGGGCCTCCTGATGTGCCTACGTTTTATTTATGCCGTATCTCAGGGATGTGTCTGATGAAATCTGAATTCTGTTTCCACGTCATCCTAGATGAATGTCTGCACTTGTTTTTGCCTGATCCAATTTTTTTTGTAGTTTGTACCTCCTAATATGTAAATTTGTAGTTTAAAAAGTAATAAAAGCGCATCTATATCACCTTTTCCATTTCTTTCTATGTCAGGGGTAGTATCATTGCCATCGTAGGGGAGATGTTGCAAAGACGAAGAAGCCACAACCCTACGCTTTAAACACAGGAAGACCTCTCACAATAACCTCACACTCGGGTTGACTTCCCCATTTCCTGGGCCTGAAGCTGAGCCTAGATACTGCAGTATTGAGGGCATCTGTCTGCTGGTTGGTGATGATAGCTTTGCACTGTACTACATTAAATACTGACAGTTGTCTCTTTACTTCTACGGGTGTGTTTTTGCCACTACCAAGCTCAGAGCTGGCTGCAGTAGTGTAAACAGTGCGCTGCGCTGTGTCCATAATGAAGCTCTGTGGAATGCGCTCGGGCTTCTGTGTCCAGACCGGAGTCTCTGCTGTGAAACCTAGTCAACTGGCATGTTAACCATGCTAATCATGCTAATGCTAAGGTTCGGCCAAGTGGATCTGGAATTGATCTGGCTCTGCTTCTGCTGTGTCTCCTCTCAGTCTGGGAAACGCTGCGGTCCAAGTTTTGCGTGCTACACCTCATGAACTCTAGTTGTGTTTAGAACCTTGACTTTGCAAAAGGATCACAATTTGGTAACTTGATCCTTATTGGACTTTTGGACTAAATTTAATGTAACACAACCTCAAACGTGTGGTAAAAGAGTGTGTGAGTCATGGGTACCCTCAGCAGAGTGTGTGTGTGCTGACAGTGTGAAGGAGGGGCTGATAATACCTTTATATACCTTTGTGATACCACTCCCTTTCTTGGACAAGCCTCCGTTGATAAGAGCTCTCCTTTCTCTCAACTTTCCTCATTTCACACCGGCGTGCACTCCCTCATCTGCTCTGACGTGCTCAGCCTGCCAAAGTTTTGACTGTTTTCAGTGGGTCGTCATTTGTGTGAGTAGTATCTTTTACGTGGGCTTTCAGGCAGCTAGGTTGGAGCTGGCATAGCGATTGGTGGGGTGGGGGGGTTGCGGGGAACCTGACCCGCTGCCATGAATTTTAACCCCTCCTTCTCTGCTCTGCCTGGACCCTCTCCTCTGCTCTCAGTTGCACCCCCCTCCTCCTCCTCCTTGTCTCTTGCTCTCTTACGCTGATGGTAGAGTTAAGAAAGGCAGTTCCTGCCTGGCAGACAGTCTGTTTGGGTTGCCCTCTTCCTCCTCCACTTCTCCTTTCTCTGTATTATCTCCTCTTCACTCCCCTGGGTCATCTTGTCTTTTTCTAAGGTACGCCTATTCTCGAGCTATAGTTTAGCTATAGTTTTCTGTTTGTTGCCCCACTGCTTCATTTTAGGATAGAGCTTTGCAGCACTTGTTTTTGGTACATCTTCTCCACTCTGGCGATATTAAAGGATTACCTGCAGAATACTGAATTTGGAATTTGAAGGTTTGAATATTTTTCAGCAAGCTTTTCGGCGATGTACGTCATTGTACTTGCGCTGTACATTTGCTGTCTCTAACGATGGTTTGTTTGGTTTTGCTTTTTTTGGTTTTATCTAGTATTGTACATTTGTTTGTGAACTGCATGTTGACACCATCATTGTCCTTAACGGCCTCTAAAATATTGGTATAATGGATCATATGTGATTACGCATAAACATTAATTTTGTACTAATGGATTAGACCTCTCTTGTTAGAGCAAGTTTACTAAATTGAGGGTTTTATTTTTTAGGACTTGCGAAATTCTGTGAGAGAAATTAAACACTGCTGCGGTGAGTGAGCGCGCTAAAATAAGCCCAAGTATTCAGTAATACAGTCTGCACTCTTCATTAAATCCCCTATAATGTTATGTGTCCCTCTACCTACTGGTTAGGCCACCTAAATTAGTAGTTGTTTCCTTGGCCTGTGTTCCTCCCAAGATACTAAATAACCCCTTCATGCAGGGATGGTGGCTGTTGGTGTGAAGGTGGTAAATATGAGCATGTATGACCTGCTCACACACTTGACAGTGACTCTCAGATTTAAGACATGTCAAGACTCCTGGCAGACGAGGGTCAATGAGTAACCAAAGGAGTGGCTGTGACAGTCTACATGATTCAACTTTTACAACTTCACCGCCCCTGATGTCATGTGCATGTCTGTTGACCCATTGCAAAAGACACTGTAATTATTTGATCATCTGTATACAAACGTAACTTGCGGTGCTAAATACTAGATGTGCTGTAGAGGATGCTAACGCAGGAAAGGGTGGATTTTGAACTATTGCAGTGCTGATTAATATGATGTAGTAAATTTCACTGAGAAACCAGTGATTGACACCAGACAAGAGTGTCTGTTTCAGGCTAATGCAAAGAGTTAGATACCTGAAATATGAACTTACTTCATCCCATTGAAAATGTGTAACTGTAATACTGCCGTTAAGCACTCTGTTTATTGATTTACAACATTGTCCACAATGGCCCAATACAATGACAGATATTGAACCATCTCATTAGAAATGGTATAGCAAAATCTGTAGTATATAGACAGTTTATACTGTTCTTTCACCCAACCCTGTCTGAGAACATAATGAGCTTCAGACCTGTGATAATAGTCTTTGTTTTGTTTGTCCATAGATGCTTTGTTGGCGGACCTTGAGTCCACAACATCCCACATTTCCAAGCGTCCGCTCTTCCTGTCTGACGAGACCGCCTACTCCTTCCCTGTTGGGGGTCAGACCCAGCAAGACACCTGCTCTCCACCCCAAGTCCCACCCACTCCCTCTGAGCAAAACGGACTAGATGAAACAGAGGTAAATGCACAGATGCGTGTTAAAATGTATGGACTTGGTAAAGTCTTCTGAATACGTTACACTGACTACACCTCCTGTCCTCAGTCTTTCAGCTCGGCTCAGAGAAGTCCCTGGTCTAGAGACAGCAGCAGTCCAACCCAACCCATTGGTGAAGAGGACCACGTATATAGGTAGGAACTATAGATGACTAACCTCTGCCATATTATGATAACATAGTGAGGACATTACAAGTGGGAGCATAATGTTTCTATTGACACACACACACACACACACACACACACACACACACACACACACACACACACACACACACACACACACACACACACACACAATACATTATTCTAGAAATCTTTTTGATTTTGACTTTTGACTCATCAGTGAGCAACAAACACAGTCCAGATGATCCCTTAGCAACATTACTAGTCCACAGCTCTGTTGATGGTAAATATTGGTTCTTCTTTCTTCTCTGGGCAGTTTCCCTAATAAGCAGAAGAGTAGTGAGTCATCAGCTGTTGCCATGAACTCATCCTTGGGCAGCAACCTGTCTGAGCTGGACCGCCTGCTGCTTGAGCTCAACGCTGTTCAGCAAAGCACCCCTGCCTTCCCAACAGAAGGTACGCACAGAGATTACAATTTAAAACATGCTTATATTTCCCTGAAGGAGCCTAGATGTCAACTTAGCAGCTTTGATTTTGTAGCATTGGCCATTCTCTCAGTTGTGTTTTGGTGTTTACAATCCAATAAACTATGCACTTTGGATGCATGAAGGAAATTCATTGAGCATTTTTTTGGTCTGTAATAGAAGAGGCAGCTCCACCACTGCCTGCCAGCAGCGTCATCCACCATATCCAGGAGAATGGAGTCTCAACTGCAGGCAAGGCTGCGCCACCTGTACTGGAGAAGCCAAAACGAGGTGTGGCAGCTCGAGGAATAGAGGATGTACGACCAAGTGTAGAGAGCCTTCTGGACGAGCTGGAAAGCTCCGTGCCCTCACCCATGTAAGCAGCAAATAATGTTTAAATTAGTGGTCAAGAATTAACATTTAACACAAAAAGCCCATAAATGTCAACGTTTGTGTTCTCGTCTTCCTTAGTCCCACACCGTTGGCTGTGTCAGACGAACAGACGGACGGACAAGAGGAAACAGCAGCACAGCAACAAGCCAGAATGTCAGCCTCCTCTGCCACACGAGAGCTGGATGAGCTGATGGCCTCCCTGTCTGACTTCAAAGTCCAAAGCAACGTGAGTGGGGTTCACAAGTGGGTAGATGTTTGGTCAGAAAAGTTTGCAGACTTCATGAAGGATGTTTATATTTGACATTGTGCTTCTGCTTAGACTGTGCTGCAGATATTTAGAGGTTTGGATGACTGTTAAGTTAACTGTAGAAAGGCATTGCATCAGACTCATTTTATTCAGTGTCTCTTCCATATTTATGGTTTTGTAATACCAAATGGCTTTCTCCTGCTGGCAGTGTTGCACAACAGAAATGGTAAAGCTTATTCTGCTTGGATATTCTCCTCTTCTACAGTCTCCATAGAGTTCCACTTACAACCGTAAACCTTTGCAATCTTGAAATGACATGTTGATGTTATTCAACACAGCTGAAGAAAGAACTGTTTTAACTTTTAACTTGCCAGTTGGCATTTAGATTTTTTTGTGCTTTATTTGTATGACTCCACAATTTTGTCACAAGCTTGTCACAGACATAATGCAATCCAATGCCATTTCCCATCAAAGCCCATTAACATAGTATAGCAATGAAGGTTACCTTTGTGAAAAGTACAATATTCAATTTAGTTGACACTTTGTCAAATAAGTGTTAATTCTCGTAATTTTTTAGATTTAAAGCATCTATCCACCCCCTGCATGTCTGACTGCACTGCATCTGGCAACAGTTAAACCGGAACAAAGGTTATTTTATTTGTTTTAATTTTAGTTTTCTCGTTTTTTTAGGAGCATGTATTTTAAGTTGAGTGAACTCCGCTCCTGCTTGACTTTGTGTGTGAGACAGCTTTCAGTTCATTTCCTTCATTCTCAATGTGTTTTTCCTGGTCTCTTTCTCTTTTCTCTACCACTGTGTATGTCTTGTCTTTGTTTGGACATTGCGATCTTTACATTATTCCACCCACTTCAGTCTGGCTCTCAGTTGTCTGTGAATCAGGAGGCAGTAGACCCTTCGTTGATTGCCGTTTCACCAGTTGTACAAGCAGTGACCACCCCATCGATAAACACTAATATTGGTTCAGTGGATACTCTTCTACCTTCTAGTCACACCACTCCCTCGTGTACCCCTCTTCCATTGGAACTCCATATAGATGAAGACAGTTGTTCAGCCCCCACATCTTTGGCTTGTTCCATTGTCGTGGAAGAGTCCAAGACCCTTAAGTACTCCCAGATTCAACAGATAGATAATGGTGTCACTGTCACCTCCTCTGAGATCACTCATGTGGAGAGCCTCAGTATCTCTAGTACCTCAAAGCCTCCTAGCCAAAATGAAGTTGACAGCTCTACACATACAGCAGTCACTAAACTCTCTGTTGCTAAAGTCTCAAATCCACCTGGAAAGAGTTCAAGTCCAGTTACTGTTGGCAGAAGTTCTAGTCCAGTACCCACTGCCAGGAGCTTCAGTCCAGTAGTTGTTTCCAAGAGCCCTAGTGCTGTCAATGCATCTGTAAGCCCTAGTCCCATTCTTAGAGCCAAGAGTCCTGGTCCACCTGATCTAAAATACTCACATCTAAGTCTGTTTTATAAGAGTCCGAGCCCAGTCCCTAAAAGCAACAGTCCAGTTCCTATAAGTCCTGGTCCAGAGGTGAAAACTGCTAGTCCACTCACAGTTCCCAGGCTTTCAAGTCCAGTTCTAAAAAGTGCAAGTCCAGTGACAGTCCCTTTTATCTCTGTTCCAGCAACCGTCCCAAAGAGTGCTAGTCCAGAAACAGTTGCCAAGAGTGCTAGTCCAGTGTCAATTCCAAGACTTTCAAGTCCAGTCCCAAAAATTTCAAGTCCCATGGCAGTACGTAGCATCTTTAGTTCAGCAAGCGTACCCAAGAGTTCTAGTCCTGAAACTTTGCCAAAGAAAACTGACCCAGCCATACTCCCAACGCTTTCAAGTCCAGTAACGGTTCCAAAGAGCGAAACTGCAGTTCCTAAGAGTCCTGCTTCAGTCACCAGAAAAACTTACACAGTTCAAGGGACCAGCAGTCCCAGCGCGTCACCAGTTCAACTTGCTGTTGCACCATCAATTAGCTTCTCTTCCCCTCCTTCAGATAAGCAGGGAGGTGAAATACTGGATTTAACATGGCCATGTCGGGAGCCTTTATTGGATGATGCTCTAGACAAACTCTTGTCCCCCGACCCCACCCAACCGAGTGAGAACCAGCCACATGCTTCTGTTATGCCTGGAGATGAAGACAGGTCTTGGGAGGAAGAGGACGGAATCGACCCAGATCTCAGCCGAGAGGGAACCCTGACACCCATGACTGAGTCCAGCTGGATGGATGAGTGTTTTACCCCCTCCACCTGCCCTGGGACACCAGATGCAACGCTGGACCTGCCCACACAGCAGCCCTCTGCTGTTGAGCGACTATCTGCTTCTGGCCAAGTAGGACGCTCAACTTGACTCTCCCAAAATAAGCTGCTGGCATAAAGCTAGAGAGGACTGTGTACCCCATGCGGCCTTTCTATTTTTTGGCCACATGACCTAAGATATTAATTATCTCTGACAATAATGGTACAACAGCTGTGTCAGAAAATTGTTCAAACAGAGTGAATCTCTAGTTGCTGAAATAAGCTTGTTTTGGGAGAGGGGCTCCTACAGATATGCAAGGAGCTGTGCAAAAGTACAAAAAGTGTCTTGATGAAGAGACATTCCTCCCTCTGTGTGGTGTGATGCATGTGGTGTCATTGCATAGCAATTGCAAAATGGCTTGAAGGAGAAATCTCCCTGTAGGGACTATTTGTGGCTGATGTTGAAAGCTTTGCTGAAAGGATGTTTCCGCACGCTCCTACTTGCCTTAGTCGACGTTGCTGTGTTAGTCATGGGGCCTGGCCTGTCATGTTTACCCAGCGATTGGATGATGCAAAAAATGTGTTGTGATGGTATCAACACAAAAACACTATGGTGGATATTTTTCTTTTTTGCTGCTGCATACACACACCAAGAACGTGCACATGTAATTAAAAGACATGCAAGAACTTTGCTTCTTTTGGCCTTGCTTTGGCATGTGCAGACTTATGTGTAAGCATTTTTTGACAGACCTGTGTTGTCTTGACTTCAGCTGTCCAGCATGCTATGCTACAGATACCTGAGTAATGTTAAGTTGCCATGACATGGAAGGCTGCACTTAGCTTCTGCAGGTAAATTTGATTGGTGTGCCTGACAAAACCTCCAGAACATTTTAGGTACAGTATATTCTGCAGTGGAGCCAGAGGTTGAGCATTTCTGCCTCTTGAATGAGACATCCTGTGCTGGGCCTGGCCTGCTTGTGTTTGTAACCCTACATGGACTTTCTGGTGAATGGCACAACCCCAGCTTCCCACACCTCCTTGTATCATCTGCTCTCCAGCTCAAGTCAGTTATCCGCCGTACCAAAGAGACCCCCAATGTGCATCCGATGTACAGGGAGGGAATGTTGCGACGGAAAATGGGACCGATCATTGTGAATAAGAGCAACTCGCAAGACCGACTCATTGAGGAGCTGCAGGGGAAACTAGGAATTGGGCGAGCGGAGCGGAGCATCCGGCGTAAACAACAGCCAGATGATTGGCTGACAGAGGGAGTCATCGTTATGTCCAACCCACAGCGAACACGGGAAGAAGGGGCCCATCCATCTGTGGATAAGGTAGACATTAGAGGGCCGTGGGAGGAGTCAGTGCTATTCTGGGACGACATTAAACTGACAGTCAGAAACTATACGTCCCTCTGAAGGTTTATCTTATGTTTGTTTGGCCTATGATCAAGAAATTAACTGGCAAATATTAAATATATATCATGTGTCATTGCATTGCCATAAAAGTTGTATTCGTCTTTGGCAGTCACTTCAAACATTTTAGTTTGTGGTGCCCGTTTCGCGTTTATTACTATTTTTTTTTCTTCATTCTCACCCCTGTTTTTGTATGTTATGTTTGCTCTCCTCTCTTTGCTGTTTCCTTTCTCTTTCTTTCTCCCAGATTGTCCTCCCACCAGAATCTCCTGCCCCACAGAGAAAAATCCTCCCCCCTCCGCAATCTCCCCCAGCACCCAAAAAGCCACCCCCAGTCAAGCAGACTCCTCCACCACTACCTCCTCCCCCTCCAACCCCTCCCCCTCCTCGGGAACCCACCCCGCCACCCCCGAAGGAGCCAACTCCTCCCCCCAAGGAACCTACCCCTCCCCCTAAGGAGCCCACGCCTCCCCCTGTCCAACCCCCTCCATCACCTAGCCCTCCTCCCAAGCCCATCACGCCACCTCCGCCTCCCAAGGTCTTTATATCAGTGGGGTGTCAGACCGAGTGCGACCCCATCTTCCCACCAGTGCAGGCATGAATCACCTTTCTTCACCTCTCCTTCTCTATGACCTCATACTCTCCTTCCACTTTCTATTGGTCTCTTTCTTTTACACTTTGAGTTGTGTTACTTGAGCATATTTGTTGGTCATCTGGTTCCAATCCAAGCAGCTGCACCTCTGTCTTTCTGGGAGCTATTTTGCAGTTTGTCTGGTTGCTGACTCTGTTTTAGACCGCTGGTGTCCATTCATGCCAAGTTGCAGCAGGTAGCCTCTTTAAAGCTTTGTCTGAGATCCAGTCAGTCCAAGTTATGAGTGGTGCTGACATTCAGACTGGAGAGACTGAGCCCCTTTTCTAAATCTGACATCTGACGGCGCCATGGGCTGTGTGTTCAGAGTGGAGTGGAGAGTTTAAGAGCTTAGAGGCAAGAGGAGCGTAACCCCCCATGTTCCCGGTACACTAACAGTCCTGCCATGTGCAGGAATGGGAGACTCGCAGTGCAACTGAAACCTAATCTGCCACATGACAGCACAGTTACCACCACAGTTATAGCATCCCCCACAGGACGTCCATCAACAGGTCCCACTAGGTTAGATACCATCAAGTTGCTGAATGTCATGTACCATCACCTCTTTTAGAATCCACAGTTTCCTTATTGACGTAGATTTCTTGAAGACTTGTAGAGTAGGAGATGGATAAGACAGCTGGAGTACAATCATTCAGATCAAACCAGTGGCTATTTTATTTGGTTAAGGATAGGCTGGGTCATTTTGTGTGTGTGTAAAGAGTGTGTGTGTGTGTGTGTGTGTGTGTGTGTGTGTGTGTGTGTGTGTGTGTGTGTGTGTGTGTGTGTGTGTGTGTGTGTGAGTGAGAGAGAGAGAGAGAGAGAGAGAGAGAGAGAGAGAGAGAGAGAGAGAGAGAGAGAGAGAGAGAGAGAGAGAGAGAGAGAGAGAGAGAGAGAGAGAGAGAGAATACATGGAGCACAGATGCTATTTTCTCTCTCAGAAGAATGTAAGAGTCATGAAGCTCCAATAACCTCATCATCTGAGAAGGTCTGTGTTTGCTTACATTACAGTAGCCAGACACATCTCAACACACGTACACACTCATACACACACCTTTTATATTAGAGCGTTGTCATTAAAGCCTGCAGATGTGGATTAGGGTTGATGAGAACATATTTTGTCCTGTTCAATGTGGCTTGTCTTGGTATTTTTCCTGCATCTCGTCTCTGTCTACCTGACAGAGGAGACAGCTGAGCAGGTTGTCCGCTTGCTATGCTATTCAGGGGGAGACTAATGTTATATGACATGGAGGTAAGTCCAAAAAATGTTGAGAGCGTATGCCAAAAACAGAAACACTGATTTAGTAAAGAAGAACAGGGGTCATTATATCCACACAAACAATGACATTACAAACTATGACTACAGAACTAATCATGGTTCTGATTGAACACTGACTAAATGCCATTAGCTTAACTGCAACGCTATTTATCATAAGGTTTTTTTTTTTGTCAACCCGTCATACATCTGAATGGCATTGTGAAGTCACTTTGGTCTTCCATCTCTGTCAGATCCAGTCCCAGGGAAAGACTTCTCCCACCGGTCCCCCCAAACCAGCCAACAAGCTGGACAACATGCTGGGAAGCCTGCAGTCTGACCTCAACAGACTCGGAGTCCAGACGGTGGCTAAAGGTGTCTGTGGAGCCTGCAAGAAACCCATTGTTGGGCAGGTGATGATAACGCTGAATAATACGCATACAAGTCAGTACACATACACAAGACTTCAGCTGGGGCACATACAGAATTTACATTTGTGCACACATGATGATTAAGTGTGACATGAGTATTTGCTCAAGTTGGAGGGGTTGTTGGTTCCACATACCTCAGACTGTGCGGATTGCTTAAAGTCTGAGTCAGTCAATCTGTCAGTAATTCAGCTTTTATTTAATTGGCAACAGTAAGTTGAGAAATACAAATCTTGAAGCTTTTATTCTGTCTTTTGTTGCAGTTACAGTTCACTCATACATATTCTTTTCTGTGATTCACGATCCAACAGAAATGGGCTGGAGTTTTTTTGAATACATAAACATAAATGTTTAAAAATTCATTGCTGTATCTGCAGTTTGCAGTATTCCCTTTGCTTCTTGCATGCAAAGCTGCAGTGATTGTCTCTGCTGAGCCAGTCCTTTCCCTTAGAAGCTCATTTAAATTTAATGCACTGTCTTCCCCACACCAGGTGGTGACTGCCATGGGCAGAACGTGGCACCCAGAGCACTTTGTGTGCACTCACTGCCAGGAGGAGATCGGCTCCAGGAACTTCTTTGAGCGAGAGGGGCAACCTTACTGTGAGAAGGACTACCACAACCTGTTCTCACCACGATGCCACTACTGTAATGGACCTATACTGGATGTGCGTAATGCATACATTAACACACACACACACACACACAAGCATGTTTACCACGGAAGGGTGGATAATGATATTTATTTATTCATAACTTAATGGATTAATGCCTTACTGGAAAAATCACTACATGTCGGAAACTGCCTTTACACTATGTGTCAAGCAGTCATTGACAGTTGATTAGATGGACACGCGCATGAACATACGTACGCGCGTGCGTACGTACACACACACACACACACACACACACACATGCACACGCACACAGATTCCTAGAGGCATTAGAAGTGAGGGGACTTCTAGTTGCCTTGTGCATGCAGACTAACTCATATGTCCATCTCATTGCAGGCTACTCTCCTCTCATTTAACAGCCCTCAGCCTTATCCTCATTGTGACACACTCTCATGTGGGGGTTTTCAGCCTTTAGACACACACACACACACACACACACACACACACACACAGACATACAGTGGCAGAGGTTCTGCAAGGGAAGTAGTCAGCGGACATTAAAGGGCCAGCATGAGTCACCAAGGCTTCCTAGTTCACTACTTCTTTCTTGTCTGTCTGACCTTCTGCTGGTTTACAGTCATACTTTGGTTTTGGGGGTTTGACCAGGGCTAGTTGTGGGATTGTTTCCTCTTTGACTTTCTAAATAAAGAAAATGCTTATAGATATTTAGTCCTACGCTGTATATATCAGACATCAGAGTTGATTGTGAAGTGAGCAGTTGTTTTATAATTTTGCACCTGATTTTCTGATTTACTTTGTTGATGCTTAGTTACATGCAGTATTTTTGTCCTGTTGTTATATTTTTTATTTTGTTGCTTTGTATCCATTTATACGGTTGATAAATGTTTAAGACCCCCCCAAAAAACAAAAAACAAAAAAAACCCCATAACAATAACCCAGCCCTTTTTCAACACTGCACCCCCTGGTGGCCAAGCCAACAATCACATGAGCTCTCAAACATGATGGGGTTTGTAACAAAGGTTTACACTGATTAATTCTTGCCCTGCAGCAGGGACTTAGCAGGTGTGGATGTTTTGAAATAATACCCGACATGGACAGTCAAATCATTTCAGTTTTATTTATTTTGCCCAGATTCACACTCTGCCTCACAGGGCTTTAGATTCTGTACAGGATATAACACCCTGGATGAGTGTCCTTCCTGCTATCACGCCTGGAAAACATGAGCTAACAGTCAGAGCATTCCAACACCTCCCACACTGACTCTGTGGACTTTGCCTGCCCTCTCCTGGCCTCTGTTACTTTCTCCCATAATGACAGACATGCATGATTGTACCGTGTGTTGACTTTATTTCAGAGGAATCCCATTTTTCCCGACGGTTTAAGGGTCACACTGAACGACTGACCTTTTGTTTCTCCTTTGTTTCACAGAAAGTCGTGACTGCTTTGGACAAGACTTGGCATCCAGAGCACTTCTTCTGTGCCCAGTGTGGAGCCTTTTTTGGACCAGAAGGTACCAAGTGCTCATCAGTTAATAACAACAACACCTGGCTTGTTCAGAAAAAAAGAGCAATGTTGAATTTTCATTCCCAAAAGAAGTATACAGTGACTGTGTGTTTGTGCTGCCCTCTAGGTTTCCATGAGAAGGATGGAAAGGCGTTCTGCAGAAAGGACTATTTTGACATGTTTGCCCCCAAATGTGGTGGCTGTGCCCGCGCCATCCTGGAGAACTACATCTCCGCTCTCAACTCACTCTGGCACCCCGAGTGCTTCGTCTGCAGGGTGAGTCACTGGACTCTGTCTGTCGTGAATGTGGACATTTTCTGTCAAACTGTCAAATCCTAAATCCTCCCTCTTCTCCTCGGACTTTGCAGGAGTGCTTCACGCCATTCATAAACGGCAGCTTCTTTGACCACGACGGCCAGCCGTACTGCGAGTCGCACTACCACGAGCGGCGCGGCTCGCTGTGCTCTGGCTGCCAGAAGCCCATCACCGGCCGCTGCATCACGGCCATGGGCAAGAAGTTCCACCCGGAGCACTTTGTGTGCGCTTTCTGCCTCAAGCAGCTGAACAAAGGCACCTTCAAGGAGCAGAATGACAAGCCCTACTGCCAAGGATGCTTTATTAAACTCTTCAGTTAGACTGCGCATTTGTGTATAAATGTGTGCGTGCACACGTCCACGTGTTCATTCACATGTCTGGATGTACGTGTGGATGTGTGTGCACTCACGTGTCTTTCATGTATGAGTCAGTGAAGTGTTTTTTTGAGACTGAGGGCGTTGATGCGCTGGTGGATCACATCATTAAGGGTGAGAAATGTCTCTGACGATGATTGACCCTTGACACTGAAGGGACTTCCTGGCTGTCCAACCTCTCAGGCTTGGCATTTCACACTTTTGCTAAAGACATTTTTAACAGAGCCCAAAGAGATTTTCATTTGGAGTTTTCTTCCTGTGTGTAGCAAAGAAAATCTGTTCATTTCTCCTTGTGTGTGTCTGGTGTGTACATATATAAGCATATGAGGGTTAATTAAGAGCCCTGGTTTGTAAATGATTTTATTCCCCCACTGCAGGGCAAGACCTTGCACCATATGGTGGTTTTATGCAGATATGAGACAGCTGCTTGATTGCATGGACCACAGAGAGTTGACTTAAGCAGTTTAAAAAAAGAAATCGACTTAAGAGTCTTGTTTGGCCAATGAGTGTTGGAATAATCGATGAAAAAGATGTTATTTTTCTAGCTTTGGAAACTATTGAGGTGCCATTTAATATAACCATGAAGTCACTCCATATGTACATGCACACAGACACACACTGAACTCTTCCTTCCTCCTCCTCCTCCTCCTCACTTCTTTAAAGTACCAGTTCAAACTCTTTGCACACACTAACCACAGATCTCTTGATGAGACCGTCTTAAGGTGCATTTTACAGGTGTTGGCAAGATATTAGCTAGTCCTTATTTTTCTACTCTTTTACTATGAAAATGAGCCCAGATGTTTTCTCAGTTTCAGCATACATTGCATTCACATTCGTGCTCTTGTAACTTCAATCAAGCATTAGAAAGTAACCTTTTTTCCCCTGTAGCAACTTGGAACTCCGTTTTTGCTTTCCCGCCGCAACGTGTGTGTTTCGTCATTTACGGCAATGGTGTTCAAATAAAATGAAACGGTTGCAACTCAAGATGACAAACAGTGGGTCAATAAGAATAATGTATGTGCTGTGGTTATTAATGTTGAACTTGTGGTGCAATTTCAAATGAGCCAAAACAAAGGTGATTGTCTTTACTCCCGTTTAACCGTGGAGGTTCTACTGCTGTACGTACCCACGCAGAACACATTCAAAAGAACTCGGTTCACAATAAATAACGCCTCAGCTCAGCATCTTCCCCATGTTTTCCCCTTGCTTCTGTTGTGGCTTTATCACGATATTAAAATGTATTAATATGCCTGTTTCAAGATTTAAGATATGGTTGGATTAGAAGCATGCTTTTTTTTTATTTGGAGTTCTTTGTCAGCACTAGCTGCCAATTGCTGTTACAATCAGAATTAAATTTCTATACCTGTAATACGCTCGACTTTGTGACAGAACTGTGTTTTGTCGCTGTTTTAGTGAAAATATATATATATATTTTTGAGCTGTTTGGGCTCACACTGATATGCAAAGAGCTGGCTCTATCGGCATGTAGGCTAACAGTAGGTTCCCCTGTTCTCACACACATCTCGCACCAGCTTGGATTCCAGTGTGTCAGACCTCCAAGGAAACGCAGCCCTTATTATTTTTACCGAGTCGTGAACTATGATCCCGCTGTCAGAGCTGATATCAGCGCTTGGCTCACTGATGGAAGCTGGATGTCAGTGTTAGCTGATCAGGAATCAGAAGACAACACCAAGCCAGGGCCAAGCCTTAAGCAACATCTATGGAATGACTCGTTTCATCTTTATTTTACTTGTAGCTCTGTTTTGCCGCATATATATGAGACAATGTGTGACTTTTTTTTTTTTTTTACAATATTGCTTGTCTTTAATTTTGATCACTAGGTGTGCAAGGAGTGAAATGTATCCGCATATCCACGTTAAGATTATTTTTACGTTGAGAAGATGTTTGCTCTTGTGCCAAATGTGTCAATGCAATAAGGTCTTATACACTGTGGTGTTCTCAGCCTTTCCTGTGATTTGACTCTTTCTGGGCTGAACTCTGGGAGAGGCTTCTTCTTCTGCTGTGGATGCATCTAAACTCACAACACCTAAATGTTTACACTGTATTAGGCAAAGCCAGGGGGAAACCTTCTGCACTGAGTCACTCAGCAGACAGTGTGGTGTACGCTTGTAGCTGATTCAGATTTACAGGAAGTGGCAGAGGAAATTGTGAGTTATTTTTCCCCATGTATATTTATCTGCTTATAGTTTTTGCTTCTGTCAAAGAGTTCATGGAAAAAAATCAAAGCCTTTTACTGTTAATGAGATTAAGTGAACTTTGCTTTGTAAACGGAGATGTTCATGTGATCTTTTGCCATTTGAATTTTCTCACGAGCCACAAATGTTTCTGCTCTTTGTTTGGGTGGGGTGTACACCTACATGGGTCCTGATTACTGACTGATTATTATAACTGCTGCAAATAAAATAAGTACTTGATTTCTGGCATTGCTTTGTCCAAAATCGTGATTTTTGTGGTTTCTCTTTTCACCCGCACCTTTACGTTTCAGTGGTTAGCATTAAACCAGATCGTTAACACACAAGATCTTCACAAAATATTGACAGACAGAGTTAAGTATGCAGCTTGATTTAAAAAAAAAAAAAAAAGATTTGTAGGATTGCCTGCTGGACATTTGACAGAGTTTAGTACAGCACTTATGTTGTCTCCCAGTCTTTTGGCTTCTGACCCCTTCTGATCAAGTAATTCAATAAATGATCTCATGACTCCTTGCGTTTCTTTGAGACTTGTTGTCATGATGTATTTTAACAGTGGGGAGTATGATAAGGCACTGGAGAAGCCCAAATCAGTCAATGAAATGAACTACAAGATAAACCTGTAGGTTAGGTTTAAATAGATGCATGTTGAAAATCAAAAGCGCTGACATGAACTTGATCCACAGGTTCTTCATTGGTCAAACAGCAATATGTTAACAATTCGACTGTCCTGCTACAAGGCACGAATTCAAAACACCTGAGAAACACAAGGACAAGACAACACATCTCTCTGCCGTGGAGAGGTCGTCACCTTCAGTCTGAACTTTGTGAGGACGTGGAGCTTCCCAATGAGCTCAGAGAGGCGCGGGCGGCTATCCAAAATCTCCAAGTATTCCAGGTCCTGCAGCTGGCGAAGGTGTAAGAAATCTTCCTCCAGAACACTTTCATGGCGAAGTTTGAGACTTCTGAGCTTTGGATAAAGTTGTGGGATTTGAGCTGTGTGAGCTCCCAAATGTGAGGGCCAGGGGTCTATGTGCAGGTGCAGGAGACTTGGTACCTGCGCTGCTATGGTTGCCATGGCCTTTGAGGATACTCCTGCAACACACAGTGTGAGGCTGGTCACTGTGGCTGGGATGGAGGCTACGTAACGCTTGGCAGGCGGGCCCTTGACGATGACCAAGGATGACAGTTGAGGGAGGTCACTCAGCCATGTTTCCAGGCGACGCACAGATAGTGACCATCCTTCTGGCGCCTCATGATGTGAGTGCTTGTAGAAAACAGCAAGACTCTTCAGGCCAGGCATCAGCCTCATTGCATCGTCCGGTAATGAATGATCCGTGCAGTCAATAAGTTCAAAACTGGACAAGGATGGGGCCCCAGCTTGTCCTTGTGCTCCTCCTAAGGGACCTTGGTTGGGTCTGGGAGGGAGACGCAGCATTTGCACAATGGACAAAGAGAGATGCTTCAGCTTAGGCAGGCAGGTAAGTATGGAGCGAAGCATCACAATCGTTTCGCCAGTGATTCTCATGTGATGACAGACCAGAGATGTAAGGTTTGTGAACTGGGAGACAGCTGAAATGAAGACACCTGGTTTTAAGGTGGGGAATGTCACATTATCGCACATGCTGAGGTGGGTCAGCTGCTGGGGTTGGCACACTGTTGAAGCGTTGAGCAGCATAGAAGTGTAACTGCTTCTTATAGCCAGACGCTTCAGACTGGGAAAGTCCTTCAAGCAGTCCAGACTTGCTTTGGAGCTTTGGTCCACTACCACTGTGGTCAGAGCAGGCAGGGACTGGACCAGCTGTCTCCAGTGCTTCGCTTTGCTGCTCCTCACAACCACACTGGTGACTTTTCTGCGCCGAAGAGCGGCCCAGAACTGACTGTTGTAAGAGCCATTTTGAAAATCGAGAACTACTGACCAGTCTTTCCAAAGAGACGCGTGGTCAACAAGTTCCTTGAAATACTTGCAGGATGTCCGGACACTGAACTTGTCTGCCGCTGACAGATATCCAAAAACGTGGTTCCAGACCTCTGACGGAAGTCGGAGAGCCGGCTGTGCCATCGCTTTACTCTGCGACGGCACGTCTTAGCTATTTGGTTTCGATTTGCAAGCTACCTTTACCATTGGACTCGTTTGACAAACAACTGTCTTTAAACCAAGTTCGCTGCTTCAAGTTGAAACGGGATGTATTCAGTGTAGTGCTGGCTATAGTGGAATTCCAGTAATGGGTGATAGAGATGATTGGCAGAGCAAATATCCAATAGTTGTGTAGTAACGCTCAAAACTCCTTTGTGATTGGTCACTTATCTGGTATATATTCTCCTTGCGCCTTTCCTCTTCCTCTTTCTTTCACGCGACCCTCGTGTTTGAGGTAAGCGCCTGCTTCCGCACTTTCAGAAAACGTTAAAGTTAGTATTTACTGAAATATTACCTTGTCGGATTTTTGGGTTCATGAGATAAACACCTGTGCCACCAAACGATGTATTTTGTATCTTGTAAATGTGTGGTAGTGTGACTTAAACATGGCGCGGCCTGAAAATCGTTCGCTAGGCTTACCATTAGCCGGCTAATGGTTAGCCGGTTAGCTTGCCATCTTGCTAATGATAGTTGTCGACAGTACTGTGAGCTGCACCACGAACATAGTGTCGTTTGCGTTTCTGACGTACATCTGTTAACGGATTCATTCTTTCGTTGCAGTTACAACCTTGTCTTTAAACCAGCTGTTAAGCGATCCTTGGAAGCACTGCAAAGATGCCCAGGGAAGACAGGGCCACGTGGAAGTCCAACTATTTTATGAAAATCATCGTAAGTAGGACTTTGCTTACATTACAAGCAATCAATCATTATTTTTTACTGTATATATTTCTAAGTGTATTGATAATTAAACTTCGGCCTGTATTTGTAGCAACTTCTGGATGACTTTCCAAAATGCTTCATTGTGGGTGCAGACAATGTGGGCTCCAAGCAGATGCAGACCATTCGTCTGTCTCTGCGGGACAAGGCTGTGGTGCTGATGGGCAAAAACACCATGATGCGCAAAGCCATCCGTGGCCATCTGGAGAACAACCCTGCCTTGGAGAAGTGAGTACTTTTGCTTCCTTGAGCCATTAGTTTTTACCTAACAAGATAAGTAACAGGGCATCTAAACCCAGGTTTTCCTCAACCTTGTGGATGTGCAGGATAAGTTACAATGCAGCTTGTGCAGTACTGCTTTGTCGTTCCCCCTGCAAACAGTAATCTGTCTCCAGCTATCCCTGTTTGTCTATATCCCCCCGACAACCAGGGACGCACGGTCTCAGACACTTAACGACTTAGTGTCTTTGTGAAAAATGTTAATCTGATCTCATATCTTAACAGCCACTCCTGTGATTTAACAGGCTTCTGCCCCACATTAAAGGAAATGTGGGCTTTGTCTTCACCAAGGAGGATCTGGCTGAGGTCAGGGACATGCTGCTGGCCAACAAGGTAAGAGTCTAAGAACAATATAATCTAGGTTGCTGCTTAAGTCTCTATCAATTGTGACACACAAATATATGCCATTTGCCAGTTTATTAGGTACACATGGCCAATATAAATGCTGTGTGATTGTATTAAAACAGAAGGTTATTTCTTCAATGCCTCTGTTCAACAAATTCAACAGTATCACCAACTACAGCTTCCAAAATGTCTGTAAATTTGAGCCAGCACCTCACTCAAACTCACCATCTTAATGATGGTCAGTTATTGCATAGCTGTTGTATTGACAGCATTTCTTTCACGCTGCACCCATAAACCTACATCTGCTCAAGGGCTCAGAATAACAGCCGTATTCTTCAACCATGTTGATGTGCAGGATAAGTTACAATGCAGCTAGTGTGGTGCTGCTTTGTCGTTCCCCCTGCAAACAGTGACCTGTTTCCTCGCTATACCTGTCATGTCAGCATCCTTGACTGCCAGGGACGTAAGGTTTCAGACACTGAATCGAAAGTTATGTCGATCGCCAGTCACCTGTGTTCAAAACTACCCTTTAAGACTTAAGTGTAACACTCAATACCCCAGGTGCCCGCAGCTGCCCGTGCCGGAGCCATCGCCCCTTGTGAGGTGACTGTGCCTGCCCAGAACACTGGTCTGGGTCCTGAGAAGACCTCTTTCTTCCAGGCTCTGGGTATCACCACCAAGATCTCCAGGGGAACCATTGAAATCTTGGTGAGTTTGCCAACTACATAAAATGGGAGCACATGTATGAAGGGTTGCGTCATATAGATAAACGCTAATACTCCAGGCTTAGTCAATGAAACACTTTGGTGCCAAACCTCACAAAATGAATATCAAAGTGTTTGCATCAGTAACTAACCAGCATTTATGTCCCCAGAGTGATGTCAATCTCATCAAGACCGGTGACAAGGTTGGTGCCAGCGAGGCCACACTGCTCAACATGCTGAACATCTCACCCTTCTCCTACGGACTCATCATCCAGCAGGTGTATGACAATGGCAGTGTCTACAGCCCTGAGGTGCTCGACATCACAGAGGCTTCTCTGCACGGCAGGTTCCTGGAGGTGAGCTACAGTGCTTGTATGCAGAAGCGGTCGGAATGTATAGCTGCAAATTGTTTCGTGATGTAAAATTTGTGCTTTATTTAGGGTGTGAGGAACATCGCTAGCGTGTGTCTGGAGATTGGTTACCCCACTTTGGCTTCTGTCCCCCACTCCATCATCAATGGCTACAAGAGAGTCCTGGCTGTCGCTGTGGAGACAGACTACTCCTTCCCCCTGGCAGACAAGGTATGCACATCAAACAGTAATTTATCCCACTGGTAAACCTGCATGATGGGCTGTGGAGTAGTGCTGCATTGATTCCCATAAAAGAGCAACTTATTTAATCATTTCTGGTCAGTCAGGTAGACTTGGTCTCAGATGGCCCTTCAGATTTTACAGTTTTACTAGAATGCTTAAATAAGCCTTTAATCTGCAAGGTTTTGATTTGTATGACCATAAACAACTTATAAACAAAACTGATGTTGTACCCCTTTGTCCTCACAGGTCAAGGCCTACCTGGCTGACCCATCTGCTTTTGCTGCTGTCGCAGCACCTGCAGCAGCTGCAGAGACCGCTGCAGCTCCAGCTGCTAAGGAGGAGGCTAAGGAAGAGTCTGAGGAATCAGATGATGACATGGGCTTCGGTCTGTTCGACTAATACAAATACAGCGAACGGACCAATGAGTCAAATAAGACCATGATTCAATAAAAACTCTAAACTCCATGTGCCTTGTGTGAATTTCTCTTGCAGTAAAGGTTGGATCTTCATTATGGTGGAACTAGTTCCATCATGTGGGCCTCATGCTTGTTGGTTGGAGACTATGGAGGGAGGCAAACTTCTGCATTTGACTTGTTTGTGGTTTGCCTGCTTAAAACAGTAATTTTTAGTGAAACAAATTAATGGTTGGATTTTGAATGGCGTTTTAACCGGAAGTGACAATTACTACAACGTCAAACATTTTACTCTGGAAATTAGTGGGACAAAAAGCACGTAAGGCTTCCTGTTGGGCGTGTCGCCCTTCAAAATAAAGCGCTACCCTGTAATTTAAGGTATGAGGCCAATTTTAGGAAATGCATAAAACGGATGTTTTTTAAGCGCCTTTGAAATATATTGCAGTTCAGTAAAATTGCATAAAAGAAATTCAACACATGGTAAATGAAACTTATTGATGCCAGTAAAGAAGATTAAACCCTGACTGCTGTTTACCTGTATAATTTTTAATATTTACCTCTATCCAGCCTCGTGTTTTAAGTTTTTTTTTTTTTTTTTTTTTTTTTTTCCCACTGGGGCTGATTGTTTGGATTACAGAATTGCACTTAAGAGTACTAATTTTGACTGATATTGTGCCTCATTAAAACTGACCTGCACTGTTTGAAATTCAGTACGAATGTGTCGCCAATACTATTCACTTGTATTGCATGGGTCTCAATGTTGTTAAGCTAAATGTTAAAAATGTCGAACTAGGTTGTACCCTTGCTTGAATCACATGTGATTCCAGACTGAGTGAACCTGCCAATGAGAAATGGAAAAATGTATTCATTTTAAACATTTTTTGTCATGTCTTATTGCAGTTTGCTAAACACTCCCTTGATTCAACGCTGACACCTTTATTCTGAAAACAATGGACCGGAAGTCATACTGGGCTTGTGGCAAAGGACCGTAGATGCGCAGCAGCTCGAGGGGAAACGTCCACTATGGCTGAGGTATCGGATCAGGTTTTTCGAGGGTTTATTCTTCGTTTTAAAGATTGACGTGTCTGAATATTTAACATATTTGGGGCAATTTTGTTTGATATGCGAAAGGCTAACATTGCTGTAATTTCCAGCGGCGCTAATTGTGGTTCAGCCAACGTAAGCTAATGTGTTATTAGCTAACGCGAGCTAACGTTATTCCATACCACGAGCGAGTCGTATTGTTTTATATTAATTTACAGTATACTGTGTAATTTTCTTGCGGTAGCCATCATCAACAGTGTTAACATCACACATGACGTAATTGTCATCGTTAGACTGATTTTAGTTAAGAAATTAGATGTGGTAGCTGTTAGCTTGGTAATAACGTCAACTTAGCCAAGTAAGGTTTTCAACTTTGCTAAAAAAAATAAATAAATAAATAAATAAATAAATCGCAGAAGCGTCCTGCTTTCCCTCATTATTCAAGTGTAGGTTATTATTAGCTTTACAGCAAGTGCTACTGTTCCAACCTTTAAGACAGATACTCTTCATGAAATACCATTGCCTAAATTTGGACTGTTTTTTTCCAGACCCACAGCTTGCAGGACCTCCAGCAGCCAGCTGTCTCCTCCAAGGTGTTCATTCAGAGAGACTACAGCTCAGGAACCATCTGCAAGTTCCAGACCAAGTTCCCCTCTGAACTTGAGTCAAGGGTATGGGCAGTGATGCATGTATGCTACGGTTGTTGAGTGAATGTTAAAAGATTTTGTGTAATGTCTAAAGTCTTGTGTGGTTTCAGCTTGATAAGCAGCAGTTTGAGGAGACCATCCAGACTCTAAACAACCTGTATGCGGAGGCAGAGAAACTAGGGGGGAAGTCTTATTTGGAGGGCTGCTTGGCTTGTCTAACTGCCTATACAATCTTCCTCTGTATGGAGACACACTATGAAAAGGTAAAACTGCTTCAGTGTTATACTGTATACCTTCAGCTCATATTGTTGTCTCTGGTGGCCTGGCCAGATCTACATATCATTTTGTGTCTTAAATGTGTGTGGACCCGTCTTTCTCTCTGTGCTCAGGTGTTAAAGAAGATCGCCAGGTACATTAAGGACCAGAATGAGAAGATATATGCTCCCAGAGGCTTGCTGTTGACTGACCCCATAGAGCGAGGCCTCAGAGTTGTATCCTTCACTTGGCTAATGTCACATGAATTGCATTATCGCCATGGCTAACTGATCGCAATGGAGCCAATACAGTACTGTTTTGTTTGTTTTTTTCTACATAGCAGCTCATTACTATGTCCACATTGTGACACGATGAGGCTGATCTGTTAACAGCCATCAGGTTTTTGCCGTATGGCAGTAGACAGTGGGGTAGATCAGGTTATTTCTGGGTGCCAGCAATTTTGCACACCACCTCTAAACAAATTCCTCTCCACTCAAACTTTATTTGTCAATATTATGATTAGTATTGTTATATGATTTTGGTAGATGCTTTAATATAGCTGATGAAAACTTGCATATGCTAGGAGAAGTAAATTATTGTTAATTATATAAGAAGGTGTGCATACAGTATTGTGTATTTCCCTTAACTTGCTATCTTCTAGGTTGAAATTACAATTTTTGAAGACAGAAGCATTGGCTCTGGAAGATAAAGAACTTTGGGGTATGGGGTCCTTCTGTTGTCTTTTTGATGAAGAGTCAGGTCCACTGAAATCTCCATTGTCTGTACTCATTGCTCATTTCTAATGTTAAAAGAATCTTTCTTTCTGCCTCTCTGTACAGGCTGATGACTCTGACCAGATATTCTTCATCTCTCTGGCGGCACATATTCAGACATCTGCTTCACCTGAATGGATGTATATAATTTTGATCTGATCCTTTTCTCTGTTATTTATAAGTACTCTACTGTATGCCTATCCTTATATGTTTGTAAATGTGTTTTCACGTCTTTTTATACATACGCCAATGTATAAGTCATGCCCTATGATCAAGGCTGGTTTTAATGAATAGTGCCATTGTGTTAAATGCAACTTTCTGACCATGGTATGTTTAAGTGATTTGACTTGTGTATTGTTTTGCAAATAATATAAAGTCAAATAATGTTTAGTTGCCAAGAACTGTTAGAGAAATAGGTTGGGACGGAGGGGGGTTGTAGCCTTTGTTGAGGCGAGTGTTTTCTTATCTGCATGAGTTCAACTTTTTGAGGGAGAAACCATGTTGTGTCAAATATACATTAGAAGTACTGAACAGGACATTTTTGTGACTTCAAAGATGGAGCATGTTTACTGTTATCACACAATAATAACGTGATCTAATACATTTTGAGAAATGTCTGCACCTATTGTGTCAGAGTTCAACTGCACTAAATCTCTGAAATCATACTGAACAGTCCTCTTCCCCGTTTTTCACTATCTGTATTGCGAATGTCATTGCCCTTTTCATCATCACCAAACACCACAGAAACCTTAAACACTCCACAGATGATTGCTCTAGCTGGTGTTTGATACAACTGGTGTACTTTTCTTAAAAATGTTGTTCTGTTTTATCTAAATAAAAAGCATTTTCCTGAAATCTGTAGAGCTCCTTTTGTTTGACCTTATTTCAACTATCAGGATGCATACAGCTGTGAGCGAGCTGTAGTATTATTTGGGGGAAATGGGTTCCAAAACCGGTATTTGTTTTTTCAATAATTACTACCACACAAACAAACTAGCTATACTTTGATTTTTCGCAGTCAGGCTGGCACAGCGCTAAAGCGAAGTGTGGAGATCCGGTCTGGCTGTTAAATTAAGATAGGTTTGGAGGAACGCAGCCTTTATTCTGGCGGGATCAAACCGGATATCGCGCTGCTCCGGCTAAAAACAAAACATCTGCTTCCGGAAGCTAAATAATGATAGCTAGCTACTGAAACACAGGAGCTTGTCACTGTCGGGATAGTCAGCTGCGCCTCTTTGGGGATAACATCTCACGTAAACAACCTCAACTCAAAATAGCACATTTTAAGCATAACGGTAAGCTCAGTTGAATTACCGGCTAAATTTACTACAAGTTGAAGCTAACGTCTGTTCGAGTGACATACCTCACGTGCGTTAACGTTAAGCAAAGTCGGCTAGCTTTGTTTTGAGTTCATGTGTAGTTTAGGAAATGAAAACACACCACAGCCAGCTAGCTTTCTGCTCCACCGAGCTTTACCTAACGGAGGTGTTATTTTTGTGGCTAACATCCCAATGTTTGTTTGCTAGCTAGCCTTACTGGTCTAAGTGAATTTACCTCTGGCTTGTGATGGATTGAATTGATCATCATAGCTAAGTTTGGTAAGTAGAAAGTTAACTTCTCCACACTGTCCACAGGAGCCGTCCTTTTCTGTCCACCCTGGCGTTTCTTTGTTTCGATGGCATTTCATGAATATCTCCCAAAGCAAGAATGTCAATTCATGCACCAAGTCAAAGATGAGTTGGAAAAATACCGACAGAAGAACTACCGCAAGAGGTAAGGTTGTGGCCACCAGGCCAATCTGCAATGAAATTGACTAGTTTAACATATGTACCATTGAGTCATGTGACATGTTACAGTCATTTACCTGTCGGACGAAAATGTTTTATACTTAAGAACCCACAGCTCCATTGTACATTTTCCCATCATCTTCCTGAAGACGTGCAATCTCACAAATGCCTCGGAATTTAGTTACTCCGACCTTTGGACCTCATGGGGAAACATCTGGCCCAGAAACTGAAGATGAAAAGATTTTTTTTTATTTCAGAAGAAAGCACATTTTCCTCTCAAGTACAGAAAAAACTTCTTGGCACAATTTGCCACTGTGCCTTGTGTTTCATCAGGTACATAAATATTGTATTCAGTACTTCTCACTATGTAAATTATTAGGTCGGCGAGGTCAAACTTCACACCAACATATTTTTTAATAAATGAATCCTACAAAATCTGCCTCACTTATCCTCTCCACACATTTGACTCATCAGACTAGACCCAAAAACTGTCTGTAAACTGTCTAAACTGTCTGTATTGATGAAGTTCATTGCAGAGATTCCCTTTGCTAAAGTCACCTAGAAAAAAATAAGTCACTTGGGTTTGTCAGCTCCACACACAGTATCTCCTGCACTATGGCCCCTGGAGGAATGTAAACACTGACCAGAATGAATGAAACAGACTCGCAGGGGAAGCAGAAAGGTTTACAGTTCATGACAAATGATTCCAGGTCAGGAGAGCAGTGCCGCAGGATCGCTGTCACATCATTCCACCATCCACTGTTAGTTTAAAAACAGATTCCTCCACCTTTTGTCGTGCTGCAAAGTTCTCTGAGGAGTTGGAAGCCTGTCAGCTGCAGCATTAAGACTGATATCCATCCACAGAGCTGCATCCCCATGAAGCAGAACACTGAAGATGAAGAAAAATACGGCAAAATATGGCCTTACTGTCTGTCTGTGTGTTGTGTGTCTCTGTCCAGTGTGCTCCTGTTCCCCCCTCTACCCAGCAGACTGCGATACCTGATCCACAATCACGTAGAGGACCTGCCAGAGCTCACCACCTTCTCAGTAGGGGAGAGCTGGTGCCGTAGGGTAGTGGTCTGCCACTCTGAGCTCAGGTACTGAATGTAAACTTTAAGGTCAACACAAATGTGAGAAAATACCGTTGAAAAGTTTCACTGTTTTTTATAAGACTTGTGAATGGTACATTTTTTTCTCTCTGAAAAACACTGACTGTGTTTCTGACTTTTGTATATATATATATTTATATTGTTATATTTTTTACTTTTTAATAGTATTTTTCAGTAGATGTGTCATGCACCAACTTCACCAAAGCAAATTCCTTGTATGTGTAAAATCGTACTTGGCAATAAAGCTTTTTCTGATTTCTGATTTCAGAGCTTGTACCTGGAATACTGAGAGATCTTAATGATTTGATGTGCAGAAACCATCTTGGCTGTATTGTGTAGTCTGTGCACTTTGTCAGTGATGTGGCAAAGAGGAAAAAATATTTTGGGGTTTTTGTTTCACATTGCTCGTTTGTTTTCCTAAATCCCTGATTTTTGTGTTTAGTTATCGTAGTAACTATTTACATTTGTGTTTTTCTGTAGGGCTGATGTAGAGGAAGACATTGACCTGGAGAGCAACAATGACTCGTGTGAAGAGCCCCTAAGATGTAGACGTAGGGAGGAGATGGAGGACAATGTCAAACCTAAATCTTCGATAGTGTCACGAAGCCGAGGACCAAAGAGGCCGGACAAACCCCTTTACATGCCACGAGCTGCTCGGCAGAGACTATCCTTACAAAACTCAGAAGGACTCTTAGGAGACCAAGAGCCACCCAGTCCAGCATCAAGTAGCTATAGCTGCATCAGCAGTTCATCTTGTTTCTCTCCTGGAACTACAGAAAACACAGAGTCCTCATCCACATCCACACAGGAATGTCTCCCCAGTGTCACGGACTGTGTCGCCAACCAGGTTTCTGACAGCCCAGTGCTTTGTCCTCAGACGCTGCATGAAGCTGAGCCCCTAGTTTGGGACCAGAATTTGTCCTGCTTCGCTGACATGACTCTGGAGGAGGACGAGAAGGACAAGGAAGACCTTCCCCATGTGCCCTGCCAAGATGTAACTGAAGAGGTAAGCCTGCTTGGTTTTGAGTGTGTAATTGTTTTTCTCATATACATATATTCATATAATTACTATCTCTTATCATGGGGATATTTTCCATCTGCAGTTTCCTCTGTACTTACTGCTTTTTGGATTGACGGTCAGAGTACATTCACCTCTGTCATGTCGTGGCCACATTAGCAACATAAATTGTAATCAGTTGTTTTGTGTCTGTCCTATCAGATCAAGGCACACCTGAAAGACGCAGTGGCAGTTTCCATTAAGCACGTTCTCAGTGACTACTCCGTATATGTGAATGTGTGCATCAGTATCAGCCCAGATGAGTTTCGCCACGTGATCGAGATCTATGACTTCCCAGCTCTATTCAAAACAGATGACCTCCTGGATGCTTTCACAGAGTACAGGTTAGATCCCAAACCTCTCTACACATTGTGAGATTTTCTTGGATTAAGTTTATTCATTTTTGAAATGTTTGTAATGTGTGGTTTGGATATTTTCTGTATTTGTTGTACAACAAGTTCAAATCTGACACAAAACATCCTTTATGTCTGGTCTCAGTTAAGATGACCTCAATCACCAGATTGGGCTGCTAAGTTCATACGTTGCTTTCTTGTCTGTCTCAGTGATGGTGGAATGAAGATCAAGTGGGTGGACAACACACACGCCCTGGGAGTTTTCTCCAGCGAGTCAGCAGGTAAGAGTCCTCCCTGCAGTCCAGTTCTAATCCAGTGCCTTGGTCAGAGGCATAGTATGTCTTTGATGGTGGGGGAAGTTGGAGGAGACCCATGCAAACATGGAGAGAACATGCAAACTACTCACAGCAAGGCCTGAAGTACTAACGTATAGCAATGTCATATGCAGCAATCCACGCCCTCTCCATCTGCCATCCACTGCTGAAGGTGAGAGCACTGGCTGAAGGGAGCAAAAAAGCCAAAGCCAAGGCCATCAGATGGGCAGGTAGGTGATTCATTCAGCTTATTTGAGTCCAGGAGCTGCTCTAAAGAATATGCTTCTTTAAGCCCTTCTGTGGTATCAGGCATTTAGTCTGGGAGCTCAGTTCTTGTTTTAATGCAGGATGACATGCATCAGACTGTTTTTTCTGTGTCGTGGTCCAGAGTTCATCCAGCCAGTGAAGGAACGCCCTCGCACAGACTGTGCTGTTGCCCAGCGGATGGTGACCAGAGCCCTGGGGCTGCGGGGACGAGGCAGAGCGCAGCGATATTGAAGGGAATCACTAACACTGTTGGCCAATGCAGGTGAACAGACGAACATTTTTTGTGACCTAACTTAACTGTGGAGTATACAGTTCTTTTATATGTTACCACTGTGTCTCTTCACTTTCACCCTGGGTTCATTTGAAGGGATTTCTGTACACTGAAACATTCTCGAAAAAGATGAATCATATAAACTGAGATCTGCTTTGACCATTTTTTTATTTAAAAAATGTCATTTCCACATTCACCCTATACAAATTAAAAACAGTCAGGCAGCAAGCAACAAGTACCCTTTTAAAATGAAGGATCCTTCAGTTGTTACATTAAAAAACTCATTTACAAAACAACGAGGAGGCATTTTCACATACATTTGTGGATTTTTACAGTACATCCACAATGTTATCATAGTCCCTGACGGCAATCATGTCACAAAACTCAGACACTGAGAAAGAAGCTGAGTGGATGCACAGATCATGAAGATGAAAATGTGTGTCTACTGTGGCTAGCAAGAAAAAAAAAAAATCAATAAATAAGACATTTTCAAAAGTGAGCTCAAGTATGTGGAACATAAAATCCTGGAAGAAGAAAAGCACTTCCCCACTCAGCTTAATTCTAACAATTTATGACTGAAAACAAGCAACTGTTGCCATGGATGCATTCAGCACTGAAGGGGCCCTGACAGGCTGTAAAAATAAATCCAACTTGTACTATCCTATTTTACAGTTTTGGTTACAAGTCGTCATCGTTTGTAGAGCGTTTAGAAACAGGAGTTACTGGTCCTCTCAGCTGTGTTGTTGCCATAGATTGTGGCAATTTGCTCTACAGTAATTACAATAATATACTGTATTTGTTTACAGGTTCTAGTTTAAAGCCTTTAACTGTCCAATACTGTGGAAGCAAATGCGATTCAAACACCCCCATTCAATTCAGCAATTCTGGGAGAAAAACATACAGTGCAAGATTCAGTTGTAGCACCAGATTTAGCAGTAGACCATTTTCATCCACTCTAAGCAAACTCAACACAAGGGTCATGGTCTGATCAAATGGTTTTTGGTTTGAGGCTTTTTTTTTTTTTTTCAAACTCTTGAAACTTTGGCTTAGAAGACAACTGTTCGCACAGTTCATTTAATAAGTTATTTGGCTGCTACCCTCCCTGACATCTCTCCCAATAAGCACCAGGTCAAAAACCTTCATTTCACTGATGAAGGCACTGAGACTCTTGGAGATAAGAGCACTTTTGTTAGGCTGAATGTGGTTAATATACTTCGTAAGCAAGCAGTTCATTTTCCCATCGAATTATTGCCCTTTGTAGCAGTCGAGCCCTGATCCCCACAACAATCCAGCACTGCTCCAAGGAAGCACAGTAGTGCAGCTCCCTCTAGTGGTTGTCAAATATTAATATACACTTCCCTCGTGTCCATCCGGTTGCGTGGTCCGTCTTTGGTCTACCTGTGGGAAAGCTGGTTGGTCAGCAATCCAGGGAACGTTTCCTCTGTTTCTGAACTCAGTGAGCCACCTGTGTAGTCAGACAGGGAAAGAGTTTGCAAACAATTTATTGTTGGGGCATGATACCTTTTACAAAATCATTTAACCGTCTTTCTTTCTGTTTTCTACAGCAGAGGTCTGCATCCGGTCACAGGCTCTCTGTAGAGGCTCTGCGGTAGCTACAAACAGCTGGCTGATCATTGTGAGGATGACTGCCGCCCAGCAGTGTTTGCCTGCCTCACTGATCAGTACAGCAGGTTTGCACAGTGACAGACAAGAACTGACCACCACACATCAACAACATCCACCCTGCTGATGTGTCCTTGAGCAAGATGCCGAATCACCACCAGCCTCAAAGCTGCTGTCCTGGTATTGAACCTGACCTTTGGACGTTACTGTTGTATGAATGAGTCAGATGCAGACAAACAGAAAAGGCAGCTGGAGGAAAGTGGAGAAGCTATTCACTTGTTTTGATTTGACTGCATGTTGCCTTGAAACTTAAGTGTGTTTCAAGGGTGTTCAATTTCCATCAAGGGAAGTTACGTTTCCTCCTTAACCATGTGATGCAGGATCGGTGGCATAAATCTAAGTAGGCAGTAATTCTTCATGTCTAATCCCTCCACAGTTTATTTCTCAGGATTTGGTTAATTAAATCTATGACTTTGTTCATTATAGTCACAGCTGGATTTTTATATGAAGTGCACAACTTTAACTGACAAAGGTAATGTAGTGTGTAACACTAAATGTTACTGTTTTAATTGAGAAAAACAGTTGTTCAAATATAACATTCATGCCAAGATAAACAAGTCAAAAGATGCTCGATTATTTTTAATATTTATCCGTTTCCTCTTAATAACATAAACTACCATAGGATTGTTGACAGGGTTCAAGTTAGAGTTTTTCTTTGGTGACTTCCTGTCTACCTGTTACTGGACTGTTATTTTTATGCCATTCTGTCATTGTCATGACACCAGTCTCACCCCTGTGAAGGGGTTGTGTCCAAAATGCCACTAAGATCATTGTTCAGGTTTGTATTTAGTAAAATGTTGAGCAATTTATTTTTTGTCAGACTGAGTTGAGATGTTATACTGAAATGATCTTTTGTGCCTGATGTTGGAGCGCAAGGACTTCCTCTGTGGCGTCTCTACACATTACATATGCTGGTTAACTGTAGTATTGAACTGCATCCATCGAGCAAGTTCAGGGGAAAGACGACTGGATTGTAGCATTAAATGCTGCTCTGTCCCATGAAAGCTGAACATGGTTATTAACTTGATGAGAGAAATGTGATCATTACGATGTTTAGCCGAGAAACGGTTATGATGACATTTCTCTGATTTTTTAAGCACATTCTTGCTGTTAAATATGTTCAAACCCTTTCACTAAATGGTATTTTAAGGTGAATTTTGCTTTCATGATAAATACAAATTGGCTAAAATGCAGTCTCAATTTCCATTGAACCTGACACTTTACAATTAAAGTTGGTATCATTTTAACCCTAATACAGAGGAAATTCTGATCCTTATAAGGTAAGAGACTCACCTATATGACAGTTATATGTCCACATCCGTTGTCCATCGTACCGGGAGCGGCACTTCATAATGTTGTTGGTGTAATCTGATTCTGCAACCTCATAGTTTGGGTTTATTACAACCTGGGAGAGGAAAAAACAAGGTTTGTAAGATGCCTGAAAGCAACGTCCTCTTTCATTTAAACGTCATTTTTGAAATGTTACTAAGGACAGAATACAGGTTTAGTGAGAAGCAGCGGGGTGACTGAACAGAGTGACTGTCTCAGAAAGAAAATGTTTGAGTTTATTCACTGCAACATTCAGAAAGATGATTTTCTAGTGGAGATGTCAGTGTGACTCACAACCAGTTCAGTCTGTTTAGCGGACGGTACTGTGTCCTTCAGTAACCCCTGCTTGCTTGTTTATGTCTGAATAAGAGTGTACTTAGGCTCAATGCCAAACACAAACAGATGCAGTCACGTGGAAAGTCTTGCTATCTGTTTGGTCTATAAGTCTGCGCTTGCTGGAGATGAGGCCATTTTTCCACCAGCAGATGACCAAACACTACCTGAAAGATGTAGTCACCGGGCTTCAAGTCCGTGATGTCGATCCACTGGCAGTCAATGTCGTGTCTGTAGGTATCTGAGCAGCCGACTGTGATGCCCTGAGCCCCAAAGTTTGCACATTCATACCTCTTCTGGATACCTGTCAGCATTCAGAGCAGTTTGAGTTTTGGTTTTGAGCCGTTCAGATGTGGCTTCATCTGGATATTTTCATCAAATGTAACATTCAGCAACATAGTTTCTTATTATATTTGGTATTAAAGATTTCAATATGTCTATACTGCCCTCTGTGTTTTAGCAGAACTCAGTTGTGTAATTCTACACAAAGCCGCAGCATGTTCTAAAAATGAAAAGGGAAGGAAGGAAGCTGTATTTACCCTCATCACAGTGAGTGTCCTCCAGACAGAAGCTAGCTTTATGTCCCTCTGCCACTTTAGTACCGTTAAGACTCAGCAAATCATAGTGGGTAAAAACCTCCATACTGTGGTAATGTCTGGATTGGGAAAGGAAAAACACAATGTTCAAACATCCTATATATATACGTATATTTAGCAACCCCAAAATAACACGCTTGTATCCGTGGCCCACATCAAAGAGCATTTATAGCACAAGTACAGGGCAAAAGCCTCACCGCCAGTGGGATATAGGAATTTTCAGGACACTGAGATGGTGATTATTTTAATGTAAAAAAAAAGAAGCTTCATCCCATATAATTTGATTCAGTTTCCCACAAAGTATTCAATCTGTTGCATTTTTCAGTCACTGCTATAAAAGCAGCAGGCGGCTACAAACTCTAGGTCTCACCTGTGACACTCGTGCCAAACCCAGGAGTGGTGAGCTGCCCGCGGCCTGAAGTCTGACTGGCCGTTGTTGTGGATCTGGGAGGAGAAGCGGAGAAGGCGGCGGTAGGAGCTGGGGTCTGCTTTGTCAGCACTGCTGGACAAACAGTGCTCCTCCTGGGCACACTGCAGCACGTACATGGGTCTGTCCTCCAAGTAGGTGGTCTGCTCCACAGCCTGGGCATTGAGGACCAGGTCTGGGGCCGCTGGGGGGGGGGGGGGGGGGGCGTGGTGGTTAAGAACAGCATGTATCAACAGAAAGTCATAAGTCCCAGATCAGCATAGTTGTCTTAAAGTGTCCCAGTAAGGCCTGACAGTGTGACACAATATGCACCATACCAGGTCCCTGAAACTGAAGCAGCTACATGGACAACTCTGAACAACACTATATTTGTATATTACAGTTTCTTACTCTGAGTACAAGAGACCCCCGCAGCGAAGCGTCCACCTCCTTTGGGACAGTGAATGTGTTGCCCGTGATGTAGGCACTGCTCCAGGGTCAGCTCAGTTCCTGAACACCTCACTCCGCTCATCACAACCGCATCAGCTGAGGCGTCTCCCTGCCAGTAGTGTGTTTCCTGATGAAAGAAGCACAGATATCACTCAGCTGAAGCCCATCAAGCTGCCTCTCAGTTTGGATAGACCTGTAATACATAAAAGAGCTGCTGGAATAAATGAAAATGTACAGGAAATAAATAAAAAAAGAAATAGAAAAAACAACAGCTATTTCCCTGTTTCCACCCTCTGTGCAAAGCTATGCTAACTGGCTGTTGGCTGTAGCCTCATATTTATCGTACGGACACGACAGACAGTCTTCTGATCTGACTCCCTGCCAGAAAGTGTTCTCAACTGTACTTTCCTTTAAATCTGACTTAATCTCAACCGCACAGCTTTGTTGCACAGGCTCACCCATTTATGCTTGAGTTAGCTGGAATCATACGGATGGAGATCATGTTGCTAAAGCTGTTTTGGAAATTTGTGTGGGAACGTTTGAAGCAGACACATTATCTTAATGTTCCTCCTGTATTTAATTTGCAGACATGTCATCCCAGTTTCTCCGCAGGGCAAATCTAATCAAAGAGTCTATTACACATCACACAGACTGCGAGGGGTGCTCTGTTGTCCTCACAGTCACTGACTCAGCCTTATTACGGCATTTTGGAGACCACAAGGACGTGACCTGTAAAAAAAAAACCCCTCAAACTTTCCGTCATCTTCCAAGGAAGTGGAAGATTCATGAGAAAGAAGTTGAGCTGAGGGATATGGATGTGGGAGTGCTTGCTGGTGGGGTGAGGTAGACAGACATTCAGCGGTATAGTTTAAGCTCTGTGTCATTTGTTCCATCGGGTGGTGGGGTTCGCCTGCAGAAGTATTTAAAAGTCAGACAGTAAAGACTCTAGAGGGACTGAGGCTCCGCTCTGCTGCGATAACAAAGAGCATTACGACTCCTGAACCCACCGTTAGCATGACAACTCTTACTGTATGTAATGGTAGCTTACGGCTTATCATTATAATACTTCGACCTGATTATTTAGCTTGGCTGAGAATCAAGTGTAATATCTACTTGTAATCGCAAGGAGACACTTTATTTCACACTGGCTAAGAACAGCACAGTGTTAGGCTGTACTTGACTGAAGGGCGAGCGCTCGAGCCGTGACCGCAAACAGATGAGGACGTGTTTACGTGTCATTAGAAGTGCAGTGCACATAATTGTCCCAAACACACTGCAGTGAGATAAACAGCCTCCAACAGTTCCCCTCATAAAACCCCCCGCTGTTATCAACGTGCGTCCCCATGATTCACACATACTTTCCAGACTCATATCATCGTGAAACCACAAACATCCTATGGCCTTAAAATAGGAAAATATATAAAGAACACGAGGGGGGTCTTTAACTGCCCAGCCTCTCACCTCATGACTTGGATGGAGCACTGGGGTCCCCTTTAAAAAGCAAAGGTAAACGTAAGCAGGACTGTGACGCTGCCAAGGCTTGCCACGGGATCTCTGTCGAAAAGCTCCACTAAACTTCAAACAGCAAACGAAAGCTTTCCCCATCACTCCTGCTGAGCACGTTAAAGCTCATCTGTGTCACAGGTTTACCATCGCTGACCACTCTCTGCACCGACTGTGTGTTATTGATGTTTCCAAGACACTGACATCCTTCTTTTGCCCCCTGGGATCAGTAAAGCTCAGGCTTGTTCTCAGGCTTGTTAGAGTGAGAAGTTAACGGCCTCCACTGACACGCGCGCACACACACACACACACACACACACACACACACACACACACACACACACACACACACACACACACATTAAAATGGAAAGTGCTGCCAGAGTGGTTTCATTCCTGTCAGACTTGGCTGTGATGTTCACATCCTTCCTGTACTCTCAAATTGGAAATGAAACCAAGAAGACAAAATATGTTTAATGCTGTATTTCATCTGTTTATCATCAATAACTATGTAAGTTTATTACTGTGAAAGTTTAACTGTTTAACTCTGTCCAGTTACCAACCCGAGTAATTAAATCAACTGGAATGAATTAGAAAAAGTCCAGTTTGGGGGGGCCACTGACCCACCCCAAACCATCTCCTTTATGCTGAAAGCCTGTGCAGCAAAGATAAGCTCGTCTTAAAAATGATGCGCTGGAAGTGGATGTGGACCTCACCTGGAAGGCGTGGCTGGCAAAGCCCAGGCCCAGCTGTCTGCACACCACCATGGCCTCCATGGTCCCCCAGCTGTCGCTGCACACTGTGCCCCACACCAGAGAGCCGTTCCTCTCTGCCAGCACCTCCACGCGGCCCTCGTAGGGATTACGGCCGCCACCTAACCGAAGCTGAGGACAGAGATAGGCAGGTGTGTCCTCCGGTTCTATACAAGTCTTTAGTTCTTTGGTGCACTGTGGAAAGAGGTACTCACTCTACTGTTGAAGCCCATGGCGGGAACGTTACACCTGACGGCTGCGTCTTCCTCGTGGCTGCAGCCCAGAGCATCACGGTTGAAGGAGCACTCAGTCAGTGACTTTTCAAACCCAGAGCAATGCACCTCGTTCATGTGGACCGGCCCGATCCCTACAGGGAAACACATTACGCACAAAAATAATGTGGAATTCATTTATTGCACACACCGTGTGTGATATTTGATTTCAAATTCTGCAAATTTGCCTTGATTTACTGATTATCATCCCATGACTCCATATTTGTTCATCAGTAAAAAGTTCATTCTGTTGAACTCACTGTGAGTAAAAATTGGACAAACAGGTGGAGCATTAAGATCATGTGAATTAAAGAAACTAATCCTGGAAGAACTGTCTTCTATTTCCATTACTGGAAAGAGGAAAGCTGATCTTTGGGTTTCACAATGTTTTTGGTGCACTGCCCACTATTGCTGAGTATTCCTGAGCAAAACAGCAGCAGCCTCGCTTGCTTGTGTCTTGTTAGAACAACAAGAACAACAAGTCCATCTTAAGACAGATGTCAGATTTCCTGTTCCCTGGAATTACAGCGCAAAGGAAACAAGCAGTCAGCTATGTCAAATGAAAATGAGGCACTGGAGGCCTGTAAGAAAAAAAAAACTAATTATCTCTCTGCATCTTTTTTTCTCAAGTGAAAAAAAAAAATCATTTCAGTGTAGCAGAGTTTCCACAATAACATGTGTGAGTACTCGCTCCATGCTGGTTTTGCTCCCATGTGACTGAGCAGGAATGTCTCCAGTGATGTGAGCTCTGAAACTACAGCCAGAGACCGAGACGGACGGGCAGCCAGACAAGGAAAATAAAGTCACAACAGCAAGAAGGCAGTGCTGCCAATCACACCTTCAATATGCGAGGCTGACAGATGATTGTAATGTATTAAATAATAAAACATCTTATCAAATGCTTGACACACAAAAAGTGCAACGTGTCAAACACAACTCTTACCATCAGTTTACCAGCTGAAAATGAAAGACGGATAGAAAAAGTACATTCACAGAAACGCATAGTATTCCTCCTCTCACACACAAGTCTGGGAATCACTACTTCAGTTTCATTGGCCGCCTTGTTTTGTCCACTTCAGTGACTTCTGAAAACAAACACAATCAACTATTTCACATCTCCGGTCTGTGTGTGGCACCATGTTTGGATCCAGTGGTCAGCTCATAAAGAAATCCCTGGAATAACCTTTGCGCACTCTCCGACAAAGAATTCCTCCTCTGAAAGCCATAAAGGCTGTTTTCTTTCCTGGAACATTTTGTGCGCTCCTGTGTTTTGCTGGGAGAATAAGGCAGAGGAGGGAACAACTGGTCCAGTGCACATGTGATTCTTATAACGCTGCAGTGTATTGCATTTCACATAATCAGGTTCTCGGTCAAGGTATAAACATTAATGTGTGACTCCATACATTCCCCAGAGCTTTTATATGCTGACTGAAGGTCTAGACTGATTGAAGTGAGACAAAAACAGGTGGGGATACAGACGCCAAAGATAAGGTGGCGGTGGGGGTCTCAGTTTCAGTCCACACCTTTTGTTTTCACAGCTGGGAACTACTTGTGCTTGGCTTTGTTTGAGTGAGTGAAATGTGAAATGTCATCACAGGTAAAAACCTGAACAGATGAGCTCAACGCCTTCTCAGGACGATCCCTGAGCATGTGGGCGAAACCTTAGTTTTAATTATCATTCGCCATCCCTAGTAGGGAGCTCTTCTGAAGAGTGACCGTAACTTTAAACTAAATCCACTTTTGTGGGTTTCTTTAAAAATGTGAACAATTCAATGCATTTATTTGAATTTGTGAGGGAGAGTTTTCGATGTTCTAATGTTTTTAAAATCCAGTTTAAAGAGGCGGGCCTAGGAGCACGATTTATGACATCACAAACAGTTTGGAAACCGATCCTGGTCTGATATTCAACTCATACAAATGTGTGGTGGGGAAAACCTGAAGCGTCCAGTGACCGTACACTGAGAGTGGACTTTTCAGAGAGGCAGGGGACATCTTGTGTCCAGCAGTTAAACTTTGGAAATAAAATCATCACATAGTCATTGATTTTGCAATTTTAAATGAGGAAGAAGGTGTAATTTCAAGGATTTTCACCAAATTACTGAACTTTTTAAATTATTATCAACAGTAAATACATGTGCCTTTAAATGATGATTTGTGAAACTCCTCAAGTTTAAATCAGTTTTACTTTGAGTTTTTAATCATTATTGTGTATCACGGTACACAGTAGCACCACGTTACAGAGTGACTGATCTGTAAGTCGTACCTTGTCCCAGCCGGGCGCCTGTCAAAGCCTCTTTGGCGCTCCCGAACCCAAGCTCTCGACACACCACGGTGGCTGCTCGAATGTTCCAGTTGTCGTCACACACTGTTCCCCACTCCCCATTCTTCAACACCTCCACTCGCCCCTCGCCAATCATTGCTCCGCCTCTCAGACGCACCAAGGGTTGCTATGGAAACAGTCCATCAGAAACTAAAATCAGTGAAAATGTTACACGTAACACTTTTGCAAATTATAAATTACAAATAAAATTTACAAAAATCATTTGTAGTAAAACATGTACAGTATTCTTAACCAGTCACATCCTCAATATAACAGCATTAGAGATGAAAATACAACAAGCTGAAGGAAAAAAACACTACTGACTTGCAACTTTCATTACTTTATTTGGTATATATTGAATTACAATTGCACCTTGATGTGACCTTGGTAATCAATAAACAATGACCAACAAGCAGGAATACAGATCATTTAATCATATACCTGACAGATGTTTAGTGTTCATCCATTCAAATGTTTCCAGATGCTTGGCTCTAGAGCCAATTGATTAATAAGCAGGAAATGTTGTAATCCAGCGCTGGACTGAGGAATATATCAGGAATTGATTATAGGATAGTGTATCATGTGATTACTAAACCCTGTACTTACATTACAAATATTTGTGGTCCTTATAATGTAATAATAACGCACCAACAGCAAACAGATTTTGAATTGGGCATTCAGATTTGCACATAATATAATCACATGCAGGTTTTTCCGTTTGAAGAATGAATGAATTGAGGAGTCTAATTTCAGAAGTAATCTTTAAGAAGTTTTTCAGGAAATGTCAGAAACATCTGCAGTGTGTGAAACCCATATCAGCCATATGGCAACAAAGACCACTTGCTGAAGTGTCAAGAAGTCTGTTGATGCTTTCCACTTTATAGATGTTCTCCCACAAGAGAAGACTCCAGATGGGATTACAGAATGCACAACTGTTCGGACAGAATCACCTACACCCAATGCAGATATTGACCTTAACTGCCCTCCTTTGTATTCACCCAGTGATTCATCGATTCTATCCACTCCATGCTATGTATAGTTCTCCTTTTGTCTCATTATTGCAGTCTGCACTCTTGTTATAAGTAAGGGAGTTGTCTGTCCTTTCACAAACGCCATCGAGAAATATTCCTGTACATTTACTGAGCCTAGTTTAAATAGCCAATAACTCTGTGGCGCTGCACGTAAACAGCTGAGGATCCCTGTTGTCCACGCTGAAAAAACGTGCAGACTCCACACAGAACGGGCGAGAGCTGAGTTTGAAACACAGCTGTGGAGTGACGGAGCTCACCGCTGAGCAGCCAAGTGTGCACATTCTGACCTACCTCCACCCTGTAGGCCTTCCTGTAGCCGGCGCTGACGCTGGGAGCGAAGGTGCGTCCAGGCACACAGCTGACCACGACAGGCATGCCGTGCTCACAGGTGTGGTTGCCCTTCAGCTCGATCTCTCGGCCCAGCTTACATTCGGACAGGTCGGCCTCGTTGCCGGTGCAGTTGACAGAGAAACCCCAGTAGTTCTTCTTACGACGCTTGGCCAGCAATCTGAGAAGGAACAGTACAACAAAACAGGCTCTTACAAATGATACTGCATGATTTTTCTCTTCATTTGTGTCAGTTTACATCACTGCAAAGATCTTAGAAAGCATGTCATAATTTTTAGATAAATGAATGAGGAATGTCAGCATTCTTCCAGCCTTCCAGGTTCTCATGGGTATCAGCTCATGCCAAAACCTGCAAACTCGAGACTCGCTTCATAAATGGAATCCATCACGGTGCTATGCACTCAGTCTTTCTTGTTATTTTATGTTATGTCATCGGTGCATAGTGCTGTGCTGTTGCATAAACCTGTTCCAGCACCTGGTGCGTTCAGGTGCTGGTGAGAGGCTCTGACATCGAGCACTTAATCATGACCCGCTGAGCTGCACTGCACTCTTGAGATTCACGATTTCCATGAGCACATCGCGCAACAGCAAAGAAGAGCTTCCAAAACAGTCTGCGAGCGACTGGTTAACCTAACAATGCTTACTACAATTAAAAACAAAAATCTTGGTTTGGAAAATGTTTTACCATTCTTTCTCACACTTCACTAAAATATTCAGGAGCTGTTTTATGGGAAGTGGGAATTTGAGTTATTTAGGGTGAGGAATGCAGCAGCAGCCATCCTATGCTGGGGAGCACAATGGGGGCATTGTTGTGAGAATACCTCAACATTCTCATGACCCCCATACTTGAATGGAGCCATCAACTAAGGGTCACTGAGGAACCCAACAGCAGAGCACCTCAAAGCAGGTCCGGGTCTTGGAAGAAGCAGACCATGTAATGAAACCAGCATGAGCAACATTTACGGCCCTTCAGTTCTGACAGCTCGTCCAGATGCTGTAAACAGAATATAGCTCAGAGTCCGTCTGAACACGAGAACAGTTTGTGCTCTGCGAAACTGAAGAGATGCCACATTTGATTGAGCTTTTAATTCTGTTGGACTGTCGTAGAAACGTTTGGTGAATAGATCTGTCCTTTGTGCTCCAGATAAAAGATGGACTGAATGCGACCTTTGACCTCCGTAAAGCAGGGAAGCGCGTGAGACCGTGGCAGCATCGCCCGCTGTAAAACCACACAAGCTTTGTGATCTTCAGCAATAAACTAAAAAACAAAGTGTTCTTTGCTGGTTTGATGCTCCCCTAAGTTAAAATGCATCCACGTGTAAGATCTGCATGTATAATGAGATGAGATCATCAGAGCTATAAAAATAGAAACACTTCTAACCAAAGGTCCTTAATTGTAGCACATTAAGACACTGTTAAGGTCCAGGTGCAACCCTGGCCACATTATACATGATCACCCTGTTGACTCACAGCGTTTGCAAAGAAATGTATCTGTGATGTCTCTCTGGTCTTGATTTGACTGTGGCTGGACTGTGGTTCTGGGAAGCCTTTCGGATGACTGTGGAGACCAACACTGACTGGATGAGCATAATGAATAGATTTGGCTAATTAGGCCCATTTGTCTGCACTGAAGACCAAATCAAACAAGATATGTTCTTCTTGGAGGGCAGGTCGCCACATTTATTTCTAGAAAAAAAAAACATCTGATTTGTGGATTTCTACCTCAGGCTGAGCTGTTTAAGAGAGAAACATGATGTTATCTTTCATGCTGTTACCAGATCAGGAGATTTGCTCATGTGGTTGTTCACCCATGTGCAGCAAGCATCTGTTCTGTTTTGAACTTCAGTTCTTTTCTTAGCCGATAAAAAATCTCAGACACAAAGTGTTCTTGGAAATAGCTGGCTTTGTGTTAGGCTACATATTGACAGTGACTTTTAAGAAGGGCTGAATGTTAACACTTGTGCTCAGAGGGAAACAATTACATGCAGCCAAAAGAGCCACTGTTTCACGCCATGTTGCACTCAGTTGTTTCCCAGCAAGGCCCATCCTTCATCCTCTAAAACTTCCTCGGGCAGTGTCTGTCAAGAATCTACAGGCTCAAGTCTGTTTAAGGTCAGTGTGCAAAATGGATGTGATGATCAGTGTAAACAAATGTGGTTATGTAACTTTTCCTGACATCAGGTTCATATGGCACAACATTCCTGAATGACAGAAAATCAACAGTTAAAAAAAATGTGCGACGGTACTTTACAGGAAATTCAATATTTTGAATATAAAAAGTGTTCGGATCATACAGGAATGTGTGGTGAACTCAACTGATAACATGTTTTTTAACACAGGTGGTAATTTAGAATGATTCAGTATATGCTACATGTCCATAAACTAAACTGTAATGAACTAAAAGCAATGTCCAGCTCACAGGAGGCCTGTCATTACACCTTATAACTCACCTGTAGGGTCGGGTATTCACGCGTTTCTCCCCGGGGAAGCCGTACATGCCACAGATGACCCTGGTGTTTTTCTCTGTCCAATCCTCGTTACAGATCTGTCTCCACTTGCCTCCGTCTTTAACCTCCAAAAAGCCATCGGTGATGGGAATCCTCTTCCTGTGAGAGTAAGTGGCCCTGATCCTCACATCCTCCACCTGCACCGGGACACCCTGACAAACACAACACAGGAAGTGTTTCATCACTGCATTCCATCTTACAGGTAATGGACAGAAAGTCTGACCTCTGAAAGGACAATCTATAGTTTCATTCAACAAAATATTCTCTTTTTTTCAGAACTACGTTTATTGTCAGTAAGAAGGTCAAATGTCAGTCAAACACTGACCAAAGACCTAATCACAGCTACATAATACCTCTCTAATCTTTTCTGCCATGCTTATTATAATCAGGGCAAAAAGAGATTAGCTGGTTTAAAAAGGTGTAAAACTGAAAAAGACTGGCGAGCAGGACTACTTTACATTAAACTCAATAAATTCTACCTTTAAGTGCCCAAAAACTACACTCACACAGAGTCGTTGCTGTAATGAAGTGAACATAATCGCAAACTAACTGAGAGGTGCCTGAAAGAATGTTATTTTGAGGATGGAGTCAGTTTGTACTCTGACCTCACACGTACTGTTCCAGTGATTTACTGTAAATACAGTACAGCCTGTGAGTCATACAGGAAGTTTGTGTTAGTGTGAGGGGATACAAAAGGAGAAAAAAAAAAAGAAATCCCACTGTGGCCTTTTAGGGACTGCACATATGCTTGAAAATACAAGTCAAGTTGAAAAATCTGTAGCTGACATCTTTGTTTAAACTTGTTAAGTGTGCTCAGAGGCCTTAGGAGGTTGGATGAATGTGTGGAATTTTTCCTCCATCTCTGTTGCGTCTGCAGAGTTTGGAGCTGAACTGTAAGGGCCCGTAGGGAGCTGGTGGACAACATACATCAAATATGGCAGCACAGATTTGTCAAAACCAGCTAACACTGTTTTGGTTTCCACAGAAAAAACCTGAAGGGAATAAATAGTAATTCACTCGTGTTATGGACGTGATGAGATGTTACTGGACGGTCAGGTATGAAGTGAAATACATCATTATTCTCAAGCTGAAGCGAACCTGTGGAAAACACTAGTCTTTCCCCTACAGGGAAGTCTAGAAGACATCGAGGAGGAATGTCTCTTCAAAGACTCCTCACCTCACATCTTGTATTTCTTAGATCAGAAAATGAGAGCATGATGGGAGAAGTCAAAAAATAAAAACACTGTGCATGAAACTTTAAGAATAAATCAAGCTTTTAAAGACAGAGGCCGCTGTGACTTCAGGGTGAGAGTGTCTGCGGGTGGTCCTCTGTAAAGAGCTGTAAAGCCAGTTGGTCAAAGTGGGGGTCACCAACCACAGCTTGTATCATGTGTCCTGAAGACCTCTAAATTAAGAAGGAATGGCGACCTTCGACCTCAAGGGCTTTATGGGAAAACAGCTACCTAATAACCCATTGTTCATTCCCCTTCTTGGGGCAAGCTCTGCCATTTGTTCCTGGCTGGGTCTGAGGTTGCACTGCGGGTGCCAGAAAGAGTCCGAACTCTGAGCTGCTCTGTGGTATGCAAATGCTGATCTTAGTAATTTCATAACAGCCAGATTCTTTAACTGTGCAAAAAAAAACCCCAACATCCAGGCATGTTTCCCAGAAATATTAAACGTTTGCCCACAGGGTGGTTTCCTGTGATGGCGTCAGCCTGAGGGAATGCTCAAGGCTTCAAGGCCTCTGAACACTAAAGACTGAAATGCAGGAGGAGCCACGACTAAGTCAGACTGTTTCTACATTGACCCCAGTCCTCCCACTGACCGCAGTGGTTAGAGCGGGTAAAAACCACTCTTTCATGCAGAGATTCTTGCTGGCCATAGCATGACAGAGTGTTTTCCGTCGGAGCCTGGCAGGAGGGGAAGGTGAGGAGACATGATCGTGATCAGGGATCTGCTGTTCTCAATCTAAAAGCCATCTTAATGCTTTGGCATATTTTGCTCCGATATAAAGAATGATGATTGCTTATTGCGCCATAAAAAATGGGAAGCTCGTTAAAAACACATAACAACAAAAAGAAACAAAGAAGACAAATGTGAAAACCATACTCGTGATGGCTAAACAGAAGCACATCGGATACAGAAGTCAAACAGAAAACGTGAGTAATCAAAGTGAAGCCAGGTGTGAAAATACCAGACAGGACAGGGGGTACGAGGTGGGTATGAAATGCAGCATTGAGATGGTCTGACTGGTGTTGTATTTGGCACAGATGGAGGAAACTGGCCGTCTGAATGTGTGAGAGTGAAGAGGAGGACAGATAGCCACAGCTTGGATCAGTCCAGGCATTTCCCGCTAAAAACCCAGACCACCAGACATAAACTCAGCATAATCCTGCCTGGCCCAGGTCCAAATCTACAAATTGCTCATTTTTTCGAAGGAAACAGCACAAAGCACCTGGAGCCATGATGATAATTTTTTCCACCTTCTATGACTAAAAAGCTGTGAAAAATTCATAGCATCAATTTGAAAATCTGGACTTAACAGTAGCAGGAAGTATAGAAGATGAGAAGTTTGACATCACTCTCACATCTGCGCGGTAAATATGAAGCAGCCGATTTATCCAAATACTTCTCAAATAAAGTCACATGTTCTCGGTCTTGTTTGTAAGTGCTGCGTTCCAAAAATAAAATAACATTCCTCATATAGCTCAGTTCATTACTGCTCTTTGAAGTGAGCTTGGACCATTACTGAACTCTTTCCCACTGGACAGCAGACTTGTTTTTCTGACTGGGTCCCCCTCGGTGAGATGTGTGAACATGAGACTTTGGTCTAGCCAGTGTCTGACTAATGCTTCCACTACTGTGCATTTCTTCCGATTTATTCAGCCCTCCAGCCCCGCCGCACGTTTAGCTGCACGTGCTGCCAGACATCCGCCCACCCACGTGCCCCCGCCCCACCTTACAAAACATGGCAAGTATGAATGATAATCACGCCACAGTTTAGATGAAAAGCAGGAGAACAACAAGACTCTTTGAAATGACTTTCACATCTGCCCCACCCCACTTTCTGCCCTGCCGGCCCCCAGTCCTCACTGACTTGATTGAGGAAGTGTGTGTGTGAGTGTGTGAGTGTGTGTGTGTGAGTAGCCGTGTGCTTTGCATCTGGAATATCTATCAGTGAGTGAACTGCTGCCATCATGGCAACGAAAAAGAAAATCATTGCTATAGGTAGACTACACACACACACACACACACACACACACACACACACACACACACACACACACACACACACACACACACACGACATAACATAGACTTACAGTCATTTCCTGCAGACTTACTCTATCCACAACCATATTCACTACTTGTCTAATACTAAATGTAACCTTAAACTAAACCTCATTTTACCCTGACCTTACCCCAAGTCTTCACCCTGACATTTACTGATTCACACTAAAAGGACTCTGTTTTGTCCCCATAAGGAAGGTGAGTCCCCACAAAGTGGCCGTGTAAACAGATTTACGTCCCCACAACTTGAGTAATACATGTCCACAGACACAAACCTAATCTCAAACTGGAGATTAGATTCAGTGTTAAATTTTTTAAATTTCATAACTCAAATATTGACAAATGGTTAACTGGCCGTGCTACACATATTAAACATTAGTGTACAGTTATCAAAATAAATATTTACTGCAGTGTTGCTCATGTTAGAGAGCAATTTAGATCACATTCAGAAATTGATCTCGGTATAAACCACAGCTCAGCATTTATAAACCAAACCCAATGACTCGCCAATGACTCCCTGTGAGCCCTCACTGCCCACATTCACATTGCTTCACATAGTTACATTAATAGTTGGACAATTTGGAAAGTTATTATTTGTTTTCTTGCTGGTAGTTAGATGAAACAATCGACAGCACTGTGTCTGTGTTTGTCCTTTAAATAGGAAGTACAGCCAGGAGATGGCCCATTTTAACATAAAGAGTGGAAGAGGGAGAAAAGCCTGCGCATCCAGCACATCAAAGCTCACTAATCAGTATGATGTATCTTGTTTGTTTAATTTGTACAAGTTCAGAAACAACAATTTGTAGTTTCACACAGGGTTACATGCTAGAAAATGTCCTGTATGAACACACTTCGCCTCTCCCATCCAAAGAACAGCCCAGCACATAACCCCCATAAAACAAGAACAACACAGCGCACTGCACTTCAGCATTTGTACTGATTTAACATGCAAGATATAATGTGGCAATAATGGACTTAAGGTGTTAGGCTAGCTGTTTGCCCATTTCAGTTCCTTCAGATAAGCTGACAGTCTCCTAAGTTTAGCTTCATATGTTATGGTCGGACACGAGACAGGTATCAACCATATCTTATAAAACTCTCAGCAAAGAAGCAAATAACTTCAGTTCAATAAAGTCAAACTATTTTACTACTTTAAGTTTAAAAGGTTTGTGCTGACATGCTGAAACATGACTGTACTGCAAACTGTGGACTGGGGCATCGTTTCCAAGTGCCTCGGGCATTATCTTACATTTAAAAAGCTTTAATTGTGTAAAATCTGAAACTTAAGCATTCATGCGTATGTGCACCACACATTCAATAAGTGAGTACAACATGTGAAAGGTGATCATAAAGTGCAGCTATGAATAATGAAGTCTAGACTTTCGGGCACTCTGCAGCCCAGAGGAGAGCTGAGGCCACAGTGGGATCCAGCTGTTGAACATGTGGTGCATCTGCCTGCTGCTCTATGCACAGGACAGAAACTGGCTTCAGCCTCCTGACACGCATCAACCTTTTCTCCCTTCGATCCCTCTCCTCCTCCCAAGCCTCCTGCATACATCATGTCGGAGGCCAAGCCAACTTTGGCTCGGGTTTCCTTTTGTAGTACAGCAGCGTGTGCGGAACTGAAATTCCTGCAAGCAGACACCGTCACGCCTGATGGAGACGTGCAACCTTTGCCCTGTTTACATGCGCTGAGAATCAAAAGGCTTTTAACGGCCGCATTCTGTCATTATTCTGCAGTCTTTGTGTTGATTCTAGACGTGAGTGTTTGGTCGGACTGAACACACAAAGCGGCGTGGTGTGCAACTGCAGCTGCTTTTGGTGCTCATTTTTTTTCTCATCCCTATGAGGAAAACATATACAGATGGAAATTTGAGAAAGAGATGTACTTAGCCGTGATCCTGCGGACACTGATGACACGTGCAGCATACGATTCGCACGTGAACAACACATGAACATGGCCCTACTAACAGATGATAAACACTGTTTCCTGCCACTGAAGTGTTTGGTTCTGCTGACACTGACCGACTGTCATAATCTCCTCCCTCAGCCACAAACAAACATATGGCAAATAAACAAAGCAACTACAGCTGGTTCGACAGACAAAAGATTTTAAGGAAGGTTGTTGCAATGTGCAGGGACATTAGATGTCACATGTTAAAATAGTTAACAGTATTCATGATTCAGTCACTCGGGAATGTATGTTGTTTTGTTGTGCTAGGAGTGCTGCATAACTAGCCAACAACAGCTGACAAAGGTAAGAGGCCTGGCTTTCGTCCTCGGAGGACAGATCAGTAGCAGACACTTCTGACCCGCATTACTGAGACAAAGCAGCAGCTCAGAGGTTAAAACAAATGTCCTGACGAGAGCTTGGACTGTCTGAGAAAGAATCTGAGATCAGTTTTCAGCAAAATATATGAGCTTGATATTTTCTAAATGCTAATGCTCTAACATCAGCTCTGCTCTTACTATAGGGTTGCACATCTTCCACTGCAACTCGTGCCAGTGGGAGCTGCTGTTTCCATTAATGACAGGCTGACTCCAGTGGACTATTATTTGTGGTCAACGCTGAACTTGCCACAGTGAGCTGTTCTGGTCTTATCTTCACATATTCCCATACACTGCAACCTAGTTTCACGATGTATCCCTCACATAAGACACAGTCATTGTAGTTTGAAGCGACCTGGTGACCTTCACCCTGAAATAGAGCACTGGGAAACCCCTCAATGCTTAGCAGAAGAAATTGCTGCTTCTGTAACTCACATTCAGAACGTTCACTTAAATCTTATCAACACGAACAGACAAATCGCTGACACTGACATTACATGCTGAGAGCCTAAAGTTCGGACAACGCACTGGGAAACAAGATTTATCATCTGGAAGGCTGGACAACATTCACATAGAAGCACAAATACCAATTGCACCACCCTTTTAGTGTTGACCTCTACTTGGACTGTAGTAAGCACACAGTTAGGGTGTTAACTTTCCAGATTGAGCACAGAATGTCAATTCATGCCGTGAATAAACAGCTTGAAGGAACAGTGCTGCCCATTGCTGACGTCAGCCCAAACATGGTTAAAGAGGTGTAGCTACACCTTTTCCCATTCCACTTAAAAGGCTACTGCCAGACCAAGGAAGTATTTACAGGGTGGGGGACTGAACTGCAGTAACACCCCGGAGACCCTAAATACACAAGACGAATATGGAACAAGAGGGTGCTGCTCATACACAAGCAGTCAAAATAAGACCGTTTTGAAAAGGGTTCAGTAGTCCATGATTAAAGATTTCTCCAGTCGTTTATTCCTCCATTCCCATGACTCAACTAGGCATGAGAAGGATACACAGGGATTTCAGATGCTCCCCCTCAGGCGTGTTGTCTTAACTGAATCCAGCAAAAAACACTCGCACTGTTCTGGCTGCAGAGAGTCTGATAACACAGCCCAACCTCCCACCCGACTTCTAATATGAAGAAACAAAATGCTCTGGTATGAAAGAGTTAAGGCCTCCACTGTCTTCTGAGCTGCCAAAGAACTGTTGTTTCATCTCTACCAGTCTGGCTTTAACAGGGAAACCCTCTGTGTCTTATAATAACTTTTTTCCTCTAACAAGCTTCTCTCCCTGCCTGTCTCCCGTCTGTCACGTCCACAAACCCACGCTGGCTTTCAGCCGGTACACAGCCGTTCTCTGCAGCCAAACAGGATGGTCCTCCTCCTCCTCCTCACTGAGTCATCTCCCAAATCTCCCGGGCTACAGAGTGGGGGTCCGTGTGGGCAGCGATAGACTAATAGAAGTCCGGCAAAGTCATCAGTGCAAGTGGTGGAGTGGACAGCTCAACATTATACGCTGACTTGTGGATTGTTTCGCTGGCTTCATGTCATGGCAGATGTGACTACCTACAAGGAAGAATTGCTGTCTCATTTTTTCCAGACAGCATGATTTACTATCCATTAGGCCATTATTTTGATTACTAGTTGTATCCTTTTAATAATACAGAGTACAAAATACTGGAGCCAGGTTTAACAGCTGTTTGCAGGTTCTTTGAATTTGCCTTGTTATAACAGAAGTGTTTACTTAGAGGAGATTTGTGCATCACTAAATAAAAACATGTTGAAGACGTACTAGTACATGGAGATGGACTGTTAGGAGAGACAAACTTCCAGGCGTAACTGTTGTGTAGCTAGCAAGCTAGTTGAACTGCTAAACTAACGTTAGCTTGCTAATACGTCAACCAAGAGGGATATGGTCAACACATCTGACCTGACACCTGGTTAAAATGCTGTTCAATAATGACGACAACATTTAAATTAGATGTCACCGAATCAACACAATATATCTCGTACAATCAAACATTTGGGCTGTACTAAACGACCAAATACCGTTGGTTAGGTTAGCATTTTTCCACACTCATTCTTACACTACAAACACACATATTTCTTCGTGTATGTATATATACATATAGTTTGTCAAATAAATAAAACAAGTGACACCTACATTTACAAAGGATGAGTTCTTAAGTTTACATTATCATGTGGCCTCCTGAAATGCTATGTTTTGCCAGCTAAGTTAGAGCTTGTGGTGCTGAAGCAACTTCCTGTTTTCATGGTTGTTTGCTTTTGATCAGACAGTTCCACAAATATTTTCTAACAATCTATTTACACATTTCTAAAGTCTCAACCGGCTAAAGTTTTAATGGTGCAACTGATGGAGTAAACCATTGAAACTAGATAGCGAGAATCTACGAAGGACTTTATCAACAAACAGTGACAGCAGACAGACAGACAGACAGCAGACAGACAGACAGACAGACAGACAGACAGACAGACAGACAGACAGACAGACAGACAGACAGCAGACAGACAGACAGACAGACAGACAGACAGACAGACAGACAGACAGACAGACAGACAGACAGACAGACAGACAGATACTGCATTCAATCCATTGATCTGTCTGGATCAGTCTGGAAAGTTGGACGAATATGAAGAAAACATTCACTTGCAGCTACTTGGAATACACTATATTAAAGTTTTCCTTTCATCCTAAGCCGATGCTCTTTTTTTTTTATTGTGCTGAACATCTGTTCAAGTTATGTGTGAGTACTTGAATCGTGTGCAAATGCTACTTGACTGTTATTAATAATGTGATGAGGTGATCCCACCCCGGTGTTTATATATGCGTATAGGTACAAATCTACTTAGTGTAAGTATGGTGTACGCATCCAGGTTTAATGGTGAGTGTGTTGTTCTACGGGAACCTACGTCCTCGATGTTGGCCTGGTTCCGGATGAACTTGAAGCCTGGAATGCGTTTCTGGTTGCACACCACTCCGACATCTTCGGAGTGTTTGCAGTCAGACACTCCGAAGCCATTGGACTGACACTGAGCCAGGCTCTTCTCTCCGCCGCCGCAGTGCACATTGTCTAACCAGATATGGCCTGGAACGAGAGAGACAGAGATGGAGGCAAATGGACATATGTTGTGGTGCAGATAAGGAGTTTCTTGCAGCAGACCCAATGCTTAGTTTAGTTTTGAGCCGATGAAGCTGATGAAGATGCTGGTTTTACTTGGCTACATAGTGCCTGTACAGAAATGTGCCTTTTTCCATATGACTTGTATTTTTCTGTTGGAAATTGTAGCTTAACCCATTAGCGGATCTACATTTAGATTATCGATTAATCTTTAATCTTTTATAAACATTTTATAAACCAAACAATCCGTCAGTTATTTAAGAAAATAATCAACAGATGAATCAATAATGAAAATAATTATTAGTTGCAGCCCTGGAGCATTGTTGTATGTAGACTATAACATTGCACTGCTACTCTCAGGACCTCTGCTGCCCTTCCTCTCACAAATCAAACCCTACTTGCACTCTTTCTCTTCCCACTGAGCTGCATGGGGCCATAAGCCTCAGTTCCCAGTAACTTTCTTAATAAGGGAGTCATTGGTGAGAAATTATAAATGCAAGAGTATTCATACCACACCCTTTGCACATCTTTTTCAGCATTTCCAATGAAATCGAGTCACGCAGACAGTAAACCTACTCACGTGGAGGTGTGTTTGGCCTCCAACATAACCTGACGCATTCTCTCAGCCAAAGCCTGCCAATTAAATGTTGTCACGGCTGAAGCAGATCATTTGCTGTACAGCTGGCTGTTCTGAGTCAACCGTGAGGGAAACCACATAACTGTGGCCATGGAAACCACCAGCGGGCTGCTCATCACTCTGACAGTCTCAACACGTTAGCTGAGGAACATCCTGATCATACCAAGAAAGTGACTGCATGCTCTATGGTCACGTAGCTGCCTCCTGGCAGGGGGAAGATGACTTCTGGAACATTTCCATGATAAGAGCCAAGTCCTCTGGAGCTGAAATGCAGCAGTGTTTCAAGTGAGAGCCACCTCAGAACACCTTTCTCTAAACAAACATTCAGCATTGCCAGTTGTGTAAATCTGAATTACTGTGTTAAAACTTCGCAGGCCTCATGGGAATATAATTTCACAAGGCAGTGAAAAGAGCATGGGGCGCACTGCACAGGGAGCCATGAATTTTACTGATTGAGCTTTTATTGGCCCTTTAAGCCAACCACAAAGCCTTCACTTAAAATCATAACAAAACTGGACAACGCACAGCGTTCCTAAGATGAAATGAAATGAATTTTGTGCAGCTGCAGTCAATACTGTTTCGAGCCTTCAGCAGAGTAACCCTTTCAGATATTGTTTCACACATTTTTTATTTTTCATAATTGCAAATAATAGCTGTGTAAAGGCAGCTGAGCGTCTGATCTGAACGTCCCTGCAGGAAAAACACTCTGCATCCAAAAAGGATGTCCTCGTAATTGTTATGTAGTTATGTCTTCAATTGAAAACATTTGTTGGTTTCTTTCACCAGGGCATAAGTCATCATGACGGGAACAGGAAAATGCTCTTGATCACTTTTATAGCCATGTGTCTCCACCATCAGTGAGAAAACAAAGATAAAAGTAGTTTCCACTCACTCACATGCATACGGCCAGTCTAATCCTCTCCTTTCAAAATGATTCCCCTAAAAAATAAGCACCTATTTGCCAGGAAAAAACCCTTACCCACAAAATGTTTGAAATTCTCCGGTGATGAAAGGCAAAATGAAATGACGGCATTCAAAGTGTCTTTTAGTAAACTTTCAGAAACACCGGTAGGACACACGTAAAAGGCCCCATCTGTATATACCTAAGCCACTGCAAACAGCTGTATGTCTGCACAGCAATATACATCAAACTGCTTGTTAACCGCTTCTCTGCTATATATTACGCACATGCAGCATTAGGAGGTCTATTACTTCATGAATGTGATTCTTGAAATTGCTGTAATGACTGTGCTGATTTGAGAAGCAAGCAACCAAGTAAATGACTTCACCTTTGAAGTGGCTGGCTGGATGTGGCCGACTCAGTGGGAAAACATGTGCTTTTAACAAGGGACACAGAGTTAATTACCAGCTACCGAATGACACTTACCACCAGCAGCCAGCAGCTATGGCTTTTACAGAGTTGGGAATCTCATCAGTGTTTTTACAGTGATGAAGGAATTCATACACGACAAAGTGAGAGGAGATGAGATTATGTCTGCGTGTGTGTGTCTGTCTGTCTGGTTTACACACCCAGTGTTTCCAGTCTCCCCCCTCATGCTCAGAACTGATTGGTGTGTCTCAGTTCTCTCTAATGGGGAAACCAGTGCCTGGGGGTATTAGCAGTCAGACAAGGGGATATGCGTGCCTCATTCAAGGATTTCCATGGAACATATAAAACTGTATGAGGACATATACTGCCTCTGAACGTGTGTGGTTGGCTGGCTGGCTTACATTAACACTCTTGAACCCTCACCTGAGTTTTTAGACAGCTGACTGACAAGACGGTGAGGGAACGTTTGGGGGGGTATGATTACCTTCTCCTCTTCCGTACTTGGCAGAGGGCGACCAGGACTCAGCATCCAGGAAGCCAAGCTCTCTGCACACCACTTGGGCAGCGTAGATGGAGAAGTCATCATCGCACACCGTCCCCCACTCTCCATTGTAGAGAACTTCCACCCGCCCTTCATAGTGTTTCCTCTTCTCCCCGGCTAGACGTAGCTGGATTACCGGGGTGCCAGAGTCTGACTGAGCGCCGCACAGCACCAACGTGCACAAGAAGGTGGACAAGAGGCAAAGGACGGCGACTGGGCACAGCATGATGCAGGACGAGGGAGGCAAAGACAGTGAACTAGAGAGAGATAAGACAAAAGACATCGTTTTAAGCTGTATAATGATATATTTGGTCAGAACTGAGTTGTAACCTGTATGTGACTTTATGACATTTGTTTGACTAAATAAAATAACTGACATTTTCGATATTCAGTCTGTTATTCCACATAATTAAATAAGGCAGCAGCCAAATTGTGCAATAATCTGTGCAATACTACCGGTACATAACAGTCTGTAAATACTATTTACAATGTTTTTTTTAGGATGACGTTTTCTTTTTATCCCACCCTTTTGTATATACTTGTTGTGTTTAACTTGCATGCACTTGTTGTACTATTCTATCCACTATATTGGTGCTGCTGTGAATTGGAATTTCGCCTTGCGGGACAAATAAAAGGAATATTGAATTGAATTAACTCAAGTCATGATCAAGAAGAAAAAAACTTCACACCCGCTAAAGGCAGCTAGAACAGCAGATCTCAGTAGTCACTCAGTCAATCATGTACTTGTATATTTGTATATATATTTGTATTAATAGTACTCAGACAGATAGAAACTTAGCTAAATACAAAAAACACTTGATTCCTATAAGTTCAAATGCACTGAAAGCATTACAAACTCTCTGTTTCACACTTTGCTGTCTGGCCTGAAAACCCTTTTTTGTCCTCCGCTTCAAAGCTTCTGTCGCTCTCGGGCAGTTTGCTTTTGAATATTTCTAAATGAGACGGACTTTAAAGGAAACAGTCTCCAACCTGAGGGCTGAATGCTGCAGAGGCAGACAGTAATTTGTGGCGTGTGGTGGTTTTGTCCATAATCTGAGTGAGTGAGCAGTTTCAGTATGAAGTCTTGTGCAGTAACAGTTAGGTTTGGCCTTCATCGGGCTCCCACAGACCCCTCAATGGCCTCTGCGCAAACCACAAGTATAAGCTTGTGAATCACTACCAGAAGTCACCACAGCTTTACAGTATACAGTGAAAATACATTTGACTGCCAATAAGAGAGACGAGAAGGAGACTCTGGGAAGGTTTGACTGAGAATGAAGGTGATGTTGCTGAGACAAGGATTCCTCTCTCTGTCTCTCCGTCTTTATGACAGCCTAATTGAGAGCAAATGTGGGCTCCTGCAGGGCGGGTGCTGCCCCTTGCATTTATCTGCTGATCTGTGCCTGGAGGCTGTGCAACTGAGCTTCAGACGGAAAGTTGACTCCACCTCCATATTTCATGGCAAACCCATGAAAGTGTCAACGTAGTGACCAAAAGCCCCTGGGGAGGAATGTTCCTGGAGGAAAGGGAGGGGAGGAAGACAGTGAAAGTCAGGAGACCTCCACGTCTTCAGTGTGTTAAAGAGGAAGGGGGGCTTCTCTCATAGTTGACGTCATAGTAACAGCAAAACAAAGTGCAGAGGGCACAGGCATGGAGAACGGACAGCACACGATCGAACTGTCAAACTTTGATCCTGATGCGAAACATCTGCTTTGTCTTCCCATGAGAGGGAGGGACGAGTTGAGCAGGAGGAAGACGCTACTTTAAATCTAGCTTTAAATAATGAGCGCGTCTCTCCTCACAGCAGATGACCGAATCAACCATACATACGTTTTAAATTAGCCCATCATGGTTCAGAGTGTACTTCTGAGTGAGCAAACAGCACGTGGCAACTCCACATGCACATTTTTGAACAATGGACACTTCTATCTCCACTGGTTTTCTAAGCATACATGTGCTTACAAAACCAGTGGAGACACACCCACTTCATACACCAAGATGTCCACAGTTAAAACAGTGTGGACTGGCTCAGAAACTTGACTCATATTTACAGCTGCTTGAGAATGGAGAGCTCAGCATTGTAGAACATCTGAATCATGTCGTTTTGCATAAGAACAATGAAGCCAAACAATAAGAGAAAGCTGCCTGTCAGTGAAAGGCAGCCAAGTGTGGTCAGGTCAACTGGAAAATCCAAAATTCCACATGCTGAACTTATTGCTTTCTCAGTCAAAGCCAGAGCTCTTGTATAGCCTAATGTTCAATTCAGCAACACACAAATCAACCATCAAGTGCCTTTAAAGCTCAGGCCAGCACTGTTCCCCATATTCCCAGTGGGTGACAAAAGAAATACCTGAAGAAAGTCAGAGGAGTCCTGCAGCTTCTGCAGAAACATGTCCAATGTCAGCACCAGAGTGAGGTATAAACAGAGTGATGCTAATTCCTTTTACATTAAGCTTATTATTTAAGCATCAAGACAATGCAACACTCTGCCGTAACCTATGTTCTGATGAAGCTAACTTTTTGGGGGGCTGCAACACTTAATTGGAAAACAAATATGAGATGAAAAATGTAATTAAATTAGCTTGAACGGAGAAAATGCAAATTCGCAGGTTTTTTATATCTGAGCTCGAACAGAGAGGACGAAAACCGAAAATCCCACACTTTACAGATGAGTCAACGTCTCACACGTTTATGCACGTGCGCGCCACCGGTGGTCTACAAGCGCGGGAGATAAGTTGGAGGTAAAAAGGAGACACTTACTTTGACAGACGCAGAACAAGCAGCACACCTTTTCAAGACTTGGAGGCTTCCAACCTGTTGGAGAGGCGGAGATGAGGAGCAGCGCTTCTTTGTCCCTTTAGTACTCTCCTGGCTGTTTCCTCCGCTCCCCTCACAGCTGGCCGCGCGCTCCCGCCCCACTCCTCGCCACACGGAGCAGCCAATGAGAGGCCGCCTCAGCATCCTGAACCCGCCCTCTCCGGTCCAGTTACCAGGGTTACAAAAACACACGCCAGGCCCTGGAGGATCCTGGACCTGGTCTGTGCGTTATGAAAGCCTGAATTTATGTAAAGCGTCCTTATGGCGTTACATAGCCTGAAGCGAGACAGTGAGGCTGACTCTGCATTTCAGGTCTCCTTTGCTGTTTGAATGAAGACGTGGAAACATTACTGACTTATGTGGGATTCACTTCGTACTTTCCATGAGGAGGAAAACTTTTTTCTTTATTTGAGGCTGCCATCTTTACTCTCAGAACTGGCCTCACGTCCCACAGTGTCCTTGCAGCTCAATTGTGAATTGCATGAGTAACACAGCATTAGTGGTATTGGGTCTGTGTTTAATGTTCAGTTTAATAATATTTTGACATTCAAATTGAATCAAGTGACTTGTGTGATCTAAATGTTGCAGAACTGCTGATTTCACCGAACTCTCCTCAGCTTTTAGCCTGATGCTGATTTCTCCATGTCCCTTGTCATCAGTTGTCTTGTGTTGTTTGTCACGCTGAATGGTGAAGTAAAAAAGACCCTCCGCACTGATTTGTCAGAATAAACTCTATGTGGGGTCCCATGAGGACTGGCCCCATGTTTGTGGTGCTGTGGTGAGAAGGCCCCGCAAAGACCAACCCTGGGACAAGGCTGATTAAAGGACAAATGGACAAAACTTTAGGTAAGAACACAAACATTTGAGCTATATGTGATGACAGGTAAGTCTTAAATTAACATTTGATTTCACATGAATGTTTTGTTGATTTCCTGATACACATGCACTGATAAGAACCTCATGTGCAAGTATCTATGTTTCTGTGGCGTGTTTGAGCCAGATCATCAGATGAAGTGTCACGTTATTTATTACAGTTAGAATTTGTCTGCCAGATTTTTGCAGACCTGAAGCTGCAGTGAAAGGCCGGCTGAGTTCATCTAACCAGTAAGTACTGTCTTATTGCTGATTTATTCAGCTTTTTATGCTATGTAATTTTTAAAAGGTGACACATTTTGACTTCTCCAGCAGGACGCCTGCTTCTTGTCTCCGTGGCCTGTGTCTCTTACAAATAGACGTAGATTCCTTAAACATGGTTTTACACGGAGAAATGAGTTTGCAGTACATCTGATGACAACAAGTGGCTACGACAATAAAACTCACAGGCCACATTTGGTGAACTACCCTGCTTCAAACAGGCTACTGGAGCATGTTTTAGAAAACCACTGGGATTTAATGAGGATGACCATTTGTCACATCATTAGGCTACCAGTTGGGGAGAGTAAGGTTAACTGATTACAAAATAAAGTGTCGAACAGTTTCAGGTAAGGAAGAGTTAATGGCTGAGTTTATTTCTTCTTCTGTCAATGCAACATGTGATTTACAGTCGGAAGAACAGAGAGAGGAAGGAGGCCGTCTTTGCAGTCAAGTTGAAACACACAACTGTACATGACTGTTGATGCGTTTATGACTACATTGCTGGAGCTGGAGGAAACTGCAGGCATTTGACTGACAAACAAAATGCCACTAATGACATGTTTGTAAAAAGCTGCAGTGCATTGGCCACAAGTGCATGAAGACAGTGATGAAATTCAGCTTCTGGCCCCACTGTAGGAACAAACAATGACAGTGTGCACGTGTTTCTGGATTGTGTGCTCAACTTAAACGATTCAGACAAAGGAGGAAACTGGCGTAATATTAAATCTTAACCATTTATTCAGGAATGCACAAAATATAGCAGGTAACATACAATCTGAGTATACGTAATTCTTCAATTTTACAAATATTAGCAACAAAATTCTTTTCATAAAGTATAAAATTTACACATATTGTACTGTAACAATGGATCTGCATTGAAAAGCACCTTCAGACTAATGTAACACCACCACAACAGGACACAGAGTCACATGGAGACCCATCTCATTTTACAACGACATTTGGCAATTGATTGTGCTGACGTGGAGGAAGGGTCCCTCAGAAGAATCTGTCCTTTATATCTGAAACAAATCGGGCCAAAAATGCACATGTGCGCTCCTTCAGAGCAGAAAATGCTGATGTAAGCAATGAAGATATTATAACATGATGAACCTCTGCACACCAACACACAGACCATCACCTTAAAGATTATTGTAGTCCACCATTCACCTGTCACAGGTAAAGCATTAAAACTGCAAACCCATTCAAACTCACTGTTGTTCAGGATGTTTTGGTCATAAACGATATATATACTGCATACAGCACACTTTGGCAACAGAGGAACAAAGAAAACAAATCTTTTTATATATATACGTGTATATATAAAATAGACAAAATAAAGGCACAGCATCAACATCTGGGCTCACAGACAGAATGTGAATGCATCTACATGGCAGCGACAGAACGTGATTTGAACTTTTTTCCACACTCAAACGCAGAGCGAGACAATGAAACATGGCACGTGGTTTAACGTTACAGCATAATAAGAGCAAAGTTTAATGACTTTAGCTTCAAACCAGCCTTCGGTTTCCACCCATCACTGTCAAACAATCATCAAATGAAATTATAGATCGGAATTTCAGATATGATTTTTCTTAAGTGCTCTTCATATTGAATAATCCCAGAGATTTATGGTGGGGCATAACGTACAAGATGTCCAAACTGTGTGGTTTGACTTCACACCCTGCATAACTGAGGACTTCATCACACATTGTATATGTTATCCTGTGAAACAAGAAAGTCAAACGAACTCAAAGCAACTGAAGAAACATTCTGTAATATTACTTTAAGTGCATTTGCTGATGAAAGAAGGACTAAACTGTCTGTGTCATAAAAGAAATGGCAGCAAGAAACTTCTACAGGCCAGAAAGCTAATACACTGTGATCCATTCAGGCACTCAGTAGAGAGATTTGTCCTTTCTGAAGACTGTATCATCAGCACAGGTGCTTACATGTAGGTGTGCTGTGGCAAGAGATGTGTGTGCTGTGTATCTACATCATCTTGCCCTTGGTTCTCACATTATTCCCTACAGCTTTGTGTTAAACATGCAGTGTAATATGATAGTGGAAATTCTCTGTTTTACCAATGCAAACACATTTGAATGATGACTCTTTGAACCACAATTAAAACACATCTCATGATAACTTTGTGCTTCTTCAACAGCAATGGCAAGATTAACACAACGATCTGGTTTCACTCTTCAGTCTGAAAAGATCAGAAGAGCAACCGTTCAGCATTTCAACGTTTTTAAAAAAGATATGAGCAAAGAGGAAGAAGGCTGACGTGTGCTTTAATGTGATCGTGTACAGAATTTACATCAATGCTGCAGTGAGAGTTTGAGTAAAGGCCTCTTATTCTGTTCCCAGTTTGGCGATCAGTTCATCACAGATCTTAGTCAGCTCCTCGATCTCTTGATTCTGGGACAGACAGAGAGAGGACGAGGGTTTAAACATTGGTGGTGAAGCTAACAGGACAGAAGAGAAATGCAGCTCTGCACAGGTGTGATAAAAGTCTCTGACTCTGAAGGCAGAGAAAACATTTCTCTGCAGAACAAGAGTCCATGTGCACACCTGCAAAATTTCAACTGGGCACATCTATCATGCTGCGTTAAACACTGCCCAGTGGTGGAATGTAACTAAGAACATTTACTCATACTACATTTAAGTGGGATTTTGACATACTTCTTCATGCTTTACTTAAGTATTTCCAATTTATGCTACTTTATCCCTCAAGTGTAATGCGTTTAAGAGGGAAATATTGTAGTTTTTACTCCACTACATTTATTTTACTCTTGTAGTTAATAGTTATTTTTGACATAAATAATGCATGATATGCTTATATGATACGATGCAGTACTAAACTACTATACAAAGTGTCTAAAGTTGGTTCCACATTGATGAATTACAACATTAAGATGCTCTAAGCAGGGGAGCAGGGAGGGACCACACTGTGGTTGGGCTGACACCCACCAATAAACTAAAAAGAAGTAAAAAACAAAACAAAACAAAAACTGCTTAAAACGTTTGGATTGCTTTTTTTCAGGGGTTGATAATGAGGTTCTGTGTCTGTATTCTTGATTTTCACCAGATTCTGGTTTTAGTAAATGAAACACTGCCCCCTAGTGATGGATTCCTTGCCAGTGTGCTGACAGACGTGTATAAAAACTGTGCTCAAAGCCTGCACACGTTGCAGGGCTTTACCATACAGATACTGTCAATGAAACACTTTTCACGTCACTGTAATTTTTTTTGTGACTACTTGCACAAAGCAGGCAAAAACACTTTTCCAATGCAATAAGATTTCCTCCAGGTGCAACAAGTAAAAAGCTGATAGGAAGACACATTTATCCCTCTCATTAAACTTTAAGAGGAAACCAAACAAAGACAGTGAAGGGACAGGAAACAGCAGGTTTTGTGGGGATTGTGGTCTTAACCTTGGAAAACAATAGTGCTGTAATCTAACCACTGGTGTGAAATAAAGCCCACTTAAGATCTCACCTGTGATCTTATTTGTTTACAGTCAGTTCATTTGACAATGACTCACTGATGTTTAAACATGCCTCATTTAGCACCTTTTAGCAGACTTTAGGGAAGCCTAAGCCAACACGCACACGCCTCTCCCAGTGAAAGCCGGAGTGTGTTCTCAGCACACCCTGCCCTGCACCCGCACAGTTAAACACAGTGAATCCATTTTAATCATGTTTGCAGTCGTCCTACCTTTTGAAGGACTGCTCTTTCAAGTGACTCCACCCTCATCTGCTCCTTCCTCAGGCTGGCATTTAGTGCAACACCTTCAGCGTTGGCCTTGGCACGTACCTGGGCTATCTCCTCATTAGCCCTGTCAGACAGGAAGTGAAAGAGACGAGAGGGTCAAAGTGACAAATGGATTTTCAGAATTTAAAACTTGTCCAATGATTGAATCTTTGAATTGTATTGCAGACGTGGGAGCTTACTTGTCCAGTTTCTCCTCAGCGTGCACTTTGAGGGTTTGGTATCGCTGCTCCTCCTGCTTGATCCGCATCAGGTAGTCCTGCGCACACTTCTTCAGCACCTCCTCATTCTGGAGAGATACATGTAGAGATTATCTTGTGATGTGGCTTTTATGTGCTTGTGGGCTGGATAGCATCTCATGAGTCATACCAAAGCTATACTGACCTTCTTGAAGCCTTCCAGGACTCCCTTCATGTTCTCATACCTCCTGAAGAGGTCGGCGAAGGAGCGCTCCACAGAGTTGAGGTCAGCTATGGCCTGATCCCTCTCTGCGGTCAGCTGCCTGACTGACTTACTGCAGGACAGGGTCTTCTGCTGCTGCTCGTCCTCTGCAACCAACAGAGGAGTCAAGATATTTAACATTTAAAGGAAGTAAAGGTGAGATGTATATCACATCGTTAAGAGGACTGTAAGATGCGACCTTGAAATGAATGAGGCTTGCTCAGGCCTATCAACATTTCAGTGCATTTCACTAAGGTGTATGGGTGTTACATCAAAAGACAGTGCAGAGCTGTGGTATGTTTTCCATTGTTTTGAATGTGTAGGCTACTGCAGCACAGTGTGTTTGACATGAAGATTAGTGCCATCACTCAGCCTAAAGAGCCTTATTACACAAACCCCATGTAGAATGAATCACCACCAGGTGGCAGCAACTCACCAATCATCTGTGCAACTGTTTTCTCATATTCTGCCACTATTTTCCTGTCAAAATAAGAACAGAATGTACATCATTTGTCAACTTCATTCCTCTAAGTCATTTATATTGTTTGCTATGTTGAAATATTTTTGAGTATGAAGCAAAGTTCAGGGGAAACAATGAGGCTTTATACCTCATCTCCATAACCTCAGCTCTGCTCTCCTCGTACTTCCTCTTCCACTCATTGACCTCAATCTCTTTAGTGATGATCTGAATGGAGGACAGGGCATGAAGAGAAAAGCATGCTCAGATCTAAAAAATGAACATCAGCAGAGTCACTTAATGGAATGAGCGCCGTGTTTCTGAGTGCATCAGTGACGTACCTCTTCTCTGATAAGGGTGAGCACCGCGGCCTTGTCCATCTCACTCAGAGGGACGTTGTCCTCGGACTCGGCAGCTGCGTCCAGGCTCTCGCTGCTGATCACCTTTGTTGTTTGATTCATGGATATCTCACTCTGTGGGACCTGCAGAAAACACACTGTGTGCTCAGTCTGAGCTCAGACAAGAACATCCACCCTACATCTTATAAGCAGATCCCTTATGGCATGTCACTACCTCTGCTGAGTGTCCTGGGAAAATGGTTCACATTTTATTAATCAAACATTTGTACAACCCAAAGGTGCAACTCTGGTTGTCTTGGACAAATATTCTGTGAGTAAAAAAACTACTAAATTAATGCTCCAAAAATAACTAGTGGGGCACAAGAAAAACACAAAACACTATGAACTGTTGTCCCAGTATGAAAAATAAAAAGCAGGACAGTTATGGCTAAACTATCTTCCCAACTGAGCTAAAAAATAAAACAAGCTGGTTTTTAACATTCCTCCTTCCCTACTTACGATGTCATCTTTCAGACTGCAGCTGTCCATCTCCTCCAGGTGATCTGCAATCTTAGTGTCAGACCCTTTGAGGAGAAAAAAACACATAATTAAATGACAAATGACAACTGTTGCACTAAGTACCCATATCAAAGGCACAACAAAGAAGCAGACAGCGTACTTCACAGTAAGAATATGGCACAGCTTGTCTGGTTTTCATCAGATTATCCTGTTTCAGTGTGATACACAGACTGGATTTAATGCACAGCTGTGGGAAGCATTTGTTTCTGTGTGTAATATTTATATCCAGGACAAGGTTTTGCTGAGTATGCATGCTCCACTTTTCCTGCTCTGCAGTACTTGTTGAGAAAATGAAGTAAATGAGTCACTCTCCTTGTTAACAAATGCATCCTGTCATTGGCACTGGCACCACTCTGGTCATGCCTACTTCTTTACCACCATGCCTCGTGCATACACTGAGCTAAAACAGCCTTTCATATTTCCTCCAACTTAAATACATCACAAGCAAACGTAGAAGGTTGGATGGAATAGAAGAGAGCAGATATTATGACTCTTGGTATAAAGGCTACGAGTGCATGCAGTGCTTTGTGGGCAGGTCAGTTGGTGCTCAGCACGAGTGTCTTTGTATGTAATCACGTTACAATGACCTCTCTCTGTGGAGCTCCTTTCACTATCTGCTGTTGTTCGTTGAACTGCAGCCCTGCTTTAAATTCTTCACCCAGGGGAGGGTTTGGAGATCCAAACATACCCTTCATAGCAGGTATATCGTTGATTGGCTGTTTTGTCACAGGTGCTTTATTGCATTCGGGTTCTCCTCTCTCCTCCTGGCTGTCTGTTGTCTGGCCCATGATGCCTGTGGAGGCAAGTTTCTCCTCGTCAGTGGCGTGATGAACTCGCTGGGTGATCTCGGGGGTCTGAACCACCACCTCATCCTCCCCCTGGAGACAAGGGAGGAAGACAGGATCCACATTACAGAGGGATTAGTTTCACAGCAGGATATCAAAAGTTAAACATATCCTGAAGAAAATTAACATAAATAATTTACATAAAAACAAAGTGTGCACTTCACATGCACAAATCTACATACATCACTTCAAATATGAGTGTATCACAATTGCAGAGATCCAACAGAACTGCAGGGTCCAATGAATAGATTGCAACTGCATTATGATGGGGAAGTAACATTATGTAACTTGACAAACTCTGCTACAGTAAGTTATCTTAGAGACTCTGGAATTACATAATATCTTGAGGGTATTGCTGAAGGATGGAGGAAGTGATAATGTTGAGGGCACATAGGGGCAGCAGACTAATATTTGACTGCAGAGCGATAAGTCACAGATCTGTCACCATGCCAAGCCAGCACTGCAGCAGAGCTGGAGTCTCTGCTGCTGCTACTGTCAGCTTGTGTCACACTGAATGTATGTGTGTGTGTGTGTTTGTGTGTGAAGAGGTGAGGCCAGGAGGTTAGACAGCTGCTGAATAATAGACATTGCGGTGCCGCTGCAGTAAGGTGAAACGTTTCAACTGACACGACACTCACGCAGAGGCACACATATTACCTGATTGCACACGTCAAGCACCAGGGACTGGCTCTCGTCGTATTTCTGAACTTTACAGGAATTCCTACAAAAACAAGCACAGGATGACAACACATGTCAGAATATATAGATCCAAATACTTAAACATTATAATTAATCTCCCTCCTGTTTCTACAACCATAGAGCTGCAAGCATTTCTATGCATTTTGAGCTGATTGCATAGCATCTTAGATAAAGTACAGCTGCATACATAGCTAATATAACCACACTAGTACTGCCCAATGTCTGGACGGATCACAAGATGGGACAAATTAACTTGTTGATGTAATAGGGGATGGGCTTGTGAGCTGAGGTGACACAGAGGAAGCCATTTTTTCCCCTCACATGCTCCTTCAACAGGTCAGTTCTGACCCCAGCACAGGCCACGATGACAGTAAAATGGAAAGCCAGCATGCGCAAAAGAAAGAGAGCGTCGATAGTGAGAGTACTTACAACAGAAAACAGAGAAACTTGACTTGTTCAGATGTCCTGGGGCTAATCGAAGAGGACGAAAGCAGAGGTTGGGGGTTGCGTAACACACAAGAAAAGGAAGGATGAAGGATGAAGGGGATATCGATTAAGGGAATGGAGAACAGAGCAGGGGGAAGAGACAAAGAAGAGCGTGTGAGTGACTAAAGGTGTTCAGCTCAGCACGTTAGACACTCAGCAGATAGGTTCAAGTTTGAGCATAAACACAGGATGCCAGCAGACCTGGAAAGGTTGAAACTAGTCCAAAGCACTGCAGCTTTTAAGAGCCTATATATAACCTGGGAATTGCATCAATGGTCAGTATGCAGTGTGAAGTGTTTGGCGTGTGTTTAAAGCATTGTTTGGTATGCATCCAGCCAGTAGCGGATGCAAGTACTAACACATCCAACCAGAGAAAGATAAATCTCAGCCTTATATGAAAGCATATTATATAAACAATACAGGCAAGACAGAAAAGACTTACGTGATTGTCCTCTCTTTGCTTTTCTTAGGAATCTGCCTCACTTTCTTCTCCCCCGCTGGTTGCCCTGCTTTCTGTTTGCCTCCCTCTTTTACTGTTACTTTCTCTGGCTGCGGGGCACTACTGCAGTCATCTGTGCTCAGGGTTTTGGAGGATTTAAAAGGGTCCACAGAGTCATCAAAATTGTCTGGATCAAATTTGTAGGAGCTCTTAGGGAGCACCGGAGAGTTGCTCACTGTGCTATTGCTACCAAACGGATTGAAGTTCGGGTCATCCCACCGACTGGGATCAAAGTTGTACGATCCTGTTTTAGGAATAGGAATATCGTCAAGGTTCAGAGGTGAAGTACAGTCTGAGGCTGGCAAAGCAGGGTCTGGAAGAGGGTCTGAAACTGGTTCTGATGCTGGTTGAGAAACTGGCTCTGACATTGGTTCAGAATCTGTTTCTGTGGGTTCTGGTGCAGGTTTGCTGGAAGCCTCTGAGCCTTTGGGCTTCTGCTTCTTAGCTGCAAGTTTGCTGGCTTTTGCAATCTTTTTACCACCTAATTTCCTCTGAGGTGGCTTGCTGACTGTCCCCTCGTCCAGACCAAACTCCAGCATCACAGACTGCGCCTTTGATGATGTCTCCTGCATCTCTACCTCTGTTGGAGCCGCTGAGCTGGCCTCACAAGCAGGCAATGAGGCACCGAGTGGCTCGAGCCTGGGGAGAGAGCTTGAACCACACGGTGGGGGTGAGTTCTGGATTTTGGATCCGCCGGAGGTGAAGGGGTTAAAGCCGTCGTCCAACTGGTCAGGGTCGAATTTATAAGTGGCCTTGGGAACAGGAAGTTCTTGTTCCTCACTTGTTTCAATAAGATCATTTAGTGAGGCCTTTACCTTCAGGGGTGGAGGCTTAGACTTGCTGGTTTTAGTTTTTTGAGTGGGCTCGGTCTGATTGAGGCCATTGCACTCCGGTTCTGATTCAGCGAGAGGTTTCTGCTCAGGGGGCTCCAGAGCTGGGCTGGCTACAAGTTCACTGCTCTGGACTGAGTCTGGCTCTGGGATTGGAACTGGAGTTGGACCAGGAGTCACATCCGGGACAGGATCTGCAACTAGGACGGGGACTGGGGCTTGGGATGGCTCAGAGGATGGAGCTATGCTGTTCGTCACTTCAAGTGTTTCCTTCACTGAGGGTGAAGCAGGGACAGGCGCAGAGCCGAGGGCTTCTGGAAGATTCTCTGTTTGTTCTGCTTCCAGGGTCTGGATGTTTACTTCCAGCGGGCCACCCATGGGGTCCGCAGGCTCATCCTGACCCATGTTGAGGCTGAGCAAAATATCCTGATCCCCAACAGGTGCAGTCACTATCAGGTGTTCCTCTTTATCCTCATCTGAAGAAGAAATGCGATGAAAAAAAGACCAGAATTAACCATAAAAATTCAGTTTTCATATTCAAAGCGCAAAAATTAAAACTGCATGGGCACCGTTTCTGCCTCAGATAATCTCTCCAATCAAATCTAAACTCAGATATAGGTGACATCTGATTGGTTACAAGCCAGCCAACTGTTCCAATTGCTGCTGTTGCCATGGCAACGTCTTCCTATGAGGTCCATGACATTTAAACCAAGCAGCGCATTAGAAAACAGACAGAAGAGGAGAAAAAGCCAGCTCTGGTTTATTTTGTGCAGTGCGTTGAGGACAACAGGGGCCGTGGTTGCTGTGGTGTAATTACTGCCTGCAGGGAGCCTTTTGACACTTCAGCATATTTCAGTGTGCCTGTCATACCCACCATGTTCATGTAATATCCTGGTACTAGGAGACTAGCACAGTCTGCTGATTTTCTACCCACTTTCATTCACGTTAGCATGTTGCCAGAACGTCATTTTCAAAATATTGCTGCACTTCAACACGCCCATACAAACATGTCCTCATCCACATCCACATGCTTATTCAACAAGCTACTTTTTTTGTTCTCTCACTCTTGAGAACATGTCATGGCAGGGAACACCTCACTCAGCCGCAGTGCTTTTTTGCAATAACACACAAAACATGTGGTCTAATTTGCCGAACAAAAAGGATTGTTTTGCATTTGTTTACCACTTTGTCATGGCATACGTCGTTGATTTTGGTAGGAGTAAAAAGTGTTATGCACCCGTGCTTAGTAGTTGTTTTCAGTCGATCTATAATATATTAATGATCATCTTGAATTTAAAGCAATTTTTCAATGTTTTTAAAACCAAAATACGGCCAAATTAACTTCAGTTTATCATGAATTTTACCACAGGAGACATACAAAGCAAACCTTAAGTATCCATCTGTTCAGATCGGGTGCCTTTTTGGCTTTAACAGAGCTTTCAACTGGATCTATTAAATATTTACCAACTGTTATCATGTACAGACTGATGCTGATGTAGTAATGGAGACTCTGGATGGGCACAGACAAACACAGCCATCAGCATGTTTACATTGAAAGAAGTTTCTAGAAGCCCTTCAGCTCCTGCCTGCCAGGATCCAAACTTCCTCATTCACAGCTGCAGGAAGGGATGTTTGTGGTTGAAACAAGAGGTGAACTCCCTCCTCGCTCTATACGGGTCGACTTTCACAATGTACACTTTTGGAAAATGTTGTTGGAGCTGATTTACAGGAAGGGTTTTTTACCTACCAAAAGGGCCTCGTATCAAGACACAACCTCCCTAAAAACCTCCTTAAAAAGTGAGCTACATGATGGTTTCAGCCTGATAACAAGCTTTGTTCAGTCGCTCCCCTCATTGTGACCTCTATCAGTCACCAATACAAAACGGGGCCAAGCGAAGCCTTTGTTGAACCTGTTGAATTCCAGAGCAAAGGCCATTCCCACACTGCCAAAGGCTCCTCCTCTCAGTGATTCAAGTGACAATGACAGCGCTTCCGCCATCATCACACCCAAAACCCGCCCAAAACCAATACTCAGTGTGCATTCCAGCTGACATACCAAGCACGCAGGTTAGGTATGGTAACCTTGGGCATCTGTGCTGAAACACTGCAACTCAGTGACATGTCTGTATGATCCATATGAAAACTGAACATTGACTTGTCATGGTCGTCATAGTTCAAGTTACAATGCAATAGGTGGGTATGTTCCCGAAGCAGTCACACAGACATATGTATCCAATTACTCTGGCATGGTGAACCTGATACGCTACAGTTCAGACACAGTGGTGGAATTCATATCTGACCAAATGTGCTGTTTAAAGTGCTTATTTTAACATACAAAGATGACCCAGCTGACACATTTCAGAAACATTTTTCCTTTTGTTGACTACAAAGACAAGCACACACAGACCAAAGGACTATTGTTTCCATGGCAACTTCACAGAAATTCACTCGGTCTGTTTTATGTGCTGTACATGTATGAAGACAAGTCTTCTGATCTCTTTAATATTTCCAACGATAATGAAAACCTTCTGCTACCCAGAGGCACCACTGCAGTGTGTTTGCGTCTTGGACAGGACGCCCTCCGCGCCTCTCCTTCTGCATCGTTTTTCTCTCTGACCGTTACCTGGTCAGCACTGGCCTCACCTGTTTTGTCTGGATCAGCGTTGTTGTTCTCCAGCTCTCCTGGGAAGGTCGGAGGGGCGCGGACCGGAGTCACTGCTTCAGGAGTGTCAAAATGACCGTCTGAGTCAGAGCTGTGGAAGCCAGAGACACAGAGAGAGAGAGAGAGAGAGAGAGAGAGAGAGAGAGAGAGAGAGAGAGAGAGAGAGAGAGAGAGAGAGAGAGAGAGAGAGCATGAACTTCCCAAACATTCAAAACATGAGAAAATAGGAGGACAGAAAGACCCCTTCTGTAACTGAGGAGTAGTGATCGCATCCTAAATACTGGAACTATGTAAAAAAGCAAAAGGCCGAGTCAGCAGTGTGAACTGTAAAGACAAAAGCAGAACTGCACTGACTGCATTAAAATGTGCAATATGTGCGAGTGCAAGGACAGATGCAACTCTTTCTTTCTGTTATTCAGTCACACAGATCATAAATATTTGACTCCATATACTGTAAGATCCATGACACCATAATGTAAGGGAATGTTTCTCCACCTGTTTTAGCTTGTGATCCCTTAAAGTGACTCAGTGTCGACTTGTGACCCGTCATCACAGCAGGCTGCAGATCAACCAAACACTGATGTTCCCCTCTAACATTTGATTAAAATGCCTTTTTTAGATAGAGTTTGTAATCTTTTTTGCATAAAAAGCAAAGATCAGAGATAAGTTATCTAAGGAGTGATACCATAAAATTGTCAGTGCTGTTTTGGATATCAATCTGAAGTATACTGACTATAGTCATACGCACTTTTTCTATGTATCACGTGGAAAGGCGACCTGAAAGTTCTTTCGTGATGCAAATCCTTCTACGTGACATCTTACTCTCTCCTCTGATGTTGTGTTCTACTTTGGCAACACTGTTTGATTCATGTCAGTAATGGGGAAGAAGCAAAAGACTGTGTAAAACGAGAGAAAGAGGAAATAGGGCAGCCCACTCCTTCCTGTCACATCTTTACACTATACAGCACGAGGTACAAGACTGCATCAAAGAAACTGCATCTATCTCTCAATTGTTTGCCATACACACAGACTTTCCAACACTGACTTGTTATTTTAACATTGCAAAGCAGCAACAGTCAGTTTGATCCGATCACTTCAGGAGGCCCCATCACAGTATCATTAGATACTGATGTGACTCACATTAGATAACTGCTGATCTGCTGGGATAGTAAACAAAGGCAAAAGTAGCTGTGAATCCTTGTATCTACGTGGAACAGGGGCCAAGATAATATGTAATCAAAGCATGAGTGAGGAGAAGAGCCTGTAACGCCATGATGCCTTGAGCATGTGTCATGTTTGTGTGCTCACAGCGATTACATCATTGAACTAAAGTGTACCTGACTGCAGTGTGTTATTTCTGCGAAGCCACAGAAATGAGGATGTACCGGTGAGGCAGAGAAAAACAGTTCAAACACGGTGTCCCAGTCTAAAGCACGGCCACGCCAGAAATGTGTCGGTGCCGCACGACTACATCACACTCTGGAAACGCAAAGAGGCCTGATGCAGATATGATGGCAGAGATGTTTTTTCTTCCTTTCCTCTGCCCATTTCATCAAACCTTCATAATATCAGAGAATCACCAACTTGACAGGTGGACACACACACACACACACACACACACACACACACACACACACACACACACACACACACACACACACACACACACACACACACATGTTTTGAAAATGCCCCCTTCTCCAGTACAGACAGTGTGAATCACAGTAGTCTCAGGGCTTCAGCACTTGCCTGCAGCCTTGAGATTTCTCCTCCTCTTCCTCTCTTCTCTCTCCACATTGCTCCCTCTCCTCACCGGCCTCCAGCCCCTCTTCATCTCCCTCTCCCTCTCCCCCTCGCACCGCCGTCCACGTCCATTTGGCCCATGACACGGGTGACAGCCAAGACATCCCTCCTCTTTCCACGGGGCTCCTTCAACCCTCTGTAGACTCTTGGGTTCACTGGGCTGGTTTCCAGAGCCTGTCGGATCCTTTTCTGTGCGATTCCTCTTCTTCAGATTTCCACCCTGCCAACAGCTCTCACATCTTTCCACACAGCCTCTCTCTTCACAGGAGTTCCCAGTTTCTCATCAAAGAAGACAACATTTCTTCTCCACTCTTCTATTTGTACATTCTCAGTCTTCAAATGGCAAAGATTTCAGCTGCTTTCCCTCTCAGCTCTTTTCTTTTTCCCAGTCACGCTCTCTCTCCCTCTGCCTCAGTGGCAGAATACCACAGCTCTGATCAGCTGGGTTTCAAAATGCTCTTCTCCCTCTCTCCTCCTCTGAAACCCCCTCCAACCGTTCCCCTCCACTTCGGGCCAGCCCACTGACATAAAACACAGCAGGGGAGGCAGGAAGCTTGAAGCTTTAAAAATGAAGCCACTTCCCTTTACTCAACGACATGAGCTGCCCTGTGGTTGGAGAATGGTACGTTCCTGTCAGGCCACTCTTCCACTCCGAAGCAGAAGGAGGGAGTCAGAAAACAAACACAGAAGGAGGACGAAGAGGAGGAGCTGAACTGTTGGGGCTCCACATTTTATAGCCCAGAAAGAGGTTAGGAATGTGAGCCTGGATCTGTAAGCCTCCTCTGCTCCCCCCAAGGCTGTTAAAACAGTTAATTGTTTCTCCCATCCAGTGGCAGGCAGGCATGCATGACCAGGGGAACCAGTTCTGTTGGATTGCCCCAGGTGAGAGTATACCTGGCTGGATTCAATTTGTCTAACAGTCCAGACCACTTCAATGCACTCATTCACGGACAGTAGAAACCCACCGTAGCATCTGACACAGGTACATATTGTTGAATGTCGTAAAGGAAAGGACACAACGACATTTCTCATGATGTGTCTGAAATACCTCGACAGTATAACAGACTGTTCTCTAAAATATGAAATGCTGCTAAAAAAGTCAAATTCTTTCACTAGCATCAACAGATGTCTCTCTGAGTAACAAAATCATGATCACAAACACTGCTGCAAGTGCTCTATTACTAACATTTGATGCTGCTGATTGTGCAATTCCCATTTTTCACCTTGAAAAATGAGTCTGGCTCAGCTGTGTTAGACTAGCTTAAACAGCACTTGTCTAACAGAACTTTTTCAGTGGTGGTTGTGTCCAGTGGTGTTCCTCAAGGATCCATCTGTGCCCCCTTAATTGTTCTGTTATGTTCTGTGTATGTCCTGTGCTGAATATCAGCATGTTTTGTCTTTTTAAATAACTTTTATTTATTTATTTATTATTGTTTTATTTGCTCTTATTTCACACTTTTTGTATCATTATATTGTTGGGCATTTTATTATATTTCATTCTCTGTACATTTTGTGGCCTGATTTTATTTAATTATGTTGTGCTGAATAGTTAAGACCTTTGTCATGCTGTTTTATGGCAGACTTTATGAATGAAGTGTATTATTATTACTAAAGGTGGTTCATACCTGAGTAAATGCTAATTAGAAGCAGGTATCAGCTATAAAGTCAGTCTAACAATGGCCACCTTCATATGTGAGTTTTCAAAGCCAAATGAAACACATGCCAGAGCTTCAAAGTGGCCACAGCTTCTGTGCTTGAAAGACGGGTTCACAATTTTTAAGTCAGTCCTAAAACAATACACACACACCTTTCTGTGCATTTAAAGAGTTACTGGTCAATGTAATCATTCCTCCTGTCGACACTGACTGAGAAGAGATGCCCTCCTAATGCTTTTCTAATGTAACAGATGGGGAGCTAAAGTGTAAAAACGCTCCATATGTACACTTAAAGATAAAATAGACTATTTTAATAAAAGATAGTAACACAGTAATAAATATTGATATAAGTGTCAGCCACAAGAGTCCAGTATTGTTCGGGATGTATTGTGGATTTTGTCCCTCTATCTCTTATCACATTAGAAAGTGATGTCTTCATGGGCAGGACTGAGAGGAGGAACCATCACAGCCAGCTCTACCTCGTTCATTGTACAGACAGACAAGTGACTACTGCATTGAGACTGACTTGAACAAAATGTGACTATATCTTTGAATTTGCAGGTGAGCCAGTAAAACAAACTCAAACTGTATTCATCACGTCAAGGGGGAAGAGTCTCATGAATGATGATGCAGATAAACCCTGTCCTTCACAGAGGCACAGCACTCACAAGTTGAAGTCAACAAATCAATTAATAGACAGACATTTGCCACAGTGTTTCCAATGGTAATTTAGTGACTTTCTCAAGGACACCTTTATGGTTTATCTGATAATAATCTTTCCTGATAATGCATCCTGTGTTTATTGCTTTCTAATACAGTGTACTCCTCCTCCACAATTTGACTTGGCCATGCAGCAGCTAAACTCCTCCCAAATTCCAGTGGAGGAGCAGAGACACACGTGTCTCAGTCAGGCTCAGAGTTTCCACATTGGACCCGAAAGGGTGGAGTTTGTCCTCTGCCCACTTATTTACTGTCTGGGTCTGGTGGTGCTTGAGGTTGGGGTGAGGATGAGGAGGAGGATCCCCGCTTGCACTTATCATGTGCAAGTAGTAGTTAAGAAGTAGTACAAAGAGATTATCACCGGAGCATGAGGATCAATTTGTGCCTTTATGCTGGGATTAGTATGTCTTTCTTGTCTGGTGCAAAAGCAGAAGGCTTTCCTTTTTTTGAAGTCACTGAGCCAGAACGGAGAGCCTCAGTAGCTAAGACTTATTACACGGAAAGATTCCTGTCTTCCCACACTTTATGAGTGGAAATCCTTGTCAATAATCCTTTATTAATACTTTGGTCATATTTGATTGATGGACAAAGCTGCAACTTATTTGGAAAGAGCATTAAACTCTTTGTTTCCCTGGAGTCTCTGATTATTCTAAATGGCTTCCTGCACCAGCGGTCAAGGGCCAGTAAAGACTCGTGGTCTCCAGGGATAAGTAGATTACATAAGAAAGGGTTACCATCCTTAACATAATATCATGATTGTTTTTTTTACAAACATACTGAAGAAAACTGAACTGAAAACCATCATCTTTTCCACTCCTTTAGAAACAGCCCGGTTGCACTCACAGTCAAGAGCTTCGTGCCTGCTTTTCTAGTCTAAAAATGGCATCAATAAACATCAGTAGGCTGCGTGAGGCAGCTGTGTGTGTCTCCAGATAAAAGACCACCCCATTCTTACAGGCTGCTCTACTACCACCACCACCACCACCACCACCACCACCAGAAGTCCTGCCAAGGAGTCTGAAGCGCCAACAAAATCCACACACAACTTAAAAGAGCTCAGATTTCAAACACAGTGGGAGGAACCCAAAAGGCATTTTGGGGAAAACAGAAACTCACTAAAACTAGAAGGAAAACAATTCTGGCCTTGTCAACCTATTATAAAGTTTTTCTCACTTGACACAGCGACTTAAATTCTGCCTGTGTCTGTAAACATTTATATTTGGTCCCCACGTGAGGCTTAAGATCCAGTAACAATAACTTTCTGACAAAGCAGCGCTGTAACTTCATAGCTCAAGTGTGTGAAAGACTGCAGAAACAAAATTTACACAAGCTCTTGATGTATTTACAGTGTGTCTACAGCACAGTACTTTAAATACACCCTTGCCATATGTACAGGACATTTTTAGAGGACAGTGATGGCCCTTCCTCTGGAGGCTGAACGTGTAGACAGAGTGGAAGGAAAGGAATCAAAATGTGGCCAGAAGAATAGTTATGTGTGTGTGTTTGAGGAAGAGGAAGGACAAGTGGAGGCCGGACCATTGACAGAGATGATGTTTGAAACAATTAGCCTCTGTTAGCATTCAGAAGTCCTGACTTTTGCCTTACAACAACTGTGAGGGAAACTGAAATGTCAGCTCTCAAATCACAAATATGAATAGCTATAAGACACACAAACTGAGCATAGAACATTCATTTACATGCAACAGAAAACGTTTTGCTTTGACTTTAAGTGATGACCACATCCTGCCAGAGATGATTTTCAAAAACTTCTCTCACATTTCAAAAGTTCCCTCAATTTCACTCTGAGCTGTACTACAGTTGTGCTGCAGTGACATCTAGTGGTAAAAAGCTTAATAACACCCAGACAGTGAAAAATTATAAGGAAAAAAAACAAAAACACAAAAACGGCTGAAAATGTTGTTTACATATTCTGATAGTGATAAACACCATTTTAAATACGTAATCAACAAAGTTCATATCTAAACACAACACAAACTTCACTTATCTTCAAAACGCTCACTATTGCACACTAATAAACTATCAATATGCACTGTGGTGAAATGTACAGCTTATGAGTTAAATAATGCATTAAAGGAGACTTTGGAGACCAGTTCACCTGCACCGCATTTAAGTTATAACGTGGCTATTTGGTTCAGAAGACTACAAACTTCATTTAAATTTCAAAATGCTCAGTATTACACACATGCAAGCAAATAATAAAGGAATAAGACTACATTATAATGGTCCTCTTCAAGACCAGCCCTTATCATTTTAATGTTTAATACTAAGACACTAAGACAATGAACAACCTCTATAATAGAAAAATAAATCATTTTGAAGTTTATGACATTGCATGTTGTTTTCTGACACTTACCGGGTTCCGTAGTAAAATACGGTGCCGTCAAGTTAAATTACGCATTGAGTAAGGACAGGGAAGGAAAAATTAGGTGACACGGGGGAGCTAAAGGTAAGAGATAAAAACTAAGTGTATTACGTGTACTAGTTTTTACGGATAAGCAAATAAAATGGTTCGTCGTTGGGTGGCAGTAAAGTTCTTCCAGACGTGTCAGATTAACGGAAACAGCTTAATTCCGCCGAACCTGAAGAAGAAGTACTTCCGTTGTGACGTAGTTAGCCTGTAGTAAATGGCGGGTGCGAACAGGGTGGACAGTAAACCTTACAACGGTTAAAACTCTAACTGTCTAATTATCCTAAAAACATGTACTCGACTGTATCGGGAATACAGAGTAGTTACAAAATGTCCTTTTTCAACTTTCAGGTCGGTTCACGTGCCACGCTGACTCGAAATTCATTGCCAAAGAGACGTAAACGAACCAAACGGTAAGCAGTGCATCTCACAGACAGCTACCATAGTAAATTAACGCTTTATAACGTTCGGGGGGCGCAGTCAGGGTCACCGTTAGTTAACACATCTGTGGTCCTATTTAGCGTTAGGGCCGTGGTGAACAATTTGTCAACTGTACTATCTACTGGCTCTGTCGAAAGACGTGACTACCCCCAAGAGCAGGTTGATGAGCTAGCTTCCGTTAACTATGGCTAATAGTCCGAAACTGCTTCAAATGTAGCTTAATTTGAATGTTAACATCTGCAGGTGAACTAATGGAGAACGAAGATGGAGAAAAGGGCACGGACACAGAAGAGGCTGAGCTCCGTCTGAAAGTGGAGTCGTTGAAGCAGGAACTGCAGGAGTGCAGAGCCGAGCTGGCAAAGTTACAGAAACAATTGAACCAGTCCGAAAGAGTGCGGAGGAGCACAGAGAGCTACAACGAGGACCTGAGGAAACAGGTCAGCGCATACTAACACCTGTAGAAACGACCTCTGTGTGCTTGTTAAGCTGAGATGAGATCTGTCCTCTCTTTCTGTCAACACGTAAAGGTGTTCATTGATACTGGGAAGCCCTGCTTTGGTGCTCATGTCGGAAGCTAAAAATAACTAAATGGGCTCGTCAAAACTGTATGTTTTCCCACCCTGTCTTAAACATTTCAAAGAATTAATATTGAATAACAGGAAGTGGAAATATTACCAAGATGCTGTGAGGTATAGCTGTTTTCACCCAGCAGGCAATTTTTGTTCCCAATATGCTCGATCTATAGAGCTGCAGCGATTAGATGATTAGTTGTCTACTAGTAAATTAATCACTGACTATTTTAATAATCAATTTTTTGATGAGTAATTTTTTTTTAAAGAAATAAAAAGTAAAAAATCCCTGAATCCACCTTCTTAAATGAGAGTGTTTTCTGCATTTATTTTTCACTCTATGTCAGTAAACTGAATGTCTTTAGGTTGTGGACAAAACTAGCCATTTGAGGACATCATCTTGCTTTTTGAAACAGTGACATTTTTTACCCCTTTGTGACATTTAATAGCCCAAACCACTAACTGACTAAATCAAGAAAATAATTGACAGATTTATCAACAATTAAAGTAATAGTTAGTTGCAGCCTTGTTGCTGTATGATCGCATAATTCATTTTTCATCATGTAAATGGAGGTGGCCTTCAGGCGAGGTGAATTAAACCTTGAATTAAAGCAGCCTGAATTTGTGAATCGTTACGGTGTTATTATTATGTTGTTACAGTAGATGTTTCGAGGATGTCGGCCAAATGAATTTATCTGATATGTTGTTTCAGGTTGACCAGCTGAGCGCAGAGATTCATGAACGGAAGAAAAAGGAAAAAGCCAGAGTCGACAGTGAAACTCAGACAGAAGAATATGTGTGGACAGAAACTGGTGTGTTACTTTACACACATTAATTAAGTAAGATGATCCCTTCAGTTAGTTGGAAAATGAGTTAACTGTTGCAATTTTCATTTCCAGATTATTACAACTACTACTATGGAGACTACAGTCAGAACACAGAAGCTGCAGACGCTCAGGAAGGCCTGAACGCAGCAGTAGTGGATGCAGCCAATGGCAGCAAGGCAGCAGAGGGTCCAACACCAAATGAAGCAGCAGCCCACGATGTGTCTGCTCAGCCTGTCACCAGTGCCAGTGCTGCAGCCACAACAGAGGTTTGTTTTATTAAAAGCTTAGTTATGCTAAAAATTTACTTGAAGCAAAAGTAAGTGCAAAAGCTTGGTGTTTTTACATTATTAATCAATGAAAAATTGATTATTGATTATCAATTGGAATTGATTGTATCAACACTAATCCAAAATACTTGCATATGGAGATGTTGATACGATGGGATCTGTTGAATTTCTTAACAGTAGTTTACATAATGACCAACAAATGCCATTTTGTCTTTCAGGAAGGTGATGGAGGAACTATAGCTGATATGTTGAGGGCCACTGCTGAAGAGGCTATGACTCAGACCGGGTTTGTCTTTGATGAGACCACTGGGATGTACTATGACCACAGCACAGGCTTCTACTACGACTCGGTACGACCCTTTTCTGAAAAATCGGGCTGTCTGTAGCCAAATTAATTTAGCGGCAATTTAGTTTTTTATTCGATGGACATTTGATCTTATACTGTCCATGTTTTCTGTTCCTCAGGCCAGTCAGTTGTACTATGATGCCAACACAGGCATTTACTACTACTATGATGCAGACAGTGGACGATACCAGTTTCATTCCAGGATTGAGGTGCCTGCTGCACAAACTGCTGCAGAGCCTAACCAAGACAAGAACACTGGTGAAAAGAAGGGCAGAAAGTTTAAGAAAGGGTCCAAGAAAACCTCAAATCAGGATGATAAGGTATGTAACACCTGGATCTTATATGGATGCATGACATGGTTGCATTTTATAGTTGTTGGCTGACAGCAGGCTTTGACTTTGTGGTTCCCCTTAAAAACCGTAATGTTTCAAATCCTAATGACTCGATTGGTTTCAGTCTTCATATACTTGCTTTTTTTCCCCTTTTTGTATAAATGTGAGGTTAGTTGACTGAAAGATTATTCTCTGACCTACTGTAGGTGCAAGATGTGACAAACTCATTGGCTAAAATGAAGATTTCTTCTTACTGGAATACTGCTTCCCACAGAGGTACCCCTTTAATACCAACACATAAAACAGTTCAAAACAGTTGTAACATGGGCCATAATTCAGTAGTTTTATTTTTGTACAATAGCAGGAATAAGAAATACTAATAAATCACTCTTGCAGTGACACCTTAAACATATTTGAGTGTGAGGATTCAGTCTTGTTGGGTCTATATGAAGCTCCAAAGTAAATGTTAAAACTCTATCACAATCAATAATGTGATGGCCAAACTAGGAAAATAGAGCCCAAGTGTAGGATGGTTGGAATCCGGATTAGTTAGTTAGTTATCACAAAGGATTTGGTCACCTTTGCTTATAAAAAAGTAATACTGAGATCACTGAAGATTTCCCTGATAATCCTGTAATTTGGTGGAGGTCTATAGTGAATTGTCTTTGAAGACTGAAACCATGTTACAAAACAGTGCCAGATGTGGAACATGGGACCTACAAAGCCAGCTGGCCTGCTCTCAGTCACTGAACATCAGCAGAGATTGTAGTCTCATTGTTGACTGTGATGGCAGGAACTCATATTTGATGAGGGAAAGTTGGAAGAAGAAGAAGTTGAATGGGTGGAAACGCAAACAACTAAGAGGACCACAGACTCACGAAAACTGAAGCGAAGGTGTCGCAGTCCAGATGTGGCTCCACATAGAAAAGACTCTTCAAAGCACCAGAAGGAAAGTGAGAGAAAGAGGAAGAAGCAGAAAAACGGCTCACACTGTGATGACAAGGGTAGATCAGAGAAGAAAAAGAAGAAGTCCAAGTCAAAAAAGAGAAAGAAGAAAAAGAGCCCGACTCGGAGCGATGACTCGGAGGAGAACAGCGAACCGGAAGAGGGTGAGATCACAGAGTCAGACAGGGAGGAGTGGGACTCCACACCCTCGTACTCTTCATCGTCCAGCTCCCCCTCCAGTGAAAGCGCAGAGTCAGAAATGGAGACTCAGAGTCAGGAAGGTGAGGGAAAAAAAAAAAAAAAACGAGCCAAATTCAGAGCCTGTGCTGCCTGGGTAAATGTGATTAATCAGGTTCTTACAAGCCAGTGAGACCATCACCTGTCAGTCCTAGCTTTCTGAGGCCACCATGTTTTTTCTTGCAGTCAAGGACATTTGGCCGCCCTGTGTCAGAGTGACAGTGGTCAGATCTCCAGTGCTGCAGGTCGGCACTCTCTTCATCATCACAGCCGACTCTCCAGCCACCATCGGCAGGTTTGTGTTCTTTCTGCTGTTGTCATGTAACAGCAGGAGTTACATTTCAATAAGAGGCTCGATGCTTTCAGACCGAGCAGAAGTGAGTGTGTGTTGTTTGAGAACGAGTGGCCACTGTGGAAAATGTCAATGCTGAGGCTGTTAGTACCAAAGACACAATGACACGACTCTGTGAGACTAAAGTAGTGTCTCACTTTGGGACAATATGAGGGATCGATCTCCCAGTGAGTCATAAAAGTGGCTCAGAAATGTAATTGAAGACAACCCGCTGTCTTTCTGTTGCAGAGAGAAAGACATGGACCATGCAATCCGAATACCAGAGATGGGAGTCAGCAAGGTACCCCTCTCCACCTCTGTTGATTTCCAGGGGTCAGCGTCATTTATTTGCGTGTTGCAGGGTTATATGATGTTTCTAACTGTGGGCTGTGGTTCCAGTTCCACGCAGAGGTGTACTTTGACCAGGATCAGCAGAGCTACGTGCTGGTGGACCAGGGAAGCCAGAACGGAACAGTCATCAATGGCAACAGGATCTTACAGGTCATCATTTTGTCTGTTTGTTGGCTCTAAATAAAACAGGAAAACCTCAACTCAACAGCTCTGATGTCTAGCAAATGTTTCTCCTGCAGCCCAAAACAAAGTGTGAGCCGCATGCACTGATGCACGGTGATGAGGTGAAGATGGGAGAGACCGTGCTGTCCTTCCACATCCACTCGGGGACTGATACCTGTGATGGTTGTGAGCCTGGTCAGGTGATGGCTCACCTCAGCAAGCACAGGAGGGAAGAGACGACAGGTGAGGGACCAGTGGTAGACTGAGCCTGATATGCTTTTCATTTTGACATGACATGAGAAGAAAATGATTGAGAGTGAAAGATTGAGCTGTCTTCTGTGTTTTCCCAAAGGCCCAGGCCCTGCTCTCACCAAAGAGGATAAAGAAGCACAGAGACAAAAGGAGCTGAAGCAGATGAAGGCCAAATACGGTCTGCAGGTAAGTGATCAGGACAGGCAGTTTAAAACCCTCGTCTTCTTCTTAAGCAGCCAGTCACCTCTGTGCTTTTCTGTAAGCAGAGCAGTGAGTATGAGGAGGCCAAAGCCCTGAAGAACCCCAAATACAAGGACAGAGCAGAGTCTCGACGGCAGACGGTTGGCAGTGAGGGTGTTTTCCAACGAGATGATGCACCCGCCTCTGTTCATCAGTAAGTGTCTTTGGTTGTTCATGCTGGAGAAAGAAAATAATGGATGAAGTGGTAATCATGCATCATGTTTTATTTGTGTTATTAAAGGGAGATCAGTGAAGTGAATAAAGGACGGAAAATGCTGGAAAAGATGGGCTGGAAGAAAGGAGATGGACTGGGCAAAGAGGGAACTGGAATGAAAGCCCCAGTAAGACGATTTGATGGTGTCCTGTTGGCAGGGTCTATTTTGACCAAAATGTACTTTGAAGCAATAATTTCTCATTCCTTTCTTCACAGATTGAACTAAAAATCAGAAAGTCCCAGGTGGGTTTGGGGGCCGGTGGTGCCATGTCTCTGGACAGCGTCTCTATGACCAGATCAAAGTCCCAGAAGAACTGGGAGAAAGCACGCGAGAGATTCGCTGATTCATGCCAGCATGACGAGCTGTCACCAAAAACCCAGAAGAACACGTCACCCAAATCCTGGGTGAAAGCAGAAGAGGCCGAGACGACAGACACACAAGTGGGTTGCGATAGAGACGGACAAAGTTAGGAATGAGTCAGAGTTTCTATTTATTGTGGATTTAAAACCTGGGAGGTTTGATGAGCAAAGGGAGTCTCTTTACTTTCTGAGGAAATGTGATATAGTGTCTGTAAATTACAGTGACACACTCATAAACAATAGTGTTATTTTTCTCTTTGTCTTTACTCAGCCTTCAGCATGAGGAAGCATTGCTGAAGAGGACAGAATGCGACCACACTGATGTCGACGTTTATACAACACTATCAACTGTTCTCCAGTGCTGTGCATTAACGGTCACGAGCTGTGGTCGTCCAGCGTGTTTGTTTCCTCCACAAGTGAACTGTGTGGAACGTTTACAGTCCCAAACACAGCAGTGTGTGTGTTTCACGGTCCAGTGTGTCTGCGGTCCAACCTGCAGAGGAGGGCAGAGCTGCCAACGTGCCTCCCAAAACAAAGAGGACACGAATCACCTCAAGCAAATATTAACACAGTGAAGCTATATTTCTCACAATGAGATCATGCTATGACGAGACAACCCTGGACGTGATCGTGTTAAACCAGTTACAACTGCTTGGTGCAAAACTCCCAACTCCTTTTTTTTTTTTTTAATGTTGCACATTAAATGTCTGATATGCTCAACTCTTTGGTTCTGTGTGATTTATTGCCCTTTTTAGTGTCGCTGGTGTGTTTGCTCAAAAGCACACAGACACACTCGTCCACATACTTGTGTAAGGCCAGTGAGCAAACGTATGAAGTCTTTATCTGTGCCTTCCTTTTGAGGGTGTGTGAATATTTGCATGTGTGTGCAAGTGCACACTCAAACAGAGGGCACACTCACCAAAAGGAAAAGAAGTGCAGTTACACGGACAGTATTATAAAACACTGTAATGTATGGTTAATATTCTCACTGATAATTAAATTATTATACTGCATATGACTTCACAAATATGAAGCAGTGTGCCAGTGGCTCAACTGTAAACACAGGTTTTAAGACAATGAACTGAGTGGCAGAGGACTTTCTACAATACGCTTTAAAATCAGCACGAGTGATTTGACTCACGTGACGCTGCTGGCATGACCTCTTGAGCTGGCTCGCCTGCTGCTGTTCTTATGACTGACGTTGCCCCCCATTTTGATCTCTCTCTGCAGTTGATGGGTAAAGAAGCCACCGGTGTGTCTTCCTCAGCTAGTAGGCATTCCTCCGCTGCACTTCTCACTCTTCAGTAGACAGCAGTGCTCTGGTTTCTCTCTTGACAGGTGGGTCCTCCTGTCCCTCCCTCCCTCCCGCCCTCAAGTCTCCTCCCTAAACTGCACTTACTACAGGCAAACAATCAGCAGCTGATCCTGTAGTGCAATAAAAACTGGGAGGGATCAGCTCGCGTCGTCCGCGCCCGGCTGTATTGGGTAGAAAGTCTCAGCCATAAAAAGATGTGAAGTCATGAGATGAAGTGGGAATTCATTGTTGTGTTGGGATGTGTCTCAGGGCTTTATAGAGATCTGGCCTGACCAGTTCCTGACACTGTGAAAACATTCAGAGGAACACTGGGCTACTGTTCTTTCAAGTGCAGCCTTTCCCATTATGCTAAATGGGAAGTGATTTTAAGTCCTGCAGGGCAAAATCAGCTGATTTGAACACTCTTCATGGTAAATATGATGATATACCAGTAATTGAATCCCTTCTGTTTGGTAGCCATATTTTTTCCAACTGTTCAACTGAACACTTGAGTGTTCACAGATGGTGCAATCTGTGCAACATAAGCAGCACCTGGCACCATATTACTCTTGCAGAGAGAGAATACACTTTCACTTGTCTTGTGGTGGGAAAATGTGACTATTCCTGAGGCAACTGTTTTTCTTTGGATTGTACCCTCACAGGCAAGTGGGAACAAGTTCTGGGTTATGTGATGGCCAAGAAACCATGTTCATAATCCTTGTGCTACAGGTTGGATAGCAGCAAAACAAATCTATATAATTTAGCATTTAGCACAGAAAAAGACAAAATTGATTTAAGTAAGAGGAAAGGGGTGGAGGAAAAGAAGCAAGAAAGACAGCTGTTCAAAGAGTGCCATCTGATTGGTTTAACCAAACAGGAAGAAGCCGCAGGTGTGAGGAGAGTTTTGAAAGTTATAACCAGCTGAAAAGGTTACAGTCACTAAAACTTGCCACTGCAGTGTCTGCCTCTCCCAATGACACCTTGTTCCTCCACCTCTTCCTGCTTTAACGTGCACACAGGTCAAAGGTCAAGGAGGAAGAAAAGGTCACCCCCTTTTCATACCACACATTGCATCGCATACCCACACCCAATCACACAGACTTGTAAAGAAAACACGGTTGTGCGCTGCATTTTGAAGAAAGATTAGACAAAGAAGATGGCAGATAACAGAGGTATGTTTCTGCTGTGAGCACAGCGTTTCAGGTATTTAGATGACGTTTACGTCTTCACTTGCAATCTTGATTGTTGAGTCAGAAGTTATCGATGAAACAAAAGAATTTTCTCGCTATAATTTGCAGCAAGTAGCCAACAGCACTGCTGTCACTGCTTTCTTTATGGGGCGTCTAATACTCAGCTTTTCTTAAGACTCTCAGATAGATGGTGATTCAACTCTATAGCCATTTTTGAAGCCATATAATCAAATGAAATCAAATCAAATGAAATCAAATCAAATGAAATCAAATCAATTAAATTAGATTTCATTTGTGAAACAAAGTGAAATATTCATATTCTTTTTCTGTCTGAGCAACTCTTCATTTTTTGATGATGTAGTTCAACATAGCTGACCATGAAATGAGCTTTATTCATCCATTTCATTCGGTGATTATCTAATACACTCTCAATAGACTGTCAAACAAACGTTTAGCCTGAGGAATATTTCTCACACACATCTGAAATAAGTCATCAGCACTGTAAACTGCATCCTTACAGTGTCCAAGAAGTGGAGAGTTGTCCAAACTCATCTCATCTCTGGTGTGGAGGGATCAGAAGGAACTCTGTTTTCAGGGCTCACAAACCAGTTTGGAACTGCTGTGTTCACAATCTCTGACTCGGCTCTGCCACCCTGTGGCAGGTGGACAGAAGAAGCTGTCCAGACCAGCAGGTTATGCTGTTCTGCCATAGGGCAAAGCCTGACATCATCTGGTAGACTGTGAACATGACCAGAGCCTGTGCTCCATCGACTCCCCCCGCTGTGTGTCAGAGCAACCACACAGTAATAGTAAGGCAGCAACTCCTTCATCATCATCATCACTCATAGTTTCCCTACACAGAACAGGACGTCATTCATTTCTTCATCATGGTCAAGGGCTGGGCCTGCGCTGCTCACTGGAGTCTGTAATTTTGGAAAATATACCTCAGGAGCAGGAAAACGTCACGATGGTTCAGTTGTTTGAAAGAGCTGGAATGCAGCTGCGTGCGTTTAGAGCCTGTCCGGTGCGCTGCGTCGGTCAGAGCTGACCACAGCTTGTTGTGCTTTGAAGCACCAGTCACAATGTGTTTATCAGAGCGAGTCAAACAGCTGGGCAGCAGAATGAAGTCCTTGTGTAGCACATGGTGCACCATAAACTGACACAAAATGAAGACAATAGCTCTACAGACACATGGAGTCCACTCATTGTAGTCTACAATATATAATGTCTACAGCCACGAACACTGCATGAATGGGACGCACAGATCAGGAGATGAGCGGGGAACGTGGATAGAGAAGCATCATATGAAAAGAAATCTGGATAAGGATATTCCAAATGAAGGCTGACACATGCATGGTTTTCATTGAGCAAAACCTTGATGCTTTTGTGGTCTTGCATGATGCCATACAGTCTGCTAGATATTCCACTCTTTATAAGGAGCATTAATAATGTCTTTGAAGTCTGTTTCAGTTACACTTGTTTCCCCTCTCTCTGATCCAGACAGAAGCAGAATATCAGCCTTCCTGGCCAGACTCAGCTGGTTTCATTTCAGCCACACCACGTCTGCCTGCCTGCCCGTGTCTGTTCCTCTGTGTTATGGCAACCTCAGCCTGTGCCTCCGATTCCATTGAGAGGCACGAGACCAGAAGCGACACCAGTCTGAGAAACAGCCCTGTGTTGACTCAACTTCCCCCCACTTCACTTCCGGCTCAGTCAGCCCTCCCAGCCACGTCCGTCCACGGCGGTGACCGAATCTCTGTAAATCAGAATGGAGCGCGCATGCAGGCTGGAAACACTGCAGCTGATCGCAGTATTTTAAAACCTGTTTGTGATTCTTGGGAGGCAGTCAAAGAGACTCCAGCAGAGAAAAGCTCTCGTTGGATGTGAATGCTCATGAGAGGTCAGGAAGTGGTGGTTTAAACACTCCTGGAAGTTCACAGGTCGCCAACTTGATCTTTTTGGCTGAAAGGAAATGATCCTCATTCCAAACACATTCCAGCAGGAATATGTTTTTTTACTCAGCGAGGCACCCTCTTTCAAAATGGGCCCTTTTGTGTTCGGACATTGGTGCAATCATTTGTGTAAAAATAAAGTGCATTATGTAATCCTGTCACACTGCTTCTGTTTGTGTATTTGAGGGGGAAATGGCCCTTCCCTTGTATGTCATGCCATGTGTCTCAGTATAAATACCACACAAATACCACAACTGAATGGAAATTCCAACAAAACTATGTCTTCCCCTCATCAGAGCCACTGCTGAACGTCTTCCACCCCCGGCCTTTCCTGCTCAGAGCCCGAGCCTCTGGGTGTGTCTCCCTGTGACCTCATCTTCCCAGAAAATCCTCCAGAAAGCTCAGCAGCAATCGCTCACATGATGCAGCCTCTGTGCAAGTCATCCACAACAACAACAACAACAACAACAAACGGGTCAGTTTAGAGAAAACATTTCATTCAGCATGGATGGTGGTGCCGGTGCCCCAGCCAGATCGTTCAACCACAGCATCATGCAGAGTGTGTGAGTGCAAGAGTGCGTGTGTGTGTGCAGACCAGCATCCTGTTTATACAGCCTGCTTACTGCTGCCTGCTGTGAGAGCAAATCACACTTTCAGTCTGAAACTTATTGTTCTCTCCATTCAAATCTTTGGGATTAACACTTCCTCAAGGGCAAAAATCTCACACTGGTAAACTTTGAACTTTGAGTTACTTGCCTGTTACTGTGAGTCTTCACAAGAACAGCCTTCATGAGCAGTTAGCAGATCTGTACATCACAAAGTGACGGGAATTATAGAACTGTCATAAGAGGGTTTGTGTTCATGCAAAAGACAATAGGTCCCACATGGCAGCAGGGCTTTTTAAACCAGACACAGCACATTCAACGAGTCCTCCGACATGCTGTCCAACAGTCGGCAGATCAATACCAGCAAACACGCAGTGAACAAGGCAAACACAGACAGTAGTCAAAGCACATAATGTGATGAATAGCAGGGCACCTGACAGGCAGGCTGGCTGTCACTCTTTCGTTTCCAGAGTGTAAATCCTACCTCGGCTCCTCTGAGGGCTGACAGGCTGCGATGGAGCTGCTGGGAGGTTTGTGTCCTTCACAACAAACTGGCTGGAAAAGTCCGTGGTCAGTGACAGAGGTCCTGAATGGGGGTCTGTGCTCCGACTGCTGTTGGAGGTGCCGCTCTCTGAGTGAAAATACTTGTTCTCTCTGCGTGGCGGAGCTTAGTCCATGTGGCTGGATGGGAAATGGGAAATGAACTTTCTGGGCAAAGAGCCAAGAACGGAGTGGCTTTTAAAGACACAGCAGTTTGCAGTGCTAGCTTCAGTCACACTTTACACTGTGTAAGGCACAAGTAAAGACATTTTCAGCTGCTGTATTTATGTTCCATGCACGCTGCTGACTTTATTTCCACTCTTACATAACAAATATTTAGCATTTCAACAGACTATGAAGACTACATGCAGTATTGTATAGTCATATCATCTGAATTTAAAATATTATGGTTTCATATTAACAACTTGAGCAGCTGAGAGTTACATCAACACTAACAGAATTCCCCTCTTCCAGAGTACATTTACTCAAGTATTGTACTTTTGAAAGTTTTGAGGTTCTTGTACTTTTCTTGAATGTTTCTGTTTTCTGCTACTTGTATTTGATAAGTTAGGAGTAACACAAAATATAAATATATTAATGAAGTTATATTGTCTTAGGTTAAAATAAGACTTTATTGCTCTCCTCTGGGAGGAAACTCACAAGCTACACAGCAGAATATAAAGTAATTAAAATGAGCCGAGTACTTGTACTTCTGGTACTTTAAGTATATTTAGCAATACTTTTGTACTTTTACTTAAGTAATGTGTTCAATGCGACTCTACACTGTGGTACTTTCACTTACCTAAAAGATATGAGCACTTCTTCCAGCACTGTTCTCTTGTGATCTCTCCATGCATCTATTTTAGTTAACTAATCAAAGTCGCTCTGAAGATGAGATTTAAATGTGCAGCACAAATCAAATGAAGCGGAAACATCTGTTCAGTTGCTTGAATCTGTTGCTGTGCTGCCTTATGCTATCATAATTGCTCAGTTTTGGCAATTCTAGTGATGGCAATGATCACTGACTTAAAGGAGAACGCGTGACAGAAACAGATACAAATTGTGAGCTGGTGTCTCCCTCTAGTGTTTTTTCCTGAGAAGGCAACTGCAGCACAAGGCTGTGCTGCACATCTGCCTGCTGCTGCCCAGCAGATGTGCAGCTTCTGTGTGAATAAAATAAGAAAAAAGTTTACTTTATCATAGAAGGTGATCACCTTTCTATGTTATTTTAATGCATGATTTCAGGCTGTGTGTTTCTGCCACCCTGAAGGCTCTAAATAAGAACCAGCATCAACAGAGGCCTGCTGAGATTTTATCTTAGATTATGCACAGATGACTGACTTTCATATGAAAACTATCAATATAAGACACGAGTATTCATTTATCCAGAATCTGTATCTGTACACATACAAATTCAAACACGCATGCTTTACTGCTTCCAGCTCTGGTTTTCACATCTAAAGGAATAAGGTATACAACACCAAGCTATCAGACTGTGTCACCGCACAGTCACTTCCTCAGCCCACTGACTTACAGCAAGCGCAATGACTTCACCTCTCAGGGAGGAAAGAATCCAATAGCTAATGACTTTGTACCATGGACTCATCACACACTCTCAGCAAGCAGCGTCACACAGAGGCACTGCAGCTGTCATGTAGCCACCAGGCCAAATCAACAGCCCACTGAAGAGCCGTAGTTTCTATCGCAATATGTGATGAGATCACTGTCATTTTCTCCTCCGCTGCTTCCTTCTCACTAAGGATTAACAAGCTGGACATGATCATTGCATCCTCTCCTAACCCCCTTTCATTCACACTGTAGCCTGGCAACGAGCTGCTGGGTAATATGCACAGACATGGCTTCATTTCACCACCATACAAGATGAGGCATCACGAAGAGCTGACTAAAATCAAAATGTGTCTTTTAACTAGGATTAGGTCCTGTATGATGTGTTTGTTAATAATCCAGGGTGATTACATTAGCTTAATGGATCCCAACGTTTTTACGCTTCATTGTCTCACAGGCTGATCCAAGGTATGGTGTTTTTTTTTTTTTTTTTTTTTTTTTACATATGACCAAAATGCTAAAAAAATAAAAATAAATAAAAAAAATTAACCCATATACAGTCTCCAAAGTCATTGTATAATGTCAATGAAAAGATGACAGCCAATCTCTACAGAACCAGTTAAAGAGGTGATCTCCTGTCAATTAAAGGCCCTGAAAACTTACTTTCTCTATCAGCTTTTCACTGAGTGATTTGATCTTAAGCACACTGGTTCTGCCAAAGAACGATTCTGCTTACTTCACTTGAGAGATTTCTGTCTTCACCTTTTTTCCTGGGCTCTTCCCACCGGTTTGATGTTGGCAGCCATGCGGTCAAATTACACTCTGGCCCTCGGGGGTCCTTTGCAGTGAAGTCTTCACTGCTCTGCTGATAGAGAGGGGGGATGCTCAGCTTTACTTGGCAAAAATGAGCAGAGAGAGGCTGCTGGACTGAACGATCGAACAGCCGGTTGTTGACAGTCACAGATCTGATCAAATCTGTGCACAGCATGCTACACATAGAAGATACAAAACAACACATGTAAACAGCACACGTGAATTGTGTCAAATAAAAAAAATTGGCACCTTTACACACGCACAGAAGATAAACTCAGTGACCAGGTCTGAGGCGCACTCACACATTTATATGAAAATGTATTTGTAAAAACAAGTAAATTATTGAGGACAGGGCTTCAGATTTGAATGAGTTTAGATGTATTTGCAGAGAGAAGACGAAATGCTGATGGTTCTTTATCAGTTGCTGAATCTGAAGCTGATGACAGCTGAGGAGTTGATGCTGTTGGTTACTGTCTTTTTAAATCTTTGATTGTTGCTTTTTTTAGTCATGATGTTTAGTGTCATAGAGGAATACTTGATTTAAAGTTTTCAGGCACTTTAAAGAGGGATTTCGCATCCAATGAATGCATTAGCTGACATCCGGTGGTTTAACCCCTCACGTTGCTGCAATGACGTATGAATGTACTCCAGGATGCTGTGACATCACTGCTGTCCAGCCTGGTGTGTTGCTTATTTATACATCAGCATCGTTAGCTTTCATTTAGAGCCATATAGACTCTTTTAGCTCTGTTTTGGTCTCTACCAACGCCTATCTGGCTCTTTCCCTGCTAAACGCTCCGCTGTGTTCACCAGCTAGTCACTAACAATATCTGTCTGCTGGGCTGAAACAGAAAATAGTGTGAGAGTGAACCAAAGGGATAAAGTTGAGAACCTGACAGCTTAACAACGATTTGAAACTCACATCAAAGCTCTATAAAGCCAAGGGGAGCAGCATTCAGGTGATATCCTGTGTCTTCTTTACACTGTCACATTATTTCCACATTTGAGAAATTACAAAACAAACTAAATTGATGTTTTTTAAATATGCTACTTTCAAATGAGTTCACATTTTCTATGAATGTATGTCTTGTTTATCTTCCACTAAATCTGCTCTATAGAGTCCATAATGAATGCAAAGATGACCAAAATCTGTTTATTTGGCAGGAGACACTACAGCTTCTGACTATATGCTAAGAACAGACTGAAATCTTGCAGATTACACTACAATTGTCTGCAAAAAAATGTTTTGACAAACAAAACAAAACAAAACAAAACAAAACAAAACAAAACAAAACAAAACAAAACAAAACAAAACAACCCCCGAAAAAACAAAATAAAACAAAAAACAGCAGCATTGCCCTCATTAGTGCAGACAATAAAAGCATCATGCACATTCACATTGTTTCTCTAAATGTTTGCTGCTGATGGGCTCCAACTCCCGGGTCATCAGATGAGTATGGGTGGATGTGATGAGGCTGTTACATCACTTGCAGTGCAGCCAGACGCCAGCAGCAGCATCCACTTCGGAGGTAAGGCGGCGCACAAACCCAGCTGGCCATATTGTGCACCAGCTCTCCGCAAATCGGCTGCGTCACACCTCAAAAAAACAGATAGCAGCGCTGGCGCAATAAAGTCACCGCATCGGGAGAAATACGCTGTTTGAGGACGCTACTCGGCCGAGCTGGTGAGTATTTGGATGCGGGGAATCCTTTCTCTTTTTCACGGTGATGCATCAGTCCCATTATGTCGAAGCCTTGCGTGTCCTCTCCTGCGCTTTTGTGGTTAACAGGGTTTCTCGTGGCCCACGAAGCGCCTCACACCGTGCGCATCGTTGTGTTTGATCTGTGCTGCTGTTTGCATGTGCTTTAAAAATCCCAGAGGTTGAATTGGACGGAGCGCTTGTGATTGATTTATGCAAGCATACAGGAGCTGGGGATGATAGTTAATGCCTCTCGGTGAGGAGTAATAAGGGATTGTGTTTTTTTTCGTGCAGGGAAAATGGTTAAACTGGGGAATAATTTCAGCGAGAAAAATAACGGGAAGGTGGTTTCTGAAGACGGATTTGACACCATCCCCCTCATAACACCATTAGATGCCAGCCAGCTGCAGTTTCCTCCACCAGATAAGGTAAGATTTTTTTGTTTTTTGACATTTTCTGTTGATGTGGAGTCACACTGAGGGGCCTTTATTTCTATTATTCCAATTAGTCCAATTAAGATGGTGAAAATGGAACAAATTAATTGTTTTGGTGACCATTACAGATCTATCGTTTCTATGTGTTTCCCATCATGCTCTGGTAAACTCTTGTTTCCTCCTGAAGCAAACTGATCGGATCTTCTCTCCTGCATGTGTGCTCTGTGTTTTCTACCAGGTGGTGGTAAAGACAAAGGCGGACTATGATGGTGAGAGCAAGAAGGGAAAGCTCCGATCTCCCAAAATCGCAGAGTTCTCGATAAGCATCATTGAAGGCGTATCTGAGCGGCTCAAAGTAAGAACAGTGTTGCTGCCATCATCTGTGCGTTTCACACATCATCCCATTCCCAAATATCTGTCACACTCCCACACACGCATATGCCGGAGAGCAGACAGCTGTCTCCCTGCAGCTCAGGACATTTGTCACCGCCGTCATAATGTCCCCCCTCCAATCCAAGTTCTACTCCTCTCTCCGGCCACCTTCATCTCCTGTGTCCTGTGCAGCCCGTCATCCTCTTGGGCTACACGGGGAGACGTCAAGCACAATGATTCACTTAACCCCGCCCTGAAACTCTCATTAATTCAGCTGCTGCCATGGCGATGGCCTCCAAACGGCAGCATCTCTCCCGCCTCCCTCAACGCCCTCCTTAGCCGGCAGATGTATTCAGCTGTTCATGCCATATAGAATGATTAAAACATATGCTCATGTGAAATTAAAGGTCAAAACACAGTCCTGGCTCCGTATCTGAGGCGGTTGACTGAATTGCATACATAAAACACTTCACTGCATGCTTTAAAATTCCTAAAACTACATGTTTTCTGCATCCTGTGCAATACTCTACCCTCCATGTTCAGAATCAACAGATGAAACCTTCCCTGTGAGGTGTGTCAGGCTTCTTTTAGTAGCACAGCTTTAACTCTCAAACATCTGAAAGCCAAGGAGCCACATCACTGTCTCAGAGAACACAGCTCGCATCCTCACATCGGTGCTTTGAAATGCTGCAGGCAGCCTTTTCATCGCAGGTAGTCTCTTTCATAATCTCCTGTTGCTTTGCTTTGTTGCACTGTCTGCTTTGCAAATGCAGGATTCGTACTGACTGATATACAGAATATTCTTTCATTCATACCGATACATGCTGTTAGCAATCTGAGCAAAGCTGTGCCAAACATACCGGGGAACAGTACAAACAGTGCTCGGATGCATGGCACCCTGCTCCCAGCCCAGGAAATCCTCAAGGATATTCTGTCAGTACAGAATCAACATTTGCAGCAGGATTTCACGGTTTCCCGCATCCAACTCTTCATCCCAGAAGTATGGAACAATATATCTGCCTTTACTTCGAATAATCCGACTGCTCCACAAACGAAATAGCATTCATAATGACTCGCGCGCACCTTGGGGCTCAACATCTTGGGCAATAATGAAGCAATTTCTCCCACACCTTGTCTTGTCCCCCTCCCACTTCCTAGAAACACCAGAAGCAGTTACATAACTCCCCTGAGAGGTGAGAGCTGGGCTGTACAGATGGTCACACAAGCCATTCTCCTGTCGAGTTGCTATATGCAGAATGTCCTGTAGCCCCGGCCAGCTGCCAGTTACTGTCATATACAGTCACGTATTTCGATGCATAACTCGGGGTGCGCCTTGCCTACATCAGTTCAGCTCAGCTCAGCCTCAGACAAGAGAAAATCACGTAAAGGAATGAAATCTTGTCTCCTTTCAGTGCAGACTTGAGGTGTCCTTGAGCAGAGCTGTCACACAGGCTTGTGCTGATGATGGAGCTGTTGTGTGTCTCCTTTAGGTGACCTTGCTGGTGATCTGTGCCCTGGCCTTCCTAGTGTGTGTGGTGTTCCTGGTCGTCTACAAGGTCTACCAGTACGAGCAGCCTTGCCCCGACAGCTTCATTTACACGGTAAACAGCAGCAATGTCTGTGACCCTGCAGGATGGTGGCATGTCTGATTAACTGATGCTCTACTCTTTGTGATGTGTTTTTAGCATTGTTTTGAAATGTGTTAATATAAATTAAGTTTATTATACAATAAGTAAACCTTACAGATAAACCATATAGAATGACTGTCATAACGGTGCTTTTATTACAATGTGTTGCAATGAGGCCAAGCATTTGCAGGCCTCTCAGATCTACCCTTTAAATATGTTTTAGAACAGTTTAATAGTTTTCTGTTTGTAGATATGATCTGCAATCGAATGATTTTCTATTTGAAAGGAGCATTTTTATTTGAACGTCAGGAGTTATTTCACTACTGCCAAACGTTATCAGAACTTCAAGCACTTACAAGATAAAGAGCACAAACTTCCTCTGACGGTACAATTGAAAAGTTGAAGCAATAACAATAAAACTCACCATTGCTCAGGTCAGTCTGCTCGGGTTCAGGAACTATGCTGGTGCAGCTTTACTTAGTTGGCTACTTGGCATATTGTGCAAGTAAATGTTAGCAAACTTCACATAAACACTACCGTGTAACGGACATTATTGAGTTATTATTGAGTTTGCTGACCTTTTGATTTCATTCTTACTTGTGTCACTGCTCCAGTCTCACAGGTAGCTTAGCATTTTAGCTAAATGCTTAACAATAGTATTAAACATTGTCCAATCAACTGTCCAATCAGCTGATCAGTGGACACGGTCACTTGCAGCGGCGGTGTCCACTGATCAGTAAAAGGTAGTCTTGCTGTAAAACGTGATTCATTTTCTGTATCAGCCTAATCCATTTATACAGCCACCTGTTTGGACATGTGTAGCATTCCCTAAATCTTTTTTCTGGTTCGTTTTCATTTAACTAAGATCTTTTGCTCTGTTTTGTCACAGTCACCTAACCACAGTTTGTTTCTCAGCACTCCATCACAGCACACTTTCGTCACCTTCTGCGTTTTCTTCACCTTGTCTCATCTTGTTCCCTCTCTCTTTGGAGCAGCAAGGTCGCTGCATGCCGGCCGGGATGTATGGCAACTACCCCCCTCAGGGCCCTGGGGGCCGCGGGCGCCTCTTCACCCTCATCAACCACTACAACATAGCCAAGCAGACCATCACCCGGTCAGTATCACCGTGGATGACCATCATGTCTGAGGAGAAGGTCACCCAGCAGGAGACGGAGACTGCCCAGAAACTGGCTTAACCAATCTGGGGCGAGGAGGTGGCCTCACCTGCTGCAGGAAAAAATAAATAATACGGTTGTGCCATTCAAGCAAACCTCAGAGTCCTCGTGGCTCTCTGTTGCTTTGCTGATGCAGTTTGGTCGGCTCTCTGTGGAAATCTTGAACGTGTTTTCAGCAAAGCGAGCCTTACAGTTTGGTGGATTCATGGTTTGTTTGAATAGCACATGTTATTATTTATTTACACTTCAAAACAGAGTGGCCAGCGTGAAAAAAAAAAGCCACAGGAATACAAACAGACACACACTCACTGTCTTTGTACATACACGTAACAGAACTCACTTTAGTACTCACATTGTGAAATGACTGTGAACCATCTCGTGTCCGCGTCGCTTGTTTTAACACACGTGCACGCAGGACTCTAAAAACAGTTTGCTTTCAACCTCTTCCTTTTCAAATATGTCAAGTACCGATAGCGCATGTCTGACCTTTGCGAGGTCCAGCAAGTGGTAAATTTCTCATGAGCGACAACGTTTGCAGTATATTTGCAACCGAGGTCATCAGTGTCAAAATATTTTACTGTCATGATATTGTGAATAAATGAGGCTCGACCTGGAGGAAACCTTTTAACCAGCGGAAAAAAGAAAACCTGTTTTAATCGTGTTGTTTTGACGCAGCCCATACTGCTCTCTGCATAGTGCTCTTCAGGAGTTTTTAGTATTTGATGCATCAAATCTTTTGAACCAGCATTAATGATTGTCTCCACTCTTTGTGATCAACATGTGCTTTTCTTTGCCGGCTACATGAGACTTACTTAACAGTTCTTTTTCATAGCATACATTTTATGCTACTGTATTGAATGTTTTTGCATTGCTAGTGAAGACACTGTATTGCGCAATGCTTTGCATTGATTAATGTCACCGTAGATGGCTGTTGGTAGCCATCACAGATACTAGAGTTAGGTTGATGTAGTGGAACAATCTGACAGTAGTCGCTTGTCCTGTTGCTTTTTTCTGTATTTGTCATTTAACTTAAACTGTCACAAATTCTGTACCTTTTTCAAACAATGTAATGAATACCATTGAAGTGCATTTGCTACATAAAAATGTTCAATGAAAACTGAAATAAAGTGCCCACATTTCACACCAGTGTCCAAGTGGAATCCATATATGGTGACGAACATTTTCATGAACTACTTCCAGAGTAAATCCCGCCAGTACAGTGATGCTAAAACCCCCTCAGTGCAGAAAAGGAATAGTTAACAGCTCCAGTTCCCCTCAGTTAAGATCAAAGGAAAAATTCTGAGCGCTGTAATGCTTGAGCTAGATTTTCTAGGTTAATCCTAATAAACAGATTAGCAGAAATATCAGGAGGCCGTGTGAATCATATCTCCTGTTGGCAGCTTCCTTTCTTTAGCTGACACGAACCAAGAAAGGCCGTGGCTTTCTACTGATGTTATCAGAAAGCTTGACATAAATATCAAATGTCTGAACGGCTATAAAACGATATCCTGAAGTAAAGAGAGGAGATACAGAATTTAATTAAGAGCACTGCTTAGTTTTACTAGAAACTGAGTGGTGTGTCAGTACAGTTACGCTGTGATAGACATCAAATAAATTGTTCTGCTGCTCATAATTGCCTGGAAAGCAAAACATTCTCAACATCTGACAGTGAAGTTTAATTTATATGTCATCGAGGGACACAAGATGATAATCTATCAAAGTAGTGTAGACGAGACAGTGAAGTCAGTGTAATGCCAGTCTGCACAGTGTCATCCAATCTGAAACTGTGTTTTTCAGTCAGTCAGACAGGAACAGTGGCTTCAAATTATCGCTGCTTTCGAGGTGGAGAGAGGCTGACTGTTTAACCACACGCACACTTAAAGCGGACACAGTGCTGCACACAAGGCTCGTCTCCGCGGCAGTGCTGCTGTCTCCACTTGAACACAGGGTCTTCATGAAGAACAACAGGTCCAGCACGGTCAACTGTACATTCAGTCTCAGTGTTGTCATCGCCTCTATGAGCCAGAGCTACACGGTTTCCTGTCATACACAGTCCATGTCGTCGAGCTTTGTTAGCTGTCATACCAGTCCAGGAAGAGGAGAGAGAAAGAGCACATGACCAGGAAGAACAGGATCCAGACCCGGAAGCCGGCGTTGTTTTTGATTGCCTTGATAGAAGTAAACAAAATGGCATTCTACTGATGAAACTTATTAACATCAACGGAAGGAAAACACAACATAACGTCTGAAGAGCACACGCAGAATGGATGGACGGGTTGTTTCCGTTACCTCTCGTATGTCCTCATTGCCTTCTTTGACGTTTTCCGTAGCACCAACAACCAGCTGATGAATGCTGTCGATCTCTGTTTCCTGTCACAGAGAGAGTGACGCCAACAATGAGCGTCCTCAGAATACTGTGCATTTCAATGACCCAGTGAATGAAATGAAGGGAAGTCAGCTCACCTGCTGCAGGACTTTCTCAGCAAAGATCTCCTGCAGTCGAGAGATCTCCACCACCTTCCCCTCGATTTGCCTGGCAAGCAAAGCATGAAATATCCCATGAAAATGGTGTGCCAGGCATATGTAAGCCCTTCCAGATGGCATTAGCATTACAGGGGCAGGTCTGGTGTTTGCTAATTTTCACCTCAGGACCATTTTGTTCCATCTGGAACAAACATACCACAGTAATAATTTCATCTGCAAACACCTATGTCCTTGGGTCATTTTCATCCTGTCTGAATCCACATCTGGTGCTTTACATAACTGGTATTTGAGTCACTCGGGCGCTGTAGTTAGTTACTGGAGGGGGGGCGACAGTGTGTAACACATTCACAAGAAGAAAACCACTGACATCATCTGCTAACAGTGCAGAACAGACTTAATAAAAAAGGGAAAGTGACGTGTGCTGAGCGGGACTCACCTCACTTCATCCACCAGGCTGTTCATCTCACTCACCAACCTCTGGTTCTCCTGCTCAAACTGCACACAAGCACACAGCACTGAAACATCCTCATCAGTCATGCTTATGCAGAGGTCAGATGTTCAGTGTAACTAGAAGTTAGGATATGCTGTGCTGACTGGCAACAATTGAAGAATAAGCATATATTTACAAAAATCACTGAAGTTGATGAGGGAAAACATACAAGAAGTTTTTTTTGTACTGGTTTCAATTCATCATGTTGCAGATCGTCATGTTTAATTTATGTTTTCCACAGTGTCCCAACTCTTGTAGAACTGGGGTTATATTCATTTAGACCTCCAGAAATCCTCCCTGAAAGCCTCCTCTCCCTGTGCATTTAGACATCGTCCAAGTATAGCTGAACACACATGAAACATAGAAATCTATATAATATATGTATGACGTGAACAGTGAATAAGAGCGTTTGAGGTGCCACACCATCTGGATCTCCTCAGGAGACAGCTCGTCCTCCACTCGACTCTCCTCCCACAGGTTGACGGGGTTGTCCGGGACCTCGGACACACTCTTCTCTGCAGGACAGAAAAAAAACAACTTTAAAAGTCTTCATGTGTCTACAAAAACAGCCAAAACGTACTGCGTCTTTCCCTTTGTTCATCTGAATTGCTCATTAAGTCGTTAATTGTCTCTTTGAAGGGAGAAATATAAGCCTGTGTGGTTACTTAGACGGATTTAGTCAGATGATTGTAGTCACTTTACGTCTGCCCACAGTGGAGTTTGAAGTACTGAAGCCCTGAGTGAGAATAGATGTAATATAAATTGTGTGAGTGCGGTGATTCATCATGATCATGAAACATTACTCGTCTGATGCCTTGGCTGTGCGCTCTCGGTGGTGCTTGATGAAAATGGCTCATTAAATGGAAGAGAGTGAAGAGGGGCTTCTCCAAGCACAGTAATACTATTGTTGTCGGAGAGGTTCAGTAGCAAGGTGACAAGATGCAGTAAAGAACAAGCTGCCAAAGGCCTTTTCATGTTGATTGAGTTTGTGGAGATACTTAGGAGGCCAGTGTTTTTTAGACTGAAACAGTGACAGCATCAACACACACCCACATCCACAGAGCCACACCTACTGCAAATATGTGCAATTTATGGTTGAATATTAGGACAAGAGTCAATCAAAAGACATTATTTTGGCACCTTCACTTTGTTTCTCTTGAGGGATGACAGGGTTGAGGAAGTGGTGTCTTTAAGCAGTTTTCATGGTACATATAAAATCTTGCAGTAATGACAATGAAGGCAAGCTGCTTTTTGATGCACTGCTGCAGCTGTAACACATCATAATGCCATTAGAAATGTATTTCAAATTAAAAGTTCAACGCTACTGATGCCAGAAAAGCGTGAGAACTTTCATGTGAAGATATCTTAAGATTTGTTACTGCAAATGTCAAACACATCCCTACGTGATAATGGCTCCCCACATCTGATGGTTTCAATTACATGAACCTGCAGAATTCCAAGTTAATGCTAGTGATTTAATCAAAGCACCCACAATGAATCATCGGGCATAATGGAGCTGAGCTGTGGCACGGCATCTTTCATGTTAGAGGCTGCAGATGACACAGAAACATCGGTCCTGCTGCCTTCATGGCAGTGGAAATTTAAATGACGAAGGAAAGCACTTTTATACAATGTAAAGGCAACATAGAGGTAGTAGTCACCTGTTCATCTTTAATGCAATGCAGGCTGCGTTCCTGCTTACATTCACGTCAGGAAAGAACAAACATGCAGAATGGTTTCTTGTACCAGTCTTTGTGCCGGTGCAGAAATAGAGACCAGTGTCTCTGGGGACTCGCTGTCTTACCAGAGCTTTCCTCCTTGACAGTCTTCTCTTCCGTGGGCTCCACCTCTGGTGTTTTCTCCACCCGACTGTGGTGCTCTGGTGCCAGTCTTGACCTGAAACCCCAGAGCACAGGGTCATGTGACTCAGCAGCAAGTTTGTAAAGTCTCCACAGTCCCAACTGATTGTTGCAAATACTCACAGCCTCTTCTTGTCCACCATCCTCTTGACCCTGATGGCTCTCTGCTCAGAGTACAGCTTACACACTCCTTAAAAATAATCAAGACACATATGTTAGCATGCAGTCCTGTTGGCTAAAATATAGTTTCAGTGATTTTAGGTCTGCAGTATATATACATTCACACTACTCCCTGAGCCAGTACATGTCCTGAAACAAAATCGTCCATAGAGGACAAGCTCTTAGACATGTGCTGTCTGAACTGTGATGAGTTGAATACACTCACCTCTCAGATACACTTCAATGAGGTCCAGCACTGCCCCTCTGTGCTCCTTTACCTGGGCTGATGTCACCTGCTTCTCTGCTACAGGGACAACAATAAAACATTCACTGATTCAAGACAAACTCACAGCTTTTGGTATACGTGCCAAAAACTACAAATTCAGTCTCCTCTCAGCTCCTGGTTGATGATTTGAAATTTAGCACAGTTGTAAAATAAAATCTGACGAGCTGAATCTTTAATGTATGCTGCATAATGCAAGACAGAACGAGGATCACCTGAAAAGATATTTTACTGCTCTGTTCATATTTGTAAACGAGTTCATGAGTTCACACCTTCACTGCGTAGCTGCTTGATGGCCTCAGAACACGTCCTCATGAAGATCTGAGCATCCTGGTCAATCTGGTCCCGTTCACTGTCCGTCATACGGGTAAGATCTGATGAGATGAGACTGGAAAACACACAAGAGCAATCGAGTTTAAATAGTGTTTGGGCATGGATCAAAAGCAAATCATTTGACTGACAAAACTGAGAGATGCCTTCCTCCTCTCCTTCTCATGCACACGTCTCCAGTCCATCAAAGACAAAGCGATACATTCAAGCTTCCAGGTTTCCAGTTCACCTGAGCTATGAGAGGAAACTCAGACAATCTGGTGATGGTGTGTTGCTGAGACTGAATGTCTCCCTCTGCTGGACACAAGACGTGCCTCAAGACAACACTCCAGAGCTCAGAACAACAATGTGATGATTAAGATTTACTCTGGTGTCAAGCTGGATTTTGATTGGTTAGGTGAGATTTTGAATTAGCTTGATTAATCAAACAAATTCTTGCAAAAAGTCCCAGTATTCATGTAAAGTTGAAATGAATATACAATAAAAATTCATCATCAACTATTTAGATAATCAATCATTCAAGTTACTTTTCAAGCCAAACATTTTCTTTGCATCTTTGGGTTTTGGACGTTGCATTGGGATTTGGGAAATTATGATTGATAATTGTCACTATTTTCTGACATATTATAGACAAAATTAGAAAATGATTAACAGATTTTTCAGAATAAAAATGATCAGTAGTTGCAGTCTAAATAAACCAAACATGAAAGAACAAAGATGCAGCGATGAAACACAAAGTTGAACAGGACATCCTTTATCAAACTTAACACGACCAAGAGAAGGACTCTGTCTTAGACACATGTTGTAACACACTGATTTCTATTTGACTGCCAGGCTTTTATTTCAACTGCAGCCGTACTTGGTCTGAAACGATCAGCTACACGTCTTGTATAAACATCAGGAACTGAATTCAGTTTAACCCATAGTCCCTAATTATTCTGTCAGGCAAAGTCGAAGTGCGAAATAAGGAAGTTGATAAGAAAATTGGAGGACAGGAACGGCTAATGGCGAGGTGAAGGTAGACGAGACCTGCACACATACCACTGGTGGCTCCTTGATGGATTTTCCCACCACTAAAAACTGCTGCTCTCCACCCACTGACATCTCTAATGTTCAGTTAATGTGTTCTCCTGAGGCTTTATCAAGAAACCTAACAAAACACAGGCTACTCCACAGAGCCACACCTACAAAGCACCGAGGGGGCCTTGAAGGGAGGAAGGCCTGGATTAGTCCCAGGGCGTGATTTGTTCTTCACTTGGTTGCAGCTCAATTATTCCAGACAATTAGACTGGAGCCTGCCGCTAAAGACCACCCTACTCGCTGCTGACCTTGTGCCAGCACACAGCCCTGGAGCTCGCACACACACACACACACACACACACACACACACACACACACACACACACACACACACACACACACACACACACACACACACACACACACACACACACACACACACACACACACACACACACACACACACACACACAAGACATATTTGACGGTATCTTCAGGTAGCCCTGACTCTTGACCTTCTCTGAATTTTGTCACAATCAAAGTGTTCGTCTCTCCTCCGGCCTCCCCTGAAGCCATGAAGGGGTTTTGCGGTGCTGATGTTGATTGTGGTGGATTACTGCGACCGTTTTGGAGAGGCTTACCTTCCGGCGCTCACATAATCTTTCCTGTGCTGCAGCAAAAAGTCTTTGAGCTTGGTGATGTTCGTGATCTGCCAAAATAAAGTGAGAAGAAGCAATGAGTCTCTTTAAACGCTATGCATCGGTTGCTCCTTCAAATGCTTTAACCATGTCAACACAGCTTAAGAAAGACTTTTTAGACACCTACCAGGAAACTATTTTCTCCCCACCACATACAGACAGAGCCAGAGTAAATGTATAACTTTGTGTTTATTGGATGCGACAGGCGACCAATGTCCGTCTATCGCTGTGAACTCTCAATATTTGCTTTTGACAATTCATCAAGTCTGCAACATACAGGAATCAAACCTCCAATTTCCTTGTCAAACAGCTCTCATAAATAAAACCATGAGCGGCTGCATACAGAGCACTGACAGAGCCATCTCTAATAAGCTTTAAATTTGCGATCTGTTGCTATTTATCACAGAGAAAATGTCCAAGTGTATGTGTGCACAGGGAAACCAGAGGAAACTTGGTTCAATCCAATATTTGCTCCTGTAATCGGTCAAATATTAAAAAAGACCAAATTGCTTCCCCGTCCACAGAGCTCTGCTGGCAGGGTACAAGTGGGTGTGAACACGCACACAGCGGGCTCTGTTAGATCCAGAAGAAGACAGAGCTCAGACAAGCTCAGGATTGAAAAATGACACAATGAGTTTGACTGTGACAGCGACCCCAGACCGTGGGAGATTATTTTGATACGCTGTCTTCGGCCTTCAGCCTGTTCGCTCTAACAACCCCAATTATCAAATTGCCTCGGCTATAAGGGGTAAACTGGCACCAGCCGTCTAATAATGTCTCTAAACATTCATTCCTCGAGCCACGGTGACCCGGAGTGGTGTTTTATTTGAGCTGACATTTGAAAAATGACTCGTTTTCACTGCAGAAAGAAGGTGTCAAGATAAACAGAGCCGAGCAATTTGTTAGAAGGCTAGAACTCCGTCTTTGGTTTAGAAGGTAATTCAGTGACGTACGGCACTGCTGTGGGGCAATGACTCAGGTAAGGGCTGCGAAGGCAAGCCGACCCTTGTAATAATACAATTATTTGAGGTCAAGAGTTAATTGTTGTTCAGAGCAGTTGAGCTTAGAAGGGGGTTGAAGGGAGAAGAGAACCTTTCTTATGGTTGAAAGTCCCTGAAAACCCTGTCTGTGTTGCAGCGTCTCAGCAAATGAGGAAACTCTGAAGGCAGCTCCTGTCAGATTGGCAGCATTTTCCAAAACGGTGAATAAGCGGCTTTTTATAATGCCCTGGTTAACAATAATGTCTTCTTTCATATAACACATTTGCTTCTTTTATTGAGGATAAGTTGTGAGCTGTGGCATCTTAGTTTGTGCGTCATTTACAGTCTTTTGGCTGGTGTTTCATTTGTTGTAGCTCATTTGCCAGATGATACACTGAAGCCTAACGTTAAGTCATGTATTTAATGTGGTACAGAGATGAAACAGTCCACTGATCAGTTAGTCAATCACACAAACACTGATCTGCAACTATTTTGATATTAAGTCATTTCTTTAAAAAGATTATTTTCAAATGTGAGTATCTTCTGTTTCTCTTCTTCCTTGAGCGTGAACTACATATTTTTGAGGTTTGGATTGTTCGTTGGAGAAAACAAGACATTTTATGACATCACCTGGAGCTCTGGAAACTTGTGAAGGGCGTTTATTGCTATTTGCTGACATTCTGCAAACAACTGAATGAGACAATAATCTGCAGATTAATGGATAATGAAACTGTTAATTGCTGGCCCAACGTCACCTCGTAAAACTCCTGTCAGTATGTTTATCTGTACCTTCAGAGGGGCACAGATTGGTCCAGGCCTTTGAGGACTATACACATGTGGCATGATGAGGCGGTGGTCATGATGGTGATTTCGTTTCGCCGTTGACTCCCCTATCTCAAGCAAAACCAGCTCTGGTGGTAAAATGTTTATTTATAGCTAAGAAAACCACTGTGGAAGCACTTTTTTGAGTTTCAGTAATTCTCAGTTTTCGAGACCATCCTTGCGCTGCCACAAAGTGGAAAATATAACCTCTTACATGGCATGACTAATTTATCTTTTACCATAAACTATATTTTCTGCTTGCAATTAGCACTTGGCATCAGCCTTTTATTTATATACACCCTGTGTTTGCCTGCCGAGGTCTGTCCATGGTAACGCACCTTCTAGACCAGCAGGCAGTGCTAACACCACAGCACTGGAGCAGACAACAAATGGAGGTGTGTGTGTGTGTGTTGTGGGGGTGCCGGGGAGTGTCAAGAGTGCTGCTCTGGGGGTTGAGCTGTCTCCTGTGTGTATACATTGGAGCTCAGATTCCCAGCACAACCTCAAGGGTTTGCAGGGGGTCAGAGGGATCAATTGCTCTTGTAACTTAAGACCCTAAAGAGCAAGTAATTCCTCAACAATGAGGAAGGGGGTGGCCTTGTGCATGTGGCTCACCATATATGTGTGTATGCAGCTATATGCGAGTGTGTGTGCGTGCCTGTGTGCAACCGCCATAGGTGTGTGTGAGGCAGAGCTCTCAGCGAAGGCAGGAGACAGTCTGCCGGGCTACATCTAATCTCGTCATCATCAAAGACCCCCACTTTACCTCCTCACTTTCTCTGTCCCCCCCGACTTCCCTGCAGCCCCAGATTGAGCCCAAACAAACCATCAGGGGGGATTATTATGAGGAAGAAAAGAAAAAAGGCTTAGCTAGCAGATTTCTAAAGGGCTTGGATGGCTCTTTGTTTTGTTAAATCCAGGTAACTTGACAGAATTTGATGATGACTGCCCCGCTTTGGTTTAAGACCCTGTGTGTCCTGACCGAGGGCGATCCATACTGACGCCATGCCATGTTGTGTTTAGGAATGTGGCTCTGATACAGAGAGGATGCTTCAGTGGAGAAGACTCTGCCGCATGTTGATTTTATTATCATGTTTATGTCTGACTTTCTAATGGGTTCAGTTTTGTCTTCTTGTGTCTATTCATAGTTAGACCGCTCTTAGTCCGCTCTATAAACAAACAAAACTACCATCAAAGGAAACTGTAAGATTATTTATGAACGGGGTCTTTGACCTTTTTTGAAATGTGCTTAAGTTGCATTAATGTGTCTTCATTTTTACGGGATAATTCATTTAGATTGGAAGCCGCAGTGAACGGCGCTTGTATACAGTCTTTCTGTTTGTTCATTTTTGATCATGCAGGTCAAAACATGCATCAGCGGAGCCATCGCATGTTGTAAAGAGTGAAAAACGTAACTGTGCCACTGTGCTGTAAGTCTGTGTCACATCTACACATCTTCTCCCATTTACAAAAAAACGGAAAGTGTTTAAGAGGCTTCTTTGTGAATCACAATCTGAGGCCGACTGTGTAGGTGACAGACAGCACTGATGAGACAGGTCTTGTAGGTTTTTGTGTTTTGGACGAAATTCAATGGAAACTACCCTGCTGCATTTGAGGCAACTAAATCACATTTCAACAATCAATTTCATAAGAAGCAGATGTATTGGCCCGGGCCTGTCACGATTCACTCACGAAGTCTGTGGACACTGCAGCTACATAAACGAATGAAAACAGAGGCAATGTTGACGGGCGTGTGTGACAACAAGTGACAAGTCGCAGTCACACAGAAAAGCAGGGCGTGCTGTGCAGAATGTATTGCAATTAGGAGAACGATTATGTAATACGACAACAGTTACCACGACATGTTTTCTGAAGTCTGTTAATCAGGTAAATGAACGGGTTCCCTCCCTTCCTCTTACTCAGTGTTTCCATCTAAATAGTACTGAGTCAGATTCACCCGCATGCTGGTTGTATTACTGCAATGCACAGAAAGTGACTTTCCCTGAAAGCTCCCCTCATAACAAGCCTCACTTCCTCTTTTAAAGTTTAAAATCTGAAACTGCACATACCTCACATTCACGCTGGGAAGGTGCCTCTCGCAGCGTTGCCAGTGTATCATTACCCACATTGTTTTTGTTTTGTGTCAAGTCATTTGAACTGTGTGTGCGCGCATAAGGATGAGTTTCCGCTGTCTTTTAGCTACTCTGGACACAGCAAAGATGATAAATGATTCGGGCTGTATTGAATATCACTGCTTTTACATTTGAAGCTATTATCAAGGTTTTCGCATGAAGCTTTGAATGTGTGTCATCATATTTTATGATGTCATCAACCTAAAAAAACCCTTCAATTTGAATAAAGTGATTCATCAGATTAAATTAGTCTTTTTTTATTAAATCAACCTTTTTTTCATGAATAAAGCCCATCAGTTTCATTAAAATAAATACATGTAGGCACTCAATAAACTCTGACAGTTGGACTTCACAACACTCTGGAGTCAGTGGAAATTGGATCATATGAGCTGGAAACAATCCTACAAAGAGTATAATACTCATAATATTCATGGAGCCTCATCTTTATCTGCAACTGTGCAGAAATACGAGCTTTAAACAGAATGAACAGAAAACAAGCTGCACAGAGTTCAAATGTTGATTCAGAATTTGAATGAGAACAGACTGAAAAATGATCACACATTGGAAAAAAGGGAAAACTGTCACACATAAAAAAAATATCCAATACATTTACACAGACTTATCTTACAATGACAAGGACATTTAAGGAAGAAAATAAACTGGATGGGTCACAACTACGGTTGGGCGATAGTTAAAATCGCCCAACTGGCCACCATCAGCCCGTTTATATATTCTTATATATTCGCGCATGTACGTGTGCAGGCCCTGTAGTTCAGTGTCTTGACTGATTAGAAAACACTCAGGTTTAGTTGAAATAAAGACTCAATTTTCTGAATTGAAAATATTCAGGCTCTCCATGCTGTTTTTAGCTTGCTGAACAAAGTCTGTCGCTGAGCGGCGTCTCTCACTTGAGGTACACCATTAAAGTAGGAAAACAAAATGACAAAAATCGCTCTCCAACAAAACCAACCTGACAATGGACTGAGCCAATCACCGATAGCCGATGTGTTTGTCCAGGCACCCTGCCCTTAAAATGTATTAAGTCACGAGTTCAGAAGAAGGTGACAAGACAATTTTCAGAGATGGTTAATTGCTGAATCTGTAAGGGAAAAGGAAAACAGTCTTTCTGTTTCTGTCATCTCTAAACTTCAAATCTGGTCTCAAAAAGTGAAGGTCAAAATAAGACAACTGCTACAAAAACCAGAGAAAATTGTGCATGTAAACAAATGTCCGATCAGCACCTGATAGAATACGACTGAGCTGAATAAAGCTATCCTATTTGAGGAGTGGAGAAAGCAACTATAAGCAAAGTGTGTACGCCTGGAAACGATACATGTCAGCTGTGAAATGCTGTGATGACAAATTCAAACAACACTGTAATACTTCACTGCAGTACAAACATGGAAACAAGACTTGCAGAGTCTGCGTCTCTGAGAGTAACTCTGTCTGACCCTAAAACACTCTTTTCTCTTGACCTCTGCCTCACACCATGTCCTTCATCTACTGCGGACGAATGGTGACCACAAGTGAAGTAAACAATATGTTGACTATTATTTCAACATCATCTGACCTAATTGCACTTGATGCATTCAATATAAATGAAAGGACTACACATGATTAATACCCCAAGTCACACTGCACATCTTAATGCAGAACTAAATGGACACTAGTCTCTTTCAGAGCTGTCTCCTGTGTCCAGGAGCACACGTCTGCTGTCGTCTCATGGTTCAGACTCTGCACTTTGGAGTGTCAGGTCAAGTATTCAGCCTGCTGTCATGTGTATTAGTTGTATTTCAGTGAATGTAAATCACAATAACGGAGGATGTCTCATGACCGAGCCTGACAACATTCTTCAAAAAGCGTCAACAGCTGCTGCTTTGGATTTGCTACACGTTCAGATGTTTAAACTGAGCCTCGGCTGTCGAGCTCCACATTACTTTTGTTCCACTTAAACTATTTAGTCTGCAGAGTATCTGGTGTCCGTCTCGTGATTTAAGAGTTTGACATACATCTGTAAATCTGCATTTCGCCACTTTTTCCTCTTTTATTTTCATCTTCATGAATCATGCAAAAACATGTTGTTGCACGCAGTGAAACAAAATCACGACTGTGCTCAGGCCTGACAGCAGATGCTTCAAAATTCAATTTGCCTGGCTTTTGTGGGAAAACAGTGCAGAGATTAGGCCAACTGGTAAAGAGACCATTTAGCAGCACGTTCATCTCAGGGTGATCCCTGCAAATCACTTCCCCATGGCTCAAGTACTGACTGAGTACAGTCGTGGCTTTGACAGCTGCATGTGAGCATGTTTTTACCTGTGTGCCAGTTCAGTCTGTGTTTTGATGAGTGTGCTTTTCTATTCTCAGAACTATTCATTGGACCTGCGTAAAGGCTATTTTGTCAATATTCAAGTTGCTAAATGTTATCATTGTGCTTCTACCAAAAATGTTCTAACTTTGTTACTTCACTGACGATAACTTTTATTTCAAGAGGCCTGGAAACAAATTCAAGAGAAAAGGGCAAACTTCCAGGCTTGTGCACTTCATTCCCTAAATGGTTGACATTAATGGCAACTCATGAATGTCACTGATGTGTTCCATCTGCTGCTGTGGCTCCCGAACACGATCTGTTAAATGCAAAAGCTCTGTGAATATCATAAAAATTACCCTACAAAGTTTGGTTTCCATCTTTGAAATTTGCACATCACTGATTTAACATATCCCAGTGTATTTCACTGGGAAAGTATTTTACTTTCATGTTCATAATCTGACATGATTTGGGCCAGTGCAGTACAGAGTATGCCCAATGCATAACTTTGATGAAACAGTGTTTAAAGACCATTTTGGGCTTCGAAACTTGATCGTCACTAACAAAAATATCAAGTAAGCCAGACCGTACTCCTAAAATTCAAACTAAATGTTTTGAGAATATATGCGCACACTATTTCAATGTGAAAGTTGTCATAGGGAAGAGCCCCCCTCCCCAAAAGCACAACATACTTTTAAGTGCTGGCTGAGGGCCACACTTTTCAGGGTTTCTAAGAAAACACTGTGAGAAGGAGCCAATTTTGGAAGACCGATGCTAAATTCACAGCGGGGAGCCAAGCGCTATTTTCTACACACAATTTACCAATTTTAAAATGACCTCTCCATTTAAACTCGAGAAGGGCAGCATGCTGCGGAGAGAGCCGAGGTGAGCAATGAAATGGAGATCACAGTGCCCCAAACCGACCCCTATGAGGTAGAAGATTCCCCTGACCAAACCCCACCCTGTAAACACAGGCCCTCTTATTAGTCAATCATGCCTTTTCTTGCACTGCCACGAAAGAAGCTACATTTCCTTTTGCAATGAGAGGCTTTTTGAAGGGGAAAAAGCCTCACAGGACCACTGTGTATTTGTCAACTTTGATGTTTTCTTTCTATTTTTGTGAAGCTTCAGTGGGAACTTGGAGAGTTATGCATGTCTTGAAGGGTATCCACATCTGCTGCGCATTAGGTGCCGGCCGTCAACATTGTTACTGGGGACCTAATTTAATATTTTCTCTGTTTTGATCTTCCACCTTTAATCACTGGCTCTTGGGAGGATCGGCTTTCCCCAAGAAATTGTTCGAGAGCTGAAAGAAAATGTTATTGCAGCATGTTTATGGAGTCATACATGTGAAGAGGGGACTTGAACAAAAAATGCTGCCTATGTCAGTCTGCACAGAGAAGAATGGATAGTTGAGTTGTGGGTGAAAACCGCAACATAACTGTAAGCAGTCAGGACATTCCAAACTCGCAATTTCAATTTCTACAAAAGCTGCTTCACCGAGATGGTTTGAGATTATATCTGCAGCGTGAGGGAGACGGCAGTGGGGGAGAGGAGAGCAGAGGGCAGGCACCACAGGATAGGTTTGGGTTTCTTTGAATCAGCACCACTGCTTTTATTAAACCACCATTTCTAATATCAACGTAACAGAACATAACAAAAACCTGGTTGTGCAGAGCTGCTGCGACTGGGCTCACGTTTGCCTCAGACTAAAGGCTGCACACATCAGGTACAACTTAAAGTCCTGACTCCCCGGGGGAAACGTAAAGTGGTTCTTCAAGGTGCCTTTGAAGAGGTTTGTATTTGCGATATTCATGTCAGACCAAGCAGCTCTGGCTGTAGGAGTGACACCCTTGACAAGGAGCAAAGCCTTTTAGTTCCCACTGATCTATCACCTACTGCCAATCATTGACCATGTCTCTGTGCTTCAGTGGAAGAATCAAATATGAGAAGTTTTGTGATGTTTCCTGAACTGATTAAGCTCCAAATTGGCAAGTTTTTACGCTCAGTGTCACATGACAAAAGGTTCAAAATAACTTTTTTCACCAATATCAATATTAGGAGACAGTAAACAAAGTCTTTCAACAGAAGTACTGAAATGACATTTTCTTTGCCGACAATGAGATTACAATCTATGGTTGAACACTTGTCTAAGATAAGACGTGTTTCCATTCAACTGTCAAGCGAAAAAAAAAAAAAAGAAAAGAAAAGAAAAGAAAATGTGAATCAGGCACATTTCCATTGGCTGGTTTGGGCCCAGTGAACTTGGCTATGCAAAGTGTCATTTCATCAGAAGGTGGCAGTACAGGTTACCTTACGCATGGCTGAAATAAACGGAGTAGAAGAAGTAGAGGTCTTGAACCAGAAACAAAGCCAGTTGTTTGAAAAAGAAGCTCAAAGAAGAAGAAGAAACAGAAAAAGTCACCTTTGCCATTAACAAGAGAGAAATTAAGAGAAGAAGGGAGGGAAGACAGACAGCAGAAACAGCTTCTTCTTCTTCTTCTTCTGCTTCTTCTTCTTCTCCTTCTCATCGAGGAGCAGACACAGCTGAACAGTCATGTGACTTTAATGTTCCCACCATCAGAGCTTCTTCAGCAAATGTGTTTTCATCTCCCCTTAAGTGCACTGACTTTTTTGAAAAAGGTAAAAGCACTTAAAGGGAGCATAAAAACTTTTTTGCTCCATTGAGGAAGTTTTTTTTTTTTTTAAATGATCTCAGGCGATACTTCAAAATGTGCATGAAAATATGCTGATGGAAACCCAGCTAATGAATGTCTGTTTAAATTAGTTCAGGACATTATACGAAAACTTGCCAGGGCTTTTCAATGTAAATAAAGCGAGGAGAACGCTCTCCTCTATTTCCATAAGTAATGCTTCGGCTGCTTAAAGTCTAGACCACATTGGGCAATTTTCTGGGTCAGTTCAAAGCCCAGCATCCAGGCCTGTCAGTGTCGGGGGAGAAGTGGCACTCGGACCTGACAGTTGGCACAAAATATTCTGGGCTCACAACTTCTGAGTCTGGCCAGTTGGCGCAATGTGATTTTTTTTTTTTTTTTTTTTCAGACAACTTAGCTTTTGTCTTCCCAGATCTCAAGCAGAGCAGTCATTTATTCTGCGCTGCCCACATTGGACAGGATTTGAAAATTCCTGTAGTCCGACCAAGGTTCAAGTATAAATAGTGGAATTTTTACGAGTGCTATACTATTTCAGTAATATTATTCCTCTGTGTACAGTAGATGACATTTTGGACGTGACGTTTCTTCAGAAGCAGACTGACTTAAACTGCTGTACTGTTCTTTGCAGTCTTTAGTCCATAAAGTATTTATTCATGTCTACTGGAAAATAATAACACTCGCCCACATTTTTCTAGAATATAATTGTCAAGCAGGTGTGCAACAAATCAGGAGAGCAGGGCAGACGAGGAAACAGCCAATTTAGTTCGAACTATGTACCAACACCATTGCCTTCATATTTTGTGAGTGGGTCCAGAGAAGGGCTATAAGACGAGCAGCACTATACACAGTGTGATGCATGAATCTCTGGTGTGCCAATCAGAACCTGTGCCAAAGATGTACAGTTTTACAGTATTTAATCTCAAGCCACGAGTAGAAGTAGACATATGTTCCAGCCTAACTGGCAAGAATGATGCAGTGAAAGACGGACAAAGGAAGACTGTAATGTAGGTGACTGTGGAAAGCTACTTTGTGTGTTGGACTGACAATGCATCCTGAAATGTTTTATTCAAATTTATAGAAAACCAGTAAGAAAGAAAAGAAAGTCATTTCTTTTGTGAGAGTTGTAAATAACAAACACATTCACAGGAAGAAAACAAAGCTCTGACTCTGTTAGTCTGTAATATGATCAGAGTATCCGTTTCGCATGAGTGCTCTGAAAATTATTAAAGTATAGTCAAGACCACATGGTTGATGTCTGTGAAATTGTTTCTTGGCATGAATAAGATCACAGATGTCATATGCTGCTGTATTTTCCTGTACGATAATACTGGGGCATTTCTGATAAATGCAGTTATTTTGTCCTCTCCAGTAAGAGTGGACGACATGGCCCTAAAATAACATCATGATAGTTGACGATATGACAAAATAAGGCGTAAAACTTTCCGATGCCATGCTGAGACAATGTGGTTTGTCTGCTTGTTTCAGAACTGACAATACTGATGAGCTCTCCTCGTGGGACTTTTGGTTCTCCTTGTGCTAAACTGGGTGCTTCTGAGTGGTGAAATAAGTCTGTTGTCTTGTCCCCTTTTGTTGTGACAGTCTCCTTGCTGTTCTTACATATTACCACGATTTATTGTACATCTGATCTTTTGAAACCAAACCACTTCCATACCACTGTAGTCGCTCCCCTTTTACTGTAGAGCCAGTAGCAATATTGCTTTTGCCTTCAGCCATGCTTGTTGATGCTGGGCATAATGGTATGACTTCACTGTGTCAAACAAACCAGAATAATGGTGATATTACATTGCCAATGGTATTACTGTGAATTATGTGATATGATACTCCTCTACTATTATGTAACAGGATCTTAACAGGAGGCTACTATTGTCACAAGAATCAGAACAAAATATAACACAGCTGACTCATGTGTCAACACATCAAATCCCTCCAACTAAACCTATACAGCAGTGATGGAGTCCCATTAGGGTTGACCAATATGATGCTATCTACTGAGAGATCACATAAAATTGCCAGCTGTTAGAGCTTTTGCCACAGCTTTTATACTAAGCCAGCTATGCCTTTAACATCCCTGGTTGTATTACAGGCAATGTCAGAAATCAACAAGCATGACTACTTTATGGCAACACTGGCTATTCATGCGGTCTTAGCATCAATGCGGTAAAGTGCTTTGATTTGTCAGATATCAGATTAGCTTGATTAGCATAAGACAGACACTGTTGCCTGGTAATGTTTATCTATTACCAGTTTGTCTATTTATTTGCAAGGGTACGATATCATCACATAAAATCAACAGTATATTGTGACAGAGGATCACTCCTACCTCCCATTTCGTTTGTACTGTTCTGAAGACATTATATATAAATATAGGGATAGACAGATAGCTACTCCCTGCTGAAAGGCCTTGCTAACTATGAACAACTGGTACACACTATGCTAAACTCAAATACTGAGTTTCAGTGTGGCAACACCGAGCATGCAGAATTAGGCAGCTTGCTGTCCACACTTCCCAAGGTTACTGCTGCTTCTACAATACAGCATGAGCAACAATTTCACCATAACAGCCCAGTATTTAGCCGCCTCTACACCTAAAGTCAGTGTGTGTCAGCGCTAGCGGAATTAGCTCAAGTTAGCTCGAGGAAACACTCACCACTTCTTTCGCCTTCGGAGAGAAGCCACTCTTGGGTCTGCTCCTCTTGAAAATTTCATCTTTAGTAGAGTCGAAGCCTATTCCTATCGCCTTGTTCCTGGTTTTCACTGTCTTGACACTGGCTTTAAAAAGTAAAGTTATATCCACAGCCATGTCTGTGCAGCTGCTGCGCGCACCGCTGTAAACAAACTGACACGTCACCAAGTGAGGACGTCATAGTACTGCGACGCTGTGGATTTTCCCTGAGACGGAGAAGAAAGCCTTACATTTTTCCTTAAGGTTTTACCAGCAATTATTTACCGTAGCGTGAACTGATCCTCATAGTATTTACACCCTGAAAGCGTCTAACCTGGTATCAAGTCAGTCTTCACCTTGATTGAGTTGCAGGTAGTGAAAATCTTTGAATTCCAAAAATCTCTTAAATATAATAACTTAACTTTAAAGAGACTTAACTGGATGGCATTACCTTTCAACTGCATGATCATGTGTAGCAGTATATTTAAGTTCATTCATGCTGAATTTCCTGCACTGTATGCGTGTGCTACGAGGATGCAATGGGGAACAAAATGTACATACAGATAATGAATCATCTAATAAATGTGTGTGTGCCTCTCTCTCAGAAAAATGCCTTTACAACTTATTGAAGGGATGTACAGCAGAAAGCGACGGCCTAACTGGACAGACCAGGAGTGTCTTCTCCTTGCTCAGTTAATGCAGGAGAGGAGAGGCATAATCAGAGGGAGGTGCAGCACTGGCATTTCAATACTGGATAAAAGGCAAGCCTGGGAGGAAATAGCCCAAGCCATCAACTCTGCCTTTCCACAGATTCAGCGTACAGGTTCTGACTGTAATAAAAAGTGGGAAAATCTGCTGGCAAAGTCACGGGAGGAGATCAAACGACAGAAAAGGCAAGCGGGTACAGGTGAGGAAAATCGCTTGTTAGCAATAAAAATATAATTGTAATCTTATAATTAGTGTCATAAAATTGACAGTCTAAGACTTTTGGAATAAGCCAAGACCTTGAGGGTCAATATGTGCGAATCGCTGCAGAGGAATACACTTTGAGTTAAAACCCAAGAGTAAGAGAGAAGCAAATCCACATTGTCACTTTTTGTATTGAATTTCAATTCTGTATTTATCATTAATTAATACAGAACATGATTTTTCATTCACAGAAGGCCTGTCCCTCGACCAGTTCAGCACTGTGACTCAAGTAGTGATTTCTGTGATGAACCTCTCAGACATGCTGCAACAGGATAGAAAAAACTCATCAATCTCAGAGTTGGTGGAAACTCAGCAAAACAGGTAATACATTTTTTTATTAGCTGGCTTCTTTTCATGTGCCGCGGCAGTATCACAGCATTTATTTGCAAAAAGAAGAAGAAGCTATAATTGAAGTCTAATCACCTCAATTACAATAGAAGCCTTCAGTGTTTTCTCTCTTACTTGCACTTAGTGTCCTTTGCAGTTACAATTGGACAATCTACAACGTGAGAAAATACATTTTTGTAACTTGGATGAACTGACCCTTTATGTGTAAAGGATGAAATGCATTTTTGCAATGCATTCTTGTCAAATGAATTCATGGACAAGCTTGTTTTTTTTGTTTGTTTTCAGCGGGGATGAAGATGGATATGACCTCACAATAGATGAAAAATTCTCAAACAAACATCCACTGACCGAGCTCGATCTCCCTACATATTCAGATTCCTCCGCTTCTCCAGCAAAACAGAAAATAACTTTTACTAATGTTCCTAAATCACTCGCAGTGGATTTTAGTGGTCATCGCGCTGCTGGCTTTACTGCCTCTGCAGAACAGCTTGATACTCCCTGCTCGACTTCTCCACAGTCAGTACACTGCGCAACCTTGCAAGAGCGAATGGATTTGGAAATGTCTGTGCTGAGAAGACAAGAGGCTGTCCTCAAGCTGCAAGAGGAGTATTACACACTAAAAATTAAGCTGATGAAAAAGCAAATGGAAGAGCCACTAAACAAGGACTGAAGTAGTTGCAGAGAATAACTTGTTGCATCTGTCTGTGGCGTGCACCTGCCTGTGAAATGTGACTGTTGAAATCAATAGAAATTCAAGTAGTATTTGTTTGTGCTGAAGCTGAAATCTGTAATGTTTTTTGTACAGCGAAGTGTCGTGAAAACCAAAAACAGAACATTTCATTTGTTGGAGATGCATTCCATGTTCTGCTGCTGAGAAATATAGATCAGGCTTGAGAGGTCACACTTGACAATGCCACTGCGGTTTGATCCTTCCATGTCACTAATTGGCATTGTACGTTTCTGCAAACCACAAATACATTACATTTGTATTTTTCATATGTATCATATCAACATTCCCACTACAGGTGTCAAAGTGACGTTGTTCAGATTCCCGGTACATGTATACCTGGTTTTCTGGTTTTCTCTCCCCAATGTGAAATGGCCAATTAACATTTCCACAGTAGACATTTTGACTTATGACATAAACAGCACAGTTGTAACTAATCATAATGATGACACCATTGCATTGCAATTGTCTCTGTAAGCCATAACAGTCAGCTATTGTGCACAGTGCTGCCATAATTAGTAATACAGGTTCTACCTGTGCTTTTCATGTTGTGACTTCAAAATATCTAAAGTATTCCTTTGAATTGCTATTCATGTCACGGCTAACTCCACTGTTGGTCTGGAGAGACCGGCGACAACCACGAGTTTGCTTTAATACACTGAAGCAACTTTTTGCGTCTTCCCACCTGCCAGCCAGGTCACCAGGAGTGTGAAGGAATCAGCCACTGCATGCAGGAGCTGATCCCCTCTCCCTAAGGTCTTAGCTCCCTTCATGCGAGCACCACAGTCAGCTAGTGGTAGTCCCCGGTGAGACAAAATGATCCCTCACCTGCAAACAAGGTCAAATTTGGTCATTGTAACATTCAACCAACCATATTGCTAAGACTACACATGATTTCAAATATTACTGTTGTGCATTATGGCAGATGATGGCTGTACATCATAACAGAACAAACCTGAAAACCTGGTGAAACCAGATATTTTGTTTGATGATTGCTTGATTATACTCATTACTATTCTTCGTGCAGTACTGTAATTGCTACAGTAGCGAGCTAGTCAATGTAGTTTGCTCTGACACACTTAGTCCCATTATAATGAGAGATTAAGATGCTTTTGAAGTTCTTAAAAAGTAATGGAGCAAAGCTTGTTTGTGTCATCTGTTTATTCCAATATACAGCAATGCAAATATTGTAGAATAAAATCTATCATTACATAGATTTTCTGCTTTTGTTGTTGTTTGGTGCCTCACATTGTCTTATTGCCACTTCAGAGTTTCAGACTGGAGGACAGATAAATTCATGCAATATAGTACAATTGACAGTTCAGTCTTGTGTGAATCATTTGTTGGTTTGAGTACATATATTGTTGTGGGCTGAAAACACTGATTTCATTTTGATGATAGTTAATGTCATAAAGCAGATTACTACTTATACAACCCTGATTCCGAAAAGTTGAGATGCTGTATAAAACATGAAACAGAATGTGACAATTTGCTAATCCTTTTTTTATTCTGAATTTGATGCTTTGTTTCAGACAAGTTGGGACAGGAGCAATAAAAGACTGGAAAAGATGTGGAATGCTCCAAAAACACCTGTTTGGAACATTTCACAGGTAAACAGGTTCATTGGTAACAGGTGGTAGTGTCATGATTGGGTATGAAAGGGGCATCCTGGAAAGAATAATCTTGTATAAAGCACAAAGCAGAATAATTCATAGCAATGAAGGAAAGCCTTTTGTGGAAACTCAGTGATAGCAAGTGTCTTTATGATTTCATGCTGGACATTACCAAGACCCTCTCAGAGCTGAACCTCAAGCTGCAGCAGCCTCTCAGCTCTCTGCTGTCAAATGTCAAATTATTTGAAGTGAAATTAAAGCTGTGACAAGTACAACTGGAAAGGTGACACATTTTCCTACCCTGCAAAAAACCTGCTATGACATCTGAATATGCTGCTGAGCATGGAAACTCCTTCAGGCATTTGGTGAGAGCTTTTTAGGACATGAAAAGTAAACAAAAGGAACTGAACATCAACATCATCATCATCATCATCATCATCATCATCATCATCATCATCATCATCATCATCATCATCACTACCATCTGACACCAGATGCCTCACCAAAGAGGCATACTTTGAGCCATCGCAGAGGTTAGACGATATATGTGTTCAATATTTTATTATGGCCAGGGGTGCTGCCAAGGTGGGGCGAGGGGGGCTAAGTCCACCCTGACACAATTACCGCACCCCCCCAAGTGAGCCCCCCTCCCCATGTTGCATCTGCATAATAAACTTCTCAGGTGCTGTGCAATCATCAGTGATGCCATCTATATGCAACATTTTTGGGGCGCCACTAGTGTGGCCCACTTTGGAACACACATTCTGTTTTTATTTACTATTATCATTTGTTATGGCCACCATTTTTTGGAATCAGGGTTGTACTTGTGTGTATAAAGAGAACAAACGATAAATTAACAAAAGCTCACATAACCTTGAAATATTTTCCCAGTGGAATGCAATGTGCCATGTAACTGTGGAATTACAACTATCAAATTCTCACATTCTTGAAATCACATTTGTTCTTTGTAGGAAGTATACTTTATTTGAGTTTATCTGGCAGGGAAGTCCAGCTCATGTATAGTTTTACACTGTGAAAGATTTAGTTTATTTGCTGATTCATGCCAATTACTCTTAAGTGCAAATTTGGAAGCTGTAAATGTTTGACATATACCAATAAACATATTTATGAAAATTGAACCAGGTCATGCCAATGTAAGTAAAGCTACAATAATGTCCTGTCTAGACAAATATAGTAATTTGTGCGTAATATTCCTCATAAATCCATTTATTTGCAAGTGACTGAGGTTGGCACCCAGATGTAAGCAGTGGGGCCCAGAGTGTTGAATTAAAGTCTGTTATTTGCTGTGTGGTTTGCTCATTTCCTTTGTTAGTGTTGTGCCAGACTGTGTTACAACTGAGTGCTGTGACTGTCTCTCCTTTTCTGCTGCCTCAGCATTAACTTCTCATCATTTTTTTTTCATTCGCTCCTTTAGCTTTGACTGTGGAAAGAGAGCAGCTTTTCAAGGGCCAAGTTTATAGGCATGACTGCCATTATGATACTTAATGTGCTGATATGAGAAGTATAACGGAGCATTGAAATTTCCTTACTTTTATTCCACCATGGGAAAAACACACCAATCAAGCTTGCGTCAAGCATGTACTGTAGGCTACAGGGCTAGAACGGGAAAAGGGATGACAGGCTTCAACAACTGATTTTGATCAGCCTCAATATGTTTCATAGGCTCATAGTGGTTAAATTCATATGCTGAGGCCATCTTTTCTCAAATAGGGCTTCTCCATTCTCCCATACAGTGGTTCCTTCTCACCTGATGTAGGCATACCCCCACACATCTCAAGTAGGCTAGGTCTACTCCTTAACCCACACCACTCATTCTTATGAATGGATTATAAACTGGGTGCTATTTAACAGCATTTAATATACAAAGCTGGATAATGTTATTTGTTAATACAATTGACATTCAACCATCTGTCCGTCACTTTAAGTTAATGTCAGCTATCCTTTATTAGCATTTTCAACTGTTTATTCATTAGAGATACTTTTACCTAGCTAACTATTTCAACTGGGTAGCACGGTGGCACAAGTGGTAACACTGTCGCCTCACAGCTAGAAGGTCCCCGGTTCGAATCCCGCTGTGGGCGCTGGTGGCGTGTCCTCCACCATGTCTCAGTGCCTGCTGTGTGAGGAAAAAAAGGGGCCTTTCTGTGTGGAGTTTGCATGTTCTCCCCCTGTTGACCCGGGGTTTCCTCCGTAATAACCCCCACTAAAAACATGCAAGAAGTTCACCACCTGACCAATGGTGACGAGAAGGGATGGGTCCCCGGGCACCAGCATCGGCTGGCAGCTGGCAGCCCACCGCTCCTGGTCTGCCGCGGAGGATCGACAGACCGAGGATGGGTCAAATGTGGAAAAATAATTTCACGGAAGCATGGCGTGTGTGCATGTAGTGTGCAACTAACTATGTGTGATAAAGTGTACATTATCACACTGTAGTGTACATTATCACACTATGTGTGATAAATAAAAGAAATGTACATTTCTTCTTACATTGCTGTGAAATACATACAAGCTATGTATTTAGCTTGCTGTCTATTTCAGTTTAGCCACTGTCAGTGAACTTTATCCATTACTTTTAACTATCAACTGTATACTCATTATTTTCAGCCTTTTCAACTGTTTTATACTTTTTGCTTTTTCAGATATCATTAGATATCATCAACAGCCAAATCTGTTATTCATTACTTTTTGCTAACAAGGTCAACTCTTTATCCATACAAGGTGGCGAGGTGATGATAAACCACACGTATTGGAATTTATTATTGCAAACGAAGAGAATATGATTGCAGATAATCAGTATTTAAGTCCTTTAGGTAAAAGTGATCACTGTGTCTTATTATTTAAGATAATCTGTTATACCAAAACTGTGATCAGTGAAAGTATGAGGAAAAATTATGACAAGGGAAATTATGTGGGGAATGGAAGTTTTTGATTGGACACAGTATTTATCTAGCGGTGATGTTGAAAATTTATGGAGATCAATAAAGAAAAAGTTGAAGGAAATATAGGATAGGTATGTGCCAATCAGGAAAAAATGGTCACAGACTAAGAAACATATATATCCCTTGAATAGTATTACAAAAGAGAAAACTGAAGAAAAAAACACTCTTGTGAGAAAGGCAATGAAAAGTAAAGATCCAGAGGTACAGAAGGCATATCGCAGAGTCAGTAACTTTGTGAGAATGAGAACAAGGTATTTAAGGAAGATTTATGAAGAAGACCTGGCAAAGCAATCTAAGCATAAACCAAATGTTATTTGGAATTATATAAATAAGAGGACAAAAATGAAAACGAAAATAGGTGATCTATATACAAATCAGGATGATACTGATTCTCTGAAAACAAATGATGATACACAAAAAGCAGAAATTTTGTCTGATTATTTTGGTAGAGTATTTGTGACTGAACCTGAAGGGCACATACACCAGGGCCAGATGGGATTCATCCTAGGATTCTAAAGGAGTTGGTGGGTGTAATTGTTGAACCCCACTGTTATTTAATAAATCATTAGAAGAGGCAACTCTAACGTGTGAATGGAAAGATGCACAAATTAGTGCTATTTTCAAGAAAGGAAATATGTCAATGGCAGAAAATTATAGACCAGTTAGTCTGTCATCGGTAATTTGTAAGACAATGGAAAAAATATTTAGAAAATATATAGTAGATCATATGAAGACCAACAGGCTTTTTAGTAATAAGCAGTATGGATTTATATCTGGGAGATCAACATCACTTTAGCTTCTTACGGTTCTGGATAAGGCTCGGACAAAGGGCTGCCAGTTGATTGTATATATATGGACTTCCAAAAAGCTTTTGATAAAGTTCCTCATAAAAGATTACTCTCAAAAATAAAATCTTATGGCTTAGATGACAGGGTTATAGATTGGATACAGGACTTTTTGCACAATAGGAAACAGCAACTAGGGGTGAAAGGAGTTATGTCAGGTTGGAATCCTGTGACATCAGGAGTCCCTCAAGGCTCAGTATTGGGGACCATTCTTTTTGTCCTATATAGAAATGATTTACCAAGTGTGATACATTCTGATTTATACCTTTTTGCGGATGACACTAAAATATTTAGAACAATTACGAAGGACACAGACACAGTTCAACTTCAAGCAGATCTTCATAGCATGAGTAATTGGTGTGATACCTGGTTATTGAATTTAAATCCAGAAAAATGTAAGCATCTGCATGTTGGAGGAAAGGGTGACAACTGCGTTCAGTATGTGTTTGGAGACTTGCTTGTCCAACATGTAGAAGAGGAAAAGGATATAGGTGTGGTGGTTAATAGTTCATTAGAATTTCAAAAACATATTTTTGAAAAAATTAAAATAGCAAATTCTAGGGTGGCGATAATAAAACGAACTTTTATAAATTTAAGTAAGGAAATTGTTTTACCATTATACAAAGCTTTGGTGAGATCTCATCTTGAATTTGCTAGCTTTGTCTGGTGTCCTTATAAAGCAAAATATATAGAAAAAATTGAAGCGGTTCAGAGAAGAGCAACCAATTAATCCCAATTAATTAATCCCAGGTCTGAAAGAGATGTCATATGAAGAGAAATTAAGGCACTTAGATTTACCAACTCTCCTCTATAGGAGGTATAGAGGTGACATGATAGAGGTGTACAAACTTGTCCACAAAGTATACGATTCCACAGTAGACCCTGTTGTCAGTTTTTGGAATAATGGGTATGAATTAAGAGGGAATTCCTTAAAACTCCTCCCAAAAATGTGTCATTCTGACAAAATAAAAAACCTTTTTAAATTTAGGGCCATAAGAGTGTGGAATGAGCTTCCAGAGGAGGTAGTGCAGGCTCCATCAGTGAATTTTAAAAATAGACCAGATAAATTCTGGTCAAATAAGGATATTTTTTATTTATATATATTATATATTTATATATTTATATATTTATTTTTTATAAAGCAAGTATATGATTTTTGTGGATTTGGATTATTTTTGAGATAATGTGGGAGATTATCCTGGATATGTTGTTATATGTATTTAAGTGATATGTATGCATTATTGAGGTTTTTAAACTGTATATTGTATTTATTTTTATTTTTTTTTGGTATGGTAGTTATTATTTTGAGTCTGATGTAGAGGATTTATATCCTGTATCAGATGTATTTTTTTTTAAATTAAATTAAATTAAATTAAATTAAATTAAATTAAATTAAATTAAATACTATTGACAGTATGTGCACAGCTAACTGTGAAAAGTGAAGTAACTATCTTAAAGATAACAGAAGAGCTGTAAGGAGAGCACTAAGTTTGGAGTCAAAGTTAATGTTACCGTGAAGCTGGTGCAAGTAGAGTAGGATATGAGAGAAAGGTCACCTAACACATGATTGCTACTATGCGACATGTGCTGTAACCACTTTTTGTGTTTTTCTTTTGCATTTATTGTATTCCTCTAAATAAGAGTATCAGCTCTGATGTCTAAGAAATGATGTAAAATACAATCATGCTGATAACTGTAGGCTACTGATGAACAGTACTAAGCATTCTTTATAGGCATTCCTAGATACTATCTGTCCCCTGGATGAAGCGTCAGTGATGGTATCCATTCCTCCGTTCCCTGACAGATGAGCCATGTTTTGGAGTGTCCTCTGGGCAGTCCACTTAACTGCCTGAAAAGGAACCCCTTAATCTCCACTTTCGCTTTGTTTGGACTATTATCAGACCTGTCAGTCCTGGCTGCTTTATCTTCACAGGACTCATCTACTGGCTGTTTGACGTTGGCTTAATTCTATCAAAGGCCCTTATCTCTGGTTTGCCTGAGGATGCATCCTTCCTTTGGCTCACTAGAATGGTCCCAGTTCTGATAAGAGGATTTCTTATTGTTGCTAATAACACTGTTTAGTGTAAGGGCTTTTTGTGTATGTTGTGGCTTATTATGTCTACCTGATGGATTTTGCTTAGTTTAGTCCTTCAGTGCGCTCTATTTTATGTTTACATTGTTTATTAGTGGTGTAGTGTGAAACCTGAGCTAATGACACAACAATATCTCATCAGCCATCACTGATCCAGATTGCAGATAGTCCTCTTTGATGGCAGTTTGCTGTCTGTCTTTTGGCAGTTTTCAAAATGAAACAGTCTGAAGGAATGTCATGCAGCTTGATCTGATGAAGAGCAATTACATGGGAGGGAGCTGTTGCCTTTGAGGTGGAAGCTTACCCACCACACCCTGCAGGCTTACAAATAAGCCTCTGGACACATCCCAAAAGTGTGAGAATGGTCCCTTTTCTTCATGTCCTTCTCCTCATGACAAATGGTCTGACAGGATTTGACAGGTGGGGGTAGAGAGAGACAAGTGTTGGCCAAGAAGGTGAATTAACTCATCCAGTTTGTTTTGGTTGGCATTATGTCAACAAGACAAATAGAAGACGCCTTTTCAGAGCACAGAAGAACAGATATTCAGAGCTGGTACCAGGATATTGAGTCAGGTCCTAATCATCCGAGTTTCTTTCTTTACCTCATGATGTCATGTTAATTTCACTAACAATAACAATAAATGTATTGTTCCTATTTATTGTGAAACAAATGGTAATTTAGCAAATAACATTTTCATGTAGGCTGGATGATACTGTGTATGCACAGGACTGCACATGTGTGCCTGTGTGTTAGACTGTGAGAAAAGGATGTGGTTCTAATGTGGGTATGTGGTATCCATGGTTTGTGTACCCTGTGCATGGGTTTGCATGTCTGAGAATATTTGGATGTTAATTCTTTTTTTTCCACCGTAATAACCAGGACCCAATTTTTGCATATGAATCATAAAAATTGCATGCAAGGTCATGTGCATGTAAGTTTCCTGGAAAACTAATCATGGAAAAGACATGCAGCTTTGCTGCTTGGACCAACAAAGAACGACCCATAGGTTAAGTACAGATGTTGCAATCACAAATTGGATTTTCCATAATGCAGTCGCTGTTACAAACGCTTAACTTTATTTAGATTAGAATGGGCATTGCCCATTACCAACAGGCTTCAGGCACAGTGTCTCTGCTCCAGGGATTAACCACAATTTATGCTTTTATTTTGTTGGCGTGGTGACAGCCAAGAAAGGGAAACTTTCTAAAAAGACACGGTTACAAGCAACATTACCCACTTCTTATATTTTGTCTTACCCTTCACCACAAGCACAAACAAAATGGTTATTAGAGAGACTGTTTTTGGACATTGAGTGATTGGACGATGGCCATTAGTGTTATCATTGTGTCCTGTTTGGCACTAAATGCCTCTTGTTACCATCGGTTTGGAGGTTGTTTTACGAATGTGGATATGTGAGTTTTAAATATGATATAGTCATGCCATGGCCACACTACAACAGTCCAAACTTAAGCATCCTGGATATGCTTGACTTGATCATTTTCCACAATGGTCTTCAGAAATGGACAGAAATTGCCCCACCAATGAAATGAGATCCTCTTTGTAATTAAAGCCAGTAGAAAATTGGATCATTTTTTGCCTGGACAGCTTTCACATTCCAGCCTAATATGACATTGGAAGCTTTTGAAGTTGCTGTCTTGGCAGTCCCAAATTATACCTTTCATCAGCCAATCATAAGAAAATGGCAACCTGACATTCGCAATCGCAACTTACTTTTGAGCTAGAGTCCATGTAATCAAGGGGGTGGGCATGATACCCACTGACAAATCAACTATGAATACTAGAATTACAATTTCTCTATTATAACCCAGGGAATGTTTTATTTTTAAGATCAAAGTGACATTTTAGCTTGATCGACCAAAAGGCAAATATATGTAATTATCTCGATAATGATTATGAGTAATGCTGCTTATTATAATCTTGCATGTTGTAAACTGTCAGTTTTATCACTATACTACTATATATAACTATGACTAAGCAAAGTCTGGCAGGGGATCTTTGCCACTTAAAATAAATGCAAAACTTAATATTTTCCAATATGAAGCTTTTCTTGTCTCTCTGTTGTGGAAATTGTTTTTTTCTTTCAAGACCTTCAGATGTGGACAATAGTCTATGCTATCACAGTCATTCGTTCAACCAAAGAATTGTATTTATTTTCCCGTCAACCGAGGAAAAAAAATACTGGACTAAAAAGTCATATCCTATTACTGTAGAAATGTGGAAGCCTTACCAAAAATATAAACAGGCTTAGTGTAATATTAAGTCAGCGAGTTGTGCAGGTCAGAATTAATCATGTTGCTTTGTCACCACTGTACTGGACAGTTACACAGCTTCGCCCTCTGAGCTTAAGTGAACACATTTGTTGAGGATCCACTGAACTTCTGCACGGTCACCCAATTACGCTTTGACAGAGCTGACACAGACGAGTACATTCATGTTGACACAATGGTCTTTGAGGGGTAAAAAGCTCCATGGAAGCATTTACAGAGCAGGTCACTGGACGCCCCATTGCCTCATCCTCACTGGGCAGCTGTGAGGCTGAGTTTGAAATGACTTGGAGATTTATGGGCGTTAGCACAAGTCAGCGGGTTCACTGAGAAAGTTTTATAGGGGGATTGTTATACTGCGGCAGCATAGGTAACATACAGTATACTGCAATTTTCTCCTCCATCACTATAACAGTCTGTAATTTTTATATAATCTTTGTTGACCCACAACGTACAAAAGACAAACTCTTCCAGGACGACAACTGGCCATTTGAGGTCAATTAAACTTGTGCTCTTCTGCTGAGAGACTGTTGGCTGACCAGCGTAACCCAAAACAATGGCCACTATTATGCATCCTCGGTCTACTGTATAGGCACGTACTTCTGCCCGAGAACAAACCAACCTCCTCAGAGACAGTGGAATGAAACTTGAACTAATTTGTGTCTTGGTGGTTTCTCCCATTCTTAACCCCAGGCTCTGGCCAAGGCCAGAACGTCGCGAACAGCTTTGTGTATTTATAAATAGGCAGAGAGAAAAGGGGAAAGAGAGAAATGAGCCCAACAGATGACTGAAACCATATGGAACTGGTGGAGAGTAACTCATCTTGTGACAACATAGCACGCAGCTCTCCCCTACCTCGCCCACCTCCCTACCCCCAAGTCCCACTCTGTCTCATGTCACAGCCGTTCAGGAAAGACTGCAATTGGAGAAGGTCAATCGGTGGCTGGGGCCAAGAACAAAGTGATCGTGATTTTCAAAAAGTACATGCGGGATCTGAGGAGGAAATGGTTTTGCCGCCAAACATTCAATTACACGTAATTACAATAATTCAACCTTGGAGGATGGTTTATTCCATTTTATTATGAGGTTCGCTCTTTCATGTCTTTTGGTGGGTGGTGGTAGTGTGTGTTTATGTGTGTGTGTGTGAATAGCGACAGCGACTATGTGAAACAGATACTTGGTCCCTCATCTGAATGCTTTCATTTTTTCCTTTGATGCCCTGCAGGAGTCGTGCCCAAGACAATTATTTTTTCTCATGATTTGATAGGTCAGCGTTCACACACACTGAATGCTGCTCGCCTGTCACGACTTACATCCACTACAGACATATAGGCCACAGAAGTCTGAGTATCCTAAACATTTCAAATCACTTTTCAATCACTGTTAGAACTAATACAACCACTCAATTCAATTGATTATGTTATGTATCAAACAGAAATGCCACACATTTGCTGCTTCCAGTTTTTCATTTGTAAGCATTTGGTGCTTTGTCTTTGTTTAGGTCTTTTTAGATTAAATATCTTTACTTCCCACACCTCCAGTTTTGTGAGATTTTAAAGAATGTTTAACAGAAACTTAACAAGAAAACCCTGATGACATCATTAGGGGTTATTTTTTAAACTTTGTAAAGCTCGCCCCAGAGCCACAGAAGGCATTAGGCAACTATTCACCCAGGCTGTGTAGCACTCCTCATGACAAGTAAATTGAACCTTGTGTGAAATGGCTGGAGTGCCCCTTTAGAATTTAATCTGAAAAAATACCACGAGAATTGTGTGCATGCTAGCAATGGCAATGTGCATGTACTAGATACTGGATGGATAACACTTTCTGAAAGCTTTACCACAGCTCAAAATAAAAAGACTTTTTCTTCTCGTGTACACAAATCAAAAAAATATTTCAAATAAGAAGCAAGCAATCATGTCTGCCTGTTGCCTATTATCAATATCTGATTCTGGATCACTTTCACATTTAACTAAAAAAAAAAAAAGCATCTTACAGTGCAAACGCTTTGACTCACATCATGTTCATTTGATTTGTGTGTTTTTCATTTGACAGAGGGTGATTGTGCGATTCCACTGAAGCATCTTCACAGAGGACAAAGACCCACTCACTGCAGGAGCAACTGTGCTTCGTGGCTCTCAGTCTTAAGAGTTGAAAGTTTCCCAGTTTCACTGTAAATTCAATCTTCTGTTCCAAAAACACACTCAAATATCAGCCCACTCAGTGTCGTGGGGTTACGCCGCTGAACGTCCAGGTCCACACCACCACACCCCAAATGGAAGACTGAGAACTCTGTGTGATTGATAGTCACTTTTAATTTTGCTTAAGGATTTCTGCGTGTTTCTCCGCTGAAATATAGGCCTCTTAACAAGCTCGAATCACAGACGTGAGCAGAGAAGAGGCTTTGAAATGCGGCAACCCCTGAACCAGAAAATAATCAAGGGGACTTAGGCATGGCACTGCGGCCGGAAATTCACTGTGAATACTGGTTTCAACCATGACCATTTGAGAGCCCAACTTTTTGGCTTTCACATTGATTTCACGTCCCCCTCCCTCCACCTCTCCTGTCTCCCTCTCGGCTGCATGTCACACACTCAATTTGGGCTCTCTCTGACCTAAAAGTTGATGAGTAGCGTCTCTGTTTTCGGCGCAGCTCTTGTCAGCAAAAAATGAACTGATGCATGCCTCTTGTCCACTTGTGACACACAGACGTGCACACGCGTGCCCACACACACAAATGTACAGTGCGTCCCTTTCAGACCTGCGGCTTGCCTCCGCTCTTCACAACACATCTCAGGGACGGCTACTTTTCTGCTCGTCAAGCAAAAACATTCGCTCACCATTCCCCTCTCTGTTATTCCTCCTCGTCTTCTTCCACTGGAAGGAAGAAAGTGCGGTTGAGAGTTTAGGCCAAGTCTCCCCACAGCTTGTCCTGATTACTAAGAAGACAAGTACCCATGGTTAGATGGAACCAGGTCTCTCTGGTCCTTGTTTCCCCTCCTTAATATTTTGGGGTGACCGTCTATGAGGATTTTGTCGCAAGACCACTGACCCCATTGGACAGTGGATGGTCCTAAAATAAACCTGCTTTTAATCATTCACCACTGTGGTGCTTAATATGTGTTATGTAGACATCATGATTGGACACAAAGTCATTGATGAAGTGGGTCATGACCTCATTCAACATGTGGGAATGCACACAGTATAATTTAGTTTTGAATAAACAAGGTTTGACCGCATGTCACTGTCTGGCATGTCCTTATAATCTTGATGGTCTCATCAGCCCTCAGAAAGCCAACCAAGCGTGCATTTTTTTAATCTGCAGTTTCCACTCCTCCTTCCTTTCCCCCGTCTCCTCCTCTGATCACTGGTTTCCCTCTGAATTGTATCAGCAGCCTACCGCCTTCCAGCCAATTAGTAAAGGCAAACACAACAACAATCAGTCTCTTGGCTTAATGCACTCCACCTCTTCGGCAGTAAATACCAACTGATTCCTCAAAGTATTGTCATTCAGAAGGGCCCTGCTGGCTCTGGTCTTTGTCCAGAAGAGAGGGCCCCCTTTGAAATGGCAGGCCATACCAAAAACACAACTTGCTTGAGAGGGAGACAAAGGCCAAAGGGAGTTTCACAATGGCTGATGGGGCCTGATAAAGGCAGATTACAGTTAACTGGCCATTTCATCGGCTGAGCGGGTCGTGCTTTACTGTGCAACAAGGACGGGTCGTGACACGGGCCGCCAGAACTGTCTCTGAGTTTAAACAGAGGGCTACGACCTTTTAATCACAAATGCTGAGAGGCTGTTAACTTAAATCAGTACAAGTTTGCATGGAATTCAGTTCATAGGAGAGTTGTTTTTGTGGTTTAACAAGTAGCAATAGGATCTTAACTAGAACAACAACAGGATGTAAACAACAGAGCTAATAGGGATGCGAGATGGCAGCAAGATGAAAGAATGTGAAATTTAGGAGTAATGAAGACTGGAAAATGATATCAATCTTTTTCTAAAAAAGTAAACAAATGACCATTGGCATAGCATCTTGTTTTGACATAACACTGACATGACATTGAGTTTGTACCTCTCATGTATTATCATTACATCTCAGTAGCAGAGCTAACCATCTGATTTTTGCTGAAATTATATAACCAGCAACCACAACCCAGACAGTTAATGCTGCTCTGAAAGGATTTCCAGAATCCTCAGACTTCTTCTAACTAGATGACAAAATATATGTTTCTGAGGTTGAGACATATGTCCTTGCTCTATGTGTAAAACAATAGCAAAATATCAACATGTTATGTCCTATGAAAATAAATACTGGGCAGAAACAACATCATCAGTATAAATGATGATAGTTTGGGTTCACATTGTACAAGCTCAGATATGATATGTCATGTCTGACTGCCATCTTTGTTTGGATTAAGAAATCTGAGCACAACTTCTGAAACACGTTTCTTTTACTGAGCAACAGAAGGAATATTTTTTTTAGTCAAAATGGTTCGAGGTGTCTATGACTTGAATGTAATGCTAATACATGAGAGACACAAACTGGGCCAGCCAGGAAAATGAAAGAAATCTTGGTGCATTCATGACAAAAGTGATTTTCTCCTGATTTTGAAGTAAATAAACATGTTTCAACAGGCAGCCATGACGCCTGGTGTTGGTGTCTAGATTTTATAAATATTTTGTAATAGTATCATTAACTATTTTCAATGCAGACTTTCATTCTTGTGCAGTTACTAAATGTGGCCAGCTTTGATTTACTCTGTTAGTATATTCAACAGTAGTGTGAACCTGGACAGTAAATTGACTTTATAGCCTGCTGAAAAAAAGTCAGAAGAAAAGGGTGAGAGAGCTTCATGACAATAACAAAGGAAAGGTAATCAAGAGACAGTACCTTTGAGCCTGACAAAAGGAGCACGTAGTGAAAAGAAAAATGCTTTGTATGCAAATCATGTGAGTTTCCTTGGTGTCATGTGAAAGTATGCAAGACAGCGCAAAGAATCCCAGGCATGTTGCTGGTATGGGAAGGCCCTGACGCCAGACCGAGCGGCGGTACCATTGTCAGTTTGTCCATCAGAAACTCAGAGAAAGCGGGAGGGATGAGAACAAAAGGAGGGATGGGTAGACAGAGGACAAAAAAAGGATGAAAGGAAGGAGAGTATGATGTAAGGAGAGAAAAGATGGACAGAGCAGCTTCCAAACAAACCATCAGGGGGAGACAGGTGCCTGGAGGCTACGCTGGAGACAGAGGGGTGAGGAGGAGGCGAGCCAGGAAGATGGATGAAGCAGACCCCTGCTGAGCGTCCGTCTCAGACTCCCGTCTCGGACTCCTCTGCGCTCCTGTGAGCACAGTGGGAGAGGCCGAGGAGTACAGCAGCTCCTCGTCATGCATCCTTCCTTATTCTCCTGCATTCTCTTACATTTCCCCCTTCGTCTCATAAACAGGTTGACATGCAATCCTCACACATATCCAAACCCTGGCTATCCCCCATCCTCCCTACCTCTCTCTGCCTCTCTCTCGCTCATTAGGGGCTATTTTCACTTCAAAGCCCCTCCATTATCTGCCATCTCTGAGGGCAATTAGGAATGGGGTGACTTTGAGCGGCAGGCACGGCCACGGCTTTATAACTACTCATCCTGTGTCATGAGGGCCTTTGTGGGGGCCGCCGACATTGATGGAGAGGATACTGGGGGCCCCCCTATCCCCAGCTCAGCTCCCCCCACCCCTCCACATACCCCCAACCGGCCCCTCCCTTTGACTGGTAAACTGTGGAGTAAAACGGTGTGTAATTAAGTGGCAGTCAAAGCAGGTCCTGTTTGGCTGTGTGACGGACTTGGCAGGGGAGAGCTGGGGTTGAGGCGGCAGTTTGGGATGAATGAGAATGGTGAGAACACAATAGTGAGGCTATGAAGCGCAGAGGGGGGAAAACCCACTTTGGATGAAATAGCGTCAATGTTTACCCACCTACAGTTACTCTGTGTTAAAAAAGGGAGGGGGAGCTGTAAAACTGCCCCACTGCTTACACGAACGAGCACAAACTTTTGCAAACAAACATGAATGACAGATTTTTCCATATTTAGAATTGAAAAAACATTTCTTCAAATGCATTCAGTCCAAGAGAATTACTGCCTCTAAAATCAAAGTACTGACCATGTTCACGACTTCCATTTTGTCATTTATGGCATCTCTTTATGTGAGTGTGAAACAGAGGTACAGTGAGTGAAGCTGTCACCAAATAAAAGTCTCATTATGTTCCCTTTTCCTTTCGGCGACAACCTTTAGCTCTCCGTGCTGGTGGGAGTCTACACGCACAGGGCCCCTCAGTGTGTCTGCTGAGTGCTATATGAGATTTTCTTATGGATGGTGGTTACTGTGTTACTGCTGCCAAAGTAATGAAAAGAGCCAACAGTAAAGTACAAAGTGAAGACAGCTGTACTGTTAGACACAACATTGTTAAGTAGAGATACACGTACCTTTTGCAAAATGTATAACGGGCTGAGGCTTAAGAGACATTTGAAGAGAAGATCAGGAATAAAACTAAGATTTCTTGATGGAAAGTCTGCCGCTACTTTTACTGCCAAAGACGCTCAAATCTAATCTTAGATTGTCCATTTTTTCTACAAAGCACATACTCTTTCATATCTGCACCTTGGAGGAATGCAGTGACTGTGCTGCGGTGGAAGGGAGCTGATTTAGCCGTTCTTTGATGCTCCCACTAGTTAGCCATCTCCCACTGAGCCCTGACATCCTGTCAGCATGAAACCTCTTCTCATCCCCCGGGTTAGTCACTACATGACCACAACATGTTTGTGTGTGTGTGTATGTGTGTGTGTGTGTGAGAGAGAGAAAGACAGAAAAAAGAGAGAGTTTCATACAGGAAGAAGGAGGATCCATGAAAACCGACTAAAGAAAAGGTGACAGTTGAACTTACTCACGTATAAAATGATCTTGGTTCATAGAGAGCAAATGTGAAACTGAACCTCCAAAATAAGAAATCCTCTTTTTTTTTTTTTCAATAAGCCAAATGAACCCTGCAGCATACACTTTGTCAGCAGTATGTCCATATGTCTACATAACAATGTTAACTTTTGGAAAAAAAAAAAAAAGTGATAAAATCATTGTTCTTTATGTAACATTTCTGCTTTGGTGACTTTTACTAAACACCAGCTCCCATGAGTCCTAGACCAGTATGTGTTAAATTAAGCCTGGTCTTATTCCCAGAGAGGTTTGTCATGCCCCTCCGCATCTATACAGACCTGCAAGGTACCCTTTAGCATCTGTATGAGATGCACCAGGCTTTCAGCTGACTCCAATGTAAACCATTTGCTGCAGTTTTAGACGTTGGTAGCAGCTGCTCCACCTGAGATTGTAGAAGGAGCAGCAAAGTCCTTAGAGGGGTAGACTGTTGGGGCACACACAGGATTTCACCCAGGAGACTGAGCTTCATGTCCCCTCTGAAACCAAAAGTCAGCTGTCTTTTCCTGAACCTAACCAAACTGCTTGCTGGCAGGCAGGCCTTGTGTGTCGCAGACAGATGCTAAAGGGCGCCTTGTGTGTCTGTTTGAGACGCAGAGGAGTGTCACAAAGCGGCGTCTGTATTTGATGGCCTGAGATGAGAATGTGTTTATTATTCTGCCAGGTCGACAGAAGCAGTGAGTTCAAGGGTGAGAAGAGAAGATGTTTTAGAAGAAGAAGAAGAAGAAACGTACTTTATTGATCACACATTACATGCACACACAAACATGCACACGCCATGCTTTGTGAATTTATTTCTCCGCATTTGACCCATCCTTCATCCGTCCTTCCTCCGCGGCAGATTAGGAGCGGTGGGCTGCCAGCCAACAGAGGCGCCCGGGGACCCAACTCTTATCACAAGTACTCGTCACGAATTGATGCTGTTTTCAGGTGATCAACACAAGTCCAGTCAGACCTTTGAGGAAATGCCAGGTGCCAAACAAACACTAAAATTCACCAAAATGATACACTGTATGTTAACTAATTCCTGAAACTAAGGCCACTCGACTGTTTTCAGCTGTTTTTACATGTTAAGTGAAGATGTTTTTGTGTAGGAATAAAACTAAAAAATATGCTCGTGGCATAAACAGAACAAAACTGTTATTGAATATGTGGTTTGTTGTGAGACATTGTGGACATTGGCCTGAGCTGAGCTAAAGTATTTTTGGTGTGCTCACTCAAGGTTTGACACCCAAATAAAATGGTTTTATTGTAATAGCCTGATGGATCTGTTGATGGATAAAATCCAGAGGATTTCATGAAACACATCTTTTATTACAGTAACTCCATTCACCAAGTGTCACATCCACAGAACTTATTCTTCAGTTTTCACAATTCTTTATAGGCATTCAGAGACTGAACTCAGCTTTCATTTGAATACCTAACTTGGAATATCCTGAAGGCTGGGTGGAATTATTTGCAATTACTTTTTCGGGTAATTATAAATCCTCAGCTATCTAATAAAGCCATTCACACAACCCTCCAGGGCCCTCGACGTTGTCACTTAACTACGGTGTGGAATTAGTGTGAAGCAAACCCAGGTCTCACGCCACCTTAATTGTATGGTGCAGGAGCCTGTGGGTGGTTGAGGTTTCAAATAGCTTTAATTGAGGCTGAGGTCACAAACAGGTAACAAAATCGGTGGGAGAGGACCGCCAGAGGGTTAACGATGAAATGGTGAAAAGTGTCAGTGTCAGAACTTTGTTCACCAAACAAACTCTGGAAAGTAAGCTGAAGAAAATTTAGAAAGTGAACCAAGAATGGCAGTTTAGAGCAGTTCATGCTTTAACTTTTTCTTTCAGTATATTATCATTTTGTCTCTATTCCAGTTTCCTTCAATCAAGCTAACTCACCCTGCTCTCCCCTGTGTGTTTATTAGGGGGAATGATGCTTTGACACAAACACCTCCCCCACATCTCCAAACATGAAACTGTGAAGTCCTAATGAGTAATAATCCCAATTCTTGCTCCAGCTAAAAAGAGAGATTCAAGCAGCGTCACTGACCCTGCTTTTCAACAGCACGTTCCAAAGATTAAGCAAACACTGGTAATTGCCCCCGAGATCAGGTTCTGTTTTGACTGTTTGTCGTCCTCCCGCCGCCTGATGTGTATTTGATCTGCAGTGGGATGGCAGCAGTGCTCCTCGTTCACTCCTCACATCACTGCTCCATGTAGAGAGACAGCAAACCAGTGGGGCGAGCAGGGAGCCTTGGCTCACACACACACACACACACACACACACACACACACACACACACACACACACACACAGAGTGGTGGTAAAATGTGAATTAGCAGCCACTTACAGCATGATGTGCGCATGCAGTTTTCTGTGATTGTCCTCTGACCAAGTCATTATGTTGTCAGGATTTCACGAGCCTCTTCTGACAGTGGCTAAAAATCTTGCACAAACAAACAGATGATGCACGTGTTCGAATGCGACAGCAGACTTGATCGACGTCAAACATTTACTCATACACTTCAACAACAAATACATTTCTAATGAAGTGTAATTCAGTTTCATTATCTCATCTTGAGGTGATTTTGGAGGTCTCAGTGGAAAAAAGACATAAAATTTCATGCTTCCATGGTGGATAACATGGTCATTAAAAACAAACAATTCCTTCCCGCTTTTATTGGCACAAACAAATCATGTCCAGACGACCACAATAAGCACCACTAACTAGTCACATTTCTTCGCTGGAATAAGGGGTGTCGGTTAGAAGTCGAATCCCAGAAATGAGAAGATAAAAAAGTAAAAGGGCAGATTGAATATTTGGACTGCAGAAACAACCGCTCTACAATACTCAAAGTAAATGTTTTTTTTTTCATGGTTTGAAAAATAAAGCAAAATGCTCAGCACATTTTTAATATGTCTAAAAGCAATTTGTGGGGATTAAAAAAATGTGTTTATGTTCCAACATAAGACAATCAAAATGTCATTTTCTATAATTTTTGGCCTTTTTTCAACCAACCCTCACATTTGAGCAGCATGACATGCTGACAAATGATTGTACAGATGAGTCGGGAGCGCTTTGCAGTCAGTCATGACAACCCCTCCGCCAGTTACAGCTGACCTTGTCAGCGGGCTCGCATCAAACCAGTCAGAAGCGCGACTGTTTCAGTAGCCTGACCCGAGGAGATCAAACCAGAGGTGGGGTTAATGCCTGCTGGAACAATCAATCTGCTTTTCATTTCCAACCTGCTGGATCATCGTGGCCTGTTTAAAAGATCTCTGTCAAGGGAAAAAAAAAAAGTCAACTTTTGCAAGTAATTTTGACATGTCAATTATTGTGGATTTACTGTTATTAGGATGATTGCTCCAATGAATCCACCCAGTGAGCTGCCTGGATTAAAGGAGCATTTGACATTTCTTCAAGGATGTTTGACAAGGGAAAACTGCAAATATTTTTGTCACTCTATCTCTGCAAAAGAGCACATTAATTAGGCAGACATAGTTTGGTTTTAAATCCTCATTTTCAGTTTGTGGTAATTTGTGTGTTGTTGTTTTTTTGTACACACCTTGAGACAGTGAGGTGATTTTAAAATCTTCCCTATATGAGAAAATTGGAGCTGTTTCTGTAGGTGTTTGGGCTGACAAATATATATTAATTCCTTATAATATATTCAGTGGTTTGTTTTGAAGTTTGGCTGATTGGATCAATTAGTTCATAATATTAAACCCTCTTCACTGATTTGATGATTAAGAACAGTTAGTGGTTAACAGTATTCTCAGTTATGACCTGACAGGCATGGGAAGGGTACATACTCTAAATGAGGTATAATGACAGCCTGAGGGCAAAGCTAATACTAATAAAACCGCCTGACAACGCTACAGGAATGTTACCACAATTAATGAAACCTACCGGCCTCTCTTCTGTCTGGTGCCAAGGAACATGTGGAACCTCTAAAAGCCTGTGTTTCTGGTGGAGTGAATTACCCCCTCAAACCAGTCACACCAGGATATCAGGATGCAGCGCTGACTGAAGTTAAAAGGCCCAACGCAGGGCCCAATCCCCCAAAAGCATTATTGTATACACGCAAGCTCACAGGGATGGCTTGGGCACGCTTAAAAACAAATATACAGACAGGAACTTGGTTTACAGGCAGATCAATGATAGAGTAAACACTGAGTTAGGAGAGAGACCGATGAAAAGGTTGATGGTTGAGGTTAACAGTTCTCACTCAAATCCCCTCTGGAGCTGCAAAGACGCACTGTTTGGAGGCGTAGTGAATAGGATTTTGTGCAGAATACTCTGTCATACTTTGCATTCAGCATCAGTGATGTTTTATATCTGACCAAAATGTTATGGAGAAGCAGAAGTGAAAGAAAAAGAATGTGAGAGGCCACATTTTACAACAGAGTGGCAGACGGCAGCAGCAGGGTGAGGAAGAGCAACAGAGGGAGGGAGGAAGAGGGATGAGGGGGATCCTCCTGTAATTGCTGGAGCGACATGGGGGCCGAGTCAAGGCCTTGGGCTGATATTAAAGTGACCTGAGAGACTCCAGACACAACAGGACTCTAAACAGTCCTGGCTCCACTGTGGAATGAGCCTCCCACACCGGCCTACCCACAAACAGCACGGTCCTGCTGGCTAGTGCCAGGTTGGCTGACCAATGTCTTCAATGCTACTGATGTGTCATGCAGCGGTGGACGAAGTATTCAGATCCTTTACTTAAGTAAAAAGTACTAATACCGCATTGTGAAATTAAAAGCCCTGAATTCAAAACCATACTTAAGTAACTAAAGGTAAGTATTATAAAGAAAATGTACTTAAAGTATCAAAAGTAAAAGTGCTCATTGTGCAGTACAATGGTCCTTATCAGTGTTTTACTATTATATATGATGTTTCTGGATTAATATTACTGCTGCATTAATGTGCACGTTACATTTTACTGCTGTACATGCTCAAGATTTATCTAATTTTAACTACTTAATATACTGTTGAGTAGTTTAATCTACAGCAATGCATTGTATTGGAGATACATGGTTTTCACTGCACAGAAAAAGTATGAAAAATTGTAATCTGAAAAGTATTTAGTAACTTAAGCAGCCAGACAAATGAGGTGGACTAAATAGTACCATATTTGCCTCTCAGATGTAGTGGAGTAGAAGTATGATGATGCATTAAATGGAAAAAAGTACCTCAAATTTGTCATGTCATGTAGTTTGAAGAATAGACAAAATATTAATGTCTTTCATAGATGACCGAACATCATCAATCAAACTTCTTCAAATCGTGTTCACAGAGTCAGACTCGTTCAGGTGGTCCGACCGCGGCACCAGAAAACATCAGGTTCTTGATCAAACTAAAACTGCATGTCATGGTAAATGAACCAGCATGCTGGCATGGTTATTGTGATGAGCAACCAATGATTACAATGTACCATAATGAATTACAATATGCCTTAATGACAGTCATTAAGCAGAATACTAATTAAGCATAATATCCAGTTTTTATGTAAACAGGCAAGACTGCACCTGATTTATAATTAATGGGAAGCAAAGCAGTTTGGCTGCGGGCTATGACTCGGAAAAGCCGAAGAAGTTTTTTGTAAGACATAACTTAAAAATGTCTCCACATATCCGAGAAAATGCAGTAATAACTCTGGATATAGCAACAGGAGGTGGAGATTTCTCAGATACGTAACTGTGTGAGGGGCACAGAGATGAGCATGCAGACAGCGAGATGAACATACTGTAAACATGCCAAACCCAAGACATTCAGATGCTGTATATAAACATGTTGATATGCTTTAGTCTTTAGTTTGGCATGTCTGACACGCACATGCACATACACACATACAGCATGACTGGCATGTACCCGACATCAAGCTGAAACTGTTTGACTCTCCCCCAGTGCGTCAGGATTGCATCCAGAGTTTCCTACAGTGTTTTACTGCATCTCACCGGAGACAAAGAGCACCTCTGCTAACATCAGAAAGACTTTATTCACCTTTTATGAAAGAAAACCTTCATATTCAGAGGAAAAGAGCAGATGTGCAGCCCATTGCAAATCAATTGAAAGAAAAGATGAGATACATCAGGATCTGCAAACAATTTCCTGTGGAGAAGTATTTAGATCCTGTTCTTAAGTAAAAATAGCAATACTGTAATATAAAAACATTACAAGAGTAATATACTGCATTTAAAATGTCAAAAGTAAAAGTACCTATAATGCAAAAAAAAGTTGTATATTGTATATATTGTATTGTCTTTTTAATGATACATTAAAATGTAATTAGCAGTAATCTATCTATCTATCTATCTATCTATCTATCTATCTATCTATCTATCTATCTATCTATCTATCTATCTATCTATCTATCTATCTATCTATCTATCTATCTATGTTTTGTATGTACACTCTTAAAGTCATGTGTAAACACGTACAATACAGTTTTTTCCCATCTCCTGTCAGCCTTATCAACACCGCCTGACACTCTTCACACTCCACCTTTGCCTCTACTTGTCACATTGACATTGCCATAACTCTATGCGTTACATTAAGGCTCAGCTTGGATTTCCTTGTTATTTTACTGTATCACTGCCAACTGTACTGACAGCTGTACATTTTGTTCTGAAACAACAACAAAAAAAAACAGACTTTGTATATATATTTATATTGTTAGATTTTTAACTTTTTAATAGCTTATTTTTAGAAGATTTGTCATGCACCAACTTCACCAAAACAAATTCCTGGTATGTGTAAAATTGTACTTGGCAATAAAGCTTTTTCTGATTCAGATTTCTGGGGAATATTCCCCTTGTAGTGTTGTAGAGTTGTAGTGGAGCAGAAGTATAAAGTTGCATGAATCGGTACATGAAATACCTAATTTTTGTACTTAATTACAGTACTTGAGTCAGTGTTCTTAGTTATATTCCACTACTCCTGGTATCATAACACACACTGCCATCAGTATTCTTTGGACTCTCGGGTCATCAAGTATTAGAGGGTTTCCAAAGGTTTCGTGTTTTATAGGAAACATGGTGTGTTTTTCACCGTCTGTGTGTGTGTGTGTGTGTGTGCAGAAATTAGCTAGGGTCATCTTTTGTCACAGTTACGTCTTAATAAGAGTGCGTTCATGTCCTTTGAGCGTGATGATGAACAAACCTGTGTGTACTCCTCTGTGCCCGAATGCGTGTGTATGTGTGTTTGTGTTTGTGTGTGTGTGTTTGTGTGTTTACTGCTGTGAGGTCCAGCGGTGGCTGACTGATGCCTACCTTGGTCTAACACCATAGTTAACACAGTCGCTCTGGCTCCACAGTGGGTGGAGTCGCCAGACAACATAACTGGGCCCTGCAGCCCACTGTAATTAGCCTTATTGAAGCTGTCACTCAATAAGCCGCCCCGATCCGGTCGCAGAGCGGCCCGGTGCTAACATCAAGGAGAAGGTGCTAAGGGGCGAGGCCCTGGAGCCTCTGGCCGTGCGATGCTAAGAGCAGCTATCTGTTACTGCTTTAATAATACTCCTGACAGTCCCTTCTGTTTTCAGCTATTCTTCCCCGCGCTAGCTTCTCTCATCCCTTCTCTTCAAGCTCTTGGAGATGTGTTTTGACAAAATGATTGTTCGTTGGCATGACGTGATGTAACGAGGGACACATGTTGCCGGCGAGGAGGAAGAACATGAACGTAACATCAAAGAGAGGAAAATCAGATCTCAGACAGGACCCAAATGTAGAGCGAAATAGGACTTTTAAATATGTTTATGTATCTCAATGAAGATGTTTTCAATTGGGGGAAATGTAGAGCTCAGATATGAGGGCACGCTTGAGTGTGGGTTTGATAGAATAATAAAGTCCACGTGAAATAAAACATGCTGTGTCTAATAGGCTCATACCCTCAGAGATTTCTGTTGCTCCTCTTAAACTCACAAGTGGCTTTCCTCTCCGTTACTGTGGCTCTGGCATCTGTTTATTAATGCTCCATGTCAGAGAAGAACAAAATGCTCAGTAATTTTCTCAAACAAGCACACACCCACGCTAAACAAAAGGCCGTACACACACCCAAACACACACTCTGCTAGTTGAGATTTTCATTCACTGTTTCATGAATTGAGTTGAGTTACTGTTTTCACACGAGGCCCAAACAGCAAAGTTTAAACTGTGTCCAAATATCCCGAGGCTGCTATGGATGCTACACCGGCGCTTTATTTTGATTGTAACCTCGCGATATCCAGCAGACATAACAAACTGTGTGTAACATCGTCAGTGCAAACACATGCTGTTTATGCTGCAACAGCTGTTCAGGAACATTTAAAAATTTTGCATTATCTTAAGTCACATTAAGTGAATTTTCACTTGCAATCTGACATCTGAGATTTCTGAAGATGTTCCTTCATTAATTTAAGTACATCCTGAGTGTCTCTCAGCTATATTTATCATGTAACATCATTTTATCTGGCAGTTTATAGAGCCCTTGCTCATAGACTGTTGTTGACCTTTCTTGCAAAACACTCACTTAAACACGCCTTAATGTTCTTCTTCACTGGATGTGCAGACTTTGTTTTCACACTCATCTGCTGACGAGGGAAAGTTTCTCTGTGATCACTAATATCAGTTTAAGATGTATATGATTTGTGACATCACAAGTTGGAGCCAGTCATGATCCAATGTGCAATGTTTGCACAGGTGTGATGTGGACTCTTTAAACCTTCAGTGCACGAACACTGAGAATGGACTTTTTTTTTGTAAAGCAGGGAGAAGGAGTAGATTTTAACTGGATAATTTTACGTTTTGTAGAAAAGCCATATTCAGTTTTTTCTAGAATTCACTGATGTTGCTCCATTCCTGGTCCATGAAAGTCTTGGGCAGGGCTTTCTGTCACTGAGTTGCAGTATCTTTTATTTGATCCACATTTCAGATTTGTCAGAGAAAAAAGACACGGTGAGGGAAACTTTGATTCTTACACTGACACAACTTTGCTGTGCACTGGAAGAGCTGCACAACTACAAATGTTTTCTTTATGGAGACTTACATTGAATTAGCAGTATCTCAGGACGGCTAAGCAAATATACATGAAGCTTCAATGACATGCTGTGTTGTGCATGAATGACTCCAGAGTCATTCCCAGCCAAAGCTCTTGTATAGACCACTTAGTGTTAAGCAAAGTAGCCTACTCGCATGCTGCTAAAGGCAGTAAAACAGCTTTGTTACAAAAGCCGGAGGTATTTGTGGCCTTAATTACATTCATTTTACTCTTGGCATTTTGCTGCTAAAACCCTTAGCTTAGGAATTTTCATTCCCTTTGTACAGCATTGTAATGAACACAAACCCATAATTGTTTCTCACCCATAGGCACTAACTGGGCTTTTTAATTTTCCATTGCTTGCTGAGTAGGTGTGCCAAGTTTTCTTCAGGTAATGTTGAAACTCTGACTCATAGGGGTGCAGGCTGTGAGAGCCGGGCCAGCTCTGAATGGAGGTAAATATATACTATATTCATCAACGCTTCCTGGGATTTGTTACAAGCTGACTCTTCCCAATGAACCTTTTTAGCAGAGCACAAGTGGATCGCATACCCTGCTTTTTGTCATTAGAATCACTGTTTAATTATGTCTTACTTAACAGCATCATTGTGCTTTGTCCAAGGAAAGCAATCACTCAAGAGTAATTAAAGGCTAAGCTCAAACTCTGAAACAGCCACATCCATCACAGCTGCACTTTAATGGTGAAAATACTGTGTTGGTCTTGTAATTATTGCTTTAGTATTGTCACAAAAGACACACAGAGCAATATCTTATGTGGAATGTAAGTGAAGGGAAAATCAGCCTTACTGGCAGCGGGCAGGATAAAGGTTGAGAAGAAAATACACCATGAGCAGAGAAAGTGGCCTGTTGGCACGAAAGGAGCATTATTACCTTGTTGCTTAATGCTGAGTCACTCCTTGACAATTCAGGATGATTAGCCACATGTATCACCACACTCAAACCGACATCACTGCTGGATGTCTCACAGCTTTTGTGACAGCAATTACAAACAAGTATTAATTTAAGTAATCATTCACATCTTGAGTTGAGTTACGCAACAAAGCTAGATCACAGCGGTTTTTAACTGGATATGAAAAACAGCACAAGAAATGTACATATCATCTGTGTTAGTCCTCGAAAGGTTTTACAGATTTATTGCAGCTAAGCGCAGCTCAGTCTGCATGTCGAAGTGAAATCCCAGCAGAAAAGGGAACTCATACATGTTGTTGTTTTTATCAGGCATGCTTAAAAATGTTGAGCAACCTTCTCTGTAAGTTATTACCACGTTTTCCAGCTCTTTAAATGCTCCATATAAACCTTCAGTACATGTTGGTGCGCCTGTTCTCGTCATAGCGGTTTAAACAGCTAAAGCTCATTCTTGCATGTAAAGCTTGTGCTGACTTTAAATCACTCTCATCACTGATGGATCTACGGCAGCACGTGGAAGTGTGGGAGGACTCGAGGTTACATGGAGTGCTTTTGTCAACACTGGCTGCATTCCTCACAGTGAACACTGGGGAGAGCCCGTCTGCTCGGCGTGAGCCCGGCTCTCTGCGCCCCTCCCCTCCAGGTGCAGCAGCAATCACTCGGCTCCACGTTGTGGTTTCATTTATTTGTTTTGACAAGATTATTAACTTACAAAGTTGCACCTTAAAAGCATGGGATCAGCTGGAAACAAACACAGGCAGCATCAGGAGAAATTAGTGCACCAGCAGTTGTCAGGAGGTGTTGTTGATAGATGTTCAAATCTCTTACCTCCTTCTGACCTCTTGTGTGTGAAAAGTTAAATCACTTTATTCAACTCGCGGGACAAAGATGATGCCAAAAGTTCTTCATCAAACTTTTACTGTATTCACAGTCATGCATTTTCTTTTCAAGGGCAAATGGAGACCATGCAAAGACAGAGCGTCGAACTGTCTGCCACATAATGAGCATCCCTTTTCTTATTTTACATGTGTGATTGCTCTGTTTGGGTGGTCCTGCCATCAGATTTCCTTATTTAGGTGTACAAACATGAGAAACGTTGGAAAATCTAATCAAGATACAAAGATAATGACGTGCTATGTACATAAACACACGCTTTACACAGTAGACATTCCCCAAACAAATTTCAAGTCTGCTTGAATCATGTATGGTTTCTGAGGCCCTGTGGGAAATCATCATCATCGTGGGCTGGATTCACGGCAGACGGCGTGATGGATTCAGATTGTGTCTGTTCTTGACAAATGGAAATGGATTACATGTCGAGAGCACACAGAAAACGGACGCACAAAAAAAGGCAGAGGCACTCGATCACACACAAACAGGACAATACACGTGCTGCATGCAGACCTGCACAAAAGCGTCAGTGTGCGCATGTGAGGGTAAAAACACACGGGCTCAAATCGGTAACAACTGTTTAGTTTCTGAGTCATCGCCATGTGAACAGTGTGACAGATTGCTGAAAGACAGGGTGGTGCAAATAAAACACTAATGACAATATAATGGCTCATTAGCTTATGATGTGGGCAGCATTGTGCGCATACAGACATGTGACTGTGCAAGTGTGTGTGTGTGTGAATGGAAGAAATGCCTGTCGTGTGAGTATGTTCCCAGGCTAACCTGACAAGGTGAGACTCTCTGGCACCAGCCTCTCAGTGCAGCCCCGGGGGGAGCCGTACAGCGCTGCAGCCCACAAACTGAGGTATGCACACGCACGCACGCACGCATGCACACACACACACACACACACACACACACACACACACACACACACACACACACACACACACACACACACACACACACACACACACACACACACAAGAAAAGGCAGAGGCTTTTCAGGTTGTTCTTTCTTTATATCTTGTCTCTTTTTTAGCACAGCTCCTGTCTAACCAGCAAAATGCCAATTACACGATGATAAAACACTGTGTAAGAACTTGTTTGACATACTGCGCATTACATGTTATTAATGCGTTATACTTTTTAAAGAAAGCTACATCCCTGCGCTGCAAAGATTCCCATAACCACAGTGTGTTACACTTACCACTCCAGTGAAAAGGTAACCTTCTGCTAGCTGTGGTGATGGGTAAGTTTCAGGGTCAGGTCTCTTCATGTGTTTGACATTATTAGCAGAGCTACCATGTAATCCAGACTCAATCCTCAGGCCAATGAGACTTTATTGGGGGTAAAGGGTGATGGTTATGGAAGCTATTAGACAATAATGGAATAAACTCCCCTCCTTTGACTGGTTCAGTCCCTGGAGGATTGTCCGTTTCCACTGAACTTTCTTATCGCTCTATTTCAACAGAATTGATGACGTACCTTCAAAGGTTCCGAGAGATCTCATTTAAATGATCATCTCTTAGCCTGATAATCCCTGTTTTGAGTCATGTTTTAAAGTATGGTGATCTCAGAAAGCGTTTTCCCAGGGTTAGATCACGGGGTTGAGTTGACGAGATATGATCAGTGACTGAACTATGGAAATGTTATACAATAACTTTTTAATTTTCTCTTTTGGTAAAAATGATTAAACTTCTCTGCTGTATTTAATCATAATTGCTGCATGTTTGTGGTGTAGTTCAAATAGAGAGCTCTGTGTGACTCACCGCAAGGAGAAGCAATCAAAAGTGATATGTCTCTCAGTCAACCATCACTGTTATAAATCACTCTGAAAAAGAACAAAAACACAACGCATTCCTGCTGAGTGTTCACACTTAAAAGGCCTGATTATAGCAACTCCTCTCTCTCTCTCTCTCTCTCTCTCTCTCTCTCTCTCTCTCTCTCTCTCTCTATATATATATATATATATATATATATATATATATATATATATATATATTTTCTGTGTTATTATCCATCATTAGCATCTGTTACACACTAAGTTGTTGCACTGATCATTGTCTTTGATGGGGCCATAATTACAGGGGAGGCTGCCAAAAAAGGTTTTGAAATGTCTGAGACAATATGGTCTGATGAAGACAAATTCGCTGCAGGTTGCCTCCACTTACTGGTGCCTGTCACTGTGCTTTTTAAAAAAGGAGAATGGTGCTTCAAAATACTGCAGACAGGCCAGCCTGCAGCCTCCACCTTGCATTGTGCAGTTAATCTGTTGCAACTCTGCTGATTCTTTATTCTGCTTCCAAGAGTGACATATTGTTTTTTAACTGTGGGAGAAAAAATAAGATGAGGAAAGCTGGAAATTTAAAATCTTACATTTATAGGCTACAAAAATGCAAAGAGCTGTCCTGTCTTTTCAAAATAAAATCCCAGGACACCGCACGTCTGTCCTTTAAACACTCATGCATCCTCAGAGCAGAAGAACAGAGGTAAGCAGCAGTCTTCAGTCTAACCTGTGTGGGTCCCTGGGAGCCTGCGGTGGGGCGTTCGGCTCTGTGAGAACGCGGCGCGGAGGCTAAGCCCCCTGTTCCACTGGAACGTGTTTTCCTTTCTCCATGTTTGGACACACAGCAGACAAGTGGAGGTTAGGACAACACTCCGCTAGGAGCCAAAAGACTTATCCGACAAGTAATTAGGAGCGGGGTCAAGTTGAGAGAACTAAGCCCTGTAATTCCCCCTCCAATGCCACGGGTGAGGTAAGGCCTGACTGGAGATCCTTTTCCTCCTGAGCACTGGCACAGAGAGAGGTAGGCCTGACAGAGAGATGAGTAAAACAGAGAGGACAGGGGATGAAAAAAAAATCACAATAAGGTCAATTTCTAGATTTTACTCATCAAAAACCTTTTTTCTTTCTTAAAGGGGATTTAAAATTCATCCATTTTTTGTCATTATACTAGAAAATATTTAGAAGGCATACAGTCTGGAAGGGCCAGTCAGTCAGATAAGATCAGACAGTGAAACAGCTATTATCAATAACATCCAAGTGATTTTTAAAAGCTAAATTTTTGTAATAACTTTTAGGCTGTATGTGCTTCAGTTCTACTTCAAACATTTAAACTGGGGTTGATTTCCTGCTCGGACCATAGAATCATACTTTTATAGTTTCTACCTCCCAGACAAACCATTGACTCTCAGCCACAAATGTAAGATACCAAATAAATGCTGATTCATGCCATTCATGCCACACGGTGAACATCTATGTTCAATTACATACACACATACAGTCTTACAACTGCATCACCTTCTCTCCTTACAGAGGAGGAGAGTGACTTCATGTACTATGCTACTTATTAGGATTTCAAAACCATAGATCGTCGTGTCTATGCTTTATTTTTTCTTCAAACCACAGAGTAGTATACAATGTATTTCCAAAATACTCAACTGCCTGTTGCACCAGTAAAATTCTTACATATCAATGCATCAGTGATAGTAATCTAGTAATAACACTCACAGGGGCCTTTTTCCTGCATTATGAGTACTTCAGCTTTGGATTCTATTGCCTACATTTAGCTGATGACGTGTACTTGTGCAGGGCTGTATTGCTACATTTACTTAAAGGATTTGAGTACTTCTTCTACTATTGTGTACATTTATCCAAAGGTATGAGTTATCTGTAGAATAAGATGCTTAATGTTCTAGGTAAAACAGCATATGAAGTACGATGGTTAAAGCTGCTGCATGCAATGTTAGAGTGCATCATTAAAATACACGTTCATATGAGTAACAATAACCCAGTGGTGTGATACATATATGAGCTCTGACAGAGGGCTTTCTGCATCATACGTTGTTTTTTCCTCACAATTTGAGCACATTTTACTGTTAATGTGTTAATATTTTTACTTAAATTAAACTTTAAATGAAGGACATTTACTTATTTAAACTGTACTCTTAAAAAAAGTCAATATCTAATTAGGTAAAGAAACAAAAACTGTTGAGATAAAGATGCAGTGACACAGCAGCTCTGAACTGAACTGAGCAGATATTTTAAGACCAGCCTCTTCAGCTGTGTGACAGACACGCAGTCATGTCCTGGATTGTATTCCTGCTTGTGAAAGGTGCATGTGAAATTGCCTGGTGATGAAAAATCTTATTTACATTTTTGGGCGAACCCTCCGTTTGATGGTGGCACTGCAGAATGCGTGGTCTGTCCTTGAGCCCAGCGCGTTCGTGTGAGCCCTGGCGAGAAAACACCCATAATGTTTTCATAGCCACAGTAGGCCCATGCTATTGACCTTCACCTCGGCTTTCATGTGGCCCAATCCTAAAGCAAACCTCAGAGCCCACAACATGTTCATAAATCAGTTGTACCGGGACAGATGCAGGGCTAATTGTCCAGTTTTGAAGCCACATAAAAAAACAAGCGTGGCAAAAAAAAGAAGATGTTCCTATGGATGTTTTGCCATTCAGTTTAGTCACTGTATGGGCTGTTATTTTGGTGCCAGTATTTTCTCTTCTCTCTGAGAACAATGCAGATTCCTCTCTGTAAATAAGGTTTTGTCGAATGCTGCGTTGAAATATAATTTTCAGACATGCTTTCATCTTTCAAGTTATCTGCTTCGCTCTTTTGGCTCTGTTACAAAATCCCTTTTATCCATTCAGACAAATCACAAAGCAGCTTCATGTCAGCAGATTGGAGATAATAATAATTGGACTTGGATTGGGTTTTGTTATTATTAAAATTAATAGCAGAAGATAAATGCAATGGGAAAGTTATGGAAAGTATGGAATGAGTCCTTTAAAACTCCAGTTAGAATACTTAGAAAAAATGTAAAGCTTTTGAGAGAGGAGCGAGCCCTGAAAGAAAAATGAAAGAAGTCCTAAGTATGACCGTCTATACATACCATGTGTTGTGAAGCAGGAACAGCTACATGTTAGCGAGCACTGGCCTCCGTATTTAGACATGCCTGCATGTTGTTTGTTGTCTTCACTTTGCGGCGGCGATGGAGGATGTCCTGGAGGGACAGATCAACCATCTCAGCGATGGATTAGACTGGACTCGGAGGCTCTGCAGGGAAACAGGGCGTTCATTAGAAAAATGGGAAGGAGACCTCTGTTTCATAAAGAGCCATTAGCGTTTAGTGATGAGACTAATGTGTGTGTTTAAAGTAAATTAGAAGGGGAGAGGCCATGCTTTAGGGGAGATGGTGATGAAAGGCTTGCATTAATGTAAATGGTGGAGGGACTGCTGTTTTCCATTTGAACTAACCGCTTCCCCTCTGCTCAATACACCAAACCGCACACACACATACACACACACACTACCTACTTAGATATACTGTATACTGTACATACTGACACACTCTCTCTCTCACATACACACACAAACACACACCACTCCTCCCTTTCAGCAGCCTACACATGTAAGTCATATACTAACCAGAGTAGGCCTGGCGCCCGGGGAGAGCAGCCTGGAATTGCCCCTAAGAAACCAAATCCACTTTATCAAACTGCCAGATGTCACTACCAATCGTCTTCCACTGGACGCTGCTTTCACCAGGCAGCAGCACAGAGACGCAGAGCCTGCTGGAGCCTGCTGGAGCCAGCGCGGTGACACCGACACAGAGCAACAATAAAGACTGAGTGAGATACGTCTGCACATTTTACACGCCTGCATGTGCATTACCTCTAACTTCTATTTGAAATGACACACCTGTGCACAATTTCACAATAAAAGACACTTTATTGCGCATTCTGAAACTCCATAGGCACTTTCGCACCTATACGTCAGTACATACACAGCCATGCACAATACATACACAGACACAGTTTTTTTTTTTTGTTTTTTTTAATCCTGGATCTGTTTTATTCATTCATTTTGTTTAACTTTTTTAGCTGCAAATTAGCTTCAACAAGACAATGTTTAATGTTTTGCCCCCTATATATGCTTATCTGTATAATGTATTATAATAACATTTTCTGCCCTATTGCACTTACAGTACTGCACAATTATAGTGTGTCCTTAACGTAAAGAGAAGAACATTAAACATTTTCAAACTTTTTTTTTTTGCATTGAACCAAAAAGATAATTTAGCTAAATCTCATAAGTGCCATTTCAATTTACCCGTTCACATACTGTAACGGCCCCATGCACCACTGGGATGTTGCTGTTGTAAATAAGGCATGCACAAAAATGAACTTTCCAAAATTATTCTTCATTACAACAGGGTCACGGTTACCGGAGATGCCAAGCTAAGCAAACACTTTTCAAAGTCCAACAGCTCCCTTGACGGCTCGAGTGCCCGCTCAGATTGAACAGGAAGTCAGTGGTAATTTGCCGTGAGTTCTGTCCAGCCTCAGAACTCCCAGACATTGTGTCGTCCAATTAGAGCAGAGTCGCGGGGTAACAGAGACGTAAAGCCAACGGGTCACAAAGTTGAAATGGATTCCTACCATCCCCAGACAGTTGTTGATTGAGTTCCTGGTAATCTGAATGCTGAAATCATTCTTTCCCTGTTGTCATTTTTTTGGTCATGAGCGTGTGCGCATGTGTTTTACATAAATGAGCCGGCCTCATGAATCTAAAAAATCAACTTCAAATGGCACGGTCAGAGAGAGAACGGTAAATATCTTTTGAAAACAAAATACTGTATTACGGGTGCTTTGAGGAATGGAAATGGGAAATGGGGACATGCAATGTGAACAATATGGTTTGAATCAAGTCAACTTTATTTTGTCATGATTATGTAACTAATTACATTTCAGGCTTTTCCATTCTGAAAATGGATGTTGTCTTCAGTGGGAGAGAGGCATTTTAACGCATTTCCATGCCATAATTAATTAGTTCCACTTAATAGCTTGGAAAAGGCCCCTGATTGAACTAACAACATGCTATCATTTCTCCATCATGTCCAAGCACAATCAATTATTGATTGGTCTTTACAGAAGAATCACAGTGGTCAGTGTTGTTAGGGGACCACAAAGCTTCATTTTCATTTCAAAACACCGAATCTGTAATAGCAAAGACAAATTATTTCAGACATATTTTCTCAATTTAATTTTGAACTGATACCAGAATGCAAAAAAGTTTCATGTGAGCTTATTATTACGGTTTGCTTTTTTTTTTCCTGACTGGATTCTGACTGGAACAAAATGAAGCACGCAATTTCTTCCCATCTGTTTTGTACAAATAGACAAAATGTTGGAAATAGATGTCAGAGCAAAGGTCTCTACAGTAAGCTGCTGATGCTCTGAACAAAGCAGTTTCTCACCAGTTACTACAGTGACGTTGTGCAGGGAGAAATAAACAACCAAACTCTGTATTCATCCACTGTGTTTCTGCTTCCTCTGTGCACTGAAGGAACAGCTAAACATTTTGGGAAATATGTCCTGTGTGTACTGTAAATATGAAGCTTAGCACAAAGACAAAAAAGCAAGCCTGGCTCTTTCAGAGGTGACAAAATCTGCCAACTGTGTCAGTGTCATCACAGTGAGCTTTCCAGGAAACCAGTAGAGATCCCAGAGAGCCACTGCACCCAGCCAAGAAATCCTCCTGCACATGACACGCTGAGCTGACAACACGTCATTTTTACATTCGTCTTATTTGGACGAAGCACACAAGATACAGCGTGTTAATCAGTGAGCTTTCAACATGCTTTAAAGGTGTCACCTTTGCTCAGAGCCAGGCTAGCTGTTTCCCCTTCCTCAGTCTTTATGCTATGCTAAGCTAAGCGACTAGCTTCACAGTACAGTCATGAGACTGGTGTAAATGTTCTCAGTTAACAGAGAGCAAGAACGTGTATAAGCATATTACCCAAAATGTTGAAGTTTTCCTTTAAGAAAACTCACCCACGCTTAACTCATGTACTTTCTTACCCTTGTATTTTCACAAACACACACAAACACAGTCCTCAGTCTGTTCACACACCAACAGTGAACTTTTGCAATTTTCCCATCACACACAGGAAGTGGTTTTTCAGCCATCACCATTCCCAAGTTGCCATGGGTAACATGGCGTTTCCTCACCACCTCTTCACCGTCTTCATCTTTACCCCCTTTCTCTCCCTTGTTTGTTTGTTTCCCTGATGTTTTTATTTAAGGCATCAAAAGACACCCCCCACCCGCTCCCTCCCTCATGACATCCCCCCCAAGCCCCAGAGTAGTCAGGATGATTTGTAAACTTCAAACGACTAAGAGCCCCTGCCTGGTCTCCTCTGCTCATTTAGGTAATTCAATAAGCCAGGGGGAACAAGCGCAGCGGCGCACTGCTTCCCCCTCCTGCCCTCTGTGCCCTCACTCTTCCGACTGAAGCCTCTGTGGGCTATCTGCAACAAATGACAGTCTGCAGTGGTAGGAGCTTCCGCAAAGAAAAGATCCACTGTGCAGAGATGCCTGTGATATTTTAACCACTAACACATGGTATTTTTTAAAACTAAGGGTAGTCCCTATTCCTTGCTGTCCCATATGATGACTTTCCAATTAACTGAATCAAAATTTCTAACAGTTTTTCTAAACTTCTGCAAATCATTGTTTAAAAATGTGCATTTTTCCATCCACAGAAGAGTTCATGTGCAAGATCTGAGGCTTCCTTTTCCCTTTCAGCGCTGCCACTGACCCATGAATGTGAATGAGGCCTTCTTGATTAACTCTGATATTAATGTGTGCGTTTGATCTGATAAACTCAGAACAGACAGTGGTTTGACAGAGACACCCTGGGGAACCCCTCTCTGCAGCTGCCACATCTTTACCGCTTCATTGTAAATGCTTTATCAGTGAGGTCATGTGACAAGTCACAGCGTTAGCCAGTCTATCACTGTTTGGCCCCCAATTGGCATGATGGGGGTGATAGAGTGGAAGAGGTGGGGTATGAGGAAAGGGAGCAGTTAATAATATCCGCCTCCCTCCCAGCTTGTCGAGACAGAGGTGGCGGCAGGTCTGAGTAGGCATCGCCACAATGGCCCAGACCCATAAATGCTGGAAGAGCATAAATCTCTATCTTTATCAAAACCACACAGAGACATTGTTGGCCACTCCCCACTGTGGCTGCCTTTACCCACCAAATCTGCATCTGATAACCCCCCCCCCCCAACCCCACTGCACCACATCAGGCACAGCTAATGATGCCACACAAAACCTGGTAGGAGAGTGAAGTGCTGCTGACACTGGCACCACAGTCCACAAGATAACGACTTGACATTGCAAGACTTGTTGCAACTCATGTTGAAATATAAATCAATGAGTCTTTGTACTGCCATAAATCAGCTTTTATTGTAAATAGCAATTACAGACAACACCCGTGAAAGAAGGCAGTTTGTGTTTCATCTGCTCGGGTCTACTCTGCATATGAATTCATTTTCACGAGCCAAAATGCAACTTTAAGAGCAAACTCTCAGCACTTTAAACAAAGTGAAAAGTTACGTCTTGACAGCCACAAGAAGTGAAAAGGAGAAGCAGAGCATCCTGTTCCCCAGGCCTGCAGCGTCTCCCTCTCCCTGCCTGCATGAGCCCACCCCCAAAAGAGGCAGTAAATGGTCCATTTTATCTCTTTTCTGTCAACCATGACTGCAAGAGCACCAGATAGTAATCTGGTGGGGGAAGAGTAAAAACAATTTAATTGCCCCACAATTTTTTTTTCTTCTTCTTCTTCTTTTTTTTTTACAGTCGTCCAAAAACCTTTCAAAGCTAACTATGATTGGGATGAAATTGCAGAGCCTCTTCCGCAGGAAGGAAAAGCTGACTAATCACCTCGTCATTAATGCTGGAGCTCATCAGGGCCATGCCGCCTGCTGGCACTGCCCACATGGTCATGCTGACTGCTGCTGTCAGAGCGAGGTTGGCGGGTGATTTGCTCTGAAGCAAAAAAACAGCTCACAGAGAATATTTGGATTGCGCTGTTCAAATATTTGGAGCGCCCTGACACGGCTGCCGCCATCCAGAGCTGGCAAGGCAGAGCCTGCCTGTAATTGATTTAATTATCAGTAATTACCCAACTGTTTTTGTGTACGCTCTGTAGTGCTGGGCTGGGGAGGAGATGGGGGGGATCTGAGTTAATGATGTGTTTCCATCTTATTTAATGCTGTGGTCCTGTCTGGTTAAAGCGCAGGCATACAGACACATGTAGATGTAATTTTGTGGAGGCTGACACAGATCGACGCTGAGGGTGGCAGTCTGACATGAGACGAAATGAGTGAAAGGTGAATTAATTTGCTGAGCTGTAGAGAAATGAAATACGAGGTGTTACTGTGGGTTCACGAAGGTTCAAAACCCAGCAACCTTTGAACTCTTTCTAAACAGCAAATAATAAAGCAGAACATGAGGATATGACTCGTAAAAATTCAGTGATTCGGCATTTTCATAGCTACACAACAAATCCAGTGTGTGTGTGTGTGTGTGTGTGTGTGTGTGTGTGTGTGTCTGTGTGTGTGTGTGTGTGTGTGTGTGTGTGTGTGTGTGTTGCACATGAGCTCCTGCATAATATGCGTCTGGGAGCGAGGGTGGGGGGAGCTGTTAAAAGTCTTGAGTTCTAGCCTGTAAATGTCATGTTTGGTCGAAGATTTCCGTTTTTGCCTTCTAATTGGTGTCGGGGGATTTTGGTTTTTAAAAGGGGAAGGTGAAAAAAACAGCGAGTGGGGAAAGCAGGGAGGGGGGAAATAAGCCCACAGAACTGCAGAGTTGCACTGAACCCAAACTGGGTTTTAATGGTTGCTACTCCAGGAGAGCATGGCTCGGGTCATTAAGACGGGAAAATGGGGTCGCGCAAGAAAAATAATCCCCCGCTTTTATTTGACAGCACGAGAAAAATATTGTGTCAACACATAAAAGAGGTTACTGGTGATCATAAAGTACATTCACTGTTCAAAAAGTGTGGAGGGGGAGGTGGTGCTGAGTTGACGACTTCAATACGGGAGTAAAAAGTTTCTGAAGTTGTGGCAGGTTTTGCAGAAGGTGGGATCCTCAAACATCTTCATCTTTTCATCTGGAGTTTGTAGAAGAGGAACTCCTCAGTGGGCTTTATTTTCCATTTAGCAGAGGTACCTCTTCTGGTGGAGCTTCAAAGCAGAGGTGAGATGTTGTCATTGTTGATGCATATAAATCTGTAAGCATTTCTCTTTCACACACTGTGTTTCATCTGCAACCACCCTCCAGCCCCCCAGCATCCCCACGTCTCCTCTCCTCCCCCCGGTCTTGGTCTCGACAGCGAGTGGGTTACTCTACTGTTTACAATATTTCCAATTCCCTCTCAAGTGTTTGGCTTGGCAGGTTGTCCGGCCTTTTCCCTAGCAATTACAGGCTTGCGGGGTTTCTCAAATGGGGCTTTTGAAGAAATAACACTTTTCTCCCCGAGCTCAGGGGAAAAAACAGAGACATTTGGCCAGCAGCTCATACAGTCAATCACACAGACCGAGCTCAAGCTCTGTCTGACGCACTTGGCTACTAAAATATCCTCATACCTTGTGTGTGTGGAAGCATACAGATGCACACACACACTTTTCAGTGCTCAGTTTAGAGTCACTCAGAAACTTGCTGTCACTAATGCGCTGTGATGGAATATGAAGATTTGATGCCAAAACTGCTAACTGTTTTAATTCAGTGAGCAAGCATTACACATGTAGGAGCAGCCCAGGATTAAATTAGAGGATGTAGGAGGTAGTGATAAAGTAATGCATGTCCTGAATAATGACACTATCAGTCTAATATACTGAGCATATTGCATTGATGGACAGCTGTTTGTCATGTTGTTCACCAAAATGTGGAACTATGTCTTTTCACTCTACTTACAGATGAAAGAAGACCAATGCCTCTTTTCCCCTGCATGGAACGGGCCGACTCGACTCATCTCTACTGGTCCTTTTTGGTTTTCCATTGTCAAACGTTGTTGTTAGTACCTGGTACCAGGTACCTTTTTGGCATCACATCTGTTGAGGTTGCGAATGAGCTGAGCCAATACTAAACGGTGGAGTGAAAACACAGCGGATGGTTGTTTGGTCACGAAGAATCGTCCCTGGAATTGTCACTTGCATGACACGGACATCCTGCACATCAACTCCAAATTGCTACCGCAATTTTTTTTTCACTTGACCCAGATTTTAAAAAGTGGCAGCCAACATTGTGGTGCATTGGCAAAGTGCAGACATTCCTCTATTTGGTTGCAGATGAAAGAATCTCAGAAGGAGAGAACTTCCTCCATTTTTGCTGTGCATTTGTGTCGCGTTGAAGATGACACCACAGCAGTTTCACGCAGCTAAGAATCTAACCCACGTTCAGAGAGAACTATATGTAGTGGAAGACACAATGCAGAAATGATTGGTATCAAAAATACAGAGTGCAGCAGAGCCGTACCACAACCACACCATGCAAACATGGCATAAGAATCTACAGCCATGTTGGCTATCCTGTGAGACTTTACTTGACTTATATACTGACATCAGTTTGCTAACATGCTCACAATGAAAATACTAACATGATAATGTTAAGAAGGTATAACGTTACTATTATGTAACGTTTACCATGTTAACAATCTTAGCTTGGTGAGTTAGCATGCTTATTGCAAATTAGCCATGAACACAAAGTGAACCTGAGGTTTGAGTATTGCACAAATTCAAATTGACCTGATGGTGGTGCTACATGAAAAAATGAATAAAAGTGATTACAAATACAACACACCAACCAACAGATGACAGAAATCCCTTTGAAATCCACAGAAATCCCCTGAATAAACACTAGTGTTTCCCCTATCACAGTTTTGATGTGTTCCTTTGTACTGACTCAAAGCAAGCTGACGATGGAGGCTCCATGTCTCCTGTTTTAAGAAAGTACAGATGAGAGAAAATGGAGCATGGGAGGAGGAGGAGGAGGAGATGAGAGCTTAGAGATAGATGATGATAGTTTATTTGTCCGTAATTAGCTAAGATCAACTTCTTCTGCTTTATCTCCCTGTACACAACAAAATGAGATATCGCATGTGAGGCTTTCAATGAGAGAGAAAGAAGAAGGAAGGACGGAAGGCAGACAGACGTGAAGACAGACTGAGAGGACGTGTTCATGTGTGAGTGAGGATGAGAGTTCAGCAGAGAACATTCTGAGGACATAAGTCATTGTCCCATTCTGATAATTACAATAAACATAATTGCACAATTGCTCTGCTAAATTTTCTCTGTGAAGATTATGATGCCGAGTTCAGATGAAAGGCTCAATAACATCAACATAGTTGGCCTTGCATTGTCAGAGGGTGGAGGGAGGGGTGGGGGGGTGGTGGGTTAAAGGAGAGGGGGGGGGGGGGGGGTCTTGAGTTCCTTGCCCCGAGGCTAAGAATCTCCCCTCCCTCTGCTCTTCCACCTCCCCTCGCCCTTCCACCCACACAAGGGAGTTAAAAATCCCATTTACCCTGACTGGAGCCAGGAGTTGGCTTGAAAAGGCCGGGGACAAAAAGCGATTTTCCACGGAACAAAACCATTACAATGGTCCTGCTTTGATCTGCACCCCCCTCCACTCTCCACTCCTACCAGTGCCAATTGAACTTTGTCACCATGCAACTGTCATCTGCGAAGGGAAAGCCCTTCTACTCTGAATGAAGCGGTCCACAGCAATTTACTCCAGACAGCGCTTTGAAGTGTCAGGGAGAAGTCCAGCTCCTCGACGGCACTTTTTGGACCGATCACCCTGTCTTCTCTCCTTCTCTCGTTCCCTTTTTTTGTCTTGCCAATTTCAAATGGCCAGCAGGACAGTGTGGACAGTCCGGCAGGGCAGCCAAATAAGAGAGAGAGAACATTAAACGTCCAGCATCTTTGCTTTCTCTCTCTGTCTTCCCCTCCCTCCCTCTCGTCTAAGTAACAGAGGCATGCAGCGCTGGCATGTGGATAATCAGCCATGGGGCCCCGCGACATCAAAAGCTTGGAGAGCCCCTAAGAATACAAATGTGAGGCCTAATGGTACACTTCATTAATGTCCTCCCCATCAAAGGCCACTTTACTGACTTGGGAGATTGACTAATTTACACATTGTGGGAAATTGCTCCCAGCCATGCGTAAAACTGCCAAGCATTTATATAGAGAGTCAGAGAGGGAGGTGGGGGGAGGTAAGTGGAAGGGACAGCCTCTGTTCTTTTCTCGAGTGCTTTCTTCAACTGTTGGAAGTGGCTGAAGGCCAAGCCACATTATCACACATAGGAACACCAGGGAGTGCACGCCTTTGTGTCTCATAAGGATTATTACTTTAGGCATTTCAGTGCTCTATTGCTTTTCCTCCCCTCCTTCTCTGTCTCATCCTCTCCTCTTCCCTCCCTGCTGAATCCACCTTTGTTCCCCCAGCTTTCACTTTAAAGGAATAGTTCAATATTTTAGGAAATACCTTTTTTTTTTCAGAATGAGATGATAATAAGATATTAATCTCATGTTTATGTATTCAGTACAGAGTAGGAGCAAAACCGTTGGAACAGCTCTGGGCTGTTCCAACGGTTTTGCGGTTGGTGTTGGTCACAGTCGGAACTGCAGCTCACGTGGTGTCCATAAACACAGAAAGACTTTTATCCGTGCAAACTGCATGAATTAGAGACTCGCTAAGTTATTAATTTACGAAACACAATAAAACATTCTCAGTAAATTTTTGTAGCACTTAATGTGTCTGCAGAGCTGGCAGGAAGTCTCCTGGTTCCACTGGTGAGCAACCTTCATTGGAAAGAATGGGGGCTGGGGGGGGGTTGTCAGTAATTGTATCAGGGTGGCCATGGCTACTCCTGGCCCCTTGTTGGCGTCGTCCCTGGTTGGAACTATTTCTTATCCGTCCACCAAGTACTTTTGTGCAGTGTGTCGAGTGCAGGCTGTTAGATTTGGTCAGTGAGCACAGGTTTTGGTCTAGCTTTCTGCACAGGCTTGAGTGTACCAAACCTGGCTCCAGGGTGCTGTGCACAGTCACTGCGTCCCATTGTTGCTGGCCAACAAATAGTTACAGCATGTAACTCCCCCTAAAACCACAAACTGCCATTGTTACATTTCTGTTTATGTACAACTTTGCTGTTTTGGTTCATTCTCACCACTTTCGTAATGTTGTTTTCCAGCCCCAGCAGGCAGCTTTCAGCAAAAGCCCTGATAAAGCCACAGTGCACGGCATGCCCAGCATCAAACATCAGACACAGTTAGCGACTAGCTGGTGAACATAGTGGAGCCAGAAATTCTCCTTAGAAGTTGGTGGAAACCAAAAACAGAACTAAAAGGTGAGTGAACATTGGACTAACATTAATCAAGCGGGCACAAAAATGACCCCATATTAATGCTTATCTTAATCCGTATTTGATGGATGTGTAAATAGGCAGCTGTTTGCTAATATGTTTACTGTATCAGCTTGTAAGTCAGTGTTGTGATTGCACCTTTTTTCTGCTTTGATATTGATTCATCTCGCTTTCCAATAAAAGCAAATGAGCGTAATGCTCTTTATACTGAAAGCATTACTTTAAAGCATATACAAATCTGCCACAATCTTTCACTTTGCACCGACACGTTTATATACATTTTTCACAATCACACACATCATCTACACGCACAAACTCATATTACTGTCATCGCCAGTTATTACAAGTTGGAGCCGTGTGCCGACCAGCATGTTTTACAACCACGTTAACCATGCTACGGGGACTTAAGTGACTGCTTGAGGTATTTTTTGTAGCTGTCTTACACGCATGTAGTGAACATGCACCGTGTGTGTGTGTGTGTGTGTGTGTGTGTGTGTGTGTGTGTGTGTGTGTGTGTGTATGTGCGTGTTTGAGGGCGCTTGAGGGAGTTAACGCCTGCTTTGGGCCGTGACACCTGCGATACAGAGCGAGTCTTTCAGCAGGCAAATTATATGGCTTTAATTTGTCTCCTTGAAACAGTGTAGCCGGCCGCAGACACTGATGCCAAGTGCTGCTCGACTGTAGCATTGAGGAGAATGTTAAAAGTGTGTTGAGTGTCTGTATATGTAAGCACTGCCTTGACATAAGTAAATACACTGGCTTGGGTGGAACACCTGTTTATGTTGGAGACTGGGGGAGCTGACAGATATTATAAAGGAGTTTTCAATGTTTTCCATGTAGCCAGAAAGTAGCAATGAAACTTTTTCAAGGAGTTGCACTGGCAAAAGTGCTGTGCCACTGGACTGGGGTTTGCTGGCAGGAGGGCAAAGCCTAATGTGTCTCGTTTGCAATCTGGACAGAGTTTCGTGGTTGGCCCAGCCTGCAGTAGTACACACTTCAGTCATTGGCTGGTCAACAGAGGCGATTTGAATATCGTGACTAATTCGGCCAATTAAACTGTCAAAGGCTTTTTTTCAATGGGCCTTTTTCTCAGGCTGCTCATCCATAATGCTCTCCTCTGTTACCCCGCGGTTTGACTTTAACTCTCTCTATTCACAGTGAAGTGGCGCAATGAGCTAGATCACAGAGTATGTAAAAGCATAGCCAGAGGCAGTACTGAGCCAAGCCACAGATGAGGGGGGACCTTTACAAATTGAACAATGAGGTCAGTATAAACAGTTTGAGACACTGTTATTTGGCTGCTTTCAAATCAGAAGCGGTCAGGGTGGTCAAAACAAAATTTACTGGAATTATATGGAAGTCTTGAAACACAGTTTACTATTTATGAGTACAAAGAGAAGCTCGTATCATCTTTAGTGTGACAGGCACGTCCCCACTAGTATGCAGTATGTATATATGTGACTTTGGGCTCATTTCAATCCGCTGAAACTGATATTATTTTGATACACTTAAACACAGAGCATGTAGTAGACAGACAGAGAGGCAGGCATACTGGATTTCATTCAGTAACAGCCACACTCCAACGCTTCACTGCTGTCGCTGCTTTCTGTTGAAAAACACAAGTAATTCAGGTACTCAACTATTTGCAGCCCAGACTGCAGGCTAAAAGAACTAGTTTGTATGATGTATCGTCTGACCACGTCAAAAGGCAAAACAGGCGTGATCAGATGGTTTCAGATGCTGATCTTACACACAATTCAACTGAAGTGCACAGTGGGCCTTAGGTTGTGTTCAGACACAAAAGAGCACTGTCTGAAAAATGTGGCCTCTTCATTCGTTTCAGTGAATAAATGTAAACAGAAATGGCTCAAATTTTGAGCAATGACCAATCAAACATATGCAAGGGCACATTCCTGATAGATGACTTTGTAATGTAGATGGAGTAAATCTGCGGTTTCCCTACAGATCATTGTGATGCAGGATAAAAGGAGTCTGACATCTGATCAACCTTCAGACTTCATGGATCTGTTTTGAAAACAAGACCTGGATCATATTCTTTTACCTCATTGGTAGCTAAAACAAAATACCCCTTAGTTTGAAGGTTGAAGGCGTAAGGATTATTTAGTATCACAAAGCAATAAGATTCTAAATTAAAGTGAAAATGCAGACAAGACAAATCAAAGTTACCATGACGTCCATACACGCCCATGTAATGTCATGTGTTGAGAGTGTATTTATACATTTTCGTGCAGTCTATTTCCAACATGGATGTCTTCTCTCAACAGAATGGCACCAACATGGGACTCATTGTATAACCTTGCAAAACTTGTTTTATTGTTGGCTTCAAACTACCCTGCAATTAGAATATTCTATGGTCCAAAACAAACAAGCACAGAGTACACGCTGTCGAGCACAAAGCTGAAGGTGGTTATGACCAAGTTTAAAGTGATGAGGGTGAATAATTGTGGGAAAGTCAGCACACGTTCTGTCGGTTGTACATGACACTGGTTTGTACATGTGGATTTGAGTCATTGTATCAATATGATTCAATTTGCTCAAGATTGTTTTCATTGTTATCATAACTGAAGCACAAGCAAACTGTTACAAAGATTGTCTGAGACGCGGCAGCAATGGCTGAATGATGGAGACATTTTGGGAGACTGAGGGGAGACTTGACATCAATAGACTAGAGTCAGGTCTCGTGAACCTCAAAGGGAGCGCTTGAATTCACCTTTTGTCCGTCCCTAAACGAGACGCTGGGGAGACCGCGCCAATCTAGTCCGCAGATCTCAAAGAGAGGGAGAGCCACACTTGGATTTAAGTAATGCGGTGCTCCTTGTTGAACAAATTCACCATTGTGACTCGTTAGCCTGATACTATCCACATACCTGCTTTTGGGGAATGCATGTGAAAAGGCGGTCTGGAGTCTCTGCCAAGAGGAGGGATGGAGTGGTGAGGAAAGAGGAGGGGCTCTACTTAATGGGTCACAAATTCACATTGAGAGGAGCCACATCTGCATTTTATCAGCAGGGCCCAGATAGTGTTACAGGGGACGATTGTCTGCAGATTGGCCATCGGGCCTTTTAAAGTGGTAAATTGTTGAGCAAAAGCAGAGCTGCACATGGGGTGACGTAGCATGTAGCCGCCTGCCACTCACAGAACCTGCCAGGCTAACTCTATTTAAAAAGGCTTGATGAGGGTCCGCTGAACATTGTTCATCTAATTAATAAACCTTTCTCTCTTTGTGCTGCTGTTGCAAAGGCTGTGTGTGAGAGCATGTGTGTTTAGTGAGCTAATTTTGTGTAGGCGTTGGAGCAGCTCAGATTGAAGTCAACTTCAAACCATTTCAGTAGGCCTTGGTTCAAGCTACTTTTTATTTACACGCCCAGACATCAAAAGCATCAGCGGTGATTTGGCAAAAAGCCGTTATCGGCTCAGACATGGTCCCTTCCCATGGCTGACCCAGAACATCCTCTGACACATCTTCTCTACAGGGAGCTGTGGACGTGGGGGCCAGTGTGGTCTGACAGAGAAACAAGTCCCGCGAGGCAGACAGAGTCCCTGCAGGGACCTCTTGTCTCTTCCCTCTGCTTCATTACCATCTTCCCCTTCTGTCTCCCCTTTCATCTGCAGTCTATCGCTGGCTCCGAGCCGCTCGCATCCGGGAATATGGTGAATAGGGGTGGGAGGCTATAGACGGAGCGGGAGCGGATATGGGAAAAGGCAGAATAAACATTACAAAGAAAGGGGATTTTCATTTCAGTTTTAAAGCCCCCTCTTTAACAATGAGAGTGGACACAAAAATAGAAAAAGAAGCAAAGGCTGGCCGTGGGATGAAAGATTTCTCTTCTCTATTACAGCCCAGGTGGTTTTAAGTGATTCATTTTTCTGTTCATATGAACTATTGACTGAACTAGTGACAGGGTCAACTGGAAACTGGACTTCATCATATATGGAACATGTAATTAAACATGACAGGCCAATGGCATTTTAGTGGAATAAATGAAGTGCAGAAATAGAAAATTTATAAACAGGGATAAAAGCATGAAGGGTAATATGGATCATATCAGTAACAAGCACGATAGCGTGGATGCTGCTGGAGCTGATTTTCACGTTTCTGATTATATATCGCTCATTATAACTTCTGCAGTTGCAAAAAAGTTTGCCATTGATCCTGCTTTTATTATTGCCGTTTATCTTTGCTCTGACAGAGATTTTGATAGTCCCCCTGTATAACAACAAAACCCACCGAAAGAATAAGTCACATTGCCCAGTTGTGCAGAATCCGCTCCACAAAAGAGAGAAGGGAAAGTTATTCCTCAAAGCGGCAAAGACCAACAAAGATGTTCTGCTGATCTCTTCGCTTTATCTTAATTGTCTGAGTAAATGGGAGGGAGACCCATTCCAGTTTATGATCACCTATTTGCCCTCTAATGGTGTTTATGAAAAGGACGGGAATAAACAAATTAGGGCAGATGGACAGGATAAGGCACATGAGCGCGCGAGCACACACACACACACACACACACACACACACACACACACACACACACCATTTCAATTCAAATTTAGACGTAATTGGCTAATTTGAGTTTTAATGTTAATGGCACACTACACACGGAAAGCAAAATGTCCAACAGTTCTATCTATTAGATATGTCAACATACACAATATAGACTATCAGCATTTGCCAGATGCTGACAGAAAAGCCCTGCCACTGGAAACTAACTCCAAGAAGTTTTTCATTCAGACATAGGCCTGACAGTGAATGAATGAAATCTTTAGCGATGTATCATTACTGCTGATAAAATTCATAAATTCATGCTGAAGCTAGCCAGCTAACCTAAGGTACACATGGTTCCCAGGGAGTTACAAAGGATAGGCTGATATTATATATTAATGTTAGCTTAATATCCAAACATAAACATTAAAAATGAAATTAGCTGATGCATTGTTGGGTATAACATAGTGACCGACAAATAGTAGGCCTCTTCGTAACGTTAAAATAAAAACTGTACCATCAATTTGCTAGGTGATGTTTAGCCTACGAACATTGATATGATGTTTTTTCTGCCTTTCTCAACAAGCACACATGGTGTTAGTTACCACATTCACCGCATTAAATATTTAGCAGGAGCTAGCTGACGTTTGCCGTAACTATACCAACTAACAAAGTCATAGAGCAACACTGAGACTGCACATGGGACAAAGTAATGGCTAACAATCTTGTTTCCCAGCTGCTTTGCTGCCTGCGTGGCTGCTGGAAATTATAGTACAAGCTATTTTCATGGCTAGCCACATAAATATTGCACCAATCAAATTACCAATACATTGTCAGTCACATCCAAAAATTCATGTCCTTTTGAGAACACGAATGTAAGAGGTGCTATCATCGAAGAAGAAGAAAAAAAACCCCTTAAATTTGTCCTTTTTGGTAATCATAGTTTTGATCAAGTAAGTCAAAACAAACATCAGGGATATATATGTATGGATTTGTAAGCAAAAATTAATTAATTTTTTTTTGCAACAAACTGTCAAAACAGTTGCTGATTTGCCAGTTCTTAGTTGAGAAAATGGAGCAGAATTCACAGAACAGATATTATATTCCATTATTAAGGAACAGCATCTGTTTTTTAAAGTGAGATAATAGTACGATAATGCAGCCATTTTCGTTGATTTATTTCAGATGCATTTTATAGACAATAAAAAGGGTGTATGCACTCATTCGCTGGCCAGAGATATGAAACCAATTCGGCAGTTTAACTCGACAAGCATTAGGTGACCGAGGCTAATTTATTGCTTTATTGGGGGCAGCTTGGAAACACATTTTCCCATGACTCTCCACTTTGATTTCTCTGACCTCTGACAGACACACACCTTCCCTAAATGCACACATAAATCTATGTTTATCCACACACATACAAGGAAACATATGCACACTTGCTAACCTTTGTTTATGTGCATTTCTCCTGCAGCTCTCTCTCTCTCTCTCTCTCTCTCTCTCTCTCTCTCTCTCTCTCTCTCTCTCTCGCTCTCTCTCTCGCTCTCTCTCTCTCTCTCTCTCTCTCGCTCTCTCTCTCTCTCACACACACACACACACACACACACACACACACACCCTGCAAGTGGCCTTATCGCCAGACTCTCATGTGCCCCCAGACTCCACTAATCAAGACAAACTCCAGCCATTCCCCTCACCCCCCAAAACCCACCCTATCATATCCTTCTCTCATTCCTGCCTCCCCCCTTCATCCTCCTTCATCCCCTCCCACTTGGCCCTCTGTGGCCGTTGGGCCGCACAGGGTCCCACTGTAATTGGTTTAGACATAATTTACTGCCCACTTGGTAATGTAGCATTTCAGCATCTGATAAAAATCATATCAAGTCACAGCAATGGGCGCTACAGCTTGAAAGGGACTCATTGTAATCATTTAGATACCAGAGGACGTCCCTGCTCTCTCTCACTCAGTTTCTCTCTCTTTCGCCCCCGGTCCTACATGTAGTCCTGCTTCTCTCTCTCTCTCTCTCTCTCTCTCTCTCTCTCTCTCTCTCTCTCTCTCTCTCACACACACACACACACACACACACAAACGCAGACACACACAAAGACTAAGATCTAAACTGATATATTCACATATATGTGTGCATATAAAACTCTCCGCTGGCATTTTTCTCCTTCACTTTACTTTTTACTGTAGGCCATTTTCAAGGGTCAAGACAAAGCACTGTACCCCTTATTGTTCAAAAACTGCAGCTGCAGTTACTCGCTTGACTACTCTCAATAATATTCTTGTTTCCCCTTATTCTTGTGAAACAAGAGAGTCAGGGAGAAACAGCGAGTGGTAGAGGGGGAAAAAATGGAGAGCGTGGAGGAAATCTGTCTCAGAAATAGAGGTAAAGTAAGAAAATCCAAAATGCTGTGACAGTAAATTGATGAAAGTTGTAATTATCATAATTGACTTAGTTTGGGGCTTCATATGGAATTGCAGGAAGTGCAGCTGTCGTTTCTCCCTGTACTTTCAGTGAGCCATAAATTGAGCCCCGGGCTGATTCTGTTGCCACATTTGTTTCCAAAGCATTACAGCCGAGCTACTGTTGCACTGTGGTTACGGAATGATGGCGTTAGACTTGAACAGATGTCAATGGGAAATGTGCTGCGTAAAAAATATACATGCACATTATATTATTTTTCAAAAAAATACAAAGCAATTACAGTTACATGTTAAATATATGTAATTTGTATAAAATCATCACACAAAGCTGCAAAATAGTTTTCCCTGACTGAGGTCAATTTCGCATAAAGAGCTTTGACAGGAAAATAAGTGTTTATTGTTTTATTAATTTTACTGAAATTGTTGTTCTGTCAGTCAGTCAGTAAACCTCTGAGGTGGATGAATAAGAAGTCTAAAACTCTCTCAATAGTTTGGATTCAGAGTTGTCCACACTCCTCAAGTTTAAAAGCTCTATATATCCAGATATTGAGATAATTGGTGTGATGCATAAGGATATGAACTTTGGGTTCAATTGCGTGTGAAAGGACTTTTCTTCCAGACCTATGAGAGCGGAAAGGAGGCTTATGAACCAGCTAATCCAATGATAACACATATTACCCCTTAGCTTGCAGGTTTTGGTCTTGAAGTATGTATGTGTATACTTTTCCATGTTAAAGCCTACGCATGCAGCATCATTTAAAATACAGATATCGATCGTGGAATTCCTCTTCAAACTTTGTTCTTATCGGGCAAATGAAACATCTAAATTACAAGACGATGTATGTTTATCGTGTTTTTTTTTGTTCCATAAGCAAACTTAGGTTGAGAATCCGAAACTAATTTAAAACATCCAGGATTGTTTTCTCTTTCAGGAAGAATAATAAAAAGCAAAACTTCCACCCACCCACAGAGCAGAAACAGTAAAAAAATCCACCTCACTTGGCCATGCTATTTGAGATGGAAATTTAGTGGACCCTATTACCAGGTCCTGCAGTAGATAGCTATAAGCGCACAATTTGCCTTGTGTTTTATGAGCGCCACTAAATCAGGGTGTTATCAGTGTTCTGGAAAATCCTGATGCACTCTTCAGGTTTCACTGACGTTCAGCGCATTCGCCACAAAGGTCCAACCGCTCTCCGTTCAAGGCTCATCTGCTCCATGCTTGACCACACAAAGGAAGAAGCCACTCGTCTAACAAAGACGCTATCTGAACACTAAACAGAGGCCTCATGTGTAGAACAGTCGAGATAAGTAGACAGGTGATCAGGCTGTGATCAAAGACTCGGCATTACTTCCAAGGAAATTCTTTCCTTTAAAACAACACAACTGATTGTACTAATTACTGCCTGCCAACTCCCATTGAACAGGATAAGCACGTACTGCTCCATCTGTATGCGATGTCTGAGAGGAGAGTCGGAGCTTCAGCACATGTTTTGCTTTCTCACTAAGCGATGACTCCATAAACTGTAGCTGCTTCTGCATCCGCAGAAATTTGGGTTTGATATCATCATACTGTGTTGTGTGATCGCATGCAATCGAAGCATGTGGGCAAAAGCCAATGTTAAATTACAATAAGACATGATGGCAGTGCCAGAACGTGGAATGATCTTTTGGATAGCATTTCAAAAAACTGAATTTGGATGTGCCGCATAATGCTAATTATGCTGACATGCAGTCTGTTTTGCCATTTTCTGTTGGTTCAAATTCAGCCAAGACAGTTTTTAATTCTTTTTCCTTTGCAGAGGAATAAAAGCTGTATTTGTGCTATTATAGAATTACAAATTAAACACAAACTGAAGCCTCATCATTATAAATGTACTTTTGGCTTGTGCTACAGTTACAAGGCAAACACAGTCTGATATTGCAAATAAGAAAGTGAGAAGTGGATGATGATTCATGCTATCAACAGATAAAGATGATGAAAGAGAGACAAACTGATCAGTCAGTATGGCCAGTGAATCTTGGCTAATGCTGCACTCTCTGGGAGTATTGAATAAGCAACCACTATCAATCACTTTTTCCTTTCTTTGCCCTTTTAAGTAAAAGTATTATCTCTATATGTCAGTCTATGTGACATGAGTCCCCTTTGCGCCAGTTAAGTAAAAGGTTTTATATTATGTTTTCTTAAGACTCTAATTTGAAAGTTCCATGTCTGTGCACACCAGGATTTAGCCAAGATCCATGCTGGAAGTGACCACAAACCACCACTCAGTCTTGCCGTCCCACCATTGGGAAGTTACGGTTAGGCCTGGTTGGAGTTCCAGCGGCCACTGATGGTATCTAAACAGCGTGGTGGAACAAGCTGAGGCCTTCATGCAAACAGCCGAATCCAGCATCATCTGACTTTAACTGGCTTGTCTCTGTCTTGTTTGCTTGCAGCGAAGGCAGCCCTCACAATGCTGCAAATCCTGCATGCCACAGGGCCGCCATCCAAGGGAGAACTATTAGTACTCGAGAAAAGTGAGTTGTTGAAGTGCTCGCTAAATTAAAGACAGACTTATATCTTCCAAAGAAGAAGGGCTTGGAAGTAAATAGGTGGTTTTCTTGATCGCTCCAAAGTAAATAAGTTAGAAAACTGTTTCCATCCACTTTGGAGCTCAATCGTCTGGGTCCTATTTACACCATAAGCTATTTAGCCATCTTGCACCAGCACATCCATGACCATACGCACAGCTGAAAGGTATTGTGCACTTAGAGAAAAACCTTGAGAGGGGCCAAATCTTGTCGAGTTGAAATAACAGAGAAAGGATTAACAATGCGTGTGGCTATGCGGTTAAATGCCCAGCCTCTGACTTGATAGTTTTAACAACTTAATAATATGTACAAAAGGGCAAAAGTGAGGCTCCAATTATGGTGGAACTGGAGAAAAATACGATCTGTTCACAGGATTGCTTCAGGACTGGAAACCATTTCAGAAACCAAACAGCAAGTTAAGTGTTTTGTATCGTTTTGGTTCGTTTGACGTAGGCCTTAGAAATCAGATCAGGTGTCATTAGTGGACAGAGTAATTGCATATTAATCCTATCTAATATGTCTCAAAACTGTGTAATGAAACAATTAATTCCTAACACAGCCTCTTACCTCCCACGCCTGCAGTCACTGGAACATTGTCAAGCTTTCATAATCCCCTCACGCCAGATGAAACTGCAACCTTATATCACTCTGCACTGTGGTCCTGACATCATCATTTCACTGGTGTGTGGACTCTCGCTCGGCACTCTCTTCATATGAGAGTGTGCACTTGATAAGACTTACAGGCCACTTAAGAAGCTTTTTAGCGGTTTTCAGCCTCTGACAGGAGTCAAGTGCACCCCTTTGGCTTTGTTGCCGCCAAAACTCTTCTCAGTGAGCCAATCTTGAGCTGCTCCAGAACCACGGAGCATGCCTCAGGCACCCGCCAAAACTCAGTGTAGTGTCAAGCCATGGGGGATTAACTTCAGACCAATAACACGCAATTAGATTTATTTTCCCCTCTTAAGCCTATTACGCTGCAGCCCAGCAGTCAGTGGTCGTGCTTTAGCTGAATTTAATTGTGTTTCTTATGCCCAATGAGCTGTGTGCTGCAGGGGGTGGAGGAGTGGAAGAGGCCCTCGTGTCAGCCTCGAATAGCCCACTGGAAAGCCACGCCTGATGGGTTCATGAGCATCTGAGGCGATCGTGTCTCCGGGGGCAGGGCTCCCCTGAGCTTCCTCGCCTGAAAGGGCGAAGAGGGAACTCTTCAAACTGTAAAGTGAAACTGAGACCGACCGTAATCGTGTCACTTTGCGCGCTGTCCCCTTTCATCAGCTCGCTAATCCTGTTCGGCAAAAATAAAGACATGACCACGTCTCTCAATCTGAGGCCTTCCGCTGTTCATTTACAGGCCCTTTTGCCTTTGCATGCATGTAGGTTTATCCACCATTGTTGGTTGCATGGCTCCCCTGCTGCAATGCACAAGAGAATAAAGGAAAGGGAAGTTGAAAGCATCAAATATCCATTCAACCCCTGAAGCTTAAAGAATTTTACTGGTGGGAATGACCCTGACTAAATACCTTGTAAAAAAACTACTAGAAAGTATACGAACATATACCATTGTTTTGTCTTTTTTCATATTTATTATTGGATAGTAGGCATATCCTTATTGTATTGATATACAACAATAGCAAATTAACAGAATAGACAATTAAGTTTTACAATCACTTTTCGTGCTACTGCAAGAAGCACATAAACGGCGGCTAATGATTTCAGGAATGTGGAGGTCTAAGATCTTATTCTGGCAGACAATACCCCATGGTACCTATTCTTCTTATCACATTTCCATTCAATACAGAAGCTACATCACCTTCAAAGCCCCCCTCTGTACCTGCTCTCTCCTCTATTCCCCTGTCTCTTGCTCTCTGTTCGGTTCCATTGATGTCTCACTTCTATTCAATTATAGAATTTGACGAATGAAATGCCCATCCTTCCTTGTCAGGTGGATGTAATACCTTTGCCAGCAAATTGAATGAAACCCTAAGACGAGTACTTAATCACATCCTCATCCATGTGGAAAGAGCAGCAGATGGAGACGATCACAAGTGGAGAGAGGAAGAAGTTATCGTTTGTGGCTGTGAGCAGAGACACATGAGGTGGAAGAGGGATGCTCAGACGCTCCTCTAGTCATTTCTCCCCAGCAGCAGACATGACATACAATACATTACCGTGCCAACAAGTCAGAAAACATGATCACTGTATTACATTACCTTCTCCACAACTAAGTGTGTCTTTGTGATGCTTTATACAGTCCATGACACCAGTCCTGGTACACCCAACAAATTGCTGCTATTAAAAGTAGATTGCTGCACGCATAATGAGACCAGGGAGCACTCGGAGACACATCAAGCCTCACGCAATCCAATCAGAACAAAAACAAACATCTGAAGCTGCAAACTCTCATTACACCATCGCCCCTCCAGACCCACACTTCAGTTTTGAAACACTTCTTGATGACTGAACAAACAAATCCCAGCATTTTTAGTGTTTGGCTTTTGGGGGGTAGATTAGTAATCATATCTTTGTCCTGTTATTCTAGTCTGGGCTTGGAGGAGAAGGTGTGGGATGGCGGGTACAGATGAAGGCGGGAGAGTGGGGCTGGTGGGCTTTTGCTGAAAACATAATTGGCATGGCCCCGGTGACACTGTCCGTCAGATTGTGCTGTGCCTCTCTGTGTGTATTCGCGGGGCCCCTGCGATGTTTCATTAAACAGGGAGCGGGGCCTCTGAGGAGATGTTTGTGCAGCCTCTGTGGCTCCACCACACAGCGAGGAGCGCGCCTTTGCCATCGCAGCCCGACGTTACTATAATTAGCTTTGCAACTCGGCTCATAATGAGTCTCCATGTATGCATTTGCTCAAGAGTGTATATGTATGTGTGTATGTGTGTGTGTTGGAATGGAAAATTAAAGTTGTAATTCGTTCAGATTTTCATGAAATCAAATAACATTTTTGATATGATTTTTGACTTCTTCTATAGTCATTCATTGTTGCCACACTGTATAATTTCCTTTCTTTATAGTAGTTTCCATGGTTAATGGCGGGGTTCGCCATTCCCGTGCTGGCTTCAGACGACGGCTATGATGACTATTCATGACTGATTCAAAATGCATGCATGTAATCCAGCATAACTGTTTGTCATTTTATCTCATTGACATCAGCCTCACTGTTTACTGCTCCATCTGCTACAGCCGCATCTGAGCTGTATTAAGTTAACTTGTCCTGCTAGTATTAAACTGGGAGTAGCTTTTATTATGAAGTAAGAAATGCAAAGTATTTATCACAGAGGGCAACGCTGACAGCTCTCTTTATCAACAAATGCAGCTACAAAAAGAAAACAATTAATTTCTGGAATTTTTTTTTAATTTTTTAATTTTTTAATTTATTTATTTAATTTTTTTTTTTACAGTGGGTCAGTTTTAAATATTGCATTCAGCAATGGATCGAGAAGCAGTGTGTCCACAACTATCTGTGTCATGTGCAGCTTGAAATCAGATCGCGATTGCTTAAGGCGTGACTAACTTCTTTATTAACACAATGTAAGTTTGTTTGCTTGGCTTCACTATAAACTGATGCACCAGATGCTCTTTGCTGCAAGTCTGACAAAGCAGCTGCACAATGAACATTTACTTACTAATTGTGGAACCTGTAGTTTTAAACCACCACCATTAACCATGGGTGTAACCAAATCAACCAACACTGCAATTTTAAGGATTATAAGTTTAACAAGGTGCAAAATGGAGACTGTTCATTGTGACTCACTGAGGAAAAATACTGTTGATATTTGTTTTGATTAACAAGTCAAGCAAAAATTAAACCATGCCCTAAATTTTCTGGGTCATTGCCACTTGGTGCTTACTAAACTGCTTTCAACTTCTGAGGAGAATTTCAGGCCAAGCGAGCTGAATGGCATGACGTGAGACTAAATGAAGTGTGGCTGAATAAAAGTTATTGAATGAATGCCGTCTGAGTTTGATTGTCATCACCTGGTCGGCGCAATCATAACTCTGAAAGCGTGCCTTCCTGTAAAACATCTGAACCGGTTATAGTGAAATACAATAAATTTTAACTAAATCTGCATGACTACAATCAATCACTTCAGAGCCGGTTCACAGCACCAATGAGCAAACTCTGCTGGAAACTAAACCAATTACACAACTGTTTCACTATGACACAGAAAACATAAACTGAGGTTCACTTGTGCATAAAAGGGCTGAGGCTCCTGGTCATGGCCCTCAACTTCAACAAAGATAATCATCAGAGATATTGAATAAGGGGGATGTGAAGATAATATGAACCATGCAAGCCAGAGGAATCCATGCTACCTTATAAGGGCTCAAGTGGTGCAGAGAGGGCAAAGGGGTTAGTGAGGGCACAGAGAGGTGGACAGTACCTGCTCATCCACGAGGAAATTAATGTCTATGAATGAGGAACTAAGAAGTTTGATAAATGACAATAATTCCAAAACAGATTCCTTTGTGAACAAGTCATTCGTGTCCCTTCTGGATTTAATAATCCAAGGTAAAGTCAACTTTTCTTCAGCTTTTCATCTTAAAAATGGGTCAGCATAGGAGGCGATAACCTTTTCTGAATTACCCTTCATTCCACCGTCAAAGTGGCTCTTAGTATTTTCCACTAAGCCATGCAATCCTGTCCTCCTACACTGTAGTTAACAGCTAGATCCATCACTAAATAGCACACTTGTACATCTCGCTATGCTCATCTGTCCATCAGGTGAAATTTAATAATCATATTTGTGTAACCCACCTTATAATTCCCGTACACTCAACAGAAGCTAAATATATACCACTTCAGCCGGCTCCACACGTCTCGTTGTGTCTGCTAGCAATTAGTATATAGGTTTGAGCGACTCCATTGTTTGGACTGCCGGCCTCTCAGGGAGATAATAAACCATAATCGTTGAGTGACACTATAATTGCAAAGGTGTATGGTGACACGACAGCCGACGCAATTACCCAACTTTTGACATCAATGCGCTCATTAAATGATGTCATTGAAACATGACGCGTTGCATACACATACACACCCAGCCAGCCTTTCATTTGCACCCACGTGCACACATACACATAAAACACAGTGTGAAAAGGGTTCACAGGTATTTCTGTGTATATATGCACTTGCAGAAATTGCATTTACTGTATTTTAAAGTTTCTCAACAGTGTCTTAATGTTTTCTGCAGTCATCACTCCAAATATCAGCTTTGCAATTAAGTTCAAATAACAGTAACCCTTTTTATTTCTCTACCTTTATATTACAACCATAACGAAAATAAAATTACTGATACTGTACACACATCTACTGCGCTGGTTCCACCTGCTTACATACCTGGTCACTTATCTGTTTATATCTCAGCAAATTTGTTTATTACTACCTCATTACATATGTACACATCACAGAGCACTGTATGTATTTAATAACTTCAATTGGTAAGATTTCTACCCTTCACCATATATCTATATATATAGATATATATACATATATATGTGTGTGTGTATGTATATGTTTATGTGTATATATATACACATACATACATATAATAATAATCATCACATATCTTTATATATATGCTACTCTTACAGTTAATACATTTCATTATTGCTCACCAGGCTACCACATTGTTATATTTTACTTCGTGCTTTACTTTATATTATATTACATTTTATTCTTCTGTTTTAGCTGCTGCAATATTTTTTGCCATTTTATTTTTTAGAGTCTTCCTAGATTTTGTTCTAGTTAGAGGGAGTCTGAGAGCTATGAATTTCACAAAACTGCTTCATTGTAATTGTTGTGTATATGACAATAAAATAACTTGAGGAGTTCAGGTGAAAAAGTTATTCATCCATTTTGTACTTGTTTCCTCTACCTTTTTTTTTCTTGCTCTGGTTGGGAAGTATATTATGATTATTTTTTTTAATTATTATATTTAGTAAACAAAGAATATATACAGAGAGAATTTAAAGCCAGAAATCATTTTTCTGATCCAGTGCAGCTTTAAGTCATACACATATTTCATATTTTTGCAATAGCAAAACTTATAAGGTACACAGAGAACAAAGGTTTACCTTTACTTTTTCAGTCAACTCTGTGAACCTTAACCCATTCAAAGTGACTGCAATATTAATTTCTGTTTTCACTTAAATCTGGCTTAGAACCGCATTTACAAGGTGCCTGTGCAAAGCGTGCAAAAAGTATTTCTTTATTATTAGGTGTTAGGAGCTACTGGTGTTTTAGTCACCACTTAAACATACGCTGTAAAAATGTGTCAAGCAAATAGCTTGTTACAGTTTTATTGTCACACCTAACCACTATTCATCCAAATCACTTTCCTCCACTGCACTCTGAGGAAACTCCACTCTGAGAAGCCTCCATAGTAACTCCACACTCTCTAAACACAAACACAAACTTCTCAGATTTACATTGTCTCTCATATCATATAACTCTGTTCATAAATATATTCTTACATGAACTATCTCTCCCTGAAACACTTTACTCAACCTTGTCACACACACACACACACACACACACACACACACAACACACACACACACACACACACACACACACACACACACACACACACACACACACACACACACACACACACACACAAAACGCTGACCAGCCGGCTCTGACAAGCAGAACACAAGCAAAAGGCCACGACCATAAATAAACAGCAGAATTTGTAAGGTTGACTTTTGCAATTAGGACTGCAAGAGAAAATATATCTTTGATAAACATTTTAATGAGCCTCTGCTAAGCAGCCGTCCTTTCTAAAAAGAGCACCCCAATAACGGTTCATCACTCAAAACCTGATGTAGAGAGAATTCCTGAGTGTGTGAGATATTTCACCGTGTCCACTGATGGCTCACTAAAGAGCCTTGGGCGTCATAAAATCTGAAGGCAATTAAAAGTGGTTATTTTTCACTCCCGTTTCTAAATTCTGTAGCAATTAATCTGCCCAATTTGATTACGAACGGCACAAATTAAACAATAAAGACCTGTCTAATGAGGGATTAATTATGGGTAGCAGGAGGGGAGTGGGACCCAGGCAACAGCCATATGTCAGTGTCTCCTGCAGACAGCGCAGGGCCATAAGGAAGACAGAGAGGCTCCTCGTCCATGTGGTCCTGCGCTGATAGGGCCCCCCTCATCACAGATCAGTAGATCCACAGCCCATGGAGCCCATAAACGACTGGGCCATAATTGAAAGTGCCAAAATCAATAGCGATGACAGGCCTTAATTAAATTAAATATGTCTCCCATAGGAGAGGGGTGGGGTTGTGGAAGGAGGTGGGTACAAGTGCTGCTGCCCTAGTGAGCTCACTGTTTGAGGAGCTGGGACGGTTGGGGCATCTTTGGTGTGTATGTGACAACACCCCGAAATGGCAAATGATTTTATGATAAAGTGACACGCTGTGACGTCAGTAAACAGGCAGTGGCAAGTGTGGCATCCTACTGAGCTTTCTCCTGACCTTTGAATACAAACAGCATAAATTAACAAGAACTTGCACCACCCTCGCTTTAAAGTTCCAGAATCCAAGCTGTCACGTCAAACTCCAGGCAGCACACGGCCGTTTTAACTTGAGGAGGAAGCTTACATCCATGGCACTCACATGAAATCTGTACACATTTAAAGCAATGCCAGTTAGGCAGAGTTTCACTGTGTTTCCACTGTTTGGGAACTCAGACACTCAGGCATTTACTGGGCAGCTTTATCCAACAGCCAGTGCAGTACTGTTTCATGGCCCTGAGCACAACACAGAGGCAAAACACCATAACCTTCATTATATCTCACAGAGGAGTCACAGCACAAGACAGACATTGAACATAGAGTTAAAACTGAACAGATATAATATACAAGGAGAATTTTCCTTTTCATATTCCCAAACCAATATTAGTCTAACAAATCCACTTATCCGGTATCACTTTGTGTGAGTGTCAAGAGGTCAGTGAAACTTCTGATTTGTAAAAACTTTGGCCGTCTTCATTACAGATTTGCTCACAACACACAAAGGGGATGTTCCCCACTCTGCATGAATGTGTCACAAATCCTCCTGCATTCCTGCTGCAGGCTGCTCCATGTGGGGCTCGCTGCCCGGCTCATTACAACCAGAGGATCTCCTGTGTCTTTAGGCTGATCCTGTTGGCCACAGGGAAACGTGGAGAGGCAAAGGACATCACCTGTATAAAGAAAGCCCAACTCCTCATCATTTCAGGCTTTGCCCACATTTAAAGGATTAGGCAGCTCGAGTCAGAAAAGGGTCACTGACAGAGTGTTCCTCTGGGTGAAGGCAGGCGGAGGACAGGGGCGGGTTAGATGGGATGGTGATGGGGGGCTACGAGAGGCCCCCTCTGGATAAACTTGAGTTGCAGACTGTTGAGACTTGCGAGATTAGGATGGAGCCAAGTCTGCTACTCTGTGATCTGAAGGACAGGGCACGCAGCGGCTCGCCGTCCACAGTGCGACTTTCCAGACAAACCCCCTGATTCTGCCCCTTTGTTGTTTTGGTTTGCTTTTCTTTGGCCAGATCTAAAGCGGGAGGGAACACCCCAAAATGATGGGCTTAAGGTTTTTGTGAAAGATGGTTTATGTACATGGTGTCACTGGAAGGGCAAGGCAGAGATTTTGCGGCGATATTTTAAAATGGTTGAACCACGCACCACTGTATAAATCCTTATGATTGCATTTCAAAACCTATTTTTTTATCTGATGTCCGTTCCCACAGAATTAACTCCCAACACAATTACCTACAGTTATTATTCTTGCCTATCTTGATGAAAATGGGAAATGGTTATAGTTTTTCAAGGGGAAAATTGATTTATTGAAGATGGCAAATATTGATGTTATCTTCAGAGGAAATATTTTCTGTTTCAACATAAAAACCTGTAATTATTTGATATTTAGGTCATTGTCTTGGGATATCATATTTGGTACTGTCAAATAAAAAAGAGATACCTACTGAGAGGTGCTATTATCCTTATTTTATTTGTATACTTTATTTTACATTCAATGATTTTATTCAAATTGAAAAAAGAGCGATTTAAAGTCTGCAGCTGCTCTAATAAATATGATCACAAACCAATTTTTTAAGAACACAAAATTACCAATTTGACGGATGTATTATTTAACAGTAACGTGTGCTTTTAGTAGATTACACTAAAATAATAACAGTAATAATACACTGTGTAATGATACTGCTTACTTAGGCCTACTGTAGCCACAGCATAAACAGTGGCTGCAGCAGCACTTCTATTCTAAAGTCACACTGAACATGTTTTCATTATTCCTGCAATTTGTTTTGAGCGCTGGGAAATATGGGCGGCAGCGTTTTGACGCTCCGCATCATTTAGCTCATCATTAAGCATCTTTGAAATCCCGATTAGAGGAATGATTTGTTGCTATAAGTATTGCTTGTTATGCGCTTATTAAGCATTTCATTTAAGACTCTATTTAGTTTCTAATCAACAAGCACACTCGGCGTTTGAAAAGCCCAAATGATCGACTTATCAAAATAAATCCCGTGATTAGTCATTAGTTAATCAGTCCATTTAGATGGCCTATATCATATTACCCAGGCCAGTGATTTGCAAATGATTTTAGTAAGCCTCCTGTTTAATGGCGCGAGAGAAATAAAGGGGCGATAATTCAATTTCACACCAATACCTCGGGTAATTGAGATGTCTGTGATTGAACGATGGAATGTTGTAAATTTAAAAAGGCGCAGTTTTATCTAAGTTTTACAGAGGAGTGAACGGCAGGCAGAAAGGCTGATACCGCCGCTCACATGATGGAATTATTTTGACTTTAAAGTCATGCAGAGGTCAGGGTGTGAGGGATAGTGATCCTATCTGACTGCGTGTGTGTGTGTGTGTGTGTGTGTGTGTGTGTGTGTGTGTGTGTGTGTGTGTGTGTGTGTGTGTGTGTGTGTGTGTGTGTGTGGCTGAATCACGGAGGGGAGGAGGAAAACAAAAAAGAAACGTTGTACATATATTAAAAAGGCAACAGAAAAGCCTCTCTACAAAGTAATGCAATGACGGCCTGTAAAAAGTTTGGGCCCACCTCAGATTTCCTCTGATTTTGTAAGTTTGCAATTAATAATGAATATAATGTATTTTCTATAAATTACAAAGAAACTTGAATAAGGACCACGAAGAGATGATAATGATGATAATAATTATATCGTGGAAAATAGGCATAATTCGAATATATAGCCATTATTAGACACATGGTCTTATTTTTAAATGTAATCAAAGGAACCCAAATTAAAATAATTTAACAACCAACAACAAATCTTTTAGGAAATGCACGTCACTAATTAAATACAGTTAAATTCCAGTTAATAACTGGAAATAAGATCGGGCAAGTTTCATGTGCATTTGTTTTTTGTTTTTTTTAAATAAATATCTCGCATTGTGGATGTAGATTGAAAATACTAAAAGCTCAAAATCAGGCCAATGATTTTAGAACAGTTAACAGTGATCAGTGGCGAAATGATTAACACACATTGGACTGAAAACAAGCCACATTTAATCAAATATACTTATTCTATAACTCCTCACCTAACTAATTACCTTGACTGATATTCTTCCGACAAGCTTGACAGTTGTTAAACAAGTTCAGTGACTCTGAAGTAACGGCAGAGGTTTTCAATTAGCGCATTAATATTTAAACGAACAGTGATGCGGTTACAGGTGTGTGCTGCTGCGGTTTCAACAGCCAATCACAGCCGAGCACGCGAACTGTTGGACAGTCCGGTCGTGTGTCTAAAATCATAGGCCTACCTATCAATCTTTGTATGTCCTGTCCTGAGAAACAAAATAGGAAAGAGGACATTAGACAATATTTCCGGTTTCCGACTGTCATCGTGGGCTGTCAGAGGCAAAAGAGGATGCCGAGATTTTCTAGTTGACAATCTTAAATCTCCATTCATCATTTCCGGGTGATTTTCTGGCGATGCCGGGCGAATATTTCTTTTTAGAGGCTCTCCTCTAACAATATGCCCCCCCGCTGCGCTGGCGACGACGCGTCTTTTTCTGAGCCGCACGCGGCTTCTTCTCATCACCGTGGGACACGTCCATCCCGCCTGTCAGCCGGGGGAAAGGTGAGGGAGACGGATGGGCGACAGAGTTCAATGAGCAGTGGATCTGATTCACTTACAGAGTTAATAATTCGAGGGGAAGAAATCGAAAAAACATATATTCCGTCTTCTTCTCGTTCCACGCTCCGCATGAATTCGTTTAATCGCCGAAGCTTCCACATGCATTCATCACCGTCAACCGGCGCGCCGCCACATTTGGAGTGAGTTTGTGTCGGAGCTGCTGTTTGCCTGCTGTTCAGCGAGGCTTGGATGACTTCACAGCCGGCTGCTGAGCCTTCAGCGGCTGCTCATTCTCTCTCAAATATCATAATTGAAAGTTGAAAGGTGCCACTAAACATACGTTTGGTGCTAAATACTGCAGCTGTTACACTGTGATGTGTTTTTTTTTGTTTGTTTGTTTGTTTGTTTTTTAAATTTTCACGTGCAGCTTTTGAGCAATAAAATCAATGCAGTGATAATAATATTTGAATTAGCGACACAATAATAAATATTATATCAAATGATTATTGTATGTTTAAAAAAATAAAAGTATGATCAGTATATCAATATTAAAAACCTAAATCATCATCATTTTCTATTTTACATATGTGTTATGATAATATCACCCCATCATTAATATTCAATACAAAGCCTAATCATATGTATTCTTCTGACAGTATTTCAGGTTGAATATTTCGTTAATTAATTGTAACCGGTTTTTCTGTGGTTACATTAACTTCTTGGCTTCAGAACATGACGTGACGACTTTTGGACTTTGGACGCACATACACCTGCCAAGCCGACTGAAGCACACAGTCCGCAGGCGGACCTGTGGGCCACAGTGTGAATGGCATCCTGAAGCTTAAATGACCGCGAGGCATTGTTTCTCACTGGCACCAAAGTACTCCGACCCGCCTGATTGCGCTAATTGCTTTGAAATAGGACACATTATGTATAATTATGGAGACTTCGGGCTGGACCGTCGGCTGCTGTCTTTCATCTCTCTCTGAGGTGCATCACAAAGTCGCCTCCAAGTTGACTGAAAATCTCTAAAAATACAGATCATTTCACCAAACATGAAAGGATTCCTCACAGCTTTGACTAACGGAGTTAACTTCATCAGACAATATCCCCCGAAAGTGTGAGAGGGCGCAGTTCAATTTTAAATCCAAAGCGTGACCAAGACACAGAAGATAAAGCTACTCACATTAGCGATGCCATCGTCCGCAGACGAAAGTCATCTAGTTGCGCCAAGTGCAAATATTTTGCCTGAAAATGCCTTTTGACATCGACTCTGCCTTTTATGTCTTTACAGTCTAAATTGACAGACCTTGCATGAAAAGGGTTAAGACAACTTTCAGGGGAGGCAACAATGGGCCTTTGTCTGCAGTGCCTGCCTCCTGACCGGGAATCAAAGCAGTTTATAAAGTGGAATAAAGGCCCGATGAGTCTTACAGTTGTTTAGTAGCTCAGCTCGGCTCATTTGTTGCCTCTGGATTTAAATAAAACTGCATGGTAATCGTCCTCTCCGTGGCATGTCAGTCCTCTCAAAGCAGGCTGTTTGGGATGCTAATTTGCCGGTAGCATTGTTTTCCAGCACCACCGTCCCCTCCTCTGTCCACAAGACAAATAAACTGGAGACAAGGACACTGCAAGCACCGAGGCCTGCAATCAGGTTAAACTGATGCTCTTTAATCAACTCTGGGCCGAGATCATAATTAAATAATCAACTATTGATGAGAAATGAGAAAAGTGTGGTGTTTAGGGTAGACACCGTGAATTGCGAGGTAGTTCAGACATCATTTCATCAAGCATTTTGTCATTTTGGGAGGCGCAACTCCAAGATAATTGTATGAGTTTCTGAATGAGGACGCATCACCGGGAGGAATTAGCGGGCTGTGAGTCGTCCCAACACCTTAACCAAAAGAGCGCACGTTCATGCGTCTGGTGTGCGCCTCTTCGCGTTGACGCACAGCAGTTTAACGAGTTTGTGGTTGGAGGACGGGGTTAAGTGTTTGAGCCCCAAGCAGAGGGGACTTCAGACGGGCGAGGGAGCCCTGAGACTCCGGTGACTTCAAAGCGTTCGGAGCAAGGCCACTCGTTCCAGGTTAGAGGTTTTAAGTGTTTCCAAACACGCCGCAGCTGCACGCGCGCACGCACACGCTCTCTCTCTCTCTCTCTCTCTCTCTCTCTCTCTCTCTCTCTCTCTCTCTCTCTCTCTCTCTCTCTCTCTCTCTCTCACACACACACACACACACACACACACACACACACACACACACACACACACACACACACACACAGAGCGAGAGAGAAACAGGATGCGCTGCTGAGGAAATGATGAATTAAGACCTGTGTTAAGTTTTTATAAACCGACTGGAACCAGGTTGTCTGCTGTAAAAATGCAAGACAACAATTAGGGAACACCTGTGGCTGCGATTTCAACATGAACGTGTCAACCAGAAATCATTCTAGCTCTATAGAGAAGCACGACTTTTGGTTTTATTTTTTTTTTTATTTTATATATTCTATTCTATTATTTAATTGACTGTACAGCCCCTCTGCCCTTAAAATTAGCATGATGAAAGAGCTCGTGGGTTATATCTGAAATGATCACTGACCGGCTTCACCAAATAGCAAATTATTGACCTTATCTTTATCGCTCAATCATGCAAAACAGCTACCTGCTAAATCACTGTTTCACCTTGAATGTTAATTGCAATGTTCAAGTGAAGGAGGCCATTGAATATGTCAACCATGACCACAACAAACTCCATGAGGCTGGCTGTCACAGAGGCTTTGCTTCACTCTTTATGTCCCTTCCTAAAGGGATGGCGCGGTGACAGATACATGAGGCTGATCGGTATTTAACACCCCAAACACTGCATACAGAGCCGTAACAACAAACACCTCCTCAGACAGACAGACAGACAGACAGACAGACAGACAGACAGACAGACAGACAGACAGGGGTCTGTGGTCTAATGTGTATCTTGGGAAACACTCGCACCGAGGAATCCTTTTCAGTCAGAGGCTCTCTGAGAGTAGCCAGTGGGCGCTGACCTTTTCTTCAGAGGAGCCTACTATTACACCCAACCATAGCGCCCATTTGAATAGATGGGACTGGCGTGCGATCGGCTGAGAAAAAGTAAATTTTTCAGGCTGAATGGCTCAGTGTCCCTGGGCTAGGGCGGGTGGAGGAGGAGGAGGCGGCGCTGCGCTCTCGGTGCGGGTTCGGCTCTTTCAATAGTCTCCCTAAAGTCGAGCGCTTTGATCCGGGCACTGCTGGCGCCTAAAAACAACATAACTTGTCTGCCCATTAGGGAGACTGACAAATCGTGACAGATTGTTTATGCTTGGCAATTAGCGACGCAGACGCTTTTCCTGAGAACTGACTACGCAGCAAAAAAGCTCCATTTTCATGGCTGTACTTAAGGTTTAAGAAGCCTTTTTTAAATCTGGAAGTTAAAGCAGCAACATTATTTTGATATCAAATCCGCACATCTCCAATCTAAATGAAACACAGAGCATAGACCCACTGACATTTTTTCGGCCCATAACAAAAGAAATTCCCTCTTTTTATGGACTGCAGATAATGAGAAGGCGCACAGAGGTATGGCAGGTAAATCAATGACAGTCCTGGGTTAAATCTCTCCTTGGCTCCACGCTGCCTCCTCCCCTCTTGCCCCCGACTCCACATCATTTTTGACTTTAATGGATGTAGTCAAAGGGAGAAGAAAAAAAAATCCTAGTGATCCGTCCCCCCCAAGCCCGATAATTACCCTTAAATGACTGCGAAGGCCTGTGTGTTTCAATCTGATTAGAGCCCCGCAGCCATCAATAAACAGCGCGCTGCAAGAGGTTCGTCACATAAAGAGAGGGCAGTAAAGCGTTGTGCAATATTCAGGACGCACTTCAGCAGTCTGAGCGCATGTCAAAGCCAGCCATCACATACGGGTCCACTGGAATAAAGCATGTCAAAATGTTTGGGGCAGAGAGGTTATCAAAGATGGTATAAACATGCTGAGTTAATAATAGACATAATGCGCACGGCCCCAGTTACAGAATGTCAATAACTGAGTTGTAGGATAATTACAGTCTACTTTCTGGAAAGACATCATTTTAGGGGATTTAGTCTCGATGAAACCATGGTCCATTAAGAGTTTGTTGTGTTTATGTTTATCTAAAGTGTTTTTTTTTTTTTTTTTAAGTAAGTAACTTTTGTTCACTTTCCCACTTAGATTTTTCCTTTTTTTGAGTCTTGCAGGGACCAGCCCATCTCGCCTCTGATTGGCTGTCTCTCTCTCCACGCCTGCCTTATTATAGCCCTGTTCTCCAGTTTGGTCACATAAACATGAGGATACCGTCACCTTAGGGCGCACCGCAGTGACTTTGCGTAACTCCTTCCACTTAACCCACGAGAGTCAACGAGTCACCTCAGCCGTGCCAGTCGGACCTGTATGGCCCCATCGACCGCCATGTCAGCTTTGACCGCTGGTTTGAAAACTGAAGACCTTCCTCCCCGCTCGGGTCTCGTCAGCAGAAGCGACATGCAGACCAGTCTGAGCCCCGCAGAGGAGGCTGGGAAGCCCAAAGTTGCTATTTTGCCCTTCAGCGTCGAGGCACTGATGGCTGATAGGAAACCCAGCAGAGAGGTGGCATCCCCGGATGCCACGTCCGTTCCCGGGACGTCCCAGGCGCTGGGAAAGGGCGCAAGGATGAGTGCTTTCGGTAGTCTGGATACTTCAGCTCCTGGTTTAGCCATGAGCTCCTCGTTTTCAGTGGGCGACATCATGAACATGCCAGAAGACGTGTTGATTAAACCCGAGAGCCCGGACAGTAAAGAGAGGACTTCATGGATACAGAGTCCTCGTTTTTCTCCCACACCTCCACGTAAGTTCGATGTCAGCGCAAAGCCTAGATTACGGAAATAATTAACGTCAAAGTAGAATGTTATTATTATTGTCCGTAGTCCAATGAATGTTTGATCTCGTTTGTCTCTCACACCCGATGTGATTTAGAACTGTAACTGTGTTTGTCTCGCGTAGATTTGCGCATTTCGCGCATTTCAAAGCTTGAAGATTGAAATGAAAGCATTTTGTTTTCTTACAGGAAGGTTGAGCCCTCCTGCCTGTCCGCTGAGAAAACACAAGACGAACAGAAAGCCTCGGACCCCCTTCACGACGTCCCAGCTGCTGGCCCTGGAGAGGAAGTTCCGCCAGAAGCAGTACCTTTCCATCGCCGAGCGCGCAGAGTTCTCCAGTTCCCTCAACTTGACGGAGACCCAGGTCAAAATCTGGTTTCAGAACAGGAGGGCCAAAGCCAAGCGGCTGCAGGAGGCAGAACTTGAAAAACTGAAAATGGCAGCTAAGCCTATGCTGCCTCCAGCTTTCGGGATTTCCTTTCCACTCGGTGCGCACGTACCCGCGTCCTACGCTGGGTCGCACCCGTTCCAGAGGCACTCGCTGCCGGTTTCCCCAGTGGGACTGTACGCCGCTCACGTCGGATACAGTATGTACCACCTGGCTTGACAGGGACGGAGGACGAGGGGCAGCGCAGAGGGACACAAGGGGGTTGAGTATTCTTCCAGAGGGCCCTCCGGACAGGCGAGGTGACACTGTCTTAAATAAAGAGGCATCCTGGCGGTGAGCTCAGTGTCACACCTTGAGAGGGGGCCGAGACCTCCGAACAGACCCCCTTCTGAGGACCTTGAAGTTTATCCACTTCTCTTGACCTCGCCAGTAAGTTTACACACTGCAAAAATAATCCAGCTTTACTAGTCATTTAATCTTGAGCCTTACATCAGATTTTGTCCGTGGACTTTGAAGTAACAATTCAAGAATGCATTGATACTGGAAATGTTCATTCAGAAAAACAATCTGAGCGTGAGACTAAATGACTTGAAGGTGGACATTTTTTGCGGTGCAAAGGTGGAAAACAATTTAGTACCTGTAAGCCAACGATAAATCACGACTGGACAGTCAAGTATGGACACTGGGCTGTGCCACAGTGTGTCAAAGAGAGCCCACTCCGCCACCCTCTGCTTACAGCCAGGTCGATCAGCCGATATACCATGAAGCTCCTGTGAGTCAGTCAGACATTGTTGCGCAGCTTGACATGTTGCACCAGCAAACTTAGGTTGTGCTTCCATCGCGTCTGTGGGCTGCTGTCACACTGCAAGAGCCATACTTCTTCATTTGTTGCATTCATATCAATGCGTAACTATAGTGGGTTACTGAATCCAGTCTCAATAAATGCTCTTTGTGAATTTGGAGAACCACAGCATTTGTTTATATAACAGCACTGTCTGTTGTTGGAATGATTCCCTTCGGAAGGGATATGTGTACTGTAAAATAATGTATATTTGAAGAATATCCTCATTTATATTATGAATATATTTGTGACATAACTTAACAATAAATTGTTTATTCTTTTTCATTAAGCAGTTGTTCGTTTTGACTGACACTTGTTTGACTACTTCACGTGCAGAGGGAGAAAAAAAAATCTTATTGTGTTTAGTGAAAACTTTAGGAAATACGGAAAATTCTAACATTTATTGACCTATTTGTAGGATGAAGTTCAGGCCTGTTCGTGAGTGTGGTAACTTCTTGGACAACATTTTAAGACAAACCAGTTTAAATAGGGAGAAAAGCAGGAGGGAATAATTATTTTCAGGCCTGCTGTTAAAAAACAGAAAATAGGAAAACTGAGCAGCTTGATTTAAATATTATTCTCTTTGGTTTGTCATTGATAAGGCTAAGGACTTTATGTGACCCACACCACACACAGCAATACTGAAAATTCACATTTATTCAGTTTCAAATGATTAATTAAAGCTTTCGCTCTCTGCGCTCCTGCGCAGGTATTCCAGCCTTTCAGCGCTGGTGAGCACTGTGAGTTTAAACTTGTCACATGTTATTTGTTGGAATGTATTGCTACAGCTGTTGCCTATTGCTTTGAAACAACCAACCTAGATTTTGTTGGCGCCAGAAGAGTTTGGGGTGGGGGGCGCAACCAGTTGTGCTGACTTCAAAAAACACCGATAAATATTGAAGATTGGTTCTTTGGGCTAAATTGCTTGTAAACAATCCACTAGAGTGTCATTATGGAGTGTTTAGGGTGTAAAATGAGCCAGGTGACACCCCATCATGGAGAGGACGGGGCACCCATGTGTTACTCCACACATTACCTGATTGGAGCGCGTAAAGCAAATCTTTTATCCTTCAGGAAGACTTCCTGGACAAACTAGGGATCAGATAGTGGGAAAATTACAGGCCGCCGCGCGGCACTTTTACAGGCTTTCTCTGGAGCTCTGTGCCATTCAGGCAGGGGTTAAACTGGAGTAAAATAATTGCTGTAATGAGCAAAGGCAATCTGCCGCAGACGGAGGCCGGCTCCAGCGAGGCTGTAGCTCCAGGCAAGGCGGAACTTTTATCATTCCTAAAATGTCAACGGGGGACTGGGACGGGCAACACTTCTGCGCTCTGCGCTGCGATTTCCTCTGTGCGCTGACAAGCTGCTGTCCCAAACACGGCCAACACATAGCTGAGAATTATTTAGACACATTTTAATCCCCCCCACTCCATTTCTAACATCGCTGCGTCTTTTAGCATAACGTGTGTTTGAGTTGAGCTCATGGTGGATTTGGCCTGACTGAAGGCCATGTTTTGAGTTATTTCCGTTTGTGGTGTGTTTTCCTCATTTCATCCACGAGGTATGACTTACAGAATGTCTGACAATGAGTTGAAATCACACGGATGAACGCTCTGCCTGAAAAGGAGAGAAACTTGACACAAAAGAGCCAAAGGGGACCCGTCCATTCTTTCAACTCTTTCACTCTTTTGTCCCCAGCTCTCTATCTCGCCAGGAGCCAAAGAGAAAACAAACCGCGCTGCTTTATATCATCCACGAGATCACAGGAGGCTGTTCGGCTTATTATAAGTCGCCTATAGTCTGGATAAATGATGATTAAAGCAGAGGGGTCGGTGGATGTTTAGACCTTTAACCTTTATTTGTTTTGTTTCTTTCTTAAGACGCGTAGATGACATTATAGGACTTTTTATAAGCTGAATTCATTTGTATGGTGATATATGTGCATGTTTGGGGCGACGCACCTAAACTACGCTTTTATAGCAATGTCTTTAACCAGGCGTCCATTCCAAATATGAGGCCAAGCGTGATTTTTCCTGTTGCTGATTGCTTCCTCTGTGATGATCTCTACGAGATATTCCGCCTAAATTTAGTTTTACCAACAAATTCTTATTTAACCTGCATGATAGGCTGAGCATTAAGGAGGCTTTCTTCTAAACCAAGAAATTATTTCACCCAAAATACGATGATTTAATTCAAAGAAGTTCTTAGAAACGTGTTATTTGGTCCTCTCTCATTTTTTTTTTTTAAATTAAAGCATCTGTTTTTTTTCCTTCAAAGCAATTGCGTCAATGAATGTCTGCACTTTTCATTTTATTTGAGTTTCAAAGATTAATCGGGTATTTGCCATTTTATTCCGCATATCAAGGCTGTATCCACGAACAAAACACTGATCATATCCAGTATAACCTTGTGAGAGAAAAAGTGACTTTGTACCATCATGTCAAAGCCAGAAGAATCCCTGAAATCTAAAAGCAGAAGTCGCTGTCTGTTCCCTTCAGATACCACACCACCACCTTCTGTTCAGACCCGGAGTGACATTAAAGAAGGTTAAATTAAAGAGTACAAGGTTTAAATGGTTGAAGTCTCCTCACTAAACTAAATACTGCACAACCAAAATAATCTTTAAAGTTTGCCTAAAGCCCGAGTGAATTTAAATCATTCAGAAATCTCCGTTGAGGCCTATTTGGAGGCTTTGGGCCTTTCCAGCATTTTCAGGCCATTTTCACAGTGAGAGAATAAAACCAAATAATAATTGTTTTAAAAATGTTCTAAAATAAAATAAAACTATCATGGGAAAGATCTGGAAGTCCTTTGACCATTTGAGGATGCTGTGATTTCACCTTCTCACAGCTTTTAGTGGCACTTTCTTCAAACGTCCATGTGTTTGTGATGAGAACCTCTTAAAGCGCAAATACAAGGCACATTTTTTCCCAACAAGTGAACTCAGAGTCCCAGCAGATATGAGAGGAGATCTTAGACAAAATAAATGCTTTCAGACTCAGAAATAAACGGTTCATGTTTCCATTTCTATTTAAAACATGAATACTACAAACAGCCTAATTTAACTGCGGTGTTAAGTGGAAGGCGCAGCGAGCGTCACGGTGGGAGTCCTCAGTCTGTCAGAGCCTCATGATTTAAATACTCTTTCTAATAATGCATCTGGGATGTTAGAAATCCAGCAAACACAGGCATCATCAGCCATGTCTGACGGCTGTCTGTATACAGACCTATAAAACCAGCGGCCGAGGAAACCAGATGGTCTCATGCAGAGTATACAGATTAATTTTATTCATTTATTTTTTAAGAAATGCTGTGAGCTGCAGATTTGAGTACAACTAAAAGTCAACATTAAAACAAAGGTAAAAACAGAACATTGAGTTGGACCTTTCTGTGGCCCCATCAGGCATACACGCTGATACTCAAGCGGATGAATGCCATCAGAATAAAAAATCCACCTTGCTCGTGCCATTTACTGTACTTAATTTTCTCAACTGTTTGTCAGCTTCAGTTATAAACCAGACTTACTGAGTTATTAATTAAACTGTTCTCTACAAACAAATATAGTTACATCGGATTAATTAATAGAGAATTAATGCCGTGAACCTCCTCTTTTTTTGTTTATGTGTAGTGTCCAGTAGAGGGCGGTGGTGCTGAAAGCTTTTCGTTGAGCCGTGTTCATGACCAACTTTGACCACTTCATACTGTTAGCTGAATTTCCTGCAGTCATCACTGTGACACCAACAGGGTCATCTCCCATGATTTGATTACAAATATGTGTCTCTAGCCTGCTGAACAGCCCCTATTCATAGAAGTCCTCCAGTGACCCTTGATTGAAAAATTACTTCAACGTGGAAATCAGTGGAACAATTGTGTATTTATAAGGTACATTTACTGTGGACAGGAGGGGAAGCTTTGGTCTAATATGTGAGAGTTTTGAATCTCACTGAACACCATAACACACCATTCAGCGTAATTACAAGAGTGTGCAGAGAGTGCCAATCATCTATTGGAAATTAAGGGGGAAACATTTTCTTATGTGGACTAATGAGGCAACATTTCTTTTAAGATGCAATAAAAGTGCTAAATGTGATGGAAAATTGCCTGGAAACCCCATAAACCAAAGTGAATCACAAACTGCATCACCGATGCTTTCATGTAAATAGGTTTCTGATCTGTCCTTTACAAGGCAATTTATTTCAACAAAGCAGAGAATGATTGCTGTCACCCTTCGGCTAAGTTGTTGTTTCTTTTAATGTGCAGCATTTAGCATTTTTGGTGCAGTGTCACAGAACATTAAAAATGTTAAATTACCTGGCCGCCTGCGGTTTAAATGTTCTGTTCTCGTTTTGCCTTAATGATAGAAAATAACCTGGATTCTGTGGTCCTCTAATGATGATCAACAAGCAAAGCAATTAAGCTTTATAACCATACTGTGGGCTGATTTCTTAACAATCCACATGCTGCTGACTAAAATGTTCTCTCTTTTTTTTCTGTAGGGTTGTTTAATTAGCAGTGAGAGCTTCAGGCCTAATGGTTCAGAAGTGCAAGGACTTGATTCTTGGCACAAAAAAGATGCTTAGAGCAACATGGGCCCAGCTCAAATTATACTGCAGACTGTTAAATGCTTCTAAACTGATTAGTATGTGTTGTAAGATAGAATAAATCTTTTGCACAGGACTGATGAAGCTGAGTTCTGCTTTTAGACACCGGAGGATCAAATGCCAGCTGGACATCCTCTCGGGTTGCTGATTAAAGTCCTGTAGCATCACAAGTGTGAAATCTTTGTGATTTACTTATTACTGTAACATTTTGCTTTGACGTCTTCCTGAAACATTTCTCTGTTCCTTAGTTTTCATCACTGCATGAAACAGTTTGGAGCTTTTCAACAAAAAGGCTGCAGACTTTACTCTGTTTTGACAGGTTTCAGTACTGCATCTCTTATCAGATTTAATCTAGAAATTGTTAACATCACTGTCAGTGAAACACCTTTATATACAGTCTATGTTCAGCAGCATAAAATCACCATAAACCAACCTTGTCTGATGTGGCAATGAGGAAGTATACAACGCCACCTTGTGACAGATAGAGGCACTGCCAAACTCCCTGTGAGGATTAACCCTGAACATGCAGCCTTCCTTGGGGATCAGCCTCCAGAGGTGCCTCATGGCCCCGACCCAGGAGCCCCTCAGCTCCTGCACTCGTGCCTCCTGCATCCTGCACGAGGCGTGTGAAGCAGACTAAGACGATGTCATTGTGTATAGTAGCGGGCTGCAGGCTTAAAACATAGAACAGTCATAGTACACAAGGTATCTATGCTGCCGATAAAGCCATATGCAAACTCAAGGACAAATGTGGAGCGGCATGCTTCCCAGATGAAGGTATTTTGAAGGTATATGGCAACAACATTGGCAGCACCAGGTCCAAGCAGAGACTCAATAAACAGCCAAGCCACAGCAGACACCGTGGCTCCCTGTGGGACAAATACTTCAGCAAATATGTGTGTAGACAATCATAGTCAGCATATCAAGACGACGAGTCATCATTGAGAGGAAATGCAGACGTAAACAGGTGCCATTTAGAGAATCGGTGGTGCGTGAATTTCTGAGGGTTAGCTGCCAAAAACTTCTCATTAATGAGCCACTGTATGTTGTCAGGAAGGCAACACCACAAACACAAACATGGACACTGTGAAATTTTGATTGTTTCTCTCAGTAAATATTTTGCTGCTTGGCAGCCAAGTCTGTCAGTGGACAGACAGTAACACAGAGCACTGACACACGACAGGAACCTCTGACAAAAAGAAAGGCTGGCTGGATGTTCACTGGGGTTGACTACCTCTCACAAGTGGATTCAAGTCCCTACAAGTCATTTTCATGCAGGTATTCACACTAGTTAACATGGAAGGAAATCGGTGTCTCCCATGGAAAGGGGGGATTATTGACGGGGCCAGTGAGGCTGCTGCTCAGGGCCAAACCAAGGCTGACTCATTTCTGGCTAGTTTAAGTCAAGTGAACAGTGCTAACCCTGACACCATGGCCTCATGTAACCAGACGTATTCAAAGTATGGATTAAATGACATCCAGGGTTGAACAAAATGCAGCACATAACAGCTAAAACTGGAAAGAAAAAGAAATATAAGCAAATTTTGTGACATATTTTATGATGAAATAGCCCCATGTTGAATAAGTCTGCATGGAAAACACTGAGCAACCTTTCTGTGTGCAGATCACAGTCTGGCCAAGGGAGGGCAGCAGAGGCCACACATTAAATCAGAGAGGCTGACTTGTTGCCAAGTCCAGCAAGTCATAAGCTGCGCCATTACTTGTCCTGAGAGCTCTAATGGTAGAGAAACATCTACATTTTCTCACTGTGTGAGTTAATATTTCTCTGTAGTTTCACCTTCTGAATGTTTAATAAGAGAGTGGAGACTGTGGTTTGTGTAAAAGCCACTTTGCTTCATTTTGCGTCACATTTTCATTTTCAAGACGCACCCAGTTTATTTTGCTTTGCACAGACAAAATGCTTTTGTACTTTGAAACAATAGTCACATGAAGTACAGTTGTATTTTAGTCCCACAGCGACATGTGGAAACTTCGTACTATTTGTATAAAAATAAAATTTGCCAGTAATGTGCTGGGTGAAAACCAGTGTCAGTCAGGGGGGAAATAACCTCACTCCTGTTTTAAATTTCAGAAGAGGAATTGTGCTGATTCACAGACTGCACATGAGCCAGTTTGCTCTCACTGGTTTGTGTGGTGTTTCCCAGAATCAACTCGCAGACATTTTGGAAAAAAACTTTGGACAATAAGACAAACTGGTACATAAAGAAAGGTTTTATTACATAGTGAGTAACACATATATGGATGAAGTCTGCATAAAAATAGACATTTTTCTAATATGTCTATGACAGTGATGACACTAATATTTCATATCCATTCTGCTTAAAGCCATGAAAGTATTTATTTTGTTCAGCTTCACTACAACAAGCAGCACTGTCCTAACATCTTTAATATAAAACAAAAGCTAATGTCTATTGGGAAAACTCTGAGGGAACACACCGTACAGACCAGTGTGGGAAAGCAAGGCCTGGAACATCTATTTCTTATGTAACATTTTCAACAACCATGTTTTACAAAATGCTGTACAGTGCTCCTTTAAGACATGTTAGTCAGGCCGAGGGTTATGGCAACACAACATATTTCTCTTGATGACACATGAAGCTTTGATCAGCCCTGGTAAGTAAGCAGCGGTTAAGCCCCGCTCACAAGCATCTCTTATTGGTTTATTATTCCAAGGTTTTCTTCGGCATGGTTGGCATTCAGCAAATTTCCTGTGGAAAGTTCTGCACTCGTCGCTGGAATGCAGCCACACATGTCCACTAACATGAGTCTGCAGCTAACGCAGAGCCAACTGAGTGCGACATGGAACAGCACTGTGTGTGTTGCTTATGATGCATCTAATGCGGTGCAGGCTGCTGTGTGTATTGTGCACGCTTAACCATTCTGCATACAGTATGTGGTTTTATGAAAAGACCGACGCATGTCTGTCATCCGCTGTGTGTTGCTCATCTCTCCTCTTGCAGCAGCTGAAGCCTGTCCTCGGCATAGTACGGGCTGCTGTGGCCAGTATCAATAGCCTCACAGTCATCTGTGAAAAATACCAGGTCCTGCCAACCAAACACAGACAGGTACGCATGTATGAGCCGCTCGAGCCTGAAAACAAGAATCTTGGGGTGAAAAACAGTATTCACACGTTCTTACCCGATAACACATTCTGGTGATGATGGTGTACAAATTCTGGATTTTACGTTTCAGCAGCACCATCCTGGGACGCTCTCTGCAGTACTGGTTAGGATGGTTGAGCAGCACATAGAGAAAGTCCCGGAGCTTCGTTGTGATGCATCCATTCTAGAAAGATAAAAACTTGCTTTTGCATGACAGCATTCAGACTGTAGGTCATTTGATTTTACCCTTTTGTGAATCTCTGATGTTCAAATATTTTCAGAAACCCTTGGATCCACATCAGCTAAGATGCTGTCACAGAAATCATAGTACACATTCATTTGCAATGGTTTGATTGATTTTGTATTGAATTTGCTTCCAGTGCATGGCGAGAGTGAAAGCTGCAGCTCTTATCTAACTGGGATCATTCTGTCGGCTTGTTGATCAGCACACCTGTGTCCCGCCCACTGTTTAAGGGAGGCTTGTACACAAATGGATTGGTTTATCCTGCTGCTGATCAGCATATCAATAGCCCTGCACATTATGAACAAAATGAACTCTCATGTCAGGCTGTAACCCCCTACTCCATGCTGTTACCACAACATTTGGGCATCACCTTGGGCTATATGTCCCATTCTTTAGTAGTGGGATATTAGGGTCTATAGAGTTCACTACTGTGATGCTTTGGAGAAATATTCACATTTGCTGACCCTTGACCCCTCTGAAGTGAGAATACTTGGTGGCATGGTTTGATTTGAGTAAAACCTGTGTTATTTATTAGCTACGGGGGTGCTGTGAGCTCATAGATGCTTTTCACCACACCGCACTGTTTAGCTGGGTTACTTTTCTGTAATGAGACATCATATTTGACACCTACATGATTCCAGTAAAAAGCATTTTGCAGCATTTTCTTTCTACGTGTGTATATAATCTACTATAAATCTTTACAGTAACTGTTCACATCAATCAAGTAAATCTTTATTTTAACATATTCCTGGTAATTCTGCAAAAGGAAACGAGCAATACATCCACATTTGATACGAATAGGCTAAATGAGAGAAGGACTGAAAGTATAGTGGAAAACCTGCAGTCCCTACCCTGGAACTGCAAGGGTTAACCCCACAGCTTTTAACATCTAACTTGGATTAATGTAAAAAGTGATATGCAAACATCCCCAGGTCCCCTGAAACCCCCCGCATCATCTGCTTTATCCCGCTGCTTCAACTTACATGCACGTCGAGGAAGATCGTGGGCAGAACTTCAGCACACGTTTTCTGCAACCGGATAAACATCATCATTAGAAAGCGCAACGACATGGCCAACACACACTCGCGCAAGGACATGGCCAACACACACTCGCCTGCGGGCTGTGGAGGTGCTTACCGTGCGGTGGTAGGTGTGTATTCTGTCCAGCAGAGCCATGACTTCCTTGCTCAGGGTGACCGCTCTGGAGTAGCAGGTCGGAGGCGCGCAGTCCGACAGCCACACAAAGCTGAAGAAACACAGGAGAGCGGTCGGTCCCAGCCTCATGTCGGCTCTAACGCTGCTCAGGACTGCTTCCAGCTGCGGGGACACTCCAGTCTTTGAAGCACTAAGAGGAGGACCTTCTGCAGTTTTAAGGATGGAGCGGTAGAGGAAAAAAAGGATGGACGATGACGTGGGAGCGCAGGAAGGCTGAGGAAAACATTAGGGGGGGTCTGCTGTGTTTTGGAGAGCAGAGACTGGTCATGTGACCTCAAAATACCAGGGATGATTGAGCTTCTCCTGCTGATAGCGGCCAAACACTTCAAGTCAACCTCCAGTCAAAAAAAAAAACAAGAGCAGCAAGGGGAGCGAAGGGTTTCCAGCAACACAGAAAGGTTTATTTTACAAAATGAATTCAATTCATGCACCTGTGCACTTTGAATGTAAAGGGAGGTTTACAACCTTTACATCAAACCACAAAAACACAGATTACACACTGATACTGCAGGAAGGGGGTTTTATCTGTTCTCTTCCCAAAACTCGTCTGTAAAGTGTAACCTCAGTAAATGTGTACTTTAAAAGACGTCCATCAGCACCACTGAAAATGATGAACTGGTAGTACCTTTGTACCTTTGTTTGACCTTGTAAACCTCGTTCTCTGTGAACAATCTGAAGCAAGGAAACAACTCTGGAGACAAGTCAGCTGCCTTCACTTTAAATTGACTTACATACATTCAGAAAAGCTTTAGCTACATAGCTCAACTACCACTTTATTTGTGATTTTACTATTATCATATATCAGCATAAAAAAAAACCTTGCAAAAGACAATGTTTGTAAGTGTTAAGGTAGGTTTGTTGGAGCCACTGAGCCTTTCTTCAGATTGAGGAAGTTCTTCTTCTTCTTTCTTTTTGGAGCGTCTGCACGGCTGCGTGATTCAGGTGGATCCCGAAACACGAAGAGCCTTTCTCCAGTGAGAGGTAGCGTCGCGTGCTCCTCTGCGGTGCCGTGGAACCTTTCATTCTCTGTGTCCACGGCCCTTTCCTGTGCACTGTCACTGTGCTGCTGTGTAACCGAGCTTGATTTATAAACAGGCTGCTGTGCTTTAGTCAAACTCTCCTCCTCTCCTTTCTCTTCAACCAGCAGTGGTGCAACATCTCTTGCAACCAGGAGACGAGATCTGGGGAGCAGTTTTTCCATCAGACTTTGCTTCTTTTCCTGGAGTCTGAGATTTGGAGGACAAAGGAGCTGTTGTTAGTGGGGCTGGAGTGCTAAAGTGCTTACCTCATGCATGCGGTCACTGCAGCCCAGCCATGGAACTGATGACAGTTAATAAAGGATTTGTCTGTGATGTCGCTGACCACTGAGCTACAAATTAGTCTTGATGATGGTGGAATATCAAGTCTTTATATAGCAGCCAGTCGAGCAGCACTCACCTCTCTCGCCCCACAGTGCAGCTCGGCATATTTAGCATATTTTTATGCACCACGTCTTCTCGCAGTTTGACAGGAAGAAGTCTGTTCCACCCCGCAGCACACCTGGTCAAAGAGTCATCAATATTTTAGAAAGCCGGTAACTGCGATACAATCTCTGCTTTGGCTTTGATTAAAAAGCGGTCAGGGATGCCTGGATATCTGATGTGCTGTAATAACTTTTCATTAGTTTAGAGGGAGAGCTTTGTGATCTTTTCTATTAAAGTAAAATAGATTAAATATTTAATCTTGTTCCTGGTAGGGCACAGCATGTTAGGCCGGTCAAGTTAATTAACAAATAAAGATAATTTCTACTGCAAAGTCACACAAGGATGTTTTTCTTCAGGAGAGTGAACATTTCAGATTGTCTCATAAACACACATCTGCTGCTGCTTAAAAATCATGTTCCATGTTGATAGTCGACACAAGCAGTAAATCATGTGCATCGCCGGTTTATATGAATTTCTTCTACAAAGTTCACAAAAGCACAATGGAAAATTACATTTTTGTCAGTAGCACCAACAGATGTTACGTCTTATATGGGTATTTCACAGCTAACTGGTGTTTGATTACATGTGGACCAGATGTTAAACGCACTATCTGTGACCACACTTACCAACAAATGTTAGACAGTGTGTAAATGGTCAAACTGGGAGGTGATGCACTGTAAAACGATGAATGCCAAGGAGCAGGAGGGCAAAGACCAGCAAGGGAGGAAAGAAACACCAGGAGGTTTTTTCTTGAGATAACTAAAACTTGATTTTTTAATGTCTGCCCAGAGCAAGGCAGACTTTTGATTAGGAGTCTGAATGTTTACTTGCCGATGCACGTTTGCATTTTCTATTTTCTGTCCACTTCATCTTTCTTTGACAATTTATTCTGTGGTTCAGTATGGACGACTGCATGATTGTAAAGGAAGTGATTTTTTTTAAATTTTTTTTTTTATCAAGGATCAACATCAAAGTATGAACAGTCCAGCCAATTACCCTTGGCTGCTCTTATTCACCAAATTCCTTCCCAGCTCTTTTTTCTCTAATTTGAGCTGCATGTTTTAAGTTTTACATCCTGTTTACTTGAATTTACAGTAAAAGTAAGATTTGAAACAGTTCTAAGGAACTGTTTATTCTGCGCATATTATTCCAAACTGAGTGTTTTCATTCCCTTGTCCTTTAGCCAGACAGCTCTGATCCAAAGAGACTCACGCATGAGACATTATTCATCAGTAAAGTAATCCAAACTCAGCGGGGGCAAGAGTGTTCCAGTGCAGCGGGAAGAGAAGGAAATTAAATGATGAGTAAAATCATTTATCTCTCCATCTTGGCTTGGGGAAAAGGACCCTTGTGGAACAGAGTTCAAACAGTATCTGTTGTCTAAAATTAAGATAATGCTTCCAGATGGGTTTGTTTCAGCCAGCCGCTGTGTTTCAACAATGCTTCTATTAAATCAGTGACTTCACTCAGAAAACGACTTTCTGAAACCACAGAACTTGAATTGCTGAGACTGTGGCTACGCACTTTGGGCAAAAAGATTTTGACTGAATTCAAGTTTTATTGTTTTTCTCCTTAAAAAGGGGGGAAAGAAAATCGGCAACCAAACTCAAAGCCCCGTCTGCAAGCTGGAAGAGTCAGACCAATTTTGCATAATGAAGGGTAATTTGTTACCTTGAGAGGCAGCTGGATTTGCAAGATCACACGATCACACAAGGTCATGTGACATGAGAATCCATCTTGCTAGGCTTCAACTTATGCAGTTGTGGTTTAACCACAGTCATTCAGACCAATCAACGTCCTGTAAGGAACTACTGACAGCTCTGGGTGTGGTTTAGGGTGTGGTTTAGATGCGACAGCCAGAAAAGCTACTGTTAGTCGGAAAACAACAATGGCAGCTCCTTAAGAGGTTAGCCTTGATGCTGCTATAGCATCAGTTATATTGGAAATGGAGCATATTTATTAAAAGAAGGAGCAAAGAATGGCACTGAAGTCATATCTAATTGGTTGAAGCTGGTCGTGATAGACGGTGACAGACGATAGTTCATTCAATCTCCTTTGTTTTTTGAAAGTCCCTGCACTTTTCCAAACAGTTTCCAAGGACAAATTCTGGTGCCTCAGGTTATGAAAGCTGATGAAACTTACTAATCAATTGACTAAATGAAAAAATACGCTAAAATCAAATCATATCCTTATTGTTATGACATTAACAATAATTATGACCTCTCTCAACGCTCAAAGACAGCTGCTGAACTCGGCTCTTACCCTGAGTGTTCCTGCTCCGCAGATGACAAAACAGGGTGCTGTTTGGGACAGAGGGCGTCAGTGATGGAGAGGAGTTCACTTTCAGGCAGTGTGGGAAGGAGGAGACGCAGCGCCTCCAGGAGAACCTCAGCAGACACCTGACTCTGCTTCACCAGCCGAGACGCGAACTCCAGATCCTGAGACACAGAGCAGGACAGACTCACCACAGCTTCTCTCTACGTCCACTGGCACAAAGAAGTGAGGATGTTCCTGTATTTTCCATGGCATTAATACACTTATAATATAACTTACAATAAAACATTAGAAAAATAAAGCTTTGATAAATTCAGACCTGGTCACAGTTTGCATAAAGTCTCTTGAGCCCCATTTGTTCTTTTAAATCTTCCATGGCTTGATTGTTGCCAGTAATTTCTTGTGACCTGAAAACATCGTAAAATTTAATGGTCTGCGTCAATCCACAACATTCCTCATTGCTCCTGAGACCACACACGTGACAGCTCACCTCTCAGCCAACAGTGCCATGACCTCTTCACACTTGTACAGCGCCTCCTGGAGGATGGACGTCATCCTGCAATCCTGCCGCAGCTGAAATAGCCGCTCCTCCTCGCTTTCCTCCTCGCCCTCATCAGAGGCCTCTCTCAGCCTTGGATTTGACCTGAGTCTGGACTGAGGCATTTGCAGGGCGGCCAACTCTGTCCTCTCCTTCTGAAGCTGCTGATCTGCCTCCTCTAGGCCCTGTGGCAAGAGTCAAATGACAATCGAATTGAAGCTTACAAAGTTTAGTGAGAAGTCTCAGAGGAAACCCAAAGCAACACAGGGGTTAACCTGGGAGTCGGGCATTGCCTACCAAGCAGTGGCTCTGTATACTCTGAGCCATGTCTTGTCTCTCCAGACTCTTTCTCTCCCGGAGCTGCTGAATGAGTAGGCTGTGCAGAGTGAGCATCGCTCTGGAGGTCTCCAAGACTTTAGTCCTCCTCTCAGCCTTCTGGTAGTGGATGGTGGCCATCTGCATGGCCAGGCTGTCAGCTTGAGAGTGCAGATCATCCTCTCTCTCCATCTGCATCTCCTCCATCACCTGCCAAATTTAGAATGGATGTATCTCAGTTATCTTGTATGAACACAAACCACCTTATGTGCAATGAAAACTCTGAACTTTAACACTGAATGAGCTTCATACACGGTCACTTCTTGACTTTCTTACTTACTGCACTCAAAAGTGACATATAGTAAAGGTAACTGGAAATAAATCACTAAGAAAAAAGCTTTACTTTATTCATGACACCGCTCTCCATCTCCTTCTCCTTCTCAAACAGTTGGATTTTGTCCTCGAGCCTTTTCTGGAAAAGCAGCAGCTCAGATATGTCTGTTTTCTGTCTGGCCTCGCTGGTTTTCCCCTTGGATAGCACATTCGTCTGCAAAAACCACAATATCCATAAGGTGGTTGGGTAAAATACTCCAAGCAGTTAAGCTGTTATGATGATTAGAAATAAAACCACTCTGTGGAGCCCTTTCTTATTTCTGAATAACAATGTGCACTCCAGCGGCCACACATTTGAGGCTGATCTCAGTGTGGTTTGCACTGGTGGCCACAGTTTCTTATTCATTTGAGAAAACATTAAATGCACCATTATCTCCTGCTCTAGTTCATTACAAATGGGATCCTCCCTTTGAATTACATTTACAATCATTTAAAAAGGAGATTTAAAACAAAAGAAATGTGGTAGCATCATTAAAGTTAGCACAGAGACAAATGGTAAATGGCTCATGTCTTGGAAAAGGAAATACTTTTGGATAACTTTTCACCTCATTAGCATTTCAGAGTGTTTCACCTGCATTTCCAATCTAATAGATTGTATGCTATGAGCTATAAAACTGGTGACACAAATATTAAACAAACACGACTGCAACAAGAAAGCAGCGCCCTTTGCTGTATGCCTCTGTGACCTTTTAGTAAATACTACAACTAGCAGTGGCCACGGTCAGACATTTCTCTAATCCTACACACACAGGTTTTAAGAAAATATCAGCTGAATTCAATGATGTGTGATTATGAATTCACCATCTGTTGCTCACTCTCCTTTCTCCAAGCTGCCAGAGCGGTGTGGAGTTTGGTTCTGGCGACAGCGTGAGGCAGCACCAGGCAGCGGTCCATCACAGAGAGACACTTCTGGAACTCTAGTTTCATCCTGAGCCGGTCATCTTCGCACAGAGTTAACTGGGATGAACACAAACAACTGGGACAAAAGGAGAAATGGAAGACAGATTTGTAATACCATCATCTGATGTCCTGAACTTGAGGTAAAATCTAGTCTCATACTACACAGAAAGTGCTCATCTTTCATTCATTCTCCTTCTACCTCTTCCAGAAAATCCACAGTCAGTGGGAACACAAACACAAACCTTTCCTTTATATGAATCTGCTGAAATGAAATGGCAGCTGTTATTATATCACTTACCTGAAGAAAGCTCTGCTGTGCGACCTGAGCTCCCTCTGCTCCTGCAGCTCCCTCTCCATGGCTTTCTGCAGAGCCTCCCTGGTGCAGCTGAGGGTGCGTAAGGCCGCCTTGCCTTCCTGGTGCAACTTTTCCTGGCCCTGCAGAAGAGTGCTTGCTCCTTGTCCCGCCTCTGGTTCTACCTGCAGCAGAGAGCGTTGCGCCCCTGGAGGTAAGAGTGTTAGCAGGGCCTGGGCTGCAGAGGGCTGGATGGCTTTGACTTCTGTTATGGCACCCTGGATCACACGCATGGTCACCTATAGAACAGGTAGATCAAGACAGGGTTAATCAAACTGAATAAAGCTCAATGGTATGTTTCAGTGTGGGGTGCCAGTAGCTCGTGAATGCGTCTGATGTGTACTGTTAAAGTGGCACCTTGCGGATGTCGGCAGCAGCCTCCTCATCCAGGTTGTTGATGAGCTCTGCTAGCTCTACACTGTGAGCTGTCAGTAAGTTCTGCCAACAGTGCAGGTGCTGGTCTACATCTATCCTTCCCTCCAGACCCTTGGACAGACCTGACAGATCCTTCTGTCTCTGTTTGTGAACGCGTAGCTGCAGAAGGCAGGAAGCAGGATTAAAGCCGGTATATATAGGTTTTGTGGTATCAATCCGCAATGGATATATAATGCAGGTGTTTGGACTAAAAGCCTAAATCCTCCTCCTCACCATGTCAGAGATGAGCTCCCGCCTCTTCTTAATCAGTCGACAGCGCATGGCTCTCCTCTCTTGACTCAGCGCCTCATCCAGCCTCTGCCTCACCATCACAAGCTCTTTCTGGGCCGTCTCCTGGAGCTGGTCTATCTGCTCTGCAGGCACAGCGCTCCCTCTAGTGGAGAGAGAAAAGCATGGCAGGTTAAAACACATCTCTGGTCCTGCTTTTGTTTTATATTTAAATATTAGAATATTCTATTTAAATATTTATATGTAAATTTTTTGTGTTCAGGCTGAAACTATTTTCCAATTTATATTTTCTATTATAACAGAAACAAACAGAAACACATCAGATTATATTTTAAAAATGTGTGTTCACAGTTTTAAAGAAGCTTACTTTGCCACATTTATAGGGTGGTGTAGTGGTACAGTATGAAATGATTGGTAACTACAATAGGCACCAACCTCCTGATGTGAGTGAACCAGCTGTCTAAATTGCTGGAGGTGCTAGAGAAGGTGTCAGAAATCAGGCTGTTGAGGCTGTGAAGGCTGTGCACCAAGAACTTTCTCTGAGCATGCCGTTCAGCGAGCACATAGCGCTGGTTGGCAAGGACCACATCTAGCACCTCCTCTAACTGATCCTGCACAGAAAGGAGAACAACATATCTCATAATGTATTTTACATTTTGGTTAGATGAACTGTTTACCACAAATCCAGATTGCTGAAAAAAAGAGGAAAATAATAGAATTTTGATCGCTCACTTGACAGACAAAGTAATCGTGCTGAAGACTCTTGGCTGTGCTCTTCTCCAGCTCGCCCATCCTGGTGGCCTCCTCCACTTCCTCAGAGAAAATCTTGTGCAGCTCCACCCGGCGCCACTCGACGATCTCCCTCTGGACCTTTGCAGAGGCTTCTTCATGTCGGACCAGCAGGATGCGCTGGAGCTGACTCTGGCTAAGCTTGTGCAACTTCTCCAGGAGGACACTGCAGTGGAGCAGCTCCTAGTAACATTAAAATTTGAGGTTTACTGGTTAGTGTTGGCATGAAAGTTCAATCATCTCTTTATTTATATCACATTTTACAGGCAAATACATTTTTGTTGACTTTTTAAAATGATTCTTGTGTTCTTTTAAGTGAGAAAAACAAAAGTAGCGTACACAATGCAAACATTGAAACAAATGACTTATCACTGTTACCTGTTGGTCTGCATGCTGACACAGCAGCTCGGCTCGGGCCTTCTCAGCGGCCTCTCGCCGGTGTTCTGCCTCCATTTCTTCACGAGTCTCTAGGTTACACCGGTCGGCCAGGGCGGCCATGCGGGCAGCTCGCTCCTCCTTCAGCCGACCCTCCATGCCCAGCAGCTGTCCATGGAGCACACTGAGGAGCCTCTGCTGGGCCTGGGCGCTGGCTTGGCCCCGGGACCGCAGGCCACCCAGCAGGGAGGACATCACGTCCTTGTAGATCTGAATCCGGGTGGCCTCCAGGTTATTAGTGGCACGCAGCAGAGTAGACATTTCAAGGCTTATGAGGATAAAACGTAGAACAAGCAGAGTAAATTTGTACCATGTGGGTGATTGCTGAGATATACTGCGAAAGCCAATAACATTCATTGTCCGTGGTGGATTTGATAATAATGTGAGACAAATGTTAGAATCAAAATGTTGAAATGCCAAGATGTTCTGTGAGGGAGTTAGATGATTGTTCCGAATAGTCATTTTGGTGAAGCAGTAGCTCAGCACGTTCCAGGACCAACAACCAGCGTAACTGAATGCTGAAGCCAATTGAGAACTGCCTTTATATTAAGTCTGATGACTGCTAGATGCTGGCCTCAGAATAAGCCTCTGAAGCTTTTTTCCTTCCTCTCGGTGGGGATTTTGATAATTTTTCTTCCTTTACATTATATAAAGCCTTATGGAGAGATATTTAATTCCCTCTTGACTGATCCACTCACTTTTCTAAAGCCTGATGCATGTTCTGGGGATCCTCCAGCACCATAGTGTCCACCATCTTGTCTTCAAATGTTGCCTCATCTTTTACTGTCTCACTCATGTTGCAGTCTGCATACTCTGGGTCTGAATCAGCTCTCTTTCTCTGAAGCAAGACAATATATGCACAGTGCGTTAACATAAAACAGTCATATACTGTGTACAGTTTGGCTGGACCAATAACATACCATATCTACCCAACGAATTAATGTCTTTGTAATGAAAGTTTGTTATTGGGATTAACTGGAACAAATCACATAGATTTTTGAATGTGTGATACCCTTTGCTGAAGAAGGTTCAGCCTGGTTCTGGGACCTATTAGGTTCAAGGCCAGAAACCCCAGTGACAGCAGCACCAATGTGACGAAGAACCCCACAACAAATCCAGCAAAATGGACCCCATGGTTAGGATAAATCTGAAACAGCGGGCAGAAACATCAGACCTCGAAAACAGTACAAAAAAAAACATGCGCTGCTAGAAGCTGCAGGTGTGTTTCTAGTTAAGGAACTGTAAACGACGTACTCTGTCAGTGGAATTCACCCTCAAGGTTAGATTAGCTGTCAGTGGACCAAACATACTGACGTCATTCTGTGGAGTCGAGAGAACAATACACAAAAGACAGAAAATGTTCTTATTATACTGCAAATATCCACAACAAAGAGTCATCATTTACTTTTCACATTAAAAAGGGCAGAAATAGGGCAGCAGACAAAATACCTGTGAGGCGTTAGAGAAGGTGAGAAAAGCTGGAAGGTCCAGGAGTTCACTCTTATGACTCTGTATGTGAGCAGTATAATTGACAACAACTTGGGATCCAGCTAAAGAAGTAAAATCAATCACATGTTATTCATTGTGGATGCAGCATGAAGAAAATTCTAGTATTTGACATTTTTAAAGTTCAAACCAGACATATCATCTTTTAAAACATTTTCACTCCCAGACATACCAGACAGCGAATCAATGGCAAACGTCTGGTAGCCTCTTTCCACCACCCTGCCTTCAGTTTTTAGGGGTACTATTCCAGAGATGGAGTCCCGGATAGCCACCTGAGACAGGTTGGTGCCACCCACTGGGCCCATGTTGTGAATCAGCAGGTTGAATGTCAGCTGAGGTGGATCCGTGTCAAGCTTCACCTGGGGACCACGTGATTGAGCAGGAAGAGTGGGAATCACTGGATGGTCTTTGACATGTTGCAATTTAAAATCAGCCCAGAAAAAAATGTTGAAATTAAATTTGCAAAGATAAAATGGGCTTTACACAAACAGTTATGTTGATGTACCTGTGCACACTTGTGAAACTTAATGCCAAATGCAGATGGAGGGGGCACACTCTGAACCTGCAGAAACATTCAACACAATTTATAATTAGCTTTTTCCAACATGATAATGCTTATGTGAATCATATCTCGTGAATTATCACTTGCATGAGTTGGATTGTGTACTACATCTGCAAAGTCACCTTGCAACAATGACCAAAACACACCTGAGGCAGAGTGTGGCCTGGGTTGACTCTTGTGAGTGTGCTTCTGCGGCTCCGCGGTAGCAAGATGTTTGACATGTAGGTAAATGAAGTGTAAAAGGAGTGTCCCCATGGATCAGGAGCTGAGGAAGTGAGTGGGCCCTCTGCCAAAAACACGGTGGGTCCAGTGACTTTCATCATACCTGTTAGGTTAAATGTAAGGTGTTTGAACAGTCTGAGAAAAAACATTAAAAAGTCTGAAACTGACAATTAATACATAAATCAAAACTGTTGTATTGTTTTGTCTTTACCAATGTACTACAGATCTTTAGTCAAACAGTCTGTATCATACATGGCCCAAGTAAAACTCTTTCTTGAATCAGCTGTATGTGTGCGACAATGGCAAAATATCGAATCAGATAATCAGACTGCATATCTATCATGAAGGCCAACCTACAATTGTTCAGCTGGTATTTGCACAGATATGAGTTGTGTTATTAACTGTATTGTTGATGCAGAAAATTCCAAACAAACCATCCATCTGAAGCAATGTTAGCTCTGCTGATTTCCCACCGGGCTCATGTTTCATCACATGGTTACTGGAGAACCTCTGAATAATAGAAAAGTGGCATATTTAATATGTTAACTGCTTATTAACAAATCTTAGACGTGCGTAAACATGGGGACCTCTCAGAGCCTCTCAATGGTTCAGGGACACAACAAAATAAACAATCTCACTTTAATTTTCAGGCTACAGCTCAGAATAAGGAGATACGATGTGTTGCTGTTGGAGCACACTAAAAATGACCTCAGGTGATGCCTGAAAGACTAAACCTTCATCACAATTTTAAAGTTACACAAATTCTTGGTTTAAGAGTTGGAGAATACTATTTCTTTATTCCATTAGGCCTCTCACCTCCTGCTGCTCCGAGAACGGAGGAGGTGGCAGTGCTGTGTGCCATGACGCATGCTGAGATGTACCGTCATAACAAGGCTGATATGAAGCACCGGACTCCGACACACCGGCATCCAGAGTCTCACGCCGAGTTACATCGTGACACCAGCGGGAGTATGAAGGAGGTGGAAACCAACACAACGCTGGGATATTAAGGATAAATGACCATATCGTGACCCTCTTCGCGATAAAATGTACCTGAAGCATTCGTATCTTGCTGTGCCACCCTCACCAAGGAGAGCCGCTAGCTAACGGGCTGCATTGTTTCTGGACGCTGCCACTGTGAAAAACGGCGATGAAAACATTTTCCACAGCTTTGTCTCGACAAATAACAACTGTAGCAGCGTTTCTAGCGAACAAGAACATCTTACTTGTATGCTAATATTTCAGGAGTAACTATGGACGCCGTTTCGAAACGTTTGCACACGAACTCAAGATCCAAAATCACTGTCGCTGCACAACTTCAGAAAAGATTTCCAAAACTTAGGAAGAAGCGTCAACAGCAACTACTCGAGTTTGTTTCTGGTCGCGGCTTTCAAATTAAAACGGCATATGAACTATAGAAGATATAGAAGATGCCATAAAAAATAGATAAATATGTTAAGAAACAATACTAATATATAGCATTTTTTGTTATTTTCAGATAGCATTTACGTCAATGTTATTGTGAAGAAAAATGTCTTCCTTTTCTACCACGAATCACTATAGTGTTTTAATATTGAAGGCAAATTCATCTAACTTCCGGTGTAATGCTAGCTAGCTCCACTGTCCTCACGTACTTTGGTCCTCCTCTAAAATCTTCGTCCACCCATTGGCTAAAATATACACCAAGTTTGTCGTTTCGGGAAAAAGGAGGTTTCGCTGGAAAAGTTTTTCTAATCGTAGGTCATTAAAGTGTTGAAATGTAAAACATTTGAAGAAGAAAAACATTTCAAATACGCGAAAGAAACAGCGAGAACAGCCAGAAGCTAGCGTTACTTTCGTCGAGCAGTTAAGTTGTAGCGTTCGCTGGATGTCGCCGACAAAATGCTAACTGACGCTCGTAACGTTAATTTTCCTCCAGCCTGATAAGATAAGACATGTCAGAGCAGGACCTGATACCGGGATGCGGCACCGATGTAGCGGTCAGTTTCGCCGAGTCGCTGCACATATACACAGGACTGTTAACAGTGGCTACAGTGTGTGGAGGGCTTTCGGGGATATTAGCTGCTGCTCTGTTGTACGTCTTCTGCCTGAAACCTTTGCTGTTGACCAGACAAGTAAGCAAATAACATCATCATCTTCATTCATGGAGACAGTTTATTCCGTCCTTACACGTATGTTTTCTTGTGTCATCCCAAAGGGCTACAATGCAAGACGGCTGCTTGAACCTGATGATGGAGAATTAGACAACAACCAAAGTGACTGTATCAGCAACGGCAGAAAGGAAGCTCCAAGTGGCACCATTAATGACAAAGTATTGTTCTCTTTAACATCCGAGACACACTGTCTGAGTCCTATTTTAGCTTCTCACAGGTGGATGTCACAGTTACATGAAGTCTGTTCTGACAAAGTCATGTGAAATACCTGGAAATGACAAACAGATGCTTCATTCACGGTTACCTATTTTTGGTGTTTACTAATTAACTTCCCACTAACCTATTACGTCCGTGTCCTTGTTGTCCAGGAGAAGAGGCAGCCACCCATGAACAGTGATGTGGCTGCATTTGCATCTAGAGCAAAGGTGGTTTATCCCATCAACCAAAAATACAGAGTAAGTCTGTCATAAATGTACAACCACGCTTCCAGAAAAGTTGGGACGCTGTGTGATACAGAAATCAAACTTTTTGATTTGTCCTCAATTGAAAACAGTACAAAGACAATATATAGAGAGGTAACCTTTTGCAAAGCAATCCATAATAGACTTTGCTGCAATCACATAACTCATGGTTATACCTCTCTTACTCGGCCAACTGGCCACTGAGACTAAAATCTTACCAGCTACCTTTCGCTGTATCTGTCAGCCTTTAGCAGACGGAGCGTCCAATCCATCACTACACGAGCACTCCAAGTTACCAGCAGTGCCTAACGAGGAGTCATCCTCCTCCACGGACGGAGAGTCTCTGAGCCAAGAGCAGGACAACGATGACAGCAGTCAGTTTATCTCCTCCTCACTGGTCCCTAAGAGCCTGCAGAACCAGAGCTTCACCAGGGTCTCTCACTACCCTCACACGCTGACACACCCAGGGTACGAGCCAGTAGTCTCTTATATGCTGAGCCAGTCACACTCCTTAACCTGACAACAAATATGCACAAACCCAAGTTAGCTGAAAGTGGTACGACTCTTGTTATCTCTGCAGATTTGAAGGTAGGATCAGCCTTTACTGTTTGGCCCTCCAGGATATACAACAACATTGCTCCCAGCTTCAGGAAGAAAAATGTCTGGTGAGTTTGAGTCTTTTTTTTTTTTTCTTTGTCACAGTAAGAAAACAGTTATTGAGTATATTTCCTTAAGCGTGTCAACGTTCAGATTGTTGTTTTATCCTCCCTTATGACTTTTTTCCTGCCATAGATTTACCTTCAAATGGTGAAAATAATATTCAGCTGTCATTTTCCAAAAGACAAAAATGATGCTGACTTCGCAAAGAATATTCTTCAAATGCAAGAAAAGGTGAAGCCAGACGTCTTTTACTAAAGTATTATGTATGCATAATTCTCGATTGACGGTCCATAGAAACACTTCCACTTCAATTTGAAACCATGTTTATGTTTTCATTTCAGGAGCTGAACGAGCTAAAGAAACAGCTGCCAACAGGCCTCACTGCCAGTGAGAAAAATGATGATGCTCCCTGTACTTTGGAGGAAATAGAAAGAGCTCAGAAAGATCTTCTTGAACATGGCCTTCAAGTGGTAACGGCTGAGAGACAAACCCAGAGAACCGATTATTTAACAACTATACTACTAATATAAGTCTTACACCGCATTTGTTTACACCAATGGTTCTGAAGGGGAAATGAATGTCTATGTCTCTTCACAGTCCAAACGCTTCAGCAAACTGGTGGAGGACTTGTGCCAGCACCTGCTGAAGAAAAGCAGCATTTTCTCTCCAGATGAAGCCCAGGGGGTTATTCTCTCCCTCATCCAGACTCTTGTGTCAGTAGATAACCACCTGATGAACACGCAAGAAGCTGATCTAAAAGTAAAGCAGTAGGAATTCATGGTTGGCACACCAATCCTTTTGTGTCATCCCTTCTGTCCTGTCAGGAACTGGATATAGTAAAGAAAATGTTCTTTTCCACTTCTCTTAGAGGATCCAGCAGAAGCTATTGTGGTGGGAGGAGCTGACGGGGCTTCTTCAGTCTCAACCCGCCTTGCTAAAGAGGGGAGTGTCGCTCAGGCAGGGCTTGATAGCAAGAACGCTGGAGCAGCTGACGAGCGACGACGTCTTGACCTTCAGCCACATGGAAAAGATACTTTCAGAGGTTCAGACAGCTCTGACTGAAGGCCTTCAACAGTGCACAGAGGGTAAAACACGAGCGAGCATTTTGTGTGTTAAGCGAGGTGACTGCAGAAGTGATGTGAGTGTAGTAACACATTTACCCAAATACTGACCAAATGTGTGTGCCATTTTCTGACGTTATACTCGGCGCGTTTTCAGTGCCAGGTAGCAGTGGACAATGTCTAGCCTACTTATCAGACTTAAATGATGTACTCTCTCAAAATAGACCATTTTCTGGCAATCTTCTTTAGCTCCTTAAATAAGGTCAGGTTCTTTCAGGACAGAACAGAATATCATTTCTATTACTGCATCTCAGACTCTCATGCACAACCTCTCAGCATACTGTAACACTTGACACAGATTTTTGCTGCTTATCTACTGTGTGATAAAAGGCACGCTTATCATGTTTCCTCTCACAGGTCCCTATGATTTTTCGCAGATTCTGTGTAATTTTTTCTCAAATTCCATGTTTTCCATTTTAATTTGAATTCATATTTTTCTGATTAAAACACATCTTGTCATCAGAAAGAGTGTTTAATCATGTGGTGGATGAATCAAACATCATCACAAAATAACTTGTGAGCTGCATTAAAATCACATTCAATTTATCCTTCAGAAAGTCAGTGTGCAGTGACTTATTAGTACAAGAACAATCCATACAAATGAACATTTAGACCATAGTCATCCAGCTGGCTTTACAAACTGCAGTTATTTTGACAATGCTCAAGTCATCCGGCTCATTCGAAAGTTGAACTCATGTTCCAGAGTGCACGAGAAAGACAAAGGAGCTGGTGAACGACAAGTGCAGTAGATTGGAGTCCAAGAGGAGGAAGCTTTTGAGGAGTCAGACCAAGGAGAAGAGCCGTGCTCTGGAACAGGCTCACAGTGACCTACAGCAGCTCACCAAGGTCAGAACATTTGGCTTCCCCTTACCTCACTATGTAGATCAGGGATTCCTGGTACACAATACATAGGCTAAGCAACTGCTTCCTTGTTAATCCTCTTTTTTGGCTTTTAAGGCTCTACTCTTAGCTTTACAAGTCCACTGGTGTCTGAATGTGAACTGTAACCTGTCGTCCAGGTGTACCAGGAGCTGCAGATGAAACACAGGCAGCAGATTTGTGACTTGGAGCTGCAGCAGGACAGCAGGATGGCTGAAGCCCTCTGTGAACACTGGAAGGTATGGCTTTATTTTTTATGCGTGCATATACTTGTGCAAATGTGTTTCGATATGTTTCTTTTTTCATCATCAGAAACTCCGTGCCCACTGGTCAAAGAGGCTCGGAGAGCTGTCCAAGGAGGTCTTTCTCACCTCTGTCCCTGCCCAGTCAAAGCTCCCTGCTCAGCGCTGTGAGGAGCTGTGGCTGGACCTGGAGCAGGAGCTGGTTGCACAGCTGCAGCAGGCAGAGTGCACTACCATGCTGCAGCTGGAGGACATGAGGGCTCAGCTGGATACAGATGGACAGGTAGACACCATCTGGCAAATCGCCAATAAGTATTTCATGTTTATTCTCAAACATTGTTTCATGTTGCTTAAAACCAAGTCCATGAGATACTTGCAGGAATTAAATCGCACTAAAGGCTTTCTGTTGTTTTTAAGTGAGCCTCTTTTTCTGCAGGTCTGGAGTGAGGAGATGGCTCTGGTGCAGGCCTGTCTCAAACATCTGAGTGAACAGCAGATGAAGATCCTCCAAGTCATGGTGGCCAGACAGAGCTACACACTCAACAGGTGAGACTGTAAGACAAAAAGTATTTATGGCATATTGAGGGTGTTGATGAAAGCAACAACTAAATGTGCCCTACAATAGATTTACAGTACAGCTTTCCTCCATGTGGCCATATCCACTTATGCAGAATGTAAATCAATTTTTATGAGTTACTCAGAAATGATGCAGTACAATCTTCTTCTCAGCCAAGTGGGGAGGTTGATAGAGAAGAAACATGAGCACCTGTTGGCAGCAGTGCAGAGGTACTTCGTGGTCAGGCACTTCTGCCTGCACATGCTGAAGGAGATGAGGCTGTCCAAGCTGAAGGCGCTGTCTCAGACTGATTTCAGAGCTGGACTAATGGAAGATCCCAGTAAAAGTCAGTCGTGTGTCAGTTCAAATCTCAAGGTGGGAAAATGTTTTATTTTATTAATACATTCTTTTAAGCAGCCCAAAGCAAAGCCAAGCTGCAAACCACTGTAAAATACAGTGTTTCCCATGTTCACAGCATATTGAACGCTGTTGTCGTCCTGTACCAATCACAGAATAGCAATGCCAGCCTAGCAGAGAGGCATCTGGGTCCAGAGAGTCAACTGGTGGGCCATAGCTTCCAGCAGGAGTTCCTGTCTGAGCTGGAAACAGGGACAGAGCTTCTTCAGAGCCATGCACAGCTGATACTAGGCAACGCCCTCAGCTACGCCATCCAGCAGATGATGGAGACCCCGTCCACTGAGTCACAGACCTCCTCTGAACAGGACGACAGCTTGAAGGTAGGGTTTGGCTTATTTCTCTGTTAGGATCATGTTATTAATCACTCATCAATAAGTATCAACTTTGTGTTGCTTTGGGTATGTTTGTTTAGCACATTACAGTAACATGTGTTTCTCATTAGCACCACCTGACGGAGGCTGCCTCGGAGAGTGTGTATGTGACCAAAGATTCTCTCACCACACTGGTTCACAGCTACTATTCCCACCTGCAGGACATTATCAAAAAATTACAACAGGATGAGTCAGACGTTAGTTATGGTGAGATGATGATGACAGCACATTTGCACATACATCTGTGTGAACCCTGACATTGATGTTGTTACACAAGAGTTACACAAGTTACAAAGACTCCTGTGTGTGGTTTTTTTTCCGTTATAAACCTTTCCTTCAGAGGAGAATGAGAAACGAGACAGCAGCAGTCAGCTGAACAGATCCTTGCTGAGGGAGCTGGTGAACTGGGGCAAGAAGCCAACTTCTGCTGAGTTTCAACAGAGGTACAACAATGGCGCACTGCACTACTTTTGTCAGTCTTAAATGCATTAAATACATACATACATACATACATACATACATACATACATACATACATACATACATACATACATACATACATACATACATAATTTCTTTGTTTTGTTGTGTGTCAGGGTTGAACTCCACAAAAGGAAGGTGTTGGAGCAGTATGATCTGGAACAGGAAATGATATACGCTGACCTGAGGCTGAGGAAAGTAGCCCAGGATCAGACCATGGAAAGGATCAAAGCCCAGCTGCTGGTTAGTATGTTTTCTATCTTCTAGGCTTTTTTTTTGTTTGTTTGTTTTTACCTCATAATAGATTTATGACTTGGTTTACAAGCTTGCATTGTTAGTGTCTGTCAACACTGTGTTTCTGCGTCCATTAGGAGGCAGAAGAAAGCTTCATAACTGAGCTGGCAGCTTTGGCCCGGGTTTCTCTCCACAGTCCAAATCCAGAGCCCAGCGATGACGAGGACAACACAGGTGAGCACCTTTACCTCATATAGAAAAAATATGCACACGCCACTCCTGTGTCCATGTCTCTGTTCTTCATGATGTCATACTTCCACAGGTAATGAGAGTGCTACTATACTGGACCTGCTTTCCCTGAACCCAGCGTTAGATCCAGCCTTGAATCCTTCGCTGACTCCAACGATTGTAACTCCAGTGGTGAAATCAAAACCAAAGAAGAAAAGGGAACAAGAATCTCATCTGAAATCTTAACACAGTCTTATTTATATGTTCATACAGAAATGTCCTGAAAAACGTTTACTCTTGTTAAGTAGTGCCAGTACCTGTCTGTTGGTGCCAGGTTTGTTTGCGTCCTGCAAGAGGGATCCATCCCTAATTTAAATGTTTCTGGAGCTGAAAAGTTGCAACAATGACAAAACAGTATTTTTTTTGTAAATGTACCATTATATAATGAAACTGAAAAATAACAAAAGCAGATTATCTTTTGAAAACACTGTCATTTTTTGTGCTTTTTTCACCTGGTATGCAGAAGTCCCCTGCTACAGGCCAGGCAGTAATACATTACCGCCCCGCACCTACTGCCACATTGCTTTTCATGCCACGGCTCATTCACTGCATTGATTCCTGGTGATTCCTGAGTACATGGGATGATGGATGCGCTGCTCTGTGAGTTGTTAGATGAATTAGAGATGTCCAGTCTGATTGTAGCAGAGTGCTACTACTCAGCGATGAAAGCCTTGCCCTTCTCCTGCTCTAATGGGGCTTTAAGTACAACCCTTTATGGATGATAATGCAGAGTAATGGTGAAAAGTGTGGGATGGCTGAAGTCTGGCAGACAGTTCTACGTGAAGCCAGCAGTCTAGCAGGCAATTTACCCAAGACCCTATGGTTAACTGTCAGTCTGGACTTTTAGGAGTGTCAATTAGCAAACATCAATTTTTAATCTGACCTTTATTCGTACACTCAACTTGCACACATAACAAATTATTGCTATGGGACCCTGAGAAAATATGCTCCCGGACCAGACCCACTCATACACTCTGGAGTGTCCTGCCAGGTGTGCGTGTCTGTCCTCCAACTTATCAATCAGAAATGTAGGTGCATTCTTGGCTGTGCGTGTATCGTCGCTGATCTGTGGCGAGGGGAAACCGTTTGGATGTATTTTAAGGTCCCTTAGGGGCCTGCAGGGACTTGTGGGAAGATGACCTGATTTCTCATTTTCTCCTCTCCTGCCTGGGCTTTCGGCTAGTCGGTGCTACTAACAGAGAAACCCATGAAAGGACTGTGACAGTATGAGCCGACACGGATCCATCTGGAATATGGCCTCGCTGTTTGCATAAAACTGGATTTTATTTGTCATTTTTCATGGACGCAGCCGTGACTGTTATTTTCTTTGAATAGATTCAGGTAAGTGGACATGCGATCAGGTTCACCTCCGCTTAAGCTACACCTTTAGTAAGATGTTTACAACCCAAATTGCATTTGCAGTGCTGACATGTCATTGATTTTCTCGCAGCTGGTACGCAAACACATCAGGGGACTCGCAGGACAGACTGATGCGCCTTTTCCAAGGAAATGTCCTGTCTTACGTCCTCAAACCGTTTTCAAAGAAGCCTGGAATAAAGTTATAGAAAGCATGTTAATCTATTCATCGAGACATCCAGCATTTGTTCAGTCAAGTGGCGAGTTTGAAGCTGTTAGTAGAAACGAGAAGATGAAAAATGTCCAGTGAGGCAAAGATGTGCGCAATGTGACGGCGTCATCAGATCAGATGATCGGTTATTTTAGGGCCTAAAAATAAGGTCGCTTTCCAGATTCCCCCTCAAAGGGCTTTTTCCATCTGAGCTTTAAAGTCTACTTTGATTCGGCCATATCTGTGCAGACTATCAAATCTGAAACACTCCTGATATTGTAGCGAAACTTTTCATTTAAAACAGTCAGACATTAGTGGAGAACTGTTATCCAATATATTTTAACGCGAAACGTCCCTGTGTTATTACTACTGTTGTTGTATGAATAACACGTAATGCAACAATAGCATTGATAAAGATATATATTAATGTTTTAGAGAATAAAAACAAATATTATACCTTAACGCATAATGTCCAATAATGTTTTGTTACCATTGCTTTATTTATTCTTATCAAATACACAATAATACACAACATACTTCAAATTATTGATATATTATTATCACACTTCAGATTGGGTGTACCACCTGTAATCATCTTCTCTTCACTTCATCTCATCTTCTCTCATCTTCTCGTCTTTAATCTTGTCTTAGTGACTTTTTATCTGTTTTGTAGAGCACTTTGAATTACCTTTTAACCTTTTTTTTATTTGAAAGCTGCTCTACAAATAATGTTGCTTTGCTGTGCTAACTGCCTTGTTTTCCCTTTCAGGTGAGCAGCCATGGCTAACCTGCAGCAGGAATACTCTGGGGTCCTTCTGGGGATCCTGGAGGAACTGGCCAATATGCGCCAATTTCTGACCTTCCAGGACCTTTGTCGCATGGTCAGCACCCGCTTTGACCTGGAGCACCTCATCGAGCTCAGGAGTTTGCTGTTTGCGGCTGCCAGCCGGGACCCCTGTTTCCCAGCCACTCTCTTCAGAGACCGGGTTTCTGCCAGAGGCCAGGGGCTTTCACCCATAGGCGTCGCTGCTGATATTGTAACTATATTCAATCTTATTCAGATGACGGGTGGGGCTACTGATGACAGCCAACCAATGAGGGCCCAGGCGGTCCTCCCTGTCGACCAGTCTCCAGGCCCCAGTCTGCCTGGAATCCACCAGCTGAACATTTATGGTCGAGAGAAAACTCGTTCCCACTCTGACTCCAGTGGCAGGCCTATCGACCAGCACTTGCTGTTTCCAAGATCTAATTACTCTGCCCGCAAGCGAGCAAGTCTTCCCCCTGATCCGATCTCACTCGTGTCTTCCCCTCCAATCAGAGCGAGGGCTGTGTCTTTTGACTTGCCTCACACAACTCTTTTGTACCCTAGTGGTCAAATCCCCAACGAAGTCATGAAGAATATCTACCTGCCCTTGGAGACGGACAGTGAGTCTAGTGGAGATTCTGCGCCTGTGGAGGTGTTTGAACCTGAACAGGGATCATCTGTCGACCAGAGGAGAAACATCTTCAAAAAGGACTTCCATAACCAGCCGCCTCTGATACCCCAGGTGACCATTAACAGTGACTCTCCTAGCCCCAGCTCGGGGCAGAAAGGCTTCGACAATCAGAGCTTTGAAATGATCCCAAATCCTTACCCGTCACCAACTACAGTCCACCAATCGCCAGAGCAGCGTGCTAAACACGAGAGCCTTGATGACCTACAGGACTCAACTTACTTTGGACCTGGGTCAGTCCCAGAGTGGTCCCCCCGGCACCTTCAACCTCCCAGGACCAAGAGGCCCATCTGGAGCAACAAGAGTCACAGTCTAGAGGACCGGATAAGCCGGGAAAGCATTGGACAGGGGATGGAATCACAAGGGGGGCAACTTCCAAGACGATCAACCCCTGCTATCAGCAGTTTGGGAGAGTCCTCAGGAGGTGAGAGTGGGGATAGTGGATTGCCAAGTGGAGGTGATGTAGTCAAGGCTCAGGGAACCCAGACAGACCCACCGGACCCCCGGCGCCTCCGTAGCCTGGTGCACGCTGATCGCCTCTCTTTCATGACCTCATTAGACGACCCTGAGTTTGGTGAGGATGACATCAGTGCCATCTTTCGTTTCTTAGATGACATAAGCATGTGTGGTTCAACAGGAGTCCTGCATCCAAGTGATGGATCATCAGCCATTAACCAGGACACCCCCGAGGCCAGACGTGGCCGCTTAGGTCAACTCCAAAGGCTTTTCCACTCTTTGGAAAGCAGTGATGATGGGCTCAAGGCCAGTGTTTGTAAGCTGCTGCTCCGTATGAGCCAGATAGAAAGACAACTGGAGTCACTGAATGATGTTAAGGCTGAGATTTCTCAGGTACTCTCGGCCCTGCAGCGACTGGATGAAAAGATCCAGCAGCCTGTCAGTAGTGGTGGACAAGGCAGTAGTGGGAGATGGCTGGAGCCTCTCAGTGGTGTCTCTTCCTTCATGAGCCATCCTCTAACCCCATCTGAGTCATCCGAGCCTCAGCCTCTGTCTGCATCTGGGCATCTGTTTCCTGGGACCAGCACTAGTAGTCTGGACTGGAGTCGGTGGAACACTCCTGGGGAGCAAATAGAAAGCAGCAAAAGCCAGGGTGATTCAAAAGGGAGGAAAGAGGGGAAGAAGGATGCGTCGTCACGCCGTGCCTCCAAAACCCAGCCAGAGGAGAAAAGTGTCTCTGATGCCAAACAGCCCAGTGTTTCTACCTCTGCAAGAGACTGGACAGTGTCATTCTCGAAAAGTAAAGATGGCAAAGCCTCACATGGACAGGTAGAGTGATTCTATTGTGGACATTCTTTTCTATATTTTCCATGATACATGAAAAATAACTGTCAGATGAGAGATGGGTTTCTCACCATGTAAGCATCAGTTCTTAAACAGATTCACTTTCAAAGGCAGACTTTCAAAATTCAGTGTTTGCACCGTGTGTAAATACATGCTGTGCAACCACTTAATGTGTTAGGCCTGTAGCTTGCCTTGTGGTCTGCTGGGTAGACATATTTAGTGGTTGTGTGTGTGATTACGCGGTTGGTTGACAAGCCAATCAGGCCACTGTTTAGGGCATTAGTTCAAACCTTTACAGTGAACACTGTTTTGTTCAGGGCTGCAGAGAAACACAGCTCACATATATTCAAATTCATGTGCATGTTTAGTCACGATTTTAAACTAATATTGTCAACTTTCAAATTTTTTAAAGGGTAAAATTGGTATTGTTGTATGCACAGTGTAAATAAAATGTGTTTGGACTGTTTTCCTTCCAGGCAGATCAATCCAGCAGCACAGCTAATCTACTCTCCCATAAATCCTCCAACCTGGTGGAACAAGTGTTTAACTCATCCCTGTTCCGTCACAAAGACAGCAGCCTCACAGGTGGGCTAACCTCTGGGAAGATCATGGACCCCAGACTGGCTGAGGGGAGAGGGAGGCCCATATGGACCGTAGACGACAGAGAAGCACGAGTCACCCCTTTGGATTTACAAGTAAGATTTGTTGACTTTGAAAGGGTTGCATTTGTTATTTAATTACATTCTGTTTCCTGCTATGTCATCTAGTGGTTGTGGTCCATACATGACTAAATGACAGATTTTTATAAACACATCATGCAAGCTCAAGAAAAATAGATTAAATTACATTTTGTCATGAAATAACCACAACATAAATGAACGATACACAACAGGAAAGAGTGTATGAGTTTTTGAATTTGAATTTTACTTTAACATCTTAGATCAGATTAGGGTTTGCCTTTAATCCATTTGAGTTGTATATCTCCTCTTAAAAAAATCTTTAAATGACATCCTGTTCCTCAGGGCCAGGAGTCTCTGAACCCCAACAACATGGAGTTCTGGATGGACGACATCTACACTCCAGGCTACGATGCTCTACTCAGGCGTAAGGAGGCTGGCCTCCGCCGGGCCAAGGTCTGCAAGCTGCTTGCACTCATTGGCACTGCAGTGGTTATCATTCTGATCATCGTCATTCCCATTTGCACCATGGGGTCATGAAGATCCTTAGAGAAAGGCCACATTTAATTTCGCCATTGTCAGCAGCTGTGCTGTACCCAGGAACCTGCACGCCATTCTCATGGAGATTAGTAGATGAGAGACAGTGACAGTAGGGCTAATGGATCAGTGATCATTTAACATTCAGTACGTCCTCACACTTCTCTGCATGCAGCAACATTATTAATGACTCCAGAACAACTGGAGGACTGTAGCTTACTTTGAAATCACTCCGTCATGCAGTTACAACAAATTGTAAGAAATCTCCAATGCCAAGTTTCTTCCCCCGCTTACTGTCACTGTCACTTCATGATTTTTGTTCTTAATAATTTCAGGTGGCTGCAAAAGGAAGTCATTAAGGATGAAGGTTTTAAAGCTAAAACAACTCTGAGAGGATATGTTGAAACTATTATACTGAGCCATTGAAAAAGTATCAATTTCTTTTTTTATTTCCTCTTTTTGTCTGCTCCTTTCTGGGAAACTACACTGTTACAAATGCATTGTGAATCGGCTTCAGCCTTGAGCACTGCCTGACTCTTTCTTGTTGTTCCCTCGAGAACACTACAGGGCTTATCTCACTCCTATGTAATATTATAGTTTTATCAGTATGTAAGTGTTTTACATCTACAGTTTATAAATAGTACTGGATTCTGTGGACAGGAGCAGCATTTTTATTTTCTTTTAGTTTGAATGTCCTTGTCTTTCCTTTCAGCAACAAGAGATTTTACTGCTCAAACAAGCTTAAATCAATAAAACTAATATTTTTATAGAGCTCACTCCCATTTTTCAAACTGGAAAATATTTGTTCTTTAATCCACTCATGAACATGTTTGGGTTGGAGTGTTTACTACGTGTCAGGTTTCCAAAAAAGGGAAGATGAAAATCTTGTTGTTGTTGTTGTTGAAGCAGTGAGGGAAAGAGGGAGCCTTTTTCCAGTAAACACTCTCTGAGAGATATATTCCACTTATAATCCAATTGATGGGATGTTGGAGTGCACCTATGCACATTATCTTTTCCCTATACTCACTTGGCCAGAGCGTTTCCACAGATTTGCAGACTCACTTAGCACCAACAGATTCATCTGGCGTCCTCACACAGATGATGGAAGTAGTTTTGCCGGTGGTGTGCCATTCCATTTTATAAAAACATCCTGTTAACGCCGGACTATTATATTTAAATCGACTTTCGGTGCTAGACTGCCAAATCAATGGAAGGTTGACAGAAGGGAAAATGTACACTTTTAAAATACAATGAAAGTCAATATATTATTTCTGCAATAAAACCACCTTTGTGAAGCTTGAAATGTTCACTTTTTGTTGTCAGGAAGGTGTTGATTGAACTCTTAGGTAAGGCTGTAATGTAGTGTACAATGCGTATTACAGTGTGGTCCTAATTAGAGACACACTTACAATGCATTGTCATCTAATACAATCCCATCATAAACACAGAACTTCAGAATAATCAGTAAAAATCAATGCATTATTCTATCTCAGTGCCAGGTATTCATTTTTTTCTCCACTCCCTCTAAAACTATGGATGATTTTGTTTATGTTCAATAATTTATAAGCACATTTGCTAATTTATGGGATAAAGTGGACAGAAGCTATATGCATAATGTTGGGGGAAACTATTTCAAAAGCCTGTTTGCTTTATCTGTATCCAGACCCTTAAACTTCCCTTTGCTTTGTGAGCACAAATATGTGCAGGATGTATAGAGGGTGTGTTCTGCTTCAATGCATCCTCCTAAGTAGATGTATATCTGCCAAGTGTTCCCCATGAGGCTGCTTGTACATCCATTACCCTTCCAATGGTGCCACTGAGAAAGCCTAACCCCATAGTCAGCACAACCTGCAGGTGCCTCCTCTGAAACTCCAGTGCTTTGGAGCCTCCTGATACTTTGTTCACTCATGAAATGCACTCATGAAATTTGGACCTTGTTGTTGTAGTATCAATGCACATTTTAAACAGACAGCTGAAAATTTGTGAACTCATTATTCAGGTGAACACTCTGTCCAAAAAAGTGCTTCTAAATCAAAGAAAATATGTGAAGGTATTACAGTACAAGTTACTGGTTGTGTAATGCTTTATATGATTGTGGGAGTGTATGTCGCCTTATGCTGCCTGTCTGAATAAACTTGGCAATGTGGTAACGTACCTTATACAATATGCTGTTTGAGGCCTAATTACACTATATCACATTTAAAAACATAATGGTGAATGAAAAATGTCTCCTGAAAACAACTGCTCTGTTTTGAAAAATGAACTATTTCGCATTTTTTTGCTTGGTCATGCGCTTTGCAGTAATAGTGGACTCAGTTGAAGAAAGGGCTGACAGTGATTGGTGTTTGACAGAATTCTGACAGGTAAATGATCTGTGACTGGAGGACCTATATACAAAGATGAATAATTGATAAAGACAGAGAGCACATATTGACTGACAGATCCTATTACCTCAAAATCAACTGTAATGGAGCTGCAATATTAAGAACACACACAAGCATATACAATGTTCTGGGGGCAAGTGTAATGCCAAAGCATTATAAAAACCCAAGCTCACACAGATCAAATGTGTTATGGACACATACATGTACACTGCAACTGATTTAATGTTTGAGTGTGTGTGTGTGCGTGTGTGTGTGTGCGCGCGCGCGCACTACCCTCATTAAATGTTGCACAGTAGAGCTGCTGCTGAACCCAGATATGCCATCCATGGCTGATTAATGGTGCTGTTGTGTGCAGCCCATGTGCCAGGGCCATGACAACAGGACACAGTCACTGACTGTTTCAAAGGATTTTATGATTTCACACATAATTTCACAATACTATATTGCATACTTTGATATGCAGGAGGAGAGCAGGAGGCACAGATACCGGACTGACTCACCTCAAGCAAAACTGCCTGTCCTATTTTTATGTGAAATAAATGGCTCATATACCAAAGTTATTTATATTACCAAAGGGGTTACTAGGTACAGTTAATAAATTAGAAACAGGTTTAAAAGAAAGCGACCTCAAACATAATTTACAGTAGATTAATAGATACATTGTGTTATTATAACCAATATAATAGACTAAGAGGACCTCTGAAGTCTTGACATGATTAAAGTTTAATAACTGATGATGAATTGGACAACAGAAACGGAGATTAAATAGTCTCTTTTTTTCAACAAATGAATATGGTAACCCAAAATGTTTTTGTTAATATCATACAGTGCAATTTCAATTTCTGCTTACGATAATCTACGCCTCCAGAGGTCATCTGCTCGAATTATATTAAGGTCATACAATAAATGTGTTTTGAATATTACATAAATAACTAATCATCTCATAGGGATCTTATAGTATACCTCTAAGCCCCTCTGTGACTCCAGGGGATCCTTGGAGATCTACTCTATGGAACGTATCAATCTCCTGCAGTTACAACGTTGGATGAATGGGGGCGATAGAGCGCTCTGGCCTCAGCCACAGCTGACGAAGAAGAAAACCGGCGCTGATTTTGAACTTTGAAGAAGAACGCAAACTTTATCAAACAGGTGTGGCACTGCTCATGCTGGTGTGGGAATAAACGTCTAACCTCTGCTTTTAACATCAGGCGTTGTTACATCCCATGTCAGCCGCACTGCTACAGGAAACATATTGCACAGGTAAGTGTTTTGTTGCTGTTGTTTTGAACCACGTATCGATAGGTAGCTAAGTCAGGTCAACTTAAAGTTGCTAACGTTAAAGTTAGCATGCCGCAACTCACAGGAACAGGAACGCTAAACCTGGCTTAGCGTGGTTGGGAGTTGAACTGAATACGGTGGAAAGTTAACCTAAAAATAAGTTACGTTTTTTTTTTTCGTACTGTCAAGTATTTGTTTCATTTCGCATGTTTTGAACGTTAGCCTGTTTACAGACACGTAACATTTGTAGTAAGTTAACGTCACTGCTCATTCAACGCTAACACTAGTCCCGAATGGCTAAATGCATTCAACTCGAAAAACGATGTAAATCCTCAACAAAACAAAGTAACTATGACGCAACTAGCATGCTTATCCAACTCACTCACCCATGTTTTCCGACTGATCTAAGTATGTTGTCAACTTTAGCTCATCCAGCTGCAGTAAAACACAATGGAGTCGTCTGTGGTGAACCTGTACAACCAGTTTCAGAGTCTAAGAGCCCAGGTGGATGGTCTGAATGAGGGAATTGAACCACGTAAGTTATTTCCACACTTTGTTTTGGTATTTGCCACCTCCTAAGAAGCATGCCAGTGAAGCACGATGGCGTTTAGGTACTTGTGTAGCGTTAGTGAAACTCAGATGGTCCGCGGTGGCTTGGTGCTAAGGTTAGTCGCAGCATTATAGGGTACGTTTCCATCCCGAAATGTGTTTAGTAGGTGCAGTGAATTATTGGCCACAGACAATGAATGCAAACGCAGTATTGATTACAGAACCTCTGCCTCACTAAGTAAAGGCTGCGACCAGGACTACAAACATGCTGTGGAAATTGATGCTGCAGCCCATGACACAAATGGGGGTCGAAGTAGCTAGTGGGGTGTAGTAAAAATTTCCATTTCAATAGTCCAGATAATGCAGTTTATTTCCATTTTAACTAACAAGGAAGGCATTGTTGCTTATCTGTGCACTTTACTGCAGAGCACTCTGTCTTTTGTTTCTTTACAGCATAGCACTCTGTCTTTTTGTCCTCCATCTAAGTCACTTTGCATATTTGCTACTAAAACCAGTGGACTTTTGGAGGCCTATTACACATGCCCACCACAGAGGAAAGCGGTATATTGTGCAGGGAGGAAATACAATAATCTCCTCCACCGTTGTCTTATTCAGAGTTCCTCCAGATGGCAATGAACTTTGAGGAGTGCCGTAAGAAGTGGCTGCAGGCAGATGAAGAGCTGGTTTCCTGTAAAGGGGTGCTGGCTAAAGTAGAGACTGAGAGGGGAGCCCTGGAGGTCAAACTAAAGCATGCTCGCAACCAGGTGGATGTGGAGATCCGCCGGCGGCAGAAGGCTGAGGCAGTCTATGAGAAGCTGGTTGGTGCAACACGATTATAAATCTTGTGTATCTGCAGGGTTGTGTGGGGGACACATTGGGAATTAGAAAAAGGAAAATGCTAGGAGTTAATCTTCAGATAATGTCATTGGTCACTGTGTTTGGTAAAGCTCACCTCATATGTCCGTAAATTTTGTGTAACTAGTGATTTTTCATTATCACTAAATAATGGACTTTTCCTCATTTGTCAGTGTTTTTTTTTTGTTTGTTTGTTTGTTTATGGATCATTACTACATTACCTACCTGCTGGTTTGCGTGCGCAACAGGAACGTCAGCTAGAGCTGATCCGGGAGCTGCTTGTATCCGAGAACAACGGCAACAGTGTCCACCTGAGCGAGGAGCAGCGCTCAGCCCTGGCCTTCCTCAGTGCCCACTCCCGAGCAGCACAGACCGCTAAAAACAATCTCAACTCCAGTCGAAGGTCAGATCCTCCTAGTCTGGTTCTGAAACGACCATTATTTTTTTATTCCCCCCAGAGAGTACTTATTTGACAGTGATAATGATTTTAGGTGTTCATCTTACCACTGTGCCTCATCCTTTCTGAAGCTAGTGAATACACAGTCTGCCATTTCCTGTACAGCATACATACTGCAGATTGTAGGGAATATACTTAAATATGTGAAATATGAGTGACTCTGTTAAAACTTGTGTAATTCAACAAAATGTTGTCATTCTCCAACTAGCCATAGACACAAGAAGAACTTCAGACTGCAAGATTAAATACATTTGAATTGACTTTAATTCATTTTACAGGTTAACTACTATTGATGAATCGGGTTCTTTGCTGTCAGACATCAGCTTTGACCAAACAGACGACTCTCTGGTATATTTACCCTCTTTCTTAAAAGTATCACTGTATATTTTAGAGAACTGATGATTTGAGGATCAAGTGGCTGCACAACAGTGTTCATTAAGGAACTCTTGCAATGAATTGACTTTGTAAATACTTTGGTCTGTCTCTTCACTTTTCTTGTAGGACTGGGATTCCTCCGTGATGAAGACTGTGAGACTGCGGAAACGTCAGAAACGAGTGAGTTATGTTTGATTTTGAATACATACTTCCTTGCATGTAATTGATGATCAAGTAATTTTACTAATTGTTTCAGGTTAGGTGTAAAAGTAACCAGTGGTCTGATTCATGTGTTTTTATACTTCAGCACAACTTTGCTATTTGTTGTACTGTTTTGAGCAGCCAATCCAGTGTTTCTGAAAGATACTGTTCATTTTGATTCACAGCGTTCCTCCAGAAAACTCTCTGAGGTCCCTCCACAGGTAGTGAAGAAACCTCGCTCCACTGGACGCACATCAGACAGGGTAATGCTGACCTCTGCAGCTGAATGTGCAATATAACATTAACCATAGAAACATTTTGTGTCTGTAGAACAACTTCGGGTCTTTATCTGTCTTTATTAAAAACATTTAGTGTATAAACCACCTGAAATGTCCATCAGTTTGGTTGAAAAGAGCATGATATATTTTTTATATGATTCAGATGAATGAGTCTATAGTGGCCAAAACTACCATCACCGTCCCTGTGAGTGGCGGTGCTGTCGAGGCTGTCTCCACAATTGAAACTGTGCCTTACTGGACGCGCAGCAGAAAGAGTGGTGAGATTGTTTAGATTTATTTTTTTAAATGGATGGATTGATGATGATTGGACCTCATTGGTCCTTACAAAAAAATCAATCTGACTGGTTTTTGGGTTTCTCCTACATGTGATTGTGTCTACAGCTGCACTAGCATGGGCTGACACAACCACTACTGACCAATCTGAAACTACCAGTGAGGCTCCCAGCACCCCAGTCCAAGATTTTCCAGCCAAACCGAGGCACCCCAGAGCTAATGGAGGAGGAAGGAAGCACCACTTCATCCCCAAAACAGTGAGACTGTATAGTTATTGTTGTGGATGTGAAGTGAGACTTGGACTCTATATCTACCTGCATAACACTACAGGCCAGTTCACCTTGAAGTACTACTGGAAGTATTTGCTTACCTTGGGTATTGTGTTCCCTCTGTCGCTAAGGTGATCAAGTCTGAGTTCTGCGTACCATGCGGAAGAAGGACAAAGTTTGGCAAGATATACCTTCGCTGCCAGGATTGTAGAGTGGTGACTCACCCAGAGTGTCGGGACCACTGTCCCCTGCCCTGTAATCCCACAGCTCTTAGCACTCCCATCAAGAACACAGAGGTACATTTTTCTCATTTTCTCACATATTTATGGTATGTCTCCACTCCATAAGTATTTTTCTTTTACTTTCATTTTACCTATACACATATAAATTGACATATTTTGTGTGCAGGCCACCCTGGCTGACTTTGCTCCTGTCACCTCCCCAATGATCCCAGTTTTGGTTATCTGCTGCATTAAGGAGATTGAGCACAGAGGCCTACATGAGGTGAGACAGACTTTATTAAAGTCCTTGCTTACCTGTAACCCCCATGTTATAGTCTGATCCCTTTCCCTGGAGCGATTACAGTATATGAATTCTCTCTAATTAGTCATTTCATTCAGTGGTGTGGTATGACATTTCCTTGCTCCAGGTCGGCCTGTACAGAGTCTCTGGCCAGGAACGCATGGTGAAAGAGCTGAAGGAGAAGCTGATTAGAGGAAAGACTCTGCCTCCGCTTCAAAAAGTAGAAGACATCAATGTTATTACAGGTGTCCTCAAAGACTTTCTCAGATCCCTTCCAGAGCCACTGCTCACCTTCCACCTCAACAAAGCCTTCATGGAAGCAGCTGGTGAGACTTTCTGAGACTAGTAGAATCACTTACAGAGGGTCCTTATCTGTTTACAGAGCATTATTCTTTACAGAACAAGTATTTAAATTGAGTGAATTAACAAGTTTCATGGGATAGAGGGAAAAGGCACGTTCATGATTATTAAATCACTAATTATGAATAACTGGTGTGATGTTGTTGCAGAAATCCAGGATGATGGCAACAGTCTTGCCATGTTGTACCAGACCATCAGTGAGCTGCCTCAACCCAACCGAGACACTCTGGCCTGTCTAATGATCCATCTGCAGAAGTAATTTTCATGACATTTCAGAAGAGCGAAGAAGCCTTTTGTTTTATCCTATTCTTACTCCTATCTGCTCACATTAACCTCCACCCATTAGACAGCAACCACTTGTAAGCCAGAGAGACTTTGTCCAAGTTGTTCATGTTTGAGACTACAGTGAGCAAGTGTGCTGTAACCTGGTACAGATCAACTTTCATTGTGGGTAGGGCTGTGTGAAATGTCCCACCCTCCTCTTTTCCCAGGGTCTCTCAGAGCGTTGACACCAAGATGGATGTGAACAATCTGGCCAGGGTGTTTGGCCCTACTCTTGTGGGTCATGCTGTTCCCAACCCAGAACCTATGACTATCCTGCACGACACAAGCCGACAACCAAGGGTAAAGTGAATCACAACAATGAATAACAGCCCTGACTACAAAGCTCACAAAGTCCTAGTCAAGTAACACATCGTTTAAGTACGTGGTTGTGTGTGCTTTTCTTTCTTTCACGGCCAGCGTTTCTGCTCTTTAGAAGGGGTTTGATGACAGATACTGGATTTACTTTGTCTTTTTAGGTGGTAGAGCGCTTGCTCAGTATTCCAGCAAAGTATTGGGGCCAGTTTGCGTATCCAGATAATACAGGCGTGAACAGCGCTGGCACTCCAGACCACAAAGGTACAAATACAGGTAAAATACAAGTTCCTCCAAAATGATTAGTGTGAGAATAAGACGCTGACTATGTTTATATGCACAAATTATCAACGAAAAGGTTGTCATCTGTCATGATATGACAGATATCATGTTAAAGCCAACTTATTTAAGCATTTGCACTCTGCATCTTTGGTTGACAAAATGAGCTGTCTGAACTGATTTATTGATCTTTGATTGATATGCAGTGAGCATATTGGGACCAGTGACCACTCCAGAGCACCAGATGATGGCCAAAACGCCTTCCTCCAGCTCGCTGTCCCAGCGCGTGATGCACACCCTCTCCAGCACCACCATGTAAGGTTTTTCTTTCATTTTGGAATTAGTTTGTTCACCTTCTGTTTTTAAGTTATCCGGAATATTTTGACATAGACAAAAACAAATTGAATGATTGCTGAATTCCATTTAGCTGCTTCAGTTGGAACTGTGCACACTGACTCACTGTCTGTCACAGTCTTACTGAGACACTTGAATAGAACAGTCATCATTAATGTCATTAGTAGCACCTGTGCCTTTCCTATTAGGCCAAATCAAATCTAATCTGGGATAGTAAATGTGTGCATAATAAGGTGCACCCTGGGTAAATCCACACAAGCGTGCTGAGGGTGTGAGGCCTTTATCATAAAGACTACTGGTTGAACTCCATTTTGTGGGGCCATGTGGGTTTTTATATGAAGGGAGACACTGAAATTGACAATAATCCACTGAACATTTTGCATGTTGGTATATTGTCAGCATATAACCGCCCTTATATGGGACACATTGCCTGAGGCATCTCTTATTGATATCTTGTGTAAACAGCTTGACACCAAAATATCACCAGTCTGGTTTAATGTGAACAGACCCCACGCATGTTAACGCTGCGTGGGAGGTTGGACATATGCAGGTCTTTAGTGGAAGAGCAGTTGAACCCTAACAAAGTTTCAGTCAAGATCCAACTTTTGCAGGATTGAGTGGAAGACATTGTGTCACAAACAGCAGCTCCAGATGCATTTTGAGCTTTGAACTAAAAAAAAAAATATCTAAACTCTTATCAAATCGTCAATAATCAAATCAAAGTAACTCAAAGTAAGTTGTACATATATTAAAAATGGATTCCTGTTTTTATGTACCCCTTAACATTTTGCTGTTGATTGCGTTAACTAAGCTGAAAATTCTGACCCCCACCCCCCCTCCACCCTTTTAGATTTGGGAGCAAGAGCAAAGCATCAGCTGCCTCTAACCGCCAGGGCAACTTCTTCGCTTCTCCACAGCTGAAGTAATGTGGCAAAAAAGGAAAAAAAAAGTTCATCATATTGTACTCTTGGGTTACTTATTGCAATAACTGAATATATATTCACATAATCGTGTGGGAAAACTACTGTGCAATGTTAGCATATAAAAGTTCTATTACTGAATTTTTTTATTCAAGCATTTTATAAAAGATTTTCTAACCTTTTTTTTCTGTTTAAGTTTATTTTTATATCTTTGATTACTAATGATTTATTATTGACTAAAACTGTGGCAACATCTTTGTTATTTTAACAAGTTTGAGGGATTTAATGACCAAGCAACCACTAATTGAAGTCATTATCTTCGTTAGAGGCTTTGCATGCGTTCATTCTTGTTGGTCCATCTTTGAAGGAAGCTGTGGTTGTAACCATACCGTCAAGGGTTGATTGAACACATGAAATGCACAATGAGAAAAGAAGTTGTTTTATTGGCCAGTGTCTCTTTGTCTTTTGGATTTGGTCATTGTCCTGAAACTGACATCTTATTTGTATTCACGATTTAACATTTTTGTTTTATATTTATGTTGATTGCCATGATGTATACCGATCATGACAGTTTATATGCTTCAACAATACGACATGTAAACTCTAATACTAAATGGGAATAATGTTGCATTTTGCACTGTAACAATTTAAGTAATTGTGTTATCTACCTGGGAGTACTCACCACAAGAGGCTGCTGTTGCACCACTTTTGCTGTGCAAGCCTTAACCAATGAAGATAATCTATATTTTATGCACTCAACCAGTCCATATTACTGACACTCATTGGAAATGCTGGAAAGTTATTCCTGTGATTTGACAGTTCAGCCAATATTTTCTCTCTCACAAGCCAGAGCTCTGAGCCTTACATCTGTGTGGTCATTGCAAAGTAGAATCTGGAGCTTCTTTAATTTCTGAATGTGAAAACTTATTTGCATGCACACTTACGCTTTTAAGTATTTGAATCCACTGGAGCTTTCTTGCACGGTTACATCACCAGTAACACAGTAGTAGCACAAGAAGTGATACTTCCTCTGAGGAAATTCTTCTTTCTGTTTCTCTCACTGTCACCTTTGTCCTTTGCTCCAGATTTTAGTGTGATGATGCCATTAATGGTTCGAGTTTTAGGTATTTAGAGGAAGACTGTTAACCAAACCAGATTCATAGTGTTAAGTCATTAAAACCAAATCTAGCATTTTTTGCCAGCCGATGAAGAAATGTGCATAGTTTGAGGCTGTGAGACTATAGTAATACTACATTATGTTTTATACACTGTTGTACATTTATTCCATTATATGGGTCTATATTTCTCTAATGAAATCTTGTCTAACTGATGAAGTTACTGTCACCCAAGATTGTTAACAATCATTTGTCTTCGATTGATGATTGAGCTGAAAATAAAACATCAAAAGACTGGCTTTTATTGTCTCAGTGGGTGTTCATGCAGGAGATGGGCATGTGGGACGACACATGTAGGATGTGTGGGTTTTGTTAGCGGCAATGCAGCCTTAAAAAAACCCTTTTACACCTGGATATGGATTAGTGTTACCCTATTAACTGTGAGAATGTTAATAAAGCCTAATTCACGCAGCCTAAAACCTCCATTCTTGTTTAACACTCTTCATCTTCATTTTCCTGGTGTAAATTGAATGTTGGCCATTGTTATTCAAGATCTTCAGTGAAAGAGCAAAACCACAGTGCCAGTTATTCCAAAGCCGACGTGGCACTGAATGATAATGCAATTTGGCTCATTGTTCCAATAGTCATTACAGCCATTTCCATAATCTATTGGGCTGAGTGGGCAGGCGATGAGGTCTAACATTATTATGAATTAAAGCAGGGATCATTTATACATCTTATAGTTATGCCATTAACAGTTGCTGTGGAGAGCGCTACGCCAGGCTGAGACCATTGACACACATTTTATATGGCCTCATTCAGTACAGAGCTTCAACAACACGAGGCCCTTTGAGATCTAAGCCCAGCTGTTTGGGGAAGAATTGAAAATACGGTGTTCAGAGTTCATCCAAATTAGTTTGTTCTCGCTCCCTTTCCGTCTCACTCACACACACAAAGAACCACAAATGACTGCAGAGAAGACCCTCGAAAAATGTTTGAATTTCAAATCAGCATTAATAGTTCATTAGCCTGAAATAAGGTCTCCAGTGTGTCGATCTGTCCTCTCACCGGGGATTGTGTGTTTATTTATGCTGTACGGTGCAGCATACGCTCGGCGGCTGCAGACATCAAACAGCTGGCTGTGTACAGTGTGTCTCTGCAGCTCCATATTCCAGCATGCCCCAGTGTGCAGTGATAGAGCTCCACTCTGCTGTGGGACCAGCGAGGGCCAAATGAGTAACTAGTCCAATTAAGAGCTCTTAAATAAATTACAATGTAAGCTGGTAAACACACAACAACAACAGCACTATTTAATTCCTCTATTTATACAGTGAACTGCAAGCAGTGATGCCAAAGGAAGCAGCAGAACTATTAACCATCTCTGCAAGCCGCAAACAATCAATACATTATTTAAGTCAGTTATCGCTGGAATTGATGCATTGAAAATACAGTCTATACGTCTGGCAGTGCAGCATGTATTGGGTGTCTGTAATGTAGGCTTTAGGTCAGGGCCAATAATGTCAGCACCTCAGAGATGTTAATTCAATAACTGCCAGTCAAAGCCACCCATCTGATCATGTGTATAATCATGTGTTTATTCATGTAAAAGCCATGTTTACTACTAGACAAATAGCACTTGCGTGCCTTGTGTTTGACAGTTTGTTTATGTGCATTTGTAACAAAGTGTTTTACATATTTTGTCACAAGCTGAGCAGCATTTCTTTGCTCTTGCTGTGTTGCTGTGGAAGCCGCTCTCAAGTTTGGAAGATCTGCTGGCGGATTAGGCCGAGCATCGTAGAGATTTGCTTTTGGAATCACATAAAATGGGCAGGAGAGAATGAGCAGTTTGTCAGGTTCATATAACAAAAGTGTAACACTGCAAATGTCTAAACATAAGCACCAGGACCCAAATGGTGCTTCCTTAGCAGGCTAAGCATGTGCTCGAAAAGTGCTCCTCCAGATTTGTTACTGACAATGTTTTCAGTGAATTATGTGACAGATTGTGTGATCAATATGCTTTCCATTTGGTGAATTAAACATACAACGCTCATATACCAAACTACATTCTGCACAGGGCTTATAAAAGCCCCGAGAAAGGAGACAAGAGTCATTGTCCAATCTACACCCACTAAAGCCGGTGAGTTTTTAACTGCAAATAATTGTCTGGCTTGTCGACTTTCAGTGCTCTCGCTCTCTCGCTCTGCATCTCTTCTTTCGGCTTCATCCCTCGTTCCCTCTATTTTTTCTCCCCTCTGCTCCCTCCCCACCCCTCCTTTGAATCGAACCACCGTCTTAGCCAGCTACCATGCATGGTCGATACCTTGTTACCACAGAGGAATCAATTATCTCGACCAAGCAGCAGGGGAAAGAGGCAATAATGAAAGAATGCTCCTCCTTCCCAGACGATAGCCGTGGCCATTAAATATGAATTTATCATTGGCTGAGGAGATTTATGGAGCGAGATGTGGGCCCTGAGTTCACGCTCTCTTTAGAGCATAAGTTCAAAGTCTGGTTACTAGTGTAAATTAAATGGGTTACAGATTGTCAGGCTGGCGATGTTGTGTCCTAAATGTTACAAAGACTTGATTCAGTCACTGTCATCTGGATGCAACGGAAACAGAGATGTGATGTTAAAATGTCTTAGCATGCACATAGCATGGGATGCCTGCAAATGACAAGAATGTCTTGTTCAGATGACACCTTTTGACCAAAAGGCCTCTGAGGGGAGAGTAAAGGCCAAAGAAACACTAAAAATGGTTTAGCATCTGTGAGGCGTACGGTATGCTGAGTGATAGCTATGTGAGATGCCACCACATTCATGGACAGTGCAGGCTGTCTTCAGTGTGATGTCTGAGTGCCACTCACTCAGGTGGGAGTGGAGGTGGCAGTGATGTGCTGACGGGTGGGCGGGCATGCCAACCATACCTGCCCGTCTGGGTCTGTAATGAACCGTTATGATGACTTGTCTGACGGCTGCTGCCAGAAATAGGAAAAAAACACCACCACGACCATCACCACAGCCGGGAGAAAAGAAAAAGTGCCAATGAGAGAGAGAGAGGGAGAGGAGGATGGAGCACAGAGGAAAAAATGTGTAATTCGGGCTTGCTCTTAAGGCAGCAATAAATTCTGTTTTAATGGGGCACCACAAGCAGTAGCAAGCACTCAGCAGTCTGTTGTGTTTGATGCCAAATTGTGCAGAATAAACAGATTTGCTGTGCAGCTGGTCCAAACACACTCTCTCTCTCTCTCTCTCTCTCTCTCTCTCTCTCTCTCTCTCTCTCTCTCTCTCTCTCTCTCTCTGTCTGTCTCTCTGTCTGTCTGTCTGTCTGTCTGTCTGTCTGTCTGTCTGTCTGTCTGTCTGTCTGTCTGTCTGTCTGTCTGTCTGTCTGTCTGTCTCTGAGTTCCTCTGTACCCCCATCACACACGCATGCACACACGCATGCACACACAGACACCATCTCCTCATTCCCCAACTCCCTCTTCATCTCTTCCCGTCCGTGCCCCTCCCCCTGGACATACCAGACAAGAATTAGACAAATCATCACAAAAAGATGGCAAGTGCTTTGATTTATTTTCTTCCACTTAACTGAGTACTCATCTCCAGCTGTCACACACACAGGCGAGGCAGCGTATTTGTTTTAACAGGGAAAAGAGTGAGCTGCATGTCACTAATGAGAAACAACACGCCACATCTGGCTCATTTCCTCCCAAGAAAATAAATCTTTGGTCACCCTGTTCATCGCAGACATAACTGCACACAATGTGATATGATGCAAAAAATAGATGTCTCTGGCTGTCAAGAATGCCAAACTAACACTTTTAATAATATTTCAAATAAGCTGTGACAGTACAAGGACAATTTTTGACTGTATGTGAGGACAAGAAAAGTCCAGAGCGTAAGGAAGTGTCAGTGTTGATATGAAGCTCACGATCAGAGCAGCAGTATCTGGTGAATAAACAACACTCAAAGAGTCTACAGCCGTGCTAGCAGCTCTGTGAGGCCGTGCTTTGGCACTGCAGACCTTTGAGTGAAATATTAGTGCACTAACATGTTCACAATAGTAATGACATGCAAGTGTTAAGCAGGCATGATATCTATCATGTTCACCATGTTAATTTGGCATGCTAACAGGGTGGGACTGTCAAGTATTGTTGTTCATTTAAATTCAAAATTTGACCCATCCTCCAGGAACCATGAATATTTGTACAAAATTTCTTCAGAATCCATTTAATAGTTGAAATATTTCAGTCTGGATCAAAGTGCTGGACTGGTTGCCATGCAGACACTGAGACACATCGATAGAGCCATGCTGCTAGCATGGCTAAAAATATTGCTTCAAAGAATGAAGATCTTCAGTGATCCATTTCCTGCCCGCAGAGTGACATCATGGCCTGTTTGGCAGCACTGTAGGCAATAGTGGGTGCATCCACATTCTCTCTCTCTCTCTCTCTCTCTCTCTCTCTCTCTCTCTCTCTCTCACTCTCTCTCTCTCTCTCTCTCTCTCTCTCTCTCTCTCTCTCTCTCTCTCTCTCTCTCTCACTCACTCACTCACTCACTCACTCACTCACTCACTCACTCACACACACACACACACACACACACACACACCTAAAACACCTGTATGCATGCAGCTGGGTGTTTGTGTGTGCCCCCTTGCATGAGTGCATCTGAATTCATGTAATTGAATGTGAATGTGTGTGCACAGGTGCATGGTATGGAACACTGTGAGAGGGGCTGTGTGCATGAATGGCTGGGAGTTTTCTAGTGAATGTGTACAGTCACCATGTGTGCAGGTATGTGTGTGCCTCTGCTTCTGAGTTTGATATTGTTTTTTTCTGCATGGATGGACTCAGCTATAAATACTGTGGAATATATATCAGACACTCATATCATCTAACCCACATCCCCCAAATCTCATTGTAGTCTCTTTCCATGAGCTTCACTTGTAGCACACCAGTAGACCACTGGCATTACCAATTGGTTTATCAGCGTAGCTAAAGTTGAACCTGTTAGCAGCATTGGTAAAGCATTGCTGGTGTTAATAACCTGGGCCTCCTCCCATGATGGTTCCCCACAGCGAAAAGACAACACGACCCTTAAACAAGCTTTATCTGAACAAGCAGCACCAGAAATAAAACGGGCTCAGATTATGTGCTGCTACACATGATTCAATCATTTTTTAAAACCTTTTTCAAACTGGACCCACAAAAATATTCTAACCCCGGCAGATTATCCAAACGCTTCCTGTGATTTTCCTATTGGCCACTAGAATGCACTGTTGCACCCTGAAATCCTCCTTGATGTCATGAAGCAGCTCCTCTCTGGCCGAACACACCCATTAATTTCACCCATCTCCACAACTCTATCATGTAAGGTTCCCCTGTGGTTGGTAGGATATGAGAGTTGTACAGTATTCTCAGTATCTGTATCATTTGCACCACTGAAGCTTTCATTTGAACTGATAAAGTTTTGCTTTTACTGTGGCAGCCTGCTCAGGTGACAGGTATTAACATCGTCTTCGCCTGGATTTCACCTCTGGGAAAATTTTAAATTGGTTGGATCAGAGTTCACACATGAATGTAAGCTGAACAGGCACCGGTGTATGTGTTCGCCTTATCACACGTGTAATTCACATGTTCATCTCAACTGTGAGGTCGACAGCTGTTTGCATATGTAGTATTCATTCTCTTTTTATGTCTCTAAATGTTTGCCAGCCAGCTGTTGCTATTGTCAGTTTCCTTGTAATCTCCTGTTCTTGCTGAAAATGCAGGGTGAAGTGTGTGCACAGGTCACAAATTGGCTCTGAATGTGCTGCACTGTCGTAACAGCAAATTTAATAATTCCATTTTGTTAAAATATATTTATATATTATGTTTGTAGTGTTAGCTTCAGATCAGCTTGTGATACATCAGCATGCTGTTCATGTTAAGGGACAGAACCTAAATTTTACAAGCAAATTATCTAGTGACACATTTTTGTGTTTGTGGATTTGAAAGGATCTGAACATGGTTTCAAAGCATTGGTCAGTTTTCAAATGTCACCTACCTGTTGTAAACTCTAACACCGGAATGTGATGTAACTAAAACCACCGCAAGCTCGACGTTTGGCCCAGCCTTTACTGACTGAATCTAATGTATTCACATAAAAAGTCACTATTCAGATAAATTCAACCAGCCAATTACACCATTAACTCCTCACATGGGCAAACACCTGTTGCTTTTCAATTAGCAATCGAGGTGTCAGGAATAAAGGGTTGAAAGTGGGCTCTCTATTCAGTTTTTGTAAAGGTTTGTGGTGAGAGGTATGTGAATGCAACCCTCATGAGTCCACACTAATTCTATATCAGCAATAGAGAAAGCATGTGGTGACGTAGCGGTTATAGCGTGACAACATATCAATAACCTATAGGCTGCTGTACAGTAGAGAAAATACAAAAGATTAAGCACATCAGTGTGTGTGTGTGTGTGTGTGTGTGTGTGTGTGTGTGTGTGTGTGTGTGTGTGTGTGTGTGTGTGTGTGTGTGTGTGTGTGTGTGAAAACATTGTTTTGAATGCAATATACATCATTACATACGTCCGTATTCCATCGTGTGAACAAGAGAGTTAGAATCTTGGTATTCTTTGAGCTTTATCAACAATTTAAAGTGTAATGACTAAACTGACAGATAGCTCTACTGTATGCCAGTTGAAAATCTCTTGTGTAGAATGACAATTTTGCTTGAGTCGGGCACTGGATGGCTGTCCAAAATGAAAGGCTTCATCATGTGAGGAGCGTGACTGTGCTCAGTTAATTCAATGGCAGTCTTGCCCATTAGATTTTGATATTTCCTGTTGCTAATATGTCCAAAACATGCGATATGGGGTGAAAAGCCCATTTTAACTGGTTCAAGCAAAACTGTACTCCAAACAAGGACTGCTGTCGGGTCTCAACATTGATTGCGGCCCCAGACAAAACAGAATGCTTGGTGTTGCCGATCAATTTAGATCTGACCGGCCTGGTTCAAGACCTTAATAAATTGGTTCTCTTTTCAGTTTGTGACAACCTGGAACTGCATAAAGATTAGCTGTTTAAGACGTCTATGAAAAGAATGAAAATGAAATTGACTCATAATTAGTTTTCATATACAGTGAAAGGTGAATGATTAAATACGTGAACAGAAATTAGGACTCTCTTATATCTAAATTTAGTCTTCGGCTGACTCATAATGACACCTAACACTGTGTTTCCTCAAATCAAACACCAACTTCCTCCCTTTAACCCCCCCCCAAAAGCCATATATCAGACAGTGCGTGTCAGAATACCAGTGAATTTAAGACCAAACCTTTTTGCAGTCGATCATCATGGCACAAGAGATTGAGCTTTCTGACTACACCATCATACATGAGCCAAGCAGAGCTGAAACAAACCACAGTCACACTCAACAGTCAGGTAAGAGCACAAGTAAATACAGCCTAAAAATGAAAAATTAATTAAGAGCTCCAATTGAAGGATACTGCAAAACAGCTTTGTTCTTCAGGGATTACATTAATGATAGTTTCTTGTGTTGCTGCCTCGGTGTTTTAATAATGTGATATCAGAGTGACGAAGCATCAGGGAACACTCCACGGTGATTGGATTTGTCGCTCAGTTCAAGAACAAGAACTTTGATTTATAGAAGTTTTGCAAGGAACATTCAGAGAGCAGTATGATCAAATGCTAGAGGGGGTCAAATCGCAGTGTCATTGTCCTGAATTACACAATGATTGGCTGTGTGTGTGTGTGTGTGTGTGTGTGTGTGTGTGTGTGTGTGTGTGTGTGTGTGTGTGTGTGTGTGTGTGTGTGTGTGTGTGTGTGTGTGTGTGTGTGTGTGTGTGTGTGTGTGTGTGTGTGTGTGTGTGTGAGAGCAGGTGCTGAACCCACACAGAGAAGACTTCTCAGAATTGGGATTTTAACTATAGGAGTGTTGTGCATCATACAAGCGACACTCAACATCTCCCTGTTCCTCGCCTGTAAGTTGTGAACAGCAACATTTTGCCTTAAAAATGCAACATGAGCTTTAGCACATTGACAGTCTCTGTTTTTATCTGGTTCCTCAATGGAAAGTTTTGCAATCATAACCCGCAATTTCTGTTTTCTGCCAGTTTATACAAAAGAAGATAGAGATCAGTTTCCTTTCAACAGCTCCGTAACAGCAGACATGTGCCAGATTGACAATTCAACCCAGTCATGTTCTTGCTGCAACAACCTGTTGAGAAGACTACTGAGGGAATATAAGACCTTGGAAACAGAGAGGGACCTCTTACGCGACAAGGTCATTCAATTGACTGAAGACAAAAGAACGGATGACTATTCTCAGGACTCTGGGTCTGGTTCCCTGGATGAATTCGTCATTTCAGAGATTAGCAGGCACTACTGAAAACCACTCTCAAGCATTGGGAACAAGAGTACAATACTTCAAGCATGCAACAGCAGCTGGTCCACTGCTGGGTTTGCCTGTTAAACATTTGATTAGCTAAAAGGAAAATGTGCTAGTGGCCAACTTATTTGCCAAGTACTGTGACCTGCATGTTCCTTTGAGTCATGAGGCCTCAACTATTTTCACATTGTGGAGGCTCAGTTTAACAGGGTCAATAACTGTGATGTTTGGTGTGATGTCATGTGTTCTGGGGTTTTCATGCAGTGCTGAACAATTGTAGTCAGTTAAACATTTTATCACTAAGCTTCATTTACAGTTACACTGCACTTCAATCTGTACATTTAAATAGAAATTAATCTTTTTTATATTAATGTGTCATTTTTCAATGTGCAGGGCTCAGCAGTCAAGTTAGTCATAAATATGCAACGTCCAGTTAGACTTTCACAATAAAGCCTGCCCAGAACAATAATGAACATAAGCTTTCCCCTTTGGTTTCACATGGGACACAAACCCTGGTCTCCTGGGTGCAAGTCTTGTGCTTGATCTATCAAACCACCCCAACATCATTGTTTGACGTGTTGGGTGAGACCAGGCTGTATGTAGAAGTCTTTTGGACTACCCTTCACAATGGTGATGCTAACAGGGTACCCAGGTGACACCAAATGGTCCTGACCGAGCATCTGTATGTAATAAATTGGGAGTGAGAACAAGAGGTGTGTTTGGTTTTACAGGCTGCAACATTAGTTTTGATTTAGTGTCACAGGTCTTCCCAGCAGGCCGCTGTTATCAGTGAGAAAGCTTTGATAAACCTGCGCTGTATGTGACCTGCCCAGCACCAAACAACAGACAGACTAACACCAAAGTAGAGGCTAAAAAAACAAATATTTCCCTCAGCAGTTAGTGGAGACCAGAGGGAGAGTGAACACAAACACAACACCAAATAAATGCTAATGTTGTTCCATCTCTGGATGGATGTGTAAACAAGCAACTTTTTCTGATTTCTCATATAAACTTTAAAGGATAATAATATGCCAGTATTTTGTTTAAAGTTGCCAAAAAATGAATGCAAGTTTAAAGAAACATTTGCAAGACTGTAGTCCTGCTGCATGTATTTAAGTCTTAATTTCCATTTCTTTTTGTATGAATGAAACCTTGCAATATAAATGTGGGTGGATGATTTTTCTTACATCAGCTGTTTGGATTTTCTTACTGTCAAACGCTGAATGTCTGGCTGTGTCACTTTTCTCGCCAAACGTCTTGGCACATCAATCTTTGTCTCAGAAGGGAGAAGTGAAACCTGGCTACATTATTTTTGAAGATATTTTTGGTGGTTTTGACTGGACTCACATCCTCTTAAGAAATGTCTAGTCAATTCTGCTGTTTAACCAGTGTGGCGGTGTCAGTCACACAACATATTGCATTGCTTTTAGAAACTCCATGTTGGTAGCAAAAGGTACAAAATAAAAAAAATTAAAAAAAAACCCCTCTCATTAACACGTGCATGTGATGGGCTACTTCTGATCCCCTCTGTGAGGTGAGGAAGATGAATGATGAACGTAGGGTTGGAGGCAGGGAATGGTGTTTTTTCTTATACTATTAAGGACTATTTTTAAAAAGCTATTCTTAAGAATAGTCAGGGATTAAATGATGACACAATATCTTCCATGCTTACACTGTCAGATCCCAATGAGTCAGTCTCCTGCATAGATTTCAGTAGTGGCAGACAAAAAAAACTCAGTTACTGGTAGAAATTTTCAGTGACCTTCCACAGTGGCAAGTGAGGAAACAACTTAATTTGAGAGCGTGGATGGGAGACTATATATATAGAACACACACTTTCCAAAAAGAGACCATGCATACATAAATGCAGAAACTGTGTTATTCAGCTACCCTTAATTGCTTACTTTGAGTTATAAAATGAGGTTTTGCTCTTCTCTTCTCATATCAAAGTCAGCCTGCATCGCGTGGGAAATGGCTCAGAGAGTGAAATTCAGGAAAGCTTTCATGTCCAAAAAGGATTTTGCTTATAGTCATTCAGCATGTTATTTCTTGACATTGTCCAAGGTTTGTAGCCACGAAATGTGGTTACACTCGCTACTAATCCAACATCACTCTGCACGTGTACAAGAACGAGGAGATTGCTTTTCAAGTCAATTAATTCTTGTTTGTCTCTGAACTTTCTTGAGATCCCAGAGTCTTTCCTCGCTGATAAGTTTGTCAAAGTTAAACTGACAGAAATGAGAGCTGCAGCACATTCACTCATCATTTCTCATTAACACTGCTGGCTTTGTTTTAATTAGCCGTTGTGACTGACACCTGTGTTCCTGTGACACTGTATTCCAGGCTTATGTTATCCTCCTTCCCAGCTGTTGCTTGTCACTCATCCCAGTGTTGTCTCTTGTCCCTTTGTCTCAAAATAGAGCCACATGTGTAAAGCTGCCTGCACTGTCTGGTGACCCTCAGTGGCAGCAAGGGATAAATATGTGATTTTTTTTCTCGCTTAATGACTTAACTGTACAGAAAATGTATATGTCCACTGAGAGATTTTTTTATGTGTTGCCATCAGTTGAAAAATTGGTGACAAACAGCAGTTTAGCTTTGCAGTTTCCAGCCTTTTCTCAGGGAACTCAATTGAGATGTTTTACTGAGATTATCTGGAGGAGTAACATATCAAGAGGCAATAACCTTTAGTAAATGTGGGAGACAAACTTGTGATTCCTCAAACACCACGAAAAGACAACACTAAATATAACAGAGTAGTTCATTTTCCATCTGCATTTGCAAGTTCAAATGATTTCCTCATATGGTGGTTAAAGTGTTTCTGTGCATGCTTTCTAAATTTGTGGTGTGGGCAGAATGAGACACAGTGTGGTGTGAGGGCTGGTAGCTGCACCACCTGTTTACACTGCGGTTGTTTGGGTCCAGTAAACACCTTATTCCCATCCCTGATGTGGCTGCAAGTAAATCCTTCTAGAGGCACTTAATATGAAGTTTTGCAGTAAATGTTGTATGATAAGTACAACATGACATGCAGAATATTGATACTGGACATCTTTGCAAAGGTTTGCTGTATTTTGAGTTTTTTATGACTACATAATATCTGAATATGGAAACTAAAACATGTTTAGGGTATGATAAATGTTTGGCAACTACTTTAAAATAATGATAATAATGAGGTAATCTGATATTATGGGGTACAATATGAACATTACTAAACAAAGAGCTGAAAGAAGTTGGGGGGTTTATGGTCTCTATGTGCCACTAAATGGTTAAATAGTTTATAATAATAAAAAACAAACATATATTTGCCTCCATAAGAACGTAGTCACATTCGGATATGCACACACTTTGTATTTGTATGTTTGTGCCAGCCCTCCAGATCATAATTTATCCACTCCAGTGTTATCCTGTCCTCCCGTTCTGTTCACTGGATTCATAGGAAAAAGTTGTAGTCCCACATGTACACGCTTGACCAACCTGTTTTCTAAGCAGATTTCAAACTTTCTGTCACATTGTACTCACCAGCTGGACGGTTAAAGGAAGATTGTGGTCATCATTATTAAAGTACTGATGTCCCGTCTAAGAAGGGAAGCAAACCAAACTCTACTCTGATCTCACCTCTTTCTTATCTTTTCTAGCATCACTTCGCTTCCTGCACTGGCACAAAAGTTGGCTTTTAAAATCACTAATGGAGATTTGTGTATGAATACAACTTGTGGGAAACAGAGCTGGACAGATGATAGTTGCACAGTGGTATATTTTAACTGCCCCCATGCTGTATTAGGTGGTTCAGGATCTACAGTAAAAGCCAATCTTTGTAGTTCAGGGATTGTTGTAAGGCCAAATTGTGTCTTAACTTGTTGAAGGACAATGATGCCATAGAATCACTATTATTGTATGAAGAAAGGAGCAGGCCCACTCCAGACTGAGACCCACACTCGTCAGCAGGGTGAGACACGAAGCAGTGCCTAAATATAAACAGAGGCCATGACAGATTTCAGACTGTGTTCCTGTGCAAACACAGTGGGCTGACTGTTAGCCATTGCCATGCTGTCCAAGTCCCTCTGAGGGTGGAGAGAACGCCTGCAGATGGTCAAGCATTTTGAAATGACGCATGAGAGTCTAATTTAAATACAGATGACAGGATTGTGCATATCCTTGTGTGCTCAGTGCATGCACATGCAAACACAGAGCCTCACATGTGCTGTACAAACACGCAAGACTCTGCTGCATATCAAAGACGTGGAATGCCAAATCAAACACGCAGTGGAGCAACATTCGGTAAAGATAAGGTGTACTGTAGAGGGGGGACAACTTGCATCATTGTTGATGAAAAGAAACAAGTGTCTAATGATAACACTTACATGTCAGTTATCTGTACATGATTACATAATGGCGTAGCTCAGAGCATATACACTGAATGATCAGGATCTAATTGACTGTTTGAGAAGCCCTGAAGAGCAATTGTCTGTCATATCTTATCAAACCTACAGGGCACAGCAAGGTTTGGACTTCTCCACATGCCAAGATGGTGTGCATGGGCCTCAAATAAGAGCATTACTCTGATAACTGTGAGTTTATCTGCTCTAATGTAAGCTGCCAATGTTAGCATGTTGAAGGGCATGTGGTATGCCATTAGCTAACTATATTATTATGTGGGATTACAGGGTCTGTTAGAAAAACACCTGTTCAGAACTGCAGCATCACGGTGTGGGAGCTGAGGCACTAGTATATCAGAGTTCAGAGCAATGATAGTGGCTCTGTTCTGCTGTTTGAAAATACGAACAATAGCGCAGAAATCTAACCAACATGGAGTCAACATATGCATAAGAGCCCTTTTACTGCCTTCTTGTGTTAAAGAAAATCAAATGGAAATGGTAAAAAATAAGCTGGACACTTCTCAAACCACTCACACAGTTTAGCATCAGCATTAGCTGTAACACAGCTTACGCATGCCGACACAGTTATCATGTCTCTACAGTTATTATGCTGTGCTTTTCTTGGGTTACAATTTCCCATAGAAAGAACTCAGCTCAGTCGACTGATAGATTCTTAAACTGCATTTTGGGGATGAGATCATTAAAAATTCAAGCAGCAGCTTACTGTGCTGCAGTTTGCCTCAGAATGTTTATTTACTAAACACCAGCAGTGATTTAAGATGGGAGGTAGCAGTGATTTTTACTTCTCTTTAGGTTTTCAGCTTTTTGAGCCCATCTTCACCAGGACAATCAAAGTACAGCTTCAAAAGAAAGCAAGAGAGTCCAAAAGTACTATTTTGGTGCCAAAACACATTCAACTAGTTTTTGGTGCCAAAACCAAGGCAAAGTATGACCTTTTCGCAATTTTAATTACTTGAAGACGAAGCTACAGGCAGACCTTCATCATACTGGAGTGTGTTCAGCCTGTTGGGTTGTTGCTGGTACTCTCCGACGTTGATTTATGTCATTTTGGGAGTCATTGGCAATTAATTATTTCAGGACTTCATAGTAAATGAGGGCTGGCTGCTTGTGTCTTTAGAGTGAATGTTTTGGTAAATCCTTTGCAAACTGTTCCTTGATCAGATGCTGGGAAATACCATATCCAGTATGAAACAAGATCATGGGTTAAAATAGTACATTACTGTTACGTACATGATGTAAAATCCACAACATGTCAATATAATAACGGCTCTGGGGCTTTTGGGTGAGAATTTTACAAGATCAGAGAGGTGTGTGGATTTCTATCTCTCTTGGACAATGTACAGTCATATTTTTCCTTCTACAAAAACTCTCTTCTTCTCTCTCTTGTCTAAATGTCATAATGCTGAAGTGAAGTTGTAATTAGACCATTTGTGGCCTTGCCCTGCCTCTGATGCTTGTGTAATTGTAAGCTGTAGACAGCAGAGAATATGCCACACCGGACTTAATGAACAAAATGAGATCTCTCTGTAGAATGAAAGTACAGCAGGCAGGGTCAAAGTTCAACACTAGCCTTTCAGCAGCTAATTGGCTGAGCTTGTGATCTCTCCCAGAAGGTCCCGTCATCAGAGCCTTCAACTTCCTGCTTTTAACCATCTTCCTGTGACAGCTTAGAGCCAGCAACTGACCCACATCTATTGTACGACTGGTCATGACTGAACTTTGTACAGAACACATTTCCCTGTCTTGTATTTTTGTTGGAGCCTGACATCAGGAATCTCTATGAAATATACATTCGGGATGGTCTGAGCTTCAACTGAAGAGAAAGAGATTAAAGTGGAGATATAAGGCAGTACCATATCTTCTCAAGTGGGATCTCTTCTTACTTTTCCTTGTGTAATTACCCTGTAAGTGAAACCTTAAGCTAAACTTGTTTGACCTTGACCCGAACCACCACAGCTCCAGAAGACCTCCAGAAAAACATGGTTAGCACACCCACAACACCATCTTAATCTTGATTTATGTTGGGCTCCTTTCTGTCTTCACTGAAGGAAAAATCACGAGGGGACAAGAGGTGCAGAGCTAATCTTCCCACCGTCAGGTTACAGGGACAAGCTAGAGATAAGACAGGGCTACAGATAAGGCTGGAGACCCCTACAGCAGAACCATGAGCTGCTAGAGGGGAGATGCTTGAACCTGATATAAAATGAAAGGAAGAGGCTCTGTAGCTCTGGGGCCAAGACATCCAGAAAAATAATTACACCAATGGCGCCATTTTTAGCACCTCTTTCTGCTTGTTGTCATTGTGTGCCTTGGCTGGAGACCACAACAAGCTGTCGTGGGGGTTTGCGTGTCAGCAGACAGGGTAAGTATAAATCTTAGGTTGAAGAAGTCAAATTGGCAGAAACTTGCACAATGTGTGCGTGTAAATGGAAATGACACCTCAGTGAGTCTCATTCATGTTTGACTTTCTTTCACGGCTCTTCTCTTCTCTTCATTTATTTAAAATGGCCGATTTATTAATCATGTTTACTCTCTACAACAAACGCTGTATACAGTATCTAGGATTTTGTTGCTCCAGAGCAAACAAAGTCAGACATTGATGAGAACTCTGAAGAAGATGGCGGCTCAGCCAAGCTCCCAGTTGATTGAATGACGTAACCTTCAAAACCCCAGGAGCTGAAAAGAGTTGTGTACTACACCAGCGTCTTTACCAACAGCCTTATGTCATGCACCTTGACGCAAAATGTCACCAGTCCAGCTGTAGTGCAAGGAAAGGTTTTGTGCTGCACTGAGCGCTGAACCATAATTGAATGTGACATCTTATTGTAACCCCACTGCGTTTGGCAATAACCTGTCACGGAGCGGAGAGCGATATCAGGTCATTATTCTATAACCGTGAATGTTCACACTTGCCTTGTTAAGCGCCCTCCCAGAAAAGTAGCTAGCGCTCTCATTTTGCAGACGGCTTGCGAGTACTTGCAGCAGTGTTCATGCAGGTCCCACAGGGGCTTATTAGAGGGAATCGTAGGGCTTCTCACAATCTCAGCACACGCTCGCCGGTTCCCCTCACAACAGCCAGCGGAGAAAAGGGGAGAGAGGTTCACAATTACCAGGCTCACGTCATCCGGACTTCAGACACATTCTCACTGCAGTGGCTCTGCAGCATTGAGCAGAAAGGTCACTGGAATGTTTGAAATTCTGCTTTCAAACATTTAAATCATAAAATGATAGTAATCTGCATGACCATCATGTGTGAGGCTACACGAAGAGAGAGCAACCTGTCGGCATGTTGTTAGCCTTAACTGACGGCAAAATCTGCCATCACTGCCAAAGGAAATAAGGTATTGCGGAGGAGATCTTTGAGGGAAGATTCTTGGAATTATTTGACGAAAGACAGTAAAGATTGACAGGAAAGGATTGACAGGCCAAGAACAAATGGGATGACAACAAAGGTCCAAGGACACAGAGATACTCAGAGTAATGATTGACTGAAACTGTAGGGTGTTGATGGCTTGCAGCGTGTTGAAAGCACATCATTTGGCCCTGCCCCTCTCAGATGTAAATGGTCTTTGTTGCATTGTATGTACAAGAGGGGCAGTGGAAAGGAACAGTAAGTGATTTCCAGCTAAAGCTTATTCCAAACCAGCCATGAAATAAATAGATAGATAGATAGATAGATAGATAGATAGATAGATAGATAGATAGATAGATAGATAGATAGATAGATAGATAGATAGATAGATAGATAGATGTGTTGTGGCACACTGTTAAACCACAAGTACAACCCCAATTTCAAAAACGTTGGGATGCTGTGTAAAACATGAATAAAACAGAATGAGGTAGTTTGCTAATAATTTTTAACATATGCTCAATTGAAAGATAATATATTCAATGTTTGACCTCATCAGCTTCATTGATTTTTGTAAATATCAGCTTTTTCTGAATTTGATGTCACAGGTACACAGGCTCATTGGTAACAGGTGATAGTATCATGATTGGGTATGAAAGGGGCATCCTGGAAAGGCTCAGTCATTCACCAGCAAGGATGGAGAGAGGTTCACCACTTTGTGAACACATGATTGTATAAAGGAGATTAATACACAAGCTCAGGAACACTTCAGAAAACTGTTACTGGTAAACTAATTTTGTTTACAAATGATTGAATTGTGTTTTACATTATTAAGTTTTTTTTTTTGAATTGGGGTTGTATAGTTAAGATTAGCCTTGTCGAATTCTCCAAGTTAGATATCAATTCAACATGGTTACAATGGAAACTCTTACAGAGATCTCACACGGCATCTATCATCATTATCATCTAAATAGTTTGTGTTCATTGACTTTGTCCATATTGGTTAAAGAGCTGTCAACCAGAAATTCAGTTTGTTTGGACTGGTATTTTTATGTAAACCTTTAATTGTTGGCATTATTTTCTATCCTTGCCACTCTCCCTTATCTTTTCTTTAAGTCTGGAAATAGCTGGCATCTTTGGAAATGCAGATCATGGGCATTTTGACAGGGAACTCTGAGTTAGCTGTGAGCATTTCCCTTGTCTAGATAATGGGGTTTAAATGGGATATTCAGTTGTGTGCATTCTGGTTAATTGGACATCAAACACTGCATGTACGTGAGAGATTAGACTTCTGAGGATATGTCAGAATAGAGGAGACTACCGTATTTGCTCTCTATCAGATACTTTGTTCTAAATCTGTATTATTGGACAAGAAAAGCTTCTAATTCAATTTCTCACTTTAATTTACCAGGGGAGGATTAAAAGGAACTCCTGAGAGATGTTGCAGGATTATGCTATGGCACTTTCCTGCTGGTAAGTTTTTCACTCTAGGAATGGGCCATGCCTACAGCTCTAACAACTGGAGGAAGGTGGACTTGGGGAGGATGCTTACACCTAGAGAGTCTTTGCTCTTCATGTCTATACTGGTACACTATAACTTCACAAACACCTTAAGTGAGCAGACTTTTTCATAAATAACGGAAATTTTATCAATGGAGCCGTAATACATTCTTACGCCACAGATGACATCATATCCATGTTTTGTGTACACATGTTACAAAGTTAGTGTGCAATGTTTCGAGTTGACATTTCGACCTGATGGTTGGGCCAGAGGAAAGCTGATGGACAGTCAAAAACGACAAGTGTTCATCCTTGGGGGAGCATGAACCTGTTCGGTACCTCCCATTGCAGTCTGGCCATGAGCGTTTGAGATTTCTTGTGTACAAATTGAAATTTTGGCCTAAATATGGTGCTCAAGGAAAGGTCAAGTGGTCACTGAAAAAAACGATTTACAATTACGATTTTACGACCAAAAATTTTCCAAATCTTATGACAGCTAGGCTATTGTTATTGTTGTTATCCACAAAAAAGATGGACGGGTGCTCAGACTGAATGACCAAAGACCTTGGGCTTCTGCTATTATTGAGGCCACAGCAATGTTATGACAAATGTACATCTGAATATAAATTTAAACCAGTGAACATGTAAAATCATGGCAAATTCAATGGAAGATGAACTGTTTTAAAATATATTATATATTGGTTGACAAAATGGATATATGTGCATATAGTTTGTCTTTTTTTAGCCACACTGGTATTGGCATGTTGGTCCATTACTTTTGTCCAGACTAAAATATTTCAACTGTTGGCATGAAATTCTGTACATATTTTCATGTTCCCCAGAGGATAAATCCTACTTACTTTAGTGATCCCCAGACATCTGCTAGTGCCACCAGCAGGACGTTTTCATGGTTGTTGACGTGTTTCAACAACCATGAAACATTTGTTGCATGCTGACATTTGCATTAAGCGTAGAGCACAGCTGTGTATAAACCGAGCCTCACAGGCCTGCTGGAGTCCTTCTCTTGATAAATTCCAAATATTCAGTATCACCGTTTGTATTATTATCAGTATCAATATTATCAGCCATCTAACGTTTAACCACACTATCGGTTTATCCCAAATAAAAACATGCATACACACTACATGTACAAACATTTGAACAAGTAGGCATTTGCAGGTGGTTGATACAGTAATAGAAACACATTTATAATATGAGGCCACCTCAAAAATACTATAGAGTAGAATCAGTGCCACTCAAAGCGCAAGTCAAAATAAGTATTAAACATAACAATATACAATATTTAAGCTTCTTGGAGACAGGATTTTTGCAGAGCTATTGCATTGGATTGCATAATATCATAAAGGATTTCATATTGCTGTGTCCACCCCCTGTAGATACTTCTTTATTTGAAAGAAACACTGTGCCAGTCCTGCACATATACACATTCCCTTACCTCTACAGTGTATTGTTCAGTCTTCCATAACAAGCAAACACAAGCATATGCATGAACGCACACACCTTTCTTTGCCGATCCTTTCTAGAAAAGTGTCTAAACTTTCTCCATTCCCATTTCCACAGGGCCCCATATCTCACCGTGGGAAGGGAGAGAAATAAGCAGCGTCGTGCTGCCTCTGCCAGCCTGTCGGATTTGAAGTTTATTAAGTATATCAAACCAGGGCCGGCCCCCTCAGGGAACATTTGCAATCCAAAGCTCTGCTTGCTGTTGCTTCCGCCAGCATCAAGCTGTCACAAACACTCCACTTAATTTGCAAAGCAGTGCACAGAGGGGGGAAAAAATAAGAAAATAGGAAACAAGTGTCATTTTCCACCATGTGCGAGTACACCATTTGCATCTAAATCAATCTGATGAAAGTTGTTGGTTTTTTGCTCTTGGGGAGAGGTGATGCATTGGGTTGTTAAACAGTGCTAGGTTTTACAGTTTGTTGTGCTGTATGAAGTAGCCTCAATATGAGAAGTACACGCTTCTAAAAGAGCCATATTTATTTTTTGATTACATTTACCAACAAAATTACACAATTCAAAACTTGCCTGTGATGTCTAGTGGGTGCAATATGGGTCCAATATCTGTTCCTGATACCCAGTCATTAAAAAAAGCTTTTCTTTGTGGTTAGGCTGTGTTTCATCCCTAGTACTGCATTGAGCTTTATTGATTGATTGATTTGGAGCCACTCATGGCCAACCAAGCAAACATCAGTGAATCAGTGAATTTTGAGCTGACACCCCCACAGCCACCAATAGCATCACCATCATCCTACACACTCACAAGCTGAGTGCCTCTCAACTCAAAAAACTGACGGACCGTCCCCACTCCACCCTCCCAGACCAGATATGCAATTTATCAGCTGGAAAACATGCAGGAGGGCTGAAGGTGGAAGCGCCTTCTATCTGGTCTCGCTACAACAGCCACTGCTCAGTATGCTCTACCTGGGCTCATTTCACCCTCCAGCGGACAGGAGAGTCTATATGGGTCCCTCGGTGAAAGACCTGAGGCACTCCCGCCCAGAGTCCCTCCACCTCTGCTGCCCTCATCACCAGAGGGGGGGGGATCAGACTGACAGGGCCAACAGGACAGGGAGTTATGATGCTCCTAGCTTGTGTGTATATGTATAAGTGTAGCTCTTATTCCCACTATGTGTTCAAGTGCCGGTTTAGTTCATCACATTGTGGGCTACATGCACTGACAGTGCTCAACAAGCAAGTCTAACATCTCCTCTCAGAGAGGATGTGTTACAATGAGATAATAGAACTTTTAAGCAGGAAAACGGATTACTCTCGCTCCAGAATTGAACAATTCATTACCGCCTTTCTTTTTATAACTATAGACTAATTACATTAGCCATGATGGTTATGCCATAAGTCTGTCATGCTGCTTGCACAGTGCAAATGAATGGACTTACTGAGGAAGATTTGAGCCATTTTTAAATTGGTTCTGGGAACCTGTAAGGCAAATGTATAAGCCTATACAGCGAAAGTTATGCTATGGCTCGAGGTTATGGAACTGACACAAGTGATGATCATACAGACTGGATCCACTACCAAGACATTAGTCATGTGGAGGAATGAATGTCTTACAAGCTCATTTCTGGTGTCTTTTATCAAATGCTAATTTAACCTCTGTCTCTTCCTCCTTACTGATATTGCTTTTTATGCCATCCTTTCACTAGGATACTCTCTTTTGTGAGCCACAAGGACTCAGAGACGGTGTGTTTTTACTGGAGCTTGGCCTTGTCCTCAGCTGCTGTGGCCTCCATCTCCAAGAGTGACAAATTGTGTGTTCTGCCTCTAATGCTGTGTAACACTAGTAGCATGATTTCTTTTCTCCCTTGTGTTCTCTCAGAGCTGTGTGCTTTTTACTACGGTGCTGGCAGTGTGGCTCTAGGGATGGCAATGTTGGCGTGTCGGTCGCCCGGTCCACTACCTGGGACTGAAATATCTTAACTATTGGATGGATTGCCAGGAAATTTTGTACAGACATTCATAATCTCTAGAGGGCTCTCCAGATGAATTCTGCTGACTTAACTGATCCCCTGATTTTTCTTCAAGTTCTAACATGAGGTTGACGTCTGTGATTTTGAGCAAAATTTCTTGACAACTATTGGATAGATTGCCATGAAATTAGGTATAGACACTCAAGTCCTCCATGGGATGAATTGTAACAACCGTGGTGATCCTCTGACTTTTAATCTAATGACCCAGAACTAATGGCATTACCATCAGCCTCAACAAAACAGTACCAATTAACAAATGTAAGTATGCTAATGTGCAATGCCAAGATAGTGAACATGGACTAAACATCAGCATGTGGCATTGTCAGTGTGAGCATGTTGCCATGCTATCAGCAGCATTTAGCTCCTACTGTAGCACTGCTGTGTCTATGTACAGCTTCATAGTGCAAGTAGCATGGCTGTACACCTGTAGTCTTATTAAAGAGCAAATGCAACCAATAGGTTGGAATTTCTAAACATTTCTGTTCATGTCATAACTGGGAAGCAGCCAATGCAGAACCAGTAAACCACACACTGCTGATCATGTAGATTTCTTTTCCCATTTTGAGTTCGTCAGTATATGTGTGCTTTCTTTAACTAAACCAGAGAGAGTTGTGAGAGTCACTTTTTGTGAAACGGGTGGTGGAAATATTTAATGGGACAATGAATACAATCCTTTGCTTTCTGGAGGATCCTGTGGAGGCTTCCTCCCTCTTTGGCTGTCTGTCTCTCTGTCACACACACAAAACATACAATTTTTTGCAAAGCTCAAAGTAACATTCAACAGACCACAGTTTCAGTCTGCCTATTGGCTTCAGTGGCAGAGAGATGTAAGAATTCACAATGACATGCCTCTCTTTGATCTCTCAATAACACAAGTGTATTCTCCCTGTCTTACAATGTCAGACCCTTAACCAGGTTCACACACACACACACACACACACACACACACACACACACACACACACACACACACACACACACACACACACACACACACACACACACACACACACACACACACACACACACACACACACAAACAAAAGATCTGTCCTCTGAAAATGTACAAAGTCTCATTGGAGCTATGCATGTAATGAAGAGAGTGTGTGCCTGAAGCCACAGCCAGCACTGGATAAAAACAACAAAAAAAGGAAACTGTTGAACGGAGAATGGCACTGTGGAAAATCTGGCATTATATCAAAGGGAGCGCTGTATGAATATGTGGACAAACACATCTGCATTTAAGTATGGTGAATTATGGTTCACCATATGGTTTTGTAGCAGTTGCATGCTTTAGGGGTAAAAAACAAGGTTGGCATAACCATTAAGGGTCATCAAAGAAGATGAGAACAGGTGTGTGGCAATGATTTTACTTGCTTAAAGCTTCAATGTGCTTCTCAGAGATGAGCAAATTTAGGTCCCGCTGTATCAACAAACATATGAAAGACATTTCTTGTATAATGTGATATGCATGTTAAACATTTTTAAATTCACATATTAGCTGTGCTGTTCCAACTGATCTATGCGGCAAGATGAGAGGAGCTATTTGCATAAGGCAAAATCTGTGTACAGCACTCATACATAAGTAAGTGTAAGCTGTGCCTGTTGCTTTTCTTTTAGTTAGCAACCTAAGGCAAGGGTTAGCCCAGCAGCCTTATGCATGCAGATGAATGCTAATGCTTCTGAAACAAAATTATGCATTGCTTTCAAATTTTAACACCTACAAAGCCACAGTTAAAGCATGCGGCAGCATATAGTGGAATGTTGGAGGGGTTCGGCTTGAGGACAGTTTTTAAACACAGCTGGGACTGGCAGAGGTTAACTGACTTACAGTGAGAAACATTCACTGACACATTTATTTTCACATTTGTCACAGAGGTTAAAAATAGCATCACTATGCATCTGTTTCAATCCTTTGTTTTGTATTTAATTAAGGGTTCATGCAATGAGTGCATGAACAAGAATGATAATTGACAGAGATCACATAATGAATATATATAAATGTATAAAACTTTTACTGCAACATTAATGTGTACATATTAGGCACGCACACATTAATCCATCATGATCATGGTATGATAATCTGATTTTATAATACTGTTTGGGCAATTTTGGGAATTTAAGTACATTTTGCTAAAGATAAAAGTGTACTTCTTTAATTTATTTGCAGTATTACTACTTTTACTCAAGTAAAGGACCTGAATACTACCTTGTATGTGTGAGATATATGGACATACATGTGTCTACTGTAGATATAAGGAGGGGAGAGATGTGTACAGAAATGACAGAACCTGAGAGGCAGCTACCATGAAGACGTGTTCTTACACTCTACACGCTGTCCTTTCAGTATTATTACATATGTTTTATATGCATAGCTGCATAGCTGTTGTGCACAAAATGGGTCAGTCCAATCAATAATTTCCATCAGCATCACCACAGTCTTGCTGAGCATTACATTATTAGCAATAGCTCTGTGTTGTATCTGTACCAAAGTTAGTCCAGGACCGTCATATATATATATATATATATAATGCTCCAGCTGTTCAGAGCACACTGGTAACTTTATAAATAAAACTAGTCCAGGACCATGATGCCATTATCACCTCATCAGAAATCAACAAATGCTCTGAGCCACCATGCACCACTGGAAAACCCTTGACCCTCTCGCTTGGAAAACAAACTGTGCTGACTTGAGAGACGAGACATCTCTTACCGCCATGCTGTTTGGAGTGGCTGGCCGAGCTGGCTGCTTCGAGCCGAGGCTTGCATTGGCAACACTACCACTTGTATTAATGCGCAACCATCACTCTCCCCTGCATCTAAATGTTTCATTACAGCCCAGGCGCAGGCACAATTTTGCGGCCTATATGGGGCCGCTCACCAGCGTGCTCTCTTAAGGGAAAAGTAAAGCATGACAAATTGAAATAAATGAGAGAGGGAGAGAGGAGAAGAGATGTGGAGGAGGAGGAGGATGAGGCCTTTTCTCCATATGGCTTTGCAGGGAGGATAACTTGTGCATTTTTCTAATATTGCTCTCAAAGCAGTCAGCATCCATCCATATCAGCGGTGACCAGGCTATCACTATCACTTATCTCTCCGTTGATTCAGTGATGCTTCTGACAAGACTGGAGGAAAATCTGAAAATGTTTCAAAAACCAAATCTTTGTGCACCCAATCATTTAAAAGACCCTTAAAATGCTTGATATCAAAATATAACCATTTTCTGCATCATACATTGAACCAGTCTACCAAGGTTATCTTCCATCAGACATTCAGTATAATACATTTCTATGATGGGTGATTTAATCTTTTCTTACCGTACATATGATGCTAGTGTGCCAGCAAATTGAAAACAAGCTATGGTAAAAACCCAAACAATATATAATAACATATCATTCCTTTATCAGCTGCAAACCATGAGGGATTTACAGTATGATAAGTTGTATTACACATCTTTGATCAGCGCTATCTGTTTCGTTATCAGCTAACGGCCTACGACCCCTGGAGCATCAAGGAAATGACAACTCAATTCCAATCATTTGACCAATTATTTAGCAGACTCAGAACCGTGAGAATCTGTTCAGACCTCACGTTAGTCTTTGTAGACGGTCTGATAGAAGTCAACTTAAGAAGCTGTATGAGCATCTGCAATGTTTTTGTGATGTTTTCGTAAATTGAAGTGCTACGTCATGCTATGAGATTGATAATATTATAGCATTAGAAATAACAATTGCCAGATATTTTACAACCAGACAAAATGTAAACATGAATTGAAGAAAACAAAGAGGAGGATAACAGAAATGAAACCTCTGAGTTTGCTTCGTATCGTCAGGAGCACAGGGGCTGAAGGGAGAAGCTGACAGACGCAGCGTTTTCGCAGGTGCGCAGGTTGTCTGCACACGTGCAAGAACACAAGTATGTGATCAACACACACACACAAACAAGTGTGAGCTCTCAACCCAACCTCACGCGAACCCCCATGGCCTAAAACCCCGTAGCCCTCATATCAATGAAGCCACACTGATATTCCACCACGGCAGGTGTGTTGCCGTAGCAACAAGGCCCTTTCATCTCCTGATTCCTCATTGGGTATGCATATTCTGTTTGGTGCCTTTATCCCCCTTTGCCCCCTCTGCCCCCCCCCCCCCCACACCCCCCAAACCAGTCAATCACACTTTGGTCTCATCTCTCCCCTCTGATTGGCTTGTTCCTCTCATGCCCTCCTTCAAAGTATTGACCTTCATACACGGCTGACTGCCGAATGACAATGAGGAGAAAAATCACCTGTACCGCTGTCTGTGCATGAGAAAGACGCAGCGAGAGAGGGAAGGATTGGAAGAGAAAGCACACCTGTTGCATGATTGAGTACCAAACCATCGAGGCTCAGGAGGCACATGAAGCCAGGCTTCTCGAAAATAATGCCTGAGTTGAGGATGGGGATCCTAGAGACAGAGAGGCTTATGGATTTTTCTCCATGCCTCTTTCCATCCTCACAAAAGAAAAAACAATGCACGGCTTTTTCTGCTCCTGAAAGCCATGGTATGGAGACAAGACAGGGGAGGACAGACGAGATATGGTCCAAGTGATAGTGTGCTCAAGCAGCACAATACACGGCAACTGTTGCCAGTTATTGTATGTAGCTGATATGAATAGTTATCAGATGCAATATTGTGATTTGGCTGATTGACTGATGATATATGTCTCACAGCACGCGTTGCTGCATCTGTAGATTTCTCATTATCCCTGGATCTGTTTTTGTTTTTTCTGCTCAGCTTCTTTGGGGGGGGATCCCTGGGCAGTCAGTGATATTGACTTTCTCTTCTCTCTTCCTCCAACCTGTGAGCTGAGGTTGTCTGCTCCGCTGAGCTCCAAAGGCTGGCTGCAGCGGTGTGGGAGGGGAAATGCGGGAAACTAAGTCCTGATTATCTGGTCGGTTAGCTCTTCTTATCTCCCCGCTCGTCTCATCACTTACCGCAAACTTGGTGTGTGGATGGTCAGCCGGAAGATCTTTAAGCAGCTTCTATTGGAAATCCTTCCACTGATAACTCTGAAGGCAGCAGGTTTGTTAGAGAGGCTGCCTGTTAGTTCAATAACTGTTTGTCTGGCTTCTTGTATGCCAGGTAGCAAAGCGATTGGGCCGAACTGATGCACTCCCCTATGATGCTTATTTCCCCCAAATTAATGGATTCATGTTTAAGTCTATATGCGTTGAGTAACAAATGTGTGAAATATCACAGAGCCTGCTCTGCTTTGTAGTCACTGAACTGGTGCTTCAGCCTAATGCAGTTCTTCCTGTGCATGTATTCTGGAAGAACACAGCTTTTTTAAGGTTTCTGCTTTATTGCTTGTGTATGTGTATGTTTCTTATTCTTTCTTAATCATATTAAGACTTTGCTCATAATTGGTTAACGGTTGCATTAATGACCAAAACAGCATAGCAGTTCAGGCATATGGTTTAAAGTGGTTTGACTTAATTACATTGCTGCTCTGTTCTGTATTTTTCATGTTGACAAGGGATCAAATGGCAATGTGTCATGTGAAAGGGCTCACCCATAGTGATAAGCACACTAATTTAGCATCTTTGAAGTCATCGTTTTGGTTTTACAGCCCTCCACTGCTCTCATCTTGTGCATCATTTCCACAAATCAAAATGAATGCTAATCTGGATGAATGAATTAGCCACTGCCAGCCAGCACACTCCCCACATCATCTATATGTCATTGTTTACATCTTGTTGCACTGCTCCCAAGTGACCAAAAAAATCTATTAATGAAGGTGTATGAAAGTGTCAATGTAGATGGATTCACAGCCTTAGCTTTCTTTTTAGGCACAGACGTGTTAACTCCATCCAGTTTTCCTGGCTTTGTTGTTTTTGGAGTGCTGTGTTGAAAAGGTGTGGAGACTGGTGTTGGCAGCATGTCTATGGCAACAGAAGGATGCCAGTGCCAGTGAGTTTTAGTTAGTTTTAATGAGTTTTAAAGGGTTGGTACATTCTGTATAATACTAACATGTTGTGTATTGGTTTGACAAAGGAATGGTTTTCCTGATGCGTCTGAGCACCGCTGACTTTCCCATTTCTGTGGTCAGATAGTCAACATTTGTCCTTAACACTGGTTGAGAAATATCAAATAATAATACCCCACAGCATTACACATTCCACATTTGTTAACTGATCTCAACATGAATGATGGGTAATTACATCATGTCATGAGCATTATGTATTAAAGAAACAAATCCCACCTGTTCATGGTATGCATCAGATACATCTATAGAACTGCTGCTTGCATTGAGTGTGCTTGTCTGGAACTGTTGCACCCAATACATTGCATGGACAATAATATATTTAATATATCTAATTTGTCTCTGGGTTACTTTCTCATTACTTTGTAAAATTACCACACTGCAACAGAATTCAATTAGCGGAGACTTACTTATCAGGAAGCTTGTGTTGTCTTTGATATTAAGGCTAATAAACTTTGTATTTACATCATGAGCCACCATGCTTTCATTGCTGGTGTTTGACTATTTAAACCCATTTTCTCACATCTGTCTTCTTAAAACCACCATGCTGTTATCTCTGTCCACATTCCCTTCGTCTTTACCCAATTCAATCCCAAAAGAGAAAGGAACCTCAAACACCCCTCTGTACCCGCTGTCCCCCCATGCTCACTGATGTGACTACAGATATCTGGTTTGGATCACAGAGGGAAAAAACTGGATTTGTCGACACACTGGCTCTGGCATTTTGAGACAAGAGACAAAGATACATCAGAGATGGAAAGAATGGCTTTGTTCCATCCGTCTCTGGTCCGAATAATGTGATCAAAAGTGCAGAACAGAGAAGGAGCCTGTTGGCTTTGTCATACAAGAGCTAAATTTGATTCACAGCAGGGTTTCTAAGAGTACAGGGGGAAAAAGTTAATTTGCAGAGCTTTGTAGGTAAAGGTGTGCATGTGTAACATCCGAACCAAAAATTAGGCAAGAGTTGAAACTGTTTTAAAGGTTCAAAAGTCACATCATATTATTCTTTTTCACGGTTAATTTGGAACTTTGCATCTGTGCATTTCTGCTTTTTTTTCCCTTGCTCTGCCTCTGTTTCACCCCTACGCCCCCCCGGCTGCTTGTTGTTGATGGATGGGTCAATTTGCACAAAATCTGGTAGATCATAACATGTTCATGCTTGATGTGACATATGAGACCTACCACCACACACACACACACACACACACACACACACACACACACACACACACACACACACACACACACAGGATTATCAGCTGCGACAACATGCCCCTTTCTCCTACCTTGAATGATATTTAAGCTTCACCGAATGTGGCGATTCTCTAAACCACTTCATGCATTTTCATACCATAATATTCAAACATTTTCAAATGTTTTCTGTTTGGTGTGGCATGTAAATCCATGTGTCCAGAGGCACAGTGAAATTGGTTGAGATGTGGAATTATTCCTTGTCCCTGAGCGCAGAATCAGTTCCCATCTTCAAAACACACACGGGCTAAACGCAAAGCAGAATGCCTTGCTATCCATCTGCAGTGTGTTTCCATGCTATTGATGCATGCAGTCATGAAAGGAATACTCTTTCACAATCTGGGTCTTTTTGTCATAGCTGTGACTAATAAAGCTTAAGGCTAGCAAAAAGCTCAGTGTTCTGGTGTCCAGTGGAGCCAAATAAAAGCAAGCTTTATAACTGTTTTAAATTTGGGGAAATGTGCTTATTTGTTTTCTTGAGTTCAGAAGATCGACAGCACCAATTTTACTCAATAAGTTTGCCACTGAGCTCTGACCAGCTGGTGCGCCATCCTAAATATCTGTGTCCACGTATGGAGAGAAATACATTGTTTGATTAAGTCTCTCAGTCTGCCCGGAAATACACAAAACCTTCATCAGTGTGTACAAATGCAGGGAGAATGTTTTGTGTATTGCCAGGCAGATGAATGAGTGAGTTGATTCAACAAGGCTTTACTGAATGTGATCATCTCGTCTCTATATGTGAAGATCAATACCACCAACATGTCTGTGTGTTATGTATGGCGCTTGAGCCAGCCAGGTGGTGATTAGCTTAGGTTAGCAAAGACTGAATGTGTGGGGATCTACCAGCACCTATAAAATTGACTAATTTACAAATGATATCTCATTTGTTTATTCCATATACAAACTGAGAGGTAAAAAAAAATACAAGTTGTAGTTTTACAGGAAGTTACTTCCTGTAAGTAGACATGAAGCCACTGCACCCAGCCACCAAGAAATAGCTCCACAATTTGTAATTTTTGGTATTTCTATTTGTGGATAACAAATGAGTTTCAGCATGTTAATTAGTGAGCTACATGTGTTTCCATTCTTTTATGTTAAGCCAGGCAGATCACTTTTTAATTTGGGGTATTAGTGCAACCTTCTTGTAATAACTTCCTGTACAATGTTACACCTTTATGTAAAGGGCTCAGAAAGTCTTTGTGAGGCAAATGTTAATGACAAGTAAATTAATAGATTTCTCCACTTTCCTAGTCATTTTTAGATATTTACACTTACTATATTGCAGTTGTGAATTCCAGACATCAGTTGTGTAATTTCATGTGTCATTCTACAGTATTGTACATTGATGGTTTACCACATGTAACCAGCACCTCCCATCCTCCATACCCCGTCTCCAACTCCATTAATGCTTTGTTGTGGAAATAGTGCCCCTTTTATTAGTGACACCTTTGAACTTCTCTCTTCCTCTCTGGCTATAATTATTAGGATGCTCCTAAAAAAGCCTCAGAGATGCAAAGAAAGAGAAGAGAGATTTGAAACATTTACTCACATGGGGTGCCATGGTAACCATTTGGTTATAATTTAATGTCTCTTTGTTGTGCAGCTGCTGAATAGAAAGAGGAACTTGCCGCTGAAAGGCCGTTCATTGCACCGCTGGATGAATTCTAATAATCTGTCGTCTCTTTTTCTGCGTTCTTTATCCCGTATCCTTCAAAACCCCATGCACTCGGCTCTCCCTCATTCAGTCCGCTTTTTAAAAAGGGTCAAAGAGCAGTCTCATCAAAGGGTCATTTGTGAGTCTCAATGGGGAAGTAGGCTTGCTCCTTTACTTAATGGGACTCGGCTCAACAGAAGTGTTTTGGAGGGACCCTGGAAAGGGTTTTTATCCCCAAATGGAGCTTTATGAAAGGGAACTATGAAATCAAGGAACTTTGTTTCCTGTTGGTAGGTGGTGCCTGCAGAGGTGACTGAATGGAGTATGTCACAACAAAAGAGTGCTAAGAGGCACTTCAGAGCATAGATGTGCTCAATCACTTATGGAAATAAAAGCAAAATTAACAACAGGGAGGGCAACACTTAGACGTATTGTGCAGTGAAAATATTTGCCACAAAGTATGAAAATACCAGTTTAATACCACATACAGTACATATTACAAGGAGATATTGTAAGTAGGCTGCTTTTACATTGTTGTACATGGATGCATGAACATAACAATTACCACAGTGGTAAAGTTTCTTTCCTTATATCATTACCACAAAGTCATTTACTCAATTTACAAGAATATACACGCACACACAGACACATCCACACACGCCAGCAGCACCTCAGGCAACAATAATCAATTAGAATATCCTGGCAAAGGCTGGCTGCACCATGTAAATGATTTGATACAAATGAGCTTTTCCTAATTAAACGGTCTAATTTGCTAAAAGGGGTGTGAGAGGGAGGTTGGCGCTGGAGCCAGCTGAAATGCGCAGCAACAACAAAACGCCGCAGGTGCTGTTGAAGATGATAAATGTGAGTAAAGCTGTGTGTTTTTTAAAATGAGCTGTTATGGGGAACATGACATGTGTATTTCTGCTTTATAGGAGTGATTTATTTCTTGCAAACTATTGTAAGGCTTAAAGAGATGTTTTCATTACTTTGAATAAAACCAGGAACAAACAGTTCAAACATTGTTCGTGTTTGAGGTCAGTAAGAGTCACAGTGTTCTGCAACTGATTTGCTCTGACTTCACAATCTGAATAATTTTAACAATTTAAGATGCAGTGGTTGGATTTTTTTTTTCTTTGACAAAATGCTTTCCTTTCCTCCTCTGGGCTTTATGCTAAGCTAGGCTAATACTGTGTGTGTGAGACATACACACACAGTGATGTCCAGTTTCCTCACAGTTGTGTTTCCTGTGCTAAATGTGAAAAAAAAAACAAAAAAAAACAACAAAAAAAAAACAACAACAACAGTGTGTGTTTTCATGTTACAGGGTTAGGTATCAAGTTTGAATGAAGCACCTGTAACATGCACCTCTTCATCCAACGAACTCACTGGTTGGTTCTTTCGTAATCCTCAAAAAGTTCTATGTTGTTGAGCGGAATACAACATTAATGTTTAATCCTCAGGATGAACTTAAACCTACTGAATCTTACTGTTTTCCAGCCTCTCAAACCCCAAACCTGCACTGTGTTTTCACTAAATCTCAATCATATTTCTGTGAATGGTAGTGCTGCAAATCCAAATCTGAAAGTGAATAATATTTTATTTAAAAGTGTCATAAAGGTTAATTGTGAAATAAACCTTGCAGCTGAAAAAAATAATTTCTCAAAAAAGCCTAATCATACTTGAGATATCCCCTCATGTTCAGCTAAATTTGTGTGTTTTACATCTGAAGTTTTTGTTTGTACATACACAATCATAGCACAGCATACCACAAACAATAGACTTTTTTCATGAGACACATGTCACAGTATAAAAAGCAGATGGCTCAATTCCATGTAGCTGCCTCGGTTTTGTGGTGCTGGTGTTGTTCATGCTATATGCAAACACTTTTTAAAAGAGTTAGAGAAGTTTGACAAGCTTATACAAAACTCTAATGCATTGAACTGCAACAAGAACATAGCGAGAACGACATTTTTAATGGTAGGAAAATCTGAAGATGTAGCACTTATGAGGATTTAAACATCATGTCAGGACATTATAATGTCTAACTAACTAACTAACTGCAAGTGTTTTGGTTGAATCAGACAGATCACATTTAATGCCAGCTGTATCAGATCTAAAAACAACCCAGATATCAGATCCAAAAAGTGTGTAAAGTGTAAAGTGGGAACTAGACTCTTAAAGGTAATTAATTTTCTGCCAGTGAACTTTTAGCAGCAGGACGTTTCAGAATAGAGTCAGCAGGAGATACACAGCAGCAGCAGCAGAGGAAAGGCTTTATACACTATGTCCAGTCGCACAGTAGAGACACAGTGTGTGTGTGTGTGTGTGTGTGTGTGTGTGTGTGTGTGTGTGTGTGTGTGGTATATTAGTACAACTAATGAGGACTTGTCATAGCATCAGGGTTGTGAGGGTGCAGGCTGCCAGGTGATGTGATGGAGAAGTGCCTAGAGGGCACTGCTAGACATTTTAATAATAAAGAGATCCCCACCAAGAATAATGCATGTGCGCGCAAGTGTGTGTGTGTGTGTGTGTGTGTGTGTGTGCGTGCGTGCGTGTGTGTGTATGTGTGTGTATGTGTGTATGTGTGTGTGTGTGTGCAGAATTCTTTATCAGTGCTCTAAAACCAACCTTCAGCTCCCAGTATATGCTCCTTCTCCAAGACCAGAGAATGCAGAAATATAAGAAATAGGGGAATAAGAAGGAAACTGTCTGCAATTCACACATACATCATGGACATCTTTGAGGATAATGCTAATAAATGCACGTGCCCTTTGTGTGTGTGGTCTCCCGGGAGCTAAAATGATGCAGTATCAGCACGTGACAAAAATAATCCAGCGTTTCACCTTTATAGAAATAAATAACACTGGCAACACAATTACAGAATTGCTGTGTGATTATCTGTTTATTTGCTTTCGTCCATCTCTTATTGATCACGTTTGCAGTGTCTGTCCCACACTGCCATCCCTGTTTTCTGTGTTGTTTTCACTTGGGAGCAACGGAAACAAGTTTTGAACATGCTGATGTAATGAACTTGAGTAAATATTTGCTTATTTTCACTTTTGGCCCTTACAGAGCCACGTTATCGTTCATTTTGAGTTGCGTTTGTGGCCACCTGGTGAATGTAAGTCCAAAATTTGATTCAGCTCTGTTTTTAGTCTCTACCATCTCCTGAGGAAAACAGTTGAGCTGCTAAATGAGCCACTATGTTCATAAGCTAGTTGCTAACTGTGCCTGTCTGCTGTTCCGTGCTAAGCAGGTGGAGCACAGTGGGCTTTTCGAGCTTATTCGCTGAAAACAGCTGCTGTTATGGCAAAAATCAACTCCCTGAGAGCAGCAACACCTTACATTACAAATTACACAAAACCTGAAACATTGTTTGGGAACTTGTTGTGAACAGAAGCATATAATTGTTTGGGAGCCATCTTTTAGTGAATTCACCTCTGAGGTGTTTGTACACACATGCTTCTGACGGACGGTTTTCTGGATCGTCCCTCAACACTCTTTAAAAGTCAACTTTTTCCTCCACGCCACATTTCTTCAGTTGTAGCCTATATCTCACCAGCCGCTTGGCTCAGATTCTCTGTCTGACAGGCTTTAAAAGCCCGTCACCCGCACACAATGAAGTCAGTCGTCAGAGTGGCAGGATGAGGCCCTGAGTTGTTCACACCATTTTTTGCTCCACTCATCATCCCTCTCCTGCTCCTTTCACCCTGAAGGTGCACTGAATGATGGGTAATACAATGTATTTATGACAGATCTGGGTTGACTTCCTCCAGTCACCTCGTCTGGAGCCACGGTGTCTCCTACTGCAGAAGAGGAAGCAGTCTCTTCAGGCTTACATGCACCAAGAAATGTCCGTATCTGTCCTCTGACTTTAAGACACAGCACAATCTTGGAACCCATCGGCTATCATCCAGTGATGGTTTAGCCTCTGGGGGCAACAGCTAATGTCTGTTTGCTTCTGGTTTAGCCAGCAGATATCCAGATAACGGATAACAGACATTAGTGCCAAGACTTCTTCCATGTGCTGGTCATTGTCCACAATAGCAACTTGAGGGAGAATTGAGTTATCTCTATTAACAGATATATAAAATGAAAGCCAATAAAAAGCTAAATCATTGTCAGACCATAGCTGATGGGTTTTGGGATCGTATTTCAGTCAATGCTTTCTGCCTCTTTTGTTCTCCACACAGACTGTTTACCTGCCTGCAACCAAAGCCCCCTCAAACATGATTGGTCAATACCACTTGGAGTTCAAACAGACTGTAAACGGAAACCAGAACTCTACCGCTACCAAAATCTTGTCCCCTGCCTACAGATTCTGCATTCAGATGCAGATATCTGTTTATAGAGATTATAGTTGGAGAGCACAGAATGCAGGCACGCCCTCTCAGCTGTTTTATAGGATCTTTCTCCTTATGTCACACATAGATACACCTGAGTCTCCCTTTCCTTTCTGTGTCTATCTATACACTCTACATCACACTTTCTAATACTCTCCCCTCCTCCCTCGCTATCAATAAATCATTCTTGGGCAGCTCCGGCAGACTAAATCAGCCACTATGTAAACATGGCTGCTAATCCATCGGCAGCCGGCCTAACTCCCACTCCCTTATATCCTCCTCTTCACTTTATCTAGCAGCATCCACAAGGGAGCTTCTGATCAGTCAAGCTGCGAGGAGAGCGATCTCTATGTGTTTTCACTGTCTGCAGTCTTCAGTAATCTGCCACACACAGCGAGACATGTGAGACACACAGGCACAGAGGAAGACACGGGCACAAGACGGATGCATGTCTGTCACAGAGCATGCAAACCTTGGTTATTTTAAACATATGACTGATGTCTATCAAACTCTGGAAGAAGAGCCAGGGTGAGACATATGATAACTACAGAGAATAAAGGGACACCCACGCAGTGCAGGCGGGTGCCACAGTGAGCAGAGAGTGCCGTCTAAAGGCCCAGTCACACCAGAAAACAATGGTGAAAACATACTGTACTTATGTATGTATGTATGCATTCTGAGGTACTTTTACTTGAGTATTTCAATTTCATGCTGCTTTATACTTCTACTGTACTGCATTTCACAGGCAGGTACATACTTTACTCCAGAGTATTTATCACACCACACCAAGTCTACAGTGACATTAACTGTGAACTGTAAGTGTGATACATTATTATACAGTTCATTAAACTAATATACTATTCGCTAAATTTAGCTGAACCTCAGCTACAACATGAAATGCTTCTTACACATTAATGCATCACTTTGATACATTTCGTTGTATCAAATTTTTGAGTACTGGACTGGCTCTGTGGGTATGTTTATTAACTTAATGTAAATGAATTTGCTTTATCATAGTGATGCCATTCACATTAATTGAATTTGGTGTGAACTTGTGTGGTCTATAAATGCAGGTATGACTGAGCCCCCTTGGACTGTGAGTGCCAGTGGTTGCCAGCAAGACAATGAATCCCTTCCAGCTTCAGTGGTGTCGTTTATATATATATATAAATTCAGTATTGACTTAAATTCACACTGTATGTCCGCAGACAGCTACCTATCAAATGATTCTTGTTTCCCAATTTTTCACTCTTCTGTCCCAAAACTGCAGCATTTTCCCTGCAGGGTTTCCCAAGGCTTGTATTGATTTTCCACAGGTTTTAGCTTAACCAGACCCACTGGACAGCACAAAGAGACCAACAGGATATAAAGTTCAAAATAGATGATCCCACAGAAACTGAGCTAACAACACTGTGGATTTATCTCAGCTACGCAAATTGCACCATGCCCATGAACACACACACATGCAGACTGAGCCTATAACGTCATGGTGAATCAAACCTATTAAACTGCATTAGTTGCAGTGTGGAAAGGACAGAGGAAACAGGGTCAAAGCAGACTGCTTTCTTTTTTTTTGCCTCTATGTTCTTCGTCTGTATTAGGAGGGAGGGGCAGATAAATTAAGAGGAGAGAGTAGTATAGGTGCTAGAGCAGAAGAAGCAATTAAAACACAATTGCTTAGTTTTCAGGGGACTCGTCTTCAGCAGCTGCCTTTGTTCAAAACATGTTTTTGTCTAAAGAAATAGTAACAATTGCACATCTGATTGCACAGTGGGATCAGCAGAGAAAGATAAACTGAGAGGGCAGAAATGAGAGGAGAGATACATGCTGAGAAACAAAACCGAGCTCTATTCACATGACAACACGCTCTTCAGAGAGACGGGGAGCTTTGCAAATATGACAATTATACGATAATATTCTCTGTTCCATTCAGTGTTTTGTTTCTTACAACATGCATTTTCTGATACTGTGAGAGCACACACTCTTGTATGAATTTTCATTTTCTGTAGGTGTTTTCCACAGAGGTGTTGGCAAAGTTAAAATGTCACCTTTTGCTCTTTACTTATTCCTCTTAACAAGATGACTTACTAATTACAGGAGCAGTTCCATTACCTTTTTATTTACTGTGTATTTAAAACAGAACCAAGTGAGTTTCAGGATCACAGCTCTCTATAGCAAAGCAGTAACAAGCCAACCATGCCTCCCAGGAATTTACAGTGACTTGAAGCACGAGGCACTACATGTTTATTTTATTAGCATTTAATCAAACCCACAGTCTTTCCCTAACCTTAACCAAGCTGTTTTTGTTGCCTAAACCTAGACACACTCAGAAACCTGGATGCCCTGGTCCCCTGGATCAAATTCCTCCAGACGCCCACCATTCACCACCCCGAGAACCAAAAAAAATAAAAATAAAAAAAATGTTCCCACTGAACATAATCCTGATAGCAATTACCCTAAAATAACTGGCAAAACAAATTAGTAGTATACATTATTAACAGGAGACAGGGTTGAATCAATTTAAATCACAGATGAGAGGCAGTTATCTGTAATCAACACATCATAATCTACAGTCTAATACATTAGAAATACCTTATGTATATTCATTTGGTAACTGAGCTCTAAATGACACTATGAAGTCAAAGTGGAGTTGTTAGTGGTGCATAGAGTATTCCAAGAAATGCTTTCCCAGGAGAAACCAAAGCTGAAAAGGAGCTGTTTAGAATGAGAGTGAGTCAGCTGCAGTGGAAATGGAAGCCTGGCTTATAGGCAAACGTGCGTATGTGTGAGTGTGAAGAAGAAAGAAACAGAGTGCATGTGCTAAAAGCAACAAGGTGCGTTTCTGAGTTATGATATTCAAACGAGAGGGCAAAGGAATATATCTCCTTTTCATTAGCAGACTGTTTTGGAGCTCCCATATCCTCCAGCTTGGAGCCGGTCCAGACTCTCCCTCTGTCTCTAACTCTAAATAACCGAATGCATTATTCAACAATGCCTTGTGCTCTCTTCGCTTAAATATTAAACTTTGAAAATTGATTTATCTTTCAAAATTCATCCCAATCACAGAAGTCATTCCTGTGCAAACACTTGATAACTCACACAGATGAATGGGCCTCAGAGGAGGTGGGGGGCGGCTGACTGAGGGTAAGAAGCATCTGAGGGCAGATGTAGGGCATTTCTAAGGGCTGACATTAAAACAAGAAGGCTGCAGTGGTGGCTGGGGACGTCAGCCAACAGGTGTTGGGAATATATATTCACTTCAATGATTGGAGAAGGACCATGCATGATAACTTCAAATGTCTGAGGGAGATCTGGACTGGAATAGAAAATCTTTCAGTTTAAGATCCAAGTCTGACTTTTTATGCTGCCGGTATAAATAGTATGGTCGAGAATCCAGCGGGCCTGGAGCACTGCATCTGCAGCAGTGGTCTTTTAAATGAAAGATGTAACACAAATGCTGCATTCTTGACATCTAACTCTGTGTTGCCTCATTGGCGCTGACTGACCCTAAATTGCTGCCAAATGCTGCTGTTAAATGTCATAGATTTTCACTACCATTACCTTATTAGTGGATAACTTAAGGTAAGTATTTTAACCTACTAATGTATAATTACTTACTTAACCATAATTATGTAATCAATAAGAGGGTATTTATGTTGGATCTTTACTAAAATCATCATTGCTAAGGTGCTACTTCACTTAAGGATCAGTTATGAGACAATAAAAGTAATCTGATGAAACTGTTACTTTGGAAATGATCAGGACATTATATCACCTGACATCACGGTAAAAAAATGTTATGTTACCACAACACACTTTTGCCAGGGCTCATACTAAATGAGACAATAGAAAGCACAGTTATGTGTCTTTGATAAATAAGAGGGAAAGGATTTTGTGGCCACTTGGTGGCAGCACAACAAGCTGCAAACACAGCATTGCATTATGAACTTATATAGCTGTAATTGTGAACTTGTTAGTAAATTGTTACTTATTAACACACCTATCAGACACAAAGCAACATTAGCATTCACTCTGAGTTTTGTTTCTATGCACTTGACTGATATTCACCCTCATTTTAGCTTTGTTTTGCTCTCCACCAACCCCTGAGGGAAATATCTGCCTCTTCAGCTGCTAAATGCTCCACTATGTTTACCGGCTAACTGTCTGTCTGTTCTTTGTTGGGAATGCAGTGTACAAGGGGTTTACTGGAAGTTTTTGCTGAAAACTGCTGCCTGCTGTGACCAAAATTGACCCTGTGAGAGCAATGAGAGTAAACCAAAACAGTAAAGTTGCAGTAAAACCAAAACAAGGAATTTAAAGAAGCTAAAACGCTCTGCAGGGCTGAGGGGAACTGTGAAGCCGGGGAATAATCCTCTGAGTTCATCACCTCATGCAACCACTTAAACATGTAGTCATTTGATTCATTGTTAACAAAAAATATTGATAAGAGCAACTTTAAAGAATAAGGTTGCACCAGCACAAATGTATTTATTACTAGATAAAAGCTGAAGAAGTGTGAGGGAGAAATACACCACACGATAAATTACCACCATGCCAGTATGTTTTTATTCAGTTGCTGCATCTGCATTGCATAGTTTTTCTATCTGTTTCTTTCTTCAAAACTCTAATTGGCCAAACTGTTTTCTATTTCATACCAGAGCAGAGCAGGGGATTGAGAGGATATTACTGTTCTCTCAATAAGAGCTATCAAGTGAACAAACTAGGGCTTGTTATCCAAGCTGTGTAATCTCAGCTGAATGGGTGAGATGAGAATTTAGAACAAAACAGAAAACTTTAGGTCTAGCAGAGAACATCAGGATGGTCTTGTATTTCTCTCTCTCTGCAGGTTAGCAGGGCTTTGTCATCTCCCACCACAGCTGCATCATTTGACACAGTGGTTTTTATCTGTGAGAGCTGTCAGACCATGCTTTCATGTGTTTGCAGAACACTCACTTGGAATCAGATTTAGGTCGAGTTAGTTAACACAAACCTCACTAAACAGTAATGCTGGTGTTCAAGCTAAGACTTTATGACGTTATCATGCTCCTTCAGGGAAATGATCCACCTTGATTATATAGACTCTCCTCTGCTGTTGGCTGAATCAGATTTTTGGCCCATCTTCAAACAAATTACACTGATGTTACCTTGGAGAGCCTTAAAGAGAGACTGGAGATACAGCCAATTTTCATTTGAACACTTACTAAGGATATACTGCGTTGATTTTATTATCTTCACATTGAAAACCACTGTCTTTGTAGTGTATTGCTGCTGACATGACTGAGCATGAAAAGAAAATGTTGTATTATCTATGGTCACTCTACCATGGCAGCATTTGTCTCTCTTTCTTTATTTGGAGTCGGTGTAAATAATGACCAAAATACCCATGGTCTTCTTTCTTCATTTCCTCTGTCTGTCTCTGCCTCTCTCACTCGCTTTCTCTATCTGATCCCATGCACTGATGATGATAGTGAGATTAGCTTTTCCCTTGTCTGCCTCCTCACTCAGACAAATGCACTCATCAGCTTGGACCTTGGGGTCAGGCTCTGTAAGCTTCAATTTATTAAGGACATTGATTCCAGGCTAGCTCGTATTAAGAATACTTGGTCAAACTGAAAGATTCACATCCACATGTCTTATGAAATACTTCTGTATGAGCTCATCTGTTTGTGTCTGCAAGGGTAAATACTGTATTACTTAGCAGGCTTAAATCAAACTCAAGTCAATACTCCCCCAGGTATGTCTGTAATAAAGGTGCTGTCATTTGAAATGTAGGGTGGGGCGGGGGTTAGTAATAGAGTGGCCTTCCAGAAGCTGGGTTTGGGGATGTGAAGGCGGTGGTGACATGGAGTTTGAGGAATGCAGGTGAGCTTGAGGATATCTTCACAGTCATGTTTGTGTTTTTTTTCCCAGACCTTTAGGCAGTTTGTCTTTTGACTTTAGTATATTTGGTTAAGTGAAGCAGCTGTTGTCAAAGTCAGGTTGGAGTCTTTGGTTCCTTTTAACAAAACCTGGTATAATGATGACTGGTTTTGGTCACATTAACATTGTGCATCGTTACAGGATGAATCATGGTGGCTGAGACGGGAGGGGATGTTATCATCTCTAAGTCACAGACTGTCTACTTGAAATTCCAAATAAATCAAAATGGTTTGATGAACAAGAGCATTGCTGAAAATGTTTGCCACTTAATATGTTTAGGCAAGTAAAAAACATCCACTTGATCTTGGAATTGAACCTTAGTCCAACTTAAAGCTGCGAGGTTCACCACTTTGTGAACACATGATTGTATAAAGGATGTTACCACATGAGCTCAGTAAACTTTGTAAAACTGTTGTCAGTAAACACAGTTCATTCGCAAATGATTGCATTCTGTTGTTATTTATGTTTTACACAGCGTCCCAATCATTTGGAACTGCAGTTGAATATTTTGTGCATAACTTGGCATTTGCAAATGTGTAGCAAGATTTCTCACATCTAGTTTTGAGAATGCATATGAAATGTATGAGTGTATGCATTTATATTGCGCTTTTTACCAGCCACTGAAAGAGCTTTACAATATGTCAACATTCATCCATTCTCTCTCTCTCTCTCTCTCTCTCTCTCTCTCTCTCTCTCTCTCTCTCTCTCTCACACACACACACACACACACACACACACACACACACACACACACACACACAAAACAAACAAACAATTAAAAAACAAGATTGAGGAAAGTAAATCACAATGGTGGTAACTGCAATCGAACGCTTATTCTTATCTCCGAGCAGATTGATATGACATTCAGATATCTCTACCTCTGTTCTAATTTTTTCCATCTTATTTTCCATCTTCTCCCACCGTGACTGGAAGCTCCATCTGAGCCTTAATTAAAAGCAAAACCACCCAGATGATTGCCCTTGATTCATGTACCGTAGAAAATCAATGAGTCATCATTGCCTTTTGTTATAGCGGGTGACTCATGAGGGCATTGATGAGCACATCTGTGTCTGGCCATCCGTTGCCACAGCTTAGTAGAGTGCTGTTAACACACCCATTAACCTATCTATCACTCCATCACACCCAAAGAGAAAACTTCTCTAACTTTGACTCCCTGTGGATCTTTGAAAAATGGTGCTTACATAACACACACACACACACACACACACACACACACACACACACACACACACACACACACACACACACACACACACACACACGCGCTTGCTGTATTTCTGGATCCCTCTGTTGCTCCCTCTCTCTCTCTCTCTCTCTGGAGCACCAGTGTATTTTCTCTTTGATAAAAGCACCTAAATGATGAATCGTACAGCATTCCTGCGTCTCCCACTGCCACTCCAGCTGACAAAACATCAAGTGCCTCGTCCCGCTCCAATCTGTCACCGCACATCTTTTGATTAGTACACACAGCTAGACAGCTGAGTGCATAAAGGATTTCTACTTTTTCCATAAATTACACATCAGGGGTTGCGACACCAGTTTTTTGTGTCACCCAATCATAGCACCTCAGGATTTCAGCTGAGGAGGGAGTCACGTTTGAAATGGCATTGCTGTGCTTTTCATTAGGCAGAAAGTGTCACAGACAGGCACGCATTCTGTGGAGACAGAGAGATGATTATCACAAAACTCATTACTGCATTTTTAATCTTAAATCACTTGACACTCGGCAGTCGAGTTGACATGTTTTCATTCTAAAATGTTTTTATTGTGTAATTCTTTCAGGAGTTGGTTAGGCAATATAAACCTCTGAGGGCTTTCACTTTTCACTTTGCACCACTTTTTCATAATGCTATCATGAAAACAGTGAAAAAGTTTAAAAAGCCTGACAACTGATGACAATTATAAGTACACATTGACTATTTGAACTGCTTTGCCTCTGGCAGAAATCCTGCTCGGCACCCCGGATTAAATGATTATGATGAACCAATGCTGCCTCTTCAGTATCTGAACGTGTGTGATATGTGTGGCCGGGCTATACAATATTGGATTTAACGTGACACCTGACAGTTAGAGGGGAAAAATGTAAGATAAGATAGCAAGGGAGGAATGTGGGATTTACTCCTTTAATTTCTCCCTAAGGGTCAGACTGTTGAAATTCTTCCTCCTCCTCCTCCTCCTCCTCCTCCTCTAGTATTGTGTCACTGGGCTTTGCTGAAATAACATAATGCAAACATCTCAAGGAAAAAATTCAGAGTAAGTATGACTTTGAAGGGGCTTAATCACAATAAAAACAACATAGTTCTTGTCAGCTGTAAAGGTGGTTTGACATTCAGCTTGTTGATTTATGAGTTTTTAAGTAACTGGTGACAACAAACCGAAATCCAGAGAAGGCCAGTTATGTTTGCACACAATGCAAAGCAGCGCTCTGCAAAGCTAGTTGTGGTCTGGTGAGGCTCAAAAGGTATTTGCTTGGGACAGATATCATTTCAAGCAGATTGCGCAGTAAATGACAGACAGTACTCTTCCTCCCTGAAACACTGATTTAAATTATTTTAATCCTTTGCTTGAAATTCTTGTGCAGCACGAAAAACCACAGCCTCTGTTCTGGAAATGTTGTCAGCACTCCCCTAAAACTGTCCATCCACCCATCTCCTGCATAAATTTGAAGCAACACATAAGCCATGCAGTTCTGGAATCATGCATCCCTTGAAATTTGCATAGCTTCTTTACATAGTTGTCAGGAAGGCCAGGAGTTTTGAGAGGTGGTGAGTCAGGTCATCATCTGTACCACTCCCAACACTGGGCTGATTAGACCAGCTTTCAGCTGCCAGGCTCAATCTGTCCTCAGAGGATGTTTTCCAGACTAGAATCTTGTCGAGAAACCGAGCTCATGAAATGAATTCAGGCTGTTTTTGCAAGGCTACTGCATTGGTTAAAAAAACAGTAACATAATTTAATATATCACTTCAAAAATCATGACAAGATATGACAAACACTGCTAAAGTGCAAAACAGATCAGTCCCAGTTTGAATCTAACCAGCAAGAACATGAAGGACATTTTAACAATAGACACCCAGTATGACCCACTTTTTCACAGTGTTTGTAATCTTAATTTGATTTCATTTTATTTGTCTAAACTTGCTATAATCAATATTGGTATTTAAACAATGGATCAAATGATTATATGTATGTGAGAAGTGTCACTCATAGCAAATACACAGAATATTATCACCCATTTCTGTGGAGCATTTTAAGCAACATTTAGTTCCGTGTTTTAATTTTGTGGCCTTCAGCTTTAGTGTTTTGATCCAGTGTGCTCTCATCAGCGACTTTCCAGAAAGCAAGAAGCTGTTTTAAGTGAAAAAGCTCTACACAGACGTTAGCAACTAGCTGGAGAACACAGGAGCTGGTGGAGACCAAAAACCGAGCCAAAAGGAGGGTGGACGTCTCGAGGACACAAACGTAACTCCTACTGCCAGTGATGCTGTGTATGTGCATAAGCAATTGTTTGCTAACAAGTTAGCCATATTTGATATTATGTTGGTGTTGATAGCTTTCTTCTGCTGCCTCCAAGGGGCCAAATTATCGCATCCCTCCATGACTGACCATAAAGCTGAACCTTGAAAAGCCACTGCAGGTTTGCTCATGTATATTTTATCAATTATACAGTCCACATCACGTGCTGCTGAAGTGAACAGCTGGTATCCTCCACCATTAACACAGACATAAATAACAGTATAAACATAAATGAATATTAATGCATATCTATTAGCATTAGCTTTGTTGCTGAGGTCCCTGTGGGCAGCCCTATTAGCTTCAGCCACACACTGGGCTTCAGAATCAAGACTCATCATTGCGGCTTCAGCAGACGCAGGTGAATAGCCTGTTTTCCTCTGAGGAAACAGTCCTTTCCATCTGAGTCGTGCCAACAGCTTGCTAGTCTTGATGGAACAGCTTGTGCATGACTGTTCAGCACTTTGTAGACGTGGTTTTTTTCTATGATGCCACCTTTCCCAAAGGATGAAAAGCAGCACTTGTTGGCAAAGACTTAAAATGCTTCGAGGATCTGAAACTAGATATTTGTGTTGCTTTGTAATGGCGCAGAATGAACACCAACAAGTCAAAACAGTAAGATCCTGACATTCCACCAGTACTAACAAAGTATGCATTTTATACTCTAATGCATCTAAGTTGTCGTTAGATGGAGGATAAGGTCCAATCAGGAAGAAGAGATAGATTTATTGCTTATTAACTAATTTTGCGACATTGTTTTGTTTCTTTGATTATACTAGCCAAACTATTCCTCATAACATCTCCCAAACTGTTCTTCACTGCACTCAATCATTTGTGCTAAGTTTCTTAAATGCCTTGTGATTAATTCAAATCATTATGAGTGTGCTTCATGTACACGATTTGATTGAAACATGCATTGCATTTGCATAATTACAGCGCTGTAGAGTAGAGCTTATTGTTGCGATCCAATCTAAACCACTCAGACTTAGAGCTTTGTGTATTCAAGGGGACTAATATGAAATCACACAAATGTATTGTGTACAGTGTTCTCAATTATGCACAATTACAGACTGGCCTTTCAGAGACACAAAAGCCTATTTTAGGCTAACATTGTTCAGCAGAAATGGTTTGTGGTTGTTTTATGGAGCTAAATGGGAGAAGGATGATGAGGGGCGAAAGATAAACAAGGGGGAAAATAGAAAAAGTCTTGCTACAAGAAAACTTCTCAGCATCAGTATAGAACAAACTCTGTTTTGGTATCTAGTTTAAACAAACTTCATGTCTCTGCAAGCATGTATGTATAACACGCTACGATTTAAAGCACTGTTCAAGCAGCGTTACATGTTTAAGCACTACAGATAATGTATACTTTATAACACTGTGCTGAGACTTTTCCTTCTAGCATCCCATGCAGCCATTGGTTTCCATTCAGTATCAGACCCTCTGTTCAGATTCCTGAAAGTTGCTCGAGGTGTGTAATTCATTACAGTTAACTTCAAGTTCTATTGTTGTTGTAAGGTAATGGAGTGCATTGCAGGACTTCAAATCAGTCTGCACTTCAGCTGCATCACCATAGGGATAGGTGATATGTATGAAATTCAAAATCATCATGATCTATATGGATGTTATGCTATATGTAAATTTTTTGATCTTATTATCATAACATCAACATAAATCATGATGCAGTGTACTTTCAGTACATTGCTAATTGATAAAATGGCCAGACTGTAATGTGTTTTGGCTACTCCAGAAAATATCTTATAATCAAAGTACTAAATTTAATATTACCTTCAATTAGTCATTGACTAGACAGATCTCAAGTGGATAGCTACCATAAACAATATGGTAAAATCTTACAGTCTCTCAATACAGATTGTCATTTCACATGCTATCTTGATAATTGATGTATGGAAGTGAATTGAACCCAAAGTCTCCCCAGAATAAAACAAATGCATCCAAAAATAATAAAACTTTATGTATTGAAAAATATCAGCAAAAATGTTTCATGTTTGTAATTTACAGCTGGGAGACAAACTTCTCCCATGAGGGTGATTGGTCAGTTGCAGTGACAGTCACAGCAATATCAGATCATGCATTTAATAACTGTCTTAAATTTGAAGGAATGTCAAATAATGAAATCCTTGAAGGAATTTTGATGCTTCCAGTCTGCTGGCACCTTTACCAGACGCTAATCTGTTTTCAAACCCTCTGATCAATGACCCACAGATGCAGTCTGCACTGATAACACGTTTTTGAAGCCCTTATCTAGTTTCCACACCATCAAAGTAGCGTCTGGTTCTATGTGAGCTGCAGCTCAGGTGAGTCCCAGAGTTACCTGGGGAGCGACAACCAGCCTGCCAAAACATTCCTCATCCTGGACACTGGAGGGGAGCCCAGTGTTGTGGTCTTGCATGGGTGGATAAAAAGGTAGTGTAACATGAGTTTTCACCGGTGCGCTAATCAGTGACAATACTTGAGAAGCAACAGGAGACAACACTTGACAGGTGGAGACGAGGTCTTGATGACGGTAAACACTGTGACACATTTCTAAACAGGAACACTGACTACTGTTTGTATGCAGCTTCTTTCTAAACTGCCAAACCCTCCATCTTTCCTTCTCCTTGGCTTAGCTTCTAGCAAAGAAGCCAAGATTATGACAATGGTTGTAAAAAACACACAGACAATGTTGCCCCCAAGGTGGAAATGCAAAGGTTTATCTAAAGGCAGCTCATCAAAAACAACCTTTTAATCATCTAGATCAGCGACAGAGAAGGATATCACCCAGCTTATCTTTCATTTGAGACAGGATATCAGATGATGTTGATACAGAACCTTTTTCTCATCATGCACAATGTCTCCAGGTCTCTTCTCCTATCCGAAATATATCCTGAGTTGGGGTCAGAGATAGCTCAAACTCTCCAGAGACACATGAAGATTGATAATGGGGGAATTTTGTTTTGTGCCAAATGCAGTTACATGCACATGTTCAGCTGCTGCCTTTTCTTTTTAATTCATACCAGACCTTCCTGACCCTAATATCCGTATGCTTAGTAATTTGTGAATGATAGTCCCCTTTGTAAATTGTTTTGTTCAGTCTGTTTATTTTCCTCTTTCTTTTTATCATTGTCTGCTCTCGCTTGTAATGCTCTCTCTCTCGTTTGTCTTTCCCTCTCTCTCTCTTTTGCAAAGCTAATGCCGTCTTCAGCCTACATAGACGCATTCCTCCATTATTTTCAAAACAGTCTCTGGCATCCAACATCATGTGTGAGCACAAACAACCTCTTCTTCTCCTCCTCTCTCTCTTTCTGTTACTTCTCATCTGTGCTCTCTCCTCTTTCCCTCTAATGCTGTTGAATAATGGAGAGACTGCATGCAGTAGTCATGCTGTCACTCAGCCAGTGAGAAGCAGGGAGCCTGCGGTGAATACATATGTGTGTGTGTGCATGTGTGTTCATGTGTGTGTGTGTGTGTGTGTGTGTGTGTGTGTGTGTGTGTGTGTGTGTGTGTGTGTGTGTGTGTGTCGGCCTGTCTGTCTGGATGCTGAAGATTAGCATTGAGGGCACAGCCTTCCTCTCCACACACACACACACACACACACACACACACACACACACACACACACACACACACACACACACACACACACACACACACACACTTGCACATACAGTACACACACATGCTTAAAAGCACACAGATCATGCAATCAGCTGTAACAACACAGCCTCTTCATATCTTCAGTATCTGAGTTTTGTGTTTTCTCCCATTAATTTCTAAAATGTCAGAGGTAGCAACAGAGACCAATGTATGATGCAACAAACTCACTGCCTGGTAGACAAACCTCATTTAATAGTAATGTAAGTATTGCATATGGTAACACTACATAATACATGAGTGGCTCCCTATAGCAACAACACAAAGATCAGAAATCAGGGTCAAAAAGAAGATGAGAACGAGAACCATGAGGGATTGTGAAATCCACGGTACTGCAGGGCAGACATGCAATTATTTTGCATCCGATAGTCTGCCAGCCTCGTGGCAAAGCTAGGGGGACCCCTGCTGCTAAAAACAGCTGGTAGCTGGACTTGAGACATCCAATCCCTATCTTTAAATTGACAGACTGGCAGAACTACACACTGCAATAACCAGTGCAGGCCCCTCCACACGGTCCTCCTATTTAGTTGGCCAGATTGCCTGGTTGTCGATAGTCTCTAGACATCACTTTTAACTCGGAGAGAGCAACCAGGCAAATGCAACATCTGGGGTTCCCTACTAGCTGAGCCACTGAATAAGGTTGCATATACAGAATGGAGAGTATGTCAAAAAGGGAAGAATACAGAATAGTATTGATCCAAAGGGACTTCATGTAAATGGATCGAGGGGAGGAAGTAATCTCCCTCTGCATGTCTCTAGCTTGCTCTCTTTTTCCATTTCTCCATCCCTATCTTTTCCCAGTGCAGTGCCCGTCACAGCTGGGAAGGGGCTTTCGCTTGCCTTTGGCCCAATTAGCCAGGGCTTAAAGCGCAAAGCATGTTGAGCGGAGTAGGTCCAAGCTTGGTTTAGTCTAGTTCAGCATGGCTTGGCTTGGGCTTGGCTCGAGTTCCTGCTTTGAGCTGCTATGCAATTATAATTAAGGCTGTCCTCTGACACATACACACAAAGAGGAATTATTCTCCCCTCAAACATTTCTGCATCTCACATTTTACCATAGACTTTCTCTCCTGCTCTTTCTCTCTTGCTATCTTTTACACACACACACACACACACACACACACACACACACACACACACACACACACACACACACACACACACACACACACACACACACACTCTGCCCCACAGCACACAGTTTGGGCTCAGCATTCTGGCATAGCTTCACAAAGACACAAAAACTCCCAAAAGGGAAAAGGGAACAATACCATTTCATCCCTCTCTTTAATAGCCTCATCCTTTCTGCTCCCATAAACCTCCCCGACTCTTCCCCTCCCTCCATTACTCTCTCTCCATTTTTATCTGTCTCTTACTGTCTCTCTGTTTCTTCCTCTTTTGCTCTCTAATCTCAATCACTTTGTTCTGTGAATTCATTAAGCTCTATTCCATATCGCCGGTGTCAGGGATCAGTGGTTGCCATCGGAGCAGCTCCCAGCATGCACTGCCACGCATGGCCATTTTTAATGAGGCCTGGTTCCATCTGTCCTGCATAAAGAAAAAGCAAACTCCGTTTTCAGTACCAGAAGTCTCACAGAGATGTTAATCCCAGTGGTCCTTTTTCTGTCAACAAATGTGATAAATTACACACCAAAACCAAACACTTATCAACAAATATCTGCTTTGGATTGCTTTAGGTTGAAACTTTATTACTCCTGGTTTGATAACTTTATTTGTACCTTTATTCCATCATAAATATGGAAGAAATTGCTCCAGGTGTACCTAATATGCTCTTTATGGTAAAAAGTGCAAACCAAAGCCTGGGTTGGATTATGGGAAAGGGCTAAAGGAGATCTGGTGCATCAGGATTTAAACAAGCTAAAATGCTAAAAGTATCACCTCAAACTAACTTAACAGCAGCAGTAATTTAAGATGCAACACTGTTTTTAAGCAGTCATAAGAATGATTTCCACATGCAGCTCATACAGCTGACCCCTCAGAGATGGACGGATTATGGATCAGTCTGTTAGTCCACATACAGATAGGCCTCTAATGGCTTGGTTAATTTTTACACACGGACACAGAAAGATACATGCAGAGAGAAATTCAAGCATGCACATATGCACGCACGCACGCACGCACACACACACACACACACACACACACACACACACACAACCAAGAGATAATTGGGCAGGAAACCTTCATCTAAATCAAAGATTCTGTGCCAGCTGAATTCCAGCCTAGTCCACCAATGAGCCTCCGGATTGTGAAAAATGTATGAAAGAAAATGGGGGGGGGGGGGGGGGTGAGCCACAATGACAAATCACCAATGTTCGGTCCAAGGAGAGAGAAAGATTTGTTGGAGACGCAATGTGATGCATAATGAAAATAGATGCCTGTGCCGAGGCTTTCCGGGCACGCTGTTGGTCTCCATTTAAAATCAATCCTGTCAATGCATCATAAGTTATTTTGACAGGGAGCAAGAGGCACTTCAGGAAACGCAACTTTAATGATGTCTTTAACCTGCCAGTAATTGACCTCCGAATTGAAAGGGAGAAACAGTATTAAAAGCCTGGGGCAGGCGATTATAGTTCTCTGCTTGTTGCGCCCGCTATACATCATTTCTGATCAGACCTGGGTCAGCATAAACCACAGCGTTTTTCTTTTCCTTGTAAAAAAAAAGAAAAGAAAAACAGGTCTGTGTACAGTACAGAATGACTGCGCTGCTGGAGGGAGCAATGGGCTCTGTGCTAGATTGGATTTATGTACTGTGTATACTCCCGCCCTGTGTTTTCATACCCTGTTGTACATCAGAATGCCACAGTGTGTGTCAGGTTGGGTAGTTTCTAGCTAAGATATAAATAAAAAAATAAAGAATGAGGATAAGAAACCAGAATATTTTGTGAATTTTGAGATAGCTGGATCTTTGGAGACATATTAGAATTCTTGCAGCGTGCCCGACAAGCTTGGGATAAACTACATCCTCTGCATGAAGGAGCACAGCAGACTGTGGAGGCTTTCAAAGTGAAACTCACTGTACTTGTCGCTTTTTGTCTTTTAGTCAAATGCAGAAAACACACACACATGCACAGATGTACAGTACACATGCGCAGTAAAACAAGCTCACAATCACCATCAGATGGCAGAACACAGTGACTTAAATACATACCATCTGGCTGCATTAAGAATCCAAATGACATCTGATTTATGCCGGAGCTCAGGGAGCGAGGCATTAGCCTGCTATCAATTTACCACCAATTTGTCAAGTTGTTCAAATTTTCACCATAAATCTAATCATATTCATTCACATTTGTGCTGTGAATAACTATCAGAGCTCCACACACAGTACTGTGTCTCACGATGCCAGTTATATCAACATCGTGCAGCCCTGCACAGCCAGCACCATACAGACATCAGCTGCTCATGTACACCGAACATAGCCAACAGCAGCTTGCAGCAACATCAGTGCTAGCTAATGTCCACAGATTACAGAACCTGCTCCAGTTTAATTAATACTGGAACAATACATCCAGCCATCCTGAGCCACCAACCTCCCACCCTGTCGTCTCCAGCTGCCTTAAAGCCCCACACGCCTGCTCCATACTGCAGGCCCACTAGATGGAGGTAGAACCAGGCACGGGTGGATGTGAGCATGTCATTGACTTTTTATCATGCTGTAGGACGAGATCAATCTAGGGCAGCGAGAAAATGAATGGAGTTGCCTGTGTCCGGGGACTCTTGTGCTCAGGCTAGGGCAGCGTGTGACAGAGCAAAGGGTATGTGTTTGATTGTAATTAGAATCGTGCTTTGAGCCCTCCTCAAGAGTCAGGGGGTGGAGGTACGAGGGGTGTGGGTTTTGATTGAGGACGGACTGGAATGAGGGATGATGGGAGAGGTGGAGTGTAAGTATGTGTCCATATGCTGCTGGGACGGTGGGAATCTCCAAAAGGAATTTTCACCTTGGCTAAGTCTCCCTGAAGCCTCAGGATGTTGTCCAAGGTTGAGCAGAGTGACAAAGACAGACTCACAGACACAGAGGAATAGCAGGAGAGACATCACGGCTGCCTGACTCTGTTTACCACAAAACAAATCAGAAATTAAGCAGTTACGATCACCGACAAAAATATGACATCCTAATCAACCACCCATTGATACGTGCTGCTGGGTGGTGATGGTGTAATGCCGTAAATTTCTCCTCTATATATCCTGTTCCTGTCACGAGTGAAAATGGAGTAAATATTTTGACACTGCACCACTGGTGCTGGTGATAATAACACCTTCAAATGGAGGACATTAGGATGTATATTGAGAGTAGGGGTTTAACTATCCTGACATTCAAAAGCATACTTGACATATCCATCCAAGTGACAAGCTGCTTTATGTAATGACTTAATGCCATTTCAGACACATTAGAGATACTGCAGTAGCTAGAGTATCGCCAGACGGCTGACTAATACAACAGTTTCGCAAGCACAACTCAAGGCACCAGGTTAAAACACACTATTGTAATAGCTGGCAACAGCATCAATGCTAAAATGTTACACCACCTCGCAGCTATTTAACTCAGTGCTCCCATATTGCTTTTTCCCAAGCTGTGACCACTACCTGCAGGCCACACTCCAGCACATCAGTGTTTAAACACACCATTTCTAACACCAGGGCATTACAGTACATGTCCAGACTTTCGTCAGTATGGGTTCTGCCAATTAAGCCTTTTGCTTGGTCAAACTGGTTCGTTGAGCTCAGTACAAAACAAGATCTATACAAACACTGTCTACAACATTAAACATTAAAAACAAAACAAAACAAAACATTTTCACTTACCATAGCTGATTAGACTCAAAGTTGGGTGGAGCTGTCACAGGAATTATGTGTGGTCACATAAGTCCATATCCTCATCAAACTGGTGAAGGTGCTGTCCCACCCCAACAGGTGCCAGAAAACTAACAGGGGAGTGAGGTAGCTGTCAATCAAGCACACACTCGTGAAAAGAGGACTACCCAGGCATAATAAGTGGAAACATCTGTGTGGGTGGACTGAAGGTGTGTTGGACCTTTAATAGCTGAGCAACCAGCTGTCTGCAACAGATATGGCATCATGATTGTTTCAGTGGCTTTCACAGCTTTTCAGAAACCTTTAACCAGAGAGTAACATACTGTATATCATGAGTGGCCTCTAAAACCAAAACAATGAGCTAAAGGACACTAAAACCCTCTGTCGAGCTGAGGTGAACTGCTGTGTCGAATAATAATTCATCCCAATAAGTGTCCTCATCACATAGCCGTCATTTGATCTTTGCTCATGTAGAAATACTGAGAACAGCAACTTTAAGGTTCTTTAGTCCATGAACACAGCCACACTGGACTCTGTCTGTTTAATCGTTAGAAATGAACATTGAACTACAAATCTTTGTGAAGCATCATTTTACTGGCACGACACCTGAAACTAGCTTGGAGTGACCTCACCTGAAAATGACAACTTCACTTCCAGGATCACACAAATCTCTCCACCATAATAAGGTTGTATTTTCAGAGGGTCAAACACAATCAGTCAAGCGCAAAGGTTCCCACATTGGTCCATCCACAGATAACAATGTGATTACATTATTACGCATCATTTATGAATAGCTACAGGCGTCAAGAGTGTACAAAGATAACAGAGAGATGTAGGAGTTGCAGTGGAGACATGGTGCTTGAGAACTCTACATAAATAGATAAAGCACTTCTGCAAAAAGCCTGATAATAACAGAAAAAGTAAATACAGACATTGTTCTGCCAATGGCTGTCCAATCTGTTATTAATGCCTAATGCCCACTGAAAGGCATTCTAGCCAATACCAACACGGCTGGCTCGATACTGTACAAACACAGTCGTCCTGTCGGCAATGCTGAGAGCAACAGAAGGGACTACACAGGACAGGTGGTGGCTACATGTGATTCATTGTTCCTGTAAGAAAGCACAAGTCCCACTGGTCGCCAATCTCTCTCCTCTCTCTCTCTATCTCTCTCTCCCTCTCTCTCTCTCTCTCTCTCTCTCCTTCTCTATTTCTCTCTTTTCTTCCTCTCTCATCTGTCTCTCCTCCTTCTCCTTCTCAGATTAGGTGTGAAGAATAATTAGCGGGTACTGAAGAGCCCCGGGTGGACTGGATACTCATGGGAGCCTGGTCACTTTCTCCACCACCAAATGTCCCTGGCAACACAGCTGACAGTGGGCCGCACTGTATTAGTAATGAGAGTGCGTACTGCCTGTGTGTGTCTCTGTCACTGATGTGTTTGTGTCTGTGGTCACCGTATGGAACAGGTTTCAGGCCCAGCTCGGATCTGTTTGTTCCTCACTGACATTTAGAAAAATACAAAGCTCCATTGGAAAAGCATCAGATGACTGATAAACACATGTACAGGTTTGACATAAAGGGGCTCAAAGGGAAACACGCTCAATAAGAACAGTCAATTAGTGCTATGAAAAAAGACAGACACTTCATAATACTGGCAATTAGCTTGTTCATCTTCTTTTAGCTTCTATCAACTCTCTGCTGTTCAATATAATTACTTTTGATCAGGCTGTCAAAACAATTTGATGACAAACTTGTCAGCAGAAAATGGCAGAAAGAACTAACAGTGTCTCATAATTTGAAACCTTTAACCTTTCCCTTGTTTGAACCGAACTCATTGTAAGACGAACACCAATAAAGTACAAACTTAACTTGATTGGTATTAGGCACTGACTAACTTTTGTAATGAGTGAGTTGCTTCTATAAAATTAAATCAAACCCATAATGTGACACTGCATATAATCTCCAGTATTTTAGGTACAGGCAGTAGAGGACCATGATGGGGTTTTCCCATCAAATGCTCAAGAAATCCATTTAGCTACAAAAAAGGATTCTTGTTGCCAGTGACGTTCTTCAAAGTTAGGCAATGAGCTAATCTTATGCTGGAATCAAAGCACATACCATATATGTCTTTCATGATGGTCACTATGTCTGAATAGGTGATAATGGATCCTTAAATTACTGTTGTTTGGTGGACAAAGGAAACATCAAACTCGAAGTTTGAGCACACTGACACTGACTAGGCCTTACCCTAGTCCAAATTCAATAAAAACTGATAAGAATACCACAGAATATTTTTATGCTTTCTAATAATATATTGGTGCCCTACAAAAAAAGGCAGCTTACTATATATTTATCTACATAGATATCTTCATTTACATTCATGAAATTTAAATTTTGAACGTATCTGTACTTATATACTGTCTATATATCTTTATATCAAGGCCAATTAACCATGTTTATCATTTCAAACTGCATGTAATTTTGTGTCTGGAAAGGTAAATAACCAAGTGAATGGGCGCATCGCCCTGTTCAGAATTTAATTGACTATTCAAAGTGTCAGTCCTGTGTGAAATCAGCTGTGATTGGTTCAAACTTTACAAAAGAAAGAAGGGAAGGAAGCCCGTCTGTTCAACTCACACTGTTATTGACTTCTCTGGTTGCTAGGCTTCACATGGCAGATCGTGATTGGTCAAATGAGGTGTCATTTAAAACCTGTGACTCTACAGAGTAACTGGAGGCGGTATTAATACATTTCCAGATGTTGTAACTGGGAAAACAGAAACAAGCGGAAGACGAGCACATCACCTATTTGTGGATTATTATCATGTGTTGGTCTAAATATTTTTACTGCAGTGGATCATGTGGATCTTTGTCGATGTTACCCAACCATTTTTGTTATCGATCACTTCCTTCCTACATCCAAGCTGTACCCAAGTCGTAAACATGGGAATCTTTGCCATTATTACCTTCCCTTCCATATGACGTAAACACAGCATCACTATACTTACAAAAAGTTATTTGAGGTGTCATAGTTTGGGATGTTTACTCATCTGTAAAGAGTCACGTGAGGAGTGACAGGACAAGGGCTCTTCAGCAGCCAATCAGATTTCTGGTCCCGCCCCTGGCGATGACAAAAGTTATAACAATTCACCTTGTAGGGAACAGTCATTTGGCTTTCATTTCATGGCAATCCAAACATATTTTCATTCGTTTCAGTCAACCATAAATGTCACTCTGCTGGTGGTGCTAGAGGAAAAGTCAGGTGATCACCCAAGACACTGCCACACTGTCAGCACTGCTAAAGCTAGTCTTTCAACTGGGGCACAAACAGTTGTCCTTCTCTAACTACACCATATATAATGTCTTTTTTTCCTGCCCAGCTCTGATTTCCTTTCAGAGGGCCCCACGTGTGCTGGATTCAGTAATTATCTGTCTGATGTCAGAAAGTAGGATTTCAGCTTGATGTTCTGTTGAGCCCAAAAGTTTCAAATCTTGAATTTAGTCAACCCACTTTCAGCCTAGTTTCATGCCAGCCTGTCATATTCTCATTCAGACAAAAACACAATAAACACTGGTAAACCAGGCTCAAAAATCTGAGGGCAACAACTGTCTAATTTCATATCAAGCTGAGGAGGAAGCACTTGGCTCAGTCTCCAGATGGCAGGAGGAAGCTGAAGAGACGCCACTTTCCAGTTGCATCCATACAGATGAGTGGAAAGCTGTGAGTCTGTATAATGTTGGTGGGGGGTGTTCCTGACACCCTGGCATGCCCCATAATCGGCTTTCCTCATTGACAGCATGGAGCCCATAGGAGAGTCCTGTCTGTCTGTTTCTCTCTCACACACACACACAAACATACAGATACAAACACATGTGCACACGCACACCTGGCTGGAAGCGCAGGGGGTCTCAAACTGCCAGCTGTAGAGCAGGATACACACTGAGCCAGAGAGGAACACACACAAACACGTATACACAAATACATGTGCATGCAAAATGTGAACACATGAAGCAACATCTAATCCACATGAGAAACTGCAATTTTTACAATGAGCAGGATATTTCACATGCGTGCGCACACATAGAGACTCAGCAACCCATAATGTGAGAATCATCATACACACACACGTTTGAGAAGTGAAGGCTTGAAAAAGAAAAACACATATTCCCAGTCTCACACTGCGAGGCTTCATTACACCAGCTGCACACAAACGCCAGCAAGCAGCACTCAGTCATGAAGGAGACACACACACACACACACACACACACACACACACACACACACACACACACACACACACACACACACACATATTCACATTCACCTCGCACACAGTCATACACAAAGTAATCTGGGCTTCATATAGGGGTGTAGACTGTTGCAGCAGACAGTGAGGCCTGCCATTCATACAGCCATGGGAAGTGCAGCTGGGCAGAGACCTGGAGCCATGCAGGGAAAAGCTATTGAACAGAAAAGCAACCAGCAGAAGCTCTCCGATGCTGCTGCAGCCCCTGACCTTTCTTACCAGCTTATCACCGGAGGCTCCATAACCGGCAATTGCGGGATTAGTTCTACAATGTCAGAATATTATTATACAGTATGACTGAAAGCAAACACATAGCGACGTTGTTACTGAGGATAAATACATTGATGTGATGTAATGGCATTGCCAGGTCTCAGGGAAAGTCTGTTTTTTCATAAGAATTTGGATTCTCATGTCTTTCCCTTAACATGCTTGAATCCACCTGCTCCATGTAAGTCATGGACCATTTTTATTTCCTGTGGCGAGCTGTGGAAGTCACAAGTCACTGTGTCCGACAGCCCCATGAATAACTGAGGACTGCTATCTGTCCCAGCTCACCCGGGGACACTGCAGGAAGGAAACAAATGTGAATGCCAGCATGTATCAATAAAGGCCAGAAATGTGAAAGACTTTTGAAAGGAGGCAGAGGTTAAACTATTTTGGCATCAGCCAAAGCAGGTGCTGTAGGAGACAGTGATGGTCTAAAGTATTTATTTTCACTTTATTGATGTCTCCACTCAATGAATAATAGCTGTCATCTTGCAAGTTTCTTATCCATCATTGACGACAATATGTTTTTAATCTTAAACTCTACTCAGCTAGTTGGCATTGATGAATAAAACCAGCACAGATATTTGATCAGGCTCAGCCCTCTGTGCACTGTGATCTCTCTTTGCAAACATTTTCCTCTGTTTCAGCAGAAATGCAGTTAAAAAAAATGAGATGCTGTAATAATATAGTTTTGTGTGGAATTTGTGCATTAAAACTCAAATGAAAAGCTATGGTGGATCTGTTAGAGTTTGGGAGGGATGTGCATTTGTAGTAAGACTAATGATTGACTGACTGACTGAGTAGATTGACTGACTGCTTGATTGTTTCCACTCTCATATCACATCACATCAAAGCCAGCTATCTGTTTCACCCTGTTTCTGGTCTTTATGCAAAGCTAAGATAATCAACTGCTGATTGTAAGCACATGTTTACTGGACGGATGTGAGACTGGATGCCATCCTCATGTCTAACTGAAAATACTTCCCAAAATTACTCCTTTGAGGGAGGAAACTGTGTTTTATTTATTTTTACCGAAAGGCTGGTGTAATTTTATGTTGTATGTACAGTGTGACATATATGATAATGTATACTTATTTATTTTACTTTCAGTTTCAGTTTGTGTTGGACTTGGAATCTAATTATTTAGGATATTGAGTATTGCTGTTGCACTGATACCATATATATATTCAACTGAAATGCAGTTAAACAAGAAATCAGGTTTCTCCAGCAGCAATCTGGTACCTCTCATCCTTTACCCCCATTAAGGAAAACAGCACCAGTGCTCTAAATGTGCTGAATGTGTAAATCGACAGACATTCAATTGAAAATATACAATACTGGATGTGTGTAAACTGTGAATGTGTCAACTGAATTTTCAAATGAATCCTAAAATAGCATCTGCATCCAAAACAGTGGGATGAGCGACATCAGCTGTACCTGTAAATGCAGACTGTCTGCCCTTTGCAGCCAAACCACAGCCTTAACAAATAGCCTCAACAGACAGATTCAAAGTATTTGCTTTTCATTAGAGAAGCACTCTTGACAGCAAAATATAAAAAAGTTCAATAGTCAGCGGGTGAAAATCTCATGTGTTTGTGTGTGTGTGCATGTTAAGCTCATCCATCCTGAATGAGTTTGCTCTGTCAGGTCTGTATTCTTAATGAACCGTAGGGGGACCACATCTCTTGGACTCCAGTCAATGCTGTGCAAATGTCCTCTAGCTGCTGCTGCCGGTGACTCAAGATAGAACCACACACTCACTGACTCATACTCATACCTGCTCTCCATGATGCGTGTGTGTGTCTATGTGTTTGTGTGTCCGCTTGATGATTGGCCAACAGAGCAGTCAGCAGATCCACATGTACAGTCTCTCCCGCTCTCAAGACGACATTGGCTGCCTGGTGGTGACACTGGTATCCCTCAATCCTTGTGGTGATCAATCTTAAAGAAATAGGGAAACAGAGCTGTGTCTCTGCTCTTTAAAGCAGTCTATCTGCCCTTGTTAAGAAGCACACCTCCTTTAAATGGACAAACGAGCAAAAACGAAAATGCAGCTGACATGGGAATAGATTCCTATTGACTGAAAGCAGAACGTTCTTTCCTTTTGCTTTGCTGTGGAGTATCCATGCACAGCTAACTAATGTGTCATACATCAAGCCTATCATGTCTGACTGGAGATTGCTTGTTACAGACATGACGCAGAGTTGCAGTGTAGCCACATTAATTAGGCCCCCATCACTGAGGATTGAATCAGTGAGGTGCTTTTCTGTGCGTGCCTGCCTCTGTGTGTGCGCACGTTTGCACACATGAGTTATGAATATAGATTTGTGTGTGCACGGCTGCTGAGATCGAAGTGCGTATGTGTGCGCGAGCGTTGCACGGAGGGGGAGACACAGCAAGAGTAAAGCCATGACTTTGGTTAACAGTAAACACACCACTGAGAGCTCATTAGAGTAGCTCTCTCCTCTCCTCGCTGCACTGCTCCAGTGACGAGGCTTTAGCTCCAGCCATATCTGGCATCCAGCAACAAGCTAATTAGCGGCTAGCACTCATTACAGTCAAGCTAGTGAGCACAGCCTCTCTCCAACACATCATCTGTATCCTGTCAGAGACACAGCATGCACGTTGCGGTTCCAAACTGACTCAGATTGAATGAGGCTAAGTAAAATGCTTTGCTAAATAGACAGCGTTAGCCCTCATTTATTCCAGGCTTATCAAAATGACATCCATGGGTTGTAATGGTTTGTGTTGCATCAGTTATTAAAGTTGTTCGACATCCTTAGAAGGTCAGGAGCTTTTTTTGTTATCGGGTTAATGTCAAGTCATTGTTTGGAAAATACTTTGAATTAGGTCTTGCACTTTTGTTGCATCAACTTGAAATACCTATGGGTGAACAGTTACCAGTTTTACCTCATAGATATTGTTTCTATGGCTTTGTTGAGGACAGCAGAAAGTTACACCTGTAAAAGTCAATTAGCCTGTGTTTTAAATCCTGGAGAGCTTCTTGTGATCTCCAGAAAAACAATTTGCTCAAAAGGCTAAAAGTTTGCATCCAGAGCCACATCAGGAAATGTGACGTTCTTACAGGGCAGCAAAAAGTCAGCATGTGAAGACTTGGGATCATATTCTGTCTCCTGCCAACAGTCGCTATTGGTTTCTTTTAACCATGACAGCGATCTTTCATCACTTGAGTAGCTTAACCGTATTTTAACTATGGGGGCAGTAGATCAGAGAGGCCTGCCTTGAGGATGCCACATCATTACAGAAGTTGAACCCCGTGTGGTCGAGACTGAAAGTTCTACAAACTGGGGATAGCGACCTGTCTCCTCTTCCTCAGAAGGTAAAATTTGCCAAAATAAGGATCAACACATTCACACCTCTCAGGAGGGGGTAAACTCTGCAAAATTTTATGCCTGCTAATTATGCTTTTAGGGAGAGCGACTGACTCTCTTAAAAGATGATCCACATTTCCAGTGAGCACATTTCTCTCTGAACAACATCCAATTTTAAGCTATCCAGCCATGCACCGTTCATTTGGTCTTTTCACCGACTCACATTACATGTGTTGCATCATTTGTGTAGTATATAGTACAGTCGACGAAGGACGCCTCAGCACATCATGAATCGGATTGAAGACTGATCACCCTCCTGATCGCCAATTAAGAAGCGTAAACATTGTTTTTAATAAATCCTAACGGTTATTTATCTCTGTAGAGTATAAGCTATGGAGTATACACTCCAGGAACAAATACATGGCAAACTGTAGGGATAAAGAGATGTTAATGGAATTCCAAAGAACTTTAATCATGTGGTTGAATCAAAGAAAGTGTTTCATGTGAGACTACAAAGCAATCGCAGGAAGAGAGACAGACTGCTCAGGCATTTCACTATGACAAGGATTGAACATGTGGCAACAATATGGCCGCCCGTGACTGATTATTTTACTGCATCCAGACAGTCACGTCATTCTCATCACATTTTCCATTGTTTTTAACATTCCACCCAGGCAGGCCGTGGACTTTTCATCTGCTGTAATTTCACCCTTCATTACGAATGTAGCACTCCAGGTGAGTAACATTAACCAAGCACAGGTAGTTACATACGTTCCCCTGCAACAAAGATCTAATTAACTGTAAACAAGACAGTTCAAGATGACATCAGAGTTATCAGGTAAAGAGCAGTTAGCTTGTTAATAGCTTAATTCTGGGAGTAACTCGTTAGAAATAAGCAAAACATGTTGAAAGAAACCGAGTGTCCAAGGTTAGAGATCACACTATTAATTACATAGATACATTATAATCATGCAGCGTTAGAAGCTGGAGTGCAGCAGCACACACAAGGCTCACTCCATATGTTAAACAAAAGGATCCATGCATCCTTAATCAAAAAGGCTATTCATCACACAGGCTACATCCACCATAATGATGCGCATAGATAAGGAGATAATAAGGTAAATGAGAGGGAGAGTTAAAATAATACCGTAGCCAGCATGGTTCACGCGCTGTTGCACTGCTGATAAATGATACTGGTCCCTTTCCTCCTTCTGCAGCTTCTTCCTATTTTCTTCCTTTTCCCTCTGCCCACTGCAGTCCCACCCCCATCCCCTTTCTAATATCGAGGGGGGAAAGTCGCATAGAAGAGTACCTGCATTTTATGATGCAAATGCAATTTTTCCAAAGCATATTAACAAAAAGGCAGACATAATTGTGCCAGTGCAGGTGACAAATGCAGATAAATATCCACAGACAGATGTAAGCAAACACACATGAGCTTCTCACAACTCACCTGTTGGAGCTGGCAGATGGTTCTGCCCTGGAGAACTGGTAATAACAGAACAATAGCCAATTAAGAAGTGACGGAGAAGCTGAGGGGGCCAAGGCAGTTCACGGATAGATTCAGTCAATTAGTCAAACGCTCCATTAGGAGACTGTCCAGAGACACTATGTTGATTGCCTTCCATTATCCACACCAATCCACAGTTTTTGATTGTTGTTATGTCATTTTAGCATGTAAAGAAATCCTATATTGAGTGATATTTAAAACCTAACAGTGACTGCTATCCCCTCCATGATTTGTTTCACGATCACATTGGGCAAACCTGGGCAAACTAAATTCTAGGTATCAATAGAAAATGCAGGTGGTAGAAAAGAGATTGTACGACATCCAGGGGAAACTGTAACCCTGTGACTTCACCTTATTAGGCGTCGTCTGCACGATAGCCTGCCACCTGTGCACAAGCACACACACATCTGCACACACACTCACATGTAGAAATCTTCCAAAGGCTGAAACACACACAAACAAACATGTAATACAGTCATCTTCATGTATTAAACATGCACATGTATGCATGCCAAACCACATAAACACACACACACACACACACACAGCGTGCTGACTCTGCCATCTATCTCCTCCGTGTACAGCACACAGCAGTTCATACACACCGTCACACATGCCTTGTGTTGAGATCAAAGATACACTGTCTTCAGTTGCGCCCTTCCTTTCTTCATGACCTTAAGCTGTCAGTGTTATCTGCTCCGAACATACACACAAACACACACAGAGCATCCCCGTAAACTCGCTTTGCTTCAAACACACAAATGCATGCATACTAACGAATCTCATGGAGGCAATTACAGAGCTGAGCCCTTCATGTTGGCTGGCTATCAAATGTTTTCCTCCCCTCTCACAATGCTGTGTTAGTGTATCTGTATCCTGTATCCAGTGGAGCTAGCATGATTGCTGCCTTCACAGCTTTGTGCTCATAGTCTTTATGACAGACTAACACAAACCTAACAATTTGCTGGTTGTAACTGCTGTTGATTGGACGTTTTAAGACGGCTTTAGCGCCATGCCCTTAAGTGTCCATAGCTGTGCAACTTTGATGTATTTTCTTCCTGTGCAGCTCTGTCTCGGTCTCTTTTGTTCCTCCTTCCATTGTGTGCCGGCTCATGTCGTGTTATTGCCTCTTCAGCTCTATATGTTGCCACACTGACACTTTTACATTGGCACAAATAAGAGGTAAAGCAACTTGCTGCTTCTTGTCACATAACCTGGTAACAGCAACCATAGCAACCCATCGCAGCCAGCCACTTTGCATACAAATGATTGTGACAGAAGTGTGTATGCATGTGTGAGTATGCATGAGAAGAGCTGGTGCCAGTTTGCTGGTGGGTGGCAATACAAATTTAGTTGTGTGTCAGAACGTGTGTGTGTGTGTGTGTGTGTGTGTGTGTGTGTGTGTGTGTGTGTGTGTGTGTGTGTGTGTGTGTGTGCGTGTGTGTGTGTTTGCCTGCACACATGCGTACACATGTATGTAAAGGGGAGACAGAAAGAAAGAGGAACTGGTGAGACAGAGAAAAGAGTGAGAGCTCAGAGACCAATTAAATTTCTACTCGCTTTTTGATTTCAGTGTGAATACACTACGAGCGGAGGCCAGCACTTGATCTGCGTATCAGATGGTACTTATGTTCCAGGCTTTTATGCATGAAAATGCATGAGAGATGGGAAGCCTTTTTTCTGCCTCCGGAAGTTTAAAATAAAGGCTTGTTTGATTGTTAATGCGCTTTGATAATTACGCTCACCTGTACATCCAGGAGTGTACGCTGGATAACAATTAGAAACATATAAGAGGGAAGCATGTGACCTCGAGTAGTTTTTATGAAATAAAGCTTGAATTATATTTTCATTACATGCACCTTCCTAATCATACCGTAATTAGATCATAAATCCAGATAGAATCATCACTGATATGAGCGAAAACGGCGTAAGAAAAAAGGAAATATCATCTTCACCATCTGCTCCATCACAGAATAAATTTAGACTTTGTCATACAAGCATTTCATGTCTCAAGTTGCATGAAAAATCATGCTGTTTGACAGCTAAAGGAGTTAAAATAGTTCCATGTAATCTTGCCTAATTTCTAGCAGAAGAGACTGAGCATTGTTAAAAGGTACGTGTGTATGTGCACGTATGTACGTGTGCACCTATAATCAAGCTCGCGTGTGCATGTGATTTGCATCTGCCTGTGTGTGTTTGATTGTGTGTAAGAGAGCAGGGGGGAGGCAGCATTTGTTAAGCAGTGGGGGGAGATTGTGTGCATCGTCTCTGCCTCCTCTGGCCCTGGCAGCGTGCCCAACATCTGCAGGCCTGTGTTGTAGCTCTGCTGTGATACCAGGGTGGCACAGCCTATGATGGATTATAGTCATTGCACAGGTACTCATGCAAAACTAATGTGTATATAAGCAGGTGTTAACAGCTACAGTAGTGTGTGTGTTTACATGGGGTGTGTGTGTATTTAGGAGAAATTCAGTGTTTGTGAACAGGTGGAAGGATGGGGAAGGGGTGTGTTTGTGGTATGGATGTCAATAAATATAGATATATTATGTGGATATGAACAGATGAGAAACTATGAACAGATACTGCGTGAATCCTACCTAAAATGAGTAGTAATATACATTTTGATGTACTTTTCACTGGTGCAAGCACGAAAACCCTTGAACAAATGTAGCGCATCCTTTTTATCCAACACAACTCATAATTCTTGTAAAATGGATATACAACATTTATTGATTACAAAAGTGGACACCACTGATTTGAAACATAAAGGCCAGTTTACCCAGACTGATGCTCGGCCAGTGAAAACAGCTGTATCGTGTCTCCTTTGGTTTGGAAGAACTTTGCAAAGACATCTTGGAAACACCTGTGTTATAAAATGAGGGCACGAAGCTTTAAAGATGAAAGCATTTACAGCAACAGGCAGAGAAGGTCTCACATTCATACTCTGTTTAAAGTGGTTGTTGATGAATTTATCTAAAAAACTGAGAACTGATTAAGTCAGCATGATTCTTATTGTCAATGACAAACTCCACTTCATTAGTTGATGAAAATCACTTCAAACTACAAGTCGTTGAATAATTCAGTGAGGCGTATGGTAACAATATGAGACAATAAACCAGTCTACTTGCCTCCAGTTTATGCCTTAACTACTGCAAAACAGAGTTAAGGGAATATTTTGACATTTGGGAAAATTCGCCTTCTTGCCAAGAGTTGGATGAGAAGATCGATACCGCTCTCATGCTTTCATGTACTGTACATCTGCATGCGTGTGTTCATTTACGTGACTTGTCTCCATATATGTGCGCAGTACTCACACAAACTCTCCTTCTCTTATCAGCCGTAACACACCGTGAGCCACACAGGCCAGCTGACAGTCCTGAAACAACAACCTTTTCTAGCCTCGTCTTGGAGCTTTTTCCGTCAGACTTCAGACTGTTTGAGTGTGTTTTTTTCAGTGTGGTTTTCCCCTTGGCTCTCCTTTCTCTTGATAACACATGCTTTGCACTCCGAGTAGCCCAACTGGCAATGCCTGTCTATGAAAAATGGATTTCTCCCAGTCCGCATTGCCATGGCGATGCACCGCTTACCCGCCAGTTCTGCCCTTTTAAGGATTTGCATCAAAGTTGCTGCAGTGATTGGGAGGTGAGGAGGAGTGTGGGCAGAGAGTGATTTCACCCCCACTCAGCATCTATGAGAAAGCTTCATCTCATATTTTATTAGGATATGATGTACAATAGTAGTGTTCTGGGTGCAATGTAGCTGTGTGTGTGTGTGCATGCGTGACTGAGTGTGTCTGAGAGAAAGATAACCACTACAGGATGTCTTTCACCAAGTAATTACCAATGAACACTCATATCTTTTAGCGGCACAGTTTACAGTAATTTATAAATCAGCAGATGTGCCCCACCCAAACATATAGAAGAAACTGCAGGCTGGAGGAAAGGGGAAACTGCGGCAATGATTCAGAACCTGTCCAAAAGAGGCAGCACTCTGCCACAAACAATGAAATCGGATTAAACTTGAGGTCAAAAATAGAGTTTGCGAAACTGGGGCAACATCATCCTAAATTATGCAGCTGCTGGGGCAAGTTTCAAGCCAAAGTCAGTCAATAACATTTCATCTGACTTCTTCTATCGCTCAAAAAAAGATCTCAGGAGTTCTAAATTTTTCCACACGCTTCAAAAATGTTGAGCTCTGAAGTTTCCGAGAAAAACAAAGACCCATAATTCTTTGTGGATATCTGCCACTCTATCAAGACAGGGCTGCAACTTTCTTTTTTATGAGACACAACAAGACACATTGTAAATCGCTGTGAAGTGTGTCGCTGGTGGGTTAAGAAGGATTTGTCAAGGCCTTATCGTACCTTTGAACACAACTCTGATTAAGACAGAGATTTCAGATGGCTTGGATAAACAACCTGAGGTATTGTGGAATCAGGAAGCTTGTAAACAAGCGTCTGAACACAAAGTGCAAAAACATCACAAGGTCTCAAATTCTGTGGAGAGTTGAGCAATCAACTGCGCCTCAAAAATCTCATCAGTGTTTTTGATAATGAAGTTGTCTCTTTATTACACTGAGACGGGAGGAAAACTGAAGGCAAGGAATCAAAAGTATTTTTGATCAGGATTTCAAATACTTCCATTTCTTAGCGGGGCCAGCATGAAGGAGTTGTTGAGAACTATTTTAGGGTCATGTTTTAATGAGGCGATGGCAAGACAGCGTTGATCAGACACATTAATTGTCAGAGCTCACCTTTGAAGTAGAACATCTGCATATAGCTGCACACTCAATAAACTGTAATTTAGTCTACCGTGCCATTAGATAGTATTTTTACTGCTGATTGTCCTGTGGTGTTATCTGGATAATTCAAAGCTTTTTTTCTTGTCTTTCTTTTTTTGTGTGTGTGCATGTGGTGATGATGGTATAGCTGTCCATTTACTGGCTTTACTTTCAAGAGGGAGAGCTGGGTTCTCTGTGGGCTGTATATGAACTCAATACATCAGCAGAGACAATAGGGACTACGTCTTACTGGCTCATTAAAGTCTGCAAAAATCCCTTCCTCTCTTGGATGCAGATGTAGATGGAAATTAGCAAGATGATTCAGGCCAACAATCTGTCACCTGCTCAGCTAGCCAGTCAGTCCTCCTGTACCACCTCTGGCTGACTGTGTCCCCAGTCTGATACCAAGGTAAGGACATGGTCACCGGTGTGAGGACTTTGTCCGTCTGTTCCCTTCCACACCCAATTTCCCCTCTTTCACTGGGCTTGTGTGTGTTGTCTTTTTATGCAAAGCTTATCCCTCCCTCCCTCCCTCCCTGCACCACTGTCCCAACACATTGTTTCTCTCCTCTGTCCCACATCACTCCTCCCCTCCCCTATGTCTTCCCTCCTCCCCATCCTTCTCTCTTTCCCTCTTGCATCTGTTTGGTGTATTCCCAGGGGCCGTGAGGGGCCAGAAGGGTCCATGAATAAGTCATTAACACTGGCCCCCCAGACTCTGTGATCATCGCCAACCTGTTCAAAAACATGGTTCCCCGCCACCTCTCTCGCTCCCTCTGCACCCCTCTTTCCGCATCCATAAGCAATGAAAATGTAAATAAATAAAGCGTTACGGACTCTCTCTCTCTCTCTCTCTCTCTTTCTCTCTGTGTGTGTGTGTGTGTGTGTGTGTGTGTGTGTGTGTGTGTGTATTTCCAAGTTTTGGGACGTTTATTGGCTGGGTAAGTTGACATGGAGATGATATTGTATTAGTACAATAACCAGCCAAATCAGAGATGTATGTACTGCTGACGGTCCCATTGGTTAAGGAGGACTTGTATTTGCCAGTCGGCTGTTTCCAAACTAAACAATGGTTCTCAGAATCACTGCCAACACACATATGACAGGAGATCAAATTAATCAGTCAGTTTTATCTTTGTGTGTGTACACACATACAGAATTTGTTGAATTTGGGTTTTCTGGCTAAAGAGCTCATTCTAAGGTACGGAAAACAGACCGATTCTTATTTTCAGGTGATTATACACTAATGAAAACAACTAGGAATTTTATCTGACATGTCTGCCATTATGTCCCTCTAAATCCCACACACTGGGGTTGCTCTCAGTGATACACACAAATTCCAAGAACAGTTTACAGAGAGATAGAAAAATGTATAGGCTACAGTGAAAAACAAAGACAGCCAAGCTCAACAAAGAAAAAAAATACCATTAAACTATTATGTAGAGAACATACAAGTCTAAGTGGGAAAAAAAAGGTCCATATGAAAATAAATGCACCTATTAATAAAATAGATATAAAAGCAATGATAATGGACAACATAAAATAATGAAATACACATAAGTATACTCATAGACATTAGTGTTTCTGTACATTATAAACAAATAGAAATAGTGTAAAATTAACTACTGAATGCCAAATTTCTTATAAAGAAACAGTATCTCAAGAGAGAAATAGAAGGGTTTTCTTTGAATTAACGTTGGATCATTGGACACTGGATTAAGTTTCAGCAGCTATTTGGAAATCCATTATGAAGTTTGTGCAGGAAGTGCCTCTTGGCTACGACTAACCAGTATCAAACCAGTGATTTACTAAATGGGGACACACCATTAAAACTGAACAAATGTTTTAGCTAGAAAAGACTTTAATAAAGTGTAATTTGGTTGATAGGAACATCTGTAGCATAACTTACAAAAATTACAGCATCTGTGAACAAACAATTTATTAAACTTAATTTTGATGGTCTTGTGAAAGGATTCACATTATTGTATTACTATGGTTTATTTATATATACAAATAGAAAGAGAAACATGTGAGTTTTAAGAGTTAAAGTGGAAGAGATAGAGGGAAATATCCAACTGTGTGAACTAACATTATTTGGTCATTGCGGTAGGCATGATGGCCATACAACGACTACACCTGACACTTACTGGGTGTCAATATGAGCCAGTTTGTGTGGTGCAACCTGCATTAATTTAGTGATTCATAAATCTCCACTGAGTAAACACATCCATGATAACTAGTCTAATTTGAATCTAAGAAGAGCTGGTGCCACCGGCTCCAGTAGTTTAATTGTAGCTTTAGGCACATCTGATTTTGTTTCACCACTCAACTGCAGGCTTGAGGCTGATTAGGAGAAAGTGAATCATATTTGCACAGCACCACATCTTAACGACAGGTGAATATTACCAAACATCTGTAGACCTAAAGCAAACAAGGAATCCCACACATTGCAAATCTTGGGTACTCACTTTATTCACTCAGAAAAAAGCTTTATTGCCAAGTACGATTTTACACATACAAGGAATTTGTTTTGGTGAAGTTGGTGGATTGGTGCATGACAGTCTTCTAAAAATAAACTATTAAAAAGTAAATATATATATATATATAAACCTGTGACCTGCTGCTGATCAGTGTATCTAATGACCTGTAATGCAGTCTTTCAACACAACACTCTGTGACCCATCACTGACTCGTTAATGTGGTAAAATATGATGCCAGACTGCTCGCCTGAAGCAACTTACAAACAGTGCTTCTCACAGGCAGCAGGATGCTGGAAAAGTCCTCGAAGTCATTGCTGTCTGATAAGTTGAATAAAAAAAAAAAACTGGTCGATGGGCAGTTCGTAAGGTCAGCCAAAACTAAAAGCTCGTAGTATGATGAGAATTCTAGATGTATTTGATCGATAAAAACACAGTTAATTAGTCTTCGGCTAATGAAAAAAACTCAACCTCTGAATTTCAATGTGTTGCTATGCAAACGGAGGCTGGACGAAAAGTCTTTGCCTCAATCTAACCTCAAACTTTTCTTCTGTCTTCCCATGTAGATCTGTCTGATAATTTTACAGAAAAAAATGTGTAAGTGGTAAGTTTAACATCAGGGTCATATTTTTTATAAAAAGCTCCCCCAGAAACACAATTTTGGTGGAACGATTTATCAGCCAGCCTGAATAGACACTTGTGTGTTTACCCATATTTGGCTGCATTGAGTTGATGCCCCATTCAGCTATACTACCTCTGCAGATAAATCATTCCCTGCAGGAACTGCAAATTCAGACAGTCCCATATTACTTTCAAGAGCTTCCAGTTGTGTCCAATCTTCATAAGAGTTTGGCAAAAAAAAAAAAAAAAAAAAAAAAAGTCATATCAAGGCAAAATGTTCTACTTCCTGGCTAGCCATCTCCACAGGCTGCTGGCTGTTACAGCAATGCTTATAAACTGCATGTGTTTACTGACTTTTAAATATTATTTTTAAGTAAGACTACTGCTGGTTTCCATAACAACTGCAAAACTGATTTGCAATAATTACAACAAATATGGAAAATCTGGTAAGACTGATGAATGAAGGAGATGGAAGAAAGGTCAACACAACACATGCATGGCAATTATGCACTTTAAATATGATTTATAAGTTGAAGCTCAGTCAAATTTAAATGTCACTTAGTCATGCTCTTCCTCGTGCTACGTGCTGTGAGCAGCTTGAGGGAGAAACTGCTCATCCAGTGCTGTGCATATCGAGGGCCTGTTGGGCTCATGTCAATGGGTCACCCCGTGAATTATAGATTTCTCCCCCCATTTGTTACCAAGCTAAATGAGAATTTGCATTACACTTTTAGGATATAGGAGGGTGAGAGGGATGGCAGTTGTAGTAGGAATCCCAACAGTTTGAGGCTACTGACACACTGTAGACTTGTCCTGCCAGATCCATTATTTTCCATTGATTTTATGATAATGCAGTTAATTTGAAATACATCTGAATAATTGGTTTAAAGACATTCATTTAAAATTTTACTTAAAATCTCATCTGAAGCAATAATGCTATGTAGATCACCGTGAAGATAGCAATGGCACATGACTGGGACATTTTCGGATTCAGCACAGCTTTTATTGATCTAGAAGGGAATATTTCCTCCGGCCGGGGCGCAGGGTCAGGCACGACGTGTGACACCCAAAGAACAGATTGGGGTCGAGGATCCAACTGAAGGACACCTCTGCATATTTGTGTGAACAGGATAATGAACCTGGCTACATTAGATGAGGGACAACCTCGCAAACTGCCAGAGGCTCCCCTGCTGCTCCTAGTTGGGGGTGCTTCTAGCAGATGAGCCTCATCATAAGTTTCACCAGGTTCATCTCCTCTCCAGCAGAGCTCGCCTTGTTTTTATAGCTGCTGCCTTTGTGTATGTTCACCCATGCATGAAATTGTGCATATTATCAAAAGCCTCCTTTGTTATGCATGTTAACAACTTTATCAAAGCGTCCTCATAATCAAAGTAAGATTATGATTACATTATTGTATGCATATAGCATGGATTTGTAATTTTAATCAACATCAGGTGGCTAGCCAATTAGCTCGCTCACTAGCAAGAAGATCCCAGTTTGAATTCCCAGCACATTTACTTTTGTGTGCAAAACACAGAACTTGCTGCTGAAGTCTGACATTAATAACGCCTTTAAATAAGCAGCAGACTTCATCACAGCTCTGCAGGCACAGAAAAAAGCAGTATAGATACTGTTCATGTGATGAAGGAAAGAAGTAGTTATCCACTGTGGATTGTGAAAAGATGTGTTTTCACATGCATAAAATGCTGGTTGTTGTGCATGTGAGGGCCAAATAAAATGTTTTCCCAGTGTCTGAGTGAGGAAAATCCACGGCAGTAAACGGCTAATATTGCCAATAATGGTATATGTGATGCATTTATTCAGTCTGTCTGCGTCCTTTTATTTCATCCTAAATTTCCTTGGTAACATCACAGCTGTGATAGCACCTTAATCCAGACACTTTACACGACAACAGCATGTACTTGTCTGGTCAATAAAAACATTCTGTCGACAAAGTAAGACAATTCATGTCCATTTTTTTTCTCTTCCAGTATCCTCCAGCATGTGGCACTCATAGCCTCCCTTTCATCTCGGCCCTTATATGACTTCTCCTCTGTGCCTCATTCGCTCTGACATGACTTGTGTTTTTCGTCTCTGAACTCACGTCTATCTCTTAAAAAATTTAACTTGTATTATATAACACTGACAAGTAACGGGAAGCTGAAGACCAGCACACACTCCACTGTGGAGGGTGAATAATGACAGCACTTACCCAGTTTCAAAAACCCCTTTTCTCTTTTGCTCTCTCTCTCTCTCTCTCTCTCTCTCTCTCTCTCTCGCTCTCTCTCTCTCTCACACACACACACACACACACACACACACACACACACACACACACACACACACACACACACAGAAAATGGAGCTTGTGGTCTATTGCAGATGATGTCTTTGACATTTTAAAGGAGGAGTATAGTACTTTTCAGTCATGTCTGCTATGTTTCTTTCAGCAAATCACAGCAAACTGCATTCACAAATGCAGTTAACATGTAAACCAGAACAGAGAAACAACCACACATTTCTGGCAGTAATTTCTACTCTCAGTGGCCCCAAACAGCAGAACTGAACTGTGAAGTAGACACACACACACACACACACACACACACACACACACACACACACACACACACACAGTAATGGAATCTCAAATAGACATCACTTCTCTGATGCAGAGTAGCAAAATGCTCCTTATCTCTGCACAGCAACCTATCTGTTAAAGGAACTGCAGAAACAACATGTGACCTAAGTACATTTAAAGACCCAACCAGCCTAATTTGCAACTCTGTAGTCCCAAGTGGCAGCGAGAGATAACAGTTTGAATTTCTCAAAAGTTTGAATGGCTTCATTACCCAGAAATTATGTAATATGGTGTTGTTAAAGTCTCAGAACCAAATCCCCTTTTTTCAGTGTCTGATAAGGCCGGCTATGCAAAAATCCCTGTGGCAGCATTTTTAGCTGTTTATGAGGCCAGCCCTCTATAGACTGCGCACTCAAACTCTATAATGTTGGGGAAGTATTTTGCTGTTGAAGTTTTGATACATCACTTGGAACCTGGATCTGAGAGAATTTCTCACCAGGGAGGATTTGTGGGTGCCCAGTGAAGTACAGACAGGAAATAAGCTGAAAATTAGAAAATAACTACATCAAGACCACTCAGAAATTACTAGCAGCTAAATTCAGAACATAGATGTATAAAAACAGACCCATGGGTTTCTGAAATTATTGAAAATATGAGAAGAATTGTCTCATATTTTGTGCAAGTTCAGAAATAATTAAGGCTGCACTAATCAATACTTTTCTATGAACAATGAATTAAATGACTACATGTAAAGTGAAAGGGGTTGCTTGTTGTGACGAACCCACAGATAATTATCATCTGACTTTGTTTCCTGTAAATCTATGAAATATTTTACCCTTTCTAGCTAATAGTTGTACTTATTTTTTTGCTTTTATGGACCACACCTTTAGTGTTTTGGTTCGTTCTCTGTCCTCTCATCATCATCGTTTTCAGATGCAGCAAGCAGCTTAAGAAAACCACATATGTTACCTGCCCAGCACTAAACGACAGACTACTATCTGGTGAACACAGTGGAGCATTTAGCAGCTATAAAGAGTCTGATCTTTAGCCAGTTACAGACCTCTGAGTCACTGCCCACATCTCAGACTCTGGTAAGTCAGGTGTCCGCTGATGGCTGGTTCCCATGTTTCCCATGAGAAAAAACAGGATTTAGAGAAGGAGAAAAGCCAACAGGCAGCTTAAAAACCATTGTAATTCTGCAGTATCCCTCTCAACAATGGACAACCTGACCATTTTTTCCCATATATCCTATTTTTTGCTTGGATTATTTGCAGTGAAGAAATGTGCTGTTTTTCTGCACATTCATTTGTTATGACCAGCTGTGTTCAGCAGCTCCTCTAAACCTTAGAAAGCATAAAGAGCTGAGGTGAAGGGTGCGGTCACATCAGGGTGTTAAGGAAGAAAAGCATACATATATTGATCATTCAAATTCATCCTGTGTATCATACTTGAACACAACAGAATAATGCATCCATGTACACAAATAATTAACCTTAAATTTTGTTGAAGTAATTTTATCAGACTTTTTAAAAAGGTTTCATTCTGGCCTGCAGCCCCCCTCAGCACCCTGGAGTCCCACCCTAATGCTTACAGAAATAATCACTCAGCATAGTTTTTAAATTGCACGACAGATGTCGGGTTAACTTCTACCACAGCTTTGAGAATTAACCAACATTAACACAGTGTCAGGCTGAATGAATGAAGTGAAAGAAAAAAAAATGGCAGCTCAGTCTGCTGGATATTTCTCACATGGTGGAGACCAAAACAGAGATGATAAGAGATTGAATATTGGACTTCCATATTCATCAGGTGGCTAGAAACAAGGCTTCAGATGAATCACTTAACTCAATAGACATTTTTTTACTCTAATTTGGGCGTATCAACAGATACAAATGCAGCATTTCTTGATAAAGTTTGAGAGGAAATATGTCATCATTACCTGTGCATGGCTGGTAAACAGTGGTGAAGGTGCTGTGCCTCTACCTGAAGTGTGAATCTGAGGGGATGGGACTCTCACAGTACATCAGCTGCAGCCCAAATTTATGAATTAGATTAATAAGCAGGGTGCACTTTCACAGGGAGTGTCTCGTCCAGCGCAGCTTTAATGCTTTTTGAAACCAGCTAGTTGCACATTGGAGGGTTCTTTCAGGACACACTCATGGCAGATGAGTCCTAATGCATGGGGGGTGGATGCGCAGCTGTGTGCCATAGAGGACAGAGGAGGAGGATTGCGGGAGGACAGCGGGAGGATAAAGGGAGGGGAAGCAGGTGGGGCGGACGGGGTGGAGGAGGGGATGTCTGCCAGGAGGGCTGGCTTGGCTCTGCATTGGAGGGAACAGAAGGGAGAAAGAAAGTCTCTCAGGCATTCGTCATTTCTCTCTACGCATTTATCAGTCTCTGCCTTTTCCTCTCCCCCGTTTTCACACCACATCTGGACTCACTCTATCCTTTTTTTTCCCTTTTCAACACTCGTTCTCCTTCCTGTCCAGGCTCTATATGTCCGCTCGGCTTCCACCCTTTTCTTTCATTCCTTTCATAGTTCTCTATCTCTCCTCTGCACCTTCTTTCCACTTCTGCCTCTTTGTGTGTGTTTTAACCATCTTCTCATTGCTCCATCTTTTCACAGGGAAAGAGCTTGGCGTGAGCTCTGTGCCAGTGCAGTCTAGATTGTGCCACCCTACCAAGAGAGTGGGTGTCAAACACAGACACTGGCACAGCTTGCCAGGGAGATGGCACCACATTGAAGCCAATGGTTGCAGAGAAACATGAATATATGTCTGCTGCCACCCACTCATCCAGGACCTGATCCCTTTGGTTCACTTAAATCTGAGGGAATAACTCTATTTCAAATGACAATCTTTTGATGTCCTGTTCTTATTTCTGCCACCATAATGCAGCAGGATTGGTCAGATTTATCTGACTCTCAGTGTGTGCAGATTAATCCAGAGGTTAGTGGAAAAATTGCATAATATACACTTTACAGATTACTCTTTATAAAATGATTACATGACCTGACTAATTAGTCAACAATAAAAGTAATTAGTTACTTGTTAGTTTACTGTTGTTGCTCAGCTCTATCAAAGCTGCCTCCACACTTGCATGTTATAGGTGAAGAAAAAGAAAATGTGATGTTACAGGTCCAGTGTGTAGGCTTTAGTGGGATCTATTGGCAGGAATGGAATATAATAATCATAATTGTCTTTTCATCAGTGTATAATCGCCTGAAAATAATAATTGTTGTGTTTTTGTTACCTTAGAATGAGCTCTATATATTTACAGAGAGAGCAGGTCTGCCATGTTTCCACAGTACCCGAATGGACAAACCAAGTACAGGACATTTCTGGTTCTTCATGTTTTCAGCATCCTCCACATGTCCTCTTAAAGCATTTGGTGGTATTTACTGACCATCCACAGCTAGCTTAATTTTAGCCCCAGTAACTGCATTATGTCCCGTCCTCACAATATAAAGACAGTTAGAAATGATATCCTCTGAAAATGGTGGAGCCGCCCCAGAATTCTCTGCTGTTCCCATTCCCTATATGATCAAAATAACAACATATTCACTTACCATCCAGCAAACTTCTATGGCTGCCACCACTTCTGAAACTCGTGAACTTGAATGTTTCAGAAAATTTCCGCTTCCAAAGTCATGAACACTGCAAGAGGCAGGCGACCATGTCGTCAACACCGTAAACATGACCCCACTTGAAGGCAGTAACACTATCACCTCCTCATGGTGCAAAGCCTGCTAGGTACTGTAGTTCACACTGAACATGTGGATCAACAGCAGAGATTATGCTGCAGGAGTGATTTCAGACATTTCTGGGAACATTTTGACAAGAGCCTGAGCGACTACATTGGTCTTATTAGCACATGGCAGAAGTTTATTCTTCAGCTCCTCAGTAGTAACTTAATATTGGCTGATTCTTATCTGATTTTTAAAAGTCTCACACATCAATATTGGTACTGGTCAAACCGTCCAGAATCCTTCAGGTTATACTGTAGTTTTGGGGGGGTTTTTTCTCTTTTTTTTTTTTTTTTATGACTCTGACTCTCACCACTGGAAACTTGCACCTACTGTGAATCCAGGCTGCCAGCAGCCATCCTTTTCAAAGGAGCAAGCTGAAAACTTTCCAGAGCCACTTTTTCAAGCCTACAGGCAGTGAGCATTTGATACTTAAAAGCCAGATTTCAGTGGAATATTCCTTTAAGTCATCTCCACCAGTAGTTCTGCTCAGCTTCTAACTATGCACAGAGCTGCTGCGCATAGACACAGTGTTGTATTCACAGCATGCTGTTTGATTCTATATTGAGCCTTTTTGTGGAAAGCAACCAAAGAGCTTGCTCACAAACAAGAATACCGCTGCAAACACTCAAAGTAAAAATATATACATTAGTCCCCTTATTAGCAGGCAAAATTCACCACGTGTTTGAAACAGACAACACAAAGGTGCCTCTGTGTTAAATCACGGTGCTTCAGTTCGGGAGTTTGTGACAGCAAACAAGAAAATGGTGAAAACTTAGAGAAACTAAAGTGTGCGTAAGTGGTGTGATGAATGAAAGAGCAGACAATGACAAGGGAGAGGTGAGAGAATTAAGACATGAGATGGGTGAGAAAGAGTTGGGTAGAACTTCAGACATACAGCAACACGTTAACACAGAAACACGTAGAAAAACAGAAAGAGGAGAGTGATGCAAAGACAAAGCAATCCAGAGCCGCAGGTACTGCTGATGTACATCTGGTGAACTCTGCTCAGTGCAAAAAAGGCTTTTTAGTGATACCATGATCTTCAAATTGAGAGAGTCTTTTCAGTTCTGATGGAGGTCATCATGGAGTCAATACTGCTTTGAAAAAGACACATAAAACACTGGTAAGAGTTAAAGTTAGCGACAGAAACTTTTCAACCAGCATCAACAACATCCAAGCTGATGCACAGAATCATACAATATTCATTAAACAAACGGCTGTTGTGATAAATCAGGACAAGCCATCTTCAAAGAAGAACCCACCATCAGAACAATCAAAGCACAAACACAAGGAGGGGAATGTTAGCATTGTAATTTCCACCCCGAGGTCTCTTCACCGACCCAGAGTGAAAGCCTTGTCCCATCCCAGCAGAAATCCATGAATGCTAGGTGCACACACTCAGCATGCACATACAGCCAACACACACACACACACACACACACACACACACACACACACACACACACACACACACACACACACACACACACACACACACACACACACACACACACCAGGCCTTATGACCCCCTCAATCCCAGTGGAAGCACCCCAAAATCAGCAACACGACCGCGGGGTGGCGAGTGGCCCCGGCCGGTGTGACGACCCTGCTCTGACAGAGTGTCAATACAAAGCAATTTACAAGCGCATGAAAAATCGACCCTCGATAACAGGCAATTTCTCTGCTCCGCTGCCTCAAGAGAGCGTGACCCGCCTTGCAAAAGTGAGGGAGGGAGGGAGAAGACAAAGAGGAGGAAGAAGAGGAAGATGAGGAGAGGGGTGATCATGGTCCAGTGGACGTGATTACAGCCTACTGTGCTCTAAAGGGGGGACAGGGTGGGAGGGAGGCAAAAAAATGGAAGGGAAGGGAATTGGTGCAAGCGATTGTAATAGTGATGTGAGGAGCGGAGAAATCACTGTGATGAATGTGATGGTTGGATTCCACTTGTAGGAAAAGGAGAAACAGACAGAGATGAATGAGGGAGGAGGGAGTTTAAAAGAATTATGCAGGACCTGACAAGGAGACGCAGGGAGGGAGAAAACGGCATAAGAGTAGACAGAGAAAGAGTTTGAGTCGGGACAAAGTAGAGTCAGAGAGAGAGAAAGAAGGAAGGTGGATTGGGGAGAAGTTGGGAGGGGCAGAGTTGTTTCTGTTGTTGATGAAATGTGGATTGTGTGTGCGTGTGTGCGTGTGTGCGTGTGTGTGTGTATGTGTGTGTGTGTGGACTGGGGGCCACAGGTGAGGACAGAGATAATGACCTCATTCCTCTTCTCTTTTGCCAAGACACTCTTTCTCCACACCACTCTATTCATCAAGCCCTCTATCCATCTCTCCTTCCCTCGCTCCCCCTCTTTCTTCTAATTCTCCCTCCTCTCTGTCGAAAAGCCAGAGGTCACACCTTCATCCAAACAGACAGGAACACACACAAAGGAAGAAATGTAGCCGTCTGTGAAATGTGTGTCTGTGCTTGTCACAGGAAAGCACGCAGGCACAGACACACACACACACTCACACACTCACACAAACGGACGCTGCATGGAGACAGATGTCGTGGACTCGAATAGAAACAGAATTGCAATTAAAACAACACTTCATCGTGAGTTCACCTGTGTCAGGATCAAAAGCTGCCTCTGTGTCATTCAGCGAGAGGAGAGGTTGTGCAAAATTAACCACTGTCAGCCTAAATAATGATTTTGGACAAAGGAAGATGACTTTTTAAACTTTTTAGAGTTTCTTTTACAACTAAAATAAATGAGATTCTTGAGCAGAGCGGCTGGTATCATATTAATTTCAAGGTTTCTTTGTTATTCTCTTCTTCATACTGACAGACTTTAAGATGGGTTGTGAGCCTACCTTAATATACTGCATATGTGTGTCTTAAGTGTGTGTATATAGGACTGATAATGGGTTTTTATGCAAATACCTGTATCAGTTTATGCTGTCTGCCTGAACCTGATAATCAGCATGATGCATGTGTATAGTGATGTATAATAACCACACCAAAAAAGGATTTTGTTGTCCTGTTTTGTTTCTTCCTGTTATCCATCGCAGGATATGGCATATAGGAGCTGAGACCTAATTTCAAAGTGAGTGAAGTCACTGATGATTTTCCATCCATCCATTTTCTATGCCGCTTATCCCTTTCGGGGTCAGGGGGGGGCTGGAGCCTATCCAAGCTGTCAACGGGCGAGAGGCGGGGTACACCCTAGACCGGTCGTTAGCCGATTGCAGGGCAACATATGTACACAAACAACCATTCACACTCACACTCACACCTAGGGGCAATTTAGAGTCACCAATTAACCTAATGAGCATGTTTTTGGTCTGTGGGAGGAAGCCGGAGTGCCTGGAGAGAACCCACGCATGCATGGGAAGAACATGCAAACTTCACACAGAGAGGCCCAACCCGGGAATCGAACCTGCGACCTTCTTGCAGCCCACTGATGATTTTCATTATTTTATTTTCTCAGAAATGTGTACACACACACACACACACACACACACACACACACACACACACACACATATATATATATATATATATCCAAACCTGATTTCCACCAAAAAATTAAAAGTCAAGAGGTTTGTAAAACTCCTACATGCCCCAAAATATGGCCTTGGTGTCCACGACAGGCCTGTTGTGGAGAGACAGGAACACACCCAAAGGAAGAAATGTAGCTGGAGGACAGGAGATACAGTTCCAACCCTGGTGTTGTATATGTGATTGTGACAGTATTCAGATTATTATTCAAAAAGGTAAAATCTCAGCAAATACTTTGATGCTGAATAGATGTTTAATAAGGCAGCGACAGCTCACACCACTGTGGAAAATTGTGTAAAGTGTTAAAATGGACTCTGACGTGATGTCTGTCATTGTCCACAGGGGCTGACTGCATTGGTTTGCAGAAATGGATCAATGAATTCAAAACATTTTCCGAAATTAATGCACACTTTTGAAGTACCATACTCTGCTTGGTGACCTCACATTTCTACTTTTTCAAGCACGCAGATGTAGATTTAGATTTGTGTGTGTGTATGTGTGTGTGTGTGTGTGTGTGTGTGTGTGTGTGTGTGTGTGTGTGTGTGTGTGTCACACCTCCAAAACTGCATAGCTCACTGTTAACATTTGTGGGTGACAAAAAAGAGGGAAAAATAGCCCTGAAGTTTAGTATAGTGGCTCAGCTGACAGACTCATTTGTATGGAGTAAATTAATCAGGGGATGGCAGTAGATAATAAATGGAAGCTGTAGCCTTTGTGTGATGCCTGAGATAGGCCTGTATTACTTCAAATAGCTGAGTTTAGTTGCTTGACCAGTGCAGGTTTGAGCGAGTGTATCTTTGTAATTTTAGCACCTAACAACATCACGCATCCTGTGTGTGTCTTCTCTCCCTCTGCCTTTATACTGTATGCTTGTTTCAGTCAGTGCTGCCAGCGCTCTGAAGGGTCACATGGCCCTGCACCTCTTGCTCTGAGGTGACATTTCCTCTCGTTCTCATCTTCCCCTGAGTGTTTGTACTGTCACCTCACAGCAACGAGGTCCTCCGTTTGAATCTTGAACATTTGCACTCTTATCAGAGTGTGTTTTTCTGTCCATCTGCAATGCATGGACTAGCAAATCTCCCAAATCAAAAAACTGAAAATCAACCTTCACATGACTCTATATGTGTACACCAAAGATGAAACATTTGATTGAATTAAATTGAAATGTACAGAGACACCATGCTGCTGTGAAAAGGAGCCTGTTTCCCTCTTCACCTGCAGCCGGTGGTAGATCCCGCAATGAAAAGAGAACCACCAACAGCTCTGCACAGTCGCAATCGATTACTGAAGCCTTTGCAGTCTGTGTAAGGATCTATGACCGTATGGGACAGTAGAGAGAGAGGGTTTATACTCCTGCTGCTACTGCTGCATCTAACCACAGTATATCACACCAAGCAGACAGTGCTTCACTGTAAGCGACATCTCTAAGCTGTGTGGCTGGTTTTCAGTTTATAAATGAGATAAAAGTTCATGAAAGCAAAGATCATTTTAAGGCTCCCTTTCTTTCCTCACATAACTTCTTTGCTTGGTAGCGAAGAATTTCTCACTGCAGCCAGTGTTAGAAATGAATAGGACACAAAAATTCACCACAAACGGTTGTTTGTGTCTTTATGACATTTCCTCTTCCCGTCTCTATGTTGTTGTTTTAATTTTGTCATTAAAAACTGCAAACATTTGTAGTTTACTACAACTTTCTGTTGTAAAAACTAAATAATGTGAAAGACGGATTAAAAAGACAAATGAAGTAACTGATGTTTTAATGAAGTTACCACAGCCTGGTAAAGCATCCTCTTTCACCAAAAATCTCAGGTCTTCTTCATTTAGCAGTTGATTTAGCAGCCTTTGAATAAGTGAATAAGCAGCGTCTTGCATTTCAGGGACATGCAAAACAGACAGTGAAGTGAGTGAACCCAGCCTCGGCTCTGCAGGAGAGCGAGTCTGTTGCATTAGTGCAGCACAGAGGGAAATGGGCACTGCGTTAGAATTTCACTGACAAAACCTACATTGGAATATCTTTGGTCTAAAACTGAACTCTGCTTCCAGTATTTCAAGCATCCCTGCTGTTGTTTTTGTCTTGAATGAATCGATGACCTTCTGCCCATTTGAACTGTTCTGCTAAATATGTTCCTCACACAAACTCACAGAGAGTGAGCCCATCACCGTGCATATCAGAGGTCTTTGCTATGATAATAAGCTGTGGGACCTATTAAGTCATATTCTGGTCTTGCTGGGATGGGAAAGTGTGTTTTGAGTTTCCTGCCCACCTGTCTTGTTCTGCACCCCCACTGAACAAAGCCCCCCCGCGTGGCACACCTGCGGTATCCTCATAAAAGCTCTCTGACTTAAATATTCAGCACGTGGGAGTGCAACGCAGACAGAGAGAGACTTTGGCCTGTATTGTTTCCTCTGCACATCATCTCCGCTCACTCAGATCTCAGAAGAGAAAGAGAGCGGGGAAAGAAGACAGGAAGGCACTTGAGTTAATAAAGCGCACAAACTTGGTGAATCCTTTTGAAAACTGATCTATACTGAAGTAAAAAGAACAGTGCAGATCAAAACTCAAGCAAAGATAAAGTGCATTTTTAAAGTTGCATTTCACAGGGACTGTCACATCAACATTATTGTGATTTATAAACCAGAAATGTCTCAAATGGAGGCGGGGAACTGAAGATTGAACTTGACTTTAAAAACGGGTGTGGCTGCCGCCTCTTGAATGTGAAGCTCCACAGGAACATGAATCATGTGCAAGCAGAGTACAATCTCTTGTTATTACATGGGCTATATTTTGTTCAATGATTTAAGATACTCGTGAGTTGTGTGTATCGAATCTCAGCCTGTATGACAGCTTGTACTCTTTCCCTCTTGGCTGCATCGCCCTGTAAAGCTTTTTCCCCCCACGTTCCTCATTCAATAGTAATTCTCTCTTTCTCTCTGACTCTTCCCCTCCTCCCTACATACTCATCTTTTCGCTTGTCACTTTCCCTTCATGTCAATTACCATCTCCCTCCATTTTTCCTTCCTCTGGCACGGCTCGCCCTCTCTAACACCTTCTCTATTTGTAACCCACCACTCTCTCATCCCTCCTTCTCATGCCCCCTTCCCTTCTCCCTTCCTCTCTGCATACAAAGCTTCCTCGTGTTCGTCATTTGTCTCTCCTTTCTTATCCATTCACTTTACTGACTCAGTTCATTTCTGTCATTCGTGTCTTCTCCCCTTCGCCTTCCTCTGTTTTGTCTGTTTCCGCATTCTCTCTCTTCTCACCATATTTATTTCATCTTCCAGGACCTGAGCCGTTCCTGCCTTTTACCTCCTCGCTCTCTGCTCCATCTCATCGTCCTTCGTCTCATCCCACACGTTCTTCTTTCTCTCCAACACGCAGCATCTTCTCTCCTTCGCCTTCCACATTCATCCCGGCAATGAGTGAGTGACCTGAATCTGTCTCTTTTCATTACAGCCCCTCCCTTCTGCAGCTCAGGAACACCTTCAAAAACCAATAGTGTGGCTGCCACCTCGTCTCGCATGCCCTCATTTGCGTGTATGAGTGTAAGTGTGTGTAATTGAACCTGGAGTGATAAGCAAGTCGGCCTTTGTGTGCTGGTACTGCAAGTGCACTGGACTTGGCGGTGCCTCCTCTGCGTCTGCATGTGGGAGCCAGTTTGTTGGAGGCGATGGGTGTGTGTGGATGAGAGAGTGTGTGTGTGTGTGTGTGTGTGTGTGTGTGTGTGTGTGTGTGTGTGTGTGTGTGTGTGTGTGTGTGTGTGCACTTTCTGTACTGTATTTTTATCAGTGCGCCGAGCAGAGAGACTTAACTGGATTTTGGCTAGCATGTATTGCCTTTTCCACACACAAAAAAAGGAGTCAAGATTATCTCACATTGCCAGTGTCTTGAATGCATGTGCATATATTGCTGAGTGTGTGTTTGTGTGTGTGATATCCTCTATGTGCGCAGTGTCTGGTATGTTGTCTGTAATTGCCTGTGCCTTACCATCCATCACAGGGCTGTTTTTCTCACGCTTTCTTTACTCTCTTCAGTCACAAACTTGTTCTCTCGTCTTGCAGGCAGAAGAAGCAGCAAACTTTTTTTCAAAATCACTCTGACAAGTGTTTTTTTTTTTTTCAAACCGAACGAATGCATACATAACAAACTTTCTAGAAAGAGATTGCGTGGGGGGTGGAGGGGGAAGAAGAAACATCATATCTGCCAAGCAGGAAAACAATCAAGGCAGATAGCACTGAGTTGTCAAAGAGTGTGACACCACCAAAACACTGAGGTCCCACCCTGGGAAAATGAAAAACATTGCACTGACACAAAACACAGCATTGTCTACAAACTTAGTTTTACGCTCATCTTTTCTCACGCTGCTTCAACTGAACTCTAATTTTTGCAACTTGTGTTTCCAAGATGCAGCGGCACCAACTTTTCAGCAAAGTTTCCATGCTGCTGGCAGGCTAATGGATGCACTGACATGAAGTTCGGTCATGTTGTTATCGGAATACTAAGGATGCACAAAAAGAAGAAAAAGTAAGAGAAACAACACACATGGAGGAGACTTGGCAAACGACACTTTGTGAGTGCAAGTCAAGAATCTAAAAAATGTGTTAACATGACAGTCAGACACCAGTATCATAGCCTGTGACATCACACAATTCTTTACGTCTGATTTTCATTCAAGATCAGACGAGTGGTGATAACAAAATAACGTTTAATCAAGCAACATCACACCCCTTGTGATTGGGGGAGCACGAAGCTGAGGCAGACGAGGCCCAGACAGTTAGTCCATATTTATTTCTGACTCAGACTTATTCTTACAACTACATTTACACTAGTTGTAGAAATGGTGTAGTAGAGAAGAGGAGACACATTCTGTATCTGTAATTTAGGAGATGATAGCAAATTCTCCAATGTGACATTGATGTGTGAACTCAGCATCAACAACACACAACACTCTCTCCAGCAGTGAGTGTCACCATGACAACAATGTCAACCATATGGAAATCAGCCACATTTGTCTGTGGACAGGATCGCTGTGAATGATCTCCAGCTACACTCTATATTCAACATCACTCACAATTTATTGATTGGTAGAAAATTTGCTTCAAAATCAAAATGTTACTGTAAAGTATGGTGAACTGTTCATAACATGAGGTGGCAGGGGTCCTCAACTACATATGACACTGTGGGGGCCAGACTTAGACATAACTAACCTGTTATTGTTTAATATGTTCACTGTCTTACAAAATGAATGTTAATTTATGAGCCTATACCAATGTGAACAGACTCCTAAACATGTAAAATCCATCATGATAACTAGATACTGAACTAGAAAATGCTCTCAGACCTCCACCAAGGAGGCAGTCAGTGCTCAGTGCAAAACCCACAGTTCAACTACCAATGAATGAGTCCTTATCTCAACTAAAAACTGTTGGAAGGAAGCAAACAAAAAATACTCAGCTTGAGACTCAGTACAACAGTTGGCCAATGAAAATGAACCTAAGGGAAACCTCTGTCATCGAATAGAAAAGCTTTGTGATTCTCTGACAGCTCTAGAGTTACCTACAGTCAACTGGCCAGTGCTCTGCTCTCCAGTCAGCTGTCATCCTGGGAGCTGGGTGGTCTGATGGTGGGTCCATGGAGGAGAGAGGATGGAGGTGGAGACTAATCTGATTCTGCAGAATGGGCGAACTATTAATTACAGACTTTTTGTTATCAGGGGTTGGGAAACTAATCCAAGATCACCCTCACAAAAGACTGGGCCTCTTCCACCACTGAGTAACAGTAGATGCAAGCGTTTTCTGAAACCATTGATTCTGCTGGACTGATGAAATGAAAATATGACGATAACATGACCGACTGTCTCTCTGAACCCCTGAGCCATGTATACAACTGTTACCTCCAGGCTTTATAGACATGATTCTGCAACTGCATTTCCTATTTAACAGTCTAAAATGAATTTTAAATGAATTAAGTGCATAGTTTGGCAGGAATTTGGCAGAGTTTCCAGAGCATTCGCCTGTTTATCAACTTTGGAAAGGAGGCAAAGGCCAGTGAGTGGTGCACATGTCCAGTCAGGTGTAAGAAAGGCTCATGTTGCTATCTGTCAAATGGCCCATCATCATTTACACCATCCAGACCATAATGGGATATTCAGTCTAATGTTCTCTAATGCATCCATGAGGGCAAGGCCTCAGGTTAAGTTTTGTAGAAACCTGAGAGAAATTATGTGTATGCTCAACGCTGACTTTCTTAGGTACAGTCATAGGCTGCAACAATATGTTTAAAGAGGAGAGGGTGACAGAGCTGCTACTGATTGGCTGTGAAGGTGACTGCACCAATTGATTGGGATGCCAGGTGTCTCCTCTGCTTTTTATCATACATATTCTAACAATTTCCAGTGGCAGGCAATTTCTCTTTTCATGTCAGAAAAATATTCAGCCTGCAGGTATTATGACATTCAGTGGGGACGACAAAAGAAACCAGGACCTCGTGCTCCCCAGGCGACAACACCACCACAGCATCTGAAGAGACATTCAGATTTACACAGTGGCTAACGGGCCCGTACAGATCGTCGCAAAGATTTCAAGAACACTTTTTGCTCTGGCTAGAGCAAGAGTCAGAATCAGATTTGATAAACACGAGAGCGTTCCACAATGTGGGTGGAAGAGGACAAGACAAGTGTAACCCTCAGTGGCACCTCGCCGAGAGAAAAGCCTTCCACTACCAAAGACATCCAGGGAGAGAAATAAAAAAGGTTGCATAATGCATGAAATGTTCTTCATAGATATATGACTAACGACAGGTTGACAGGGATATGAAATTACATCAGTGGGTGTTTAATGTGTAAATTTGATTAAGAGTGTCACTTGCTTTGTAGTCTTGCGCTGTACATGTTCTGTAGGTGTGCACCAGTCAAACTGCATCTCCACACTGGTGGTTTCAAAGCGTGTTAACTATCTGCGCTGACCTTTTAAAACATACTGAGCAGCTTGCAAGTCAGATGGCTGAGCTTGTGTACTTCACATTTACAACGCTGCAGATGTCACCAAGGAATAAGTACATAAAGTATGAGTAATGAAAAAGTGTGAATGTTTGTTGTATCTTTGTGTTTTGTTATATCATGTATCCGTTTGTGACTGATTGTCAGAATAAGTATAGTTTCTTGTCTGTTTTGTGCATTTCGTGTCTCTAAACATAAACCTGACACGTACAGTCGGTTGACATTAAACTTATCAGTGTCAAAATATGTGTTAATGTGCACACATCACAGAGGTAAACAAGTTTACTGTGTGTGTGTGTGTGTGTGTGTGTGTGTGTGTGTGTGTGTGTGTGTGTGTGTGTGTGTGTGTGTGTGTGTGTGTGTGGGTGGACAGAGGCAATGACCTGGACATGACTGCTGAGTGGATGCGGTTAAATGGACCGTGGCTGAGTCAGCCGACCCAGTCAGTGAACGCTTTGCTTTAGGTGGCAGCACAGGGGGCCTCAACTACTCAGACATACTGTGAAATCACACAGTCACAGCTCAACATGCCACATCAGGCACACTGCAGGAAAAGTTGTGATACTGCTCACAACATTACATTGAGAGCGTAGCATGGTATCATTAGCAACATGCTACAGTGAATGCATTCATTGATGAAAATCAGCCATCACGCAGCTGTTCACAGCTGCATGATGTAAACAAATGTCAAAGCATACATTATGCATACCTCATGTTTTATTAGCCTAAATTACAAAGTGAGGCTGCAGCCTGTCCCATCCCCAATTTGACCCCTCACAGATCCACCTAAAACTCTTTGCCGATGTCAGACCAAATTCATTTTAGCTGTCAGGTATCATTGCGAACAGATGATTTTCACACATAGGAAACAGCAAGTGAGCCTGCACAGCGTAGCTGGACTCAGCTGTTGCAAAATGTATTTTTTTTTCCTTCACCATTATCACCTTCAAATACTAAGACTTTTATATACAGTATATGTATATATTTATACACCAATGTTAATATCTTGGTGAAGTCTTTTGGGGCCACATCAGCATAAAATTGCAAATGTGTGTTTCTATTTTGAGACATACAGACAAGTATCCTAGTTTCAAAGAAACTTTTTAAAAGTCTAGGTCTTCGGGGCATGTTGTCCTCAAAGTTTATGATCAGTTGACCAATTAAGACCCACACAAATTGTCTGCAGTATATATGGTGGTGTGCTCACTTGACCTGAAGTAGACCATCCACAGTCTAAACGTTGCCTGTCATGTCGAAATAGAACATAGATCTTTTTTTTTGTCTTTCAGTGCATTTAATTACTCCTCAGCGCTGACAGAGCATTTGAAGGCGCTGAAAACACATTTTCTCAATCAGCTTCTTACTTTGAGTGATTACACGAACTTTGTTTTACAAAAACGAGAACAGTTGGTGTTATTTCACAGAACAGATATCTGCATTTCTGTTTTTCTATGTGCTCAGTTCACTTGTTTGAAATGGGCAGGGATACGTCAGGAGAATTGTGTTACACATCTCCAGGCACCAATCAGGATTTAGCAAAATTTCAATCAGAATCTGATAATGGCTGGCAGGGTTGTTTGGCTGCTATCAATCAAATGTGATCAAACCACATCCACATAGTCGTGATGAAGCTGATAAGCTGGGTTTTCCACTGTTAATACCGAACAAGATACAATGATTGTGGTGTATTCAGTCATGAATGTTTAATGTTACTGGGAATGTTACAGAGGGTTTAAGGTGTTCACCTCTTGGAGACTGCCAAGTCACAAAATAATACAATTAATTTGTTAATGTCTTGTACATGTATCTCCTGGTGAAACAGGACATTGAGGGATCAATGTTCAGTGTAAAACAAAGGGGTTGAAAGTTATGAGGAGAATAGCAGTTTGATTTGATAGGACAAACAGAAAGGCAGGATTGTTGAAATTTTGAGACGACTTAATGATGTGAACTTTTCACCACTGGAGCAGCATGAGGTCAGAAGTTTTGCAGAAAGTGCTCCTTTTATATGCTCCTTAAGGAAAGACAAAATAGACCTTTCTTACAGCAGAATAGTCTGACCTATCAAACACAAGCCTTAACACTTAATAACACTGATGGCTGCCTTCCATTCAGGCATTATAGCTGCAGAGCCCTGGTGTTGTGCATGCTGTCTCACCCGCATGGCTTCCTGCCATCATTAATGTTATTAGTTACACCTGTGCTTTTCCTGCTGTGACATGTCGAAACATCTGTGGTGAGATAGGTGTACAGCTAAGGAGCATAACAAGGGCCTGAGGAGCACAGATATCCAGAGTTTATAATAAACTGTGACATTCAGGGCATGGAGCAGGAAAATTATCACTAATTCCACTGATGAAAATGGCTCGCCGCGGCGCCATGCTGCAGGTTGGTCCTCATCTTTGTGCTCCGACAGTCCAGTCATCGATCTGGCGGGGGGACCTGGCTTTGACAAGAGCTCAGGTGGAGGAAACGATGGAGGGGGCAGCAGAGATTGAGGAAGAGGCTGATAGAATGCCTCATCTTGGCACCATCTCTGTGGAATCTCGGCTCCCTTCACCTCCTTCCACCTCTCCTTCCTTTTTTCTCCCTCTGCCTTCCTCTTCTCTGCCCCACAGGACTCAGTGGAGCGATGAAGGGAAACAGAGCCCAGCCAACTCCACCTGGTCATTATCAGCCACGCACCTGCTGCCGCTTCCCCATGCCTGCTTTCCTCCTGTGCTCTAACTCTTGCCTCTTTTAGGTCTCTTGTCCTCCCTCAGCCATGACTAATGGGGATATCTAATTTTTGATTTTTGGCAGTGTGCACATGGGTGTGCAGTGAGGCAAATTAAAATCTTTTTTCTTTTTAAAACAGTCTTCAGTATGTGTATGAGCATTTTCCATATATTTTGCCTGGTTTGTTTCCACATGGTGACACTGACTTGACATATTATCTATCATCCTCCTCCGCTTGAAGACAAAATGCTTTGCCTTTGCGTCAAGTGCAAGGTGAAATGTGCTAAACCAGTTGTTACCATCACTCTCAACTCACTCCCAACAATCCTGTGATGACTCCTGTGTGACAGGTTACCATGACTACCTGACATTGAAGGCACTTCTCCATCCATCTGTGCTGTAGCAATTGCTTCCACCTTGCCCCGCTCTAACCTTTCCTCTCGTCCTCTTCCTCACTTCCATCACTTCTTCCCCCCGCAATACAAATGCCACTCACTCAGAGAAGAGAAGAGACGAGAAGGTCGAGACTGAGGCTTTTTAGAAAGCTGCGGCTCCAGAAGAACTGAACTGAGCCGACAAAGGCAGGAGAGAGGGAGAGGCGAGCAACAGGGGCTATAAAAAATTCATTGCCAATGGAAAGGCACTGGGAGTCCTACAGTATGTGAACTGAGCACTGTAAACTCTCTCTCTCTCTTTGTTGCCTGGCTCTCCCTCTCTCTGTTACAGTCATTTTCTTTCTATTAATGTTCTCTACTGGATTCCAGGCTGTCTTTTATTGTGAAAATCACTGCTAGGAAATTCAAAGTGAAGTCAGTTGCATTGAGGATTTTAGATGAAAGCATGCATTCAACACAGGACTAGAGGACACGGTCAGATGAACAGGACTATAACATGTGCGTTCATTCCCAATAATTGTACTGAAGAGCAATGACACAGCAAGATATCTTTCGGTCTTTGGTAGAGAAGAGTGATTTTTATGTACTGTCTGCACAAGCTGATGTATGACCTACCAGGGAATACACATTACAAATTGTAATGTTGCCACCACAGTACATAAAAGCACATCTGAGCATTTGGCGGTTTGGCTGGGTAGTATATGTGAGCAGAAGCAGCAAAATATTCATATCATCATGTCATTCAAGCAGCAGTTTGGAGGCCGTGCCATTCACTATGAGTGCAGCTAAAAGGTTGCTTATACTTAAAATGCTGCTAAAGAAAACTGTTTGATTACTGGACTGGTTTTGCGTGTTTCCATTTGATTGCTTCATGTGTTGTTGCATATTATTATATTCAGATGTCTTTCCCTTTTTGGTAAGTTGATCATAGGGGCAGGTAAAGTGACATCCAGTTATTGATCATTTTAAATCAATTAATTTGGAACAGAAACAAAAAGATTCACATTCAAATTCTTTTGAATTTCAAGTTGTTTTCAAGTTGTTGTTGTTGTTGTTGTTGTTGTTATTTACTTCCTGGTCATCATAAAATAAACTTAAAGGAAAAGCAGGTAGTGCGCGTGCCTCACAGCAAGAAGGTCACTGGTTCAATCCCCGGGTCAGGCCTTTCTGTGTCAAATTTGCATGTTCTTCCCGTGCATGCGTGGGTTCTCTCCGGGCACTCCGGCTTCCTCCCACAGACCAAAAACATGCTCATTAGGTTACTTGGTGACTCTAAGATTGTTCTTAAGTTTGAGTGTGAATGGTTGTATGTCATATGAATGTTGTATGTTGCCCTGCAATCGACTGGTGACCGGTTCAGGGTGTACCCCGCCTTCCGCCCAATGACAGCTGGGATAGGCTCCAGCCCCCCCACAACAATGGGGGGCAATGGATGGATGGAATAGTCTGATATTTTGGAAAATATGCTTGTTCAGAGTTAGATGAGAAGATAAAGCCTGGAGACATTGTTTTTTTGTTAACAAACAGAACTGAAACAATTGGCAAGTTGTGGTTTTACATGAACTATGCTAGGCTATGCTAATAACCTCTGGGCTCCAGCTAAATACCAAATGGACAAAATGTGACAGTGGTATATCTTCCCACCTACAGCAGCTCTCAGAGAACAAGGGGACGGGAACATTTATTTCAAAAATGTTGTAATGCCACAGGTATTAGTGTAACAGCAAATGCCAATTGTTCATATGATTATAATAGACACAGGAGACCACAGGCAATCATTACATCCACAGACCAGGGGGCACACACACACACACACACACACACACACACACACACACACACACACACACCACGCTGTAGTTTGTGAGTGAGAGACACAGCAATATGTTCACACATGTGGGGTTTGAGGTTTGTCCTGAAGACGACATCACCTCCCTGAGCAGTGCTCACCAACATATATTAATTAACCCTTTCTCTTATCGTCCTGCCACTACATGGTGAAGAACTGAGCCAGCAGTTAAACTTCAATTTCCAGGTAGCTGTTAACTCTGTTATGCACACACCCACCCACACGCACACACACGCACGCACCTCCACCATGGCCTCATCACTGTGGTTAATTAATTGAGCTAATTAAGGGTCCTTGTGTCAGTTCTATTGCCAGGCAATGTCCATGCCTTATCTCAATCCCACAATGCACTTGATCACAAGCTGCTGTGTTTGAGACGTTCCCAAGAAGTGATTAATTAATTCATGAGCGCTGGGTCGTTAAGACACACCACATCCCTCTGACATCAAAGTGACAGCGGTGAATTCATGAGAGGGTGGAGGTTGTGTGGAGGCCGAGGGAACAGTCGCGTGTTCGGAGCTACTCTGTTGATCACACATGAAAGGCCGACAGACAAGCTGAATGTGAGGGTCAAAGGTCAAAGCTTGGGCTAAATCTTTGTAGGGTTTAGGAAGCGTCTGGCATCCTCTGATACATCTAATCAGCATTAATAATCACTTATCATAATTTGTATAATAAGTAAATGTTTTAAGCTGACGCGTGGCTCTGAATAAGAAAGAATGTAAACATATTTTTTTCCATTTCATCTGGTCCGTTTTGTTATCTTTAAAGAACATGCAATGCAATTTTATCGTTTCTGACTGCTACACATCGTAGCTAATTACCAGGCAGGGAAATAATGGAGAGAATTATTCTATTTATTGTCTAAAGAACGGCTCTTTCAAGAGCCATTCAAATAACTGGAGAAAAATAAGCAACTGAAAAATGTGTACATATCTATTTGACTTCTTTGTTGTGCCCCCTCAAAGCTTAATGCCACAATGGGCCCTAAAGAGATTCATTCTTCTCTCTGAGGAAAAGCAGCGGCTTTCAAGTTCAGTTCACTGAAGCTGCAAGACATGGGGAAAAAAATGTAGCCAAAGACGCATATTTGAAGATCAAAGGGGGCTGTATTGTGTGTTTGTGGGTGTCTTTCCGTGTGTGTGTGTGTGTGTGTGTGTGTGTGTGTGTGTGTGTGTGTGTGTGTGTGTGTGTGTGTGTGTGAGGGAGAAAGACAGAGAAGGACCCACTGTGGACTGCAGCCATAAGCAACAATTCTAAAGTGTTTTATCAGTCTGGTGTGGACCATCAGCTGGATGAGCCGTGATTAAATTGACTGACAGTGTCTTGTGTGGGAAGTCTGGAGCTGACCTCTCTGACCTCCAGACTGCACACAAACCACTCATGTGTACACACACAGAGCTGGTAATGAAATGTATGCATGTGAAAGCATTTCCGCACACACACACACACACACACACACACACACACACACACACACACACACACACACACACACACACACACACACACACACAGAGAAGCATAAAGAAACAGAGTTGATCTCTCCATCCATGAGTGGAGGTGTGAGGGGCGGATGGGCTAATCGGACAGACTCCTCTGGATCCTGGGGGATGTGACCCATCACCTGGCAGGGAAGACAGGCGAATTAGACAGACCACCTCTACCCGTTCATAGCAGGGGGTCCCCTCAGGGAGCTCTGTGTGTGTGTGTGTGTGTGTGTGTGTGTGTGTGTGTGTGTGTGTGTGTGTGTGTGTGTGTGTGTGTGTGTGTGTGTGTGTATTTATGTGCACATCTGGGGAGGAGGGGAAGCTAAAAGGTGAACAAGGTGACACTTGGAAGTCAAGTTCAGTTCATACTTGATCTGAAGCAGTTTGGCTCAAGGGGAAAATGGGGGAAATTGTATCAAACATGAAAGCAGGTCAGCGGTCTCAGAAATCAGTGATGAGTGGCTGAGCTGTGTTCAGCAGATTAGGTCCAGAAGATACTATAGACAACCTCTTTAAAAGCTCTGCAACGCTCCATATAGATTGCCAACTCGTGTGTGTTAATCAGACATCAGGAAGCTTTAGGTCAGTGGAGCAGGGAATGGATTTTCTCAGGCCCTGACAGGGAGACGCCGTGCGTAATGGTTTCTACCTGTGGAGAAATTAACAAGCCAGTCAGAACAGAGGAGCTTTCACTCCACCTCAGATGCAGAGATGTGGCAAGATGGTGAGTCCATAAAATGCACTCACTGGTTTGGAGAAGTTGCCTTGATTTTGTTAAGGGCATTTCAAGTGTTTAATTGAACTCTGAAAACTTTTTTTTAACAGTAATGCTGGTACTGAATTAGGCAATATGGAGCCTGTGGGAGCTTGGTGGCCATGCAGATGTGCTGTTCTTTTGTTGAAGGCAATAATATGCTCGTGTCTGCTTTTCGAAACAGATTTCTAATGAGTTCAAGGAATTATAAAACATGTCGGATAGTTAGTGTATGCAAATGAAGTGAAACACCATTCCAGTTTTCTCTTCATTACAACTAGTCCAGCGACCTCAAATACTCCACAAAACAATTAAATTGTTTAGCAATTTTTCTACAAGCAGTCCTGAGGACAAGTACCCCAAGTGCCTGATTAGGCAAGAAATTAATTCATTATAATTACTTGCAGCTTTATAGAAAGAAACAATCATGAATAAAAATATCTTTTTTATTAAAGTGATTGTAATGTTTGGCGTCAAATCTGATGATGAGAAAGGAAAACACTTTTGGACAGAGTTTTTCAAGTCCATCTTAGTCAATATTGGATTGCAAGAAATGTGGGACAAAACCCACAGAAGTCATTCTGTACAAAAATGTGTTCTTACATCCAGATTTCAGCAGTCTGAGTTTGCCAAATGAAATGATTGTTTTATAAGCACAATTCATAGTGTCCACGTCCACTTGTCAGATATAAACTCTGTCATCAGGTATCTCTTTGGACTGTATGCATGCAGCCCAAAGTGTATGATCACATAGAATTTACATGCAGACTGTACACGTCAACAGACATGTGATCCTTTCTGTGTATGCAGACACCACACAGCCCCTTCAGCTGAACTTTAGAATGCATTTTTGGACAATGGATTTTGTCCCTCATCCTTTAAAGCTTAACGGATCCAGAGATCAGTAACTCTCTCAGTGTGCACACACTATGGATCCTCTTAACCTGTCTTTGTATCAAATGATGTTTTGGCAACTTGGGGACCCCACAATAAGCTGTAAACCCAACATTAGCACATTTGCACTTTTGCATTCATATAGAGTCATGCTTCTCTCCACAAGGCAAATTTAAGTCCAATATTCACGTTCCTTTCAGCTCTGTTTTGGTCTTCACCAGCTCATGAGGTAAAATGCTTCTTCATTAGGTGCTAATTGCTCCACTATGTCGCCAGCTGGTCACTAACTTGGTCTGTCTGTCATGTCTGTTGTGTTCAGTGGGCTCAGACTCTAAAAAGCTTTGTAAAGTTTAGTGGAGCTGTCGAGTCGGGTAATAATTCCATGTGGATTCTTTTCATATTACATGTAGTAACTCACTGATAATATCAAAATACTGATTAGAGCAGCTTTAGCTTCATCTATTCTGTTACAAGTTGTCAGTGCCTTCATAGCAAGGCTGTAGCAGCTAAGCTAACACATACTACATCTTTACTAAATGTTCACTATGCTGCAGACTTGCACTTGCCTTGGGGAGCTTTGTATGGTGAGACTGTGCATGTCTATGGTGGGCTGAAGGTTGGCAGCACCTGTTCTTAACACCCACTCCTCTCCTTCAGACTCAAACACACACAGCTTCGTCGGTGCACCAGAAGTTAAGAACAGTGACAGTAATCCATCTCGTAGCATCCCCCAACCAGTCACGGCTGTCACCTTCGCCTCGCCAGGAGAAACTGAACCGCTCACCGGATTTAGGGGCCCTATAGATACCACTGCCACTCATGGTGCCCCGGTTCCGCCATGCTCTTGATGCAACACACATTGACAGATAGCAAAAGACTCCTCTGCTAAAATAGAATTCCAATTTCACTGGGTTCAGTGTGTGATAAAACACAGAGCCCTCTTCAATTGTAACTAAACGAGATTAAAGAGGAGGGGGAGGGGGGCGCATATACAGATCATGGCTTTATTAACTATGGCAACAGAATTTTGCATGCAAGGAGAGGTGGAGGAGGGAGGCAGGGGGAGGGGGGTTCAAGAAACGAGCATCTTATGCTTTGCAAGGAATTTATCATAATGTTCGCGCTGCAAGATCATTTGCCTCTTGACAGGATCATTACGAGATTCAGTGCTCCCACGACCATTACGCAATTTCAGCGTTCCTCCTTGGATGGAATTTTAATTGAATTAGCCCGGCTGGTTACACATGGTGCGAACGATAACATTTTCTGTCTATCTGGGCTCATTGAATCTGCTGGGGGGGGGGGGGGGGGGGGAGTGCTGACGCTTTAAGGCAGGCCATGAAAAAAGGACAAGGTGGTTTTGGTTCATTCCAGTATGCTTTCTTCTGGGTCCCTCTCTCTCTCTCTCTCTCTCTCTCTCTCTCTCTCTCTCTCTCTCTCTCTCTCTCTCTCTCTCTCTCTCTCTCTCTCTCTCTGTGTTGCTCCATGCCTTCTTGTTCTGCAACAATACATGCCATGAAAATTACTGGCCTAGCCTATCTGAGCCAGCTGACACCATACTGTATTATACACTCAGAGCCACTCTTCCATGTAAGCGCCCATGTAAGCTGAGGGCAGTGCAAGTGTGATGTATGGTTAGGGGGTAAATGTGTTAGTATTAACACCTCCAGAGAACAAACCTCCAGCAGCCACTCAAGTACATTGCCATGAGAATGATTAATGATGCTGGTCATGTTATGAAAGGTGGGGAGACAGAGGAGGGAAGCTATCGTGCTGCCGGCTGACAAGACGGTTTCTCTTGACTGTGAACAATCTGGACCTTAATTCTTTGATATTAAATCACACAGCTCATTAAGAGGATAATGTGGGCTGAGTATCGATGGGAAATGTTCAATACGTGTGCAGATACACCAGTATCTCTTTCTGTGCCAATACCAGTTCTACTTTTTTCAGTATCTCATAATTGAGGGTTATGAAATGTTCAGGTAAATTTTGCCATGCAAGAGCCTCAATAAAATACAGCCTAAAAATGGCAAAATGATTATTTGAAGCAGAAAGTGTGTGATTTGAGAATAATATAAGTCCAAATCTGAACAAGCATTCAATTCCAGCTTTCAGTACTTGACAACTTTTAATAACTGGAACAATGGGAACATTTTGCCCTGTGCCAAGAATATATTAAGGTTCCATATCTAGCCTTACCTAACCCTGTTTTTAATAAAAATGTATCGAACATGTTAATAATAATAATAATAAAACCCTTCACTCTTAAGTGCTCCTCTGCACAGACAGATTGGTCACAGTCCTGCAGGGTTAAGGTCTGGTCACACCAGCATTTCAAAGAGTAAAACACACCAAAATGTAGTTCATTTCATTATGAAATGCTTCAATCAATGGACTTGCTTGAGGAGGTGACGTAATGACACCACCATCAACTTCAGTGAGATTTGACCCATGATTTCATGCTACAGAGCACCAGCAAACCGTCTTGACAGTGCTGACCTTTAAGGGAATGGAGAGCCAGAAAGTCCAAAATGAAGGAAGCGATTGTAGCTTATTGCACCATCTGCTTTAATTCAAACCTTCTCTGTTGAGCAAAAGAGAGAGTTTGCAGGCAGTTGAGACAGGAGTCAATGGTAAAAATCCTGAGTGAACATATTCCCCTGAGGACGACTGAGCTAACAGTTAGCAAGCTTGCTAGCTGTTAGTTCACCCCCTTAAGTAGTTTCCAAACAGCGCAGCAAGCTTTCCCTACATCAACAAGCTTGTAGAACCACTTTACATGAAGAAATGTGGATTTATTTCCAATGTGTTACTTTGTGTTGTTGGTCATATTTGCAATACCACACATTCAACTGATCAATTCTGAATGTAAAGCAGGTAAAGATGAAAAACCTGTAGTCTGGGGATGAGAGTCCCTTCAATGATGTGCAGGTGATCGTCTGAGTGGAAAGGGTAGAGTGAAGAAGAAGGTGTGAGCTGTGAAAAGCTACTTTGAGTCCACAGAGAAACAAACCTGCATGTTTTCTACTTTATCCACCACAGTCCTTAAATAAAAATCCCAAGTCACATTTTATTTAGCAAAAAATGTTTAATCTCTCCTTGATGTGTGTTTATTTACAAGTAGTAAATCTGCAAAATAGGAAATAACAGAATATTTACACAATGAATGTTAACCTGCAAACTTGTGACAGTTGCTTCAAGTCTGAAACTCTGTATCTGAGTTATTGTAGTATTAAAATTCCTTTGCCAGCTCTGTCCGAAATTCATTTGCTTTGTGTTTCCTTGGATCCTCTATGTAACTTCCATTTAATAAGAAAGGCAGAAAAAAAAAAGAACCACTGAATTTTTCTGAATCGGAAGAAATCAGGAAACCAAAACTTGAGAACAGAATGGTGCCAGGACTTGCATTTGATTGAACTATGTTTTTTGTTTTTTGTTTTTTTTGGAAAGGAGAAAAGTGTGACAACGCATGTCTAAAGAGCTGAGAATTAAACATGAGATACATGACTGTGCTGAATCTGCTCACACTGAAAGCAGTGCAGCAAACTCCACTTGTTCATTTGTTCCGATTTGACAGGAAATCAGCATTAAAACCAGCAACTCTGTCAAACTACATGTTGTTCCTGTGACAAGTTCTAAGTCAGCAGCTGATGCTTGCTTCCTCCTGATGACATCAAACACTCTGCGACAACTGACATGCTGTATACCACCTCAACAACAATAAATACAACTCAATTATCACACCAAACAGTGCAAGATGAGGGACAGAGAACGGTGGCTGGGAAGTTCCTCTAAAGATGCGTCCAGACTTGCAAAGCAGGTCAATCTAAAAGGCAAGTAGCCATGCAAACTACAGTATAAACAAGCCGACTCCCCCAGCAGTCATTTCATCAACCAACTTACAACCGGAATACGACACAAATGGTGCATGAACCTGAGAATGAATTGAGAATGTTTTAAGTGTCTTTAAAAAGCCTGACAGATCACCAGCTGGGCTCTGTCGAGTCAGTTGGTTTCCATCTGTGTGCTTTTGCAGGGAGCGGGGGGATTTGTCCCTACTGTACATTGTACTCACACTGATCATTCAAAGGGCTGCTGTTAACAGCACTGCTGAGCTCGAGCCTCAGCAGTCATCCATTTCCTTGTAATGGGATCTACAGTAAGAGCACCAAAATGCATGAATGCAGCAAAAACTCGGCTGCACACTGAAGACAGCTAACCTGTTTGGAGTATTTGTAAAGTGGACTGAGGATATTTTGGTGGAGTTTTTGCAGTACTCTCATTAAGTTTGATGATTTTAACACAGACTATTGAAAGTGTGAAGCCAACATGGTGGCCAAAACGAGAAATTTTGATCCTAACATGGGCAGAGTGGTAAGTTGAGACTAGACAATCAAGTCCCGACAGGCATCCTGTTCAACTACATGTGGGCTCGTGTGTGCAGCTGTAGAAAGCAATGTCACATCTCTGACATGTAAACAAAAGGTGAGTTGACATGAATTTGGGAGGTTGTGCTCACTATTCTTGGATGTGAGAGAGGACTGTTTTTTTTTTGTTTTTTTTAAGGAACCTGGCGTTCGAATGGACAGCGACAGCATTTATGATCAGCATAAAATGACAGCCCTAATGTTTGATAGAAAAACAAGGTACAAGAGTTAAAGCAGCAAGTCACATTTCCATCACAAAGACACAGATGCTCATCTGATGCAACAATTTCATTTTGATCCTTGATATCAGGAAAATAAACCTCGAGTTCGGTCAAGTACTTCAACTTCAGGCAAACCGAAGAGAATTTTGTCTTCTGTGTACCGTAAAATGTACAATTTACATGTTCAAAGAAAACAAAACAAAAAGCAAACAGCTTTTTTTCATCATGAAAAAGTATACAATTTACAAATGAAAACATCAACAAAAACATTATACAGACCACAGTTTGGTTTTTCGGCAAGCCAAAAAAAAAAAAAAAAAAAAATCGGAAAACTATTTCTCACCACAAAGTCAAAAACCCTGACTTCAAGACTTCAAAAAAAAAAAAAAAAAAGGGAAACAAAGAAATCCTCTTAAGAGAGCAGTAATAATAAAAAAAGCTTAAGCCACACATGGCAATAGGCTAGTTTTGAAACAAGAGCTGCAGGCAAGGGGAGGATTACTCAGCCTCGTGTAGCTAATGAACAGAGGTGAGACACCTCTGTATCTCTCTATAACCCCCCTTGTGGATAAAAACTAAAGCCTCCGTCTCAAATAGATAGGTTAGAGGTGGAGAGAAACACTCAGTATATCTTTTCTTGCCCCTCTATTTGGGTATTAACATTGAGAAAATGGAAAAAAAAGTGGCTTTCAGCTGAAAACAGCTTTTCCAACTTTGTTTCACCGCAGAGGGGCTCAGCTAAGCTCTACCTGACCTCACTGTCGCTCCTGTAAAGACATAAACAGTGTCTGAGAGCACCAAGACTTTGGCTTTGCTCTAACAGGAAAGTGAATGACCCTTCCAGGGATGATTACACAAACTCAGGATGCACGGATTCCTAACGCTTTGATACTGTGGCTACGTGGCGTCGGGGCAAACAGAATATTTCAGGTAGTGCAATGTAGCTACTTCATTGTTCAGTCACTATACCACGACCCACTGAACTGTCACTCCTCGACCCTTGAAGAACAGAACCGGCCGCGGATACAGACGTGGCCATGATAAAGCAACAATCCTGTGAGTATATATTTGGTTTTCGGGAACCAAAAGATTGCACTGATTGAATTAGAAACAACAGCAACTTCATGTTTTCACCATGAATTGTCCTCGAGGAGATTTCCCGCTTTTTTCAACAAGGATCGTACGATGGGTCAATGCTCAAACAATTCTTTTCAGTCACTAGGCATGTTCATATTTAAAATCATACGGTAGCACATTCCATCTAACAAAATGTCTTTGCACTAAACAACATTCAAAGAAAACATGGCACAGTACGACTTTTTTGTTTCTTTTTCTTTGTTTTTTTTTTGTCTACGTAGTTTTTTTTTCTTTTGTACTTGAAATATCAAATCATGTTTTGTATTGTCGTATTTTTATCATGTTTGTTGGTTTAAAAGGAAAAACAACAAAAATGTTTTCTCCCTAATCTTTCTTTAAAAACGTAGCTGTATTTATATATAATATCTATATCGTCTTCCTTTGTAACGTTTCTGTAAATTGTGCAAATTCAGCAGTAATACAAGTGGCGAGAGATCAGAGAGTGGGCAGTTGATTACATTTATACAAAAAAAACAAAAGAAAAACAAAAAACAACATCCTTTAAAACTGTGACGCCCATTGGAATCACATGACCTACAGAGCCTCTCTCCATTGGCTCATCACAGATTGGTCCATCCTGCTAATGACGCCATATATGGAGTTCCTTTCCAGGCTTCCGTTGCTTCTTTCCTGACCAGCGCTTCAGCACGACAAAACTCCTGAAATCAAAATCAAGCAAACAACAAAACACCAACATCCACAAGAATCAAATGCTGTCAGTTGACATGTTTCTCCATGTATGCATGTGTGGAAACATCCGGTGTCCCAGTCCCTCACACAGACACCAGCCCACACACTGGACGGGGCTGCAGACAAACACACACACAAACACATGTAAGCGTACACAGGCCCGCCCATCTCTGCCGAACCCCCCCCTGTTTTGCAGTATACTGCTTCAGTCCTTTTGCAGTTCGTCTGTCGTGTTGTTGGGGGTTGGAGTTTTGTTTGTTGGGTGAGAGGAGCGAGGGGGAGAGACAGATGGAGAGGAGGAGTGGAGACAAGGAGGAGATGGAGGTGCTGGATGGTCCTCAGCTGCTCAGGGCCATTGTGTCGATGACCTGCTCCAGCTTGCTCCTCAGTCTCTGTCTCCTCGCCTGCTCGTCCCGCTCCAACGCCGACAAGATCTGGAGAAGGAAAGGCGAAGGGGTTGGTTGACGTTGCAATGTTCTGGATTTTGCTTTGAAAACATGGAGCGTTTGTATCCCCAAACAAGACACCAACATCCCATCTGGCAGGTTCATAATTGAGACACGTTGGAAATTCCAATATAAAGCCAGTATTTAAATAATGGTTGAATCTCCAATGGCAAGCACAAACAAATGAAGTCCAGGTAAAAAAAAATTATGTGTAGCTTAACAGTTTCTGACAATTCAACAACAGCAGAGTCGGGCCACTCTGCTGCTCTGAGTTTCTATTTTTCATCCATCTATTAATTCCAGTTGTTCCACATTTATGTTTCTCCAAACTAATCTTAAACTGCTGTCAATGAAACTGAGCACTTCCTGTAGGTATTTCACTCTAAAATCCTACCAGTGATGGCCAGGCTGGAAGACTTTTAATGTGGAAAATGTGCTGGAGGTGAATGAAAACAGTATTTCTGTTTGAGTGGTGAGTGTGACATGGCTCTGTTCTTGTAAGGATGGAGTCAGTGTTGTGGAGACAATACTGAATATATCAAGACAAAAATAACACCTATGTAGCTCAAAGCTGTGTTTAAATGAAAGTCCTTCTCACCTCATCCTTGTACTTGACAATGTAGGAGTAGATCTCGTGTAGGGCCGACATGCTGTTGAACTGGTTTGCATGCAGGCGCGACTGCTCTGCCAGGTAGGCACTCATGTCCTGGTCACTGATGGCCGGCATCCTGGAGATGTCAGAGTAGTACCTGGAGGACAGGAAGATAGTTAAGATCTTGACAAAAGCTGATTGGAAACAGCTTTAAGATAAAGACAGCTGAACATGTTGTTGTACCTCTCTACCCAGTTCTTATAGTTGGGGATGTCTTTAGCGTAGAGCAGCTTGTTCGAAGGTGAGTCCTTCCCAAGTTTATGCTCCGATGTTGAACAGGAGTCCATGAAGGTTTGAGCCACCACAGACAAGCAGGCGTCTGTAATGCTGTTCTTATGGATGTCAAAGACAAACTGGGGGTTCTTGATCACGTTCACCCAGAACCGGAGAGGAAGACTGGGAGGAGTGAGAGAGTAGAAGGATGAGGAGGGAGAAGGCAGAGAGGAGTTGCACAGTTGGACATACTTGACAGGCTATTAGGGTGCAAAGAGCACTGCAGTCTGAGTGATAAAATACCTGGGGCAAGAGAAACAGGAACACTCTACATTGTGCCGCAGTACCACTGTAAAGTGCTGCATATTTGTTGGCTTACAGTCTAAATCTTTCTCAAACTACAGCCAGTTTTTTTCACAACACTAATGAGACCCAAACCAGCACCCAAGCACTCCCACTGATGCTCTTTCACAGCGTGCACACACAAACTCACCAGTTGCTCTTCCAAGTGTGCCGCACATCAGAGTCTGATATGGAGTGTTTGTCCGCCTGCTCGTCCAAGAAGTCAAACATGTACTTGATGGCGAGAGGCAGAGCGCTTCCTCGGTGCGCTGTGCTGAAGATGGTCTCAAACAGGTCATCCACAAACTTCTGGAGTGTACCCTGGGCAGGAGAACCAACACTGGCTTATTGTGTGTACTTTGGCATAAATGTGACAGAACTGTAATTGAATTTAATGAATGAATTTAATGTGGTGTGTGAGCCTATCATCAGAGTACATAGGGTTTTAGAAAGGACGTTAAGGTACAGGAGAAGTCTTCAGTTCATTTATTTAACTGACGGTAATGCAAAGGTACAGAACGCAGTTGAGTTATAATGCCACTAAACAGCCTCTGCTTGCATATTCCTCTGTGCTGGTGATGGTCGGCTGGAGGCGATGGCTGTCAGGAGCAGGTGTTTGAGAATGATGCTGCTTTGCTTTTAGTACTCCAACTTTCTGAGAGTTTGTGATGGTGCTGAGTGCTCAGTGTTCTTTACAGTATTTAGGATGAATCCCAAGGAGAGTTCAGCCTAAGGCTGTTCTAAGGCTGTTTTTTACCACATCACACAGCTCCGGAGAATCTGAATCCTCACAAATTCCTCTGAAGTTGAAACGATTTGATATTTCCCACAAGCATTCAGCACCGTCGTTTCCATCTTCAAGCATGGAGGCCACCTTTTACAAAACCTTATTTAAACCAGCCAGAAGTTGAATGTGCAGTTTTGTATTCATTCACACATCCACAAATCAGCTTCCTAAAACACACAAAGCTGTGGGGGCTGTAATAAATAAGAGCAAACTGCAGCGCTCCAAGTTCCCCCATCGTCTTCCTCTGACTTGCATTTCCCAGTTGAGGTAACACTGATGCCGCTAACCTTGCACTTTTCTACCTGGAGCTGGAACAGTGGAAATCTGGAGCTAATGAGTAAAACATCGGGGGAGAGGAAGTACCAAACTGAGCTGAATCACCAAGATAGTTACAACTTGCAAATGAGAGCAAAAAAGCCTGACACTGTTCGTACTGTACAGGCAGTGGCTGAGTGTTTGTGCTCACAAGCTTTTTATCAGTGTGTGCAGATTTGGGATAAAACAGCTGGGCTCCACACGTATACGTTTATGTTAGACATTCAATACTTTGTGGACCCAAAATATGTGAATTAGGCTTTTCCCAGATGTAATTAACGGGGAGGATGACAAGCTGTTGTTAGTAGTCTTGTACTGCATGCGGGGCTCAGAAGAAAGAACTGGTCGTGCTCAAGAGATAATGTGAAAACAAAAGGGTGTATTTCACACTTAATTTTACAGATAGAAGTTTTGTAAGGCGAGGCAAGGCAAGGCAAATTTCTTTGTATAGCACAATTCATACACTAGGCAATTCAAAGTGCTTTACAGAAGCATAAAAATACATTAAAATCAAAGATTTCAAAGAAAGAATGAGATTAGATTAGATTAGATTAGATTAGATTAGAAGAGAATAGAAAAATAAAAATAAAATACAATTAAAGGAAAATTAAAAACAGAAGCCAGTATAAGACAATAATTTAGCATTTAGAATGATTAAAACCATTGAGCAAATACATTTACTGTAAGTAAAAGCTGAAGCAAATAATAATGTTTTCAGCCCTGATTTAAATAAGCTGACACTTGGTGCAGATCTCAGGTGTGCAGGGAGAATGTTCCACAGGTGAGGAGCATAATAACTGAAAGCTGCTTCACTTTGTTTGGTTCTCATTCTGGGAACACACAATAGGTCTGTCCCTGATGACCTGAGAGGTCTGGATACTTCATATGGAGTTAATAAATCTAGAATATATTTTGGTCCTAGACCATTTAATGCTGCATTTAATTGTATACTGTTGTGTGCAGTTTTCTGTGGGTTAACAACTACAAAGACCTATCAATCCTAAAATGATATTTCATGCTATTTTAACCTCATTCTTATTCATGTAATTGAAATATTAATACGGAAAAATGAAATACGCAAACCCCTCCAGTTGAAAACATTCGCAAACCTCTCTCAGGCGCTTTTGAAACAGCTCTGGTAAAGATGCCAACACCGTACCAGCTCAGACAGTCCCAGAATACAAAACAGTCCCAGGGTTGCAACTGCTGTTTCACAAAACATTTTCGCAGTGATGGGAACTCAATCACACTCTGCTCAGTGGTGGCTAACAACTTGCTCAGGGATGAAATACACAACGGCTGATCGTTATTTCTCCAGGACATCAACGCAAACTGCAAATAACCTTTCAGATCATCATCCGAAGACACACGCTGCATAAAAACCTGAGCACAGGTTCCACAGAGCTGTCTGGAGGACATGGAGGAATTGGGTGAGTAATGATGGTAGGGTAAAAGCCTGGGCCTAAAAGCCCTGAGGCCACCAACAAAGGGCCCAGTAACACCGACCAAACAACTCAATAGTCAAAGGTCAACCTCCTAATTAAGACACACACACACGCAGTCCTGCGCATATGTGTGTCTTTGTACAAAAGGTTATGAAAAATGTTAATGAGCTTTGAGACCACCACCACACAAAGGTCAGGGGTAAGGGTTGCTGGTGGAAGTGGGCTACATGACAGGATATGGTGGAGTGGGGTTTTTAGGCTAAAGGGGTGTGTGTGTGTGTGTGTGTGTGTGTGTGTGTGTGTGTGTGTGTGTATAGCTTCTAGATACCTTGGTGGCGAGCAGTCTGGTCAGGTAGATCTCAGAGACCATCTTGCTCCCTCTGTCCCCTTCCCTCTGGTCTGAGTGGTCGTGGTTCTTGACCAGGTGCCACAGTTTGGTGCCGCTCTCGAGGTCGGGGGTGATCATGGGTGTTCGGGAGCGCAGGCTGTCTGGACTGCTGGCCGTCCTCAGCATGCTCTCTAGAAGGGGGTGGCGGATGAGACGTGGAGGAGAGTTGAGTGAGAGGGCCAAAAATAACAGTAAGAAAAAGCAGACACACATGAGGAGGCGAGCATGTGTTTCGTGATATTAGTTTTGTAATATTAGCATCCGGGGATGAGGAGGTAAAAAGGTAAAGAGGAAGTTCAGAGGTCAAGGTTGTGTGCAGAACTGCTGCTCTGAAGCTCTTTTTGTAATACTGGGATGTATGTGAGTGTGTTGTTTTTTTCAGTGCGTCGAAGAGTGAAAGAGATTTAGCTTTGACACAAGGCAAATTTTAGAGGAGAGAGGGTCTTAAAATAAAGTGCAATCTCATCTATCCTGCAGAAATCTGGGGCCTCTGGCTGAGAAGGCAAAGGGATTATTAGATAAACATGATTTGATTACATATATGAAGCAGCCCAGAACTTGGTGCCAGCCTGAAGTGTATGAGGGTATAATTCATTTTGTTTTAATCACTTTCTCAAGGTGAACTACCTGTAAATGAAGCGACCCCGGTATAAAAAAAACACATGAATAAGAAATCTGAGGCAGCTACAGGGACCAAAAATCTGCGTGAAGCTAGAACACATTTCTGAAAGGTGACAACTTCCTCTGCTTGCATGTCACTCCTTCATTCCAGAATAAATTTGTCTGTCACTCTCTCTCCTGCTCCTTCCCTCCCTCCATTGTCGGACAGTGATCCCCTATTTTGTGACACGGAGCATTACGCTCTCGTCTGAATGCTTGTCAGTTCCGTGACAAAGCAGGAAAGGATTGAGAGGTTCAAAATGTCAGAGCAGAGAATGTGGACCAGGGAAGTGCAGTGTGAGTGCGACGGAGGTGTTAGGGGGTATTTATGTGTGTGTCACGGAGGCAGAGCTCAGGAACAGAGTTACTGTACACCAGAGAGGGATTTAGAAAATAGAAAAGAAAGATGAGAAACGTGAGATACAGAGGTCCACTTCACACCTAGCATGTGGTGGAAGGTGTCTGGATTTGCATTTATTTGGCATAAAAATGCAGTTCCATCAGACATATTCAAGAAATTCAATCAGCTGTCTGTGACACAAGCACACCTCAGATCAGCATTGCCTGCCTTAATCTCCTGCTATAAAGTGTGCTACACAGTGCAGGTGGAAAAGGTATGTTATTTTCTTGACATCTATTTCTATGATGTTTTAGACCAATTTGCTTGTATTGTATTTTTGTATTACAATATATTGTTACCAAACAGACATGTGAGGTATAAAGGGGATCAGAGAAGTGAGCAGCAATAAAGAGCTCGTCAGTGAAGGAGCTGGACAGCCAGGAAGCAACGAGGCGCTGACACAAAACCAGCCTTCAGACGTGGTGTTGAACTGTGCAGCTGACAGCTGTCATGCACATCGTCCTCTGTGGGAAGTACAGTGAGATGGGGATTGACAAGATTGGTCACTGACATATTTGACATTTTTGGTCAAAAATGTTATTGAACTCAAAATCTGCCTAACCAAAATGCTAAAACATTAGTTCCAGTGGCTACATCGTTTAATAAGATCTAGACCTGAATCCCAGTTCACCTGAAATGGTTGAAAGAGGAGGTACCAGAACCTAAATGGGGACCTAGTTTAACATCAACAGATTTAAAGTGATCAGTGGTTGATCCTGTTAGCAGGATCATCATTTTCAAACATAAAAACATGTCAGAATTCATCCATTTCCAATCCATTTTGCTTTTACTGCTGTCGCCGTTAGAAATGCATTTGAAGTAATACGAAGTGAGTGCACACGTATATAAATACACATGTACACACAGACGTACACAACTACACACAGACAGAACACACACACACACACCTTCTCTCGTACCGTATCTGCTGAGGGACTTGGTGAACGTGGAGGAGTTGGAGATGTTGTAAGCTGAGTTCTGTTTAGGCACCAGGGCAATCACTGAGCCATCTGTCACCTGAAACAGGATTTCCAACACTCACAAAGCGTCCAGCAGCAGGATTAAAGTCCAACACACAAACAGAGCTTATTCTCCACAGCGCTTCTTTACGGGACCTACTTCTTACTTTCACATGATGTGCATTTGCATATGAAATATACCCAAAACAACAGCAGCTATAACCCAAACGACTGCACTGAAAGCAACAATAATGTGCAACCAAATCATCAGCAGAGCATCATGGGAGTTATGTTGTGCTTGAGCAGTGGGGTACCTGGTAGTGAGCCAGCGTGTTCAGTCTCTTCCAGTCATTGTCTATCTTGGTGGTGACATCCTCGTCCTGAAGGATGATGCGAGCCATCCTGCCCTGTCTCCATTCTGCGCACACACACACACGAGAGAGAGGTAAGGTTGTGTATGTCATGTATGTTTCATATGAGCAAATAAAGAGAGAAATGAGACATGGATTGCATAGATACAGTCACCAAAAACTCCCACCTCCAAAGAAACTTAAGTTGCTGTGACTTACTAAGGATGCAGAGAGCATTGCAAGTTCACTGACTGAATAAATTAAAGGGGGTACAGTGCATAATTTCAGTGACTTTTGGCCCCTGACTTGAATTTATTTTTGTACAGGATTATTTCTCCTGTCTAGAAGGCCCCCTCCTGCTTCAGAGAGCCCTTGAAACGAGTCCCTCTTTACCCCCTGTAGCAGTGCACCTGTGCTTGGAGTGTACAATTGGCATGTGCATGTGTGCATGTGTGTGTGTGTGGGGCAGCTCTCTCTCTCCGTACCCAGGTCCATATCGGAGGCCTTTGGTCTCTGGGAGTAGGGCGTGCCCTTGTACACAGCATCCAGCAGCTTCTCCTTCACCTGCGTCACCGTGTCACAGTTCAGGCTTTTCACCGTCACCTCGGGAGCGTTCTCATTCTCCGGGTTCACACAGTGCAGCGTCTACAGAGGCAGAGGTCAAAGGGCATGGGTCACATGTTGACTGAGATGTCAGCACACACTGGGAGCATTATCTATTGATGTGGGGAAGCATGACCCTGCAATGATTTCTGACCTGCAAACCAACACTTCTTAAGGCAATTTAGAATCAATATTCAAGTGCGGACCAATGCATTTGTAGCTCCTTGTTACTGTTAGAAATGGTTTCATCCCAATTTTAGAACAGAGGTCATATTTATTTGCACCTATTTAATGTTGACGTCATAAAATATGAGTTGTAGAAGCCAATATAACTGCAAAATGGTCCCTGATTTAGCAAGCCCAGCTTTTCAAGAATACTGTGTGCGTATTAAATCCACATCAACGTACTGTATCAGCTGTATGTGTGCATCTGTTTAAATGTGCAGTCCGACTGCCTTTGTCCACTAGTAAGTGTATGTGCACTGACCAAAGTCTTGTAGTCAATCTGCTGCCTGATGAGTTTGTCCTCGCTGAGGGAGTAGCGGGCCTCTCCAGTGATTGAGTCTATTGGTCCCTTTTCCATTTGCTGCTTCATGGCACAGTACAGCATGAAGAGAGGCTCACCAGCACACTCCTGGAAACAGGGAGAGGAAGTCGTAGGAAGAGGGAGATGGGTAGAGGCAAAAGGCCAGAGGAGGATGGATGAAAGGGAAGAAAGGAGGGAAAGAGATTGTTTAAGTACGAATGCAACCATGCAAAAAGTTTACCTGCAAAAAAAGGACACAACAGCAAAAACTGCATAGCTTTGCTGAGCAGCTCTCCAATTATATTTGTAATCTTCTTTAAGCCAACCACAGGCAGAGAAGTGAAGGACGAGGCCATGGCCTGTGTTGGCTAATAACATGCACACACACACGCATGCACGCATGCACGCACGCACGCACGCACGCACGCACGCACGCACGCACGCACGCACGCACGCACGCACGCACGCACACACACACACACGCACCATTTTTCTCTCTCGTGTCTCTTCTTTGGGGAAAAAAAACACCCTTTGTAAATCTATGTTTGTGTGTGTGTGTGTGTGTGCAAGAAGGAGAGGAAGCACAGTGAGTGTGAGTGAGTGGCAATTGATGGAGGAGTTAATAGAAGGTTAACGACTGAGGAGTGAAAAAACGCTTGGAGAAGCACTTTGGTGTGTGAGACGTGTCAACCAGGCAACGAGCGCTGGGATGCTGGGCCTCCGTCTCTCTCTCCCTCGCTGTCCTTCGCACTCGCTCGTTCTGCTGGCCTGCCAGCTGAGCACTGCCTGCTTGCACCACTTCTCAGCTCCTTGTTAAAGGATAATTCCAGTTGTTCGGTTTTGGCTACCTTTCCCATTTGCAAAAATAACACTGAACTAAGTGAGGAATGCTGCGATGTTGCTCAGAAGACGTCAGACAGAGCAGGAAACAGGAGAGTTGATCATCACAAACTTCTCTGACTGACAAACTACATGACTGTAAATGAGCATCACATTTTCCAGAGAGACAACACAATCGAGGTCTGCTTCATAGCTATTTCCAGAGCTTTCAACAGCATCTCATGGCCTTCAGTGGAAACTTGTATATAAACAGTCAGGTCATCTATATTTTTCCTCATTTTTCTCTTATTGTTGCTTTTTACAGTAAAACACTGGATAAATTTACATCTCTTTTCAACACAGAAAACAGTTGGTTAAACTGCAACCTGTGGCAATGCTTCATTTTAAAGGGCCCTCAGTCAAATAGTTTGGGAACCACTGTGTTGGTTTGTCTACAACAGCTCATTATAGCGGTGCCACCATGCTCTCAGATGTCATGTCTCACTTTGGTGAGTACAACATAATGGAAATAAAGGCCAAACTAAGAAAATGGACCCAGGTTGTAATAAACTGGAATCAGGATTTAAGGGGTGCACATTACTCACATTACATTACTTTTTTAAATAGTCTTGCTCTCAAATTAATGCTGTTTAGCCAATGACTTATGGGTTGCATTCGACATGCAACTTTGTGCTTTGAGGCAGACGAAGTCTACTGCCCTCCACCCCTTCAGGAGGGCATGGTCATGCATCAATACGTCAGTCATCTTGGTGAGCTGTCAGATGAACAGTGCAGGATAATCTAGCACTGGCTGAGGTAGTCTGTTTCTAACTTCAGTGTCCTGTCGTCGCTATTCTAACATATCTTTTTCATTCATTTACTAATCTAACTACTCTGACAATAAAATTTTACTGCAGCATCCTAAAACTGGCAACTGCAATTTTAGCAGAAGCAGCACACAGCGCTTGTGGTGCAGAAACAGAGCAACCACGTGACCCTCTCTAACCGCTCTCTCTAACAAGCCAGTGCACAGGAGGACAAGTGAACCCTTAGAATAGGGTAATGGATAAAAGGATTTTTCTTCTTACTTCTGTTCCCCTTGGTATGTGAAAGCTTTATCTGTTTCCTCCCTTTGAACAACTACTTGACCTTTACCCATCTTTATTCACACCTGGCTGAACCTTGAAATTGTTCCAGGCCTCTCTTTTATGTGACCCCTAAAAACTCAGGAGAAAGAGAGGCGCTGAATTGCGGAGGTTAGATAAAAGCTAGGTTGGTAACCTTGCTGCAAGCTACAGCAAGTCTTTGCTTCAGTACTCATTTCGCCCCGTCCCTCCATTTCCCCCTCTCACCTTCCCTTGCACTCAGTTTAAACACTTTTCCCACATCCTCAACACTTCCTCTCATCAATCCACAACCACTTCTGACCATTTTCTCTCTACATTCCCCCACCTTCTCCTGTCTGTTCTCTGTTGTTTTTGTCTTAAGTTCATAAACACAGCTGTTATTGCAGGATTTCCAACAGCTTCCCTGGTAACCCACTCCCCTGTCACTGAACCCAGCTCTGGCTGTCCAGTCTCATATTTGGAGCCAAAACACACACACATGCACGCACGCCCAAAAGTGACACAGTCTCACATAAACACACACAGATGCTAACTGGGACCCCCAGGGGCTTGGCTGGTTTGCTGTCCACTAGCATGCCTGTCCTGGCGGGGGTTTAAGGCCCCGCTGCTAACTGATTAGCTGCAGTGATGTCTGAATGTAGAGAATGTGTGTGGAAACAAGAATTTAGCACAGTTTAAGCCTCAATAATTCCCTCTGATTCCATATCAGAGGGAAAGGAAGTCAAAAAGAGAAAGAGAGCCACAGACAGACAGACAGACAGACAGACAGACAGACAGACAGACAGACAGACAGACAGACAGACAGACAGAGAAATGAGAGAATGCATTTGTGTAAGATCTCTGGCTTCCTCTTTTGCTAAGCCCCAAAGCTCTGAAGGGGGATACAAACACAGAGGCATGAACACACACACACCCATACACACACACACTTTCCTGGCTGTAAAAGAATCCAGTGAGGGACACAAAGAGAGGACAGGTTAGTGCGACAGGCTACAGCGATCACAACAACATGACCAGCTGTGTCTGAACAGCACTTCAGACTGCAGATTCCTCAATTCAGAGAAAGGAGAATTTACCACATGAAAGGCAGAGGTAAGGGATAGGTAGCCTGCTGCCTCTGCCTTATCTAATGCTGCAGCTGTGATTGTGTGTGTGTGTGTGTGTGTGTGTGTGTGTGTGTGTGTGTGTGTGTGTGTGTGTGTTAGGCATTCTTTTCTATTCTCAAACAGCAGCAGTATTAGTATTGCTTCAAAAGTTGTGTGTGTCTCTGTGTGTGCATGCGACAGACAATTTTACCTTGAGGAACTTGTAAAGCAGGAAGGTGAACCAGTTGGTGAGCATCTTCTCAGCGACTGACTCCGTCCTGGGAGAGATGAAAGGAAGCGGGAGAGAAAGGAGCCGGGTGAGAGGGAAATAATAGAAGAAGAAAATTAGAGAGTGGCAGTGAACCGATGGGAAAGAAGAGTGAAACAACATCAGAGCGGCACAGAAAGCTCCACACGAGACACTGGGAGGTTTGGGAATCGTCCCAAAGTGCTCAACAAGCACACCCAAACAAGCCCCACCCCAGGCTATGATCTGCGGGCACAAACCAACACTTTCATCACCGGGGGTGAAAAGCCATTTAAGACACGCTCGCACATCAAAGCGAACACGCAGCATTATCAATAGTGGCGCGGTTAGCCTTCAAACACTCAAGCCCTTTCCGCTGCTCTCCTACGCTTCCCCCACCCTCACATGCAAACAAATTAACTTGGCAAAACAAACCCCTGCATTTCTTTCATTGTTTCACACTCCCCCGCCCCCCTCACGTTTTTTTCCCCTCCAAGCAAACCCACTCGTCTTCATTAAAAATATAGCAATTAGTATAATTCGCTAACTCCTCTCGTTAATCACAAACCTGCCGTGTAATGAGGGGAATCTCCACACGTGCACGCTCTTGAGCAAACACACGTGAACAACCGGTGAATGGAAACAGAGCAATTAAAAGGCATTGTAATTACGGACTTATTGTGTCTAATTTGTTAAACAGCTGAAAGGGAGACCGGCAGTAAGGGTACGTGGGGGGAAAAGCAAGAGGGCCAAAAAGAGATTATTTCTCCCTCTCTGTCATCGTCCTCAGATTTACGTCCTCGCTTTCCACCATCCTTCCTATTCACATTAGAGCGAAACAGGAAGACTGCTCGATGGCTGCTCTCTATGCATCAAAGACAACTTGAGTCCTCTGCTGGGTTACTGGGTTGTCCAACTGGGCCATACTTGTACTAATTATTAGTCTTTTTGTCGTTAGCAAAGGGTGAAGACAGGTGCATTCTGTTGAAATGACAGCACAGGAACATATTTTCTCGCTAACTTTGCACAGAAATTCTGTTTTTTTATGACAACTGAGGAATAGTCGGGGAATAAAGGGAAAACAGGAAACTAGGCCAATGTGCTAGACAAACCAGTGAAGGCCTGTAGCAGGAACGAGACGTGAACTCCTACGCTTCCGCAAGCCTCCCCGTTTGACTGCTGTTTGATGTATGTGGAGCAGTTTTTTTTTCATGGCTGTCAGCAAAATATAGCGAATGAAAGATGAGGCAATAGGGAACGGAGGGATGGAGGACGATGGAGGCGGGCACACCTGGACAGAACACGCTTTTGGGCATGTCAGGACATGATAGTGGGCGACTCCTAACATCATCTTGTTCAGGGAAACGTGGTCCCTGCACCTATCGTTCCAAAGTTTTTAAACCTGTCCTACAAGAGGAGGGGCTGACGCAGCCTTCCTGGCCACACGCAGTCTGAGCCTATGATGTGCAGATCAAACCAAATGGACCCATTGCGACAGCATTATGTTACCACAGTGGATGGAAATCCACAGGGCAGAAGACTATTAAGTCTTCCTCCTGTGCTTTTCTGTGTCCATGTATAAAATTTAAAAAGTCTAAAGTCTATCTATTGCAGGAAAAAGACCAACACAGGGTGAACCATGTGTAATAATTGCTGAGCTTATTAACGCCAGCTCCCGAGGCTAGTGTAGTTAGCAGGGACAGCGTGTTGTGACCGTACACCCCAAGAGGGGATTGGAAAAGGCTTCACACAGGCACACTGGCTGAGAGTCATTTATTTGATTAGATTTTTAATTAAATATCTCTCAGAGGAGAAGGAAGAGAGAAAAAAACATAACTTTTTTATCATTTAATGTCTAATTCCAATTTATTTGGAGACAGGCCATTTCTCTAATTGTGTCTTTCTTTAAATGCATGGATCTTCCCTGCCTCACTGTCTGCAGTAGCTTGCTTTTCCTTCTCTCTTCTCCCTCTGCCTATCTACTCTCTCACTGTATTGCACCTTTCTGCAATCCTCCTCTCTCTCTCTCTCTCTCTCTCTCTCTCTCCATATGTTTCTCCTTCCATCAATTTGCCTCCAGCCCAAGTCTCCCTCCAGACATTTTGCCCTCTCTTTCTGTCAATCACGATTTCCCTCCCTTCCTCCCTCTGCTCCATCCACCTTTCTCTCACTGCCTCTTTCACCTCATATTCTTCCCGTCCTCTGTTGCTCGTCTTGCCCCTTTCCCCTCCTCTCTCTATCCCTCACCTCCTCCCTTGTAAATCCTGCTTTCACCCTTTACATCCCTCGTACTTTTCCCCTCTCTACCTTCCTCGCTGTGTGTGAGGGAGGAGAGCGCAGTCCGTCTGACTGCAGCTCCGCTGGGAGTGTGTGTGTGCTCAGGGGTGTAATCCTCTCTGACAGGGACAGGGTTGAGAGATAGAGACGAGGTAACGTCACATAGGCCTCTAAAAGCTACAGTCCCTGTCCGCTGGCTTCCCGCTCCCTTAACTTCAGCTGTACGAGGACAGACCGCACGGCAGTCTCCCACAGCATCGCCTCTATTTTCTATCATTTTCTGCTCTCTTCCTATTTTAGCATCACAATGAGTAAAACTATCTGTCTGGTTCTGCATGTGCATTACCACTGCCATGACAACAGGAGGGCAAGAGAAAGAGGGAACAATGACAAGTAAGAAAGCTGTGTTGTTTTTCTTCTGCGAAGGCTAAATGGTCAAGGTGCCCACATCCGGTAGGGTGCCTCTTCCCAAGGACGCCCTAAAGCAGTGAGAAGTGTAATAAACAAAGGGACGTAACCTCAAACTTGAACCCTCAGTGGGGAAACTATCTGTGCATGTGTGACATGTTTTTGTGCGGAGTCTGAGCCAGTTTCAACCCTCTCCTCTCCCTGTTTACGTACCTCCTGAGTAACAGCTTTGGGTGGTTCTTGCTCTCCAGGTTTTTGTCGATGAGGTCAGACAGGAGCTGTTTGAGGACGCCCGTGGCATACTCCATCTCCCCCTGCAGCGCCGTCATGATGAGGGAGGCCACGTTGCCCCGGTCTCGCATGGAGAAGGACCGCTGTGCCTCCAAGGTGCGGATGAAGGTCAGCAGGAAGTGCTTTTTAGTCAGCAGCTGGCCAAACAACGTCAGGGCCTTCTCCACGTTAGCGGGGACCTGAAGGGGAGGGAATGGAGGTGATGATGAGGACGAGTGTGAGGAGAGGAAGAGGAGGGATGGAGGAAAAGTAGCCATTGGTTGGATATGGGGAAGAGAAACACAAGAGGAGTGGAGAGATAGAGGGACGAGAATGAACGTAGTTTAAGGGAAGCAGGAAATTCAGTGTAAGGGTACAGGAGAATGGGAAGGAAAAGAAGTGCGAGGGAGAGGGGAAGTTAGAAGGAGGGATAAGAGGAAGAGGTGAAAGGCAGGAGGAATAAGAGAAAAGGTGTCGGAAAGGAAAGGGGAGAATATCAGAGCGGATAAAGAGGTTGAGATCAGGACGAAGAGGAGGAAGCGGAGAAAAGAATTGGTTGTAAGTTATAGTTTAGAAATGGATTAATGAGTATGCGTGAGAATAAGGAATACCAGATGAAGAACACATCGACAAAACAGCAAAAATGTGTACACACGCAGATACACTCATGACATATTTATCAAGGAAATCAGTTTCCACATGCATCCATAAAACAAGGTTTTCACTCTTGCATTACTTCATATTATTGTCCAAATGCTCCAGGTTCCTCCCCCCCACCCCCACCTCACCCCCCAGGACCAATTCTCTTCCTCTCTCAAAGCAACAGGCAGTACTCCCCCCTCTGAGAGGAACGGAGGTCTGTAGTGAGAATGTGAGCTTCATGCTGTAATAAGAAATTGATCTCCCTGCTAGCACACGACTGTGGCCTGTGATTGCCTGGGCCATACAAATGAAAATCCAATGTCGCGCTACACCATCCCTTTGGACTACAGGTGATAGCGCTGGCAGATACTGGATGTCTTGAAGCCCCCCGTCCCTGCAGCCGCCACCTTACATGCGTGTAGCGGAACGCAAGTGTACATTTCCATGTGATGTATTTGCGCGAGGCTAATGTACAGAGAGAAATGATGGGAGCACGTGTGCACGCTGTGTTACAGTGTCCGCACTGCTGAGGTTCATGTGAGTGATAGAGTGTTCCCTCTTGAGAAAGGAGCCGTAGCGGAGGGGAGAGTGTTTTATTGAATGTGGGAACATTGCTTTTTCAGGAGCCTCAAACAGGCTTGGTCAGGTAGAGGCAATCTATCATTTGTACCAAGAGCTCAGACATTGCTCACATCCCAAAAGTGAACCTTCTCTTCACTGTGTTACACCAAACTGGAGCTGACCCTCAGAGTTACTTTCATGTTTTTTGTTTTTTTCACTAGTTTGGGTTTGAACCATCTTCTGTCTCGACCCCTTGAATAGGAAGCTGGTGAAGATGAAACCTGTTTGGCGGACATATTCAGATCTGACATGATGGACATTCTTTTCTGACCTCAGCTACATCAAATGGGTCTCTACTTCCAATGTGCATTTGAGTTTTTCTGCTCTCCAACAGAAACTGTGCTAAAGTGCTGTCAGATTTTCACTCGTTTTGGTCTCATTTGGTCTCAATATAAGCCTTTTAAACCTGAAACTGATCAAACCCTTGCACAGCTAGAACAAACTTTAAAAGCACTCATTTAGAAATTAGTTTGGAAAAGAAAAAAAAAAAAGCTAAAAAATTAAAAGTATCTCCATTGGATTTCTGTTTTTTCTTCCGGGCACACTGTCCTCTGAAACTTTCTGAATTCTGACAAACAAACAAACAAACAAACAAACAAACAAACAAACAAACAAACAAACAAACAAACCAACCATTTCTTTCAAGTCTTTTAAGAATTTGGACTTCTTTTTTGAACTTCTTTCTTGCTTAAAATCTCATCTTCAAACAGCCCACTTCTAATTACATACCTCTCTCTCTCACACACGCACGCACGCACAAGCACGCACACACACACACACACACACACACACACACACACACACACACACACACACACACACACACACACACACACACACACACACACACACACACACACACACACACACACACACACACACACACAAAGAGAACAACTCTCATTCGTTCATTCATTCATTCAGTGTGTGTTTGTGTGTGTGGGGCGCTCTCTACTGACCCGTACCTCCATCTCCTTGAGCACAGGGTGGTCCTCTATCCCAGGAAAGAGGACCCTCATAGCGTAAGTGCGGTAGTCCAGGAAGGGGATTCCTGCCCCGTCCAGCTCCTGAGTCAGTTCATGGATGTCCGTCTGCAGCTCTGCAAAGGCTGCACAAAGGACGAGAGAATGGTTCCAAATATATGATGACTAACTGTACGATAAATGACAGATTTCTGACGAATGATTACAGCCTTGAATCACACAGGAATGAAAAATACAGTTTTTTATAGTCATAATAGAAATTCTTGATTTTGGTGACACCTTTGGTAAAAATCAGTCTTGACTTTGCCCAACACAAAACACTCATTTAAATACACTTAATGACTGATGCCTGTTTTACGTGCTCTAGTATCTATTTATCCTACACATACCACTGCTTCTTTCATCATCCCTTTGTGTGCAGGTGAGGTCTTTTCTTTGGAAATAGGTATGTTTAGAGGGAATGTAGGCTGAAAATCTACTGTATGTAATCAACTGGCAAAAGTGATGTGCAGAGAAGCATTAATTAAGATGTAAAAAACGGCAATTGGTACTTTAAAGGTGGTCGTTACCGGTTAAAATCCTCCAATCTTTAAGCTCTCAAGTAATGACTATAATTTCCTCCCAAAAAAAACAGAATGTGTCTGGAAACCCGGGCTACAAACATGAAAAGAAACACAAAAGAGAGGAAAGAATGGAAAAAGCTGAAGCATGCTGAATATTCGAACTTTAAAGACCTGCATGTTCAGAAACAGGATGTTTGAGAGCAGAAACAGCAAACACAGGTGAACCTGAGGAAAAAGATGGAGGCGTGTGGAGGAGTAGCGGCGGAGAGCAGCATGGTGTGATCGCTCTGCGCTCACAGGACGAGAGGCAGGAGAGAGGGAAGCGTTGTGGTACGTGGTGGCTGGAGGGGAGTTCAGGATGGAATTGCACACAGAAACATGAGTCTGTGAGTACACACACATGCTGCCACCTCATACACACACAGACACACACACACACACACACACACACACACACACACACACACACACACACACACACACACACACACACACACTTCTCTTGTCTTGCCCCACAGCTGAACACATAACCTTGTGCCCGGATGATTTATGTGAGTGCATGTGTCAATGTTTTTACACATTTTCCATTCCCAGCGAGTGTGTGTTCTGACCCCATTCTGTATACTCCAGTGGCTTCACAAGTTCACATCTAGAGGGAACAAATGGGATCAAAACATTCTCTCACTCACATCCTGTACAATGGCGCATTGAGCTAATGCTTTTGCTGTACTGCCTTGATTCTATTTTCTAATATAAAACTCCCTTAAGGAGAAAATACACAGCTATATGGTTCCATTAACTCCACTGTGTGTGTGTGCCCTATAGCGTCATCCAAAATACACCAACACATGAATACACAACCCAAACAAATAACGAACCAAAGCCCAGACTAACAGATGGCTTGTGTCACCCTATCCCTCTCTTCCTATCTCTCTTTTTCTCCCTCTTTCTTCCCTTCAAAGTGACATCTTAGAGGTCACCTCTCTCTCCCCTATGGTTGCCTCTCCTCTGCTACATCCCTCCATCTTGTTAGTTTCCCTCATGCCATCCATCTCTCTCCACATCTCTAATCGGCCTCTTTTTCTCTACCCTGAGCTGTCTCTTCTCTCCATTTTTTTTCCTTCATCTATCTTTAAAGTCAATATTTTTGCTTGGCTGCTGCATTTTTGCTGCTCTCTCAGCCAAGATATTCTTAAAAAAAAAGTGGTTAACTCCATCTTCCTTCTATCCCTCCTTTATTTATCTCCTTCCATTTCCCCCACATGTCCCAATCGCGTCCTTTCTTTTCACTTCACGTTGTCCTCTTATTCGTCCACACATCCCCTTCTGCAACTAAATATCTATCTAGCACTATCTTCCTTTATCTCCCACCCTCACCTCACCCCACCCTCACCTCACCCCACCCTCACCTCACCCCCACCCTCTCTATCTCTCTGGTACTACCTGCTTCCCTTCCTGTTTTCCTCCCTCTCATAATCTTCCCATCCATCTCTTCTTCATTGCCGACCTCTCCCTCCCCTTCTCCTCTCACAAGTTGTCCGCCTTATTTATCTCCCTCGCTCCGCACCCCTCCCTCCATCCATCCTGTTGTCGTCTTCCAGACAGTGGTGACAGCAGGGGACAGACAGGGTCAGGACACCTGGACTCACCACCACACACCCCAGCCAATCATTGTTTGACCTGCTGTGTGAGTTTATGTGTATGTGTGTGTGTGTGTGTGTGTGTGTGTGATTGCAGGTATAGCTGCAAAAGAGCAGGACAGGAGGAGTTGAGTGTCAGGGGGAGTGGTGTGAAGTGCACACACACTTGAAAAAGAAAAGAAAACACACACACACACACAGTTGTCCCCTGAGCAGATGACCTGTTAGCAACAGTTAGCTGTATAATTCTCAAACATGCTGGTCACCATTTTTGCAGCCTTTTTTTTTTTTTTTTTGATGGATGTAGCATGGCGGCTAACACTATGGAGGAAGGTGATGTTACCATCACATCCACGAAGCTCTGACTGGTCGACTGTTTCCCCAACAGGTGTAAACAGCCGCCAATGAGCACAATACCAGAATTACTGGAAGTGTAGACCCATACCAGGGAAGACAGGAGGTTTGTTGCATTCATGTTGACCATTCTTTTCTAAATCTGTCCCCCAAATTTATTGACATGCAATGCCACATTATTAAAACAGAAACTGCTCTTTTTAAATATCATCTGTCAATATTGAGTCTGGGCCAACATTTAGATTTGTATTCATGTTTGTGCTGCACAGTGCACACCTTGATCTGATGTAAACACGAACCTGCAGATCATCTTTGGACCCCCCGACTGGTAACGACAATAAACTTATGTTCTAGTTATATTTGAGGTTCACTAAAGCAGTGCAACAAGTGAAGTGATCTTTGAAACGAATGTATTCTCATGGTTATCAGTATTCTCCTTCTCTTGCTCCCCATCTGCTCTGCTGTCTCTTGCCAGACAAACCAGTAACAGCATCACTAGGCTCTCACTGGATCTACGCTGTCTCCTGCCAAATGAATATATGCTAATGCACTGGTGTGTATGTCTCTCTACTCCATCTCTGCCCCTAATTCAGGCGTTGCTAAACCCCTCCCTCCTTACTATCCCACACTTTCCCACCTCTGTGCCCCGTATCTATCTAACCTCCATCTCTCCCTCCCTCTCTCAGTGTCGATGGTGGTGAGGCCAGCCAGGCGGCTCTCTCATGGGGTGGAGAGCCAACATCTGGTGGCTGGCTCAGATCAAAGTATTCCTCTGGAAACACACCAATAAACACACATGCACACACACGCACACACAGACACACACCGCTGCCACCGAACAGCAGGGGGACAGTTGGCAGCGAGAGGGAGGGAGAAATAGAGAGAGAAGGAGAACGCAGGGAGAGAAAGGGTTGGGACTATTGAATGGGAGTTGTGCAGCTTTTGAGGTAAGCTGCAGCGAGGGAGAGATTTGCAGAAAGTTATGTGGGGATATGGGAGTTATTTGGGGAGAAAGATGAAGAAAATGAAGTTGGGACAGAGATGAAAAGAAACCAGGAGAAAACAAGAAATCTGAAAGCAACTTTGAGGTGTTTTTGCGGTTAGCGCCACACCCCTCTGAGGACCAGAGCTCCAAACTCACCTTCCTTGCACTCAAGGGCCACCCTGGACTCCAGGTTGTCCATCTGCAGCTGCAGCCGTTTGAGGGTGCGGTCGGCATCTCGCGACTTCCTCTTATAAGCAATCAGCACCACGATGATGACGAGCAGGAGCAGGCCGCCACCCCCTCCGATACCGATGATGGCAGGCAGGGTGAGCAGGCTGTCTGAGTAGATCTGCAAGGTCCCCGGTGAGTATTCAAACCCCCCAACACGCACCTAGTGGACGGACACAAACAGGAATATTACACTCTCTCCTTTCTTTAACAGGTGGAGGAGAGACAAACAACATGAGAGTCATGTAGAAACTACACAGGAACATTCTTCTGCCATTTTTTAAGCTGCAGCAGAATGATAAAAAATATGCAAGGTGCTGATGTTAAATCCCACATTGCATTTATACTGGCAATCCAAGCTGTGCAGAGTTGAGCCTAGTCCATGCCAAAAACTCCCCAAAACCCTTTATATCTAGGTTGGGGGAGGCAACATCTGTGCCCCGCGGCTGTCTTTGGAACCAGTGAAACACATACAAGTATACACAGTCACACACCCATATGACTTTCAACCATATCACATCAAAACAGTTCTGGCTTGCAGAACACGTGAATAAAAAATAAATTTAAAAAAGCACTTGGATATGTTTCTCCCCCCGTCTTCTTTTTTTCCTTTCATTCCATCTTCAACTGGCTTACGTCTATGAAAATATCAAATGCAGGAGGGTAAAAATAGACACAGACCTCTCACGCCCACTAGCCATTTTTCGGTCTCTATTGAATATCAATACTGTTCAAATCCCAAGGAGGATGCCAGCCAAACGAGACCGATCAAAAGCCTCTAAGACATAAATACAGTCACAAACACCGCCAACGGTATAAGAGATGGGGGGGTGCGCTTGTGAGTACGAGGCTATATGAATGAGGAGGAGAAATCTGGAGTAATTGAAGAGATTTAGGTCTGATGGATGGGGAGGAAAGAACGAGATGAATGAATTAAAAGGCAGGAAGTGGATTGACGTGAAGAAGGGGGATGAATAGCATGGCGGAAACAGCAGAGAGAACAGGAGATATACTGCAGAAGAAGACGGGCTGAGAGGCTGAAAGAAATGTGGAAGCCAGATGCTCCAGAGGAGGCACGGAAAAGGAATCAGGAGGGATGGTGAAATAACAGCTACTTAAGACAGAGAAATATAAGTCAGGGGGGATGATGCTCTTTTTTAGGTTTTGTATGGCAGGTATCAAGTTAACATAGTCATAAAATGGGAAAACACTCAGAAAACAGTCATGTAGACAGATGTTAGGGTTTGACTCACAGTGACTTTGTGTTCTCCGGTCAGGTTGGGCCATTCACACAGCAGCTGGCTCTCAGACAGGGTGAGGACGCAGGGTGTCTCCCCGATCAGCACCGTGTAGTTCAGCTTAGTGTTTCCTGGGGCTGAAGGAATCAGGTTGCGGCCCTGGGAACAGACACACACATGGTCAAGATACTTAGATGAAGTCTGAGTCTGAGGTGGTCCACATGAAAAGAATAATAATCATAAAATCAATCTTCTCACTTCATTCTAACTGTGACTTATGCTGTCATAAAAAAAAAGAATACATGTTTCTGATTGGCTGCTGGGTGTCTGTCAACAGTGTGCAATGTACTTTAAACTGTAGGTCACTATAGCAACGGCACTTCTGTTTGATGCTGCCAGATAACACCTCTCACAGAAACTGACCAAACCATGTCCTGATGTACAAATCCACATTCAAAACACTGCACACAACCAAAACATGAGAATCTTTGTTCTATATCACCTAATTATCAAGTCTATGACACAGAACTTTCACTGCATTTCAAGGCCACTGGTGATTGTGTTATTTGGATCCAGATCTGCTGGCTATGGGCTGGCTTAGGTAAAATGCTGTCAAAGGACTGTAAAAATGTGTTGGTTGTGTAAGAAGGTTGGCAAGCACAATTATTAAATTCTACAGAGATCTGCCTTCTCGTCTCCTCCGCTACGTCTGCCTACCCCTCCTCACCCTAACACCACTATGCTTTGCAGAATGTGAGGAATTAATTGCTGGAAAATCTTGATGAACGTCTAATTTCTCTGCAATTATTTAATAGGATGCCGTTTCTGTGCTGCTTATTTCTGCAATTCTTTACCCGGAGCGCGGTGGGGCAATCAGAGCTTTTCATTATGGAATTATATTTAAAGTTACAGGGGAGAGAGGTGGGATTCGTCTTCATTTCTAAAAACTCCACCCTGATTGGCTGAGAGAAAAAAGGCTTTCGTTTTCCATGAAATTGCACGATAATTTTCTCTCTCGCTTCTGAGGCTTTGAAGTTCAAGGGGAGAGGTGAAATGACAAAAGACAGCGTGGGTGGGTGGGGCAAAGCCTTTATAAATGCACCCTGGATTCAAATGCGCACTGCCTCTATGGCTTAGAGCAAACATGGCTATGAAGTCTCTCTTCAGAAGTTATCTGATAGAAATCTGAGCAGGTGGCAAGGCAACGCATGGGTCCACTTTATAAACATTACTTTCCTCTGCACCTGATTTTAAAGGGGGGTGTTTTAGAAGCGACTTTTTTTTTCCCTTAAAGGTCTCCAAACCCCAATGGAGACAGCAGGCAAAGAAATAACATCTTTCAAGGTTGAGGCACATCTGAAAGATGGCTGCGTTGAAAGAAAAACTCTCAAAGGAAGAGGAAGGAGGGAGTTAAGTGTCTGTACAGGAATGTTTGGAGCAAATCATTTCAAATGCCTGTCAGCGTCTTATCAGCTGTGTTGGATGCTGACTGGGAGGTCGCTGCGGCATTTTCTAAAATAACCATTCCTGAGATTGAGCTTTTCAAGTTGCTGACAATACTCACCATTATTGGAAAGCTGCTATCTGCTCCTACTGCTCTTCTAGTGTGTCAACTGAGAGCTAACACTCAGCTAACCTTCTTTTGTCCTTATGTCCTAGTGTGTTTCTTCCACACATTTAGAGAGCACCTTTGATAAAAAAAAGAGCTTGCAAAACCACCACAAACTCCACCCTGAAATCGCTCACTTAGACATAAGAACTCTTTTTTTCCACCCATGCGTGGTCCATTATGTGAAAGAGGACTGGCAGCAGAAACAAAATGAGAAAGGTGATGCAAGAAGGGAGAAGGAGGACAAAGCAAGACAGAGAAGATGACTGTGAAGACAAAGCCTGGAGAAAGGTGGAGAAGGAAAAAAAGGGACGCAAAGTCAAGAGAAGAATAAAAAGATGAAGGTGGTGATGGATGTAAAACAAAGCCAGGTAGAGACAAGGCCACAACAGATCAATGCTAAGACCACAAGGCAATTTACCTTGAGTATGAGTGGTGAGCTGGGCTTCAGCTCCAGCATGCCCGAGGGGCTCAGAGGCTCGAACACGGGGTCTGGGTGGTAGCTGAAAGTCTCGTTTACCACCAGCACAGAGCGCACATCATCCATGACAAAGCCGATCTCATCTGGGCTGCTGCCCGCCTCCGAGAAGCCTTTGTCGGATCCAGCCACAGAGGGCGCCAGACACACCATCACGGTGTTGTTGACAACCGTGCAGTTCTAGAGAAGAAGGAAGACACACAAAGACAGAAGAAAGGAGTGAGGGGAAGAGCAACGGGGAGGAAATGAGAGCAGGGGAGAAAATATGATAAACAGTTAAATGAAGTTAGACTAGGTGATTTAATTTCCCATCTAACAACATTTTTACCTTGCTTGCACTGTTTGCAGTGCTGCAAGAAATATATACATACATACGCTTCTACATATACGTACAGAAAAGAACATGTTAACTAATGTACAAGATATACGGTGGCTGAAGCAGGGTTATGTGATATGAGTGATTAAATGTCTCGGTAATGACATAATGAGGAAGAGGCTGGCTTAATAACATCAGTGTTGTAATCAGTGTTGATATCATCTGGAAATCCCCTGTGGGGTTCGACACTTAAATCAGTCAGCAAAGAACAAATTAGACTGTAATGACACACGGAGGAACAGGAGAGGTCAGCCAGTAGCTGCTAATGACGAAGAGCACGGCTGAGGAGACCTTTGCACAGAGTCACAGCACGCTGCAGCCTTACGTTAGGATCTATATGTCACATGCTAACACACTCAGACACACTGGGACTGTAAACTCACACAGGTGAGGAACAAAACTGTGTTTATAGGTCAATAGAAACATTAACCAAGCAAAATAAAAAATGACTGCAGAGAGGGGGTCAATGGAAAAAGAAGAGATATTTTTACTTTCAGCAAAGAGCGGGAGAAAGGTTAGCGAAGCCCCGTGGTGCAAGGTGAAGAGAGGGGGATTTGCCAGAGCCGCTTTATTGCTGGTTGACATTTCAAAGGTTAAACTGCTGAAAGGAAATTCAACATCAAAAACAAACAGAAAATGGGCCCTTGGCTGGTTGACCGACGGGTCAGGTGTGTGCGTCTGTGTCTGTGTCTCAGGAGTGTGTGTATCGTCTGAAAATCAGCTTTTTCCACAGAGAGGGAGACATCGGAGAGACAGTGAGAGAGAGACAGAGAGACACCTGTGTGTCTATATTGGTCTCACTCTCTCACTTGCCAAGTCAAGTCACTGATTTTTCTTTTTTAGTTTTGTCAATAAAAACTGCATGCGGGTGTCTGGATCTAACCACTTACATTTTCTGACTTGACAGCTCCATACTTGGCTCTCATTCTGGGCTCCTTGATGGTGGCCAGATTGGTTCCGGTAATGGTCAACATGGTTCCTCCGCTGAAAGAGAAAAGCAAGACAAACACAATTATACAACAACAACAATTCTATGTGCACTTGTGTGTCACATATTCATGGATTTCCTGCTGCACCTTTTTTTTCTTTCAGTGTCCAGGAGCATACACTATTCAGCAGGCCTATCAGTAGAGATAAATGTTAATAAATCTGTTCTCTGTGGGAGCCATGAGGGCCCTTCAGTTGGCGATTTACCATTAATGCTCGCTCCTGCTGTAGCCTTTCGCCTGCTTATTCATGGAAGCCCATTTTCAGGTAATGATAGTAACGCTAAAGCCCTTGCGTGAATGTTAAAAGCTTCTTTAAACTGATATGGAGGCTGGAGGGAAGACTGAGCGACTGTGTAGCATTACTCATGAGAGCTGAAGCTTTTGGCCTCTTCTCAGCACCTCTCGAGAGCCAGGGGAGATATTCTCAGGGTGTATTAAAGATGCGCTGTGGTATTTTTCAGCATGAGATACACTCAGCCACTACACCGATGCCAGTGATCTGACATGTTCTGTAACCTTTACACCTGTGACCTATTCAGGTCTATGTGACGATAACCAGCAGAGACATGGGTAATATGGGTGAGAGTCCTATTCGCCGACACTGCCTTCTCGACAGCCTTTGCTGGCCTGAGAGGCTGAACTTTAGCTGACGTGAAGTGTTCTGACAGCGGCTAAATAAGTTAGCATACAACCTAAAAACTGGAGTGGGCTAAGGCGAGGCTTGAAGCCTAGTGCCACTGAGATGAGTAAAAAAACATTATACAAATGATACACTGGCTGGTATTTTGCCAAGTTTCATACAGGCAAAGATACATCATTGTATCATTGTCCACGGTGGCATTAGAGCATCCAAAAATGTAAATATACATGGATGCAGGGCACACAAGACCCACATCCAGGGAGTGGTCTGTGTCTTGCTGAGGCAAGATAGAGCTGGAAACTGAGGGAGGGAGGTGAGGCAGTCCCAGGCCTTAAGGTTAAAGCTGAGCAGACAAAGGAAATTAGGAGATTTACATAAAGTGACTCCTCTGTTGGTGGAACAGCAGAGTATATAGTCCATGAAAAATCAGCTTTGCATCAATATGTGGGGACACTTCACAGGAGTAGCTCTGTGAGAATCTTTTCCACACATACAGCACAAACTATATGGCGTTCTGTGTGCACTGTACTACACTGTGTAAACAAGGCAGAGTGTCACACAATCTCTGCAGTGCCATGTGTCTGTTTGCTTGAGAACCTCTTCTTGAAGGGAGGCGAACTCGTCTAAGTAGTGTCAGATTTGTGTTTTGGACAAGGGAGGCTGTTTGCAGTGGCCCTGGAAAAAGGGTCACCAAAGGTGACGCTGCGACAAAATAGCTTGGTAAATACAAGCATGATTGGCCGGGAGAACCACGCACCTCCTCCTCTGAAAGCACTGAGTGAAACACCAAACGCGAGCCGAGTGCCGAGGTTATTTCCCCCAAGGCTGGAGCCAACACTTTTATTCCCATTTCCCCTTGCCCCCCCCCCACCTCTCATTCATCCCGTTCCAAATGAGACTTCTCATCTGCTCACACCTCTTTTGCACGATGAGAGACTTTGTCTCCCTGCAGAGTTTTAAACACAGTTCCCATTTTCACCTCAACCCCCTGCCATGATGGAGTCGTGGATTGTTACACTGTCTGAACAGACAGCGTGTCTGGTAGAATAATCTAAGGTGGGCAGTCCTAAGAGGTCATACTCTCAAATAAATATCAGTATCTTCTAAAGTGTTCAAAGTTGAACTAAAGGAGAACAGTGTCTCCATTAAAACAGAGCTGTGACTGCGACACGCAAATTATCTGGAATTTGAAAAACAGCTTGGATCTGAGAATTTTGAGTAAATGCAACAGAAAAACAGCGTAAAAAAAACTGAGGAAATAACATGTGACACGTTCCTGGAACTATACTTTTGAAGTAAATGAGACAGTCAACAGTGTGTGTGTGTGTGTGTGTGTGTGTGTGTGTGTGTGTGTGTGTGTGTGTGTGCGTGTGCTGCCTTTATTTTTGAGCTGTGGAGTAGAGGAGTTTCTAGGTCATGCTAGTGAGCCCATTAGCACTTGGAAGCTCCAAGCTTTTTTTTTTTTTTTTTTTTGCTTTTTTTTTCCTTCACAACACAGCTTGTGTTTGCACAGGAAATCTTCCTGTGGCTATGTAGTCTCATTTCAATAAGTCAAGTAATATTTAAAGATACATCTCTGCTGCAGCTCATCAACTAGCAGTGCACTGCTTCAGGAGCCTCATTTACTGCTGTTCCTGCTCTCAAAGATTTACTTTTGAAACGTAAAGATAAACAGAATAAATAATATGCCTTTGAAAAGCAAGATGAGTGTGAAAATGGAGAGGGATGTTTAGTTATTTTTTTCCTCCAGACCAAGCCGCAGAGTATGCTAGCAGAATAATACATTTATCAACTCTTCCATGGAGCTCATATTTCAGTTTAGTTGGCTTTGCTCCTTTAAAAAAAGGCATTCATGTATGGCACAACCACTGCCATGGATTAATAATGTATCTGTGCATTTGTATCTGTTCTACAGATGTGCATCAAGCAGAATCATAGATCAAACACTGTGTTGATGTAAATTATAGATAATGAAGTAATCAAATGACATGCTGATGTATTGTACAGCGATTGCTGATGAGTTAGCTCTATGGTGCAGCAGAACTAGAAATAAAGCACAAATTCACGCCAATATTGTTCAGTTTTCAAACCTTTCCACTGAATTAATCATTGTGACTGGTTTTCATAGTTGGTACGTAATGACTGATTCAATATTGGGAATGGATCAATCACACAGTCTTACTTTTGAGATAGCTGTAAGCTTCTACACAACACTGAAAAGCCTCCACGCTCATACAAAAGGTTCAACTTCGCTGCACTCAGACCAGCTGAGGAAAAGGCTCTGACTGCGTCCTCACCTGGCGATACTCCAGTCAGGCTCGATCTTGAGGATGGTGGGATCGTCTGTGTAGTTGAACTTGACCTCTGGGTTCCTCAGCTCAGCAGAGTTGATGTCCACCATGACTGGGGTGGGGCCTGAGGCTTGTCCTGCTGGGGTCACACACACTATCTCCTTGTTGCTCCGCCTGGAAGAGCAGATGACGGGAGGACAAAGAGAGATGTTACATACAAAGGTCGCTGATGGCTTCTCTTAAAGTGGACTGTGAGCCCCAAGGACCTAGAGTATACTGTGAGGTCTTGAGAGGGATTTGGAGTATTTGGGAGCTGACTCTCTGACAGGCTATGAGATAGACACACAGAATAAAAAGTGAAGTGTGTGCACAGGAGAAAAAAATCTTACTTCATCCTTTAAATAACTCATAAATTATTTATCAGATGCGACAAAAAGAGCAGGCACACACACACATAATAGTGACACAGTCGCCCATCCACAAGGCCAACATCTTTCAGTGTGTCCAGCCGTGGTTTCATCAGCCCGAATCACAGAGTGCTGCAGTTCAAAGCTCTCTCTCTCTTTCTGTCTTTCTCTCTGTGTCTGCGTCTCCTTCCCTCCTGCGCTCTCTCTGGCTGACAGATCTGAAGTGGCAGATCAGGCTGGTCGTCTCTCTGTGTGATGTAACTCCCTCCCTCGCAGACAGGCAGCCAGCTGTGACCTGCTGGGAAACTTTGTGCTGCTGCCAGAAACTTTGTGCTCCACTCCAGTGGCTCATTCCACCGTCCCCTCCCTGTGTGTGTGTGCGTGTGTGTGCGTGTGTGTGTGTGTGTGTGTGTGTGCATACGCGTGTGTGGGGCTGCTGGCCGAGCGGCGGGAGGATGGCAGGCTGTGAGATGCTGTGTGTGCTGACGTACAGTTTGCGTAATCAGTGTGTTGAGCAGGTGTGCTTGCACAGAGCAGAGGTCTGTGAATTTGTATATAAATGCAGAGCACGGGTAGAAGATTAACATTGTTTAAGAATGTGTTTCATGGCACTTGTCGTCTGCTAACATCCTACAGTGTGTGAACGTGTGCGTGTGCATTTTGTGCAGGCACGGTGGCAGGTGGAACAGTGTGAAATTTTGAACATGAGTAGAACAAGCTGATCCGCACACAAATCCTCCCCCGTTATCTGCTGTGAAAGTGAAATCCACGGAGACGGAAGATGATGGAGAAGATGAAAGCGGGAAAACCTATTTTGGCGGCTCGATCCCAGTGACGTGGTGGCATTGGAGTGGGAGACTGAGCAAAGAAACGGCCACAGAGAAGCAAAACCGTAGCAAAAGCGGACACATTGCAGCTGTCTCCCATGACAGGGCTGAGAGGGGGAAAAATCAAGGACTGTATATATATTATATATATATAATATTCCACATTCCACTAGTGCTGTGTTTCCATGGCTACCATTTTCACAACACCGTCACCTTCTCGGGTGCCCGTGGTGCCGTGTATGTATTCCTGAGAAGGCTGTGGCCACACAAAAGAAAGCCAAGAGGGGATACAGAAAGAAAGAAAAGAGAAGGAAAGAAAAGGGTTTGCAGAGGGAGATAAGAGGATGAGTGACTTGGGGTAAATAGGCTTTGATTAAAGCAGAGGGCCCACTGAATACAAAGTCACATTAAAGAGATGGACTCAACCAGTTCATTACTTTGGCCATAAAGGTTATTGCTGCTCAGTGAATGAAAGGCCAAGACTATTATGTTCACCTTTCTCGGGATGTGCTACAGAGCTTTAAATTGGCCTTTACTTTTTCTTTTGATATGATATTAAAAGAACTTGATAGGTCCAAGCTCATTAGTTTAACCTGTCACTTGTTGCCTGAGAGAAAGAAGCCGCTATAATAAAAACACCAGTGTTACAGAGAATTTGCTCTCAAAAGAGAAACAAGAATATCTCCGAGCAGAAAACCGTATAAGGCGAGTGTAAACATTTGCCTGGAAATTCCTTTCAGTACATAGGTGCTTGTTTTAGTTCACTGACAATCTTTTCTGTGAGTCTGCTTTTGTCTGCCATCTGCCTGACACCATACATGAGTGGATTTAGTCCAGAGCTCAGTTTGCTGTCACTTTGCCAGGAAGGGACTCAAAGAAACAATAGAGTTCTTGGCTGGAGGAATTAGAGACATATCAAATTGGATCTTTGTCTCCTCTTCTTGAAATCCTGGCACAATCTCTGGCAGAGTGACAGCGGAAGATAACGGTGGCAGATTATTCTCAAAACTGAAAAAAGGAACAAAAAAATTATGTATTTCATACATGAGCTCAAAGCAGGAAAAATGTGAGTTACCAATTACCAGCAACACCCTATCATTCCTTCCAAATTATAGTCATATCTCTGACAAAACGTGGGCCATGCACTTAAGTCATTCACAGCACAACTGAACAATGGTATCAGCTTCCCCCGAGAAAGGCTGCACTGTCATTCTCACAATTGCTGTGAATTACAGTACTGCAGGTCAGCCTCTTCCTGGCTGCATTTTTCAGACCTGGGAAAGAAAAGGGGATTTTTTTTATATATAAAACAGGAGTTATCTACAATGATTTACCACTGGAGAAGAGGGAAAGATGGGCAGACGGCAGAAGTAAAACATGGGAGGGGATGGATGGGGGGAGGGGACGATGCACTTTGACTTGGAGCATAAGCCAAAAAGTTCAGCCCAGTATAACTATCACATCAACATCAGTGCAAACTTTTAATTGTGGGAAAAAATGTGTGTACAAATACCCACAATTTTAGAGCTAATTTCATTTTAAATCACAGGGACTGTTATGAGCTATGAGCTAACAAAACTAACTGCAGACGTTTCAGGTTATGTGGATTCACTCGCCTCTCGAAGCGGCAGGGGTGAAGTCCTATCTTCACCGATACAGCGCTGCCTGCATTGAGATGGCTGCCTTCAATGGTGATCCTTGTTCCTCCAGACAGCGGCCCAGTGGATGGCTGGACACGGGTGAAGTACGGAGACTAAGGGGGGGACATGGGCAGAGGACAGGCCAATCAATCACGGCTGCTGGGCTTCACCGCAGAACACAGCATTAAAAACATATAAAAAGCTTTGTGCTCTTACGGCACACAAACACTTACCACAAAGGTGAAGGCCTTGGTGGAGACTGCTTTGTAGTCCTGGTGAATGCAGTCCCTAACACACACCTCCACCTGAGCCTCCTGCACCCTGTAACCTGTGGCGTCATTCAGCCGACACACAATCCTGAAAGAGGGCAAAGAAAGAGGCGGAGCGGTGTGTTCCATTACCACTGCCACAAAAACAGATTTGTTTCTTGGCCCAACAAGGACCAAGTGAAGCAAAGACAGACGGGGAAACAGCACAGAACAGATGCAACATTTTTCCTCGGCTCCAAGTCAGAAAGAGACCCAACGAGTTTGGAATGAACGCTTTCTGAAGCCTTATTCACAAAAATGACAAAAAGCAGAGCAAACGTTCTGTCAGTGGAAATCTACAGTAGAAGGACGGGGTGGAGTTTTGTGTGTGTGTGTGTGTGTGTGTGTGTGTATGTGTGTGTGTGTGTGTGCGTGTGTGTTTGCATTAGTGCATACTGTAGAACCATAAGCCTCGCACTTGGCCTTGGGTGCTGGCTGGCCAAATGAAAATCCACTGGAGAAATGATTGAGTGAGGGGAGGAGTGGCAGCGTAGCCCACGGGGAGAACAAGCACACACACGCACGCACGCACGCACGCACGCACGCACGCACGCACGCACACACACACACACACACGTACTTCATGTTTCACACAGTGAAGACACACTTGACTGTTAATTAGCCACAGCGAACGAATGAGACAGAGAGAAAGGGCGAGAGCGGAGAGGAGAGAGGCAGGCAGAGAACGGAGAGGCGAGGAAGAGAGAGAGGGTTAAAGCGAGAGAGGCTGATTAATTGAACGAGCTCATATCCTACACATCTCCCTCAGCTTCCCTTCCTCCCCGAGATGAGTTATTAACTCTCCTGCTTCCATCCTCCCCGCAGGTGGCCATGGCAACTGCGGTGCTGCGGCGACAATGAATTTCACATTCCGACGCTGCGTGTTTCCATTGTTTTTATTTCCCCTTTCATTGATTCCCAGGTCTAATGCTATGACAGCGGCCGCGATTAAAATGCTGGACGGCGCTCAGTCAGGAGCTGCAGCTTGACTCGCATCATTACTGTGCAGATGACAGGTGGCTACATCGAGCTGTTATTACGCGGTTAGAAAGACAGAAAGTTCATTCATGGCACATTTGTAAAGACGACAGCATTATAAATTATACATCCCTAAATCAAATTACTGAAGTGGAGTGTGAGGGTGAAAAATTAAACACATGCCAAATTGTCATATGGAAACTACTAATAAGGCAATAAAAAAAGGATCCCAGGTTCTGTTTTTCCTCACTACTGGCAATAATTTACTTTTCTCATTGTGGAATCAAATCCATCTGGTAAATATTTGATGGCTGAGGTGAACGACGAGCCTGCTAATGCTGAAAGAACCACAAGTGCTGCATTTTCTTGCAGTTCAATTTCACTCCAATCACAATAACAGCGAGTAAACGAACAGGGTGGGAAGCAAAGTGCTGGCGAGAGGAACAGAAAGCCTGAACGAGAACAATGTGTCTACATTTTGCCCAACAGTTAGCGCACCACCTTCTCTCCCCCTCTCTCCACCAGATGACCTTTGACCTGCACTGTCAGTCCCGTAACCCCGTCCCGTCTCCTGCGCTACAGCTCTGATGGGGTCACGGGAATGACGAGAGCAACCGGGCCACTAATGGCGCCGTATGGCTAACATCACTTTTAATTAGCATGACAGCCTCACTGCCAGCCGAGCCCATCTCCTTCTCCTCCTCCTTCTCCTCTTCCTGCGGGTGCTATGGCAACAGGCCAAAGCAGTGTTACGGGGTTAAAGTCAACATCTTGGTGGTTTTTTTTACGCAGTAAACTCATGGTTAAGAAAAAGTTACGACGCAGAGCCACGTGCCATTTCTCTACAGTGACAGTCAAATGTAAAAATGGTATGTTCTCTGTGAATACAACAATACATGAGGTTGTAAATTAGAAATCAAGCCTGACGTGTCGCTGCTGTGTTTTCTAAACCCATTTTGGGGACGCCTGTCATCGCTGGCGAGAGCTGCACAACTCTCTGTTGTTCTGACTGTCAAACCATCAAAGTCACATTTCTTAGTTTCCCTCTTTGTGAGGGGGCAGAGAGAAAACTAAATCTGCTGGGACTGTGCTGCAAAACTCAACAAATGGAGCATTTGTGTACAAATGACAGCTACATAGTTGGAAACAAAATATTGAGGACACCTTCAGCTCTGACAAGCGTCCCCAATTTCTCCTCTTCCTCAATTGTATCTTCTCTGCTTATGGACGAAGTCAACATGAGAGTGTGACTCATGGAGTGGTTTCACTGAAGGCCCCTGATCATTCTGGATAGCGTGAGTGAAATCTAATTGATGACTCCTATGATATTACTTACACGAGCACTGAAGACAATGAGTGAAACGAGGCGATCTGTTTGCAGTTACGACACAGAGTTCAGTCATGTCCAACAGACAAAACCCAGAACTCGGAGCTATGACTGTTTGCGGCTGTTGCACAAGTAATGCTTTTTTAGGACTCCACTATAATATGATATGCTAGTTCCACCCGTGGCTCCTGCCGGGATTCAAGATTTCCCAGAAAGGAGAAAGCATGATTTAATCAAGAGGGAGCGTTCACAAGACAAGCTTCCATCTGTGGAAGACTTTTTAGAAGATATATATACAAACCGCTTTATATGTCATTATATTTCTCTCACTGATTCAGCTTTTATTCTGATGATTAGTGGAATAAAATAAAAGACTAGCAGAACGTGAGCCTGCTTGGTTTTGATTGAAAGATGAAAACTAGTGTTAAACCATTGGAGGGTTAGCTAAAACAGAAGTCTGTGAGACCGTGGCAACGTTGTGCTTAACACTCAGTGTCATGTCAATCAATCAATTGGGCAAAGACAAGCATGAAGAGTGTCAGAGTGAGGTGTGGGACAGTGTCAACGTACTGCTCAGCGCTGATATATTGGTCCTCCTGAGGGTTGCAGGTCACCTTGCCGATGCGGACTCCATTCTGGATGTCTTTGAACTGCAGACCCAGGTTCTCACCCGTGATGGTCAGCATGGTTCCTCCCTGCCTGGGCCCCGTCTCTGGATACAACTGGTTGGAAGAACAAATTAGAGGCAACATACGTTAGCCAGAATGCAACAATCGATTTCACCCAAAAGCAGTACATCATAGGACACATTGTATGTCAGCATGAATGACAGTTTGCTTAAGTCATTATTGTCATGTCCCATTCTGAATGGATCAGATAGTTGCTACCTCATTAAGTGCGATGAAAAATGACCACAGATCCATTAACTCCACCTCAATTCAGTCAAACATCCACAACCTGCCAACTCGCACACTTAACCTGGACCCACCCATCAAGCCCTCGCTTACATCTCTCATTTAACCTTGCGACGATTAATCTACTGAACACAATTACTCCGCACAGCGACCTCTGCTCCTTTTCCTTCCCCTAGAGGTCTGCAAAAGGTGTGCGGAGGTGCTAATGGCTACCCAAGGCTAGCCAAGTCGCTAATCACGGTCCCATTCATCCAGCCCGCGACGCAGACAATGGCCCCATTGGTAATCAGTCATTGCTGTATAATTAGGGCTAAAGCTAATTGGATTAGAACCTGGCGGGGGGGTCATTTGTCGCAGCGGGGTGGGAGGAGGGTGAATGTAGTGAGACGCTGGTGGGTGGGTGTCATGGAGTACGCGTGTGGGTAAGGTCACACTTTGACCTGGCTCACCATGAAAAAAGGATAAAATGAAGGTTCAGTGATTAAGCTCCCATTTTTGCCCTCAGGCAGACATTTCCCCCAGAAGTACACTGCATAAACATATACATCCACACATAATTGTTTGTTTTGTGTAGATTATACAGTAAGAGTTAATCGATAACAGTCACACAGACATGGACAAGCACACAACACTGCACACATATGTGGAGAGCGGGGGTCTGCATCTGTATGTGTGTCTCTGAGTGAGTACAGTACATAGGTATTTGGACACCGGTGGTGAACTAATTACCTTATTTTATTGTTATTCTAGTATTTTTTTAAACAATTTTATTTGATTTTTGTTGGCCTGTTCTAAAGTTAAAACACCTCTGGTCACACCAGAAAGTCAAAAAACTTTTTTTTGTGGGCTCTGGTAAAATAGGTGGTGCTACAACAGTAAACCCTCCAAAAATCATTGCAAACAATGTGGCAGAGCTACGTAAGTTATTCCATTTTGGACTCTCTGGGTCTCTTTGTTCCATCAAAGATGAGCATTGTTTGTTTGTCACCGAAGCAAACTGTTTTAAGAGAGGCAAGAACGCCCTATGAGTGAGGAACAGGTACCAACAGGGGTGACGAGTGCAATTAAGTGCACTTCCCAACATATCAAACGATTCCTTTAAGCATCTATGTCTCACTTGTAACTTAAATCCACTCTCTTTACCTGCTCTCTACAACTTTATTTCCCCACCTGGCTCCTGACAATGATCCCCACTCTAACATCATTATAGAAAGGAGGCAGGCCAGTAAAAGCCACAGGTGTTCAGGACACCACTAACAGACCACACAATGGGAACAAAGCCTGGTGTCATGCAGGCCAGAACTGAAATGCCAGTGATATAATTAAGGAGTGTTTTCCATCTTACACCAGCTAGGCTTCTGATGAACATCCCTCCTCCTTCCCTCGCCCTTTTCCTCCTCCTCTCCGGACTTGTGTCTTTTTAATTCGCCCTCTGTCTCTCTCTCAATGTGCCTGAATGCATATATTTTGAGCTGGAGACAAAAGATTGAGTAGCACACAGTAGTGCACCAGTCAGAATCTTCAGATATGGTAATCAAATCTCTCTTCTCTCTATAAGCACTGGCTTATCAAAACACAAACACACACACACACTCTCATACACAAGTTCTTACATCCACAACGAAACAACGCAAACAAAGAGCCCTTTTTGATAAAAGCCACCAGCCTAAACACTCGCTCTATTCTCCTCTCGCCGTCGCAGCGCTCTACATCCATTCAAACTCCCTTTTTTTTCTCTTCGTCTCCGGCTTGTCCCGTTGTGTCGCAGGCTTTGTGTGAGGCCTATTGTGGCCGGCTGAGCGGCAGTGCACAGATAGCATCTGCTAGTTATAGGAAGAGGAGGAGGAGGAAGAAGGGGGAAACAGAGGACAGAGAGAGATGATATGAACATGGCGTAACGTTTATCTACAATATGAAAACCTCTCGAAAAAACAAAAAGTCACAAACACACTGATGGAGTGAGTGAGAGATGAATGGGATAAAACGAGTCTTTGCCACTAAATGTTTACATGTGACTCAGTGAGTGACGATGTCAATCATATTAGTGGACATCCAGTTGTAATATTACCTTTATGAATGAGATTTAGTCAGCACTGCTTGTTTTATTGTTTCTCTCAATGCTCTCACAGTGAGACCTATGGCTTGGCAGTGAGGAAACCATGAGGCCAGGTCGATACTGGCCAATGAAGAGACAGCGATCTTCCAGAAGGAGCAAGGAAGAGGGGAAGAGGACACCAGGACAGGATAGATGGAGGATGATGGAGAAGGAAGGGGAGGAAGGAAAGCGAGAAGGATCCTTGGGTTTGATAAAGGAAAGAAAATCAAGAATGGGAATGAGGGACAGAGAGAGTGACAAGAGGACACATGATGGAAGGGAAAAGAGGAATGTGACAAGAAAAAGAGAGGTAGAGTGAGATAAAGAAGTCTGGCAAAGGCCAACATTGTAGCTTAACAATACATGAGCGGAAAATCATTGGCCTTTCGCAACGGAACAAAGACACATGCGCTGACACTACTCCACGCAAAATCAGATACTCCTCATAACAAACTAACACAATGAACACTCTCACATACAAAAGATCACAGAGAAGGAAAAAAACACTGAGTGCAGAAGTGTGCCACGTGCTTAAACACTAAAAATGCACACCCCCACACACAGACACACACACACACAGACTCACACACGCACGCACGCACGCACGCGCACACACACACACACACACACACACACACACACACACACACACACACACACACACACACACACACACACACACACACACACACACACACACACACACACACACACTGTCATGGCCTGTGTTGTTTTAATTGGTTTCTAAGGGCTAGCTGTAATGCTCTTCCTGTCCCCTAGGAGAAGGCAGGCAGGAGATGATGGATGATGGAGGGCCATGCGGCGTCCAAGGCCAGTACTAGGACACCGCTGCACTACACTGGGAGACAGCGCCAGACAGTGTGCGTTTGCATGTGTGTCACTGTCTGTGTGGCTGTGAATGTCATTTTCAGGATACCATACAAGCCGCACACTGGAAGCTGGAGCTTATTCTATCACTGATTCTAAACATTTTACATCCGAGTGTATGCTTCTCGGCGTGTGTCTGTGTGTTTGTGATTGAGAGCCTGTGTGTTCTTTGCTTGTGCGAGTGTGTTCGTGGATACTTTCACTCACACAAACGGTGTTTGCTTATTGTGAGAGGAGAACTACTTAATCTTAGTGCACACTGTCAGTGCAGAGGAAAAATGCAGCACTTTAACAGCATAACTCTTACAATGTTTAAAAGCAATTATTTAGAGCCGAACACATCAATTGCTCTGTTTGGAGAACAGCGGTTAGGTGCCAGAGCCATTAGTGGAACGGCACCCAAATGCACACTACTGAACAATGTCAAATGGGCAATAGCACGCTCGGAAATGACACCAAATAGGTTTGACGCTTGCTGCTCTGAAAGCTCTGTATACATGTATAATATGTGTCTGTATGTTGTGTGCCTGCGTGTGTGTGGCGTTTCCTTCCCAGTGGAACACATATTCTCTGGTCCAAATGAAATTAGCAGCTAATCCAAGAGCTAATGGCCACGAAGCAGCTAGCATGCTGCAAACATGAATAAAGCTGCCTGAACAGGGAAAGAGGGATTTGACCAAATAGATGGTAAAAAGTGGAGTAATATTCAATTTGTGATATGATTTGTGATGCTCTTTGGGAAAACTTATGGATGAAATGGCAAAAGAAAAGGGGAGTCTTGGGCGTCTGCCGATGTTCTTTTGGCATTAAATGTCACACTGGAAATGTCAAAGGTGGAGAGGAGAGGTGAGGCTGGCAGCGCGGCTCGCTGATAACGCTTCCTCCAGCGTGTCTCTCTGTCTTCTTCTATTCTCTTTTGTCTCTTCTTCGTTCTCAAACCTGCAGTAGGTTTCTCCTCCTGCTGATTTTGAAGCTCTTCTACGCCTGCTTTTTGACTGCCACCAACATCTTGCCCTGAGGCCAGGATTTACCCCTCAATATGCATGCAAGAGCACATGCTAGCATGCACACACACACACACACACACACACACACACACACACACACACACACACACACACACACACACACACACTCCACAACCCATCTCTCTCTCCAACCAAATTGCCTCTGTACGCTTGTTTCAAAGAGATAACTGAAGCGAGCAAGAAGAGAGAGAGGATTTATCTATGTGCCAGTGCCCCAATTATCCAAAATCTCCATTACGCATTCAGAGAGACGAACCCTTGTCACACAGGAAACGCACTGAGGGCTCCGGCCATAAAAGTCTGCATCGGTGAAATGGGCACGCACTATAAACCATCCATATATTTCACACTCATTTAAACAGAGAGGAACAGCACTCGTTTTGACTGAGATGATGCTTTGTCTTCTTTGGAGTGAAAAAAAGTGTTAAAAACTTGACAAGGAATGTCAGGGGGAAGAAAAGGACAAACAAGAGCGAGTGAAAGTGTCGAACGTCAAGACACGCATGGCTTTCAAAGTGTGTGCTCTGTGTGTGTTTGTGTGAGCGTGCATGTGTGCGCCAGTCCCAGTGGTGAGCTGTAGGGACGGCGACCCAGGTCACAGTCAGACGAGGACCACCGCCACGGTTACCAGTGGCAACAGATGGGTACGCCACGGTGTTTAGACGCCTTAGCTCACCCAGCCTGTCAGATGCACACACAGACGCACACACAGACACACACACAAAGACAACACACAAAGACAGACACAGACGCACATTTCTGCGCCCATGGTGGGACACAATTAGCACACTACCACATTCTCTGTTTCTTTGTCTCCCTCCTCTCCCCTCCTCCTCTAATCACCCTCTCCACCTCCTCAGGTGTGTGTGTGTGTGTGTGTGTGTGTGTGTGTGTGTGTGTGTGTGTGTGTGTGTGTGTGTGTGTGTGTGTGTGTGTGCAGCCATCATCTCTAATCACGTCAGTGTGTTCAGTCTTGGTGTGTGTGAACTGCCTCCTCCTGGCCAGCCCATCTGTGTTGTGGTTGCAGTCATGGTGATGGCTTCTGAGTTGTCCCCCCTCCCTGCCGCCTCCCCTTCTATGACACCCTCTTTCACTCGCTGAGGCAAACAATGACACAGCACAGGTAGACATTTCTCTTCTTTTTGAAAACTTAGTTTTACTAATGAGCTGACTTTGGCGATGCTCTGATTTGTGTGAAAGGCGAGTCGTGAACAGGAGCCCTGTTCCAAAGGGCATATTGTCACTTGAAGCCCCCTTCCTTCTGACCCCTACACTGACAAGAACCTGACTTGTTTGTTGTGCAGGAGGTTGAGTTGCTGGGCAATACACACCAAACAGCAGCTGAAGTGTCTGCTTTAACTTTAGCGGTAGTAAGAGAAGAGCTTTGTTTTTAACTGCTCCACGCAATGTTGATTTTAGAGTGGGCGGTTCCCTGGCTTCACAGACCTTGGGGTGTTCATGTGTGCAGTGACAGCGTCAGTTACCATTTTTGGCACAAAAAAAGGATTCATTTAATGAGGCTTTACTTTTACTTATGAAGTGAGCTGAAAAATATATTGTTTATATATAAAGTTCTGCTCATTTATTTTGTGTTTTTGTTGCATGCTGTAAATCCTGGATAAAAATGGTAAAATAGCTTTGGAAAGTTCAACGTGTTTATTATACAGTAACTGCAGGAGGGTGGATGATGTTGCATGTCAAGCACTTAACGCTTTGAATCCAGCTCCAAGAGGTGGGTGTATGTACTCGCAGGTGCACATGTGCAGTTAGGAACGTGTTCCCTCGCTGAGCTTCAGGAACATACTGAGCTGATATATGCTGGTATTTGTGAGAACGTGTCGTTATGGTCACGGCTTACCTTGGTGATCTTGGGATGCGCACAGCGGCTGTTTCCTGTAGTGGCGTGCATCCAAGTGCTCTCTGCAGGGGTACACTCCTGCCTCAAGGAGCACTTCTTCTCCTGCACGCACCAGCCACACTCAAACCTGGGGTTTGCCTTCAGACACATCCCACAGCTGCCCCTCAACGCGTAGCACTTATACAGGTGGGCTGGAGGAACAAAGAAGAAGAAGAAAGGGACAGAAAACAAAGTAATAAGAAAGGATTATTGGGGGGGTGAGACTAGGGAGGAAATACAGCTACCATCAATATAGTTTGTGTTGAATTATTGCTGTACAAGTTAACTATGTAGAAAAACATCCTGAAGGGTAGAACGGTCTAAACATCAACCCAATGCCTCCTTTTTAAGTTTCTCAATTTCCACACAAAGAATCCAAAACTTCTTCAATGTCACTGAAACAAAGTTGAGTTAAGGCACTATTTCCCACAAGGCCTCAGGAAATGTACAGTGAAATCTTCTCTCTCTCTCTCTCTCTCTCTCTCTCTGCTATTCCATCCCCAAATCCCATTGGTCATGGAGCAGCTTTAAAGCAACCCTGTACCAATTACTGTCTGCTAAACGACTCTTCTCTAATTACATTAACATATCAGTATTTAAGACAAGTGAGCATCGCTCACTCTCCACCAGATGATTATCATGACTGAGAAATAGGGAGGGGGCTGCAGTGATGAGAGATAGACAGAGGGAGACATCTTTGGGCTGTAGGTCGCCTCCGGTTGCACTTTAGGAGATTTAGACTGAAGATAACACACAATGCATAGACACTGATGCAAGCTGCTGATATTGTAGGCTGTCAATGCTGCTGCATGTAACAGATGCCATTTAGAAACACTTTGTCCTTGGGAGAACCATTGACTGCCAAAGCATTTTATGTTGCCTCCATGAATATAAACACCCTATTACTGTGGATTACAGCGGGGTCCCTATGCTCAGACACATATGCCTGGTGTGTGTTACAAACGCATCCATATAACACATCACTTTATGTGAAATTCGAGACTTGAGCAGCTTGCATGGTACGTTTAGACGACAGGGAGTGACGTCAATAAATGGAACAAAGTGACTCTGCGGTGTTACCTTACATTACTGACAAAATGGCAACGATCACTGCTTCACAGACTTTAGAGATGTAACAGCTTCTAATCTGAAATACTCCTTCAACATTCTGGCTCCTTGCGGTTTCTTTAAGCATCAAAGTGTAACAAAGAGGAGCAGACAACGCAGCTCCCTCTGCTGCACAAAGCTTCTTGTGCGTGTCATCAACAGGCCATATCGAACACAGTGGTAGGTGGCCGTGATGTTGCCTTACCTCACAGCAGGGGAATTATGTTACAGACCCCCGCTGTGCTGTACAGGCCACAAATAATTATGGAGACAGCACTATAAAGACTGGCCTACCAGTAATTATATCCAACAGACATGATCTCATTGTCTTCTCTCACAGTGGTGCGTTGAGTATGTGCATGTGTCTAGTTTGGCTCCTTGTTTGAAGGGCGAGGCGTGGTTATATATTACTGTATATGCTATAATATTGCTTAAAAAGTGGATATGCATACTACATATCCTGAAGAAAAATACCTGTCAACCTAAGTGTGAGCGCCTGGAGCCTTGCACAATAGGGCTGTAATAATATACCCTTCTGACAAGCTATTTTATGATACAGAATGTGGTGATATGCATTGTGGAGCTGAAAATGGAGTCGCAATATAAAATACATGTTATCACTAGGCTTTATTTTATTATTTTCCACCTAAGTAAGGCCTTCTGCACTGTAAAGATATTAAAAGTATTGTGTATGCTGATGCATCAGCCAAATTTGAACCACTACTGCCCTAACAAATACTTCTTTATAACTACGTTATTTTAGCTATAATATAACTAGAGCTATAATAGTACTAGACTTTGTTTTGTCAACCTTCTGTATCCAAGGTCAATAATACACCTTAAAACTAAGTAACAACCTTTCTCAGTTGAACACTTCTCAGAAACAAAAAAAAATCTATCATTAATCAACTTTTAAATGTGGGGAAATTAACAAAACTGTGAGCTGCTGTATGAACCAACACTGTGTGATGGATGAGTCTTGCCTTGTACTGTCAGTGTGAATCTGATCTTGAAATGTGTTGAGAAGCTCTGCTTTTGCTATTTTTTTTTACACTGCACATATTCTTGAATTCTAAGTCTCTCATCTCTTCGCATAATGACTTTATTGGACAGGAATCGCTGAGGAGAGGCAGGAAAGCCAGAGGGTAGAGAGGGGATGACGCAGGAAAGGGCTGGAACTGAACCTGGGCTGCTGTGGTAAGGCCTTTAGTACATGGTGTACATGGTGCACATGCTGTACCAGATGGGGTAACAGGCACCCAGCAGGATTGAATTTAATGCTCTATTACTGAGAACATTTGCCCAACTAAACCGATCATTACGATTTAAGTTTATAAGTCATCTGCCTGCTCACTTTGGGCTTCAGCCTGTTGCTATAGTGACCTGCTACCACTACTTCTTTGCTGCCTTTGAGCAATGATGATAGACTCTTGTGGGGTAAAACCTGAGCCTTGACAGACATAATTATTAGTTTACATAAACATTAATGAATAGAAATGACCTAATGTACAATCTATGTGCTCTCTAAAACTGGTGTGAGTGCTGACTTTGAAGCATCTGAGCATTCGCGCTCTCCACCTCTCCAATAGACCAATAGAATCTGCTCATGCAGACTGAACAGCTCGAACCAATAAGGGTCGAGAATGTATGACACCGCATGAACTCACCTTTGATGTTGTAGGGGTTGTCGATGACAAACATCCCGTTCCAAACCACAGACAAATCCACGGGCAGGTCGCTGATGTCATTGCCCTCATAGGTATACTGTAATATAAAACAAACAACATCAAGATTAGCATTAGTGCTCATGCATCCCTGCCTAAAACAATATTGCTCTTACACCTGTAACATTATAAGGTAATCTCAGTCTTTTAACAAAATGTTAAATAAGTAAAAGGGGAGAAAAATCTGCCAACACCATGAGCACACTCAGTTCAGCTAGTGGCTGGTGGTAATGTCATACCCTGCAGTGCTCACACAGTTGAAGGGCCATAAAAATGAATGATGAAAGATGGGCTATATTGTGATTTTAACACGCGGCACATCCGCCGCTGCCTGGCAGAGCACAGAGTTGATTAAGAGATTGGAATCCCCATCACTGTATGACTCATTCCATTCCAGTGATGAATGAAAAGTGTAATACATCTCCAACAATGATATTCTCATCTAATTTCATTTTTGCATCCTGAACTAATAAGAGTTGAAATGTAATTGACTCGTCGGCGGCATAATCAGTTTTATGGAATCGCTTTAAATGAGACAACAAGCTTCAAAAGTGGCGGTGTGATGGCGGTGTGTTAACTGAAGAAATATCGGAGAGAAAGCTCCTGTGAGACCCCTCCCAACTTCCGAACAAATAAATTATCAACGACGATTATCACCGGCAAATAAAATGCAGCTTTAGAAGTTACAACGCCTCCTCACTCGCCCCCCTCACATTTACAAAGCAGCCAAACACTGAGGTAAACACACAACCATCTGAAAATACTCATTCATCAAGAAGCCCCCCGACTCCCCAATCTGAGACTCACTTTGCATTATTAACTACTCCATTCATTAATTGTCTTTGATACAACATATAACAGATGCTAGATAGCGAGAGATCGCCTGCTCCCTGACTCCGTAAAGCTGGAGATAGACCGTGTTAACCTAATGCCTCTGTCAGTCAAAGGGCGCCCAGTCACTCTAACTACCACTGGTATGGTCACTATCTTCAACGGCCTCGGGGTGAGAGATTGCAGGACTATTCTCCTCTAGTGAAGTGGTGATAAAATCCAATGTGAAAGCCGCAGGCCTGAGGCTATGGAGCCCTCACAGATTGAATCTAGCTACAACTTCACCACCATGTGATATTACCCACTCCAACGTAGTACTGTGAGATTTATCTTGACATCTGTAATAATAGTGAATTTGAACGTATGGGGGGGGGGGGGGGGGGGGTGCATAGACAAGATAAGAAAATGAGAGGACACAGCAATGTCACAATGTGTGAATGGCTGATTAATTCATTCTTCACTTTATGCGATCGGATGATTTACATTCAGCGGGCCCTGCAGGCAGAGATGCTGATATCTAAACAAAGGGAGATGTCTCTGTGTATCCCAGAAGCACTACTTTGCTCTTGGAGTTTATTTTAAGGGGACAGTGGTTCGAAAATGTGTTTTCAGGAACATTTGGTGCTTTAATTTATTCAGTGGCCATAAACAACTGAAACTAAACTAAATATATATGAGTGCACAGACACATTAATCAATTAGTTGTGCAACAGAAGTATAATTGGAACTATTTTGTTAATGAACATTAAAGTCATTTTTCAAGCTTGAGCTCCCCTGGTTGTGTTCAATGGATACAGTACTTGAATGACTGAAAAATATCTTGGAAGAGCAGCATGGAAAAGACACTTGGACTTTCTGGAATTGCCCCCATCTAATTATCAACGGGAATGGGGCGGACAACCCGAAGGAAAAGATACTTTAGGGGTCCAGGGAAGGATTGAATTGTTGTAAATGAAAATGTAAATATTTGCTTTTCCAAATAAAAAGAAAATACCCCCCCCCCAAAAAAGTAATTTTTCAAGCCAAAAACAGTGAAATATTCTCAAATGGGTATTTTTGCTGCTTCTCACATAAACATGATATTAGTAAACTGAAAATTGGGTTTAGAACTTTTCGTTGGACAAAACACGGCATTTGAATGCAACACCTTGGGCTCTGGCAAGTTGACTAGACTATTTGCACCTCAGGAGAGTTGAACAGGAAGAGGGAAAAGTGTCTGAAAAGTGACAATATCACTGGACAGAGTGCAGAAGAAGTGCAGGAAGGAAAAGGGGAGAAATGTGACAAGTGACGGTGAAAAAGGTGGAAAATGTTTGAAATGGCTGATGGGTTGGAAAGACAGAGGTGGAGTGAGTGGAGCGCGGGCCGCAAAACAATGAAAAGATGGTGAAAAGAAGGATGAGAAAGTGGAAAGGAAAAAGAGGTGGAGAGAGGACGATATGGCAGCGAGGGTGAAGGAGAAATAGCGAGGGCGAGATGGATAGAGAGAGGTGATTGTGTGTTATTCTGTGGACACCATTCATTTACTCATGGAATAAGAGGCTGGGGCTGGCCTCTAAGCGCCTGAGCTGGTGGGGGCTAAAGTGAAATTGGCATTTTCAATTTGTTCCCTGACATGTCTGCCTTGGTCTTTTCACACATTCCTCTGCCTCACCCGTTCTCGCAATCCTCCTTTCTACCCCCTCCCTCTACCTCTTTACAAACCTCCTCCCCCATCACTCTAAGTCTGGCTTTCTCTCCCCTACCTCCATCCCTGAGAACGCCCACAGTCAAACAAGGAAATATGGAGCAGATTCCTTTATTGCATCTACCAAACATGTCAAGAGAAACACGTGTGCGCACTGTACTATAAATACGCATTCTGCACACGGGACAGTTTCCAAGAGACGGATGCCAGCGAATGCATCAAAGACTGATTGCATAGTCTATACAGGAAATAAAACATGATAAATACAAACACATGAAAACACAGGAAGATAAGGCGCTCACACAATAACACCTTCTGAATGTCAGCTATTATTACTCTCCACTAAAATCCAAGTGTATGAACTTCTTCAATCCTTCCCTCCCTCCTTCCCTCTCCCCCAGGAGACCACCCAGTCTGCATGGGAACAAGAGCAACTCTTCGCCGAGTAGAGATGGAGAGAACATATGAGTGTCTATGAGTGTGTGTGTGCACGCAAGAAAACGAGAGAGAGGAAAGGGAGATGCAAAGGGACACTGCACTGAAAACATGTGGATGAAGAGAGAGAGAGAAGGAGAGAAAGTGAGGGGAGAAAAACGGATGAGATGAAACAGAGAGTGAAAGAAGAAAGCAGGATACAGATGGTAAAAGAGTGAGAGAAAGAGAGTGATGGGATGTTATATAGCTAAGGGCAGCCTCATATTTGGCAATTGTTAAAGCCAACAAAGACGTTTAGCAACTATTCTCTTGACAATCAGGCTCGCTCTGCCACTGGAACACTTGAACACTCGAGAACAGGTCGGCCTCACACATTCATACACTTGTCAGCAACACCAACAATAAAGCTCCAAAGGTTCGATGTGTCACTTTTAGGAAATCCTTGTTATTAATGACACTGATGGCCATTCAGTCAACTGCACTCAGCATCCTTGCTCACACTTCATAGGTGCAAGCGGGCGTCATCCTGCGGGTGACAGAGTGGCACACTGTTCTCCACCGACTGTGAGAAAACAAGTTACAATCACATTTACAATAATGTTACCATCCGTAATGTTGCTGTATTCTATTCTCGCCATTGGCGCCATGATTATAGCTAACTTTCTGTTTACAAATCACGCCGCAATGCACCCAAAGCCAGACCCACGCTGAGCAGCCAAGCCACAGCCAGCTGGCCAACCTCAGCTTAGCTTAGGTTACATTTTTCTGTACCAGCCGTGCATTGCTCATCTCTCTTGGCTAGTAGAAAGCAATCATTAGTTATACACCTTTGCCTTGTACTTCTACATCATTCATTGTTGGCTAAAATCAACACTGTTTGTAATAATACATGTTAGTATCATTGGGTGTTTCTCCACAGACCAATCCTGTTTCAAACCTCCCATTTTCAGCTTCCAGTACTGGATGGATGTCAGCACAGTGAAGCCATCATTTCAGAGACATGTAAGAACAGAATCTTAAGCACAATTTTCTTCATGTAATTCACTGCCAAATATCTAAATATATATACAGCTTATATATTTGGGAGATTGTGTCCGTTTCTCTATTTTGGTGTCATTAACTATGTCTCTTCTTGCTGCTGCTACATACTCACAGCACTGAAGACGGGCTACTGTGAAGGACACAGGGTCAAGCCTCCTTCCACTTCCATTCCCCGCTTCTCTGCTGACTGACCAATCAGAGCATGGCCTGATCCCTCTCTGAATCACCTGAGTGGGCCAATTCCGCTGATAGAGAAATACTGTAGATGATAGATGTATGCGGACCTCTTAACCCTGCTATACCCGCTGACAAGCCTTCTCCCAAAAAACCTGTACCATACACACACATACACACGCACACATACGCACACGAACACACTAGAGGTGTGGAGGTGATACTGCTGACAGATAAAACAATAACACTGCCTCAAACATCCTCATAGGGAGGTGTGTGTTCAGGGAGGGGATACTGGGATCTGCTTGTGCACGTACCTTCCCTCAACAACAAACATGAATATTTAGTTAGGGAGAAGTGTGTATGTGCGTGTATGTGTGTTTAATGGGCAGTAGAGGGTGGAGGCGGCATAGGAAAGGTTAGGTTATGATCCAAAGCTCATCTCCTCTCATTGCACCAAAGGCTTATTAAACTTTCATACTGAACCAGCATTGGTGCACAATACACAGTTCAGGGAATACACACATGCACTTTGCACATGGTTTATTCACTGCACAGCAGATTCCAATATGTAAAATGCAAACATTAAGCAGGGTGTTCTCAAAGGGCCACGATTTGCATGTGCAAAGGGGAAAGAGATGTATATAAAGGGAAAAATCTCTATATAGACAGAGGTTATATGTATAGGTTTATAGAGGATGTGGGACAATGATTTAGCCCCAAAACCTGAAACAGTTCAGAATATGTGTGTGATGGACCGACCCCCCAAAAATTAAAGATGAGTGGAAAGCAAAAAATGGGGTTGACAGTTACACTATATACATACTGTAGAAAATAGTGATACCAAATAAATCATGAAAAAAGTGTGAAAAAGGTAAAAAATCTGATGGATGGAGAGAAGGGGGGGGGGGGGCAGACCTTTCCCCACAAGATTCTATTGGCAGAAAAGTGCCGATGCAAACACTACAGCTGGACCTCTGTCGCCGAAAACTGGAGGAGGGGAGGCAAGGATAGATGATGGAGAAGGAGGGGTGAAGGAAGGCAGGTATGAAGTAACATCGGGTGCCTTCTGTGAGGGTCACAGCCTGATAATTAGTCATTTTGAAGGTGTGCGCAAGCTGGATGGCTAAAAATATCAAAGTAGCCCAGGGCAAGCCCATACATGGGACAGAGCGGTTTAATCTCTCCATAGCTTTCTCAAGGTGACGATGACAGTTATCAAAAAGTATGACCGCACACAACACATCTTTCAGTCTAGATTTAAAGTATGTGATGTACAGTCAACTGAAGTCACATTGGGACGGTGCTAAAGAAAAGCAGAGGACACACACTGCGTGCTGGGCCATGAGAAATGTGTTTCACCAGTCTAGATAAGGCGAAGCAAGCAGTGTATGCCAACGTATAGATATATACACAACAACACAACCTTTTAAACACACACATACACACACAACTACCAGGCAGATATGGCTTCCTAATCAAGGATCAAGTGGTAATCCTTCCTATAGCTTAGCGTGTGTGTATGTGTGTATGTACTGTACGCGTGGGGTCAGGCGGCGTGGAATCAGCCTCAGCTCATAATAGGGGTCTGTTAGCCAGAGCTAATCGCTAATGCTAACAGGATTGGAGGGCATGGCCGGACCTAGTTACCCAGCTTATCTCTTGCACGCGCATACTCACAAACAAACACGTGTGTATACGCGCTCACGTACACATACTTTCTTCATTGATAGGAAGGAAAAGAGAGAGGGCAGGGGAGAGAAAAGTGCTGGCTTGAGGGAAAAATAATGCTGCCATAGCCAGTGTTTCTTATTTTCCAGCCGACGCATTAAGCTAGTGTAAGCTTACTAGACTTCTCCCCGGACAAAAGGCTGATTTCTGGTCGTTTGCAGAAACGTCTGTATTTTCAATATCCTCACGCTTTTTCCCCTCTGTCAACTAGTGCCATTCTTTCTGGTGGCCATTCTCCCCTGTATGCAAACTCCCACCGCTTCTTGCAGGGCACCAACACTTACATGTATTCAAACACATGACTGCAGCACCTCACCATCTGAGACATAGCCACACGACACACGTGCAAACAAGAGAAGAAACATAAAGACTGTCACTGATTGAAATGCAAACTAAGATGAGACTGGACTGTGTCTTATTTCTTATTAAATATGTGACGCAAGTGATTACTAAATGGGACTCCAGCCAAATGAACAATTCACACTGACTCTTTGCACCATTAATATTACCTTATTTTAATCTCTGCTACTTTAATTTGCTTTTCAGTTTTATTAACTGTTGTTTATGACCAGCTGAACAGCAGGTCATATCGAATGTTACATTTTGGAGACTTCCATGCCCCAGTTGAGGTTGAAGACCACTTAAATACTTGGACGTTATTGGGAGAGACACGCAACATGAAACTGAGGACCAACCAAAGTTAATGAGGGACAAAGACTCCTGGCACGGTGTGGTGAAGCGTGTCTTGGTTGTGATGATGAGCAGCTATTGCTTATTGTCTTTTTTTAAATAGGATGTAAAGTGCTTTATAACTCGTTTTTGAAAAATGCATATGTTCTTATTGTTATTATTTGTGAAGCGCCTGTTAATGCCATGCGTTTGTGTTTCATTCTGTACAAATCAATTTGTTTGGGGCAATAAATATTCTAATAAAAGGTTCTCAATTACACCAGCAAGTGTTAGGTCCCTTGTGGAATATTATATGTAAATTATATGAAAATGGAGCTCGGTTCAATCATTGTTATCAATGATCTCTACGGTAACATACCAGATACTAATTCAGATGAAAAGGCTGCAGGTTATCATGCCAACAGACTGTGTGCGGCTCCTGTCGGGATGTGAAATATGCAGTCATACAGGCAGACATGGAGGCAGGCAGAGGTCTTCCCTCTGGTTTAACCGCCTTCTCTCCCCTCCTCTCTTCTCATCAGGCTAATAGCAGGAGAATCTTGCTCCAACAATCACTTTTGCTGTCTCTCGCCCATCAATCCACCGCACAGAATGGAACACACTGAAGGGTGGAGCACGCTTATGAGGGAAAGAAGATTCAGAGTAAAGGTTACAGATTGCAGAGATACAAGGAGAGAGACAGAAATGAGAAATAGATGATGAAAGTGAGGTGGAGGACGGGGTGGAGAAGCTGGCATATGCTGATAGCCGAGCCGCAATTAATTCTTATTTATCCAGGACGGGAGCGTGGGAGCTCTGCTCTTCACCTGTCAAGAGAGGAGGAGGGGCAGCAAGCCAATGACGGGACGGAGATGAAGAGGAAGGAGGAGGCTGGAGAGGAGGAGGAGGTAGAGATGGAGACAGGTGGATGACTAGGAGAGATGGAGGACATATGAGCCGCATTCTCTCTCTTCCTAGCCTCACTGCATCGCTTCACAGGGAGACGGATCGGAGAGAGCTCAGCGTACACATGAAAAGACCTAATAAATGTGTATATTTTGGTGTGAGTCTGCACAAATGCTCAAAACAAGAAACCTCATTGAATTCTCACAATCTCCCTACAGCACACGTCAGCTAATTCACATACACAACAACAAAGTAATGAAACGAATGGTCTTCAATCTGCAGCTCCCTAAAATAAATTCCAGTGAGTTTCCCATGCACTTTCAATCCACCCGCACACTGAACACACACGCACGCACACGCGCAGACAGAGCGCCTGCAAGCCAATTAAAACAGTGTCAGTGTGTGCTGTGGCTGACTGCAGTGGCAGGTCTAGTGTTTATATCTCATTAAGCTGTGCCAGGCCATGCCAGACCAGGGCTGTACCATGCTCCGCTGCGTCTACCCTCCACCAACCAGCGCCAAGGCCCTCATTAGCCTCGTCTCTGCCACATATAGCATTGTGTGTGCGTGTGTGTGTGTATTTTCATGTGTAATGATTTATTTAAAATGAAATGATTTTTTCCAGTTATATTTTAGTTTTACAGTCAGTGGCATCTTTTAATAAATCCCACTAACTCCAGAAAGTCTTCAAAAAGTCAGACTGAAGTTTGCATTAGCACCATACTTCATGTCTCCTTCTCTCAGTCACACACACACACACACACACACACACACACACACACACACACACACACACACACACACACACACACACACACACACACGTCATGCAGACGTTTGACACTGTTAGACCAGTGTGGCTTGTGTTAACTGTTCTCCCTGCAGACATGTTTGGCCTCTTCTCTAGACCTCTATTTGCTCCATCTATCCGTCCATTCATCTATCCATCCATCTTTCTTGTCCGGGATCCCTCTCTCATTTCCCATCGGAAAGGGAGCAGATCATTTGTCCTCTCTCTTCTCCAAACTCTGTCTGTACGGTCTCACTGCCGTCTTCCTCTGTTCCCTCCTCCTCCTCTCTTGTTGCCCCTCTCATTCTCCTGCTACCGCTGCCTCTAAAATTCCTCTCCTTTCTTTCCTCACTCCTCACCCTGCTCTCTGTCTCTCTTCTCCTTCTCCATTCTGTATGCCTGCTTTCCCTGCTTTCTCCTTCTGCTGCTCCTTCCTGTATGTGTTTTTGTATGTGTGTCTGCATGAGCTCACACACACAGGAGCGTCCGTCTCTGCTGCCCGACTGCAATTCATCATCATTTTATCTGCCTTAATTGGATGCCATCAGGACCCCTGATACTTCCCATTTCTCCTTTAACAAACAGCTGCTCGCTCCACACACAGAAGAATAACACACAGACACACAGCCTATCCCAAACTAGATTTTCTCCTCCTGCCCTCATGTCTACCTTTTTCCGCCCTCACTGGTGAAGGAGTGAGAGAAAGACGGTGATGGAGTGGCCGAGTGGTTTATCAGACGGAAGGTAATGGTGTAAGGCCCGCGCTGATATTATCTCTCCTCTCATTCCTGCCCTCCAGGGAGTAACAAGAAAGAGGGATAAAGAGGGAGAGAGAGGAGGAAAATGGAGACACTGGAGTACAAATGGGCAAAAAGCGAAGACGGAGGGGAGATAAAGGCAGAGAGAAAGGAAAAGTCTCAGTTCAATTCTCCTCTCTCAGCCTCGGCCTTCAAACGATACCCAGCTGTGCTCCATCAGCCTCACTGACCCCCAGAGCACGGTCATTTGTGTGTGCGCAAGCATTGTGTGTACATGTGTTTATTCGCTCCCATGACCCCTCTGGCGCTCTGAGCACAACTTCCCAGCCCACAGCTCAGCATCTTATTGGCCCCAGCACCCTCACCTCAGCCTCTGATTGGGCCACACACACTAAGGAGCTGCCTGGGCCGGGTCAGAATACCGGATGGAACCAATGCAGACACCAGCTTGTTGTTTTGGTTGCTGCTGACCGGAGTTAACTGCTACCATAAGGCCTGGCGGATGGCTCCGTATGTGTCAGTGGTAATGTGGGCTTGTTTGGCACTAAGAATTATGGAGAGAAGTCTTTTTTTTTCCTTGACAAAATGATCAGCGTTTTTCTCCAATTAACTTGCTATAGGACCTTGGACAATCTGCCTTTTCATCAACTTTCACAGGTTCCAAAAATACTGAATGAGATCTGGCTCACTACCCTACTTCAAAAGTGAGAGAGGGACAGCGTGTGACAAACCATATTTTTCACAATAAAAACCATTTCAAAGTTCAACACAGCAGAAATGCAGAGCTTTGAGCAAATTGAAAACCCTTACCCCGAACGCATGCTTCTTCAAAGTCTTGAGCATTGTGTGTCTCATGTCTCTGCTTGCAAAATCCAACCTTTTTCCAACACTGCATTCTTTCTCATGTCTTATGCTTTGCTTGCTATTTCCCCTTTGGGATCAGTTGGTGTGTACGGTAACCTTATACAGAAATACCATAGCACCAATATTTCCCCCCCATAAGCAGATATAGATAGTCAATACCCAACAAGGTTAGTATAGAGCTGATGCTATGCTATCATATATCAGGTGAGTCACATGTACAGTGGATTATTGACAGCCTCCGGTTAGGGGATACTATAGAAGAGTATTGAGTTATGACGGCCACTGTAAAAGGAGTGAAGTATGGGAAACTAGAGTTTAAACATGATCCGACAGTGGATATCCTGTATGTCCCGTGGATAGTTATCTTCTTTTGGATAGTGTGATGATATTGTATGAAAGAGAGGAGAATGGGTTTTAGCCTCAGGAGAGACTTTGGAGCTGATTTTCTCCCTCACACCCTTTTTCCTCCCCACTCTGGTCTCTTCAGTATCCCTCTCCCTCTCACTTTTCTCCATTCATCTCACCTGAAATTGTCTACTACGCTCCGATTTTCCTAGTCTACCTTGCCTGCTCTCATATCCATGTGTTGCCTTTCCGCTGTTATCTAGTATTACCTCTCTTCCTGTTGTTTTTTTCTCATCCTTCTTTCCTCTCACACTTTTCTATATCTTATTCAACTCCAGGTATTTCATCCTCTCTCCTTCCCACTGCTTTATCACTTCAGAGGAATTCTCGCCACAGCACTCTCGTCTCTGCCCTTGTCCTCATCTTTCCTACAACAAGTGAGTGAGTGTATGTCAGTAAACACTTACGTGTATCTCAAACACGAGGCTAAACTGTGGATTAGCACCCCTGTGTTTATCCTATTGATTAGCAAGCCCCTCTCCCCCCTCCGACGCTCCTCTTGCAGTGGTATAATGAAACTGCACACCCAAACACACAGCTATCCTGGGATCCATAGCCTTAGGCATACTGAAGGATGCACATGTGCACACACGCACAGACACTGATTAACCCCTATCCCCATCGCTGTGTGCCCACAAGCCGAGGCAGCAGTGTGTTTGCAGCATAACAGATGAAGTCTATTTCTACTGCAGAGTCATACATGATTCATTAAGTTGGTGCTGAACACTGTCAAAGTAGGAACAAACATGGAGGCGCGTGCATAAAAAGTAGAGATATGAAGGTCTATAAACGGATAAACTAATATTTAAGAGCCTCATTCTTTTGAAATACTGCTCCACAGCTATATCTCATCCTAATAATTCATGACACATAATTACACTCATAAGCTCAGGCCTGGATGAATTATGCCTTAATGGAAAGTTCATGCAGCTGGCATCTTTTTTTCATCTGCTGACTCCCACGACGGCCTCATGTGGACTTGATGCACACACTGCATCGATATCTAACGGTGCAGTCAAGTTGGCACAGCTAATTGCTAACAAGGGCTAAGCGCTGACAGCCCAGGGCTAATTGCTGCTAGCATGTCTGCTGTGTGGACATCAAATGGAGAAATCTGGCTTTTGGCTGGGGCCGGGCTTTGCTGCTGATTAGCACTGGCCTTGCAGCTACAATAAACAGTCAATAAACAGACATCTCTGTGGAGAGACAACCCTATCGCTGGCTAATTAGGCCTGCCTTCACAACAACTTGCTAGTGTGTGCCAGCACCTGAAGACTGCTCGTCAATACGGACAGAATCAAATGCTGCGCTAGCTGTCACAGCGGCTACCCAGCAAGCTATACAGCTAAATTTAGACTGCTCTTGGTGTGTGGTGTATGTGTGTAGCTGCTAATATCTATCTGCATACACATTTGACTGTGAGTCACAGTGTAGCATATAGACAGGTGGTTAAGATCTTTAGGCTGCTAAAACTTATTAACCAGACATGATGACTTCTAGACGTTTCTGCTTTATATTAACCTGCAAAATATTTCCCTCCATGTGCAACATGTTGTGGTGACAGCTGCAACAGCCTCATCTAAAACAAAATTAACAGCACCCACTCTCATCTCACCTCAGCTTTGTTGAATTGCATTACATGTTGAGATAGAAATAGACAGGGACAGGCGAGCAGCAGAAGTGGGAGCATGAGAGACGACGAACATGCAGTGAGGAAAGTGGGGAATGGCTGGAAGAAGAAAGTCTGACAGACCGAGGGAAGGAGGCAGAGAGAAAGATGAGCTCTACAGCCAGACTGAGGAAGGGGGAGAGAGAGGGAGAGAGAGGGAGAGAGAGAGAGAGAGAGAGAGAGAGAGAGAGAGAGAGAGAGAGAGAGAGAGAGAGAGAGAGAGAGAGAGAGGTATAGAGTCTGGGTGTAAACATGATCAATCCGCTCCCAACTAGGTTCAGAGACAGACTTCCTCTTCACATTTTCAGCCTCAGTGAAGCGCGACGCTAGCTACCTCTTATCTGTCACGCTAGTTTGAAGCCTCACAAACACACACACACACACACACACACATAAACACAACCACATTTCAACACAGACAACAGGTATGGACCCACATGTACAAACTCCTACCTGTAAATCCTCTAAGCGCGCACACACACGCATGCACACAAACAAATTCTTATTAGAAAACTTTTGCAAAAAACATCCTCAAGAACACTTTAATCTAGCACACACCACTCATCTCAGCCAGCCACAGTCACAAGCACATAAAAATATCGCAGACGCACTCAACAAAACTATGATGGCTGGCCACTGCAGCTTCACGCTCGACAAATGATGTAAATGATGTACCACATAAACCATCTGTTATGATTCCAACCAGTACAAAGACCTGGAGATCTGGAGAAAAAAAAACATTATTAACTTCTAAGAACACTTATTGCTTCAAGTGGGTCTCAATTCAGATCACGTCTCTGTGAACTCAATATCTATTTGCTAACTATCAGCTCAATGTGGGAAGATCAGTATTGGATCATTTATCTAACTCGTGACCAAGCCAGACTCCAGGTGATGCATGGTGATCTATCAGGACAATGAGCATGTGAGTGTCCAAAGCGGTTATTAGTTGTAGGAGGCCATTATTTAAAACCTGACCGAGTCAATGTGCTTACTGGGATCATGATTTAGTTACCTACTTGCATTGATTAGGACAAGAATAATTGTGCTAAATGACTATGCTTTTAACCTACACAAAATTCAAAGTACCTTTCCTGCTCCAGTCTGCAGGGCTTTAGGTTTTACTCACAACTGAGATTTATAGAGATTTATATCAGATGCTTTCATTTTGTCAGCGCACAAGACAAAATGGCATCCATGTCAGGATCTTTCCTGAATCCTCTCAATACACAAAACAGGAACTGAATAATCTCTGTAAACACTGAAACGGCACCATCCACTTTGGCTTCTCTCTCTTTTTTCCTATGACACTCGAACACACCACCATCGACAGGGCTTTAACAGCATCCACTCATATAACCATATTACCAGATTATTAATTTCCTACGTTCAGTGGCTTCTTACTCACCGCTGTTTTCTGGCACTGGATGGAAGTGCTGTTGAAGCGCAGGGCGGGCACATTGTGGGTCTCCCCCTGGATGTGGAAGACACACTCGTAGTTCCTCTGTCCTGACTGGGGCTGTGGCAGGTTCTTGGCAGCTAAGGTGATCGGCTTTGTCACCCCGACAGGGATGTAGATCTGGGTTGAGGGGAGGATCTGAGGGCAGTCCTGCAAAGACACACGTAAAAAGAAGAGAGAGAGAGAGGCTTAATTTTGGAGAAAGTTACAGAACAAAGTACAATACAGTCAGAAGAGCGAGCATACAAGGCACAGATAGCAGTAAGATAAGAGAAGGAGTGATGAAACAGAACACTTTTTTGTTGATAAGAATGAAAAAAAAGTGAGCAAGCTGTGGGTTACATATTTGATTTCATGCCAGATTTGCTACAACGCACTCAGCCTAAAGAGCTCTGCTGTGATGCACCGTTCACATGTGTTACAGGCTTGTGCAACACTCCCACTGGCCTTGCACCACATATAAATGCTGCACAACAACACTTGAGCAAGAGAGCCTTTCATGCAAAGTTCAAGAAAGATTATCTACCCAATAAAACTATCCACATCACAACAGTGCTGCACTGTTGTGGCAGGAAGATGGACTCCAGTGTATTAAGTCCATGCATGGAATGGAGTAATGAACTCATGAACTGTGTGTTTGCCTGTGTGCGATACTGTGATACTGATATTGGCCAGAGCTGACAGAGCCTTGTTTAGATCATCCCTGTCCGCTGGCTCACACCCCTGGAGGGCTCCTTACATAGATGGACAAATACGTTCCTTAACGTGTAGTTGGCTTAATGAGCATCTATACTTGTATGTGTTCACTTTACTGGAGCAGAATGAGACAGGACAGTCCACTCAGTGCGTGATGTTTCCTAGATATGCATGCGTGCATTTGCTGGAAGAAATGAAGTCATTACAGCATTCATGCCATGATTTGGCAGCGATGCAGGTCTCGTCAACACCGAGAAGGAGAATGAGAAAAAGGAGGAGAGGAGGAGGGTGGGAGCAGGGTCTTACACAACATGAGTTAAAGCTTGGGTGGAGCTAACCCACCCTGCGCTGTACTAAGTTAGATCACTGCGGACAAATCTCACACATTTCATAACCTGGAGACACTTTAAATGATTCACATAATAAGAGCCATGTGGCAGAATGCAACTTTTCTTTCATGTGAGGAAAACAGGGCTTTGAAAACAGAGTCTCAGATGACACAAACAAAAAAATCACCCCTTTAATATCTCAAAATCCTTCGTTTAGTGGAAAATATGTTATATGCATGTATGTACATGAGTGTAGGAGAGGCTGAAGTTGACGGTGTTGAAGTCAGAAAAGCTTTAGATGGGGAAACACGGAACAGATCTAAAATATTCACTGCACACAAGGCACAGCAAACATCCTCTACTTCACTTCTTGTTGTAGCTTTTCCTTTAAGCAGATAGCTGGCTTCCTGTCAGTGAATTTTTCTTACCCCTCCTCTCCTCTGAGCTGTTGTACATTAGAAGCTACAGCATGTCCCCAGGGCCTGAACACAATGCCGGAGTTTGTTCATTAGGCTGCTTAGCCCTGGCCTTGTGCGGCTGATCACACACAAACACATGCATAACACATAATGAGAGAGGGGAATACTATAGGAGGGAGAAGAGGCCTACAGAAGTCCTGATGTATAATCAACTAAGAGGAAAGGTGGGTGAGGGGAGGGGTGGAGGCTGGAGGCAAAATGAATGGGGTGTGAGGTAGAGAATGGCGGATGGAGGGAGAGGATGAGAAAGAGAGCCATGTTTTTGAGTGAAAAGCATGTGAGGGAAGGAAGAGTGAAGGGAGAAGCAGAGGAGGTAAGTTTAATTGGGAACAGAGCAAAGTGAAACGAGGTAGTCACATAGCTGTTGACGCGAGAGGAAAAAAGAAATGGAAAGACTCCAAAAAAAAAGTAAGGTTCAAAAGAAAAGATGGGAGACAGAGAAACAAAACAACAACAACGAAAAAAGAGAAAACCATGAGAGGAATGCCCAGATCCCTCCGCACCTTTTCTGTCTCTTTATCTATCCCCTCCATCCAGCCTACAGTCAAAGCTTCATCCACACCACGTACCCAAGCCCCCCAACAACATCCTACTTAATTAAGTGCCTGGAGCCTCAGACAACGCTTGAAAATTGATATAGGGGGCCAGAGACGGAGAGAGAACAAGAAAGTAGAGATTGACTTGCACTTGTGGCTTTTGAAGTTCTGTCTCAGTAAAAAAAAAAAAAAAAAAAGGGATGCTCGTGTCAAAAGCTGTGGGCTTACATCGTCCGAGGTGCCACGAGAGTCAAAAGAAAAAAAAGAAGCATCCTGCTGCTAAAGCGGACCTGTAGGTGCTGGTGTGTCAGATGCTAGCATAGCCTCTAGCACAAGCTGCAGCTAACCAATGTTTTATTCATCCCCGTATCGACTTTGTGTCAGCTCTGCTGCGCGCTCGTCGTTCTCTCTGGCAGTCATCTTTCCTTATATGATCCCTTTCCTTCATTCAGCCCTTTGTGTTGTCATTTCAAGGTATATCGCAGAAGAAAAATCTAATAATAATGTTGTTTCTTGTGTAATACTCAGGTCTAAGTTATGTCCAAGCTCTTTACAGCTGCCACACCGGGACATGTGAAATCGAATATGATAAAATATAAAAGTCAGATGGTCTGCCGCCATGCAAAATAACTCCAGCACTTCACATCAAAGACTTAAAGTCTGACTATAATGCAAGCCAACAGCAAGCGAAGCAGTGCTGAGATAGTTCATGGATGGCATGTTGCAAGAGTTCAGAAACCGTACTGCACGAAGCTCCCCGTTTCTCAAATGCAAGATGACGCTGCGTCCCAGACAGAATGGAGAGGGCTTCTGGGAAAGAGGTGGAGGCAAGAGGGAGGAAAAAGAGGACACTGAGGGAAAGCGAGAAGGATAAAGGGAGAAGTGCTCTGCAGAGAGAAACTATTTCATCAGTATTTGTGACAGGTGCCAAAACAGTTCAAAGCCAGCATTAGGGCTACAAAGTGCAGAGTACACTGAAACAATATTTCACCAGGGGGATTCGTTTGAAGCTGGAAAAGATCCTTTTTCTCTTTTTTCCCTCCGTTTTTCCTGACTTCTCGGCTTTCATTTCATCTGTGAAGACGGATGCTGTGGTTTTCTTGGCCAGATGTGACACTCCATCCGGTTGCTTTCAGGAGGACCAACAGGGAAGGAAGAGAGAGCAGTGTGTATGTGTGTGACAGAGAAAGTCGCTGGGATGGGGTGTGTGCCGTCAAAGTCTCGGGGAGGAGAGCTGATTCAGTTAAATGTCTGGAAGCGATTCGCCGGGGGACCGAACGGCAGTTTTAGCTTTTCGCAAAACACAAAAAGCACTAGAGCCAGACCTGTTTTAGCAGCAGCTCGCTTCATTATAAGGTTCACTTTTCTTGCTCTACTGTAAGCGGCAAGAGCCATTTCTAGCAAAGTTACACGTGTGTGAAGTGGAGATGACGCGTGAAGGAATGTACGCCACAGATGGTTTCTCCACACCAGAACACCGTACAAAAACATCTGCTCCATTTTGAGATTCTGATCAGCGTCTTTGCATTCTGATATCTTCATAAGTGTTTTTAACACCAGCAGATGTGGATACTGTCGCTGTAGAAAACCCCTTCTCTACATTTAAAATTCTTTGTTTCCGAGCACACGGCTGACGCCGAGTTGGGTGAACAAACATTCATCGTTAGCTGTGAAGTAAGCTCCAGCCTGACTGGATTGGGATGTAGAAGTGTGTATTTGTAGCTGTGTTTTTGAATATGTGAATAAGTGTATATGTTACAAAGTGTGTGTTTATGATGGCGGACGTCCAAGTCTCCAACTTCTGTTCAAAGCCAAGTAGCCAGAGGGCTTTCCTTACCTCTCTGTGTTTGTTTTCCCTCAACAGCCGCTGTTAGCTTGGCTGCCTAAGGCTAGTGCCACAGTTCCTACGTGTTAACAGCAAATGCATATATAATTATGTAGATTACAAAGTATTGTATACATTAAATCACTGAAAATTAACTGCATTCACAATAAGAGGAAGCCACTTGAAGTTGATGTGCAACTCGATACGTTCTAAAGGCAAAGATGAGCATCATTCTAAACAATAGTACACTTACAGTCATACAATACTTGACCTATATTTTTTGACATCTTACTGCCGACACCCAGATGCCAGTTTTGATTGAACGTCGCCATGAGCTCTCTCAAAGGAGAGCAGCTGTCGTTCTAGGTCAAGCCTGTTTTAAAATATTCCTTCCTTCATTTTCAATGCACTCTGATGTGTGCCACACCACCTCGTTCCACACCAAATGGAACAAAGTAGAAGAAAAGAATTAATAAAACACGTGTTCAGCGGGCGGATGAGATAATCTCCACTCGCAAGTGAGCAAAACACCTTTTAACATCCGCCAAGAGCAGATAATGAGACAGTCGGCAGGCAAGCGTGCGTGCGTGTGTGTGTGTGTGTGTGTGTGTGTGTGTGTGTGTGTGTGTGTGTGTGTGTGTGTGTGTGTGTGTGTGTGTGTGTGTGTGTGTGTGTGTGTGTGTGCGTTTGCAGATATATAGAAGGTGAGAGATTAAAATCAGGACATATTGTAGATTGGGTGGGGTGGAGGGAGAGCGAGGGGTTGGAGGGTGAAGAAGAAGAACGGGGCGCTATATAAATAAATAAATACTTTAAAAAGCCAAAAGAGTTCTGAAGGCTTTGGCGTAGCCTGACAAGATATAAATTAATAAAGCTCCAAAAACACTGCGCATATGTAATGAGGCGGGTGTCTGGTCGTTTTTTTAACATCCCCCCTCCCCCAATACCCCCCCCCCCCTCAAGTCCATCCATAATTAATTAGCCGCCTCTGTGATGTGGGGGACTATAGATCAGGGAGGAGAAAAAATAACACGCTAAATAATGAAGTAAAGCGATACGGGGAGCCCGGGGGAGAGATGAGATGGCATGGATGGCCACAGAGGAGCGAGGGGGGTACACTGGTACAAATAAGAGGGACAGTGTGTGTGCCTGTGTGTCACAGGGACTTGACAAAGGGGTATACGAAGAGTGCTGAATGCTCCCCCACCGCCTGTCGACATGTGGCCCCCCTCCGTCTGCAACCTTGAACTAAAGTCCCATCTATGCCTTGTTACAGTCCACTACACATTAATATTATATTACAACATCATATATGGAATCGAGTCAACCCCTTCATCCAGAGTGCCTGACATGACATGGTGTGTTGTGTCATACGCCTTGGCTGAAGCTGCTGGGTTTTGAGGAGGGGGCCGCCCGGAAAAGGAATAAAGCTTTTTGTGTTTAAATGTGCACAACCTGCAGAGAAGAGGAGAGCGGGAAGAAAAACTACACCTTCAGTGTACGATGAGATGGTGACTAATTCAGAGAGTGTAATGACATTGGGTTGTTTAGATTTAAGTCTTGTTGTATTTATTCATTTGTTTAATTATTCTCAATAAATCAGTATAAAGTATTTCAGCTCGGCTGAAGTTCTGAGAAGAGACAAATCATTCTTTGAGAACAGCATATATTGTGATAAATGTCATCCATAATAACATTTTCAACCATATTGTTAATGGAAGCCCGCTTCCAAATCACTCCTTAATCAATATAAGCCAAGTAATATAATGTCATACATCAACACATCAACGCTAGGACCACATAGTCCCTGTTTCCCTCCTCTGCTGTGTACCAGCTGGCCACCAGCCATGTGTTTGTTTCTCTGTGTGTGTGCTTCTTGGGGACTTGTAACAGCCACAGGGATGAGAGGAGCAAGACGAAAATGCCTTCCCATTAAAACACTGGTAACAGAGATTAGACAGAAGTGTGTAGGCGTGTGTCTATGTAAAATATAGGTTAAAATCGACAAGATATCGCACACACATCACGACATGTAATAAACAGCATACAAGTGTGCAGCTATTATTAAAAGTGAATATTAACAGGAGTGGGTGTGGTACGTACACAGAAGCGTGTGTGTGTGTGTGTGTGTGTGTGAAAGAGAGAGAAAGAAAAGAGTGTGTGTGTGTGTGTGTGTGTGTGTGTGTGTGTGTGTGTGTGTGTGTGTGTTGAGGCAGCCTCATTAGCAGGCAGAAACCAGAAAGATGTTCTGTGACCAACCACACACTTACTCGTGGGGAGGGAGAGAGAGAGAGGGAGAGAGAGAGAGAGAGAGGGAGAGAGAGAGAGAGAGGGGGAGAGAGAGAGAGAGAGAGGGAGAGAGGAACAACTTAATAAGGTGGCAACATGTAGAACAGTGCCGGAGCGAGGGAAGCGAAGGAAGAAAAGGGACTTTGAACCTTGAAAGGGACTGTGAGATTGTCTGCCCACGTCCTATGTTTCCTAGCAGAGTACTGATGCAGGGAAGAGGAGATGGAGGAAGGGAGAGGGAGAGAGGGAGAGATAGGGAGAGAAGGAGAGAGGGTGAGGGAGAGAGGGAGAGAGAGATGAGTAAATGGGAAAGTGAGCGCAGAGGAATGAGAGTGAGAGAGAGTGAGCGCAGAGGAATGAGGGAGCACGGAGAGGGGAATCTGAATTTGGAGCGAGATGCAGGGGATCGTGTGACATGAATGTTATTCAGTGTGGATTATCAAAGTCTGACAGAGCAGGAGCTTGACTGGATCTACCTACATACGTGCCCCTCCTATACATACATACACTCTCACATTCTGCCACTCTTTGATGTACCACCCAGGCACACATGCATGTTGATTTCATCTCCTAATCCCTTATCCTTCGCTTACAAGCAGGCTGACAAACCTACACAGTTTATCCTCTTGACATAGACACCATGGTATTCTATAAAACAATAAAAAAAAAGCAGGAATGTGAGAGTATTTCTTAGTGAGGGTCTGTTTTTTTCCAGTTAAATAGAGTAGAGGGGGTGGGGTGGAACTCCTGGCACCCCGTTATCATTCTAACCCAGATATGTCAGCGGCGATCAAACCTTGTGCTTTTCAGCTTTTCAAAGACAGACCTTGATTTCAGAGGTAGATACGCTCCTCTGCCTGCCGCCTATAGCTCTTCTCTGCACGCAGTGTTTCACAACTAAGATGCACTGAAATTGTGAATTTTGTTATCAAAAAGAAGTGGACGCACAGACCAAAGGTTTTTCTTGACAATTAACTCTCCACACCTGTGTGGACACGTTAGCTTCTTATTCGTCTGCCAGTTTCAAAAGACTGAGCATCAAGATCCAGAGTGATCAGGTTTACTGATCATTTCCGATGGATCAGTTTGCAAACAAGTCTGCTTGCCATTCTGCAGCTGTATTCCTTCAAAATGAGAACAGAAACCAGATGAGCGAGCCCAGAAACAAACAGATTTGTGCCACTAAGGGAACAAATAACAGAGCAGCGTATAACAGTTTCAGCTTCTCCAGTTCACAAATAATGACCTGTGCCACAATCTACGTCCACTGTGCTGAGAAATAATGCTTCATTCACACTAAAATACCTAAAAGTAGACTTATTAAGATCCTGCCTGTAACTGAATAACCTGCTTCTGACAAGATGTGCCTTAACGGTGCTATGATGCAGATATTGGCAGCATAAGATTGTGTGTCAAAATGTGAAAGCCATAAAATTCAAGGCTTTTGCCTCCATTTTTGCTTTCTTTAATCAGGTCAATACCAACGAACGTAAGGAAATGATCAAATCTCCCAAAACAATGAATGTGTGTCACAATGAAACCTAACACAAAAAGTATCTTACGAGCAGTTTGACAGAGAAAAGGTAAGTGAGGACCCAGCTCCACTGTGCTGTCTGTAGAAGTGCCTTCAGCCGCAAGGAGCCAAATAGGCTAAACACAAGAAAATGAATGAATAAATTACTTTTCTTTTGGATCTGAGCGGCATTTTGCGTTTTAAAATTATGTTCAGTTTTTATGAGGGGAGAAAAATAACCTCATTTTATGGTCTTCAAGGCATGACATTCCAGACTATATAAAAACTGAGTGATACCCAGCGCTCCACTGGCACCAGCATCCACCTCCATGTCTCCAAAGGTTGTATGTAGAGGGTCAGGTTGGAATAAAAATCAGCGCAGGCCACTTTACTAAAGCAACACGGTGAAAAGCCCAACATGACGAAGACAGTTGGTCTTGTGAGATTGGAGGACGCAGCACGCTACATCCTTTTTCTCCGTGCCTCTCCATCCCAGCAGGCAGTCGCTGTTTCTCAATCACACTCCCTCTCCTTCTCTGCTCTGCCTGCACTTTTCAGTTTGTTTTTCCCTGAGCTCACTTTGCAGTGTTATTCATCTGTCTCCAACTGCCGTCATCTCGCTCTCTTAGTGACTCTGCATTTATCTCTTCCTTACTCTGACGCTCACACACACACACACACACACACACACACACACACACACACACACACACACACACACACACACACACACACAAGGCTTGATGGTGAAAATGCAATATTCATTTGTGTTCACCATTAGGTGGGCTGGCTGTGAGAGCTGCGGAAATGAAGATTTAATACAGCCTGAATAATTAAACCGCGGGGACCCGTGACTGACACACAGACACACACTCACACACACACGGTAAAACACACCCGTGCATGGCCCGCATGCATACCCCTGTGCCTCGATCATGTCATCATATTCCCGTGTGAATGTCCTTGTGTGAATCTTTACTTCATATTAGCTCTTCATTAAGCTCGTGATTCATTGTGCATTCCTGCAGCCAGCACGTTGGCATAGCTGGGGTGATGCTCGTTGCATCAGCGGTCCTTGCCGAGTGACACAGGATTACATCAAGGAGAGAATAACCTAAGAGCAACGCTGTGTTTGCCAGTGCTGAGCTCGATTGACTGGCTTTGCAATTTCTCAATGTCACATAAGGATTAACACTTTGCAACCAATTAGTCCGAGAAAGTGTCCTTCCAATCTACATAAGCGTAACACTTTGCTGCATATGCTAAACTCCTCCCTCCTCCATAAACAGAACTCGTCCTTGTGTAGATGTCTACTAAGCATACTTCTTAGGGTAGGACAGGCTGGTCTCTCCGCGGTGTCTCCCTGTCAGGGCGACCCACCCTCCCCGCCTTCTGTCGGAGAGGGATTGACGCACGATGCAAGAAGGCTTTCGGAGTAAGAGGGAATTTTAGGTAAAGCCTCTGAAAAAACATAAGGAAGAGCTGGAGGAGAGGCAAAAAGAGGAAAGATAAGCTGTGGGATGGTGCGGCTAAAAATAGGCACACAGAGAGGGAGAGATGAAACATCTGCATGCATATGTGACAGGCTGTGCATGTGTGTTAGCCTGTGAACACATCTGTGCGTGAGTGCACACAGCGACGGCATCCAGGGACAAGAACCAAATCTCTCCTGCCTTTTTTTCCTTTGCCTGATGCAAACAGTGCGATCGTGTGGGAAGTTCAACAACGCACGCACACACACAAAGTGCAACGTGACTGAGGCTGAATTACATTACCAGTATTCAAAAAACACTTCCTCAATTTAGCGCACTGTTCTCTGTTAACGAATTAGAGGGATGCACAGGAGTTTGCCAAAACACCTGATACAATCCCACACTGATTTCCCGGAGGTGGAAATGCGATTATTGACTCTTGGACAGGCGTCTCAGAAGTTCTGTGAGAAAGTTCCTAAAAACAGGGAGGACTGGAGGCTTGTCAGAAGGCGTTTGTAACCAAGGGTTAAAAGCTGGACGATCACGGTCCGACTACGATCCATCTGGCAAAGAAGGCATGTGGTTATTTCACCCTGTCGCCTCCACTTCCTCTCCATGTTCCCTCGGTTGCTCTCTCTCCCTCCCTTCCCTTCAAGCACGGAGCACATTTGGAAAATAAAA